>NC_084932.1:8957500-10207500 GCF_958298935.1 Phragmites australis
TTCTTGGGTACTTCTCTTGTGTATTGGTCTTCTCGCAAGCAATCTAGCATTGCGCAGTCTACTGTTGAGGCTGAATATGTAGCTACTACTATCTGTTGCTCACAGATCTTGTGGATGGTTGCTACCTTGAGGGATTTTGGTTAGATTTCAGGAGTGTGCCACTTTTGTGTGAAAACACTAGTGCCATAAGCTTAGCTAATAACCCAATTCAACACTCTAGAACCAAACACATAGATGTGATATTCCACTTCCTGAGAGACCATAATGACAAGGGAGACATTGAGTTGAGTTAAATAGATACCCAACACCAGTTAGCCGATATCTTTACCAAGCCTGTAGATACAACAAGGTTTGCCTTTCTGAGGGGAGAGCTTGGTGTGTACCATCCCTATAGCATTGTGTGAGGGAGAGTTACCTTTGTACATACACTATCTTACTTTTATTGCATTTGCATAGCATAGCATTTTGTAATATAATCATGTTAGAAGCTTCACTTATATGTTCTTTGCACTTTCTTGTACTAGTTGTGAATTTGTGTTAAGTGTAGTGGATGTATAACAATTTGTGCGAGCTTAGACTCTTATTGAAACATGGTATAAAATCTGTTGAGCAAGCTTGTCTTTTCTAAGAATGAACTTGAAATGTGAACATAATCTCTTGTCACCCTTGAGTATTTTCTTTAGCTTAATCAGTACTTAAATTAGGGCTAGTTCTGTGAAAAGCTTATGCTAGGCCGCTTTGTTCAGTTCAGTGGATTGGGGGTTTTTGACCTTTGTCTATGTAAATGTTTATCCCATGATTAATCCTTAGGAGAGCATGTGCTCTTTTATGTCGTAAAGGCACAACTTATTTTGGCTTTGTGAAAATTACATATCTTGTATTCTATGTTGAGTTAATAAAATGAATGATCAAGTTTTGAGCTAAAATTAAATCTAATACGGTGGCTTAAGGTTTCATGTGGTTTGCCAAAGAAATGAACCCATGGTTGCTTAAAAGTCACTTGAGGATTGTTAAATGATCAAATGAGAAAATTAATTTGTGCTTTTTAATGTGCTAAGAATGTTCTTTTTCATGTTGTCAAACTAAGTCTTGGATTGATATGTGGGTGTTTGCATAGCCCGTCGGGTTGAACTTGGTTGCCTAGTTTGAAATTAACATAACACTAGTTTCTTTAATCTTTGCACTGATCATGAAACTGTAGATGCTTTTGTGGTGACATCTTTTGGATAATTGAACAACATGATCAAAACTTGCTTCACTCCCAATGCTTGTGACATGAACTCACTTTGAGACTTTGTGCACCTTTGAGTTATATTGTTTACTCCTCCTAGTGCTTTGACAAGGAGGTCCGAGGGATCGGGAGCGGGAGAGACTTACCGATGGTCAGGATCGAATGATGGAGTACACTCGTCGACATCGAAGCTCTTGCTTAAGGTGTAAGCAAGGCGGTGAGTCACGCTTTGAGAAGTATGCAGGCGGTTTCGCGATTTGGCCTCAAAACCATATGAGGACTGGAGGAGTACGTGGCATCATCGTGAAGCTTGCGTCTAGACGAAGTTAAGTTGTGAAGGCGCCTTGGCCATCCGATGAATGGAGAAGAAAATAGACCAAAATGCCCTCGACGGTAGGTAGGGGTGTACTACAAGATAGGGGTATTTTGAGGAAAAGCTAGAAAACTTAAGTGTCAAGTTTTCTAGGCCTATAAATAGAGGGGTAGGGCTATGGGAGAGTTTGAACCGTTTGAGCCCCTCTTGTGCCACCCATTTGAGAGCTTAGAGCTAGGGTTTTAGAGGAGAAAAAGATGAGTGCTTAGCTTATGTAATAGGTGAGAGTTTTGAGAGATAAATCTTTGTAATCCGCCTGAAATAGGGCTGATCACTTTGAGTAATAAAGTTTATGTTTTTGCATATGCTTGAATTCCCCTCCTTCTAGTTTCCCTCTATTGGTTCCCTTGCAAGTTTGCAAGTTTTTCGGTTTTCGGTTTTGATTTTCGTTTTGGTTTTGGGTTGAAAATTCAGCACCTTGTGAGGTCATTCTTCTTATTGCTAGAGGCATAAAATTCATATACACATGCTTGTGTGATGGAGTCTTGAATTCCCTTACCTCTTGTAACACCCTAAATTTTAACAATTGCAATAATTTAAAATTTTGCTAGAACTTAAAAAGGGTGGTTGCAATTTTGTTCAATAGGGAAATTAAAATTGGGCTAGGTTAAATGTTTGTTGCATTCATACCATTATAGATGCAATAAGGTTTTTATGCACGGAAAAAGTTTGCGAAATTTCGCTAGAAGTCGCCCGTTTAAAATCCCTTTTGAAAATTTGTTTGAAATCTAAAAAGAAAAGGCTTTTGAAAATGGAAAAGAGCTCTCGGGCCAAAATTCTTTTTCTGTTGCCCAATCCACCTCCTCCCCCTCTCCTCACCCTTCTCCTGCTTGGGCCGCGCCCTTTATCCCATGCCGGCCCACAAGACAGAGTCGGCCTGCGCTGCAGCTGAGCCGCTCCCTCCCCGCCCTATCTCTCTGTCAAGCGGGCCTAGCCCGAGCCGCCGAGCCAAGCCATCCGCCTGTGGCTCACCTTCTTCCTCCTCCGGCTGAGCCCCGAGTCGGCCCCCAAATCCGCATGCGCCCGACCGAATCCGAGCCTCCCCACACATTTATTCTCCAATCAAAGCACTCCACCATGATCCTCCCCCTTCCTCTCCCCCTTCCCAGCCGTTTTCCCCTTTGATTGCTCTCTAATTCGTTGAAAACCGAAGCTATTATGGGATTTAGGGCCGCCAGCCATTTCTCTCAAATCCGCGCTCTCCTCTCCCTCCCTCGGCTATTTAAGCTCATCTTCGCCTTTGCTGCGTCGTTCCCCACGCGAAGCACTCATTTTTCCCTCTCTCTTGCGCACGGTTTCGAGCTCGCCGGCATCTCCACCATAGTCGACGGTGAGAAGCTCTCCACCACCTTATTTCACCGTGCCGAGCCCCTATTTGACTTCGAGCTTTGCTTCTACGGTGTCGCAGGACCTCTAGGAGCGCACCCCATCACTTTTTGGGGCATTTCCCACCACCGGGCGCCGTCCCTGCTAAGCTCCAAGTGTCACCGCCACTCCTTCTCCGTTGCCGGGCATCTCCGGAGCCTCTCCGCCGCCGACGATCCCGCTGTGAGAACCCCCTTCCCCTCCTCTCTGTTTTACGCCAAACCCCGTCGAGATCCGAGGCCGGATGCGCATTCCAGCACATCTCTGGCGAAGCGTCGCCGTCTCCACTGCCGCTGCCCGCCCCTGTTCAGTGCCGCCGGACCAAGCCAGTTTAAATCCCAGCTGTTTGATCCTCATCCGGTGGCCTAAAATAGATACCCCTTCATCTTTATGTTTTTGGTCCACCGTGGACCCGTGGACCGGCCACCAGGTCGTGGTCCACGTGGTCCATGCACCTATTCCTTGGAGTTTTCAGTAGAAAATAATTCAGCAAATGTTTTATTGCGTCATAATTCAACTTTTCGGTATAAAAATAATTCGTTTTATTCTCGGAATTCAAGTAAAATTTGCAGAATAGCCCCCATAACTTTTTGCTCGTAGCTCTGATTTAAGCAATTTTCGCACCCAGATGTTCGTAGCGGGATGTAGAATATTTTATATGGTTTTTAATCTAGATTTAGCACTATTTGGTGTACCGTTCTTAGGATTTCCTTTGTTTGTGCTTTTTCCGGTATGTCTATTAGGAGCTGAGCAGTTCGGCAATCTCCAAGACCAAGCTTTCAAAGATTTTGAGCAACACTCCATTGAAGGCAAGTGTCCTTGAGCATTTTTACCCTATTTTAGGATTCTTGTGTAGATCATTATCCTTCTATTGCATGCTTAACTCAATGGAATCCCACTTTAGGGTTTATTAGTTTTGAATGATAATTCCTTGTCGTCGTTGTTTCATCATGAGATATAATGGGTAGTTTGTGCTAGTGCAGTCATGGTCGGGAAGATGTTAACATTGATTAATGATTATGAAACAAGAATCGGGAAGGGTAATTTTGTAGCAATATGGTATAGGGATCCCAACAGAATGGTTGTCGATGTTGGTGCGGGAATGCACGTGTGACGGGAATGCACAGTTGGTTGTGGTTGTTCCTATGTAGGGTCCTAAGGACCGGTTTTTGAACATGTAACCAAGTTAGTTTCACACAACCACGAGGCCTAAATGGGTACGGCCTGACCAATTAATTAGCCACCCCTCTGGTTCTGTGGGCACCGTTGGACGGTTATATGGCACAAGAGGGGGCCTCTGCAATGATGGAATCTTCTGTTAGCGGTGAAACCTTAGTGGGTGCTTGCAGGTTAGTGGGAGCTTTGTAAAGGCCTTGTAGTGAGACCCCGACTCCACACCCTGGAAGTGTGAAGCAATACGGGAATCACGACTTGTGGGGAAAGCTGTGCAAACTCTGTAAAGTATAAACTGATTGATCAGCTGTGCTCACGGTCAAGAGCGAACTTGGACTTCTTCAGGATTAGTTGGAATCAGGGTCTAGTCTGGTTGGTTGGGTAGCTAGGTAATGGAATTACCTGGTGAGTCTTGGTAGTCGGATGAAATCCGATGAGTCAATCCTTTTGTCATAGTTGTGTCTTCACTTAGTAAATAGGATGACTATTGTTGAAATCATAGGTTCAGGTTGCTTAGTGTAGTTAACCCGTGTCTAAACCTTTCCTTGACTTAAACCCCATATCATGTTTCCCTCCACTTGTGAAGTACATTTTTGTACTCACACCCATTTTCCCTTTCCTTGCATTCTTCCGCTGTTCAGAAGCCGTCAATGAAGCCACTATATTCGACGAGGATGACTTCGACCCGGAGCTGCTATTCTAGGATGGTGTGCCCCCGGTCGACGCCTCTGGAAGATGGAGGCCCCGCTGGTGCTGAAGACCTCTTTTTAGTTCCACTGTGTTTTGTTTTAGACCCTCAGGTCCGTTTGTAATAGTTAATTATCGTTGTAATATTGGCACTGTGATGATACACTAATGAAGTAAGCACATGTATGAATCTTGATCCTGGCATACATGTATTGTGCTCAGTTTTGTTCTTTTAAAACTGGGTGTTACACCTCTAGACAATCAACTTGGAGAGTTTCATTGCTCCGTGTTCATCTTTTCTTGTTTCTTTGTAAGTTGTGATATTTCGAGTGCTAAGACACATGGATTAATCTTAAATGGAACCTATGGTTTATATACCATCCATGGAGTCGTGTTGCCTCGATTTTAACTTGTTAAAACATCTCTCTATTTTTGCTTCCGCTTGAGTTTTGAGGTGCGTTGGGTGATCCAAATAGGAGAAGACCATTGATTTCGCCAATCTCATTCCTATAGACTGTAGAGAGCCTAATACCACTCCTAACCCAGTGTAATGTGGGATCTCGATAAAATTGTACTCTCCACTTTGACATCTTTTTGTCGAGTCGATGCCCTCCTCCTCTACACTAGGGTGCCACTGCCAACCACCCCACTGTCGGCTCCCTTCGTCGGGCGGTGGCTGCACCAGGTCAAGTTTTGGATGGGCTTGTAAGGTACATGTTGCAGAGCATCACACTGACGTTCGACATCTTCACGTCGACGCTGGCCGTGAAGTAAAGCCAATCTTGCCATCCCCCTTCATCGTCGCTGAGGACAAGTGAGTGAGAGGGTATTCATGGACAAAGCATTTCCCAATTCCATTACGGACCAGCACTAAGCCACCAACCAGTGGCTGTATTCTAATACATCATTTACAGTTCCAATTTGATTCCATTACTATTTGTGTTTGGGTTTGTGTTTCCCAACCAAACACCACCTTAGTTCCTTGATTTCCTTTATATCACGATCCATGTTATGATTAGATGTTTTTGTCCTCTATCTTTTGTTTAATAGTCAATAGTGTTTCTCTTTTGTATTATCTCCTTTTATTCTTGTCATGGGCATTTAGACCTACACCTAGGGCTCTAGACATAGGTATAGAGGAAACGGCATTAGTTTTAATAAAAAGAAGATCACATCTCTTTTACAGGTTATCTCTCTATATATACACATGGCCTTCGTACTAGTACGTGCTATATAGGCGGCATCATGAGAGACAGTAGTAGCGGTGGCATACCCGTTTGGTGCAGGTGGTCCGGGTGCTCTTCTCTCAACGTGGATGGGGTTCTAGGCTTCGGATTTTAAATTCATCACCTTGATTCTCCTATTTTCATTTTCGCTGAATGCAGAGAGTGCTCTATGTGTTTTGAACTTTTTTTAGTTGTTTTTTTGGGCTGTGTGCATCCTAGTTACGTAAAGATCTGGAGTGAACATTTATATGGTTGTATCATCTTGACTTCTTAAGTAACAATAAGAATCAATAAAATTTTCTTTATAAAAAAAAAGTGAAGCTTGGTGGAAAAGCCGAGGTCTTGACCATGTGGATCCCATTGACTCTTGCTCAACACAATGGGCATATAGCACCTATTGTGTATTAATATTTTTTAATGTTGATAAAGCCTATTAATTACATGTTTCTAAATTGATTGGAAGTTTCCACACGATTGATAGGGGAGGAGATAGGGGACCGACTTTAATTGTGAACCATTTGATCATGTAAGATGTACAGTGAAGATCGTTCAGATCTGGTATAACTCATCTATTTTATAGGTAGCAACTGCACATATGTTTTACACACGTGGAATTAGTCTAGCATATAGCAAACTGAAGAAGTTAAAGAATATAGCATAACAAAAGAGAGATTTGCAAATACAAAATTCACAAAATAACCATGTAATTTCAAGAGGAAAAGAGAATAGCGAGTACCTAGATAGAAGGGCAGAAGGGACCGTATCATTCAGAGTTGGCTGTCTGTAGCAACGCTGTGAGGAGAATCAAGATGGTGACCGATTTTGTGAGGGGAGGAAAACAATTCTCGAATAGTACATTAGTATAAAGATAGCTCGATGGAGGCAACCTCCATGATAGACGATGGTGGAGGCGATGTGTGGACGGTGATGCACCCTATCTAGAAAGTCGACATTGTAGGTGAAGTGCGGGAGGCGACGCCCCTCTGGAGAAATCCGGCGTTGTAGGTGAAGTGCGGGAGGCAGCGCACTCTCTGGAGAAACCTGCCGATAAATGTATGGAAGGCAAATATTAGACGTATAGGTATAGAAGCCAAATAATGGGAGATTGAATGCATTTTTAGAATTTATGGAAGATAAATATTGGATTCTAGTATAGAAGATAAATAATGGGAGATTGAATGTATTTTTGGAAGAATGAACTGGGTTCAACTTTGCATGATGACCATTTGATAAACTCGGGTGGACGATGGAGATTGATTGGATCTATCACAACTCGTACATTTTATAGGAATATATATAGGTATATATATAGATATAGAAGTATATATAACTACCACATGTATCTCTTCAATAATGAAGATATATACGAAAATAGCATATTGTCGCGCACGATATTTTCTCTTACAGTCACTCGTTGCGGTGTCTAAACTAGAATATCGTGGCAGTGGTTACCAAGAATATTCCGTGGTAAAATAACTAAAGTTGAAGCGCCATGAGTGTGTCTATATATAGAGAGAGAGAATGCTGTGGCTCCAAACATTATTGGCACAAGGAGTAACATGGTAAAAGGCAGACAGGCAGGGGCAGTGGCAAGGTGATTGGATTGGACACGAAGGTGGGCAGCAGAAATGGGATAATCGTGCGTTCCTGTCCCTAGAAAGCAAGGCAAGCTGGTTGCCGGCAAAGTGAAAGCCCCATGGTTTCATGGATCGTATCATTTTTTTTTCTTAAAATCCTAGGGTCTTAGTTTTTTTTTTGTTGGAGTATGCTCCATATTCTCTGGTCTTCTTCATGGAATTTGTTGACGCGAAAAGATGCCACGTCAAACGCCGATCATCTCATGTGCAATATGCGGTAAGTAACACTCAGGATGCCCTGGTCGTGGCGCTATCTAGTTGGACCTTCATCGTCACCCACATTCGGGAGGGACCCCGTCAGAGCGCAGATGGTCGACAGCTTATCTTTGGTTGTCGAGATCAAGAATAGATAGCAATATAGATTGAAAAAGAAAATGAGACTATAGAAACATACAAAATAAAAGGTAATGTAAATTGTGTTTGTTCGATTAGATGGTGATTCTCCATCGGCCATGACTCCCTTATATTTAAAGGGTGGCAGGTCTTAGCCGTACAAGATCAGGATTCATAATTCAAACTGAACAAGACTTACAGATATGATTCGGCTATGCTTTTTCTGATCTCCAAACTTTATATAAACATATCTTTCCTATTCAACCACGTAAATTCCTATATATCTACCCGAATATCTTTTATTGTAGTTTGGCCTTCTTGAATTTGACTACATACTCGACCCGAACATATGCTCGCGTACTACCTTCTCGTTCTCACTACCTGCTCAGAGACTCATTGCTCGATATATCCATGTGCTTGAATCCAACCAATGCATCCATCTGTTCAGATACCAACTGCTAAAATTCACCATGGTCGGTGGTCGCCTGATCGTGGTCACCTGGTCGGTGGTCGCCTGGTTCGTGGTCACCGGTCGGTGGTCGTGGTCGCTGGTCGTGGTCACTGGCCATGGTCACCTACTCAAAGATCACCTCCCATGTATTTGACTAAGTCCAACAATACCCTGTTGAGCTGATCATCATTGTAATGACCACTATAGATGTCAAATCTTGTCATCGACATAATTTTGCCAAGGAAACTATGAAAAGTATATTATTATTAGAATGTGAGATTACATTCACTGATTTGTTTCTTTTTTTAATCATATATGCTCTACTTTTATCAAAGTTCTTTTACTCAGAATCAGGGCTTGTTTGTTTCAGTTTTTGATTCTGAATTTTGCCTCTAGCCAATGCTGGAACAAACTGATGCTAGAAATTAAGGGTCTGTTTGGCATAGTTCCAACTCCGAGATCCATGCTGGATCTAAAGTCTGTATGATAAAATAAAGTGATTTAAACTTTTATTTTTAGTCCAAAATAAAAATCAAGTGGCTCAACTGATCCAGCTTAAGAAATTTTGGATCTGGAGTTGTGCCAAACGAGGCCTAATTCTCAGAATCCAAAGCTACCTCACCACTAAAATCCATAATAATAGAGGGTCATGGGTTACATCGTATACTTTCGATGCTACGGTTTTACTCCACACTCGATCCAATCATTGAATAGAGAGTCGAGGGCTACATCATATACTTTTGATGGTACAGGTATGTTCTTTCTTACTCTCCAATCGAGTATGTTTTCCTCCTCGATGAGTCACGCTACATAGTAATATCATATTTATTTAGTAAGGATGTACTTTTTGCAAAAAGTTTATTTGGCTTTGCGTCGACTGTTTTGGATAGAACCAGCAGAGGCATGTGTTGAGTTGATGACGGACAACTATACCTAATAAGGCATAATGGCATAAGAGATTGTCAGACAACTCATGCCTCACGACTAATAAGGTTCTGAAGTTCTAGTCGATTTTATGTGTGTTCTCTGTCGGGTTCATGTTCGCAATGATGGTCAAAGTGCAAGCCGGTGAAAATTAGCAAAAGATTGTCATGTTATTCTTATTTCTAATTTTACACTAGTCTTTTTCTCATCATTATGGTTACTTCGAGTGGTTACTCGAAGGCCAACGAATCTAATCATCTATCTAGTTGAGTCTCAGGTGTTAATGGATATTCGGTCAACTAAATGCTATGATGGTTACAGCATTTACTAATCAGTATTTGCATCTAGTTATGCTAACTCTATTTAATCGATAAGGAAATAACAGGTAGTAGCATAATAGATAGGCAAAATGTCAGCAGCATTTTTATGACTATCAGAAAAAAGATTGCCAATAAGCCTATTACTCGACTAAGGGGAAAGCTTTGGTGATATCCACCTACAAGAACACCATAAAATTCCCCTAAAGGGATTTTATGGTTCTAGAAATTTCGTCATGATAGGAAACTTCAAGCACATCATAATCATCCCTGTCATAAGCTGAGTTCACCCGGCGGAAGTTAAGAATTTGGTCAGGATTGGTAACTCCGGGGACTGATGGTACAGCTTCAGATGTCATGCCCAGTAAAATTGATTTTTCCTTCAGCCAAGGTGCAACCTCCCATTCTAGTGGTTCCCAAATGTTATCATTGAAGGCGTGAAGGGAAACGGACATCAATGCATTATGTTTAGCTGGATCGTCAATATGGTCGCCAGTCTTTAGGAAAAACGTGCGAGTCTCAACCAGAAGCAGTCGAGAACCCCCCAGACCAGGTTGCCAGATCTTGACCTCAGGCATCAACTACTCCAATACTGCTACGGCTCCCAACGGATCTCCTGAGGCAATTCCATCTAGAAAATCTGCAATGCGCCACCAAATCTTGTTACTAGAAATCTGAAACCACCGTGAAGGTCCGTTGATGAGACAAACATGGACTCCCTTTATTATTTGAAGATCAAAGCACGACATCCTTAGAACAACGATGGTGAACAACTTCTCGTCCCTCTAGATTTACCCAGAACGCGTCATAGGAAAGCGGAGGAAGATCAGAAAACCAACCTGTGACAGGGTTAATCACTCTAGTCGTAATTTGACACCCTCTTTCAACAATGAATAAGAGCCCGCTCAAGGCTCCAATCATCTCCCAGCTGTCATTAATTAAACCTCGAAAGCGAAGATTGAAAATCGCTTCACCCCCTAGGCGATGTACTTCAACCATACCATCCTCATGCATGAACAGCCCTTTCAGAATCCAAGGTACGAATTCCGCCATCCTACGCACTTCATGCCATGAAGTGCAGATGTGGCAAAAGAAGGTGAAATCCTCTGGATGCAGCAGCTTGTTGGAGATGATGTCGAGCACCCCCAAAGGCAAAGTCGCCCAATCGGAAGTTTCCACCATGAGATTTAGGGGAAAAGATGATGTTTTTCAAGTAGAACTCTAACAATGCTGTTAGAAGAAGGTCGACGTGGATAGATTCGAAGGGCAAGTTTGCAATGGAGGCAATGAGGACAGGACGATGGAGTTCTCCCCTCGAATGAATAAATAGTCATTACCTCAAAATAAAGCTCAAAAATCATTTTCGCATTGGATGCATATTGTGGCGCCTCGATTGGTGTGAAAGGCGAGATGATGGGGTTGTGCGAATCTCTGCACACCCATCTGAATGCATTAAATATGTATATACCCAATGTTTCAAATTTTGAAGGTTTTTTAACTCTACTCGGAGTTGAGTGCCGATTAGTCGAGGTTTCAATCCTCTCTTCGAGTCTTGAGTCGGTTAACAGTAGGGCGCTCGACCCAATTACGTTTCCACTTGATATTCAGAACATGATCTATTTTTTGCTCGATTCTTTCAACTGCAAGCCTGCTCCACCTTACTCGACCAGGCGCAGACTTGGCAGTACTTGAGTGGGCACTTGCGAAAACTTTTCCTCCTGAGTAGAGTTAGGGGGGCTACTGTAGAATATCTAAACATGGAGTATATATGCATAAGGAGTACACTATATGTAGACAGGGAATACCATGTATATGTATAACAACTCCGGATACTACGGAACCGTTCTGCAGTGCCACTACACCAAGGTAGAGAATTAGAGGCATCTAAAAAACCCTTGATGCAAACCTATTAGCCTCAAAATATTACAGTGAGGCTGACAATGTTTGCCTCAGTATATCTCTCGCTCGATGCTCTTTTGAGGCAGCCTCAATACTCTTCTGAGGTAGACAATACACATCCCCTTTTTTATTTCCTCGCACTCCTCTTTTAGCTCATTTCATTTATCACTTAGAAAAATTAGGCATGGAGTGAAGTTCATGGGAAAATATTCGCGAGAAACAAGCTTGCACAGGTGGCAATAGAAATTGTCCTCTTGCTTCCTCACCCTCAACCTTATCCTTTTACATGAAAACACCTTGCTCTCCACTCATCTCAGGCTGCTGGCCTGCTGCCCACACCCAAGAGGCCAAGACACCACCTCCACCTTCAATCTCCAGCAATCCAGCGCTGCTGCTCCCAGGCCACCATCTCCTCCACCCATCTACGCTACTACCCCAAAGCCCACCATCTCCTCCACCCATCCATGTCACTACTCACCTAGGCCAGTAATCCTCCATCCCTACGATCCAGTTTTGCTGCCGCCATCTATCTCATGCCTCCTCCTTCAGTTCCCCAGCATAGCTTCTAGATCCATCAACTGTAGAAAGCTCCAAGGCTGCCTCTAGCAAGACCCAAGGCCGGCCAACACCTTCTTCCACCTCCCCCTATTTCCCACCACCAGATCTCTAGAGGCAACCAACCACCCCCAGCATCGATTGGATTATTGGTAAGATAAATCTGCTATTTTTTTGTTTAAGGACTGGCTTAGAAACTAATAGGGCTCTTACAACCATTGACATGATTCCTTGTCTCTTGTATAAGCTGCGAGCGATTGGACTTGGAAGATTGATGTGCTACTAATTTCTACATAGATATTCTAAGTGTCATGTTCTAAAGTTCTTGCTGCTTTTAAAATTGCATGTGCAACAGCAACCTTCCACCTCCACAAAAAGTAACATTTTTTACTCCAAATTAGTTTCTTTCTGATGTATGGATGCTGTGATTTTGCATTGTTGAATAGATTAATCACAGAAGTTCTTGATGTATAGATTGAATGCATATTTTGTACATGTTACAACTATATTCCATAATTGCCATGGATAAAAGTTGGATGAAAAGATCTAGGTAAAATATTGTGTCATAAGTTATTTCAATACTGTTGTATGAGAGGAATTGCATTACAATGCATTTTTTAACTTTAAGATCCTCACAACCATAATAGGTGGTCATATGAGTATGAAAAAGGCTTGGCACAATTCATTCAGTTTGCTTTCACTCATTCTGCACAAGATAACAAAATTCTCTGCCCCTGCAAGAATTGTTCGAACTGCCATTGGCTTGATGCAGAATTAATTCGTGAACACCTAATATGTGAGGGATTCATGAAAGGGTATGGTGTTTGGTCATATCATGGAGAGGGTTCATTTTCATCAAGAACTAATGTTTGCATGGAGCCTCAAAAAGATCAAGAACAAAATTGATGATATAGATGCAATGTTAAAGGATGGTCTTGGGTTTCACCAGTTTGATGGTTTAGAAGATAATGGGGAAGATGAAAATAATGAGGATGCTGAGATGTTCTACAAGTTAGCAGCCGATGCTAGTTAGGATTTATACCAAGGGTGCAAGTTGTCCAAACTTCAGTTTATTATAAAATTGCTTCATCTAAAATTCGTTAATGGGTGGAGCAATAATAGTTTTGATCAACTCCTAGTGCTAGTAAAAGAAATCTTCCCAATGGATGTGCAATTACCAGACAACTTTCATGCTACTAGTAAAATTGTTGAAGCACTAGGATTGGGGTACAATAACATTGATACGTGCATAAACGACTGCATATTATTTAGGAAACAGTATGAGGATGCTCAGTCTTGTCCAATATGTAAGATCTCTAGATGGAAGGTAGAAAGAGTGGGGATTGATGGAAAACGTGTGCATGAGGTCCCTCGGAAAGTTCTCCGCCACTTTCCTTTGCCGAAAAGGCTACAAAGGTTATTTATGTCAATAAAAACATCCTCTGACATGCATTCGCATGCCAATGGCCGCACTACAGATGGCTTGTTACAACATCCTACAGACTCTCCATGTTGGAAAAATTTAGACCATGCATTCCCACAAATTGGTGCAGATAGTCGTAATATTAGGCTTGGATTAGCTACAAATGGCTTCAATCCTTCTGGAAACATGTCAGTTAGTCACAACACATGGCCTGTCATTTTGACCCCATACAATCTGCCACCATGGTTACGTATGAAACAACACGATTTTATAGTGTCTCTACATATTCCAGGGCCCACACAACCTGGAAACAATATTGATGTGTATTTTGAACCATTGGTGGATGAACTTCTTGAGCTCTTTGATGAAGGCGTGAAGGCATTTGATGCTTCTTGTGGGGAGTGGTTTCAACTACGGGTAGCTCTTCTTTTTACCATTACAGATTACACTAGTCTTGGCTATGTGTTAGGTCACCCTACTTCAGGGAAATCTGCTTGTCCTCAGTGTCACTCACATACTTGTTCTCTTTATCTAAAAAGGGTCGGAAGACTTGCTATTAGGGACACCGTAGGTTCCTGCCCCAAAAACATAGTTTTTGACATGATGAAAAATCTTTTGATGGATCTATTGAGCTTGGAGAGGCAACTATTTCACCATCTGGACATGACATCTTAGAAGAAACGAAGGACTTGAATGTAGTTTTTGGTAAAAATCTAGAGAAGAAAAGGAAACACAATAATAAAGAGGGTGATGCTGAGGATGGTAATGGAAAGGTTATTTGGAAGAAGCGAAGTTGCTTTTTCAGATTGCCCTATTGTGAGCATCTTTTAGTTCGACACAACCTGGATGCAATGCACATTGAAAAGAATGTCTATGATAACATAATTAACACTTTGTTGAACACTGACCGCAAGTGTAAGGATAATCTTAACTCCCGTTTGGACCTTCAAAGGTTGGGTATAAAACCTGATTTGCACCCAGTTCCACAAGGTACTAAATTATATTTGCCTGCAGCATACTTTTTGTTGAGCGCTCAAGAGAAGAATTTGTTTTGTCAAGTTCTAAAAGATGTCAAATTTCCTGATGGTTATGCATCCAACATATCTAATAAGGTCCGTGTAAAAGAGAAAAGATTAATTGGATTGAAAAGTCATGACAACCATGTTATTCTGCAGTATTTGTTTCCATTGGCCATAAGAAGAATTTTGCCTCAGAATGTTTGTGTAGCATTGATTCGTCTAAGTAACTTTTTCTGAAAAATATTTCCTTCTGTGATTTGAATTAGTGAAATGGAGAAGCTAGAATATGAAATTGCTGAAACACTTTGTCTTCTTGAGAAGATTTTCCCTCCATCTTTTTTTGATGTCATGGTCCATTTGCTAGTCCATCTTCCATGTGAAATAAGGCTTGTTGGCCCAATACAGTTCCAAAACATATATCCTATAGAAAGGTAAATAACTAATTGTTCGTTTCCACCTCCAATCCTGCTAGTGGCTTAGATCATGACATACCTTAAATCTTATTTACATATAGGTTCTTGATGAGGCTGAAATCATATGTTCGTACTAGGAGCCATCCAGAAGGTTCAATTGCAGAGAATATTGTTTTTGATGGAAGTCTAACATTTTGTTCCCATTTTCTACATGGTTGTTCCACTCGATTTAATCGTCGTAGTTGACATGGTGATGATAACAACCACACCTTGAGTGATAAGCCCTACTATTTAAGTAAAATTGGTCGACATCTGCATGGTAGGCGTACTATCACCATGGATAACAACTCTTGGGTTCGGGCCCATAGATATGTGCTATTCAACTACGACCAGATTGCCCCCTACCTTGAGTATGTTGCAAACCATGTATTCATTTCCTATGTTGGTGTAGGCACGTATTATTTCACTAATATAACCATATATTTATTGAATGATATGTAGAAAGCACCGTGAATATCTTTCATTGAGCGGGTTACGAAGACCAGGAGATATTGAACGTGTACACCATGAGACATTTCATGACTGGTTTAAAAGACATATAAGGGATATTACCTTTGTAGAAACTTTGTAAACATTTTGGTTCCATAGCATTAAATCTATTGTGCCAATAACAGGTCCATGATTTATTGTCCAAAGGAGAAGTTCTATCTGAAGAAATTCAAATTTTGGCAAAAGGTCCTGATATGCATGTGATTGCATACACCAACTATCTTATAAATGGATATAACTTTCGCACAAAGTTGTGTGATGAAGGGAAATCAACTCAAAGTAGTGGATTGGTTGTTGTTGCTGAGACTTCTAGTTTCTCTAGCGTGAAGGATCAAAACAATGTTATAGGCAGTGTTGCATATTATGGTAGCATTACAGACATAATTGAATGAAATTATAGATGGAAAGGAAGAATTGTGTTATTCAAATATGACTGGATCAATCTTTCGCGGGGCAAAGCTGTTAAGAAAGGTAAATATGGAGTTACACTTGTGAACTTCAACTACTTATCTAATTACAAATAGTTCGATTGATGAACCTTTCATCTTAGCATCACAAGCTACACATGTGTATTATGTTCGAGATCCTATGGATCATGATTTGGCATGCGGTTGTCCAATCAAAACCAAGGGACTTCTATGACATGGGTATGACATATTGTGAAAATGAAGCGGACTTATATCAGCAAAAAGACCAAACACATGGACTGAACATAAATGTTGACATTGGTGTTGATTTTGTCAATGACTGTCTCACTAGGAAAGACATCAATGGAGTAACTATTGATTTGACTATTGGGTTTCAGTGGTATGGTTGAATACTTATGATGCCCTACTTTTTATAGTTTTTGCAGTTTTGCTGATTCAATTGTGTGTCAATATTTTAGTGTCTTAATTCATTATTCATTCTTGTTAATGTAAGAAAAACAATGGAAGAGGCACAAAGAAGAGAAGAAAGGCTGCTAGAAAATGATTACGAGCTTGCACGTAAGAGGTGTATAGATGAAAACAATTAAGTTCTTGAAAAACACCGGCTGGCTGAAATTGCAGTAAAGTTGTCAAGGAAGCCAAAATGAGTGAAACATGTTGTACCAAATGAGCCAAGTCAACTTGTACACAATGAGGAAGATGAGTTGAACCTATCAGATGAGGAAGATGATCATGTGTACTGTGAGGAATATGAGGAGAACTCATCAAATCAAGAAGATGAGTTGAACCCATTAGTTGAGGAAGATGATCTCAAAACAAGTAATTTCTGCACTAACTCTTTTATTTTCCTTGAAGTTTTGATAAGTGGAGATGCAATTTATTGTTTTATTTTGTAGGTCATGAAGATATTGATCGTGAAGAAGTGTTAGCAGCACCAAAAAGAAGAAGAGGCTGCATAAGGATGGAGTCTTTCTGGCCAGATGATGATGAAATCCATGAGAAGATAAAAATTGATTACAATGACTACTTTCAACCTATTGGTGCTAAAGTTATGAAATCTAATTGGCACACTTGTGAAAGGAAAAGTTCTATCTATGGCTTATGACAATTACACTAGTGTGTAGTATAAGGAAGATGTTTGGACTGGTGTCAAGGTATAATTCACTATGTCAGTATTTTCTATATTTCTATAATATTAGGACATGCAGATCTATGTCAAAGTTTGAAGTTAATCACATCTTTGTTTCTTTAGAGTTATTTCGACCTAGATGAATGTTTGAAGGATCGTGTTATGAAATTAGCTCACAAGAAATGGAAGGACTTCAAAAATAGACTAAAGAATAAGTACTTTGGTCCTGAGTTGAGTGATCATGAGCTCCTGGTGAAACATGATTCAAGAGTTTCATAATCTAATTGGAAGTGGCTAATTGCTTTTTGGAGAACTAAGAAAAGCCATGTAAGTATAAAAAAAAATGAAGGATGTTTCATTTATTGTTCTAATTTTAATACATGCTATTGATATAACTTATGTTTGATTGCTAGGAATACAGTGAGTGTGGGAAAGCAAATCATGCAAAAATAGTTGCAGTACATACTATAGGCACAACAAACTTAGCAAATGTTCACCATAACCTGGTTAGACTTAAAGCTTTAGTTGAGTTTATTGCTTGACCAGAAATAATTCTATCTATATTCATCCGATCATAGGAGAAAAAGAAGGGGAGAAAGGTTAGTCGTGCAGAAGTTTATAAAGTTGCTTATACTTGTAAGGATGGCACACCACAACCAGCCTGTGAACAAACACTTGTAAGGAAAATTATTTCACCATCATGAAAAGGGACAGATCAAGTTACTCTAATTGTAATGGCCTCTATTTTTTTTTTTTTGTTGGGCAGGCTCAAATAGATGAAAAATACAGGCAAGAACCAGACTTTGTGGATAATCCTTTACAGAAGGAGACTTTCTTGCTGCACTTTTTGGAAAGGAAAACAGAGGAGTTACTGGTATAGGTATGGGCCCTACACCTTCCAGCCTTCACATGCCAGGAACTAAACCATCAGCAGCTACAAGTCTGCAATTGGAAAGAGAGGCAAGGCGCAATGCAAAAAAGGAAAACCAAGCTTTGAAGGAGGGATCGCAGCAGCTAGAAGAACTAATGGAAGAACGAATATAGCAACTAATTGCTGAGAGATTCGCAAAATTTAAAGCTCCAAAGATTCCTTCTCCATCAAAGAATGGAAGCATGCCAATTGAGGAGCAAACAAACTCATTAGCTTCAAATAACATAGAAGTAAATACTTTAAACTGTATTTTACTTTAAATGCTTTATGATATATACGTTAGTGCTACTCTTAGTTTATACCATTTTTCTTAATATAGCTACAACCAAGAATTGTTCTAGTATCAAAACATCATCAGGTCCGATCAAATGAACCCTTCTCTTTTTTAATCAAATGTTACATAAGCTTTAAACTTGTAGGATTCAAAGAGAAGGATCGTTAGTCCAAGGCATAATGCACAACAGATGGTACAAAAGAATGTGAGGAATCATAACCGCAAGACGCCTGCAAGGATTGGCGGAGAGCATCCTACAAAAGATACAACAAGCTCCAAAGGACATAAACACTCTTAAACTTATACTGCAACAACACATGTTGAGGTATGCTCAATATTCTTAATCTAATTAAGAGCAAAATTGGAGTGTCCAGCTTCCAAAGTTTTTACCTTAGTTTTGGTTTTCACTTGCTAGTCTACCTGTACACATCTAAATATTTTAATTTATATGCAATATATGCCTGAAATTTCATGTGATCATTTTATTTTCAGGTGCCTAGAGAGATGCATCCAGCTGGTGGTAAGTTAGTATATCAAGTATGTTATGATACAATATAAATGGTGTACTAAATTTATTCCTTGATTTCTTAGCATTTGTATAAGACATATCCTGTGGAGTTTTCAATTGCTTCATGCAGATAAGATACATGTGTATTTTATCTACCTATAAATGAAATTTGCATTGTTAACATGCTACAACCAGCCTTATTTACAATTTTAGTGCTTGAAAAATTCTAAACTGATTGTTATCATGCACTGATTATTCATAGGATGGAAAAGAAGTCAATATCACCAGCAATGTGCACCACGGGGTACAAACGGACTCGATTAATCAAATTTACAGCAAGGCAACAAAGATTGGTGGAGAGCGTCTTTTGGGAGCTATGACAATTACTAAGGGAACTACTAGACAATCTAAAGTTATAAGAACAACAGATGGAACTATTCAGGTTTATTTGTGTGATGTGTCATTTTGATAAACTATGTTCGTATTCCTTCATACACTCCACAGTTCTCGGTTAATACGATTTTTTGCAAAGTCAAGTCATAGACTTTCTGAAACCTAATTTGTTCACATAACAAATAGGTTGAAAAGGAGATGTTTCTTCAGGGGACCACTCGGCCTTATAGTCGTGTTGCAAAAGCAACTGTCGAGGGCAAAGACCCATTAGAGATGTGAAGCTTGGTAGTCAGTGCTACAAAGTTGTGATATATAGTGCAATATGTCAAGATGCTGAACTATTCCGTCCACACAAAAATATGAATCATATTGGTGATGCTATTGGTCCTTCCATCCCATGGCCTTCCCAGTTGGTATATTTTTGTAGTTTGCTTCTTTTTATTTGTTATATTTCCTTGTTTTCATATAAGTTCTAAAAGGCTAAATAAACATTTTCAGGTTCAAGAAGTTCTCATCAAAGCCATCTGATCAAGTCATAAAGATAGGTATAAATAACTTTGCCATAAAATACTTTAGAAGTTAGTTGTAGATACAACAAGACATGGAAATACTTGTGCATTGATCTCTTTTTTTTTTTCTCATGGAGTGCTATTTCTATTTATCCTATATAACCATGGTACACTAACAATAGATATTTTTAATTTGTTCACTGTAAAAATGTAGATGTAACAAACAAGTTATTTCTGCAATTATAAGAATGTGCAATCTAGTGTTTATAGTTAAGTTATATGAGTCATCTATATTACTCCTTATTTCTAGTTTTTAGTAGAATTGTTTTAAATGAAAAGCGAAGGGCATGCTATCTTTAGTGCTAAGAGTTTTTTCTTTGTCTTAAATTTTGTTTGACCTATAGCTCTAATCAAACTTCAAAAATCTAAATCACAGGTGGTCGAGTTTCTCTAGCAAAAGATGCCTAAGATGTATGGTGCGATTGTTGCAAGGCTTCCGTTGGATATAACTTTTGTATACATGATTGACAATGTCGTATTTAGTGTATAGATGATGATATGTTAACTCTAAAAACTTTATATGATTGGTATAGGGCACCTTTTGCGCATGTGTGGATGATCACTTTATGATACATCTTTTGTGAATGGATTATCAATGTGTATCACACCTTATTATGTATGGATGGTCTATGCAACCATTTATATTATTCATATTTGTGTTATTTTATGGATTGTTAAGGATAATGTGTTCAATAGAAAATAATACTATTTTTTATCCTATATTTTGAGGCAACCTTGGTTGTCTCAAAATGTGCTTGAGCCTGCAAGATATAAAATCAGTACACTATAGTACATTGTGGCAAGCTGTGTGCTCAATGAGAATATGAGGCTACTTTGTCAACCTCAGTTCACTCGTTTTAAGGCTAACTTCAGATGGTTGCCTCAAAAGATCCCTTTTGAGGCAAGGGTATCCGAGGCAGACCCTATTAGCCTTATTATATCATTTGAGGTTGTTTTTGCTATTTTTTAGACTAAAAAGTTGGCCTCTAATTGTCTATCATGTTGTAGTGGTAGACTTGAAAATATAGAAGATGTATATTAGGAAGGTCTCGATTGGTTGCCTATCTTCAGAATGACTAGTATTCAAGTTGGATTTGTTTGTTTTATCGTGGTAGACAGGATGAAAGACTTTCTATCGACTATGGTTGGATAGAAGGTGACATATTAGCCCTATATAAAACCAGGACTCAAACCCCCGAGAAAAGACACGCATCTACAACTAGACACATCTGCGACACAAGCATCAAGATCATAGAAAATACTCGGTGATTTCAGTTCTAATTAGTTTGGATCTAATCTGCTCCTTGTAATAAGTCTAGCTATATTACTTATACTCAAAAGAATACATATACATAATCATCCATACAGGATATGGGGTATTACTTCAGATAGGGTCCGAACTTATTTACATCGTGTGTCTTATTTCATATTTAATCTCTGATCTCAAAGATACTCTAATTAATTACAGATATATTATCATGAATTAATCTTTGACATATAGGATGGGCTTGGAAGAGATTCTTCCCAGGAGGAATTCTTATGCAGCTGAAAGAATAAATCAGTCCCTGACAACAAGCAATTCACTTCATGCATCGAAATGGGTATAATAGTCCATGGCACTCGCTCGCTTACTACTGGCATCGACAGCAAGAAAGAGCCGGGACGGTGCCATCGGTCAGATCAGAGGAACCGATTGGTCGGGCGACCGAACCCGCAGCGAAAAGAACGGCGGACGCCAGCGATATAACAAAGGGTTAAAGGATTAGATGTTTACCTTTACAAATCAAATTGCTAGTTTTTACTTTTTTATCTGATTAATCCACTTTTAAAAATATCTCTAGAATGAATTCATAATAATTTAAAGAATCAGAAATTTTTATTTCATAATAATTCCTAATTTTATTTTAAAATTAAATAAATTCAACTATATATCGTCCGTTGGAAAAACGACGAGCATTAAAGTTTGTCCATTGTAATAGACCATGTAGACCTCTCGTCCGTCGGAAGGGGACAGAAAAAATATAGAATTACAAAATTAAAAAACAGATGTATATATTTGTATTTTTGGATTTAAAAATATATTAAAAAAGCCTGCCTACACCCAGCGCTACAAGATCACTGGCCCTATTTTTTCGGCCATTTTTGCGCTAGGCTTGTTAGCTCAGGTCTATGTCCTGTTCATATTTGTCTGTCTCCCTAATGGGCTTGGGCCACTAGCTTATGAGCCTCGTCCCCTCTACACTTAACATCGCCTCTCGCTGTCATAAGGAAATGGACCTGGGCCATTATCTATTTCAGTGGTGTGAGAAGGATTTCCTATATATGTATCGGTCAATGGAGTGGGAATTCTAAAATCGGTCACCCAGTGGCGCTGCGCTAAGCGGTTAGGAGAGATACCCTCTCGCAGCTACGGAGAAGTGAGTGCGTTGATGAAGAATTTAGTATATATATATAGTTGTAATCCCTATATGAGTAAGTTGAATAGAGCCTAAAATTTTCCTCAGAAAATCGGATTGATTCTGCTTCTGTATTGCTCTGTTCTTGTTGAGTTTCATCAACTCGTACGCCCTGATCCTGGTGCAGTGAGTCAATAGCGGAGAGCTCCTCCACGCGAGGAGGAAGGAAGAAGGCTATGCCCGTCGATGAACTGCTCAAGAACCAGCTGGAACTAAAGGACGAGGAGCTCGAAGACGTGGTTCTGGAGGAGGGTGAAATAAAGGAGATGAAGCAGGAGACGAAATGGCTGGCGGTTGCAAGAGTAAACACATCCAAAGGGTTCAGCGTTCCTGCAGTTGCGAGAGACAGATTCGTTCTGCAGTTATACTGTGTGGGAGATTGGAAGCGAGTAGTGGAGAAAGGCCCATGGAACTTCCGTGGTTTAGCGGTGGTGATACAGCCGTTTGATGGGAGCTCCAAACCAGAGCAGTTTGGGCTCAGATCCATGGCATCCCGATGACATACAGGAAGCCGGTAGTTGTTGACAGGCTGATAGAGAAGGTCACAAACGGCAAGGTTACCCAAACGCTGATGAACAATATAGGTTTGTCCCTCTGACCCCCCATGGTGAAGAGCGGATGCTGCTACCGATCAAGTATGCGAAGATTCCGGATTTTTGAGAGATTTGTGGTATATTTGGGCATAATCACCTTGAATGCGATACGGGAGAACACGAGAAGGATTTTCAGCACGGTGATTGGCTCTTGGCTAACAGGAACTTCCGTGCTAATGCTAACCCTAATCATAACCCGACTCAAACCCCTAACCCACAGCAAGCGGGCAGGGGAGGGGCACACGGAGGGAGCGGGCAGGGGAGGGGCACACGGAGGGAGAGGTGGGATATTGACAAAGTCAAGCAAAGAGAATACCGGTGTAAATGATAAGGTGACCCGAAGTATCGGGAGCGGGAGAGACTTGCCAGCTGTCATGATCGCATGATGGAGTACACGCGTCGATATCGAAGCGCTTGTTTAAGGTGTAAGCAAGGCGATTAGTCACGCTTTGAGAAGCATGCGGGCGGTTTCGCGATTTGGCCTCAAAACCGTGAGAAGACTGGAGGAGTATGTGGCACCATTGCGAAGCTTGCGTTGAGGCGAAGCTAAGTCGTGAAGTCGTCAAAACCGATGAATGAAGAAGAAAATGGACCAAAATGTCTTTGATGGTAGGTATGAGTGCACTACAAGAAAGGGGTATTTCGGGAAAAAGTTAGGAAACTTAAGGGCCAAGTTTTCTAGGCCTATAAATAGAAGGGTAGGGCTAGAGAGAGCTTTGAACTAGCCACTTAAGCTCCTTTGTGCCACCCATTTAAGAGCCTTAGATCTAGGGTTTTAGAGGAGAGAATGATGAGTGCTTAGCCTATGTAATAGGTGAGAGTTTTGAAAGATAAATCTTTGTAATCCACCTAAAATAGGGTTGATCTCTTTGAGTAATTAAGTTTATATTTTTGCATATGCTTGAATTCTCCTTCTAGTTTCCCTCTATTAGTTCCCTTGCAAGTTTGCAAGTTTTTTGTTTTCGGTTTTGATTTTCGTTTTGGTTTTTGGGCTGAAATTTCAGCACCTTGTGAGATCATTCTTCTTGTTGCTAGAGGCATAAAAACTCACATACGAGTGTATGCTCATGAGTTTTGAGTACCCTTGCCTCTATATCATCAATTTGGAGAGGTTCCTTGCCCGGTGATCTTTTCTTTGAGCTGCAGTATTTCATCTTTGCAGGGTTGTTTTTCTTGATACTAGTGGCTTAAACACTCACATACTCATTTATTTGAGCGGGTCTTGAGTCCCCTTGCCACTAGACTATCATCTTGGAGGATAACCTTGTCTGGTATCCATCTTCTCTAGTTTCTTTGAAAGTTGCGAGTTTTTATGCACAAAGACACATGGAATAGTCTTGAATGGAATCTATGGTTCATATTCCATCCGTGTAGTCATGTTGCCATGGAACTAGTCTTCTTGCTTTGTCTCTCTAATTCTTTTGCTTCCGCTTGAGCGTTTTGAGGTGCGTTGGGTGAGAAATAGAAAAATACCAGCTATTTTGAAAGAAATTTGTTGAGGTGCCTATTCACCCCACTCTAGTTCCCATTCTCGTTCCTACAATTGGTATCAGAGCTGGTTTGATCACTTGTTGATCTTAATCGGCTTTATGATCTGTAGGCAACATGAAGAGAAGTGGGAAGATTCCCCTGTTTGATGGCCGTGATTTTTCGTACTGGAATGTGCGCATGGAGGCTTATCTTCTAAGCCAAGGAAGTGTAATATGGGAAATAGTTGATTCCAACTATGAGATCTCTGCTGCTCGCACGACTCAGGTTCAAATCGAACAGTATGAGGCCGACAATAAGGCCAGAAATATTTTGTTCACAAGCATGAGTCGGAATAAGTTTGACAGGGTTCAGCACCTCCGTACAGCCCGGGAGATCTGGTCTACTCTGAGTGTCTTTCATGAAGACACTAATCAGATTAAGGCCAGACGCCAAAGCACATACAACCAAGAATACCAAATATTTGTGCAAGGCCCCGGAGAGTCTTTGGATGTGATGTTTGCTCGCTTTGATGGGATTGTTAGCAATCTTCGATCAACTGGTGTTTTGCCCTATTCTGACCACAAGAGAGTGATCAAGCTTCTCTATGCTCTTGACCGTAGCATATGAGAAGTGAAGATCTCGAGCATTGAAGAGTCTCCAAGTTATGACACGTTGACTTTTGATGAGCTCTTCAGCAAGCTCAAGTCTATCGAGATAGCCAAGGCGGCTCGAATCGGTCTCGAAAACCCCTTGTCTCAGAACATGGCGTTGGTTTCCGGATCTGGTGGTGACAATCAGTCTGCAGCTGGCTTTTCTTGTGCTAACACTTCATCGAGTGGATTTGCTTTGTCTTCCTTGGTTTATGTTACAGAAGAGCAGGTGGACGCGCTGGATGATGAGGACCTTGTGTTGATTGTGAAGAAGTTCACCCGCTTCTACAACAACCGCGGAGACCAGAGGAGGGGTGGTTCTCGTGCCTTTTTTGAGTGTGGTGGCACTACCCACTTCAAGGCGGACTGCCCCAAGCTCAAGAAGAGGGAGGACGGTGACCACAACTATAACAAGCACAAGAAGAAGAACAAGAAGCCCTTCTTCAAGAAGAACCGCGACAACATGGCCAAGAAGGCGGCCAAGGCGGCTTCTAGGGCGTTCGTGGTGGCTCTCAGTGACATCGATACTTTTTTCTAGCAAGGAGGATAGCTCGGAGGAGGATGAACCGCAAGCAAAGAACAAGAAGAAAGCCAAGGGCTTCACCGGCCTCTACTTCATGGCGAACGACCACAATGACAACAGCGACCCCGAGCTGGATCCCTCTGAGGTATTGCCTTCCTATGATCAGCTTTCCATCCAAGTCAATACCTTGAATGATGCTCTCGTTAGCTAGGATAGGTTACTTAAGAAAGTTGTGCGTGAGTTGAAGGATCTTAGGCCTAAGTATGAGTCTGCCTCTACTGAACTTGCATTGCTTAGGTCTAGGCCCAATGTTGAGGAGTGTGAGAGTTGCCTGATTCTCATGGCTGAACTTGCTGAGCTTCGTAATGTGCATGCTCAAGTCACCAGTTGGTTTGAGAGTGCCGAGAAGAAGCTCCTTGAGGAGGAGTCTTGGTCTACTCTCTTAGGTGCTTGTATAAATTGCTCTTTGCTTGCAAAGGATGTTGATCTGAAAGAAAAGCGCCTAAAGGAGCTAGAGTCTAGATTGGAGAGTGCTGGAAGTTCTAAGGATATGCAGCCGGATTATTCCTCCTGCACCATATTTCAGGACAAACTCAGCTGGGTTAGAGGGCAAATTCAAAAACTTCTGACTGAGAATGAGTATCTCCTTTCTCTGGTGGAGAAGTGTTCAGAGGGCAAAGGGAAAATGAATTTGATCTTGGCCAAGACCAAGATGTGTGCTGACAAGACGGGTTTGGCTCTTCGGTTGGGTTTTGAGAGAGTGGCTTACAATGTGGAGAGTAAAACTGTGTTTCCCACACCTACTACCCTAGAAGCTGAGAAGTCCAAAATCAATACCACACTACAACCCATCAAGAAACCAATTCCACAACCCACAAAGAAGAAGCCCGCATCACAACCCAAGAGAGCTCCACAACCTAAGATGAAGAGCCTGTAAGAGAGCCCTGAGTGATCGATAGTCAAGTTCCCGAGAGACGCTACCACTGCACCTACTACCAGAGAGATGGTCACTTGGTTGGGTTTTGCTTTCATCGTAGGGGAGATGAGCGGCGTGAGTGGGAATGGAGCACCCGGGACATGTACTGCCCCTCTGTTGGTGTACATGAGTCTTTTCCTCGCTTCCACTCACGAGTCCCTACCGCTTTTCAGTCTGATTTTACCATGACTCATAGGGTTTTGGTCCACGTGTAAGAGGCTTTGAGTCCCAGCGTTTTGACGAACCACGTTTTCCTCATCATGGTACTCGCCCCCAGTGTGTTGGTGTTGAGTTACCTACTGTTTCTGCTTCAGGACGGATGACCCAGTACTGGATTCCTAGGAGGTTTTTGACTAACCCCAGTACTGAGCCATCCACCTTCTATTTTTCTCATATGTAGGTGGCAGGCGGAGGCCTAGAGAACAAGTGGCTCATCGACTCCGATTGTTCGCACCACATGACCGAAGATTCATCATGGTTCACTAGCCTCACCCTCGTGAAGCGACATGGGTACATCACATTCGGGGATGATCGAAAAGGAAGGGTGAAAGCCAAAGGTATGATAAGGGTGAATGAGAGTTTCACTCTAAAAGATGTGGCTTTGGTGGAGCATCTGGGATACAATCTTCTCTCTGTATCTCAGTTGCTAGATGAGGACTTGGAAGTGCGTTTCAAACGCAATACTTCTCAAGTTCTTGATTCTTCTGGTGCTTTGATTTGCAAGATTCCTCGAGTTGGGAGAGTTTTTGAAGCTGATTTTTCTGAGTCTTCTAGTTCTTCTCGGTGTTTACTTGCTCAACCTTCTTCTGAGCTTTGAATGTGGCATAGGAGACTAGGGCATATAAGCTTTTATTTGCATACTCATTTGAGTGCCCTAGGCTTGATCCGAGGATTGCCCATGCTCAAGTTTGAGAAGAACCTTGTGTGTGCTCCTTGTCGGTATGGCAAGATGGTTGCCGCTCCTCACCCACCAGTTAATCTGGTGATGACTGAACGACTGGGAGAACTTCTTCATATGGACACTGTTGGTCCTTCTCGGGTTCGTTCGACGGGTGGAAAGTGGTATGTTCTTGTCATTGTTGATGATTTCTCTCGCTACTCTTGGGTCTTCTTTCTTGTGAGAAAGGATGAAGTGTTTTCACACTTTCAGAGCTTAGCTTTGAGATTGTTCACAGAACTCTTTGGTGCATTAAAAGCAATTCGCAGTGATAATGGCACCGATTTCAAGAACTATCTCTTTGATGCTTTCTGCCTTGAACATGGCATTGAACATCACTTTTCTGCCCCATGCGTTCCTCAGCAGAATGGCATGGTTGAGAGAAAGAATAGGACTTTGGTGGAGATGGCTAGGACGATGCTCGATGAGTACAGGACTCCTACAAAGTTTTGGGCTGAGGCCATTAGCATAGCGTGCTACATCTCTAATCGGATTTTATTGTGCTTGATCTTAAATTTGACTTCTTATGAGTTGCGCTTTGGGATGAAGCCGAAGGTTTCACATTTGAGAGTTTTCGGTTGTCGTTGCTTCATCCTAAAGCGTGGCAATCTTGAAAAGTTCGAGTCGCATTCTTTCGATGATATTTTCTTAGGGTATTCTCTTCATGGTCATTCTTACAGGGTTTATAATCTTGACACTAACACCATCATGGAATCTTGTGATGTGACTTTTGATGAATCAACCCCCTGTGCTAGTTTTGCCTTTCAGTATGCAGGTGATCAGGAGATGAGCGAGAGCATCTTTATAGATGGCGATATTCCAGCTTTCGATGATGATGAGGATGATCCACTACTTCCCTCGACCGCACCTGCTCCAGAGCTAGCTCCTGCTTCTTCTACTCCAGTAGAGGGTCCTGCAGCCTCTACTTCCACTTCGGCTGCTCTCGAGCCTGCACCCGCACAGGTTGAGGGGGAGTTCACCTCTAGGCGTGAGGCCCCTCAACACATTCAGCGGCGACACCCTGTACACATTATGATCGGAGATCTTGAGAAGAGGGTAACGAGGTCCAAGTCCGCTTCTCATGCTCATTTTACTGATTCTGCATTCGTTACTTCTTTTGAGCCCCATGATGTTAGGCATGGCAATGATTTCTTACTTGTTCAGATTTACGTGGATGATATCATTTTTGGCGGCTCTTCTCATGCACTTGTGCCCAAGTTTGCAGAAACTATGAGCAGAGAATTTGAGATGTCGATGATGGGCGAGCTCAACTTCTTTCTTGGGCTGCAAATCAAGCAATGAAAGCAAGGTACATTTGTCCATCAGACGAAGTACACCAAGGATTTGCTGAAAAAATTCGACATGAGCAATGCAAAGCCATTGGCATCACCAATGGCTACCTTGACCGTGCTTGATCCGGATGAAGATAGCGAGGAGGTGGACCAGCAGGAGTGCAGGAGCATGATCGGCTCTCTTCTGTACCTGACGGCGACAAGAACCGACATCCACTTTGCCGTCTACTTGTGTGCTCATTTCCAGGCTTCACCGAGGACGTCTCACCGCCAAGTGGTGAAGCACATTCTGAGGTATCTCAAGTACACTCTCGAGTTTGGGCTTTGGTTTTCTGCTTCCTCTTCGCTTTCTCTTCGAGGTTTTTCGGATGCGGATGAATTGACAGGAAGAGTACCTCTGGTACTTGTCATTTCTTGGGTACTTCTCTTGTGTTTTGGTCTTCTCACAAGCAGTCTAGTGTTGCGCAGTCTACTGCTGAAGCTGAATATGTAGCTGCTGCTAGCTGTTGCTCACAGATTTTGTGGATGGTTGCTACCTTGAGAGATTTTGGGTTAAATTTCAAGAGTGTGCCACTTTTGTGTGACAACACCAGTGCTACAAGCTTAGCCAATAACCCAGTTCAATACTCTAGAACCAAACACATCGATATGAGATTCCACTTCCTGAGAGACTATAATGAGAAGGGAGACATTGAGTTGAGCTACATAGATACCCAACACCAGCCAGCCGATATCTTTACCAATCCTCTAGATGCAACAAGATTTGCCTTTCTGAGGGGAGAGCTTGGTGTGTGTCATCCCTATGGCATTGTGTGAGGGAGAGTTGCCTTTATACATACTCTATCTTACTTTTATTGCATTTGCATTGCATACATTTTGTAATATAATCATGTTAGCAAGCTTCACTTATATGTTCTTTGTACTTTCTTGTACTAGTTGTAAATTTGTGCTAAGTGTAGTGGATGTATAACAATTTGTGCAAGCTTAGGCTCTTATTGAAACATGGCATAAAATCTGTTGAGCAAGCTTATCTTTTCTAAAGAATGAACTTGAAATATGAACATAATCTCTTGTCACCCTTGAGTATTTGCTTTAGCTTAATCAGTGCTTAAATTAGGGCTAGTTCTGTGAAAAGCTTATGCTAGGCCGCTTTGTTCAGTTCAGCGGATTGGGGTTGTGTTGACCTTTGTCTATGTAAATGTTTAGCCCATGATTAACCCTTGTGAGAGCATGTGCTCTTTTCTGTCGTAAAGGCACAACTTGTTTTGGCTTTGTGAAAAATTGTATATCTTGAATTCCATGTTGAGTTAATAAAATGAATGATCAAGTTTTGAGCTAAAATTGAATCCAATACGGTGGCTTAAGGCTTCATGTGGTTTGCCAAAGAAATGAACCCATGGTTGCTTAAAACTCACTTGTGGATTGTTAAATGATCAAATGAGAAAGTTAACTTGTGCTTTTTAATGTGCTAAGAATGTTCTTTTTCATGTTGTCAAACTAAGGCTTAGATTGATCTGTGGGTGTTTGCATAGCCCGTCGGGTTGAACTTGGTTGCCTAGATTGAACTTGGCATAACACTAGTTTCTCTAATATTTGCAGTGATCATGAAACTGTGGATGCTTTTGTGGTGACATCTTTTGGATAATTGAACAACATGATCAAAACTTGCTTCACTCCCGATGCTTGTGTCATGAACTCACTTCGAGACTTTGTACGCCTTTGAGTTATATTGTTTACTTCTCATAGTGCTTTGATATCTCTAGTTCTTTAAAGTGCTTTGTGATCTATATGTGAAGCTTTGTAGGCTTGCATTTCATTTGCACATCTTTTTCATAGTATGTTATCCTTGATGTTTGCATTGCCAAAGGGAGAGAAAATATGCCCAAAAATATTATGCTCAAATATTCAACAAAGAGATGTGTTTTGGGTTTTTGAGTTTTTCTTGCTCTTTTGAGGTTTTTGGCTCGTCTTTACCTTTATAGGGCTTTTGCAACCTTTCTTATGACAAGTGATATATTTTGCTCTTTCTCGAGTTTTTGGTCACTTGGATGAGCTTATCTTGTTTTAATTTCTTCAAACCAAAATCTTTGTACTTTGCGGGTTGTCAATGCACTCATCAAGGGGGAAATTGAGAAACCAAGTTGAAATGTGTCTTGGTTTTCTTGTGATGAGTGATTGACATTGTCATTTATTTGGTTTGATGATCTTCGGTTTTGCATGAGCTTTGATGTGATTTGAATTGATTTGAGATTTCATTTGAGCATATTGATTATGGACTAATTGTAATTGGAGTTGGAGATATGTGTTTGCTTGTCTCATGGTGTGCAGGTGATGGATGCAACTTGGCGGTCGACGGCGGGATGATCGGGACCAAGTAGAGTGCTTGGTGCTAGACGATCAAGGAGGCCGGACGGAGTCAAGAGTGATCCTAGCTGAACAAGTGGAGGTCAAGCAAAGCATTGAAGGCAGATGGAGACGGTGTGTTGACAAAGTCAAGCGAATGGAATGCCGGTGCAAGTAACAAGGCGGCCCGAAGGATCGAGAGCGGGAGAGACTTGCCGGTGGTCAGGATCGCATGACGGAGTACACGTGTCGACATCGAAGTGCTTGCTTAAGGTGTAAGCAAGGTGGTGAGTCACGCTTTGAGAAGCGTGCAGGCGGTTTTGCGATTTAGCCTCAAAACCGTTGGAAGACTGGAGGAGTATGTGGCACCATCGCGAAGCTTGCATTGAGGCAAAGCTAAGTCATGAAGGCGCCGCGGCCGTCCGATGAATGAAGAAGAAAATGGACCAAAATGCCCTTGGTGGTCGGTAGAAGTGCACTACAAGAGAGGGGTATTTTGGGAAAAAGCTAGGAAACTTAAGGGGCAAGTTTCCTAGGCCTATAAATAGAGTGGTGGGGCTAGAGAGAGCTTTGAACCAGCCACTTGAGCCCCCTTGTGCCACCCATTTGAGAGCCTTAGTGCTAGGGTTTTAGAGCAGAGAAGGATTAGTGCTTAGCCTGTGTAATATGTGAGAGTTTTGAGAGACAAATCTTTGTGATTCGTCTAAAATAGGACTGACCTCTTTGAGTAATTAAGTTTATGTTTTTGCATATGCTTGAATTCCCCTCCTTCTAGTTTCCCTCTATTGGTTCCCTTGCAAGTTTGCAAGTTTTTCGGTTTTCGGTTTTGATTTTCGTTTTGGTTTTTGGGCTGAAATTCCAGCACCTTGTGAGATCATTCTTCTTGTTGCTAGAGACATAAAAACTCACATACGTGTGTATGCTCATGGGTCTTGAGTACTGTCGGTGATCTGGAAACCAGAGGTTCCCGAGTCCCGAGGCTAGGACAGCATAATGCCACATGGCGCCATCCCTCGGGCATCATCCCCCCGAGGGCCGAGAAAAGATAGTACCGGGAGGAGTGCTCGGGGCCATGAACAGTTGGCCCCCGAGTACCCAGAGTTCCCCGAGGACCCGAGAAGAGCCAGTTCCGGGAGGGGTGATCGGGGCCATGAACAGTTGGCCCCCGAGTACCCGGAGTTCCCCGAGGACCCGAGAAGAGACAAGTCCGGGAGAGGGTGCTCGGGGCCATGAACAATTGGTCCCCGAGTACCCAGAGTTCCCTGAGGACCTAAGAAGCCCCTTGCTAGTGGACCCCACGAGGGCTTTACGGTGAGGTGTCAATCGGTGCGAGGCCCGATGCTACATTTAAGAGGGAGCGTGGCCAGTCACATCCAACCACTCCCCCCCACGCCTGTTGTAGTGAGTACGTCAGTCCCTGCCACCGCCTGGCAGGAAGGCATGGGGACATTTAATGCGACGGGTCCCATCGCACGTCACCCTGCGGGGCCCATAAAGGAAACAGCTTGGAGATTTCGTCGCTGGGCTCGAGGCGTATCGCCTGCCCCCTGCTATGTCAGATCTGCTCTGACTGAACGGGCATGCGGGACTATTCGGCGGCTGCCCGATGGGCCCCCCTGCACCTGCTAAAGTTGGGCGTAATGGGCGACGGGATCGGCCGAAGGGCGTATTTTCAACCCCTGTGACATCAAACTGTAGCCCCATAATGGTTGTTTTCCATTTATGACATACGGGGACTCGTGCCCCCATTTTGGGCACACCGAGCCTCCCCCCGACAGGATAAAAGGGGAGAGGGAGCACTTCGGAGGAGGACAAGCTAACTTAGAACTGATCGGAGCTCACCTTCAGACAGGTTCAGAGAGACCGACGCTCGAAGACCGGAGCTCAAGACTTAGACAAAAAACCTTGTAACACAGAGATCCAGAGAAAGGCATTCCAAGAGCATTAATAGCACATCAAACACACAGGAGTAGGGTATTACACTCCGTGCGGCCCGAACCTGTCTAAAATCCCTTGTGCATTTACTCCCACTAGCCGACGATCATCTGTCCCGCCTAGATCTCATACATTCGCATTAAATCCACGTACGAGGTAGATCCAGAATCAGCCCCCCGGTCGAATCTCAAAGTGGGTCCCTCAGGATCCCCGCTTGCGATGTTCATCCACCGACAAGTACCCTTGCCTCTATATCATCAACTTGGAGAAGTTCCTTGCCCGGTGATCTTTTCTTTGAGCTGCAGTATTTCACCTTTGTAGGATTGTTTTTCTTGATGCTAGTGGCTTAAACACTCATATACTCATGTATTTGAGTGGGTCTTGAGTCCTCTTGCCACTAGACTATCATCTTGGAGGATAACCTTTGCCGGTATCCATCTTCTCTAGTTTCTTTGAAAGTTGCGAGTTTTTGTGCACAAAGACACATGGAATGGTCTTGAATGGAACCTATGGTTCATATTCCATCTGTGGAGTCCTGTTGCCATGGAACTAGTCTTCTTGCTTTGTCTCGCTGATTCTTTTGCTTCCACTTGAGCGTTTTGAGGTGCGTTGGATGAGAAATAGGAAAAGACCATCTATTTCAAAAGAAATTTGTTGAGACACCTATTCAGTCCCCCCCCCCTCTAGTCGCCATTCTCGTTCCTACACCAATAAAGACAATTCAGGAGAAGGATGATCAAGCCGTCGAGTCGTCAGTGAAGAAGCAGCTTGTATTGCAGACTTCAACGCATATTGAGTCGTCATCCGGACCCGACGGAAAGGAAATTACAGCTGAGAAGTACGGACCACTAGAGGGCACTCCACTGCCACCCTCGTCATACGGCAAGGCGAGAGACTAGAAGAAACAGAAGAAGCAAACTACCCCAAAGAAGAAGATTGCATTCGGCAGGCTCCCTCGAGGAGTGCCACCGGTTACAATGAGTCTGCTATGTTGGAATTGTCGAGTATAGGCAATGCCACGATAATTCGAGAACTTTATGATTTTGCAAAGGAGTTTGCCACTATTACGGAATCGATAACACTACTGGTTGTAAATCAGTCTTCGTTGTCAGTTTTGATTTCGGCAGTGAATACTCGGTAGTGAAAGTCGAGCGCTATCACTGCTACTTGGTGAACTCGACAGTGAAGCCATTTCCCGAAAACAAAAAAAAAGAATATGAGCTCGAGCGGGCGCTTGAGCCAAAGCCACTCGAGCCTGCCACCATGCCGCTCGCCATTCTGGAGCTCAGGTCACCATTGCGGACCTTGCCGAACACACCACTCTGCATAGACCCCCCGCCACCGCCGCTTGCGCCAGCTCTACGTCCCACACACATACATCCAGATGCAGTGGCACGAAGGTCGTCGCCACGGAACACGCTACACCCCCAGCTCACCATCCACACCGCACCGTCGTCCACCATCTGCTCCCAGCCCTAGCTTGCTGACACACATGCACGCACACCCAGATGCGGTGGCTCAAAGACCACCGCCGTAGAACACGCGCGCCCTAAGCTCACCGTTCGCACCGCACCGCCATCTATCCGCTCCCGTCCCCAGCTCGACGGCGTGTATCTTTGCCGCTAGCGAGATCCATGGTTGCATGATGAGCCCATGGCTCCTTCAGATACGATCAATACCACCAATAATCCTCAAATCATACAAGGTCCAATTACAAGAGCACATGCGCGATAATTAAACCACCAGGTGAACTCGTTCCTTGTTGTTCATGCTTCCTTGTGTGGATTACTACTAAATTCTTGTGATGTTTTATTGCTTAGGAATGTGGGAGAAGCACCATAACCTTACCCGAACGTCACCCCTCGAAGGCCAAGTCTACTCAGACTCGAGGCTGAGCTCTAGTCGTGGTCATGGTAGTGGTCGAGTTGCAGGATAGCGCGTCAGTAAAACGAGCATAACTCTCTCATACAAAGTTCGTTTTAGGCGATCTTGGATATTCTAAAAAGTTTACGATGAGTCATTTCCAATGGATATGAGCTCCACCAAATATTCCTTATAGTTTAGTCAGAGTCAAAGAAATAAGATGTTGTGCCACCGTTTTTGTCGGAGGATGAACTCCTGTCGCAGGGATCCCGAGAGACCCCTTTTTAGAGATTCGGCCGGGGGGATGATCCTGAACAAGCTTGTTTGGGAAATAAGCGGGAAACAGAAATAAATGCAGCGGCCGGTGGGAGAAGATCATCCTAGTGCAAGAAAGATGGGTGCACCGGGGTTTAGACAGGTTCGGGCCGCACGGAGGCGTAACACCCTACTCCTGTGTGAGTGCTATATCTATCCTTGAAGGGAATTCTTCAAGGATGTATCTGGTTACAGGGGAGAGCTGTTTTACAGAGAGCTTGAGGCACTCGTGTTCTATCTTGGCTTGAGCTGGTTCGAGCGTGAGCCTTGTCGGGCTTTTTTCCTGTGAGCGCCTGAGTCTGTCTTTTTTCCACCCTTTTACGTGTTCTCCATCCTTTCCTTTTATAGGCGCGCCGACCTCGACATATCCTGAATGGGAAAGAGGGGGTGCGAGTGCCAAGGCGCCACGGAGAAAGGCGTCATCATTCCGTCTTGGCGAAGTGACAGGGGCGGTGGAAAAATACGGCGCGCATCCGACCACCCGCCACTGTGGATGCCCTCCGGCGCCATTAAGGGGGTCCACCGGGCAGCCTCAGAGGTGCCCGGTGCGCCCACCCTGTCTTGTTCTCCTGCCAGGGCAGGGTGGCAGGCGGAGCGCTTCGATTCTGGCAACGTTATCCCGAGGCACCCGGATGAAACGGGACGGGACCCGTGCATTTAATGGACCCACGCCCCCCTGCAAGTGCATGGCAGGGTCTGACACTAGGGCGTGGGCAGCTGAGAATGTCAGGATGTCAGGATGTCAGGCCGCGCGTGCCTATTAAATGCGGCATTCGCGTCTTTGACTGGCTGACACCCCGGCGAGGGGACCCTTTGGGTCGTCGAACGATCTTGCGCGAACCTTCGAGGAACCAAGTCCTCGGGGGCTGCCACGCGCAGCCCCGAGCACTCTCTCCCGAGCACTTTGGTGAGACCTTCGAGGAACCGAGTCCTCGGGGGCTGCCACGTGCAGCCCCGAGCACTCTCTCCCGAGCACTCTGGCGAGACCTTCGGGGAACCGAGTCCTCGGGGGCTGCCACGTGCAGCCCCGAGCACTCTCTCACGAGCACTCTGGTGAGACCTTCGGGGAACCGAGTCCTCGGGGGCTGCCACATGCAGCCCCGAGCACTCTCTCCCGAGCACTCTGGTGAGACCTTCGGGGAACCGAGTCCTCGGGGGCTGCCACGTGCAGCCCCGAGCACTCTCTCCCGAGCACTCTGGCGAGACCTTCGGGGAACCGAGTCCTCGGGGGCTGCCACGTGCAGCCCCGAGCACTCTCTCCCGAGCACTCTGGTGAGACCTTCGGGGAACCGAGTCCTCGAGGGCTGCCATGTGCAGCCCCGAGCACTCTCTCCCGAGCACTCTGGTGAGACCTTCGGGGAACCGAGTCCTCGGGGGCTGCCACATGCAGCCCCGAGCACTCTGGCTGTTTGGATCATCGGGGGACTACAGTACTCGGGGGTAAGTGAGAACCCTTCCGAGCACTTCCTTCCCAGTACTTGGACTCTGCAGATCATCGGGGAACTGGGGTGCTCGGGAACCTAGAGGCTGCGGCCCCGAGCACCTTCTCCCGGGACTTAGTTTCTTCTTATCCTGCAGGGTGGACCTTGCGGGATGGTGACATGTGGCGGATGGCCGGCCCGGTCTCGGGACTCAGGGACCCCTGGTTCCTAATACACCGACAGTAGCCCCCGGGTCCATTGGTAGGCGACGGGACGGAGACTGCGAATGGGCCCTTCGTCGTGGCCGAGGTCGAGGCTGGCGCGAACGCCATGTGGCAAGCTTTCGAGAGGTGGCCCTTGCGGACCCAGACCTCAAATACGCCCCAACGGGAAAATGAGTGGACGCGTGTCCACACAACTTCCGAAGGGTATGATGACCATACGGGCGGCACGCGCGGCCGCCGCGCAGATCGAGGAAAATACGCCTGGCAGCCGCTGACATTGCGCGATCGGCGGGAGATTCGCCTGGCAGTTGCGTCGATCGAGGCGACGCTTCACCGAGCGAACCGTTTGGGCGGTAGTTTTTGAACTTTGAGATATAAAAGGGGGAAAGGATCGGTCCGTCCCCCTCTTTACGCTTTCTCGCACTTGTGCTCTTGCTTTCTTTGTGCTCCGAAGCCCTTAGAAAATTCTCAGGCGACCGGAGCATTCTTCCTTCTCTCTCTCTTTCCACCACCAAAACACCTTCCATCCTTGCCGAGATGACGAGGGTTGGAGGAGGACGCCGGGACAAGGCTTCAGACAGCATCTTGCCGGAGTCTCGTCTAAGGAACGAGGAGGCGGCGGACAAAATCAGAAAACTGCTGGTGCCAGAGGGGCAAGAAGGTGCTGTGGTGGTGAGGCCAGCGGGCCTGACGCTGGCGACGACCGTCCCTGGGTGGATCATCCTCTTCACTTCTTTTGTGGTGGCGGGGTTGGTGCGGCCATTCTCCACCTTCTTCTTGCAAGTGCTGGAGACGTACGGCATTCAGCTGGTGCACCTAAGCCCCAACTCTGTGGTGGTGTTGGCGACTTTCGCGCATTTCTGCGAAATGTTCGTAGGGGTGATGCCGTCGGTGACACTGCTTCGCCATTTCTTCATCCTTCGGCCGGTGGGGAAGAAGAGGGGGCACTCCACAGCGGACGTCGCGGGGTGCTGCAACCTTCGGCTCCGGGACGGCCTGGGGGATCATTACATTCCCCAGGTGCTGCGCAGCAAGTGGGAGGAGTGGCGACGGGACTGGTTCTTCGTCGATGTCGACCCCCACGAGCGCCTCGAGCTGCCGGAGGTGGCGGCGGAACCTCGGCGATCGATGTGGGAGGCGCCGCCACCAGAAGACGCGAGGCTGAAGCCGGTGTTGGAGCGCATCCTGGAGCTGCGCGAGTCCGGGCTGACCTCCGTCATGGTGGTCGTGGACTTCCTGCGCCGTCGGCTGGCGCCTTTGCGAGAGCAGGCCCGGTCGAGCTGGTTCTATACCGGGCCGGAGGACATCACCAGGACCCAGATCGGCGCGAGCTGGGATCTGGGGCAGGCAGAACTGCGGGGGATGACACGGGTGATCACCGGAACAGAGGACATGGGCCGGACGGAGCTCCCGTGGCCGGAGATGGCGCTCTGCGCCAACCCCAACCAGGTGGCCATTATGGCGGGGCTGCCGGAGTTCGACGCCCAGGGGCCTGTGGACCGGCCAAGAAGCCGGAGTGCTGAGGCCTCCGAACTCCCCGGGCTGGAGGAGCTACTTGGCGAGGAGGTCGCTGGCAGCTCGGCACGGGCTGGCGAAGGGGTCGCCGCAGGCAGCAGCCGCCGTGCCAGGGAGGAGGGCGCCATTGAAGTCGTCGAGGAGGTGGCGCCGGGAGATCAGGGAAAGCGTCCCCGGGCCCTGATCCTAGTGCCAGACTCTCCGCCGTCGCCAACGGCAGCGGCGGCATTCCCGGTGCTGGAGCCGCGGCTGGTGCGGATGGGGTCCGCACCGGCGCCCGCGACCCGCACGGCGGAACCCGAGACCCACGTGGCGGCACCCGAGACCCACGCGGCGGGAGGAGTCCGGACCGACGGCGCCGGACCCGGACATTAGGCTCCCAGCGGCCAAATGGCAGTATCGGTGAGTCTCTTTTCTTGTTTTTTTTTTCCTGGGTATTTCTGGCCCGAACTAAACTTTGGCGTTTTTCATCTGTCTCCCGTAGGCCGGCCGCAGGCGCTACTGCGATGGGGAAGGCACGGGCGCCGAGACCAGAGCCGAGCCCACCTGCAGCTCCGACGGAGGCGGGCACCGGATCGGCGGAGGCGCCAATCGTCGTGGCGGCCAGCGGGAGAGAGGCGGAGGCGGCGGCCGAGAGGAGGACGGAGCAAACGTCCGGATCCTTGGCGCCGACGGAACCTACCCCAGGCGCGGAGAGCCCGGGGCGGATGACGGTGGAGGTGGACGCTTTGCCGGGGCCGGCGGACAGGGCGGTCGACGCGGGAATGCGGCCGCTGTCCGAGTCTTCGGCGCCGGCAGAGCCTACCCCAGGCAGGCAGAGCCCGGGGCGGATGACAGTGCAGGGCCCTGCAGTGAGCTCGGCCCCCCTGGAGGCACTCTGCGGAGAAGCCTGGGCCCCACCGGCGCCCGGCCAGCCTGCCGATCCTTTCCTGGCCGCCATTGAAGGCGTCCAAGTAGCGGTCGGGTGGCTGGGCGCAGCGGTGAATGCTAAGGAGGGGGAGCTTGAAGCCGAGCGCGCCTGCCTGGCGTTGGAGAAGGCGCAGCTGGCGGGCGCCCAGGAGGAGGCCCGTGCGGCAGCCGCGCATGAGCAGAAGCTCCTAGAAGATATCCGCGCGGAAGCCGCGCGGGAACAAGAAATCTTGAAGGCCGCGCGGGAACGAGAAGACGCCGCCCGCCTGGCTGAGGCGTCAAAGCAGCAAGCTGTCGAAGCCCTTGCAAGGATGGGGCAGGCGCAGGAGAGGGAGGTAGCAGTCGCAGCCCGGGAGCAGGCAGCGGAGGAGCGGCAAGTCGAGCTGACCCGCCGGGAGGGCGCGGCCGAGAAGACACGCGCCGACCTCCAGCGCTGGGAAGACGACCTCCGGAAGATCAAGGAAGAGATCCACCGCTAGGAGGAGGACGTCTCCCTTCGGGAGGTGGATAATCAGTTGTCGGCGTCGGATCTCGGCGCCCGGGAGGATTCGGTGGCCCAGCAGGAGGACGTGTTGGCCCAGCGGGAGGGCGAGCTGAGTCACCGAGAAGGCGAACTGAGTCGTCGAGAGGGCGAGGCTGACGCGGCGGCGGCGGCCATGGCGACCAGGGCGGAGTAGAACGTGAAGCACGAGGCGGAACTGGCCGCCCGTGAACGCGCTTTATCCGAGATGGTGGCCAAGACGAAGCAGGCTGCCGCCCCCGCAGCAGTTGGCGGTTCTTCCGGTCCGGTCGGGGACCAGGGACTTGAGGCACAGCTGCGGGCCGCCAAGGAGAAGCTCGAGACCGCCTTTGTCTCGCGTGTCAACCTCGAGCATATGCTGGAAGACATACTCCGGCGGATGCGGCGGGCCGTAGAGAAGGGTGGTCTCGGACGGCTCATTGAAGGCGAGAAGGGCGACGGCCCCGCACGACAAATGTTGGGGCTGCAGCAGGTCTGCGAGCGCCTCGAGGCCCTACCTTGGGTAGTCCAGGAACTCACCGCCCGGGAGGGACGTGGCTTGGCCCATGCAGTGGCCGAGCACGTCCTGGCCTGCTACCGAAGCAGGGACCCAAACTTCCCGCTGGAGCCGGCGCGGGAGGGAGTAGTCGAGGCTGAGGGAGAGGCCGCCCGGGTAGCGGTCCGGAGTACCGCCGCCGTGGTGGCGGCCGGCTTCAGGCGAGAGGTGCCGCCGCCGCCAGCCCCCGGGGACGACTCAGAGGATTCAGCCGACGCCTCTGCCGCCGACTAGATCTTTTGTAGCCCTTTTTCTTTTGTCGTCTTGATGAATGTAGATATAGGAGTGAACCCTTAGAAAATGCATTGTATATATCTTGTGAATATTAATGGCCGCTTTTCCTTGGGCTCGCAACTCCAATTTCTCTGAGTGTTTGATGCTTCTTCTGATGCTCTTCTTGGAAGTCCTGGGGAGTACTCAGTCGGGCCGTTCCCGACCTTCCCATCCCCGAGAACGAAGTTGTCCCGATCACTATGGCTGGCGTAGTCGGCCTTCGAGCTTTCGCGAGTCCGCATTGCCTAAGTTAAGAAACAAAGAGACAGACTTCCCTGCCCGGGAGATAGATCTATTCTGCTCGGAACACGCCATGCCTACTGAACACTTTTTCACTTTGTGACCACTCAGTTAGTAGAAGGGAGACGCGTGCGGGCGAGAATGTGACCAAGAGTCCTTGTGGTCCGGTGGTGCCCGGGCTTAAAACGGACCGGACCGAGCACTGACAGCCCACCGCCGAGGCCTGAGCTCCGGACTACTTGAGTAGCTCGAGCGATAGGATTACCCAGGGCACCCGAGGACTCGGTAGTTCTCGGGGTCCTTAAAAGCGGACCGAACACCACGACCACCACGAAGGGCTTCGGTCAGACATCACCGCACGCACGGTACTCATTTCTACAAACCGCTCTGTCATTCTGGGAAAAGGTAGACATGCATTAGGGTTTTTGCGTGCGAGGAGACCACCTCGCCGAACAGATTAAAGCGCGAGAGCCCCCGAGAACGACTCGGGAACATAAATTTACTGAAAGAAGATTTGCCTGAATGTAACCACTCACCGGACAGCTGTTGGCCTTCTGGCCCACCGATGCAGGAGGGATGCACTTCCGAGCTCGGGTGCCCGGGAACTTGATTCTTTCAACGGAGCGCCCGAGCGCCCAGAGGCGTACGAGGCTCCTAGGGTCGGGTGATCTCGACCACCCATGCCTAAGTGGTAGGATCACCCGAGGACCCTTGGGGCCGACCAGAGACCGGGGCATTGAAGCCCCCGCGGCCGAACTGCTCGCGATTGCCAGCCTGTGACTTAAGAGAGAATATAGAATTTCTTTGTCTGGTGCGCTCTGTTAGTGCGGTACTTGCTATAGACTGCTCTCGTTTTCGACCCGAGACCTCTCGAACACCCAAACCGGCGGACAAGAGCGGGCAGAGGCATAACCCAGAGGTCCTATGGTTCGGTGGCGCCCGGGTATGACAGACCAGACCGAGCACCGACAGCCCGCTCCGGGGGCCCGGGCTCCAGCCTACTCGAGTAGCTCGAGTGATGGGATTACCCAGAGCGCCCCGAAACTTGGTAGTGCCTGGGAGCCTGTCACGACACCGAACACCACAGCCTACCATGCCGGACGTAAGTCAGCGGCGACTGCTCGCATGCATACCGATTGGGATTCTTTCATCAGCGGGGAAAGAGAGAGGGCGAAACTTTTCTCGCACAACCGAGCACCTCACCAGACAGATTAAACATACGGAATCCAGAAAAAATATTTTGAGATAGCGGTTGCTTATTGAAATACTGAATGTACAATATTTACAAGGTTGGGTGACAGCGACTTACCCAAGGGGCGGAGCCCTCGGACTGCTTGGGCGGGGAGAAGCCCCCGGCCTTGCTGATCGGAGCCGCGAGCACGACCATCTACGGGTAGAAGCGCCGGAGATGCTCGATGTTCCACGGATTCGGAAGTGGCTGTCCTTCTTCCGTCGCCAACCTGAAAGAACCTGCCTGCGGGACCGCGATCACGGTGAAGGGACCTTCCCACACAGGGGACAGCTTATTCATTCCTTCGCGCGACTGGACGCGTCGGAGAACTAGGTCCCCCACCTCGAGAGATCGGGCCCGAACATGGCGGAGATGATAACGCCGCAGACTCTGCTGGTACCGGGCCGCCCGAACAGCGGCACGCCGCCGGCGCTCTTCCAGGTAGTCCACGTCGTCGCGCCTTTGATGTTCCTGCTCACCCTCAGAGTATGCATGCACTCGAGGGGAGCCCAGAGTGAGCTCGGAGGGGAGAACTGCCTCGGTGCCATAGACGAGGAAGAACGGAGTCTCCCCGGTGGCGCGGCTTGGCGTAGTCCGGTTAGCCCACAGCACGGCTGGCAGCTCGTCCACCCATCCCTTCCCGTGCTTAGCGAGCACGTTATAGGTCCGGGTTTTGAGGCCCTTCAGTATCTCTGCGTTGGCGCGCTCGACCTGCCCGTTACTCCGAGGATGAGCGACGGAGGCGAAGTAGAGCTTGATGCCGATATCTTCGCAATAGTCCCCGAACAAGGCACTAGTGAACTGGGTGCCATTGTCGGTGATGATCCGGTTCGGGACGCCAAAGCGGCTGGTGATGCCGCGGATAAACTGGAGCACCGTGTTCTTGGTCACCTTGATGACCGGGACCGCCTCCGGCCACTTGGTAAACTTGTCGATGGCGACGTATAGGTATGCATAGCCCCCGACTGCTCGGGGGAATGGACCCAGAATGTCCAAACCCCAGACCGCGAAAGGCCATGACAGGGGAATGGTATGAAGAGCCTGAGCTGGCTGGTGAATCTGCTTTGCATGGAACTGGCATGCCCTGCACCGCCGAACCAGCTCGGAAGCATCCTGGAGAGCTGTAGGCCAGTAGAAACCTTGCCGGAAGGCCTTTCCGACCAGCGTGCGGAACGATGAATGGCCACCGCACTCGCCCTCGTGGACCTCAGCGAGAAGATCGCCGCCTTCTGCCCGGGAGATGCATTTCAGGAGGACACCTCCTGCGCTACGCCGGTAGAGATCCCCATCTACTATGGCATAGCGTCTGGACTGTCGAGCAACTCTTTCGGCAGACGCCTCATCCCCGGGTAGGAACTTTTCTTTCAAGTACCCTCGGATGTCAGACATCCACGAGGCATCTTGAGAACATTCGGCGAGCACAGCGCACTCGCCGGACGGCGGTGCCCTGACGGGGCTTCCCACTGAGGGCACCGCCGGGGTCCCCTGAATTGAGTTCGAGGTTTCCCCTTCATCCTGTTCGGCAGGCAGGACGGAAGGCCGTGCGAGTCTTTCTTCAAAGACTCTGGCAGGGACGTGCGCACGTGAGGAGGCTAGGCGAGAGAGCTCGTCGGCCAGAACGTTGTCGCGGCGAGGGATTTGCCGCAACTCGAGGCCATCGAAGCGTCTCTCGAGCTTCCTGACCGCAGCCACGTACGCCGACATTTGAGGATCCGTGCACTGGTACTCCTTAGACACCTGGTTGACGACCAATTGGGAGTCCCCTTTGACCAGGAGGCGACGAATCCCGAGCCCCACCGCAGCCCAGAGGCCGGCGATGAGACCTTCATACTCCGCCATATTGTTGGATTCGCGGAACTGCAACTGCACGATGTACCGGAGCTCTTCACCCGTTGGGGAGGTGAGAACCACTCTGGTCCCTGCGCCTTTCAGCGAGAGGGAGCCGTCGAAGTGCATGACCCAGTGCCCGGGCGCGTCGTGCCCGGGATAGGCCGACATCTCTTTCGGGATGATGTAGGGGACGGGCGTCCATTCTGCCAAGAAGTCGGAGAGCGCCTGGCTTTTGATCGCCTGGCGACTGACGAAGTGTAGGTCGAACTCCGCCAGCTCGACCGCCCATTTGACAACGCGCCCGGTGCCTTCCCGGTTCCGGAGAATGAGTCCCAGTGGATAAGTGGTAACCACCGAGACCTTGTGCGCCTGGAAGTAGTGGCGCAGCTTCCGGGAGGCGACGAGCACGGCATAGAGTAGCTTCTGCGCCTGGGGATACCTTGTCTTGGCTTCCCGGAGGACTTCGCTGACGAAGTACACCGGTCGCTGTACCCGGCGAGCCCGGACGGCGGCTCCACCCGGGGGGCTGCCGCAGCCCCCAGGCTTGGCGACGCGGTCGGGGCTGGCCGGGCACTCGGGCTCGACTCCCTGGTTGGGAGGAGTCGCGAGGATAGGTGAGTGGTCGGGGGCCTCTGGGAGCTGGGACCCAGCGTCCGGCCCTGAACTCTCATCGCGCTCCACCACTAGCACTACGCTCACGACCTGAGGTGTGGCCGAAACGTAGAGCAGTAGGGGCTCACCTTGAGAGGGAGCCACCAGCACGGGTGGCGAAGTGAGGTACTTCTTTAGATCGCGGAAGGCCTGCTCGGCCTCCGGCGTCCAGTCGAAACGACCGGATTTCTTCAGGAGTTTGAAGAGGGGGAGTCCTCGCTCCCCGAGCTTGGAGATAAAGCGCCTGAGGGCTGCCATGCAGCCGGCGAGACGCTGGACCTCCTTGAGTTGAGCTGGGGGTCGCATCTGCTCGATGGCCCGAATCTTCTCTGGATTGACCTCGATTCCTCGGCCAGAAACCAAGAATCCAAGGAGCTTGCCCGCCGGTACCCCGAAGACACACTTCTCCGGGTTGAGCTTGAGGCGGGTAGAGCGGAGACTGTTGAAAGTCTCGGCAAGGTCCTCGAGCAGGGTGGCGCGGTCTCGGGTTTTGACCACGAGATCGTCGATGTAAGCCTCGACGTTGCGGCCAACCTGTGAGTCAAGAGTAATACGAATAGCGCGCTGGAAGGAGGATCCAGCATTGCGCAGGCCGAAAGGCATTGACATGTAGCAATAAGTCCCCACCGGAGTGGTAAAAGCAGTTTTTTCCTCGTCCCCTACGGCCATGCGAATCTGGTGATACCCAGAGTTTGCATCTAAAAAGCATAAAAGATCGCATCCCGCAGTTGAATCTATAATTTGATCAATGCGAGGTAAGGGGAAGGGATCTTTAGGGCAAGCCTTATTAAGGTCGGTGTAGTCCACGCACATGCGAAGCTTGCCGTTGGCCTTCAGGACGATGACTGGGTTTGCTAGCCAGTCGGGGTGGAGGACTTCTCGGATAAATCCGGCGTCGAGGAGCTTGCTGACCTGCTCGCGGATAAACTCCTGGCGCTCTGGCGCCTGCCACCGGACCTTCTGCTTCACCGGGCGGGCGTCCGGACGCACCGCCAAGTGATGCTCGATCACCTCCCTAGGGATCCCGGGCATGTCAGACGGTTGCCAGGCAAACACGTCTACGTTAGCCCGGAGGAAGGCGACGAGCGCGCTTTCCTATTTGCTGCCCAGGTCGCCGCCGATACGGACGACCTGGGTAGCGTCTTCGCCCACCACGACCTCCTTCATTGGAACAGAGGTGTCGGCGGCGAGTCGGGGTTTGGATGAAGAGGGTCCCGGGCCCCCTGTAGAGCCATCGACCTCAGCCTGCGCTGAGACCAGAGCCATGTATGACTATTCAGCGCAGGAGACGGCGCCGCCAGAGTCGGCGATCACAGAGATGGAGCCTGTGGGGCCGGGCATCTTAACCATAAGGTATGCATAATGCACGGCCATCATAAACTTGGCAAGCGCCGGACGCCCGAGGATGGCGTTGTAGGGGAGAGGGAGCTCCGCGACATCGAAGAGGACACACTCCGTGCGGAAGTTGTCCCGGCTCCCGAATGTGACAGGCAACTCAACCTGCCCGAGGGGCAGGGAGTGCCCAGGGGTCACTCCACAGAAGGGGAGCGACGGCTTTAGGCGTCGGGAGGACATCTGCAGCTTCTCAAAAGCCTCCTTGGAAAGGAGGTTGAGGTCGGCACCACCGTCGATCAGCACCCTGCCGACCTTGACATTGCAGACAGTGGGGGTCACTACCAGAGGTTGTCGCCCCATGGCTGCAGTACTGGCAGGGTGATCAGCCATGCTGAACGTGATCGGAGCGTCCGACCACCTCAGGGGTCTTGCGGCCTCCTCGCTCGGGGTTCCCGAGCACACCTCGCGTCGCATGACCTTGATGCCACGGCGCGAGGAAGGCGTGTACGCGCCTCCGTCGATGAAGGCGACGGTGTGCTCGGGCTCCTGGAAACCGAGCTCGGCGTTGTCGGGGGCGACCTCAATATCGCCTCCTCCTCCGCGGGACTCGTCGCGCTCCCTCTGGCGCTGCTCCACGAGTCCTTTGACCGTACGACACTCCATGAGGTCGTGCCATCTGGTCTGGTGTATGGGACACCATTTACCTGGCTCGGGCCCCGCGGGAGCGGGGGCCCTCGCTGGAGCAGGAGCTCGGCCGGGGGCCGGGGCTCTTGCTGGAGCCGGTGCCTTTGCTGGAGTCGGGGCCCTCGTGGGCACGGAGGCCCGAGGAGGAGCCCGAGCAGGGGCCCTGACGGGGCATCGATCGACACCCGGCCGGCGCTCTTGCCGGTGGTCGGGCTCTTGCGGCACCCTGTGAGCGGGGACCTGGGTTGGCTCAACGGGAGCGGCCTCGCGCTTCCTTCTCTTCTTCTTTTCCCGCTTATCGGAGCGGGAAGAACTCGGTTGGTCGGAGGCGGGGCGGGGAGCATGCCACGCCCTGGCCTCCGCAGCCTTGGCGCACTTATCGGCCAGTGCGAAGAGTTCCGCAGTGGTCTCGATCTCGTGCGTACCTAGCTTTTCGAGCATCCGCTCATCGCGGACGCCCTGCCGGAAAGCAACAATAACAGCATGGGGGGCCACTCATCGAATGGTGTTGCGAACCTGGCTGAAGCGCTGTATAAAGCGGCGTAGCGTCTCCCCTTCCTGCTGTTGGACGGCGTGGAGGTCACACTCCAAGCCAGGGCGCGTAAACGTGCCCTGAAAGTTGGCCACAAACTGGTGGCAAAGGTCATCCCAGGAGCTAATAGACCCTGGGGGTAAGTTCATAAGCCAAGAGCGGGCAGAGCCCCTCAAGGCAACATGAAAATAGTTTGCCATCACCTTTGCGCTGCCTCCAGCCGCTTGGATGGCCGTTGTGTAGATCTGGAGGAACTCAACGGGGTCAATGGATCCGTCGTACTTCTCCGGTAGCTCGGGGCGGAACTTAGAAGGCCACCTGACCCGGCGGAGCTCGACGGTGAAGGCACGGCAGCAGGTGCCGTACCCCGCAGCGCGAGCGGGGGTCTTCGATGGCGAGTGGCGGCGAGCCGGGGATTCCCGGTGGCCTTGGGCCGGGAGAGAGGAAGCCTGGTCCTCCGTCCCGACCTCCTGCCGGGTCTCCCGCTGGCGCTCGAGAGTAACTCGGGCATCCTCGTGGCCCCTCCGCTCGTCAAGGCGCAAGCGAAGGTCCCGGGCTTCAGACACGGCCAGGGGGACGGCACTCCGCCTGGAGGCCCCTCGGCCCGTGCGGGCGTTGCCCGTTGAGGAGCCGACTCTGGCGGCACCACGCTGAGAGGTGGTGCGAGGACTCCCGGCCTGCACCTGGCGACGGGCAGTGCCAACCAAAGCGACGACATCTTGGATCCACCGGCCTTCTGGAGTGTTCGGCGTGGCCTCAACGGGCGGGTGCCTGAGGAGAGCATGCGCTGCAAGCAGCGCGCTCCCTGGGCCGGCCTCGCTGAATGCGAGCCTGCGCCGAGGTGGCACCCGACGTGGTCCAGAGGCGGACCTAGCGATCGGGGTCCCGACCACCTGCTGGGGGTTGGAAAGTGCGTCGGCAGCGACGGTGGCGGCCCTGATGGGCCCAGCGCCTTGATCCCCTTGAGCGGGAAAAACCGCGCACGTGGATGGCGGCTGCTGCTGGTACGCAGCAGCGACTGGGCTCTCTCGGGCGTCGGGCAGCACTCCGTCACTGGAAGTGGAGCCGGAACGCTGGAGACGGTGCCCACCGGCCATCTTTTTCTGTGGGAAAAAAGCGAAACAAACAATCCAGGGATATTCCCCCCTACCTGGCGCGCCAGCTGTCGGAGGATGAACTCCTGTCGCAGGGATCCCGAGAGACCCCTTTTTAGAGATTCGGCCGGGGGGATGATCCTGAACAAGCTTGTTTGGGAAATAAGCGGGAAACGGAAATAAATGCAGCAGCCGGTGGGAGAAGATCGTCCTAGTGCAAGAAAGATGGGTGCACCGGGGTTTAGACAGGTTCGGGCCGCACGGAGGCATAACACCCTACTCCTGTGTGAGTGCTATATCTATCCTTGAAGGGAATTCTTCAAGGATGTATCTGGTTACAGGGGAGAGCTGTTTTACAGAGAGCTTGAGGCACTCGTGTTCTATCTTGGCTTGAGCTGGTTCGAGCGTGAGCCTTGTCGGGCTTTTTTCCTGTGAGCGCCTGAGTCTGTCTTTTTTCCACCCTTTTACGTGTTCTCCATCCTTTCCTTTTATAGGCGCGCCGACCTCGACATATCCTGAATGGGAAAGAGGGGGTGCGAGTGCCAAGGCACCACGGAGAAAGGCGTCATCATTCCGTCTTGGTGAAGTGACAGGGGCGGTGGAAAAATGCGGCGCACATCCGACCACCCACCACTGTGGATGCCCTCCGGCGCCATTAAGGGGGTCCACCGGGCAGCCTCAGAGGTGCCCGGTGCGCCCACCCTGTCTTGTTCTCCTGCCAGGGCAGGGTGGCAGGCGGAGCGCTTCGATTCTGGCAACGTTATCCCGAGGCACCCGGATGAAACGGGACGGGACCCGTGCATTTAATGGACCCACGCCCCCCTGCCAGTGCATGGCAGGGTCTGACACTAGGGCGTGGGCAGCTGAGAATGTCAGGATGTCAGGATGTCAGGCCGCGCGTGCCTATTAAATGCGGCATTCGCGTCTTTGACTGGCTGACACCCCGGCGAGGGGACCCTTTGGGTCGTCAAACGATCTTGCGCGAACCTTCGGGGAACCGCATCCTCGGGGGCTGCCACGCGCAGCCCCGAGCACTCTCTCCTGAGCACTTTGGTGAGACCTTCGGGGAACCTAGTCCTCGGGGGCTGCCACGTGCAGCCCCGAGCACTCTCTCCCGAGCACTCTGGCGAGACCTTCGGGGAACCGAGTCCTCGGGGGCTGCCACGTGCAGCCCCGAGCACTCTCTCCCGAGCACTCTGGCGAGACCTTCGGGGAACCGAGTCCTCGGGGGCTGCCACGTGCAGCCCCGAGCACTCTCTCCCGAGTACTCTGGTGAGACCTTCGGGGAACCGAGTCCTCGAGGGCTGCCACGTGTAGCCCCGAGCACTCTCTCCCGAGCACTCTGGTGAGACCTTCGGGGAACCGAGTCCTCGGGGGCTGCCACATGCAGCCCCGAGCACTCTGGCTGTTTGGATCATCGGGGGACTACAGTACTCGGGGGTAAGTGAGAACCCTTCTGAGCACTTCCTTCCCGGTACTTGGACTCTGCAGATCATCGGGGAACTGGGGTGCTCGGGAACCTAGAGGCTGCGGCCCCGAGCACCCTCTCTCGGGACTTAGTTTCTTCTTATCCTGCAGGGTGGACCTCGCGGGATGGTGATATGTGGCGGATGGCCGGCCCGGTCTCGGGACTCAGGGACCCCTGGTTCCTAATACACCGACAGTTTTGGACCTAGTTGGGTCTTGTAATCGTGTCAGGCTCAGAGTTCAAGTTGTGTACGCCTATTTCCATAGCTGCACAACACTAGGTCAACCTCCTCACGTCTCCTCTATATATACACGGTAGCCATCTTAGTTTAGACTCGGGTTTTGCTTAGATTATTCTATTTTATACATTTTTGCCGCTTGTTCGGTTTGCGGAACCCCTACTCGAGCACTTCATTAGTAATTAGCAATATTCAGATTGCATCTACCTGTTCTTGCTTGTGTTCTCGATTCGCTTGTAGGAAAAGCCTTCTTGGTGAGGTCAACCGCGTCTTGGCACGGTTGGTAACCACAGAGTAGTGGTGTAGTAGTTGCGAGGGTTCTCAATCTGTTCTATTTGGAGCCTTTGGATCATCAATATCGAAACTCCACCAATCGACTTATCATATTACCTTTCGGAAGATCGGGTACATGCGCATCATTGCATCCTACCGTGGATCCCCGCTAGATCCTGCCATGGATTTCGCGAGGGGAGGAGAAGGAGGAGTCCGATGGGGGAGGAGACAGGGGAGGAGCTAGGTGTGGAGGAAGCCGATGGGGGAGGTGGCAGGGGAGGTGATAAGGGAGATAGAGACGTGCGTGGTGGAGGAGATAAGACAAAGGTGCTCGTCGTTGTGAAAAATCTCTGGAGCCGAACGTGAGGGCGAGACAAAACTAGAATCAATCAAAATTCTAGGTCCGAACGGACTATCAATGATGGTTCGTGACTAGAACCAACACTGATAGTCATCATTAGTTCTGGCTTTTAGCGACTCCATCATGGTTCGAACGTGGAAGATTAAGAATCGGCAGTAATACATTTTTACTATCGGTTCCTGCACAACCGGCAATCATAATCGTTGCTAGTTTCGTAGTGGTGTGTCCCAGGGATTCTTTGTGTTGTTGAGACCCAAGTGTCGAAGAATTGTGTGGAAGGTTTGACAAGGCCACTGGGTTTCCATGGCTGCTATGCTGTGGACAACGATGGGTGCAGCGGCAGCCCTAGGAATTTTCTGGGAAAGTTCAGTTGATTTCTCTCTTCTCCGCTACTCAGCTAACCATATTGACCGCGAGGTCACTGTGGACGGCAAGCCTCCGTGGCGTTTGACGTGTATCTATTGCGAGGCCGAGCGGAGCGAGAGACATAATACATGGGAGCTGATGAAAAGGATCTGTGGTGAATCAGCATTACCATGGCTATGCATTATAGATTATAATGACGTTATTCGGCCTGAGGAGCATGTCGGAGTAGGTACGAGACCAACACGATAGATGCATGAATTCCGAGAGGCAGTGGACGTGTGTGGCCTTGCGGACATAGGTTACTCAGGGGCGGACTGGACATTTGAGAAATGAGCTGCTGGCGGAGGATACACGAGAGTAAGGCTGGACCGAGTGCTCACGTCCCGAGTGGTCGGCTGCTTTTCCTTTGGCATCGCTGCGACATGTGCATGCTGCGAAATCGGATCATTGTTTGCTCTGGTTAAGACCAGAGGTTGAGGAACAACCACGTCGCAGAGATTGGATGCCAAAGCCATTTCGGTACGAAAAGATGTGGGAGAGACACCAAGACTTCCTCCCGTTTGTCGAGAACAGCTGGGGCTGGAAGGAAAAGTACACACTATAGGAAACATGCATGGTAAATTAAAGAGGCTCTCAGGGAACATGCAAACCTGGAGTCACTTTTCTTTCGGTAGTGTGGTGAAGGAGATGAAGGAGCTGAAAGGAAAACTTGCATAACTACGTGCGGTGCCAAGATGCCTTGGTCCGTCACATGAGGAAATTAAAACCCTCAATAAGCTGGCCGAAATGTGCCATAGAGAGGAGATCATGTGGAGGCAGCGAAGCTCAATCTAACGGTTAAAAGAGGGTGATAATAATACTCGGTTTTTTCATCAACGTGCTTCTCAGAGGAAGAAGAAAAATAAGATCACAAGGCTCGCCCGGTCGGACGGGTCGATTACTGAGAATGACACGGAACTCCAAGGCATGATAAGAGATTTTTACAGCTCTTTGTATACTTCGGAAGGACTAGCGGACTTGGAAGTTCTATTAGTTGCGGTCCCACAGAAGGTAACAGAAGCAATGAATGATGATCTTGTCAGCTCTTGGCCGGCGATGAATGCCGCCGACGAGAGCAGGAGCTCGGCGAAGAAGACGAAAACAGATGAAGAACACAAGAACAACTCACGCGAGTACTTGGAACACGAGACAAGGTCTTTGGTGCTACTCAAAACCGCAGCATTTTCTGTTGATCTATTCTCCTTTTATTTGGAAATACAAAGAGCAAAGCTCTCGGTGGCCAGCCGCACATCGCGCTCACGACGCGTCCATCTCCACATTCGCGACGTCGCCCACCACCGATCGCTCAGGCTCGTGCGCGAGCTATTCTAGCCATGGCCTCCTACGCGCACGGCGACCACACAATCCGGTGCTCGTGCGCATGCATAACAAAAAGAGAAACATGCACTTCTAACTAATTACAGCGCAAGGCTTAACTAACAAATCTCCTCCTAAGCCTTGCGTATCTGCTTGAGATTGACGAGGCCAAGCTTGGCGCGCAGTTCACAGAAGCGTCGCGCCAAAGCCTTCGTCATGATGTCCGCCAGCTGCTCAATGGTGCCAATGGAGGCAACACTCATCCTTCCTTCTTCGATGCATTCTCGAATGTAATGAAATCTTGTATCTATATGCTTGCTGCGATCGTGGAAGACAGGATTCTTACTGAGTTGTATGGCGGACTCGTTGTCGATGTTGAGTTGGAACGCGCCTGCCTTCTCGCCCTTGAGCTCCGCAAGGAGGCGCGCTAGCCACACGCCCTGGCAGGCAGCCGTAGTCCCGGCGATGTACTCTGCTTCGCACGAAGACAGAGCAACAACCTTCTGCTTTTGTGACTGCCAGGTGATGACATTGTTGCCGAGGAAGAAGACCACACCCGTAGTACTCTTGCGCGTGTCAATGTCACCAGCGAGGTCGCTGTCGCTGTAGCCGATGAGCTGCGCATCCTTCTTCTTCCTCGTGTAGTGGTAGCCGAAGTCCAGGGTGCCCGAGATGTACCTCAGCACCCTCTTGACAGCCACCAGGTGCTCGGTGGTTGGCTTCTCCATGAAGCGGCTCACGTAGCCCACCGAGTAGGCCAGGTCTGGCCTTGTGTTCATCAGGTACCGCAGCGAGCCGACGATGCTCCTATACGTGGTTACGTCGACGGCGGGAGCTGTACTCGCCTTGCTCAGCTTGAGGCACGGCTCCATCGGGATGTAGCTGGGATTGCACCCAACCAGCCCGGCGTTCTTCAGGATCTTCGCCGCGTACGCGCTCTGGCCCAGGGTGATCCCATCCGCCGACTGCGTCACCTCCATGCCGAGGTAGTAGTGCAGCAAACCCAGATCACTCATCTGGAATGTGGCCTTCATCTGCGACTTGAATCATCAATGTCGCTGATGCTCCCGCCTGTGATCACCAGGTCATCGACGTACACTCCCACGACGAGGCGGCATGAAACCTTGCCGCGGAGGTATACTGCGTGCTCGGAGTCACTGCGCCTGAAGCCGAGTCTGAGTAGGGAGCTATCCAGCTTTGCGTACCAGGTGCGAGGAGCTTGATGGAGCCCGTAGAGTGCCTTGACGAGGCGCAGGACCTTGCCTTCTTCTCCCTTGAGAACGAAGCCGGGCGGCTGCTCGACGTAAACCTCCTCCTGTAGCTCGCCGTTGAGGAAGGCGGACTTGACGTCCATGTGATGGACAGTCCAGCCCTCGCTCGCGGCGTGCGCAAGAAGGAGCTGTACCGACTCCATCCGAGCCACCGGCGAGAACACTTCATCGAAGTCGACTCCTTGCCGTTGCACGTAGCCCTTCGCGACCAGCCGGGCTTTGTACTTGGAGATGATCCCGGTTGCGTCCTTCTTCGCCTTGTAGACCCATTTGAGCCCAATGGGTCGTGTCTGCGGCGGCGGGTCGACAAGCTCCCAGGTGTCATTTGCCTCGATCGACGTCATCTCATCGTGCATTGCATGGTGCCAGCACTCATGCTCCTGCACCTCTGCGAAGGTGGATGGCTCGGTGTCGCTAGCCAGCAGCAGGTGCTCCGCCGTCTCCCGTTGTGCCAGGCCTAGTAGTGTGGAGGGCCCCAGCACGTTGTCCAGCCTGCGAAAATGAAGCGGAGCATCATCGTGATCAACATCCAGATCAGCCTCGTCTGTGTCCGGCGGTGTGGCGAACTCTAGCTCCTACCCAGCAGCTTGTGCTGGCGTGCTTGGTGTCAGCGGCGCGACGTCGTAGAACGGCGACAGTGACGCGGGCGTCTGCGCGGGTGATGCCGAGCTGGATGCTGATGCCGCCGCATGCGTAGTGGTGGACGAGGTCACGGTGATCACTTGGGGCTGATCCGCGGTGGCCTGCTCGATGTTGAAGTCATCGGCGGCGTCGGCGAGCTCTCCCGCCCAGGTCCATTGAGCGGCTTCGTCGAACACGACGTCGCGGCTGACATGGACCCGCCGCGTCGACGGATCGTACAGGCAATAGGCCTTGGAGCCCGCCTCATACCCGACGAAGATGGTGCACCGGCTCCTGTCGTCGAGTTTCTTCAGGTTCGGCGTCGTCACCTTCATGTGCGCGACGCAGCCGAAGGTACGTAGGTGCTGAACGCCTAGCGTGCTCCCGGTCCAGAGCTCGTAGGGGGTCTTGCCTCCTACGCTCTTGGACGATGACCGGTTGAGCAAGTAGACAGCCGTCGTGACCGCCTCCCCCCAGAAAACCCCCGGGAGTTGCTTTGCCTTGAGCATGCTCCGGGCGGTCCCGACCACGGACTGATTTCGCCGCTCGACGATGTCGTTTTGCTGAGGCGAGTAGGGCGCCGTGAGCTCGCGCTGCACGCCGAGCTCGGTGCGGTACTGGTCGAAATCCCCCGCCAGGAACTCCCCTCCTCGATCCGTGCGGAGTGCACAGACTTGCTTCCCGGTCTTGAGCTCCGCCGTGGCCTGGATGCGCTTGATCGCCGCGGGAGCGGCGTCCTTGCTCGGAAGCAACGTGATCCACATGTACCGTGAGTAATTGTCGACGAGGAGAAGAAAGTACCGGTTACCGCTCAGTGTCGGTGGTGTGATGGGGCCGCAGAGGTCATCGTGCAGCAGCTGGAGCACCTCCGTCGAACGCGAGAGAGCGCGCTACGGGAACGGCGTGCGTCTGTGTTTCCCAGCCAGACAGGCGTCGCACACCTGCTCGACCTGGTTCAGCAGGGGCATCTTCCTGAGAGCGCCGAAGTTGACATGCCCAAATCGGGCGTGCCACAGCCACGCATCTTTGTTGGCGTGCGCCGCCAGACACACCGGCCATGCAATGTTGATGTCGAGCACGTAGAGCCGGCTTGGGCTCCGGTGAATCTTGGTGAGCAGGACGCGCTCCTTGTCGTGGACCCGCATCACTCCACCCTCCACGAGCACTTGCAACCCTGCCTCGTCGAGCTGGCCAACGCTAATGATGTTCGCAGTGAGGTGGGGAATGAAGTACACGTTGGCGAAGGCGCGGTGCTCCCCATTCTTGTACGCGAACAGGATGGTCCCGCGGCCCTCGATCTTGACGACGGAGCCGTCGCCGAAATGCACCATGCCGACGATGCCGGTGTCGAGGTCGGAGAATGCCGCGCGGGATCCCGTCATGTGATTCGTGGCGCCGGTGTCTAGGACCCAGCGCTTCGGGTCCCGGTCGTCAGCCGCGTCGAACGTGGCGAACACCTTCTCCTCCATGAGCTCAAATTGGCACGGCGCCGCGGTGGTGCCATCGTGGCTTGGGAGCGACAGCGGTGATGGAGTGGAGGACTCCAGGTGAGCCCCCCAGTAGTCCACTGCACCCAGGGCGAGGAGTAGCGTGGGCTCATCATCCTGGGCCACGTGGGCCTGCTCCTCCCTCTTCTTGCCGCGGCAATCCTTGGCCCAGTGGCCTTTCTTACCGTAATTCTTGCAGATGTCGTCGGGGTTGGCCCGGCCCGAGCTGGAGCCGGTACGTGATTCGGTGTTGCCGCCGGCGCCACGGCCGCGGCCTTTACCACGATGCTTGCCGTGGCCACCTGAGGTGGAGCTGCCCCAGCCAGACTCCTGCTTGCGCTTCTTGTACCTCTCGATCCACTGCTCCTCCGTGAGAAGCAGCTTGCCGCCGGCATCCTGAGGCAGGGAGGGCTTGACGTCATCCACCGCCTTCAGTCTCCCCATGACCTCCTCGATCGAGAGTTGCGAGATGTCGAGAAGGATTTCTATGGAGATGACGAGCTGCTTGTACCTTGGACGCACGACGCGCAGGTACTTGGCAACCACCTTGGTGTCCGCTTCTAGATCGCCGAGGGCCGCCAGCCGCTGGACGATCCCCGTCAAGCGCAGGGCAAAATCCTCGATCGCCTCGCCGTCGTGAAGCGTGATCACCTCGTACTCAGCACGGAGGTTCTGCGCGGTCGCCTTCCACACTCTATCATCGCCGATGCAGAGCGTCTTGATGGCCTCCCAGGCGTCCTTCACCGACTCCTTGGTCACGAGCGTGGAGACCATCTCAGGCGGAACCGCGCTGCAGATCGCGTCCAGAGCGGTGCGGTCGTCATGGAACTCGACGTCGCCGTGCTCGACGGCATCCCACAGGTGGCGGGCTTGGAGCTTCAGCTTCATCAACAGTTGCGGCCAGTTGCTGGAGCCGCCGGTCTCCCTGATCACGCACTCGATGACGACCTCCTGCGGACGTCTTGCGTCCCGGGTGCACGAACGATGCGACGGAGAACGGCGTGGACGTGGCGTTGGCGAGCGCGACGGTGTCTTGTCGCCTTCGGCGTTGCCGGACGTCCCCACCTTGTCTGTGCCCGGCGGGGTACGGCCACGGGACCTCCTTGGAGACGCCATGGCAGCTGCAAGACCTCACACAGGCTATGATACCACTTGTCAGCTCTTGGCCGGCGATGAACGCCGCCGACGAGAGCAGGAGCTCGGCGACGAAGACGGAAACAGATGAAGAACACAAGAACAACTCACGCGAGTACTTGGAACACGAGACAAGGTCTTTGGTGCTACTCAAAACCGCAGCATTTTCTGTTGATCTATTCTCCTTTTATTTAGAAATACAAAGAGCAAAGCTCTCGGTGGCCAGCCGCACATCGCGCTCACGACGCGTCCATCTCCACATCCGCGACGTCGCCCACCACCGATCACTTAGGCTCATGCGCGAGCTATTCTCGCCACGACCTCCTACGCGCACGGCGACCACACAATCCGGTGCTCGTGCGCATGCATAACAGAAAGAGAAACATGCACTTCTAACTAATTACAGCGCAATGCTTAACTAACAGATCTTGCGAAACTATATACACCCGATGAGGTCAAATGGGCCCTGTTTCCAAATGTTCCCAACAAAGGCACCAGATCTGGATGGCTTCCCAGCACACTTCTTCCAACGACATTAGAGTGTATGTGGTGAAGAGGTGATGGGGACAGTACTGCGAGTACTCTGTGGAGAGGACAGTTGTAGCATCTAGATTCCTAGGTAAGTGGTAAGTGTTTTGATGATTAATGATAACCGTATCATTGTGACTAACAAATTTATTTTGAAGGGTATTAAAAAATTTTAGTTCACAATAATGATTGGGTATTATTGATCACTAAGGCTATTATATGGATGATCAAAGGAGATGTGCATCGAGATTAAGAATCTTCTAATTATAATTGTTACAAGGGAGAGGAAGGACACTTAGAGTAGTATAGATCTTCTTTTTTAGTCTTTTTAACCGTACTATAAAGAAGTGATAAGAGTAGTAGCTTGATCTAGATGAGTTTAGACTTGATTTGATGTACACTTGTGAATCTCTAACGCTAGGTAGCTCATAGAAGTCCATGGATGAGATGTCGTGAAGTTAGAGCTCAAGAAAAGATTGAATTGGAAGAGCTCAGTGAAGTTAGCCTCACTGGATAGTCCAATAATGTGACTCTATTTCTCACTGGAGCATTTCTCTTGTTTCAGACAAAAACAAATGAGAAGACTGGATGGTCCGATGGTTAACTTACAGATATCACCGGAACCTTTTCTTGCTGACATGTGTCCTGAATTTTTTGAAGTGCTGCACCGGATGGTCCAGTGTTACCCCCTGTGAGGGCACCAGAGCTTTTTTAGCAGAAGAAAATTTTCCATGTGAAATTGAAGTTGAATTCACCAGATTATCCGATGATAGAAAGATTGGAGCACCAGAGCATTTCTTATAGAAAAGAATTTTTGGTTCCAGAAGAAGCTACACCCATCGGATGGTCTGATGAAGGCAAAGAGGAATCACCGAACTAATTTTTATACAGAAGATTGCAACGGGTATTCTAACTTTGTTCTTCTGATCGGATGGTCCGATGAAGGCAAAGAGGAATCACCAGACTAATTTTTGCAGAGAAGATTGCAATGGGTAGCCTAGCTTGGTTCTTCTAATCGGATGGTTCGGTGATGAACTAAGTCGAGCTGGATGAATCCACTGGATCATTTTTTTTAGCAGTAATGGCTAATGACAGCTCGCACAATGGGGCTCTGAAGTTTGTTCTCATCGGATTATCTGGTGATTGTAAGGAGATACTCTCCAAATCATCTGGTGTTAACAGAAAATGTGTGGGTTGTTAGGCAACAGCTAAATTTGGATCTCTAGCCTATAAATACCCCCTCACTTAGTTTCAATTGGCTGTCTTACGACCTTAGAAGATCTTATACACTATGTGTGTCATCAAGAAGCAAGATAGTGCACTTGAGTAAATTCCAATGTTCTTAATTGAAGGTTAAGGACATCTTTAGTGCTTGGAGAGTAGCAGGTGTGTATCTAGCTATAGTCTAGGCTTTATCTTGGTCAAGTGAAGCAATTGGCTTGTTACTCTTGGTGGTTGGTAACACCTAGCCAGTCTTTGATGGTTGGAGATGTCTCGGTGAGCTCTTGGAGTTCTTGTGGGAGCTCCGGGAAGAGTTATGTGCTTGGTTTGATGCCCGCCAATCCAGAGATGGAGAAGCGGTAATCATGAGTGAGCATTTGAGACTTCGTGACTCAAGGAGGAGTAATATCCTTTGTGGATGCTCCAATGAGGACTAGGGGGAGTGCGAACTCCTCGATACCTCAAGAAAAAATCAGTGTTCTCTTGTCCATCTCTTTATTTTCCCATATTTATATTTAAGCTTTTACTTACTTGCAAGCTTTACTTTCCGCATTTACTTTGTATTCTAGCTTACTTGTTTTTATGCTTCCACCTAATTTGATCGTATAGTCGTATTTCAATTCATTTAGGCTAAGGTTTCTACTTGTTCTAGAATTCGGTAAGAGTAAATTTTTAATAGCACAATTCACTCTCCTCTTGGGCTATTTGTTCATTTCAATTAGTATCAGAGCCTCGTGCTCTTGATAGGCTTAAAATCCTAGAGCAATGACCCTCGGAAATGAAAGTAGCATGCCAAGGTTTGAGGGAAAGAACTTCTCATATTAGAAAGTTCATATGGCGAGCTATCTTAAGGCTATTTCCGCCGAAGTTTGGCTAACCGCTTCCATTGGCCTTTATCAACTATTTACTGAACAACAAACTAGATGGAATGCTAAGGCTAAAAATGTTATTTTTTAGGGAATTAGTGAAGAGGTGTTTTCTATGTAAGGAGTAAGGAATTAGCTCATGATATTTGGACCGGTCTTTGTGAAATTCATGAGGGTTCTATAAAATTCCGAGAGGAAAGATATCATATGCTAATGAACAACCCTAATCAATTTAAGATGCTTCCAAATGAGCTATGCAAAGATATGTATTCACACATTAATATGCTTGTTGAAGAAATCAATTCTCTTGAACTCACTCAATTGTCTCAAGAAGACACTATTCGTAAGATCTTGATGGTGCTTCTCAAGCCGCAATACAACATTGTCATCTCTCTTCTTCATGAGAAAGATATCAATGACATGATCACCACCGATGCTATGGGAAAGATTCGTGCTCATGAGATGTTCTTGTTTGGAGATCAAGAAGAATCTTGCTCTCAAGGCCAAAATGATTGACAACAACAAGAAGAAGGTGAAGATCTTATCAACAAGTGAAAGCGATGAAGGTGATGATGATGATGGCTCTGACACCAATCTTTACTTCCTCATGAGAAGAACCATAAGGATGATATCCAAGTTGGGAAAGAAGTGCTACAATTATGATCCCAAGAAGAACAAATTTTGCTCCAAGAAATTTGACAAGTTCGCTGGTGGCGACAAGAAGTGCTATAATTGTGGTGAATATGGCCACATGTCATATGATTGCCCTCATCCCAATAAGAGAAACAAAAATAAAAGAAAGAAGATTGATGCAAATGAGGATGAGGACAAGCACAAGAAAAAGGGTCAAGGCAAGAAGAAGAAGAAGCTCTTCAACAAGAAGGGTGAAGGTCGCAAGGCTTATATTGTTGGTGAATGGGTCTCCGGCGAAACATCAAGTGAAGATTCAAGTGATAATGAAGATAAGGAGTTCGTGGGCCTCGCCATCACCAATGATGATCTACCGTTACCTCCACCATCTATGTGTCTCATGACCAAAGGTAACAACAAAATGAGTAGTAAGGATGATGATAGTAGTAGTGATAATGATGGTCTTTCTCCTAATGATCTATCTAAGCTCATGAATGACTATGCTACTATCATCAAGAAGCAAAAAGCTAAAATCAAGTCTATTGAAAATGTTAATGCTAAGCTTAGCTCTAATCATGATGACTTACTTGCTAAATACTATGATTTGCTTAAGAAACATGATGAAGTAGTTGCATCTAGCAAATCTCTTAGAGTGAGTAACAAGAAGTTTAAGCTTGAGAATGTAGACTTGAAATGCAAATATCAAGAACTTCAGTTAGCTTATGATGTTATTGATCCTAGCATGAATAAATTGCCTACTATTGATGTAGTTAAGGTCAATGTATCTATTTCTTGTGATAATCTTCTTCATGTGATACTATATCATCTTCTAAGACTAACCATGCAAGGGAGCAAGAGCTCATGAATGAGATTGCAAATCTCAATATGTGTGTGGCCCGGTTGACTAAGAGGGGTATAAGAACAAGGAAATCCTCATGAAAAATTCTATGTACTACAACAAGAGAGGCCTTGGATGCCTTTCCAATTCGGTGGAGAACATCACCAAGTCACCAAAGATCAAGAAATGCTTCATCAAAGAAGTTGGTTCATATTGCCAACATTACGAGGTCACCGGCCACCACACAAGGGAGTGTCCAATTCCTACTAAACTCCTTCCTATTTTTCCTCCTAAATACAAGTCCACTTTTAATGATCATCATTTTCTATTGCATAATCTTAAAAGTGGAAAAGGCATGGCTAAATTCATTGAAACTTAAGCTAAGGGCAAGCTTCCTAGGAAAATTTGGGTACGTAAAGCTCTTGTGTCTCACATGAAAGGTACCAAACTTAGTTGGGTAACTAAACAAAAAGCTTGATCTCATGTGTGTAGGTGAAGTACAAAGCCGGTGGAAAGCATTGGGTGCTTGATATTGGATGCACACACCATATGACTGATAATTTAAAGATGTTCACCTCTCTAGAAGATGAAGTGGGCGATCATGATAAAGTCACATTTGGTGATAATTCTAAGGCAGATATGGTAGGTTTGGGTAAGGTGGCAATCTCAAATGATCTCTCTATTTCTAATGTGCTTTTAGTAGAGTCTCTTAGTTTTAATTTGCTTTCCATAGCTCAACTATGTGATTTAGGCTTCACATGTTTATTTAGTGATGTTGATATTGTCATAACTAACAAGAAGCATAATGATCTAATCTTTAAAGGTCCTAGATATAGAAATATCTATCTTGTGAATTTTTCCTCTAATGAAGCTAGCTTGACAGCATGCCTCTTCACCAAGACATCCATGGGTTGGCTTTGGCATCATCGACTTGCACACATTGGAATGAGCCAACTCAAGAAGGCGTTCAAGAATGGAATGGTGGTTGGTTTGAAGTATGTAGTGTTCGAGAAGGACAAGTTGTGTAGTGCTTGTCAAGCGGGGAAGCAAGTTACAAGCTCTCATCCATACAAGTCAATAATGTCTACATCAAGAACCTTGGAGCTTCTACACATGGACCTCTTTGAACCAACTAACTACAAATGTCTTGGTGATAATCTCTATTGCCTTCTCATTATTGATGATTATTTAAGATACACTTGGACTTTCTTTTTAGATGACAAGAGCAAGACCGTTAGGATCTTCAAGAAGTTCACAAAAAGGGTTCAAATAAGTTTGAGGCCACAATTGTGAAGATCCCGAGCGACAACGGCACGGAGTTCAAGAACACTCAAATTGAAGATTATTATGATGATAGAGGCATCAAGCAAGACTTATCATCAACCTACACTCCTCAACAAAATGGCATGATGTAGAGAAAGAACAAGACCTTGATCACTCTTGCAAGAGCAATGTTGGATGAGTATGGTATGCTGGAGAAGTTTTGGGTGGAAGCAATCAACATGGCGTGTTATGCATCCAACCGAGTGTATCTTCACCGACTTTTGAAGAAGACGTCATACGAGCTTCTTATTGGGAGGAAACCCAATATCTCCTACTTCCGAGTGTTCGGGTGTAAGTGCTTTATCTACAAAAAAAGAGAATGCCTAGGAAAGTTTGAAAAATATTGTGATATTGGTATTCTTGTTGGTTATGCATCTAACTCCAAAGCATATCGAGTATTCAACAATGTCATCAGTTTTGTTGAAGAATCTTGTGATGTGGAGTTTGATGAATCTAATGGCTCCTAAGGAGAATGTTTTTCTTGTGATGATGTAGGTAAAGAATATGGCGATTAGGGATATCAAGCCTAAGGAGGATGTTGAAGATGTACCTTCTAGTTCCACTCCACACACCTCCTTGGCACCTCAAGTTGATCAAGATGATGAGAAGTATGATCAACCACTTCCATCACAAGATGTTCCTATCTCTTAGAGGAAGTTCAAGTTCAAGCTCAAGATGTAAGACCACCACAAGATATACCTCAAGAACTACAAGTGAAGCAAACACACATTTCTAAGGGTCACCCAATTGACTTTATCATTGGGAGTCCATCTAGGGGAGTAAGAACTCGCTCTTGTCAATATGCTTCATTTTGTGAACACTACTCATTTGTCTTTTGTTTGGAACCCACACATGTAGATGAGGCTCTTAAAGATTTGGATTGGGTGATTTCTATGCAAGAAGAACTCAACAATTTCACCCGTAATGAAGTATGGATACTTGAATAAAGGCCTTAAGACAAGAATATGATTGGAACCAGGTGGGTCTTCCGGAAGAAGCAAGATGAACATGTTGTGGTGGTACGCAACAAAGCAAGACTAGTCACGCAATGCTTTGTACAAGTTGAAGGCTTGGATTTTGGTGAAACATTCGCTCCCATGGCAAGGCTTGAAATCATTCATATCCTTCTTGCATTTGCTTCACATCATAATATCAAGCTTTGTCAAATTGATGTGAAGAGTGCTTTTTTAAATGGCTTCATTAATGAACTTGTTTATGTTGAACAACCTCCCAGTTTTGAAGATTCTATATATCCTAATTATATTTATAGGTTGCACAAGGCGCTTTATAGACTCAAGCAAGCACCAAGAGCTTGGTATGAATGCCTACGTGACTTTCTCATCAACCAAGGATTCGAGATCGGGGGGTGGACACTATATTGATCACAAAGATCATGGACAATGAGCTTTTCTTGTGTCAAATTTATGTTGATGATATAATATTTGGTTCAACTAACAAAGAGTTTTGTAAGTAATTTGGTGACATGATGTCTAGTGAGTTCGAGATGTCGATGATTGGCGAGCTCAACTACTTCCTTGGATTCCAAATCAAGCAATTGAAGGAAGGAACGTTCATCCATCAAGAAAAGCACACAAAGGACATACTTAAGAAGTTCAAGATGGATGATTGCAAGCTAATCAAGACCCCCATGCCTACTAATAGACATCTCGACTTGGATGAAACGGGTAAACCGGTTGACCAAAAGCTTTATCGTTCTATGATTAGGTTACTTCTTTACCTTGCCACATTTAGGCCTGATATTATGTTTAGTGTATGCATTTGCGCCCGCTTTCAAGATAATCATAAGAAATCGCATCTTAGTGTGGTTTGAAGGATCCTTAGATACCTAAAGCATACACCTAGAATAGGCTTATGGTACCCTAAAAGTGCTAGTTTCTTACTCTTGGATTACTAGGATTCAGACTTTGCTGGATGTCATGTGGACCAAAAGAGTACTTCAGGGTGGGTGCTACTTGCTTGGGCGATCCCTAGTCTCATGGTCTTCTAAAAAGCAAAACTTTGTAGCCTTATCCATCGTGGAAGCCGAATACATAGCCGTCGGAGTATGTTGCGCTCAAATCCTTTATATGAAGCAAACCTTGTTAGACTTTGGTGTTTGTCTAGAGAAGGTTCCACTCCTTTGTGACAACATGAGTTCTGTAAAAATTGCAAACAATCCTGTGCAACACTCTCATATAAAGCACATTGATATCCGTCATCACTTCTTTAGAGATCATGTGGCTAAAAATGATATTTCTCGTAGTAGTGTAAGGTCAGAAGATCAATTGGTGGATATCTTCACAAAACCTCTAGATAAAGCCACATTTTGAAGATTGCGAAGTGAGTTGAATGTGATAGATGCTTCAAACATCATGTGATGCCTTGTCATATAGATGCATTTCATGGTAGGTGCTTATCTAACCTTCTCAAGATAGTGATGAACATGGGTTTTGCTTGAGTTGGTGGCCCCCTAGTTTTACTCAAGGCATGTTGTTGGGTTCACCATGAAGAAGCTTGAGAAGGGAAGTAATATGACAAGATAGATTTATTTTATGCTATGCATTCACATGTCTTATAGCTAGCACTCGTATTTACTTTCATGCACTTGTTATGCATTGCATGTGCATTGGCAGTAGAGAGATCACAAATGATGATATCACTCTTTAAGAATGTTGTTCGCTTTCAATGTGAACTTACACCTCTATAAGTGTGATTAGATAGATGTAAGTGCTTAATGCCTATTGAGTCATGTATTAGCGAATTTAAAGTCTTAATCTTTAAGTTCATAGGCAATATAGCTCATACATTTCCTTGGAGTTTTCTCTGTCCTTTTTATTTGGTTCTTATTTCCTATTGAAAAATTATGTATGTTATAGCCACTTTGGCAACTATTTACAAATGAGTGTTTGAGAGGGTAAGGATTTCTTCAAACATGTGTTTTTGTTGTGTGTTTGTTCAAAATTTGGACTTAGTGAGAGTTTTTTAGTTTAGCAGAATTTTTCTCTTCTCACTGCATAGTCCGGTGATCATTTCTTTCTCCTCATCAGATCATTCAATGATCTGTGCTTCTAGCAGCCAGTTCAGCTTATCCCTGATAAAGGTCTGATAGGTCCATCCGATGATTAATTGACCAGCAGCAGATAATCCGGTACTTGAAAATGGTTTTTCTCTCAGAAAAGGTCCGGTGTTTGCTAAGTGTTCTGGATCGGACCTTCTGGTGTTCAGTTGGTGGTAGTCAAAAACTAAAAGTCCGAAAAATAGTCCGGTGAATTTATCCTATGCTCAGTGCAGTGTTACCGGAGAATCTGGTGTTCAGAATTGGAAATTCTCTAAGAGTTTGTCCAGTGTTCAATTTATTATCACCAGAGCATCCGGTGTTTAAGTTTGGTTTTAGCTAAAGGTTGACATTTTCTCTACAAGTTTTTGTCTGGTCGCTTGTCCGGTCATCTGGGTTAGCATCACCGGACCTTCTGGTGTTTGAAATTTTAGAGGGACCCATCTATCATAACAAGTGCTCTTCTCAATCGGCTCTCCTCTCTCTGCTTCGATCCGCGCCGCCACCCATACCCCTCTTGCCTCCGCTTGCCTTGCCACCACTGTACCTCCCATCAATGATGAGGTCCGCTGCCCAGCTCCCCATGTCTCCGCCCCTACTCCACTGCTCCATCGCAGCAGCCACATCGCCCTGAGTTACCGTAGACATGCCTTGTGCCGCCGTCACTGCGCCTAGAGCCGCCACCGCCGCTGTCCAGCACAGCTCGTTGAGCTCCTCCCTCACCATCGGCTTCTCTCTCAAATCCGTTGTCGTGAGCACAAATTCGACCGTTTCTTCACTTTTGCAAACCCTAGAACCATTTCTAGCAAATTTGCCTCAAATTTTGATCAATTTAGTGAAAATTTATTGTAATATGTTGCAATTCCATTCAATTTTTCTAATTTAGGGACATGTTGATCAAAGTTTGTGCTTGAATCTATAAATTTATTCAAATCCAAGCGAATTCGTGCAAATTTACCTCAAATTCATGCCAAATTTGATAAATTTGTTCAAATTTGAAGTCAATCTCTTAAAGTTTGTTAATTGCTAATGTCCCTATCTCAAATACATAGCATGTTCATCCCAATTTGTATCATTTTCATGCTTAGGGTTCAATCTCGGGTAAATTTCATTTCAAATCCTTAAAACCCGAAGTGCTCTCTCATTCGTTTTCATCTTTCTACCTATTAGATGGGTCATGATCTTAGTGATAAGGGCAAGGGCAAGGTCGTTGAGAAGCCGAAAAAGAAGAAATCAAAGGCTCAGAAAGAGATTGATAATGCCATTTCAGTGGCAAATGCAGCTGACACTCAGTGAGGTTTTGAGATCAAAGACATCGCTTCACCTCCTTGTCAGTCCACCAACACGCGTCCTACCACGGGGATGGGCTCGACGCCTTCCGGCTAGTTAGGCAGCCAAAAGAGGGCTCGTCCAGAGCCAGTGGTAGAGGAGGAGGAGCAGGAGCAGTTTGATCCAGAGCAGACAGAATAGCCTCACCTCCAAGGAGAGATTCATTTGCGTGACTTGACCTCTTACAAGTCACCAAAGATCAAGAAACTAAGGTTTGTGATGATCTATGAGTTGTTTCCCCCGGTTAGACATGAGGGAGTAGATCACAAGTTCTACACCATTCTGCAAGAGAACTTCTTCCACTCTTATCTCAAGAAGAAGGTCAAGTTAAGTCAGCACAAGACGCTCAACTGGCACTACATGCAGTTGGCTGCAGGGGAGTGAATGTGAGGCAGCACTTTGACACCATCCTGGGTCTTACAGCTCTGCTCACATGTGTGGACAGATGTTGAGGAGTCAGTCAGAGTCTTCTATGCCACAGTGTGGATTGCACCAAAGAGGAACTTCATCGAGTTCATGTTTTAGGGAGAGCAGTTCAGATTATACAGGAACAAGATATTTGAGGCTTTGGGGGTTCAGGAGAGTTCCAAGTTTCTTCACGAGGTTGTTCATCCGAATGCCGAGCCCCCTAGTCATCCTCTAGCTGGTGGTGTCTTTCCCACTGATGAGGAGATCATACCACTATTTAGGTAGTCATTCGCTCTAGGATCATCGAGACAGCCAGACATGTTGACACCTGAGGCGAATGCCATTCACTTGGCCCTAAGACGTAGCTTGTTTCCGAGGAATAGCTACGGAGAGGCTCTCACTAGCTTGTAGCATTGGTTGATTCTCTCTATCCTCACTCACTAGCGATTTGATATCGTGGATCTTATTCTTTGTGAGATTGAGGATGTCATAGCAGAGGGGATGTCTCTGGCTAGATAGTAGTCATATGCGCAATTCATTTCACATTTTCTTGCTCACGCGATTAGGTATCCTGAGTTCCTCGAGACCTACGAGGGCTCTCCTACTCAATTCCAAGAGTATATCTTCAGTGCTCCTATAGACAGATGTCGTTGTCAGCGTGCCACAGTTCATGCTCAGGAGCATATCCCAATTGGAGAGAGGGAGAGAGCAGTAGCTAAGGACCAGGCCCTAGCACAGGCTGAGGTAGAGCTCCCTTATGCCATCTTTGACATAGACAGCGACAGTGACTCAGACTCAGAGGACGTTGAGTACTTCCCTCTAGTCGCTAGGTCTTATAACGCCGAGGTAGGAGGTTCTTCTACGGCTCCACTGCAAACCTCGGTTCCACTCTCTTCAACACCTGAGATGACACCTTATGTACCTCCTGCTGGTGCACCACTTTCAGAGTTTACCCTCTTTCTTCAGCAGATGCAGCAGCAGCAGATGATGATTCAACAACAGATGGCAGCCTAGATAGAGATGTAGGTGAAGCTTCAGGCTGATATGCTTTGCCAGCAGGAGTAGCAGATGGTGCTCATGCAGTCACTCTAGTAGCAACAGCAGGCCATGTTTGCAGTGCTTCAGACAGATAGGGAGAACAACGCTCGGATGTTCTCATTCCTTTTTCAGCATGCAGGTCTTCAGTTTCCAGCTGCACCTCCAGCCCCGAGTCCTCTCCCAGGCAGTGTTGGCGGTCTCTTGAGTACTCTAATGTTAGTCTTCCCTCTTTCAGCACTTTTCACCACCGGAGTCCTCTCTCTACCTGCCAAGACTTATCAGAGGCAAGTGCTTCCTTCGTTGATGTCACATCTTACCACTGGACCTCTCAGCTTTGAGGACTCTTTGCAGCCGACCGTCCCTATTCAGCACCCCTTAGTTGAGCCATGTTTTGTTGTACAATCAGCTTTTGATGAGCTTGAGGCTACTCTTTAGTAGACAACAGCTCAGGGTGTCGATACTTCTAGCTATGACCCTCATCCTGACACAGTGTAAATAGAGGTTCCTACTCCTTCTACATCTATTCAGCCTTTAGTAGGATCACTCTCTCCTATCGTCGACACTGCCATCGAGCTTGTATCTTCCGACTTCGAGTCTGACGCTTCTCAATTCGTTGTCCGACCTTCTTTAATAGCATTGGCTCCTTCATCTCCTCTAGCTTCAGATGCTTAGATGTGTTCTCTTTTTGGGGCTTAGATGTTAAAGGGGGAGAGTCTAGTGGTCGGGGGAGTTGGGAGAGAGTCTTAGCATGAGTGTCTAGAGAGCTTTTGTTTTAGGAGGAGTTTTGGAGTTTGGGTAGTTATGATCGGCTTGTTGGATCATATGGATTTTGATGTAATGATAGGATATTTGGTTCTCTCTATTGATGTGTTTCGCTTGTCATCACATTGTGTTTAAATTTCATACATATTTAATTTTTATTCTTCTAGCATGATAGGTTGTTATAGTGCTAGGTTTTCTCTTACTTAATTGATATATGATGTCAATTGCCTAGTATGATATGGTGCACTTTAATTCATATCTCTATATTGTGTTGTCATCAATCACCAAAAAGGGGGAGATTGTAGCATCTAGGCCCCTACGTAAGTAGTAAGTATTTCGGTGATTAATGACAACTATGTCATTGTGACTAACAAATTTGTTTTGAAGGGTATCAAAAAATTTAGTTCATAATGAAGATTGGGCATTCTTGGTCCCAAAGGCGATTATATGGACGATCAAGGATATGTGCATCAAGATTAAGGATCTTCTAGTTCTATAACACTCTAAATTTTTAATTTTTTATGCAATAGTTCAAAATTCCGTTACATTTAAATAGGAGTTGCAAATTTGTTCAATATAAGAAATTAATTTCTAAATTTAATTTTGCCACAGGTTATATATAAGTTTGATGCATTCACGACATCGTAGTTCCAATAGATTTTTATGCATGGAAAAAGTTTGCAAAAGATCGCTAGAAGTCGCTCATTTAAAAACCCCTTTTGAAAATTGTTCAAAATCTAAAAACAAAAGGCATTTCAAAAATGTTAAAAGGGTCTGGACCAATTTCCTCCTCCGGCCCACCTCTTCCTCCCCTCTCTTCTCCCACACTGGGCCGCACCGAGATAGCTACCGCGCCCATGAGCCGACCCCTTCCCCGCCTTCTCTCCCCGCCAAGCGGGCCCAGCTGGAGCCGAGCTACTGCGCCGAGCTGCTCGCCCGCCAGCTCGCTCTCTCCTTCCTCCCGCCACCCGTGGAAATCTCCCCCACATTCCGCCGCTCAGTTCAAATCGTGTTGCCTCCCCGCACCATTACTCGTTGATTCAAAAGCATGCCCGCAATCCCCTCCCCTCCTTCACTCGTGCATGGAAACCGCCCCCAATTTCCCTCCCCTCTTTCCTTCTCTTTTCAATCTGACTTATGGCCTTTTTCTTGCTGTTTGGAAACCGCCTGGCCGGCCCCCTCCCTCCCACTCTCGCGCCTATTTAAGCCAGCCATTGTCTTCTGCAATTTTTCGCGCCCGAGCTACGCCTTCTCCCTTCCTCCTTCCGCCGGAAATGCCGCCACCGAAGCTTCCTTCTTCAACTTTGGTGAAATGCACCGCCACCCTTCTCTCCATTTTCGAGCCATCCTAACATGTTCTTCAGCCCTACAAGACTCGTCGGTGCCGATCTCAGGGCTAGCCTTCACCGTCTAAGCCGCTGAAGCCTGTCCCCGACACCTCTACAACCACCACCGTCATCCGCTCTATTGCCCGGCCGCCTCGATCCCTCTCTGGCGCTGTTCTCTCTTGGAGTGAGCTCACCGCAGCCCTCCCTCTATTCTCCGCCGCTCGTTGGAGCCTCCCAGCTGCCGAAGCCCATTTCTGGCCACCCTGCCGCCGCCGGCCAGCCACTCCTCCAATTAGTACCACCGGTCTGAGCCCCTTTGAACCCCAGCCATCCGATCTCAGATGGACGGCCTAGATTAGAGGGGCGCTTAACCCTTCAGGTCGGTCCACCATGGACCCATGGACCGGCCTCCAGGCCATGGTCCATGGGCCAGAAAACATTTTCCACCAATTTTCCTATTGAGAAATAATTCAGTAAAGGCTTTTTTACATCCTAAATAAGGTTTTCATAATAAAAACAATTCGGATTATTATCTAAAAATTAAGTAAAATTTGCATATAAGCCCCTAAAACTTCAAAAGCATATAACTTTTTGCTCGTAGCTCCTATTTGGGTGATTTTCACGGTCAAATATTCGTAGCGACGTGTTTAATCTCTTTATAGGGTTTTTACATAGTTTTAGCACTATTTGGTGTGCTTTTCTGGTGTGTCGTTTAGGAGGTGATCAGTTCGAGAATCTGCAAGATCAAGTTTTTGAAGACTTGAAACAACCCTCAGCTGAAGGAAAGTGTCCTTGAACATCTTGCTCCCATTTTAGGATTCATGTGTAGCTATTTAATCCTTCATTGCATGCTTGTCTAAATTGGAATCCCATGTTGGGGTTTACTAGCTTTTTATATGATTATTCCTTGCTGGCGTTGATGAGTCATGGTTAATGATGGGTAGATATGCTACTGATGTCATAGTTGAGTAAATGTTAATCTTGACTAATAATTATGCAACAAGAATCAGGAATGATAATTTTGTAGCAATATGGTATAGGGATCCCAACAGAATGTTCATTTGATTATGGTGCGGGAATGCACGTGTGCGGGTAATGCACAGTTGGTTTATGGTTGCTCTTGTGTGGGATCCTAAGGACTGGTTCTGGAAGCATGTAACCCAGCTAAACCACACAACCACGAGGCTTTTATGGGTATGGCCTGGCCAACTAACTACCTACCCCTCCAGTTCTATGGGCACCAATGGATGGTTGAGTGGCACAAGAGGGGGCTTCTGCAGCGATAGAATCGTCTATTAGCGGTGAAACCTCAGTGAGTGCCTACGGATCGGCGGAAGCTTTGTAAAGGCCTTGTAGTGAGACCCCAACTCCACACCCCAGAAGTGTGAAGTAACACGGGAATCACGAATCATGGGGAAAGCTGTGCAAACTCTGTAGAGTATCAAACTGATCAGATCAGCCGTGCTCACGGTTAAGAGCGGGCTTGGACTTCTTCATTATTAGCTGGGACCAGGGTTTTGGTATAGTTTGTCAGGTAGCCAGGTAATGGAATTACCTGGTGAGTCTTGGTAGTCGGATGGAATTCGATGAGTCATTCCTTTTGTTATGGTTGTGTCTCCACACTTAGTAAGTAGATTGCCAACTGTTGAAGTCATAGGTCATAGTTGCTTAGTGCAGTTAACCTGTGTCTAACCTTTCTGCGACTTAAACCCAATAGCATGTTTTCCCTTCTCTTGTGGAGTATATTATGTACTCACACCCGTTGTTCCCTTTCTGGTTTTCCCTCTATTGTTCAGAAGCCATCAATGGAACCATTTCCTTCAACGAAGACGACTTCGATCCAGAGTTGCTATTCTAGGCTGGTGTGCCCCCGGTTGACGCCTGTGGATGATACAAGACCCACTGGCGCTGAAGCTCTCTTGTTCCACTGTGTTTTCTTTTAGACTCTTGGTTTTTTTTAAATAAGTTTATATCTTTATTGTATTAATGGCACTGTGATGATACACTGATGATGTAACGCATGTATGAAACTTGATCCTGGCATATATGTGTTGTGTCCAGTTTTGTTCCTTTAAAACTAGGTGTTATAGAAGTGGTATCAGAGCCAGGTTGACTGTAGGATGCAGCCTAGATAGTAAGAACGTGTTAAGGACCTATGTTTGTACAAACTATTTTTGTAAAATTGTCTTCCTTTTAGTTTTTCCTTAACCTATCTATTGCTCGTTATAAAATTGTTACTAATTTTCTGTCTTCTTTAAAATTTTAGATGGCCCACACGAAGATCACCCCGTGCAAGCGTGTGCTAGTTCCTAAACTGGAGATCCCCGCTGGTGCTTTCTAGGCACATCAACCCCTACTGAGTTCTACTCGGATGGATAGCTTGCCGGCTACTTCGCCCGTATCCTATGGTACCTGCTTTAGGGACTGGGCTATCACGATGCTCCACTCTACAAGAGAGTTAGAGTACCGCCTGGAGGTTGTGGTTACTCCTGGTCAGTGGAGGTGACCATGCTCAAGAAGCCCACTGACACAGTCTTCGTTGAGTACACCGAGTCCACACCACCATCACCCTTAGAACTACCTTTGAGGTAGGAATCGAGGATGCTGCCCGCGAGGCTCTAGCTGTTCTCTACAAGGAGAAAAGACAGGCCTTCCATCTCATTCAGTTCGACAAGTTCCCACAGTGCCCGTTTGGCAATCTAGAGGTCATCTCCACTCCCGTCAACAACGAGCAAGATCTCTGTCTGAGAGAGCAGGTCCGCCTCACTGCTGCCCTGTACACCAAGATCGACAGAGCCCTCGACGAGCTGGAGGATATGCATTTAGCATCACACAGAGCAGGAGCAGAGCATCCGTGAGCTGCAGATTCTACTGGAGGATCCCAACCAGTTCCACGAAGAGGCTCCCGAGGCACCCACGGCTACCCGTCGCGCAAGAAGCTTTTTCTGGCAGATGCAGCAGGTCCTTCAGGCACATTAAGAGAGGAGTAGAGTCAAGCTAGGAGGATGTCCTTAGCTGAATAATCGTTTAGTCCCGTGTGCTCTAGTTGTCTTGTGTCGTCTATTCTTGTGCATGCTTGTGTTGGTGTCTGTAGTGTGAACCTTGTATTGAGTTGGATCTTTGCTTCAATGTTGGTGTGATGTGGGGATTTTCCCTCTACATTACATCAGTTAATAATATAATAATAGTTGGGAGTCTTTTTCTTTCTTTCGTGCTATATCTGTCCTTTCCTGTTCTTGTCCTATTTTTTCACCCTTGCTGTTCTCTTATGTTCCCCGCTCATACGTTGGCTACCATCAAAAGGTGAACACTAGGCGTGGCAACACCAACACCAACAACAGCAATGTCAACAACAACACCAACGCCAACCAGCACGACCTTCCACCCCCGCCCCCTCTGATGGATGCTAATTAAGTGATGACCATTCTCCAAGGCCTGGTGCAGGCTATCAACCAGCAACCCCAAGGCTAGCAAGCACCGTCGTAGCAGCCACAGTTCAGGCTCAGAACTTTCTTGAGCACTCGGCCACTCACCTTCTCTCAGGCAGTTGAGCCCATCGAGGTTGATGATTGGCTAAAGACAATAGAGAGCAAGCTACAGATAGCTCAGTACACTGGAAGGGAGAAAGTTCTTTTCGCATCCCATCAACTGATTGGTCCAGCTCAAGAATGGTGGATAGCTTACACTGCTGCCCATGAGGATCCCTCGGAGATCACTTGGGCAGAGTTCCGGAACAACTTTCGTGCACACGTTCTCGCATGTGAAGTGAAGCTGAAGAGGAAGGAATTCCTCAGTCTGAAGCAAGGACCCATGTCAGTAAGAGAATACCTCACCAAGTTCACCCAGCTCTCCCGCTACGCCCCCAATGATGTGGATAATGATGAAAAGAAACAAGATTGTTTCCTGGAGTATCTCAACACTAGCTTACAGTATGCCCTCTCAGCCGACGAGTAGCTGTCGGTGACATGGGAACCAGGGGTCCCCGAGTCCCAAGGCTAGCACAGCAGAGTGCCACATGGTGCCTTCCCCCGAGGATCCGAGAAGAACCAGTTCCGAGAGGGGTGCTCGGGGCCATGAACAGTGGTCCCCGAGTACCCGTAGTTCCCCAAGGACCCGAGAAGAGGCAGTTCCGGGAGGGGTGCTCGGGGCCATGAATAGTGGTCCCCAAGTACCCGTAGTTCCCCGACGACCCGAGAAGAGCCAGTTCCGAGAGAGGGCACTCGGGGCCATGAACAGTGGTCCCCGAGTACCCAGAGTTCCCCGAGGACCCAAGGAAAGCCAGTTCCGGGAGAGGGCGCTCGGGGCCATGAACAGTAGTCCCCGAGCACCTAGAGTTCCCCGAGGACCTGAGAAGCCCCTTGCCGGTGGACCCCACAAGGGCTCAGTGGTGAGGTGTCAATTGGTGAGAGGCCCGATGCTGTATTTAAGAGGGAGCGTGGCCTGTCATTTCCAACCACTCCCCCCATGCCTGTCGTACTAAGTACGTCAGTCCCTGCCACCGCCTGGCAGGCAGGCGTAGGGGCATTTAATGCGATGGGTCCCATCGTGCGTCACCCTGCAGGGCTTGGAGATATTGTCGCTGGGCTCGAGGCATATCGCCTGCACCCCTGCTATGTCAGACCTGCTCTGACCCAGCGGGCATGCAGGGTTGTTCGACGGCTGCCCGATGGGCCCTCCCCTTGCACCTGCTAAAGTTGGGCATAATGGGCGACAGGACCGGCTGGAGACGCACTTTTCAACCCCCTGTAACGTCAAACTGCAGCCCCATGGGAACCCTCCTGCCACAGGTCCAATGTTCTGCCATGGATGGCAAAATCAGCAACAGATGCCTAATCAGGTTGAAGGGTCGTACAAGCCGCCAGTGCAGCCAGTGCAGTAGTCTCACCCTAACTCTCAGTAGCATCAACTTAACAACAACCAGCCCCAGCAGCATAATCGCACCAGTCAAGGATCGGGAAACATTGTCCCATGTTTCAGTTGTGGCATCTCCGGGCACCTTACTAACAAGTGTCCCAAGAAGTAGCAGGACCAAGCACAAGCCCATGGGAACAACAATCAGCAGCAGCCTCGGTAGAATGCAATGCATGGTAGAGTCAATCACGTTGCAGTGGAAGAAGCCCAGGATGCTCCGGATGTAGTGCTGGGTATGTTTTCTGCAAACTCTCACCTTGCTACAATTTTGTTCGATTCTGGTGCTACGTATTCTTTCATATCATTTCATTTTATGAATACATATAAATTGCCAAGAGCATTAATCAAAAATCGGGTGCTAGTTAGTTCTCCTGGAGGAGAAATGGAATCAAGGCATGTATGCCTTAAAATAAGTATATGCATAAGGGGGTAGACTTTCTTGCAAACCTCATCATTCTGGAATCCAAGGGAATTGATATCATATTGGGAATGGACTGGTTGATAAAGTATAATGGAATCATTGGATGTGCCACTAAGTGAGTACAGTTGACACACATAGATGGTACTAAGGTGGAATTCCAAGTCATGACGGAGTCAGTTATCAACGCCAGTCTCAACAAGGCCAATGCAGTGGACCATAGCAGAATGGCCAGTGAATTTCCAGACATCTTCTTGGAGGATTTGCCAGGTATGCCACCTGATCGTGAAATTGATTTCATCATTGAGTTAGTACCTGGAACAGCTCCTATATATAAGATGCCATATAGAATGGATGCCAATCAATTGGCTGAGCTCAAGGAGCAAATCCAAGAGCTATGAGACAAAGGGTTTATCCGCCCCAGTTCTTCGCCCTGGGGAGCCCAGTTATCTTCGTACCGAAGAAGGATGGAACCCAAAGGATGTGTATATATTATCGAGCCCTAAATGAAGTAACAATCAAGAACAAGTATCCTCTACCCCGTATTGAATATTTGTTTGACCAATTAAAAGGAGCATGTGTATTCTCCAAGATCGATCTTCGGTCTGGGTATCATCAACTAAGGATCCGTGCCTCGGATATTACCAAGACAGCATTCGTCACTCAGTATGGTCTATACGAGTACACAGTAATGTCTTTCGGGTTGACAAATGCCCCAGTCTACTTCATGTATATGATGAATAAGGTCTTCGTGGAGTATTTGGACAAGTTTGTTGTGGTATTTATTGATGACATCCTGGTTTATTCCAAGAACAAAGAAAAGCATGAGGAACATCTAAGGATGGTATTGCAGAAGCCCAGAGAGAATCAGCTGTATGCTAAATTGAGTAAATGTGAGTTCTGGGATAAGGAAGTTTGCTTCCTTGGTCACACTATATCAGCAGGAGGTGTGTCTGTGGACTCATCCAAAGTAAGGGATGTTCCAAACTGGAAACCACCATGGAATGTTTCGGAGATCCGCGGTTTCTTGGGTCTAGCAGGATACTATCATCGGTTTATAGAAGGTTTATCCAAGATAGCGAAGCCAATGACAGAACTTCTAGAAAAAGGAGCAGAGTTCAAGTGGACCACCACTCGAGAAGCTAGTTTCAATGAATTGAAGAAAATATTAACCTCAACTCCGGTATTGATCATGACAAATACTCAGAATTCATTTTCTGTATATTGTGATGCATCTCATCAAGGTTTGAGTTGTGTGCTCATGCAAGAAGGTAATGTTGTAGAATATGCATCCAGGCAGTTAAGCATGAAGAGAACTACCCGACACATGACTTGGAGCTAGCCACGGTAGTTCATACACTCAAGATCTAGAGGTATTATCTAATATGTCAAAGATGTGAGATCTATTAAGATCATAAGATCTTGAAGTATATCTTCACTCAATCGGATCTTAATCTCAGACAACGCAGATGATTAGAGCTCATCAAGGATTACAATTTGGGAATCAACTATCATCCAGAAAAGGCAAATATAGTAGCTGAAGCCTTGAGTAGAAAATCTCAGGTCAACGCTATAACTCTTCAAGAGATGAATCTCGAGCTATGCAAGGAATTCGAGAAGTTGAATTTGAGAATGGTTTGTAACATCGAGATAGTTGCAATGGAAATAGACTCAACGCTTGAATGAGATATAAGGAAGGGTCAGCTTGAGGATGAGAAGATTTTGGAAATCAAGCACGTGATCAAAGTTGGCAAAGCCCCAGATTTCACTGAAGATGAGAAAGGTACAATGTGGTACAAGTATAGGATATGTGTTCTGGACATAAAGGCTATTTGAGATACAATTTTAAGAGAAGCTCATGATTCAGCATGTTCCATTCACCCAGATGTAACAAGATCTTCAAGATCAGTATTGGTGGTATGGAATGAAATGTGCAGTAGCAGAATATGAGGCTTTGTGTGATATGTGCCAGCGAGTCAAAGCCGAGCATCAGAGGCCCGCAGTGCTGCTATAGCCACTAAAAATACCTGAATGGAAGTGAAAGAAATTAGCATGGATTTCATAGTGGGTCTACCGCGAACACAGTCGGGATATGATTCCATACGGGTCATAGTCGATCGGTTGTCAAAAGTAGCCCGTTTCATTCCAGTCAAAGAACCCTATCAAGGTTCAAAACTAGTTGAGTTATATATGTCCAGAATTGTCTGTCTACATGGAGTACCTAAGATCATTGTATCTGATCATGGCAGTCAGTTTACTTCACGGTTCTGGCAACATCTACATGAATCTATGGATACAAGGTTGAATTTTGGCTCAGCATATCACCCGCAAACTGACGGTCAAACAGAAAGAGTGAATCAAATCCTTGAAGATATGTTGAGAGTGTGTGCACTAAAGTACGGTAACAGTTGGGAAAAGAATCTACCGTATGCGGAGTTCTCGTACAATAACAGTTATCAAGCTAGCCTCAAGACGTCTTCTTTTGAAGCCTTATATGGAAGGAAGTCTAGAACCCTGTTGTTCTGGAACCAGACCAGGGAAAGCCAAGTTTTCGGTCCCAAAGTTCTGAGATAAGCAGAAAGACAAGTACAAGAGATCAGAGATAATCTAAAAACTGCTCAATCCAGACAAAAGAACTATGCGGATAATCAACACCGAGAGCTAACTTTTGAAGTAGGAGACTTTGTGTATCTCAAGGTATCACCGATCAGAGGTCTATACAGATTCAAGGTCAAAGGCAAGCTTTTACCTCGGTTTATTGGTCCGTACAAGATATTGGAAGGACAAGGAGAAGTAGCTTACCAGCTTGAGTTACCACCTCAACTCTCAGGAGTATACGATGTTTTCCATGTGTCGCAATTGAAAAAGTGTCTGAGAGCTCCGAAAGAGCAACTACCAGTAGAAGAACTGGATGTGCGAGAAGATCTCTCCTACTCAGAATATCCAATCAACATTCTTGAGATGTCAGAATGGGTTACCCGAAACAGGCAAGTCCGTATGTGCAAGTGCAGTGGAAGCATCACTCGAAAGAGGAAGCAACTTGGGAAAGAGAAGATGATCTGAAGGCAGAGTTTCCCCATCTCTTCTATGATCCTTCCGAATCTCAAGGGCGAGATTCAACCTAAGGGGGTAGGTTTGTAACACCCTTTTTTTGCAATAGTTTAAAATTTTGTTAGATTTAAATAGGAGTTGCAAATTTTGTTCAATAGAAGAAATTAATTTCTAAATTTAATTTTGCCATAGCTTATAAATATGTTTGATTCATTCATGCCATCGTAGTTGCAATAGGTTTTATGCGTGAAAAAAGTTTGCAAAAGATCGCTAAAAGTCGCTCGTTTAAAAACCCCTTTTGAAAATTGTTAAAAATCTAAAAAGAAAAGGCATTTTAAAATGTTAAAAGGTTCCAAGCTAATTTCCTCCTCTGGCCCACCTGTTCCCTCCCCTCTCTTCCACCTGCGTGAGCTGCCCTCGCTTCTCCCACACTAGGCCACGCCGAGCCGGCCTACCGCGCCGCAGAGTCGGCCCCTTCTCCGCCTTCTCTCTCCGTCAAGCGGGCCCAGCTGGAGCCAAGCCGCCCGCCCGCTGACTCGCTCTCTCCTTCCTCTCGCCGCCCATGGAAATTGCCCCCAAATTCTGCTGCTCAGTTCAAATCGTGCCGCCTCCCCGCGCCATTACTCGTCAATTCAAAGGCATGCCCGCGATCCCCTCCCCTCCTTCACTCGTGCCTGGAAACCGCCCCTAACTTCCCTCCCCTCTTTCCTTCTCTTTTCAATCCAAGTTATGGCCTTTATCTTGTTGTTTGGAAACTGCCCGGCCGACCCCCTCCCTCCCCCTCTCGCTCCTATTTAAGCCAGCTGTTATCTTCTGTGCAATTTTCCACGCCTGAGCTACCCTTCTCCCTTCCTCCTTCTGCCAAAAATGCCACCGCTAAAGCTTCCTTCTTCAACTCCGATGAAATGCACTGCCACCCTTCTCTCTGTTTCCGAGCCATCAACAGTCGTTCTAACGCATTCTTCGGCCCTACAGGACTCACCGATGCCGATCCCAGGGCTAGCCATTGCCATCCGAGCTGCTGGAGCCTGTCCCCGATGCCTCTCCAACCACCACCGTCGTTCGCTCTGTCTCCCAGCCGCTTCAAGCCCTCTTTGGCAATGTTCTCTCTCGGGGTGAGCTCACCGCACCCTCCCTCTCGTCTTCGCCGCTCGTCGGAGCTTCATGGCTGCTGAAGCCCCTTTCCAGCCACCCCGTCACCGCTGGCCGGCCGCCGCCTGAGTTAGTGCCACCAATCTAAGCCCCTTTGAACCCCGGCCATTCGATCTCGGATGGACGGCCCATATTAGAGGGGGCGCTTATCCCTTCAGTTTGGTCCATCGTGGAACCATGGACCGGCCTCCAGGCCATGGTCCATGGGCCCATAAACCTTTTCCATCTGTTTTTCTATTGAGAAATAATTCAGTAAAGGCTTTTTGAGGTCATAAATAAGGTTTTCGGAATAAAAACAATTCGCTTTATTCTCTGAAAAATTAAGTAAAATTTGCAGATCAGCCCCTGAAACTTCAAAAGCTTATAACTTTTTGCTCGTAGCTTCAATTTGGGCGATTTTCACGCTCAAATGTTCGTTTGTCATATGTTGAATATTTTTATCGGGTTTTTACCTAGTTTTAGCACTGTTTGGTGTACTTGTCTTAGTAGTTTCCCTTATGTGCTTTTTCGGTGTGTCGTTTAGGAGGTGATCAGTTCGGGAATCTCTAAGATCAAGTTTTTGAAGACTTCGAGCAACCCTCAGTTGAAGGAAACTGTCCTCGAACATCTTGCTCCCATTTTAGGATTCATGTGTAGCTATTTAATCCTTCATTGCATGCTTGTCTAAATTGGAGTCCCATGTTGGGGTTTAATAGCTCTTTGTATGATTATTCCTTATCACCGTTGATGAGTCATGGTTAATGATGGGTAGATATGCTAGTGTTGTCATAGTTGAGTAAATGTTAATCTTGACAAATAATTATGCAACAAGAATCGAGTATGATAATTTTGTAGCAACATGGTATAGGGATCTCAATAGAATGCTCGTTTGATGATGGTCCTGGAATGCACGTGTGCGAGTAATGCACAGTTGGTTTGTGGTTGCTCTTGTGTGGGATCCCAAGGACTGATTCTGGAAGCATGTAACCCGGCTAAACCGCACAATCACGAGGCTTATATGGGTATGACATGGCCAACTAACTAGACACCCCTCCGGGTTTGTGGGCACCAATGGACGGTTGAGTGGCACAATAGGGGGCTTCTGCAACGATGGAATCGTCAGTTAGCGGTGAAACCTTAGTGGGTGCCTATGGATCGATAGAAGCTTTGTAAAGGCCTTGTAGTCAGACCCTGACTCCACACCCCGAAAGTATGAAGCAACACGGGAATCACGACTCGTGGGGAAAGCTATGCAAACTCTGTAGAGTATCAAACTGATCAGATCAGTCATGCCCACAATCAAGAGCGCACTTGGACTTCTTCATGATTAGCTAGGATCAGGGTTTTGGTATAGTTGGTCGGGTAGCCGGGTAATGGAATTACCTGGTGAGTCTTGGTACTCAGATGGAATTTGATGAGTCATTCCTTTTGTTATGGTTGTGTCTTCACACTTAGTAAGTAGATTGCCTGTTGTTGATGTCATAGGTCATAGTTGCTTAGTGCAGTTAACCAGTGTCTAACCTTTCCTTGACTTAAGCCCCATAGTATGTTTTCCCTTCTCTTGAGAAGTACATTATGTACTCACACCCATTGTCCCCTTTCTGGCTTTCCCTCTGCTGTTCAGAAGCCATCAATGAAGCTACTTCGTTCGACGAAGACGACTTCGATTTGGAGTTGCTATTCTAGATTGGTGTGCCCTCGGTTGACACCTGTGGATGATGGAAGACCCGCTGGCGCTGAAGCTTTCTTGTTTCGTTGTGTTTTCTATTAGACCCTCGGGTCTTTTTATAATAAGTTTATATCGTTATTGTATTAATGGCACTATGATGATACACTGATAATGTAACACATGTATGAATCTTGATCCTGGCATATATATGTTGTGCTTGATTTTGTTCCTTTAAAACTGGGTGTTACAAGTTCTAAGTGTCACATGGGAGAGGAATGACACTTAGAGTAATATAAGTCCTCTCTCTTAGTCTTTTTTACCGTACTATAAAGAGATACTAAGAGTAGTAGCTTGACTTAGATGAGTCTAGACTTGGTTTGATGCACACATGTGAATCTCTAGTGCTAGGTAGCTCATAAAAGTACATGGTTGAGATGTTGTGAAGTTAGAGCTCAAGAAAAGATTGAATTAGACGAGCTAAGTGAACTTAGCCTCACCGGATAGTCCGATGATGTGACTCTAGTTCTCATCGGAGCATTTCTATTAGTTCAGATAGAAAACAAATCAGAAGACTAGATGGTCCAGTTGTTAACTTGCAGGAATCACCGGAACCTTTTCTTGGTGACACACGTCCTGAATTTTGAAGTGATGCACCAGAATCACCGGAACCTTTTCTTGGTGACACATGTCCTAAATTTTGAAGTGATGCACCAGATGGTCTGGTGTTACTCCCATGAGGGCACCGGAGCTTTTTTAGCAGAAGCAATCTTTTCAAGTAAAATTGAAGTGAAGGCAAAGAGGAATAACCGGACTAATTTTTGCAGAGTAGATTCCAATGGGTAGTCTGGCTTGGTTCTTCTGATCAGATGGTCCAGTGATGAACTAAGTTGCACCGGATGAATCCACCAGATCATTTTTTTAGCAGTAACGGATAATGACAGCTAGCACAGTGGGGCTCTGAAGTTTGTTCTCATTGGATTGTCTAGTTATTGTAGGGAGATACTCGCCGGATCATCCGGTGTTAACAAAAAAAGTGGGTTTATAGGCAACGGCTAAATTTGGATCTCTAGCCTATAAATACCCCTTCACTTGGTTTTAGTTGGCTGTCTTGCAATCTCAGAAGAGCTTATATACTGTGTGTGTCATCAAGAAGTAAGAGTGAACCTGAGTAAATTACAAAGTTCTTAATTGAAGGTTAAGGACATCTTTAGTGCTTGGAGAGTAGCAAGTGTGCATCTAGCTATAGTCTAGGCTTGATCTTAGTCAAATGAAGCTATTGTCTTGTTACCCTTAGTGGTTGGCAACATCTAGCCGGTGTTTGGTGGTTGGAGGTGTCTCGGTGAGCTCTTTGAGTTCTTGTGGGAGCCCCAGGAAGAGCTATGTGCTTGGTTTGATGCCCACCAATCCAGAGATAGAGATAGTCGTATATCAATTCATCTAGGCTATGGTTGCTACTTGTTCTAAAATTCGGTAAGAGTAAAATTTTAATAGCCTAATTCACCTCCCTCTTGGGCCATTTGATCCTTTCAAAAGTCATGAGGTAATTAATAAAACCTTCATTGTACTGGTTCCTAAAGTTACCAATGCTACTTCTTTGAGCCAATACATACCTATTAGCCTCTATAAAGTTATATATAAGATTGTCTCAAAAGTATATGCCAACCGACTGAAGTTTATCCTTCCGGATATTATCACTCTAGAGCAAGCGGCCTTTGTACTGGGGGGATTAATCACAGATAATATCATCTCAGCTTATGAGAGTCTCCATTACATGAGAATTAACAAGGTGAAGAAAAAAATATTATGTGCTCTTAAGCTGTATATGATGAAGGTGTATGATTGAGTGGAAGGGAGTTATTTGGAGCCTATTATGGGGAAACTTGGTTTTTCGGCCTGCATGGATTTCGTCGGTGATGACGTGTGTAAGAACGGTGTCTTTTTCAGTTCTCTTCAATGGTGACCATCTCGAGGATTTTAACCCAACCCATGGGATCCAGTAGGGCGATCCAATATCCCCTTATCTATTTCTTCTCGCTGCGAAGGGATTGTCATGTCTTTTGAACAAGCGTAGTGAGGAAGGCAATTTGATCGGATTAAAAGTTGCATCAACAGTGCTACAAGTCAGCCACCTCTTATTCACGGACAATAGCCTTCTTTTGTTAAGGTGACTGTACCTGCGGTGGAAGACGTGAGGGAGACCCTAGAGCTCTATTGTCGATCATTGGGATAGAAAATTAATTTGAATAAGTCTTCAATGTTCTTTAGCAAGGGGTGTTCACATGATCTTAGAGAAGAAGTTAAAGGTGCACTAAATGTCCATGTGGAAGCCCTAACAGCAAGGTACCTTGGCATGCCCACGGACATTGGCAAATCAAAGAATGGAGCCTTTAAGTTCCTTAAAGATTATGTGTGGAAGCGTGTTTAGGGGTGGACTGAGCAAACACTTTCAGTCAGAGGCAAGGAGGTGCTTATCATTGTTTCAAGTTACTGAGAGACCTCTGTTATCACATTGATTATCTACTTCGGAAATTTTGGTGGGAAAGCACGGAAGGAACGAGAAGAACAACATGGGTTTCATGGGAAGAGATGATGTAGGATCAAGATAGGCGACTAAAGGGGGGTGAATAGGCACCTTACAAATTTCTTATGAAATAGATGGCCTACTCCTTATTCACCCAAAGCTCCTCAAAAACACACAAATGGAAGCAAAAACTTTAGAGAGACAAAGTGAGGAAGAAAGTTCTAAGGCAACATGACTCCACAGATGGAATATGAACCATATGCTCTATTCAAGATCATTCCATATGTCTTTGTGCACAAAAGCTTGAAACTTGAATGAATAACAAAGCAAAAAGACAGTAAATGAAAGAAGCAACTCTCCAAGTTGATAGTCTAGAGGCAAGGGGATTCAAGACCCTCTCAAGTACATGAGTATATAAACATTTATGCCTCTAGAAATAAGAAGAAAAACTTCCTAAGGTTGAAAAATCGTAGTTCAAAGGCAAAAATGAAAATCAACAAGAAAATCACAACTGAAAAAGGAAAACTTGCAAACTTGCAAGGGAAACAATAGAGAGAGACTAGAAGGAGAGGAATTCAAGCATATGCAAAAAATATAAACTTTATTACTCAAAGTGATCAGCCCTATTTTAAGCGGATTACAAGGATTTCTCTCAAAAACTCTCACATATTACATAGACTAAGCACTCATCTTTCTCTCCTCTAAAACCCTAGCCTAGGCTCTCAAATGGGTGACACAAGGGGCTCAAGTGGCTGGTTCTTACTCTCTCATAGCCCTACCCCTCTATTTATAAGCCTAGAAAACTTGACCCCTAAGTTTTCTAACTGGTTACCAAAATACCCCTCTCTTATAGTACCTCCTACTTACCAGCGAGGGTATTTTGGTTCATTTCTTGCTTCTTCCATCGAACGGTTGCAGCGCCTTCATGACTTAGCTCTGCCTCAACGCAAGCTTCGCGATGGTGCCACATACTACTCCAGTCCTCCAATAATTTTGAGGCCCAACCGTAAAACCCTCTACACGCTTCTCAAAGCGTGACTCATCACCTGCTTACACCTTAAGAAAGCGCTTTGATGTTGACACGTGTGCTCCGTCTTGCGATCCTAACCACAGGCAAGTCTCTCCCACTCCCAATCTCTTGAGCTGCCTTGTCACTTACACCGGCATCCCTTTCGCTTGACTTTGTCAACACGTCGTCTTCATCCTCTGTTTCATGCTTTGCTTGACCTCCACGTGTATAGCTAGGATCACCCTTAACTCTGCCTAGCCTCCTTGAGCGTCCAGCACCAAGCACCCTCTTAGCCCCGATCATCCGCCGTTGATCGCCAAGTTGCATCCATCACCTGCATACCATGAGACAAGTAAACACATTTCTCCAACTCCAACTCCAGTTAGTCCATAATCCAAATGCTCAAACCAAACTCAAGAAATCCAAAACTCAAAAAACCAAATCAGCAACCTTGTCAATCACTCATCACATATAAACCAAGGTGCATTTCAACTTAGTTTCTTAGTGTCCCTCTTGATGAGTGCATTGACAACATGTCAAAGCACAAAGATTTTGGTTTGAAGAAGATAGGCTCATCCAAGTGACCAAAAACTTAAGAAATAGCAAAAACATGTCACTTGGCATAAGAAAGGTTGCATAAGGCCTAAGAGAGGTAAAGACAATCCAAAAACCTCAAAAGAGCAAATGACAACTCAAAAACACAATACTAAATGCTTCCCCTTGATGAATGCACATTTTTCATTTATGCAAGATTTTTCTTTGATTTGGTGCAAATTTTTCATTTCTCCCCTTTTTCATTCATTTCTCCCTCTTTGGCAATGCAAACATCAAGGACAAAATATTATACAATGCATGAACATGCAATCCAAATGACCTTTCACAAGTATACTACAAAGCATTTACAAAAGCTAGAAACATCAAAGGGCTATGAAAAGTAGAAGATAGAGCTCACAAATGCACAAAGGCTCAAAAAGAAATAGTGAAATAAGAACATGCAGTTGTACAAGGTAAACCCAAAGAATTAGTTGGCACATTTAATTTTACATAGCCGAATCATGTTCAAAGCGATCACCACATAAGCATCCACTCATGCCAAGGCAATACAAGCATTAAGAACTAGCCAACTTCAATCTCAAACTAAGCAAACAAGCATTCATAATAGTAGGCTTTGCAAACACTCACATATGAAACTAAGACATAGTTAGATCAAGTGATTTAAAAACAATTGAGCAATTAGGCATATTTCTTTCATTTTTATCCTCAAGTTGTATCTTATCCAAGCAAAGTGTCACCCGACTGGGTACGACAAACACCTTGAGGCTTCAAGACAACCATATTGGATCACATTTTGGCACAAGAAACTTGATTTTTCAAGGTTATTCAATTTTCCATAAATTATCAAAGTTTCACAAGATCAATTCAAGTAGTGTATTTACAACACAAGGAACACATGTTCCCCCAAGGTTCTATCATGAGCTAAATATTTGACAAAGACAGAAAATATAGTGCAATGTTCCCCAATCTATTGACTTGAATCAAGAAGCCTAGAGCAAGATATTCATCAAACTAGCCTTAACACAAGTATTGACTAAGCCAAAGCAATTACGAACATGGTGATCAAGAATGTAGCATTTCATAGTCTACATGATTCATAAAATTGTCAAATTTCATCTTAAGGAAAGCTAGCTTGCTTCAAATGTTTCATGTCAAAGCATCAAGATGAGCCTAAGATTAAAAACTTGGTATGCACAACTACTCCTTAGTCCTGGTGAAGATATCGGTTAGCTGGTGTTAAGTATCAATGTATTTCAAGTCTATATCCCCCTTCTCATTGTAGTCTCTCAGAAATCTCATATCTATGTGTTTGGCTCTAGAGTGCTGGACTGAAATATTGACTAAACTTATGGCACTGTTGTCACATAAAATTGGCACACTCCTGAAATCTAACCCAAAGTCCCTCAAGGTAGCAACCATTCACAAAATTTATGTGCAATAGCTAGCGAAAGTTACATATTCAGCTTTAGTAGTAGACTGTGCAACGCTAGACTGCTTACCAGAAGACCAACACAAATCAATTAGGGCCCCTTCATGTTGATGATGACTTCCTTTGGCACCCAAATGGGTTAGTTCCACCTTCGGTCCTTTCTCTCAACCATATATGCAACCACCTTGTCATTGTCCTTCTTCTTGAGCTTGTAGTAGTTGCTCATCTTGTAGTTATGCTTGGTGTAGAGATTGGAGGTCTTGTTGGAGATGTTCATCACTTTCTTCTTCTCCTTGGTCTCCTTCTTGATATGCTTGCATTGGAAAGACTTGCGGCCTTCTTTATGGCACTGGAAGCATGTCAGGGTGGACTTTTTCCGCAAGCTTGTTCACCGTGGTTGCATAGTTATCTTGAGGAGGATGGATATGATTCCTACCCTTAAGTCTTGCCAAGTCCTTCTTGAGCTTCTCGACTTCTTGATTGAGCTCATCATTTTCTTGTGCAATGAGGTCATTAGATGGTTCTACAAAAACATTTTTAATGCATTTTCATTGCAAAGGGGTGAGCATGATATATCAATTAAATCATTGCAAGAAGTAAAAACATCTACCTTAGGATTAAAATTAAATAGAGAGGTAGATTGCTTCCAATAGACCTTAGTTTGATATTAAATGCACTCAAATTTATCCTTAAGTTCATCATGCTCCTTGTTTAGCAAATTGGATTTACTCAATAATTGTTCATAGTTAGAAACAAATGTAGCATGAATGTCATTAAATGTATTGAATTTCTTAAGATCTTTTGATTGTTTTTTAAGGGTCATTTGTTGCTCATTGATCAAATGAAGGAGTTCTTCTTGAGAGGGGGAATCCTCATTGGATTCATCATCACTTACATCGCTATCCATACATTTGGCCATAAGTCACTTGTGAGATGACAACTTCTGTGATGACGACCTTGAAGAAGAGCTTCTCTTGGAGGAATGGGTGGTGAAGCTCTTATCACTTGAGCTTGAATCTTTATTTTCACTTACTCATCTTCCCATGCTTGCAAATGCTTTAGCTCTTCCGCTTGTCTCCCTCTTGCTCTTGATCTTCTTCTCCTTCTTAATGTGATCAATTGTTTTGGCCAAGTCTTTTATAGAGATTCGGTGATCAATCTTGGCATTAATCTTTTTTGTGTTCTTCTCCATTTAAGAGATGAGCTTGGCAACTTCGGGATCCATCTCTTCATCGCTCGTGCTTTGCTCATCTTCATTGCTCTTTTTATCTTTATCTTCATCATCCTCGCTTAAGCTTGACTCTTTCTCTTGCCTCCTCATCTTCGCCTTCATATGTGGGAATGGTGCTTCCTTGCTTATGAGAGCAAGGTTCTTAACGTCGGATAAGGAAAAGACTTTCACCCCCATATTCATGGCCATCTTATGGGTAGTGATCTTGCCGAGCACTTGACTTGGAGTCATCCTCTTGATGTCGTTGTTGTCGTAGATGATGGAGACTATCAACTTGTACTTTGGAAGAAGATCTTGAAGTATTCTTCTCACCACTTGATCATCTTTAATTTACGTCAAACCAAACCCATTGATCTCATTGACAAGAATATTCAAACGTGAGTACATATCATTAGCATTTTCATTGGGTAGTTGTTTGATACCATTGAGCTTAGTAACTAGCATGTCATATTTCGCATTGCGCACATTCTTTGTGCCTTCATGAATTTCGGTGAGACTAGTCCAAATATCATATGTATTGGTGAGAGAATAAATACAATTAAATGCATCAATATTTAAATATGATAAAAGGATAATCTTCTCTGATTCATCTAATTGTCTCTCCTTGTTGGTGATGCGTTGCCTCGTCCCTTCCTCGGTAACTCTCCAAACATCTATACCCTTGGCTTGTAAATAACAAGATATTAGAATTTTTGAATGGAAGAAATATATGTCATAGATAAGTGGAGCACTATGGGTATCCATCCTAACCTTGGACGTCACAACTTACTAGGCAGTGAAGCCTAACCGATCAAAATGAGATGGGGTCTCAAATGCTACTTGAATGGCGTGTCCTTGTGAAAGGTGTGAGCCCCAGCTCTGATACCAATTGTGAGGATCGGTGACGTTCTAAAAGGGGAGTGAATTAGGACACTTAAAAACCTAACTGGCTCCAAAAACTTCACAAGATAAATCTATCTCAATTTCTATTTAAATGTGCTCTAGATTTATCTAGTGTGTCTACTCTACCGCTCAAAAGAGTTTTGCAACCTACAGCTAATCATAGCAAACTACTCTAAGAAGATAAATGCGTAAAGGTAGATTGCAAGTATATAAATACGGAAATGTAAATAAAGTGGAGAGAGAAGACTCGACACAAGAGATTTTTATCCTATGGTATCGATGGCATGAATGCCACCCTTACTCTACGTTGGAACTCCATGAAGGATATGCTCTCGATCGGCACCCGGTCACAGCTCTTGAGCCACCAAGCCACCAAGACAAGGCTTCAAGCTACATGAGCCACCAAGCCACTAAGGCAAGGTTTTAGCACTAGCCTCTTTTCTAATCACTTGCCGATGTGATCACTTTGGAGCTTGAGCCACAAAGGCAAGGGTCTCCGCGTCCCCGCACAATCGCCTTGCCGCACTTCACACCAAGTCAAAAAGTCAACAAGCTTGCTGACAAGTCACCAAGACTCCAATGTGCCAGTGTACCTCTTGATATAAGTTAGGATCACTCTTTGATCCACACTCTAGGCAGATATCACCTAATAACACTCTCTTTTTATCCTATGGTATCGATGGCATGAATGCCACCCTTACTCCACGTTGGAGCTCCGTGAAGGATATGCTCCTGGTCGGCACCCGGTCACAGCTCTTGAGCCATCAAGCCACCAAGACAAGGTTTCAAGCTACATGAGCCACCAAGGCAAGGTTTCAGCACTAGCCTCTTTTCCAATCACTTGCCGCTGTGATCACTTTGGAGCTTGAGCCACAAAGGCAAGGGTCTCCGTGTCCCCGCACAATCGCCTTGCTGCACTTCACACCAAGTTAAAGAGTCAACAAGCTTGCTGACAAGTCACCAAGACTCCAATGTGCCAATGTACCTCTTGGTATAAGTTAGGATCACTTCTTAATCCACTCTCTAGGCAGATATCACCTAACAACACTCTCTCTAGGCCTATAAGTACTAATCATTCTCTAATTGTTGTGCTTAATTGCCTTGGATAATCACTTTAAGCACTTTGGTGGCTTGGATGTCTTCTCAAGTGTATATGAGCTTGCTCTAGACTTCAGCAGCATACTGCACCTCCAAAAGACTGAGTGAGGGGTATTTATAGTATCAAACTCGCACACTAGCCATTAACCTAATGGCTCAGAAAAGCTGTTAACACCGGATCATCCGGTGAGTACATCTTCAAAAACTAGCTGTTGGGCTTCCACTCAAAGCCTCTGTGAACACCAAACACTCTTGTGTATACATCATCTCCATCACAAGACTATCTGGTGAGTACATTTGAGCCATCCGAGCCTCTGTAGCCTCTCTGTGTAAATTGCTCCAGTGTACACAACACCTATCATCGGACCATCCGTGAGGTATTCTTCAATCTTCAACTCTTAGAAACGCTTCTGTAGGAAATACTCCATTATGATGCATCCAGTGTGTACAACATAGGCACCGGACCTTCTGGTGAGTTGATCTTCGTTCTTCTGTGGTTGGATTCTTTTCTACAAGAATTAGTCTAGCGTGATCCTCCAGCACTAACATACGGTGAAGCCATCTGCATTTTCCCCTTTGTCAACAATGCTCCGCTGCTTCTTCCCATTTGACATCAGACAATCCGGTGAGGTATAACTACCTCTGGACATACAGCTCCAGTGCGTATAATTCTTCTAGCACCAGACCATACGGTGAGTATATTTTTCCTAAGACTTCTCCTATTCAACCAAACTTTATCCCGGCTACGGTGACTTCTTTATGTATTACATCTATGAGACCTACTAAAATATATACTTGACAAACATGTTAGTCTCATTGATTATGTTGTCATTAATCAGAAAAATCACAATCATAGTCCAATAGAGCCATTTTTCTACAATGAAGCATCTTCAAAGCAATGTCATATCCCGAATAAAACAAAGATACCTAGAGGTAATATGGATCATAACTGATCGATCTCTTAAAAAGGGTACTAAGAATTGCAACTAGTATATCTTAAAAAGGGCATATAGATTGTCATTGGGTGACTTAAAATGTTATAGGCGAATAACTGTTATTTTCATGATCTTGAAAGTCATACGATCTCTTTGATGTTTTGATAGAACATATTTCTATTGATCGAACACAAACATGTTGCAATTGAAAGATCTCTGTATGTAATCTAGGGCACTATGGGTATTAGAATACAAGTCTTATGTGACCTAAAAGTGAATCTCCATGGTAGGTGGTGACACAATATAACAACTCCAACACCATGGTTGCTTGAAACTGATTCTTAGCATTAACTCATTCCAAGCCCATTTATAGCAGACAACCAATACAAAAATCTCACTTTGCATTGTCAGAAACTTGTCATTGATCATGTGTAGGTGCTCAACATTGCCTACAGTTTTTCCACTACAACCTAGCAATCTAAGCTTCATTAACTTGCCACAAATCCATTGGTTGGGTGGCGGCCAAGGCTGTCTAAGCTCCACTGCACTAGGCCATGACAGCATTCCTCTTAACACACTGAGGATAGCAGTGGGGATTTGGTTGAGGAGGAAGCATGCATAAACTAAGTTGAGGTTGTCCTTAAACAACCAACACAGAGAGTCATCATGGCTAGTGGAGACAATGTCGATGCAGCTTGGTGATCCTCATATGCCACCCAATGGATCTGGAGGATGCACCAGCGCGGGTGGTGTGCTCGAACCCAGCCATATCCAATGGTCAGAGGTCAGCAATGACCATGGTGGCCTGTCCATGTGAGCAAAGGAGCCATGTGTGAAGTAGCAGTTGTACCCTTTCACCACGGGCATGTCATGGCTCAACTTAGTGTGCATTTCGACACATATATTAGTGGTGGCGACACGAGTGGCAGTGATGGCACCACGACTAATACCCAAGTTCATGACAGCCATAGGAGTGGGTGCATGCCTTGGCACAACCACAGTGATATCGGGGCAATGGATGGTGGCCCCGACGTCCATGGTAGCGTTGATGCATTGCTGCTTGCATTTCATCAAACAGCTGGTGGACGCTACAATGACAGACTTGCTGTTGTTGAATAGCTACAATGAGGGTACTAATGAACGTTGAGAAACCAGGAACACATCCAATGTAGACTAGAATGTGACATGGAAACGGTCACCGTCATCGCCCGTGTCGAGTTCCCATGTCAAACACTTGATGGACATCACCAGGGGAAAGTCAGTGGTGGCGATAGACATGATGAGGGTGGTGCCTAGGGTGGAGTAGAGGTCAAGGAAGGCATGGAGATGATACAGGTGGTGACGCTGCTGATCTGAGAACACAAGGACGGGGAGACCGTCTCCACCATGGAGGCCTCCATCTCTGCTTGCCTCACCAACATGTCATCCAACTTGTCAAGTATCTGCTGCAACACCAGCCTCATCCTTTCCTTTTTCACCTATTGCATCGCCATTGCAATTAGGAGCTCAAGCTCCTCATCCATGGCCTATTTCATGGTGCTGTCGGTGGGGGTGTTGTGATTGGAGCACGCCATCAAGCAACATGCAGGCGTCATAGTGGTGCAGGTAGTGGCGGCGTCACAGTTAGAGCACACCATCAAGCACCTTGCGGGCATTGCTATAGTGCTACTGGTGGTGGCGTCACTGTCTACCTCGGGCTTCTCGATGGTGGCCGCCAATAACGAATGCAACGTGGTCAGTGGCAAGGTTAGCATGCCTAGATCGCTAGCTTTGATATCAATTGTTATTGTTCTACTCGATCAACACTAAGCATAATAAGAGAAATAGTTATGATAGATGAAGTTTAGGTTGGGATTAGCACATAATCAAGGTAGGCAGCAAGAAGGAGGAGACAGAGTCGGAGGAAGGAGGTTGCAGAGCCTTTCTTTTTTTAGAAACATCAATACAACTCGTAGATGCACACATACACTCATACTACCACACGCACGCACTCACATATCACCTACTAAATATCGGAGATATAGAATTTGAAAATTAACAAAGTCACCACAGGCGCATGTTTGACTCCCGTCCGATGCCCTTTTTTAACGGCTCTCATTCCCACATACTAGCCTCAACTGGTAGCCAGTATCAAGAGGGTCCGTCTGTGTCACCTACGTTAGATAGCATATTGTACATTAACATAATTTTCAATGGCAATGCCAAATGTTGGTACTATCTAAACACTAGACAAATTTTGTTTTTTAATAGAGAGAGGAACCAAATCTTGTTGCTAATACCAAATTTTGGTAACCTTTTTTAGGGCTCATAGGCCATGACACCGCATCAATCTAGAACGGGCTGGCTGCTGGCCCAAGTTGATATTAGCATAGATCGAAAGGCCTATTCAAACATGTCTAAGTTCATGGGCCACAAATTTTGACACCAGAGCCTGATTCAGACACCATTCATTGGGTCTGCAGGGTGCAATTCCGAATCAATTGTGAAATTAAAATGTATTTTCTCTCAAACCATGCGTCATTTTCAAAACCGATTGGACTATGGTATTGTTTACAACTAATGCAATGAAGTAAGATCCAGTATAAATATATATTTTCATTTCTGACTTTTTTAAAAATAATAATCAATTTGGATATTATACAATTTCAATAGTTCAAAAGTATATGCTAATCTAATATGTCCAAATTGGTGAACTAAGCTTCTTAAATTGTTGAATCAAGTCTTTAAAATTGTCATGTCTAATAGGTGGAATCATATTATTCTTTACCTTGCCACATAATTTTTTTTTCCTAAGATAGAAACATCTGAAAAATATTGATAGTGGAGATGGATGGCATTTTTTATCAAAGAGAATCTATAGATAGAGGAAACTTTTCTTGTACCTCCTCTTCAATCTCCATAAAAAGAGCTGCCGAAATTTTATGGTAGCTTTTGTTTCGAGTACTCCGTGTAGTCAAAGAAAGAACCCGAGGTCCTGTTTGTGAGGCGACCTATCCACGTGTATCTAGGACTGGGAATGGGACTCCCAACAAGGCCAGAAGATTTGTACCCTTTAGTCAATTTTAAATTAGGATGTGAGATGTTTTTTCAAATTTTGTGCACTAAATTAGTTTTCTTTTTCAACGAATCAATAGGGGAGCGAGTGCGTCCACCTGAACCAACTTCACTACTTAAAAAAAAGTCCAGGGCAGTTAAATTTTTTTTCGCATGCACGAGCGTGTAGTACGAGCAGAGAGGGAGAAGAAGCAAAAGCACACATGGCTGTGTTACATTAGTGAAAGAGGTACACCAAGCAACCAAGGGAGCACTATCCAGGCGGCCCGCGGCTTGGTGGAACCAGAGAAGGAGATGATCCACGGCTCCCTTCCCATCCGGTTGCAGTCTGTGGAACACCATCCGGTTGCGGCTCTTCCACACCACCTGGAGGAGTAGCAAGACTGAGGTATTGCGGACAGCACCAGCTGGGAGAGCCGGGAAGTTTGTTGAGCAGGAGGAGAACGCTGGGGCAACGTGATGCCAGAAGGTCATTGTAATACCCCGAATTTGTTAGAAACTAAAATATTGATCAGGAACGATAAAGAGATGGCAAAAGCTGACTTTTTGAACCATAGCTGGGAACGATGAAAAAACGTGGATGCGTAGAGCTCATGAAAATGATTTTGTTAATATTCAAATGTTTCGCTTCGAGTTCGTATGAATCCGTGCCAATTCCATTAAATTTAGATAGTTGGGTTTTAACTAGTCTACTATTGGTTTACAATTACGAAAGAAAAATAAAAGGGTGGATAGGGCCGCCAACCCCAACCTCAATCGTAGTGGATCCTCCGAATCATCCTTGTGAAGTCAGAGATGGATAATAATCTATGAGGCATGCTATATAGTATTCTGTAGTCGAAGACTCCTTACATAGTGTCAGATTTTACTATTTAAGTGAATATTTTATCGATTTCACTATTTATAGGAATACTGTAGCGTTAGATTTTATCCTTCTAGAAGTTGTAAAGTCACCATAACTTCAATTCGTCTAAAGTCAGAGAATATCTTGCTGCACCTCCTTGGTCTGCTCCTTGCCCTAGACTGCAAGTCTGCAACGCCGTCCGGCTACTTGCCTTGCTGCCCTATGCTGCAGTGCCTCAGCCACACGATCAGAGTAAGCTGTCCTGCCGCCCGCTGCAGCTGCGCCGCCGGAGGGAGCAGACGTCGCTGCTACTGCTTCCTCGCATCATGGTTGTGTCTGATAGCATGCTGCTGCTACTGGTGTGCTTGCTTGTGTGCTGTTGTGCCAGCCTGAGTGATGCGGTGAGGCCACGGAGGAGAAAAGTAAGAGTCTGTTTGTTTGAGCTTCTGTTTTTTTTTTTCTGAAAAGCTGTATTTTTGGTTTTTTTAAAAGCTGTTTTTGAAAATAGATTATTAGCTTTTATAATAAATTTTTGATTTCTCAGCATATAACTTCTCAGAAAAGTCACTCTTAGCCAGCTTCCCAGCTTCTAGTTCATTTTTCTCAGAAGCAGTTTTTGGAGAAGCCAGAAGCCACTTCTCAGTAAACCCGTTTGTTCTGGCTTCTGGCTTCTGAGCTTCTGACAGAAGTAGAAGCCAGAAGCAGCTGTAAACAAACAGGTCCTAAAAGAGAGAAGAGCGAAGAAAAAGGAAAGAAGAAAGAGGAATTGAGAAAAGAGAAGGGGATTTTTTGAATTTCGCCATATTTATCGTCAATGTGTGATCTTCGCTGCGAGGGTTTGAAGAAATCCGGTGCAGAGAGTGGGACACTGAGATCTCATCAAGGTTAAAATAAGTGCATGACTAACTCATGTGATGGCATAGTTTGCTTGTTGGATGTTTTTTTATCCATTCAATTATGTTTATTTAATATTCATATTTTTAATTGTATGATTAAAGTTTCATGATTACGTTCCTATCAAAATATTCAAGTTCAAGCAAGCAAGCAAGTTGGATTAAAGTAGCAAGCAAGTTGATCTAACTATATATATACATAGTATAGCTGTTATATACTTATTTTTTGGCAATATACCCTTGCATCATGGTGAGTCTGCCCCGGGAATGGACGACGAGATTAGGCATACGTATACAAGGACATATCTACTTGCAATTCCCATATATATGTTTAACTTGAGTTACCACCTACCATATGCAACACCTATCTCGGTCTCTTGTATATTTCTAACATATGGAAGAGGTAAATATATACAAGGACGAGTTTTACAATAGTTCTATATTGTGTAAACTTCCAAAAAGAAGAATTCCATATCGTGTGCTCTGGAACCTGGCCCGGGTACGCTTGTAAAAATAGTTTTGCCACGGATTTTTTATTCATATATTTTTATTTTTTAATATTTATAAAAATATATGTTTATTATAAATATTATATATCTAAGCTAGTCTTATCCGTTAGAAATATGATAACAAGATATCATTCATTTAATAGGCAACACTCTGTAAAATCTACAGTATAACTATCAAAAAATTAAATATTCTAACCGTCCATGTCAATATATTATCTAACTAACATACTACTAAAACCATTGGAAAAGGTGTCACGGTGTGACACACGGGGCTCAACCGTAGGCACCGAGCTCTATTAGCCTGGTTGTACGGCTTGCATGCAGCGGCGTACAGGAGTTTGCATGTGGAGGGGCTAGGTGGCCTGTCAGGTGTACGGGGCACTCACGGAGCCAATGACTTTGCATGCATGAAGTGTCTGGATTAAAAATAAACTATTATGTTGAGTCGGACATGAAGCAAACATGTAATAGCACCTACGTGTAGAAAAATGTGTCGTTTAACCAACTTGTGATATTTTTTTTAGTGAGCTCAGTAAAGCTATGTTACTCAGCAAAGTTATCATTTGTTGGTTAGGTGGCATATTGACATGCGTTATATTTTTTTAGTGTATTTAATTTTTGATTGTTGTGTTATGGGTTTTATAAGTATCGTCCATCTTGTTGTTACGTGACTTTCATGACGGTAGTTTAGAGGTATAATATTTTGAAATTAACATGTATTTTTGTAAATAAAAAAAATAAAAAAGCATGTCCACCTTCCACGGCCCATTCTGAGCCCATTTAACTACCATTCCCCAAAGGCCCAGCCAAGTTTGACTAAATCTTAGGCGGTTCGGGGTGGGCCCACCACGCCTGCACACACGGCACCTCCGACTCTCGCGCAAACTTCCCATCCTACCCCTGGCCCGATCCCGCTTTCACACTCCCGCCGACTGCAGCCAATACTGTTCGCGTGCGACTCTGGAAGCCAGCCCAGCAAGGGGCAATTCCGGAATCCCTTCCCAAACCGACTACGCTTCCCGCCCCCGATTATAAATACTAGCCCCGCCTCCAAATCTTCCGCCCAGATTCGAAACACGAAAAATTTCCCCGCGCTTTCCAATCCGCCCGCGTCCCCGTTCTGATTTCAATCCGCCGCCGGTTTTTCAAACCGATTGGATCTGAGCCCCCGCGCGCCCACGAGCCAACCCCGTCTCCGGATCCCGGCTCGGCGTCGTCGGCTATGGCGGTGATAGGGCGGCCGTCGAAGCGATCGTCGGTTATGGCGGCGATTGGGCGGCCGCCGAAGCGGGCGCGGGTGACGGCGGAGCCACGCCCGCTCGACCTGCGGGCCTTCCCGGCGGGCGGGGAGGGCTTGCTGCCCGCAGGCCGCGGCGAGGGGGCGTTCAGCGACCGCGTGCGGTGGTTCCTGACGCGCTGCGCGGTGCTGGCGGGCGGTGCATGGCGGGTGGTGTTTCGCGACGGGGAGGACGGGGGAACGGTGGCGATGGAGGTGGTGGAGGAGGACGTGACCAGGGTCGAGGCCGCGCGGGTCTACTGCGAGCACTGCACCGTCGCCGGTGAGTGACTGAGTGTGCCTGTGCACCGTCGGGTCTATCCCTTGCTGATGGGCGGGCGTGTATCAAACTATTATACCGTGCGACTAGGATTAGTATCCAGTGCATATGTGTGGATTTTTCTTGATTACATAACTGTTAAGATCAATCAGGGAAGGGCTTTGCTTTTGTTGATATGTGAAGTCCACGTTCTCTGCCGTGGGTGAGTACAGAGCATGAAGGTTTCAAGATTTTTTTTTTCGGGGGGGGGGGGGGCGGGGGGGGGGGGTTGTAATTATTAGAGTGTGCTGGATTAAACTTTCTAACATTCGGAAACTATGCAGCTACAAGATTAAAACTTACTTGATGGATTTGAAATAGGACGTTTGATGAGGAATCGTGTTTGGATTAGAATCTCTCCTCAACTTCTTCCTGTCATAAAAACCAGAAACTGGGCTGATTGACATGAAAGTATTTGCAAATTCGTCTTGTACAAATGACGAAGAGAAACAAATTTTGATGTTTTTGGTGTGAACTTGCATTAACAAACAAGCTGGTGCTGGTTGTGGCTGAAGAATTTCAATCTCATTACTTTTGTCTTGAATTCTTGATAGGCTGGAGCAGGCACCCTGTTTGTGGGAAGCGGTACCACTTCATAATTCGCAATGAACATGGCACGCACGACTGCAAAACCTGCCGGCATTGTGGGCTCATGGTCCAATTGTTTGAAACAGGGTAAGTTAATCTACTTTGAGTTCTATTACTATACATTTATCTATTTCTGTAGCTACATAATCATGAATAATTCTACTGACAAGTCACAACACTCCCAAATAGTGGGAAATAGTAATGTAAATTTTTAAGGCGCGTGCGCCTTTTTATCAGGCGCAAATTTCTGCCTCACTATGAAAATATGAGCGATATCTTTCGGCGTGATTGGTTTAATTCATCTTCATCATGTACCAATTAGGTGCCCGTCGTGCAAGCATGGGCTCTCTTATGATGATCCGGAAGAGTGGGACTTTATGCAATTAGATAATCCGCGGCATTTGCTTCACGGCATTGTTCATGAAAATGGGTTCGGACACCTAGTGCGGATAAATGGCCGAGATGGTGGCTCCAGTCTATTTACGGGATATCAACTGATGGATTTTTGGGATCGTCTCTGCAGATACCTTAGGGTCAGGTAAGATCAACTAGGTTTTATGGTTTCTTTTTCCAGACGCAATGATTGAGGCGCTGATCTTTTCTGATGAATTTACATAATCTTTTATAATAGTGCGCATGAAACAAAATTCGAATTTGAATTGTGCTATTTCTCCAGTTATTTTTATAACATAAATAGCTCAAAAATAGATGGGCATAGTGGAAGGAGTAAAAGATAGGTTGGCGTACTCTGTTTTCCTCATAAGCAGCAGTAACCAAAATGTCATTGGAATATAATCGAACGGACGTTGGTGCTCCATAACCAGTACACAAATTCTCCCACCATGCGATGAAAAACTCCTGTGTCTTTTCATAGCTGCTGCCTTAACCAGCTGTAACATTAAATTGAACTGAACCATAAAAAAAATCAGTGTTACATCGACAAGGACAACGGGTGTTGAAATCCGATTTGGATTTGGCTATCTGATTTGGCAAAGAAAATTTAGATACTCAAAATAAAACTCGGAATTCAACACGGGTGTTAAAATCCTACTTGGATTTGAAGTGTCCAATTCGGTAAAAACAAATTTGGACACTGGTGTCCATGTAACACTGAAAAAATACAATATGATCTATATCATCTTGCTTTGGAGGATAAGAACATTGGGAAGAGAATGTCGCTAAGATAGCAGTGAAACTCAAACAGTGTTGTATTCGAAATCTCATGCTGGTATGGCTAACTGAATTCTGAAAAAAATACAATTTAATGGCTAATTGGATGCAAGGTTTACAAAACCGTTTGGCATCTGAAAACTGGGACCTAGCGATTTTCCGAAATTCGTGAAAACCGGAAAATTTGGTCGAAATTCAAATTCGAAAACCAGATGATTTCTAAATGCAATGCAGATCGAATTGGCCAATATTCGTGAATACCGAGCGGTTTTCAACCCTGACTGGATAGCAACTAGAGCAGTTCCACTGAACCATGATAATAGAATGAAACTAAAAACATTACAACACGCCACGCATCTGACTAGCATTGGGCACGTACTGCATTATATATGTTAACATACGCTTATAGCACAATGCTATTTAGCGTGTGAATCATGGTAGCAATTTAGCCTTCGCTATATGTGTTTTCCTGATTATTTAGGGAATATTACTAACATGTTGACATTAATTGCAGAAAGGTCTCGTTGATGGATGTCTCTAAGAAGTATGGAACTGAGTACCGGGTCCTACACGCCATCGCCACTGGTTGTTCTTGGTATAGCCAATGGGGATTCAAACTCAGCAAAGGGAGCTTTGGAATCACACCGGACGAATACTATAAAGCTATAGATAGCCTTTCCTCAACTCCATTATCGCACTTCTTCCCGCACTCCCGTTCTCCTCGAAACCAGCTGCAAGATACCATTACGTTCTATCAATCCCTTTCAAATCGCCCTCTCACCACAATCCGTGAACTGTTCATCTATGTGCTGGGGCTTGCCAGCAGCAAGAGTATGCATATCCAAGTAGGAACAATGCATAAAAAGGAACAATCATATGCCCATTTGCCAGAGACATGGCCTGATGAAGAAATAAAGCGAGCAATGGATATTGCTCTGAAAGTTCTCCGTGCTGTTGATAGAACAAGGTGGGTGGCCATGCGAACTCTAAAGGCAGCCATATCCCATCCAGTTGGTTCACAACAGTTGGTTGATTACTGCCTCAAGACCCTTGGTACAAGAAAAATAGACGGGATGGTTGTTGGGGTCAGATGCAACAATGAGACAAACACAATAGAGTACAGGTGCGGTTTAGGGATCTGGTTATAACTAGCATGTGAGACCAGCTCTTGTTTTAATATCAAGGTGCTAACTAGTTTTTTCCTGCAGGCTTACGAATGAAACCATCTCAATGCCAAACACATACCTGCCAACCCGAGACCATCTTCTTCGTGACATCAAGTTCTTGTATGACATGCTCCTCTACCCGCATACAATGCATCCCTACAAGCCGGAAAATAACCATGAGCATGCAAAGAGATCTGCAATGATCCTTTTGGACTGCAAGCAATTCACGAAGCATTATGACCTGGAAGAGGACTTCTTGCCTCAAAACCCGTCCATGTTGCACATTTGGTGTCAAGTAGAGCTGTTGGACCAGGTTGGTGATCCGCCCTGCATCCCACCGGAGCTCCTAACACTTCCACAAACAGCAACTGTGGCAGATCTGAAGGCAGAGGCAACAAAAACATTCCATGACATCTACCTAATGTTACAGACTTTTGTAGCCAATCAGCTTCTTGACTGTGGAACTGCAAGCGAGGTAACTCAAGTCAAGCTCTTATTTGGAGCAAATGGAACTGTTCGTCTCCAAGGCAGGTGTGTTGGGGGTGAACGCAGGGTTGGAATTTACCGGATGGAGAGAGGCGTTGACAGATGGACGGTCAATTGCTCTTGTGGAGCCAAGGATGATGATGGTGAGAGGATGCTGTCTTGTGACTCTTGCCATGTGTGGCAGCACACTAGGTGTGCTGGGATTAGTGATTTTGATCAGGTGCCGAAGCGATATGTATGTAAAACATGTAAATCACTCCACAAACCAAAGAGCAGTGGACCTAGGGCAACTTTTAGTATTGGCCCTAACAAAAGATGTAAACTGACACAGGTGCCTTTAGCCATGTAGGTAGGGGATTGCTGAGGCCTGACATGTACATATCTGTAACGAGTCAATGTGAGACATGCCAGTTTTTTCATGGCTGGTAAACTGAAGTTCATTTGATAACTGGTTTGTTTCTGAGCTTGGTCCATAAAAAAACTTATACTAACCTAGGAGGAACTAGCAAGGTTTACAAATTTGTTTGAGATCTGAAAACTGGGACCTAGTGATTTTCCGAAATTTATGAATATCGAAAATTTTGGTCGAGAATTAGACCACATTTATAAATTGGAGAAAATACGGGCGAATCGACTATTTGGTAACCGATCGAATTCAACCGAAAACCGATTGAAGTCTACCGAGAACCGACCGTATTTACCGCATTTCGTTTGTGATAAAAAAAAACCACTCAATTCCATCAAAAATTGTTCGATTTTATCGAATTTTAGTAAATTTCAAGAAAAACAAAAAATCTCAACCTTGTAAAATCGATAACTAATTCATATGAGCTTTAAATCAAGTGAAACATTTTTTTGTTGATTTCTTTGTAACATGATCTACATGGTAAAAATATTTATACTCACAAAAAAGTTATATATTTTCTGTGAGAAAGTATACTTGCTAAACCATGTTAAATGCATAGTTAATTCTTTGCTAATCCAAAAATTATGAAACCAATTTTTTAGTCTTCTTACATAATCCTATATCTTTTAAAATACATGAACTCATGAAATAATTATTGTAACATGCAGGATTGAGTAAATGTGTTCTAATTAGATTAATTCGTAACTAACCCATCACACCTCTAAAATTAGTGAAATAACTTTTATTAGTTTACTTATACTATGATTTATGTATAAAAAATAATTGCAAACATGAAAAAGTTAATTACAATGTTGTTCTTAACATGTTCACTTTATGCTTGTGAACTTTGTAAAAATTATGGAGAAATTAATATAACTCTAAATGAAGTGAAAACAATTTTATAGTTCCTTTTAAAGTATACCCTGCATAAGGAAAATATGTTTTTACATGTTAAAAGTTTCCTTAACATGAATTAATAAATGGGCTGCACACTTCAACTTTTTTTCTTTTTTCTTCTAACTTTCTCCCTATAAAATATGATGCAAATGACATTTTTTTATTTTTTTACAAAATGTCTTAGAATTTTCTCTAGTATTTTTTAGGATTTTGTGATTTTTATATTTTTTGTGATTTTTAATTCAAATTCAAAAAACCTGTCAATTTGATAATTCGGTGCGAACCGAATTGACCTAATATCGTGAATTTCGACCCAATTTCGATGAATTTTAGAACCCTGGGAACTATGTGACATTGTATATAAGAAGAAATAGACTCTTAAATTTGAGTTAAAAAAGACTCAAACCTGGATGGACTCTGAGCTTGGTCCATGGTCATTACTTTCATGAATCATGGGAACTTACTAGCCAGGTCCGGATCCCTTGGCACCTTGTTTCACTTTACAGCAACTGATACGCCATCAAAATTAGCTTCTCACAGCAATTCATCACACAGCACTGAAAAAATGGACCTGTTTCAAACTTGATATGCATCTTCAATCTGCTTCTACAATATAGCTGCAGCAAAAAATAGACCATCAATTTAATGGTAAATACCTAAGACGAACTTCAGATGACATATAAAACAATGAACAAAAAGCAGATAGAAATCAATCTCCATGCTTGTGTGACATTTTTCTCAATTAGCTTCTACAATATAGTTGTAGTGAAAAATAGACCATCAGTGGTAAATAACTAAGACGAACTTCGCATGACACAGAAAACAATGAACAAAGAGCAGGCTGAAATTTCGTGCTTCTGCAATATTTTCTCAGTTACTCCGTCCGGCCATAAGAACATGACGTTTTGGACAAAGTTGAGTCAAACTTTTAAAACTTTAACTAACAATAGCTTTCAAAATATTAAGATATATGTATATTTATTTTAAAAAATATTTTATAGTATCATAAATTTATTAGATTTTATAAACATATCCTAAAGGTTATTTCCTTACGCGCCACTTGGATAAACTTTTATCCAAGATCTGCCACTGGGTTGAATTTTTTATCCCCTCAATGCCACTGACAATGGCATTGAGGAGGTGAAAAAAATTAACCAATGATATTGAAGGAATATCGGGTTTAGCAGTGGTAGATCTGGGATGTAAGTTTATGCCAGTGGCATATAAGGAATTATTCTAGAAAATATTAGTCAAAGTTACGCATTGATGACTATGTCTTATTCAAAATATCATGTATTCATAACTGGATGGAGTACTATAATATTAAAAACAAAGTTATAGGATACAGAATGCTGATGAATTCCTAAATTCATAATGTGAGGTCATTTACAGGCACTGAGCAAAAAGTAAGTAGTAACAATGTTGAACTGTATTATTCTGCTGAGCTCCACTTGTAAAATAAAAAAATAGTGACACATAACCTAAATAAAATAAGATAAACATGTATAGCTTCAGTGTAAACTGTAAAGTAAACTTCGTCTTCTGTAGGTCGTGTAGCAGTATGGTGAACATTGCCACAGATTAACCAACACAACATTGAAAACAGAAAAAACTTATCCATACAGAATCACTAAGTAAAAACACTTAGACTATATGTATTTAGATCCAGAAAAACCTATCAGAAATTAATTTGGTGATACATTGCTTTATATTTCTATAATGGAAATAGAATATTTAATGAACTGCGACACTGAATAGGTAACTAGGGAATGATTATACAGCTTATTTTCATCAAACACCAAATTAAAGACCAAGCATGCTCTTGAAATCAGCTCCTTGTGCCTGTGTGTTTGGAAATAAATAAGGTACTAGTCAGAAGCTAAAAAAATGTACGAAAGGAGAAACAAAAAAGCCTCCAGAATTTTTGTTTCACACTATACCTACTGATACTCATGTCTATCAAAAATGATAAAAGTCCTCAGGTGCTTGGGCCAGCAGCTTCACTAATGCTATAGAAAGACCAAGTAGTATAGCTGGTGTCATATGGTTTTGTCCTTATCTCATTTTGCATAGGTTATTTTGAAAAGCTAATACATACTATGAAGCTTATTTTATTCTCTTTTCCCTGTTTTACTGTTCATCCCTTATGATCCATATGTAAACTCTTTGTTTCATGAAATCATGACCAAATCCAAGGTAGAGAGTAGGGACCATCCTTGTTTTATCTGTCAAAAATAAACTACAATCATATGTTTGTTCTCAATGACCCTTTTTAATTACAACATAGATTTTGCAAATTCTTATACAAAATGCACCCCAAGAGGTGATGTTCAGATTCAAAGTGTTAAATTAGAAATGAACATAAGAGATTTTCTTTTGAACCGGAACATATGAAATTGAGATGGCACCAAAAACCAAATAAGGACAATTCAGGGATTCAATCCCAAAAGACGATCATTTGAATGGCAAAAATGATATCGATAAGATAGGAATTGGATAAGGTGAACAAATTGTTCTGCAGGTAGTTTAATCTTCAAATGGCAGACTTTGTAGTTGATGTTCTATACACCTTAAAGGTTTAAACCATATATATAGGCATAGCAAAAGACCAAGAGCTCAATCACTAAAATTTAACTGAATACATTTAGAGAAAAGGATGACTGAATGAAAACAACCATGAATAATGTGACAAACCCTAAAACCAGATTTCTTGTATACTTCCTTGCTAAACAAAATCAGACACGAATCGTAACTAGAAACTTCTGAAAAATCATATTTATAAGCAGGCAATAGGATAATAGTAGAGTTGCAGGTTGAAGATACAAACTTAACAAACTAAATGTATGAGATCATACAAAAGAAACAATGACGAAAACAAACATAGAAAAGATACCTTCCCATGAAACATTATATTACCTAGACTGAACAAAATTAGGTACAAAATCCTAACTAAAAACCTCTAAGAATATTTTAGTACTTAGGCATTCAGGCAATACTAGAGCAGAACTTCACAACTTCAAGAACACACTGCCTCTAATCATCACAGATTACAATCGACCTATCACCCAAGACCCCAACTGCCGTCGATGCCTTTAACACTCACCAAACTCATGCGTAAAAAAACCCTATTAATGAGAGCACAGGAGCAAGAGTATGAGCAGGATCAGGAACTAAGCTCAACATCACCGATGTTTGGTGAACAAGATACCGGCATGCAGCCCTGTTAATAGATGTAGTTCCTAAAATTCTCACACAAGAACATACAAGCATTGTCATCGACCTAGTAAACCCGAGAAAATTGTGCATTACTTCCCCAGGGTGCGTAGTTCACATGTGCAAGAACAAGAACCAAGAAACAGGGCCGGTGGCCATCAGGGAATCCCACCCGGAAGCATGACCAAATCGCACGGGCACATCAATTGGTCACTCGCGAACAATCGGGGGACAAGCACTTCCCATCGCCTCGCCGTGCACCATAATCAACAGCCCTTCCGCGAGGCAAAAGGATCGAAATCATTTGATTTCACCACAGTAAAGTCATATATGAACAGTAAAATATGAGATGGTGAACAATACCGTAATTTTAAATGCTGTAACAAAGCACTGTAGCAATTTGTTAGTTTACTGTGCCAAATTTAGTGTTCACGATGCGATGTAGCATAAAATTTAATCCATCCATCTGATCCAACGGTCCACAACGACTTAAAGTCAGAGGATGCTCACTCGAGGCAAAAAGGGGACTGACAGAGAGGGGAGAAGAAGGCAACGAATCAATGATTCGTTGAGGAGGAGATGACGAGCGCGACACGGAAAGGAGGAGGAAGCCACGTGAGGCCTTGTTTAACATTCGAGTTATAATCCTTTAGATAAACCATTAAAAAGGGGTTTGATGACCTCTCACCACCCAATCTAAAACTAGATTGGGTAGTCCATTACCCTTTTTCTCACTAATAAGCTCGCGTGGGAAATTTTCACTGGCTTCACAGGGGTCTTTGACCCGACCCACTCGGGTTCCACGGATGAAACGCGCCGCATCTAAACAGCTCGGGGCGGCGCTCCCAATCTGGCTCGCTCGCTCGAGTCGTCCCCTCGTCGTCTGTGACACTCGCGAGCGAGACCACCACCGTCGCTGCTATCTCTACTTCTATGGCCGTCGCTCCACCTCCGCCATCGCCTCCGAGCCGCTGCGGCGCCTCCACCTCCGCATCTCCCTCTCCGGCGACGATGTGAGTCCACTCCCCATCTCCCTCTGCTGCCCCCATGAACCTCTCCCTCCAAGATTATTCACAATTGAGCCAGCCAGCCACCCTCCAAGCTCCACAACTACTCCCTCTCAAGCCCATCGGCGCCACCCCTCGCCGTCGCGCTTCCGTCTCCACTCCGTGCGTGGTTCTATCTCTCACGCACGATCAGGCTTCTCTAGTCTAGATCTCTTCGTGCACTAGTTCCTATCCTACTCCTGCATTTGAGTGTCATTTCGCAGCCAGATTGAGCAACGTAGCTCAAGATCCACGGCGAGCCTTGCGTTCTGGTTGTTTCTCGTGGCCTCGTAGTTGGTCACACCAGAGCCAGGGTGGCGAGCATGGGATCCGCAACCGGATCGGATTAGCGAGTCGTTGTGGTAGGCGTTCGTCTGATGTGTTATGTTTGTGCTTGATGAACTCATGAGGGGCCAATGGCAGCTTGGGTGTTGCTGATATGTAGTATTTATGTGTGTTGATGCATCTGATGTCTACAAATTTGTTCGTGTGCGCGCACATGTGTTTTTGCCGGAATGCCATGGGAGATCGTGTAGACTGGGGTAGTGGTTGTGGTGGCCTGAATACACAGTCGCCTAAATATGCTGAAATTGCTAGGTTGCGATGTTTGAGCTCTTTGTGATTGGGTGCCGGCACACATGTTCTAGTTGCCAAGAAGGTGTGCTAGGGTCCTTTTGGTGTCAGTGGGAGATGTTGAGATTGGTTTGGCCAATGGTCGGGGGTGGGAGGAATTCCATCCTGGTCAGGTTTTAGTTGACCTGTGGAAACAACTGTCATGGTGTTCTAAACTAGCTATTCCGGAACTCCACGTAGTTATGGTAATATGGTTGGATCAAAGCAGCAATTTCTTCAATTGGTGTAATCAAACTATCAGAGTGAGTCTGGAATTCATGTGTAATTAATTGGCATTATTGTAAGAGCAATTCCTTAAGCATATCTGCTTTTTACAGTACCTATGGAGTGTTCCCAAACTTAGTGCTGCAGGTTGACTGATCCTATTCAATATTCTGAGTTGTGACTACAAATTTTCTGGGTGATCGACCGACTATGGAGTCAATTAGCATGCTCCTTGTTTATGAGATTTCGCATCTTGAAATCGGCTGGTGGGTGACTAATGTTAATATGTTATCATTTTAAGCAAACAAGTTCAGCATGTGAATTTAGGTAGCTCTGAAGGACACATTTTAAGAAACAAATGTTAATTTGGACTTGTCCATTTTCTTGTACAATGGGTCCTACGTGGGACATAAAATGAAATATAAAATGGGATATAAACTGAGATGACGTTTCAATCATAATTAGATTTAAAAGGGGATGTATGGAACATGCCTTCAAATTTTTGCTATATGGAGTAAATTTAAATTTGTTAATCTATTGGACAGACTGGTTAAGTATCTCACTATGTTCTTGTCATAGTTTGATCCCTGTATAGATACGACCACTAGTATAGTTGGATGGTCTTGTCATAATTCAATTGCTATATAGATATGACCTACATTCCCAAATATATGTTCTTTTAGAATGTGTGGGATCAAACTTTGGTCGCTCGACCCATGTTTTCTTCTTGCTAGTGGCTGTACACTCTGTAGGATCCTCGCTGGACTGCTACTTCCTTTTCTTTTTAGCTAAAAATACTTTTTATTTTAGATTTGGAGATCCTCTCCACGAACTCGCTGCATTCGATTTATTCTTTTTTACATATCAGATATATTTCGATACATGCTCTTGCCAGTGCAATTGTAAATTGTGCTCTCAGCAAGTAGACATGCATCAGTTTTACCCCAGTTTGTGTAACACGTTCTGCCAAAGTTTATTAGCATCTTAAAAACAAACACTTGCCCATCTTTGTTATTATGGTTGTTTGCAGTTACTAGAAAAGAATAGGCCATAATCAGTTTGATCTGCATAATATTATGTAGAAAGCCTCCAATTCTCATGGTGGGTGGTATTGATCCCATCGCCTCATTTGCCCTCATGCCTAATGAATGCAATTCGCTTTCTGCCTCTAGTTTTATTTTTGTTGCTGAGGTCATCTAGTGTTCCCACTTTGCAGATAGTTGGTGAACTGTTGGCAACTTTGCATCCAAAAAATTGTTGTAGGCAATTGGCAATGTTTCCATTTCATCTGTTCGCGCAGGCCTAAAGCTTTTTAGGAGGACTCCCAGGAAGATGTCTAAACAACTTACTGCTGCCTTTTTTACATATTATAAGATTATACACTCTACAATGGATAGTGTGGGGTGAAGAAAAATCTCTGAGTTCTCTTTTGAGGGGCTAGTACCAGATTGTTTTTCTTTGGGTCTGTATCATCAGTGCCTGTTTGGTTTCATAAAATTTGTGTCGATTATATGTACTTATATGTCTGGAGATGGTGTGGTAGATTAAACTGACATGCTTTGCCATCGACCTTTGTTGATCCATGGATGTGCCTGATATCAATTGCTATACGTTTTTTAGGTTACAGCATTGACATGCTTTGCCATAGATTTTTGTCGATCCAGTGCTGTGCTTGATATGAATTGCTATTTTTCATATATTACAAAATTAATGTTTGGCCATAGATTTACTTCTGTCAATTCAGTGATGTGGCTGGTATGAATTGCTAAACGTTTCCACGCTCACAAGGAAGACATGCGCTACCACGCAACGATGATACCAAGAAAAACTCGTCTTGCAGAATGTAGTGGCCAGTGGATAAAAATGTTGCTCCGGTGGTTACATGTTAACATACATAGAAAGGACGCACCAAAAAATTATTATGTTTGTTGTGTGCTTCATGGTGGAATGAAGATGTTAAGTTTTTTTTTTCTGAATTTCCTCGATTTTTTGAGATAATTATTGTTCCTTAGGACTTTTATTCCTTCGGTTCCCAAACAGTAGCAGAGAATAAAAAACTCAGGAGAGAATATCCCTAGGGAAGGAATGTCTTTGAGATTCCTTCCTTTTGCTTCTAAACATAGTAAGACTTCAGAGAATACAATCCACAGGAGACACGGCCCACCCAATCCACTTCCACCTTAAGATTAATTACTTTGTTGTTTGGAGTACGGATGGCTTGGTTGGTTGGGATCACTTTGAATTAAAATTCGGAATTTGAAAAGAAGTCCGAAAATTAGAAAAAGGTATCACAAGAATTTTGGAAATAGCAAATGAAAATATCAGAAATATCAGAAAATTCAAGTGAAAATAAGAAATATTTGGGAATAGTAAAAAATTCAGAAAAATTAGAAAAATAACTAGATAATTCATCTGTTAGGGTTGTTTCTTAATAAACGTATCGCAAACTGACAACGATAGCATCGGAATAAGTCAAGATGCATCTGCTACAAAATCATAAGAGTTTCTGCAGATCCCAACAAGCGACCTCATCAAATGCTCTCCTACTACTAAAAATTACCTGTACTACCTAGTCAAACATAAGCAACGCCATCAGAGCAGACTGACACCATTGCTCTTTTCAGCTTTTCTTGCAGCTAAATTAGAAACATATAGGAAACAACGTGACAATAACTTGCATACACCATTTGCATAGAAGACTATGCAACTTAAATCATACTTCTATCACAAGACCACATCAAGAAAGAATAGTCTGAAGCCTGTTAACTGTCCAGCTCTCTGAAGAAATTTCTGAGAACTGGCGTCATCTTAAAGGAATAGCTTGTTTTATCCTGATATGCACCCTTGTAGTACCTAAACAAAACAAACATCAAATCAATCATTTAATATTTTTCACAACAGATGTAATGAAGAATACGTTCGACTGACTTTGTAGAAGACTGAAAGTGCTACTTAAATGGTCTCACGATCCTCGATCAGCCATGACACAATGCTTTATCATCCAGAAATAGTTACTTGTACCAACTTATATGCACATATATACTTATGTTTGTCAGATATTCTTGAACTCATATTGGAAATCCTCATAGCTTGCATTATGAGTTAGCATGAACATGACCTCACAAAACTCCCATAGATGAAAGCACTCGGATGAGTTCTAGCTATTGACGATTCTACAGCTTAAGCTTTAGGAAAGAGGAAACAAGAGATGGCTAAACAAAACATCAAAACAATTTAAAGGTGGCAGAATAGTAACCATTGGTTCAATTCAAGTTGGATTCTACTAGTTGTTTGCGGAAGAAAATGTATTCTACGAACAAGTACGGCGAGAGCACACTCGTATGAATGGCTTAAGCTTGGAGAAGAAGTGGAGAGGAAGGAAAACCATATGTATTGATCGTTTAAGGATTCGTCAAGGGTTGGTATTTATAGTGTCATCTACGGTGAAAATATATAAGTATATCTCTACAGAGATAGTGATACAAACTATCGCTATCTCATATGAACCTAGGACCGATCGAATCACAAGGCATGAATCTAGGTAGGATGTATTTACTCCTAATCAGAAGATACTATCTGCTATGACAAATACAAATGTGCAAGTGGCCCGAAAGGCGTGATGCTCGACCGGTCGTCTATTGCGGCGCCACACTGCCAAAGTGTCAGGTCGGTTCCTACTTGCCCTGGGATGTCAGGATGGCTCCTACTTACACTGGCATTAAATACCGGTCACTTCCTTACAGGCAGATGATGGCTAACGGCCCTCCTCTGGCTGATTTTTTCCAATATTGATGACTCACTCCTCGAGTCTCGCAAAGCCTACCGAGGCTCCGGGAGGCTGGATCTTCGGAAGACTGGGGCTCCTTTGAAACCCCGCCATCCGAAAGGCATTCGGGGACCTGAGGTCCCTAGGCACCAGCTGGCTGGGCCAAGGGGCGTCGGGGTCCTTAATGACGACCCCTAACACTAGTGTTCTCAAATAAATGTTGCAACTTGCAACTAACAATATGGAATATTAAGTAAAGTTATTTCTCACTTATACTCCCCCGACTTTACCAAATAGATGTATGACTAAAATTTGCTTACCGACTAAAATTTGATTGCAGGAAAACAATAACTTGCATACAACAATGTTGAAATAGAGCCATTGCTACAACAATGTGACCTCATCACGGATTTCATAAAAAATCAAATTGAACCAAAGGAAAAATTGAACTGAACAACCAAACCCTAATCCATTTTGAATCCGTTGCAACTAAACCTAAGCGTCTCAATCATATGTACCGTCCTCATGTGCTAGATCTGTGAGACAAAGGCCAAATCGCCACCACTAACTATGCCATATCCTAGTGGGAAGGGGGTGGAGGAGGAAGAAGAAGGATGCAGGAAGGAAAGGAATAGCTATGAGTATTGTCCGCTAGGGGAAGAACACTGGAGTTGAGCAGTACCGCCACCGGAGTCGCCCAGAAGTCCTTGAGCTATGCCTGCAGCTCCTCGTCACGCAAAACCATAGCAAGAAGGGGAGGAGGAGGGGGAGGACGCGAGGGGACGGGGAGTACCATCTACCAGGGAGGAGAAGGCTGGAGTTGAGCCACTACCAGGGAGGAGTGCTGCCGCAGTCATCGAGGAGGCGAGCATCTCACACTGTCATGCGAGAGGCAAACACGTGAGCCACTTTCTCCCATGGATCGGTGGGGATTTGGTTGGATCTTCCCCGATCCACGCCGCAGCCAAATGCACTTATGACCCGTGCCGGGATTAATTCTCACCCATGTATTCTCTCCCTAGGATGGCCAGGATCAGGCCCCAATACCGGCCATTCCCTGCCTTGCCAAACGAGGCCGGGGGGGGGGGGGGGATTCAAACCAAGCCAGGAAAACCTGCTCTATTTGGGTTGATTTGGATCTGTTTGGATTGCTAATATATAGATTATTCAAGTTTTTAAGTATAGGAAAGGAAAGAGGTCATAAAAATTCAGAAAAAAATGAGAAAAAAGTTAAATATTCTGAAAAAATTGTAGAATCTGAAAATTCTAGAAAAACAAGCTGTAACCCTAAAAAATTACAGAAAACTCTGTTGGTAATATATTAACGAAGAAATTTTGTGATTCTCTAAGCATGATAGTGCCACAAATGATAATTACAATATACAAAAACATAACACCAATTTTCATTAACCAAAAGCTGCTACTTCAAGTTCTCATCACACTCAGATCTTGCACAAGTGGACCTCACCGCCACCTGGCTGCTTGTACAGCTACAAAAATCATCAACCAATAGCAACCTTCAAGCCATGCTGCGTGAATCACACTTTCAGATCCTCCTAAAAAAACAGAGAGAAATAAAGAAGCATGTCTTTAAGCTCTGATGAAAAGGACTGACAAATTCAACATCTGTTTAACGGGATACAACAATGTATGCCTTTAAGTTCTGTCAGTTGTACTTCTATACTCCGAAACTACTTTTACCTCTAAAGAATTTAGTTATTAGCAGCTGCATAGCCGATTTCACTTGTAAGTGAATTGATTTCTTGCAGACATGATTGTTACTGCTGGCTCTCTTTTCTTTCACTTGTCTTTTGTGCAAGCTGTCTGCATTTAAGTTTCTTCATCGCAATAGCAAAGCCTAGTTCAGCAGGCCTAGTGCACACACAGATTAAAACATTATGATACATAATGCAAAGATAGTAGTAGGAAAAGTCATAGAACATAAAGTAGTAAATCTTTTCAATTATTAGCTCCAAAAGGGATAGTCATATATAACATATTTGTCATATGCACCAATTTTTTTTATCTTAACCGAATTATCAAATGCAAACAAAAGAGTCTAGCTGCATAGAGCTAATTACGATGAATGAAGTGGTCAATCTCCATAGGTCTTAATGGTAACAAAAACACTTGTACGTATGAGCTACGGACTGACATTCATAATCATGATTAAGGATCCTTCTTGCCACTAAAATATTTTAAGAGAAAAAAAAGGTGTAATGGCAGGTTCTTCAGAGGAAAGCAATATCAAGTGTAGGTAGAAGACTCCCAAGGCACTTAATAGCAGAAAACATCATCAGTTTGCCCATAGAAAGTTCGTTCCAAAATCCACTCTACTCGTTTGGCTACTAAGGGATAATTACGGTGAATTGTACTGCCCACAGAAACGAATAATTTATGCAGGGCTCCTTCACAAGCCTATCATTGTCATCACACTATCCTATCAATCCTTTGTTTACATAAATCAGCGCAGCAAAAAATGAGGCTTTCTCAGATCAAAGTATCAAATCAACCCAATCAAAAGCGGGATTCCTCAGATCTGCAAATCGGGTGCTATTAGTGACAGGAGAGATCGCGGGCATATGTCATAGATGCGAGGAATAGGTCCTAAGCCGGCGAGCTCGCGTAAGAGGACGAATTAGGGTTAGTGCTAACCTTTGAGGCGAGGACGCTGTGCGCTCGTTGGACGGGCAGGGGTGGTTGGAGGACTCTCCCGGGGAGGGGGTGCTCGTCAAGGAGATCAACGGGAGGGAGGACAGGTTGCTTGCTGGGTGGTCGCCCCTTGGAGTCGCCTGCATCTCCCGTTGGCACGAGCAAGATGGACGTGAGCGAGACAAGAGGTGGAGAGTTCGATCCTGACCTGGGTTAGGATGCTAGAAACCCCCATGGTTTGGTGTGGTTTGGGCGGGAAAATACCCACCCCGGCATCATCCAAATGCAATTTTACAGCAGACATGTATATCAACCCCTGCGTGGACATTTTCCACGTGGTGTTGTCGCTGACACGAGAGGCACATTGAGAGTTGGCCTACTTGTCAATGGCTGCGTCATGGTGTAGCAACATCAGAGGATCTCCTTCTGCACATGTTGCTGCTCTGTCCACTTCGAGGGACAGACGGTATTTTTGGCGGTTTTCTGTCTTATGATCATTGTCATCACCAGAGTGAGACCATGTTGTCATACACAGGGTATTAAGTTTAGGAAAACTAGAGTAAAAAAAAAAACTTATATCTCCGATGTAATAGCTCCAGATCATAGAAGTAGAGGATTGATTAGATGTATTGTTTTTTTAAGCCAATTAGATGCAGTGTTAGATCTTGTTCAAGTTGCATTGTGTGTCTCATATTAAAGTCAGGAATGGCGTGTAACACTAATGGGATGTTTGGTTCGAGGGGTAAACCTATCCTTCATGATATGCTCCGTCATGGGTTCATTCCATGACTTTTGATGGGATGATATCATCCCTCACGTTTATACTAGTTATGAGGAATAAGATGGTGATGAATCAACTCATTCTATTCCTCAAACCTGACATGTGGGTTATGAATCACCTATAAGTGGAAAATAAATTAGCAAACTAACAGCACATCTACAAATTGGTCGTATAGGCTATAGCTTCTTTGAGTGTTAGAACCAAACAACCCTAGTTCTCTAAAATTATCTCGCGATGATTCGTCCCTTAAGGTTGTTTTGGAGCATGCACATCACCTTGAGACGACACATGAGGTAATATTTACTTTTGCATTATCTCTAAGTTGCCTATTAACACCAATCTTTACACATACCACACCATATATTTTCTCTCTAATTCTTTAACGTATTTCATTCTGTCGGAGAGTGAACTCCTGTCGCAGGGATCCCGAGAGACCCCTTTTTAGAGATTCGGCCGGGGGGATGATCCTAGAAAAGCTTGCACGGGAAATGAGCGGAAAAGGAAATAAAATGTGATGGCTTGCGGGGACACCGGGTTTTTGGACAGGTTCGGGCCGCGCGGAGGCGTAACACCCTACTCCTGTATGAGTGTTATATCTATCCTTGAAGGAGATCCTTCAAGGGTATATCTGGTTCTCGAGGGAGAGCTGTTTACAAAGAGCAGGAGGCTCTTATGTTCTAGCTAGCTGGTTTCTTGATTGTCTTGTGATCGGGGGTGGTGATTTCTTGTTCTTCGACTGACCTCTTGTTTTTCTCTTGTCCTCCTCTTTTTCGTTGTTCGTCTCTCCGTCCTCTCTAGCGTCCTCCTTCCTTTCCTTTTATAGATGCGCCGACCTCGACATATCCTGAATGGGAAAGAGGGGATGCCAATGCCCAGGTGCCACGGAGAAAGGCCTAATCATCTCATTTTGGCGAAGTGACAGGGGCGGTGGAGGAAGGCGGCGCGCATTCGACCACTAGCCGCTGCGGAAGCTTCGGGGTGCCACAAAAAAAAGGCCCACCGGACAGCCTCAGAGGTGCCCGGTGCGCCCACTCTGTCTTGTTCTCCTGCCAGGGCAGGGTGGCAGGCCGAGTGCTTCGATTCTGGTAACGTTATCCCGAGGTGCGCAAGTGGAAACGGGACGGGACCCGTGCATTTAATGAACCCACGCCCCCCAGCCAGGGCATGGCCGGGTCTGACACTGGGGCGTGGGCAGCCGAGAATGTCAGGATGTCAGAATGCCAGGCCACGCGCGCCTATTAAATGCGGCATCGGGCCCTTGACTGGATGACACTCTGGCGACGGGGCCCTTTGAGTCTTTGAACGATCTTGCGCGAACCTTCTGGGGACCGAGTCCCCGGGGGCTGCCACGTGCAGCCCCGAGCACCCTCTCCCGAGTACTTGAGTGAGACCTTCGGGGCACCGAGTCCTCGCGGGCTGCCACGTGCAGCCCCGAGCACCCTCTCCCGAGCACTTTAGAGGGACCTTCGGGGCACCGAGTCCTCGGGGGCTGCCACGTGCAGCCCCGAGCACCCTCTCCCGAGTACTTGAGTGAGACCTTCGGGGCACCGAGTCCTCGCGGGCTGCCACGTGCAGCCCCGAGCACCCTCTCCCGAGTACTTGAGTGAGACCTTCGGGGCACCGAGTCCTCGGGGGCTGCCACGCGCAGCCCCGAGCACCCTCTCCCGAGTCTCTGCTTTTACCTTGCAGGGTGGTGATATGTGGTGGGCGGCCGGTTTGGCCTCGGGACTTAGGGACCCCTGGTTCTAAATACACCGACAGTAGCCCCCGGGCCCGTTTGGCAGCCGATGGGACAGAGACTGCGAATGGGCCCTTCGTCGCGACCGAGGTCAAGGCGGGCCGAATGCCACGCGGCAAGCTTTTCGGAGGTGGCCCCTGCGGTTTCTAGACATCAAGCAGACCCCAACGGGCAAATGAGTGGACGCGTGTCCATACAACTTCCGAGGGGTGTGATAATCATACGGGCGGCCCGTGCGGTTGCCGCGCAGATCGAGGAAAATACGCCTGGCAAAATGCTGACATCGCGCGATCGGCGGGAGATTCGCCTGTCAGTTGCGTCGATCGAGGCGACACTTCGCCGAGCGAACCGTCGGGGCGGCAGTTTTTGAATTTTGAGATATAAAAGGGGGGAAGGATCGGTCCGTTCCCTTTTTTCACGCTCCCTCGCACTCGCGCTTCTGCTTCCTTCGTGCTTCTACTTTTCTCTCTCCTTCCACCGAAAACCACCCTCTTCTCCGACGAGATGTCGAAGGTCGGAGGGGGACGCCGGGATCGGGCTCCGATCAGCGTTTTGCCGGAGTCTCGCCTGAGGAATGAGGAGGCGGCGGACAAAATTAGGAAGCTGCTGGTGCCGGAGGGTCAGGAAGGCGCTGTGGCGGTGAAGCCGGCAACTCTGACGCCGGCGACGACCGTTCCCGGACGAACGGTCCTCTTCACCTCCTTCGTGGCGGCGGGGCTGGTGCCGCCGTTCTCCGCATTCTTCATGCAAGTGCTGGAGACTTACGGCATCCAGATGGCGCACCTGAGCCCCAACTCCGTCGTGGCGCTGGCGGTCTTCGCCCATCTCTGCGAAATGTTCGTGGGGGTGGTGCCGTCGGCGACGCTGCTTCGCCATTTCTTCGTCCTTCGACCGGTGGGGAAGAAGAGGGGGCACTCCACGGCGGATGTTGCGGGGTGCTGCAACCTTCGGCTTCGGGAAGGCCTGGGGGACCAATATATCCCCCAGGTGGTGCGCAGCAAGTGGGAGGAGTGGCGACGGGACTGGTTCTTCGTCGACACCGACCCCCACGAGCGGCTCGAACTGCCAGAGAAGGCGGCGGAACCTCGGCGATCGACGTGGGAGGCGCCGCCGCCAGAAGATGCGAGGCTAAAGCCGGTGCTGGAGCGCATCCTGGAGCTGCGCGAGTCCGGGCTAACCTCCGTTATGGTGGTCGCGGACTTCCTGCGACGTCGACTGGCGCCCTTGCGGGAGCGGGCCCGGCCAAGCTGGTTCTACACCGGGCCGGAGGACATCACCAGGACCCAGATCGGCGCGAGCTGGGATCTGGGGCAGGCGGAGCTGCGAGGGATGATCCGAGTGATCACCGGGTCGGAGGACATGAGCCGGGCGGAGCTTCCGTGGCCGGAGATGGCGCTCTGCGCCAATCCCGACCGGGTGGCTATCCTGAAGCGGCTGCCGGAGTTCGACGCCCAAGGGCCCGTGGACCGGCCAAGAAGCCGGAGTCCCGAGGCCTCCGAACTCCCCGGGCTGGAAGATCTCCTGGGCGAGGAGGGCGTTGGCAGCGCGGCGCAGGCCGGCGACGGGGCTGCCGCAACCAGCAGCCGCCGCGCCGGAGAAGAGGCTGCCCCCGAAGCTGCCGCGGAGTCGACGCCGGGAGACCGGGGAAAAAGACCCCGGAATTTGATCCTGCCGCCGGAGTCTCCGCCGTCGCCGACGGCAGCGGCGGCGTTCCCGGTGCTGGAGCCGCGCCTGGTGCGGATGGGGCCCGCGCCGACGCCTGCGACCACGCCGGCGACCTGCACGGCGGAGTCCGAGACTCGGGCGGCGGCACCCGAGGCCCGTGCTGTGGCCCAGCCGAGCCCCCAGCGGAAGAGGCGGCGGGAGGGGTCCGGACCGACGTCACCGGACCCGGACGTCCGGCTCCCAGCGGCCAAGTGGCGATATCGGTGAGTTATTTCTCTTGCTTTCCCATGGGTATTTTCGGCCCGAACTAAGTTTTGACTCTTTTACTTGTCTCCCGTAGGCCGGCCGCAGCCGTTGCGGCGTCGGAGAAGGAGCAGGCGCCAAGGGCGGAGCCGAACCTGCCCGCTGCGCCAGCGCAGGCAAGTGTAGGAACGGCGGAGGCGCCGATTGACGTGGAGGCGTCAATCGACGGGGCGGCTGTGGGGAGAGAGGTAGTGGCGGCGACTACGGAAACGGCGCCGGCGGAGCCTACCCCGGGCGCGGAGAGCCCGGGGCGGAGAACAGTGGAGGCGGATGCCTCGTCGGGACCGGTGGCCAAGGCGGCTGATGCAGGAGCGCAGCCGCCGTCCGAGGCCTTGGTTCCGGAGGAGCCTACCCCGGTCAGTCAGAGCCCGGGGCGGATGGCGGCGCAGGGCCCGGCGGAGAGCTTGGCCCCCCTGGAGGGATCCGGCGGAGAAGCCCGGGAGCCCTCGGCGCTCGCGGTGCCCGGCCGGCCTACCGATCCCTTCTCGGCCGCCATTGAAGGCGTCCGAGCTGCCGTCGAGCAGTTGGGCGCGGCGGTGGATGCCAAGGAGGGGGAGCTCGAAGCCGAGCGCGCCCGCCTGGCACTGGAGAGGGCGCAGCTGGCCGGCGCCCGAGAGGAGGCCCGTGCGGCAACCGTGCGGGAGCAAAAACTCCTTGATGACATCCGCGCGGGAGCCGCGCGGGAACTTGAAGACGCCGCCCGCCTGGCCGAGGCGTCGAGGCGGCAGGCTGCCGATGCCCTTGCCAGGATGGGGCAGGCGCAGGTGAGGGAGGCGGCGGTCACGTCCCGGGAGCGGCTTGCAGAGGAGCGGCAGGCCGAGCTGGCCCGCCGAGAGGGCGCGGTCGAGAAGACGCGCGCCGACCTCCAGCGCTGGGAAGACGACCTCCAGAGGATCAGAGGAGAAATCAAGCGCTGGGAAGAAGACGTCTCCATCCGGGAAGTGGACAACGCGCTGTCTGCGTCTGACCTCGGAGCCCGGGAGGACTCGGTGGTCCAGCAGGAGGAGGCGCTGGCCCGGCGGGAGAGTGAGCTGAGTCGCCGGGAAGGCGAGCTGAGTCGCCGGGAAGGCGAGGCAGCTGCCGCGGCGGCCGCCGCGGCTACCAGGGCGGAAGAGAATGCGAAACACGAGGCGGAACTGACCGCCCGTGAACAAGCCCTGTCCGAGGTGGTGGCCAAGGCGAAGCAGGATGCTGCCCCTGCCGCAGCTGGCGGTTCTTCTGGTCCGGCCGGGGACCAGGGACTTGAGGCACAGCTGCGGGTCGCCAAGGAGAAGCTCGAGGCGGCCTTCGTCTCGCGGGTTAACCTGGTGCAGATGCTGGAGGATATACTCCGGCGGATGCGACGGGCCATGGAGAAAGGCGGCCTTGGGCGGCTCGTCGGCGATACGAAGGGCGACGGCCCCGCGCGGCAAGTGCTGGAGCTGCAGCAAGTCTGCGAGCGCCTTGAGACCCTGCCCTGGGCAGTCCAGGAGCTCGCTGCCCGGGAGGGACGTGGCCTGGCTCATGCCGTGGCTGAGCATGTCCTGGCCTGCTACCGAAGCAGGGACCCGAACTTCCCGCTGGAGCCGGCGCGGGAGGGAGTGGTCGAGGCTGAGGAGGAGGCCGCCCGGGCAGCGGTTAGCAGTACCGCCTCTGCGGTGGCGGCCGGCTTCAGGCGGGAGGTGCCACCATCGCCAGCCCCCGGGGACGACTCAGAAGACTCAGCCGACGCCTCTGCCGCAGACTAGGCCGTCGGCGCCCTTATCTTTTTTGTTGCAGATGTAGGAGTGAACCTTTAGAAAAAGCTTTGTCCAGGTCTTGCGAATATAATGGCAGCTTTTCCTTGGGCTCGAAACTCCAATTTCTTTGTACGCTTAATGTTTCCTCCGGCGCTCTGCCTGGAAGTCCCGAGGAGTACTCAGTCGGGCCGCTCCCGACCTTCCCATCCCCGAGAAACGAAATAGTTGTGGTCGCTGGTGTTGGCGCAGCCAGCCTTCGAGCTCTCGCGAGTCCGTACTGCCTAGCTTAAGAAACAAAGACACAGACTCCCTGCTCGGGAGATAGAACGGCCCTGCCCGGAACACGCCGTGCCCAGTGAACACCTTTTCACTTTGCGACCACTCAGCCGGTAGAAGGGAGACGCGTGCGAGCGAGAATGTGACCAAGAGTCCTCGCGGTTCGGTGGTGCCCGGGCTCAAAAAAGGGCCGGACCGAGTACTGACAGCCTGCCCCCAAGGCCTGAGCTCCGGACTACTCGAGCAGCTCGAGTGATAGGATTACCCAGGGCACCTGAGGACTCGGTAGTGCTCGGGGTCCTTAAGAGCGGACCGACCACCACGACCACCACGAAGGGCTTCGGTCGAACGTTATCGCACGCACGGTACTCCTTTCTACGAACCGCTCTGTCGTTCTAGAAAAAGGCCGACACGCGGCAGGGTTTGTTCACGGGCCAGGAGACCACCTCACCGAGCAGATTAAAGCGCAAGAGCCCCCGAGAATGACTCGGGAACATAAATTTACTTAAAGCAGACTTGTCTGAACATAACCACTCACCGGGCAGCCGTCGGCCTTCCGGCCAGCCGACCCAGAAGGGGTTGATTCCGAGCTCGGGGGCCCGGGGACTTGATCCTTTCAACGGGGCGCCCGAGCGCCCAGAGTCATACGAGGCTCCTAGGGTCGGGTGATCTCGACCACCCAAGCCTAGGCGGTAGGACCACCCGAAGACCCTTGGGGCCGACCAGAGGCCGGGGCATTGAAGCCCTCGCGGCCGAACTGCTTGTGATTGCCGACCTGTGACTTAAGAGAGATAATATAGAATTTCTTTGTCTGGTGCGCTCTGTTAGTGCGGTACTTGCCTTAGACTGCTCTTGTTTTTTCGACCCGAGACCTCTCGAATACCCGAACCGGAAGACAAGGGCGGTCAGAGGCATAACCTAGAGGTCCTATGGTTCGGTGGCGCCCGGGTATGACAGGCCAGACCGAGCACCGACAGCCCGCTCCGAGGGCCTGAGCTCCGGCCTACTCGAGCAGCTCGAGTGATGGGATTACTCAGAGCGCCCCGAAACTCGGTTAGTGCCCGGGAGCCCGTCACGACACCGAACTCCACAGCCTACCACGTCGGACGTAAGTCAGCGGCGACTGCTCGCATGTATACCGATTGGGATTCTTTTGTCAATGGGAAAAAACGAGAGAGCGAACTTTTTCTCGCACAACCGAGCACCTCACCAGACAGGTTAAACATAGGGAATCCAGAGAAATAATTTGCCATAGTGATTGCTTTATTAAAATACTGAATGTACGATATTTACAAGGTTGGGCGACAGCGATTTACCATACGGGGCGAAGCCTCCAGATTGCTCGGGCGAGGAGAAGCCCCCGGCCTTATCAACCTGAACCGCGAGCTTGACCATCTACGGGTAGAAGCGTCGGAGATGCTCGATGTTCCACGGATTCGGGAGTGGCAGCCCCCGAGGACTCTCGACCTGTACCTGGCGGCGAGCGGTGCCGACCAAAGCGGCGATGTCTTGCATCCACCGGCCTTCCGGAGTGTTTGGCGTGGCCTGAATGGGAGGGTGCCTGAGGAGGGCTTGCGCTGCAAGCAAGGCGCTCCCTGGGCTGGCCTCACTAAAAGCGAGCCTGCGCCGGGGCGGCGCCCGACGTGATCCAGAGGCGGGCCTAGCGGCCGGGGCCCTGACCATCTGCTGGGGGTCAGAGAGCACGCCGGCAGCGGCGGCGCTGATGGGCCCAGCGCCCTGATCCCCTTGGGCGGGAAAAACCTCTTGGCCGTGGGGCGGCGTTCCGTTACTGGAAGTGGAGCCGGAACACTGGAGACGATGCCCACCGGCCATCTTTTCCTGTGGAGAAAAAAGGGAAACAAACAATCTAGGGATATTCCCCCCTACCTGGCGCGCCAGCTGTCGGAGAGTGAACTCCTGTCGCAGGGATCCCGAGAGACCCCTTTTTAGAGATTCGGCCGGGGGGATGATCCTAGAAAAGCTTGCACGGGAAATGAGCGGAAAAGGAAATAAAATGTGATGGCTTGCGGGGACACCGGGTTTTTGGACAGGTTCGGGCCGCGCGGAGGCGTAACACCCTACTCCTGTATGAGTGTTATATCTATCCTTGAAGGAGATCCTTCAAGGGTATATCTGGTTCTCGAGGGAGAGCTGTTTACAAAGAGCAGGAGGCTCTTATGTTCTAGCTAGCTGGTTTCTTGATTGTCTTGTGATCGGGGGTGGTGATTTCTTGTTCTTCGACTGACCTCTTGTTTTTCTCTTGTCCTCCTCTTTTTCGTTGTTCGTCTCTCCGTCCTCTCTAGCGTCCTCCTTCCTTTCCTTTTATAGATGCGCCGACCTCGACATATCCTGAATGGGAAAGAGGGGATGCCAATGCCCAGGTGCCACGGAGAAAGGCCTAATCATCTCATTTTGGCGAAGTGACAGGGGCGGTGGAGGAAGGCGGCGCGCATTCGACCACTAGCCGCTGCGGAAGCTTCGGGGTGCCACAAAAAAAAGGCCCACCGGACAGCCTCAGAGGTGCCCGGTGCGCCCACTCTGTCTTGTTCTCCTGCCAGGGCAGGGTGGCAGGCCGAGTGCTTCGATTCTGGTAACGTTATCCCGAGGTGCGCAAGTGGAAACGGGACGGGACCCGTGCATTTAATGAACCCACGCCCCCCAGCCAGGGCATGGCCGGGTCTGACACTGGGGTGTGGGCAGCCGAGAATGTCAGGATGTCAGAATGCCAGGCCACGCGCGCCTATTAAATGCGGCATCGGGCCCTTGACTGGATGACACTCTGGCGACGGGGCCCTTTGAGTCTTTGAACGATCTTGCGCGAACCTTCTGGGGACCGAGTCCCCGGGGGCTGCCACGTGCAGCCCCGAGCACTATTTCCCGAGCATCTTGGGGGGACCTTCGGGGCACCGAGTCCTCGGGGGCTGCCACGTGCAGCCCCGAGCACCCTCTCCCGAGTACTTCAGTGAGACCTTCGGGGCACCGAGTCCTCGCGGGCTGCCACGTGCAGCCCCGAGCACCCTCTCCCGAGTACTTGAGTGAGACCTTCGGGGCACCGAGTCCTCGCGGGCTGCCACGTGCAGCCCCGAGCACCCTCTCCCGAGCACTTTAGAGGGACCTTCGGGGCACCGAGTCCTCGGGGGCTGCCACGTGCAGCCCCGAGCACCCTCTCCCGAGTACTTGAGTGAGACCTTCGGGGCACCGAGTCCTCGCGGGCTGCCACGTGCAGCCCCGAGCACCCTCTCCCGAGTACTTGAGTGAGACCTTCGGGGCACCGAGTCCTCGGGGGCTGCCACGCGCAGCCCCGAGCACCCTCTCCCGAGTCTCTGCTTTTACCTTGCAGGGTGGTGATATGTGGTGGGCGGCCGGTTTGGCCTCGGGACTTAGGGACCCCTGGTTCTAAATACACCGACACATTCGCACTCAGTCTCATCGAAATATGTGCCAGGGACAGCCTTCAGCCGCAACTATGTTTTTTTTTCCGAAGCCGCAACTATGCTTTTTTGACCCTTTGATTTTATTTGTTAGCTACCATTTGAGTTGTTGAACAAGTCGATCCCCTGTGTTGTATGTATAGCAATGCTCTTTTCAACCTCTCTGATCTCCTAATTTTTTTAGAAAATCTTCTAATTCTAACCGAATGTGTAAAGGCATATTTGATTCGTGTATAAATTTGTCACATCTAAAATTAGCTAAGTGTGAGTTATAAAAAAGTGTGGCTAATAGATTCATAGTCACAAGTATAATAAAATTAGTAAAAAAAACTAAGTGTATGACGTGTGAATAAAAACTAATAAAATATGATTTATCATAGTTATAGCAGTCAACTAAATAATTATCTTAAATATAGTAAACTTAGACGTAAACCAAATTTACTGTAAATTTGTTAAATGTTCCCATAGCTGGCTCGGTCTATTGGGCCTCTTCAGTTTTTATCTCGATAAAACCCCATCACCAATTTGTCCATCAAACATGAACTGCAAAAGAAAGGGGACAAAATAGAATAGGAACAGTGAACTCGAGCTTGGGCTGCTTTCAAGCTACGCCGCTGCCGACTCCCACCTCCCGACCACCAGCCGCCGCCATATCCAATCTCACTAACCACCTGCCCGCCTCTCTCGCCAGAGCCCCCTCACCCTCCGCCACCGTCAGGGCGTGGCTTGGTTTCTTCTCTTCCTGGTGAGTAACCTTAGCCTAGCTTGGATGGATTCCCTTGTTCTTGCAGTCGGTTCCCTTCTCAACCAAAAACAAATCTTCCTTTCTCTCTCTCAATTCATGTAGTCGAGGATTCTTGTGCTGCGTGGTACCCTATGCAATCCATCAAGCCATGGTTCGATTAGGTTCTTCTTGGGCGCGCAAGATCGACATTTAGTTGGCAGCACAGGGTTTCTTGCTCAAAAGAGGTGCGGGTGCAGCTAATTTTCCAGAATTTTTGAGGGTTGAATTGAACCGCAACGCTCTGCGCTAAGTCCGCTCCTGCCATGGCGTGCCCTGCTTACAGTATCAGGGGCCCTCTCAAGCTTGTTGCAAGGCACGGCTCGGATGTGTTGGCCAATAGTCACTCGTGCAATGGCTGGAAACCTTTGGTGTCTCACCCTGTTTCTCAGGGTTGGAGCAGCAATTGCTCTTTTGTTGCGACGCGACACATGTCACGTCACATTGTCACTTAATTGTTCGGGCTTCAGAAAGGTGGCGCTCAAACTCGAAAGCTTCAGCAACCGATGCCGGCATTGTTTCTGGTAACATACTGTCATACTCATGGACCTTTCGAATTCACTCTCTTATTTTGCTAGTGTATGTTCGAGAGAAAAAATCCAGCAATCTGAGGTTAAATGTATTAATGTAAATGCAACTTCAAGAGTGAGCTAGTTTCATTTTTATTTATTGTCTTGTTTCAGATGAGCGGATCACCATATTGGTCGTTGGTGGTGGAGGCAGGGAGCACGCTCTTTGTTATGTCTTGAATCGTTCCCCATCATGCTGTTGCATGACCATTAATCCCGAGGTAGTTTTTTCTTTTTTAATTAGCCGTTTATGCATGTTGTAGTTAGCCTATGTATATCAGTTTTAATCGGTCATTAGCGCGGACATTAGTAGCTGCATGTTAGTTACTTTTGGTCAGTTTTTAATCAGATTTAATCGGTCATTAGTGCGGACATTAGTAGCTGCATGGATGTACATTTCAGTATAAATAAGCAATGAAAAAACTAGAAAAGCTACCCAGTTCAGCGCAGCACAAAAAATATTCTACTCGTGTTCTCGTGTGTGTTCGGCTCGGGATTTTCAACAATTGGTACCAGAGCCTGTTTTGTCGATCCAAGTGCAGCTATGTCGTCGTGGGCTCTTATGGGCACGCAGTCGAGGACTCCTCCGTGCCGAGGCCGCCGTAGTTCACCGACACCTCCTCCGCGCCAGCCACAACACCGTGACGACAGTGGCCGTGAGATGGTCGTGCAGCGCGTCATCAAGAAGGCATTGGGCTCAGTGCTCTACCACACGCTCACACGGATGAATTACATCAACTGGGCGCTCGTGATGCGAGTGAACCTGCATGCGCAAGGCCTTTGGGAGGCAATCGAACTCGACGGCGGTGACTACCGCGATGATAGGCTGGCGCGGTCCGCCATTCTCCGCGTTGTGCCGTTGGAGATGCTATCCACTCTCGCCGTCAAGGACATCGCCAAGGACGCCTGGGACGCGATCAAGACGATGTGTGTCGGCGTCGAGCGTGTTAGAGAGGCGAACACACAGAAGCTGCGACGCGAGCTCGGCGAGATCGAGTTCAAAGATGGTGAGTCTGTCGATGACTTCACCATGAGGATCACGAGCCTTGCCAACAACCTTTGAGTACTGGGGGACGAAGTCACTGATGTTGAGGTGGTGCGAAAATTTCTGCAGGTCGTTCCAGAACGTCTCTAGCAGGTCGCCATCTCCATCGAGACCCTCCTTGATCTGAGTATGATCTCGATCGAGGAGGTGACCGGTCGCTTGCGCGCTGTGGAGTAGAGGTACAAACTCGACTCTTCTAGCGGCAATGGCGGGTAGAAACTACTCCTCGCTGAGGAGGAGTGGCTAGCTCACATGAAGAAGCACGATGGCGAGTGAGGATGCAGTAGCGGCAGCAGCGACTCCTATCTTCGTCATGGCAAGAACCGTGGGCATGGCCGCAGCAATGGGTCGTGCGACGGCAACGCCATCACGTCCAATCCAGGAGGTGGTCGGGACAAATGTCAAAACTGTGGCAAATTTGGCCATTGGGCCAAGGATTACCGCAGCAAGCTGAAGCGGGCTGAGGCCACTTGACATTGGGCGACGACGACGAGCTCACGCTTTTGATGGCCAAGGCTTCTGTCGCATCACCTGCCACGTCCACTCCGCAGCTAGTCGAGGCGAAGGTATTAGCACAGCTGGATCGAGAGGAGGACCGCGACGATCGGATGTGGTACCTCGACACCAGTGCCACAAACCACATGGCCGGGTGGCACGCTGCTTTCTCCAAGATTGACTCCGGAATCCGAGGCACCGTCAAGTTCGGTGACAGCTCCATCATTGACATCGAGGGACGCGGCACGATCTTGTTCGTCTGCAAGACCGACAAGCACCGCGCGCTCACGAGGGTGTACTTCATTCCCCGGCTCACCACCACCATCATCTGCATCGACCAACTTGACAAGAACGGCTGCCAGGTGCTGGTTGACGGCGGCATCCTGCAGATCTGGGACACAGATCGATGACTGTTGGTGAGGGTGAGGCGCTCCCCTAGCAGGCTGTACATGCTCAGCCTCAACATTGCGTGACCGGTGTGTCTGTCGGCAAGAGGCTCAGAGGAGGCATGGCGCTGGCACGCGAGGTACGGGCATCTCAAGTTCCAGTCCCTGCACAAACTCTCCAAGCAGGCCATGGTGCGAGGGCTACCTCACTGGGAAGCAAAGGTGAGCATCCTTCCCCAAGCTGGCGAAGTATCGCACGGAGCACGTCCTCAACCTTATGCACGATGACCTCTGCGGGCCGATCACGCCAACGACGCCAAGCGGCAATCACTACTTCTTGTTGCTGGTGAATGACTTGAGCCGCTACATGTGGCTCAGTCTCCTCGCGAGCAAGGACCAAGCTCCAGTGGCAATCAAGCGGTTCTAGGCCATGGCAGAAGTGGAGTCAGGAAGGATGCTAAAGGTACTCCGCACCGACCACGACGGCGAGTTCACTTCGGTGGAATTCGGCGAATACTGTGCCGAGCACAGCGTGCAACGATAGCTCACGGCTCCCTATTCTCCGCAACAAAACAGAGTCGTTGAGCGCCGCAATCAGACGGTGGTCGCCATGGCCCGAAGCATGATAAAGGCAAAGAGCCTCCTCGGAACATTCTGGGGTGGGACCGTCTCCACCGCCGCCTTCATCCTCAACCGTGCACCAACTTGGAGCATCGATGGCAAGAATCCGTACGAGGCATGGCATGATGTGCGGCCAGCAGTGCATTTCCTTCGCACTTTTGGTTGCATCACGCATGTCAAGAACATGAAGCCCCACCTAAAGAAATTGGATGACCAGAGCAGCCCGATGATCTTCGTCGGCTACGAGAGCGGCTCCAAGGTGTACCGAGTGTACGATCCTATCAGCAAGCGCGTGCACGTGACATGCGACGTCATCTTCGATGAGACGGCACAGTGGGACTGGAGCGGCCATGGTGAGGTTGATCCGGTGAGCACAGGGGAGCCGTTCAATGTGGAGTACACTACGGTGTATGCACATGGGGCAGTGGAGATCGAAGACATGGGCAACCACAAAGGAGTCACCATAATCGCCAAGCGTGGTGGACACGGCAACCCCTGCAGCACCGAGCATAGTGGAGTTCGTATCGCCACCGACAAACCCAAAGGATTACCTCGACATCGATCACAATGATGCTCCACTGCTGTTTTGCACCATCGACAATGTCCTCGGGACAGTCTCTCCACGCGGGCTTATGTCGCGCGTTCTAGACTCCGAGCTATTCTTCACTACGGCTGATGAACCATCCTCCTTCAGCGAGGCAGAGCAGCATCAATGCTGGCATCGCGCGATGTTGGAGGAGATGAAGTCGATCGACGACAATGACACATGGGAGCTCGCTAACCTCCCTGCCGGCCACCGACCCATCGGGGTCAAGTGGGTCTTCAAGGTGAAGCGCGACGAGCACAAGGCCATCGTCAAGTACATGGCGTGATTGGTGTCAAAGGGGTATGCACAACACCCTAGGATCGACTTCGAGGAAGTGTTTACCCTCGTGGCACGCATGGAGTTCGTGCGGGTTCTTCTGGCCATGGCGGCACATGAAAGATGGCAAGTCCACCACATGGACGTGAAGAGTGCATTCCTCAATGGCGTGCTCACGGAGGAGGTGTACGTGGTCCAACCACCAGGCTTTGTACATGACGACGTTGAGCACAAGGTGCTCAAACTGAAGAAGGCCTTGTACGACTACGCCAAGCACCAAGGGCATGGAACTCCAAGCTCGACGATAGCCTGATCAAGCTTGGCTTCCAGCGGAGCACCTCGGAGCATGCCGTGTATGGACGCGGCGAAGGTGCATACCATCTCCTCGTCGGCGTGTACGTCGATGACCTGATCGTCACTGGGACTGGTGAACTTGTGATTTGCAGATTCAAGGAAGAGATGCAAAGGTTGTTCAAGATGAGAGACCTTGGACTTCTAAGCTACTACCTCAACATTGAGGTCCGGCAACACGCGGGTGGCATCACCATCAGCCAAACAGCCTACGCGCGCAAGATCTTGGAGAGCAGTGGCATGAATAACTGCAATCCATGTCAAGTGCCCATGGAGACGCGACTGAAGCTGAGCAAGAAGAGTACAAGTCGGCCTATGGATGCAACCAAGTACCGCAGCATCGTCGGCAGCCTCCGCTACTTGGTTCATACCTGGCTCGACATCGCCTTTGCCGTGGGGTACGTGAGTCATTTCATGGAGGAGCCACGGGAAGATCATCTCGTCGCGGTGAACCGTGTCCTGCGCTACATCGCTGGGACTCTGAACATGGGCTGCCACTAGGCAAGGAAGCTCGATGAGCGGCCACAACTGTCAGGATACAGCGACAGCGACTTGACCGGCGATGTCGATGACCGTAAGAGTACCACGGGCGTGCTCTTCTTCCTTGGCTGGAGCCCAGTCAGCTGGCAGTCGTAGAAGCAGAGAGTGGTGGCTCTCTCTTCCTGCGAGGCCGAGTACATCGCCGCCTCCACCGCGGCATGCCAGGTTGTTTGGCTTGCCCATCTGCTAAGCGACATTAACAGTGGCAAGCCCGAAGCAGCACTGTTGAATGTGGACAACAAAGCAGCCATCTCTATGTGCAAGAACCTGGTGTTTTATGACAGGAGCAAACACATTGATACTCGGTATCATTTCATCCGGGAATGCAACGAGGAAAGCAGAATCAACATCAAGTCCAACTGGCAGACATTCTCACAAAGCCTCTCGGGCGCGTCAAGTTCATGGAGCTCTGCGCGAAGATTGGCATTGCCAACACCGAAAAACTGCATCAAGATTAGGGGGAGTTTGTTGCATGACTATTAATCTCAAGGTAGTCTTTTCTTCTTTAATTAGTCGTTTCTGCATGTTGTAGTTAGCCTATGCATGTCAGTTTTAATCGGTCATTAGTGCGGGCATTAGTAGCTGCATGTACACTAATCGGTCATTAGTGTACATTTTAGTATAAATAAGCAATGAAAAAACCAGAAAAGCTGCCCATTTCAGCGCAGCACAAAAAAACATTCTACTCGTGTTCTCATGTGTGTTCGGCTCGGGATTTCCAACACATGCAGTGCAGTTCTATGCGCCCCTAAAATGCTGGTATTGCTCAGGCCGGGGATGCAACCTGTATTTCAGACTTGAACATCTCCAATAGTGATGCAGTTATCTCGTTCTGCCAAAAGAGGGGGGTGGGAATGGTTGTAGTGGGTCCTGAAGCCCCTCTTGTTGCGGGTCTAGCGAATGACCTTGTCAAAGCTGGGATACCTACATTTGGTCCTTCAGACGCTGCAGCATTAGAAGGATCAAAGGACTTCATGAAGAAGTTGTGTGATAAGTACATCCGGACAGCTAAGCTACCTTGTTTTATATTTTATATTGAGTGTTAAGCCCTATACCTTTCCTAGGACTATGAAGTTTTGTTTAGGGAAGATGCCTGGATATGGTGGACGATATTCAATATTTGTAGCATACAAAAAGATAAACCATTTTAGTCATAAGCATACACATATTTCCGTTGTGTCGAGATAATTTTGCTGCACATTCTCATTTTTTTTCCTGAATTGATATTAATAGTTACAGACTATAAGTAATTATCTGTGAGTTTTGGTGGGCATATGTTCAGCTTTCTCACTTTCGGGCTGAACTATATTTTAGTATTATTCATATTTCTGAAAGTCATTCTTGTTGCTAAAAGCAGAGAAAGAAAACACAGCACTTCATTTATAAATATTAATAATTTCAGATGTTAAGCCATACTTATGATGTTAATATATGTAATTATGTTCTTCCTTGTAGTATTGCACATTCACAGAGGCTGTGGAAGCTAAACAATATGCTAAAAATCAAGGAGCCCCTATTGTTACTAAAGCTGATGGCCTTGCTGCTGGAAAGGGCGCTGTCGTTGCAATGACTATGGATGAGGCGTTTGAAGACATAGATTCTATGTTGGTTGAAGGCTCATTTCGTTCTGCTGGTTCACGCGTTATCGTTGAAGAGTTTCTAGAGGGTGAAGAAGCCTCTTTCTTTGCATTGGTAGATGGTGAAAATGCTTTGCCTCTTGAATCAGCACAGGATCACAAAAGAGTTGGTGATGGTGATGTTGGCCCAATTACCGGCGGTATGGGTGCATACTCCCCTGCACCAGTAGTGACAGATGAGCTCAAGCACATAGTCATGGAAAGTATAATTATCCCCACTGTTAAAGGAATGGCAGCCGAACGGTGCAAGTTTGTTGGTGTATTATATGCTGGACTTATGATAGAGAAGAAATATGCCTAAGCTTACCAACGGCCTCTCAGGGCCTCTGATACTGTAGCAGTGGGCCCTTATGTATGTATATATGTATATACGTATATATATATATATATGTATATATGTAAACATATGTACGTATATATGTATAGGTATACATGCATATGTATACATATGTATGTAATTTTCTTTTTCGAGAAATTCTAGAAAAATGTCGAAATGAATATTAGTTACATTCATAAATCGGCTGAAAAAATCTAAAATACAAAGAAAAATATCTAAAACTCAAAATAAAATACTATATCCTAACGGTGGCGGAACCAGCGCCTCTCAGGGCCTTGCTACTGTAGCAGTGGGGCCCTATGTATGTATGTATGTATATACGTATATACATATATGTATACATATAGTTATAATATATGTACATATATATGTATAGGTCTACATGTATATGTATATATACATATACATATATATGTAATTTTCTTTTTCGAGAAATTCTAGAAAAATGTCGAAATGAATATTAGTTACATTAATAAATCGGCTGAAAAAATCTAAAATGCAAAGAAAAATATCTAAAACTCAAAATAATATGAAACAATTTTTTTTAGGTTAGTATTACTTTCATCTACATGTTAAAACTATGTGCATGCATAAAAGTATTATTGTTTTCTCTATAATTAATTTAATGTGTTTAACATTAATAATTTCATAAAAATATTGAAATGTACAAAATTTGTGAACTTAATTTTTTAGTCTTCTTTTGTCGTGCTCTATACAGCAAAATAGAAACGGGTGCGCCACTATATCCTAACGGTGGCGGAATCAGCGCCCTCTCTGGGCCCTGCTACTGTAGCAGTGAGCCCTGTATATATATATATATATATATATGTATATATATATATAGATATGTATATATATATAGATATGTATATATATATATATATGTATAGGTATACATATATACGTATAAGTGTATACATATATACGTATACATATATATGTAATTTTTTTTCGATAAATTCTAAAAAATGTCGAAATGAATATTAGTTACATTAATAAATCGGCTGAAAAAATCTAAAAAGCAAAGAAAAATATCTGAAACTCAAAAAAATATGAAACAATTTTTTTTAGGTTAGTATTACTTTCACCTACATGTTAAAACTATGTGCATGCATAAAAGTACTATTTTTTTTCTCTATAATTAATTTAATGTGTTTAACATTAATAATTTCATAAATAAATATTCAAATGTACAAAATTTGTGAACTTAATTTTTTAGTCTTCTTTTGTCGTGCTCTATACAGCAAAATAAAAACGGGCACGGCGTAGGCGCACCAATCAGACTAGTTGAATACAATGTAAGATTTGGTGACCCTGAATGCCAGGTTAGTTGTCCACCTGCAATTTCTAGTTCATTTCTGTAGACTAACAGGGCAAGAAGCTCCACAATCCCAAATGTTAAAAACAAGACCAGAACAAAATGTTCACAGTCCAGTACAGGGGAATTGTTGGGATGCCTACAGCAAGAATCCACCAATGCCTTAAAATTGTGAAGGTATCTGGCTAGCAACAATAGTTAATACAATAATAGTGTATCGAATGAAACATCTGCAGCCGCAAAACAAGCAAGTGAAAAGTGCTCTGGATGACTCAAAGAAAGAAAACACCCATCTGCCGCCATCTTCTCTTCTGGAATAGAATCCTCCAATTCCTTAGTAGACTTCCAGTTTTGAACAGAAGGATGTATCATAATCTATATAAATGCCTAAACTCAATCATTGCAATTTAGGGTTTTGGTTTGTATGATCACACTATGATCATGGTGTTTTTGTTGGACAACAGAATAAAATGGATTTGCATATCTTTCCAACAGAGTCTGTCCTCGCGCTGCAATTTTGCCCTGAGATTTGCCCTCTAGGTCTGCCTCTAAAAGTTCACTTCACCCTATTAGGAGTCTAGTACATTATTGTCTTCTAGTGGAGAAGCTGAGTAGACTCCATTTCTCTAGTGCAATGGGAATGGTCATTTATGTGTTATGCAATAGCATAGCGGAATTAGACTAGGTGATCAGAGATATGATGTACAGTCTAAAAAAAGAAGATATGATGCACAGAGAAACAACGACGCAAAGCCCACTGAGAAATAGCAATGCCTGCCTACATAGGATTAATCCGTTAGCCATTATACTGTTCCGCTACATTGTTATTTAATCGTTCAATTTTGGCCTCCATAAAGTTACCTCTCATCCATGTAATTTTGGAAGCTCTCACATTTGTTGACCACTGTGGAATCTCCAATCTTTTACTTTGTCTGCCGCAAAAAGTTTGTCACCTTTATTTAATATCAATGCCAGTCAAACATTTCTAACTTGGACCACTTAAATTTTTAATGATATCTATATTGGCTGCAAGAACATTATTCATGGATTCAGATACATTTGTAATGAAATTACTTTTGCTGTGTATAAGCTCATAAATCTTACTAAACTAAATCTGGAAAACTATCAGTAGAACAAATATAATTGTTTTGTGACCAGAAGGATTAGCTGTTTACCTAAGCGCGTATGGAATCTGAACTCCAGTCCAACATCAGCCAAATCGGTCTTCTTGTAACTGATAAACTAATGCATTACTACGTTTTAATATACAGTTGATAAGCTTATGGAAACTTTTCTTTGTTGAATCTTTATTGTTCTTGTCAAGTACATCTCAGAGCTACATTGTACAAGTTTTCAGATGAGATACATAATATATAGTTTTAGCTGCTTCAATTATTTACTTGACCTGTCAATTCATTGCCATCATATTCTGATTATATGTTTCTCTACTCATATTTTCCTGCTCTTACACAACCGGAGACAGCTTCTTTGCCGAGTGCCTCAGGCACTCGGCAAAGGACGATATACACTCGGCAAAGGCTTTGCCGAGTGCTACACTCGGCAAAGGGCGCTCAGTAAACAGTTTGTCGGCAAATATCTCTTTGCCGAGTGCACTTTATCGGGCACTCGGCAAAGGCTTTACCGAGTGCTAATCTGACACTCGGCAAAGGTCTCCGCTTTGCCGAGCGGCAGTGAATCAAACACTCGGCAAACAGGCCATCTTTGCCGAGTGCCTGGACCGTGGCTCTCGGCAAATCTGTGATGTTTGCCGACTGCAATGGCCTTTGCACTCGGCAAAGCATGTTGTCACTTTGCCGAGTGTCAGGGCCATTGCACTCGGCAAAGTGACTGAAAATAGCCTTTTTTTATTTGTTTTTTACATCCCATCCAAACAAACAGAAGATATATATATATATATAACAAACATCACCAACATCACATATATATCATCAACAGCACATATATATCACCAACACCACATATATATCACAAACGTCACATGTCTCACAATATATCACAAATAAGTTCACAAGTAATCCAAGTGCTCCATCATCTACAACCATAATTGCAAATAGAAGTACCATTAACAACCACAAGTATCATCACCAAGATGGTCAATGAGACTGATTTGGTGAAGGATTCGCTGAAGCATGAGGATCGTTCGATGCCTCCGATTGATTCTGCACAAAGGAGAAGAGATTGCATGTGTGAGACAAGATAAATATATACCATACATGAATAAAACTTTCATACTCCACTAGGTTTGACCGTAAGCATGAACATACAAACTAAAACATTTATACTCACAGGAGTAGAATAGTGAGGAGGTGGAGGTGGAGGTGGAGCGAATAGCGAAGGTGGCGGAGCTACACCCGTAGCGGCGCCAAGACTTTGCATGTACTGAAGAATCTCCACCATCCTCCGCTGCTCGGCCTCCACCCTCTCCATCGTCGCCTGCATTTGCTCCCGTATCCTCCTCTCTTGTTCCAGCTGGGCCTACAATATATTCACCCCAATGTTACAATAATGCAAAGGAAAGGTATGAAAAAACCAATGAACGACGAATAAATCAGGAATAACCTCGAGTGCCTCCACCCGGTGGTGTGAAGTGTCCTTCCGAGGTCGTATGGCCGGGCTCGTGCTCGTGCTGCTTGCTCGAATCTAGGAGAGACTGGGAGTAGCGGCCGAGTCGATTGCGCCGTCGCCAATCCAGTATCGCCCATGCTTCTTGCCTCCTCCCACCCTCATGACGACTTCTCCATCAAGGTCCTCGGTGCTCGGATCGTACTCTGGCCCATGGACCTCCCTTGCCATCGATGTGTACTCACTAAGGCGGTTGTGGACGGTCGCATTGCTGTACGCCTCGGGCCCGTCCTCCGGGTTGTAGTCGACGTCGGACGTCGCCTTGCCCTTGTGGGCCATAGCAAATGCCTTGAAGATGGAGCAAGGCTGGCCACCATGTGACGCCGACTGCGAGAAAAACAGCAAGATGATTAGAAATCATGCAGGATTGAGCGTTAGAATAAATAAATGAATTCGCGTACCCATGTTTCTGCGTATCCGCTGAGGTTGCGGCTGCCTTGATGGTGTGCTACACCTGGCATCATCAAACGCCGCTCCCGGCACAAGTTGTGCGTCTCCTCCCACTCGCATGAGCACCACTTGTCCACCATCTGTTCCCAGCACTGGGGATGCGCGGCGCACCAATAAGGAATCATCTACAGGCCATCAAGTACATGACATATCAGAAGATGAAATTAAGCCTACTTAATCTCAAAAGGAATCAGTATTAATGTTCTGTATTTACCTGCAGGTACTGGTCCCGGGTCAGCGTCATGGTTCTTGCGTCCCTTTTGGTGACCTTCGTTCCAAGGACGGTCCCGTGGTAAGTTACGACGGCCTGGATGCGCGCCTCGTAATGCATGTCCACGACGAGTTTTTTGCAGCATTTGGTAGCCACCGCATCCGCCCTGGCCTCATGTCCTTCCTGGCATCTAAAGAAATCCTGCATACAAACACGATGTATCCATTCATTATTTCAAGAATGTCCAATGAATACGATGTATTGAGCAATGTAGTGCGAGGAAGACTTACCCACAGCTCTTGCTTCACCCGCTCCGCCTTGTTGTTGAATACCCTGCGGGCCCGATCTGCAGCATCGGGGGCGGCGGCGTAGTGGTCAAACGAGTAGGCCGGCCCCGTCACTCCGGCGTACTCAACCAGGTTTCGTGGTCATGTTTCGTGAACAAGATGTTCGAAATTGGTGGTCTGTTCCTGGATACGGCCTCACATTATACTAAATAACATGAATATCATTTTTCCATTCATTTTTTTTCATTATTCGAATGACTAGCAGTTATAATTTGAATTATCCAAGAAAATTCAATTAATTGAAATAAATTAAAGAAATATAGAAAAAGTCCGAGAAATGTGCCACATTGGAACATGGAGTACCAGGTATTGTATGAGGACTGCAGAAAAAGTTTGGAGGTCAAAAGTGAAAAAAAAAATAGGATTTGCCGAGTGTCAAAAAATGATACTCGGGAAAGGAGCCTCTTTGCCGAGTGCCAGATGTTTGCCGAGTTCTTTCTCTCTGGCACTCGGCAAATAGCCTCCATGAACTTGGAGCACCAGGTATTGTATGAGGACTGCAGAAAAAGTTTGACCACCAGGTATTGTATGAGGACTGTAGAAAAAGTTTGGAGGTCAAAAGTGAAAAAAAAAAATAGGGTTTGCCGAGTGTCAAAAAATGACACTCGGGAAAGGAGCCTCTTTGCCGAGTGCCAGATGTTTGCCGAGTTCTTTCTCTCTTGCACTCGGCAAATAGCCTCTTTGCCGAGTGCCAGATGTTTGCCGAGTTCTTTCTCTATAGCACTCGGCAAATAGCCTCTTTGCCGAGTGCCCGATAAAAAGCACACGGCAAAGTCTGGGACACTCGGCAAAGAAGCGGTCTCCGGTAGTGTTAATACGTTCTGATGATGCGATTAGAACCCGATTTGGCACAGGTTCTGCTATCTGCATGCAGAGGAGAATTAGACAAGGTTTCACTAGCCTGATCGCCGGAAATGGCAATGGTGGTTGTGATGGCAAGCCTAGGATACCCTGGCTCTTATAAGAAGGGAACTGCAATAAAAAATGTCGACAAGGCTGAGCAGGTTTCCCCAGCTGTTAAGATATTCCATGCTGGGACAGCTCTGGATGGAAACAACAATCTTGTAGCTGTGGAAGGCCGGGTTCTTGGTGTCACTGCCAAGGGCAAGGACATTGAAGAAGCAAGGGAAAGAGCATATGGTGCAGTAGATGCTGTTGATTGGCCAGAAGGGTTTTTCACGCGTGACATTGGTTGGAGAGCACTGAGACACAAGCAGATGGCTAGCTACCCATGATCATGAGATTTTCGTAGAGAACCACAACTACTGTGAGCTTGTATTTTTAGGAGTAATAAAAAGGGAAAAAGTGTAACCACCACCGTTGTGGCTGTGGAAAGACAAGGTGTTGCTAGTGAAACAGTAGCATCTTCAAATTTGAACATTTGCTGATTTCAGCATGATTCTGTTGATGTTTGAACTGATCTTGTGTTCAGACAAACTTTTGGGTGACACTGCCATCTGAACTCTGAGCTACTTTGTCGTCTTCAATCTTCGGATTAGTGGATCTGCCCCTAAATAAGTGTGACATGTCTTAACTTTTTAATGTCGAGTTATTATTCACTAAAAGGCTAATGACATTTATGATCTTCATTTTGTTTACTACACTCATTGGATCAGCTCTGTCATCTCAAATTACAGAACAGAGATGCACACAGCAGGAATGGTAACAAGGGACAACTTACAGTGGCCACATAGCTACAGAAGAGGTGACACAAACAAGTGATACGAAATCCAGTGTGCGGCTGCTCTATTGGAGAAAGAATATTCTCTCTTTGTTTACATAGCTACATGTGCTGTCGCTATGTCAAGTCACAGTGAATTTAAAATTGTTGCCAGGTTCTGTTCGGTGAAATGACAAATAAAATATCAAAGCATTCGAGTAAGCATCTTTACCCCCTGTTTAACTTTTCTTCCATGAAACTTGCAGCTTCTATCTATATCCTTTCATGATCAAAGCTAAGCGCGATCGTGAAACGGTTTTCTTATGTGAATTCTGAAGCTGCTGACACTGTACGTATGTCTTGAAACCATGCTGTCCAAGCATCATCTGTTCATGAATCGAGTTTTCTCTTCCAGTTCTTTAGCCTAGCTCCTTCGCCTCCATAAAAGTTGTGCAATTCAGTCTCTAGTGCTTTAAGCTTCGGGAATTGAGATGTTTTCAAAGACTGTCAAGTACTTCTCTCTTTTTTTCTTTTCTTTTTCCTACTTTCCCTGAAACCAAAGCTCCAGTCAAGAATCTTCCAGCAGACGATGACCACACCCCCAGATGACAAAAATGGCCCAAATAATACAAAAAGCTATGAACAAGTACCGGTAGTACAGAATGGACATAAACAAGAATTGGTGTGAAGGAGAGGAATTGAGGACAATGAATGGTGGCTAAAGATTACCAGGAGATCACAAAGGGCCAAAGCTGTGATGGAAGGGAGACTATTACATTGGACAGCACGAAACCGTGGGTGCTAGCATATGATCAAACCCTATACACCTTTGATATGATGAACCCAAAAAAAGAGAAAATAATTTGAAAAAAGAACATGAAAGAAAATAAAGTTACATGTTCTTGATCCCCAGCACTTGTCACCACACCCCCTCTGCCGGCCTAGGAAACTGTAGAATGCTAGCTCCGATTAGCAGTACATGCTGTTAACGACTTCAGTCCTCCATGATGACTTCAGTGCTCCACTCCAAACAGCTGGCTGCACTTCAGGCCAGCAGGTCCGGGAATAGCTTGTAGCAGTTGGCCGGCTCCTTCCCGGCGGGACTGCTCTCCCTCTTCACCTCCCCCTCCGCCGTTGCCACCGCCGGGGACAACGACGACGAAGATGGAGACGTTTGGGTGGACGCATGGCGGGGGAACTCGGACAGCATCTGCACCACCTCCCTCATCGTCGGCCGCTCAACGCTGTTCTCCTGGACGCAGAGCATGGACACGAAGAAGAGGTGCGCCACCTCGTCCACGGGCGCCGTGCCGAGCCGGCGGTCCACGATCCCCGGCACGCCCTCCCGCCGCCCATCCGTGGTCCGCTTCGCCCATTGCACGATGTCCACCCCTTCCCCGAAGTCCCCCACAGGTCGTCGGCCCGTGATGAGCTCGAGGAGGACCACGCCGTAGCTGTACACATCGCTCTTCTCGTCCACCCGTAAAGTGTACGCGTACTCTGCAAACCAATAATAAAAATACGTGCACAATTAGCTACTCCCTCGTATGCAAAATATAAGTTCATTTAGACTTGTGCACACGAATTAAGTTATGCAATGCAAAGACCCTATTGCCTTTCAATTGTTGTTACTATTAAGGTAGCTGGTTTGTTTGCTCAAATGATTCGCTGTATTATACAGGGGTAAAACAAGAAATTATTCGCTGTATTTATACAGGGGTAAAACAAGAAATTAGGGATAAAAATTGGTTTGAAGTTGTTGATGGACTTATATTTGATGTATTGTAAAAGAAGAGCTAGATGAACATATATTACGGATCGGAGGGTGCAAGCAAGTTAAATAATGCAAGGCAACGAAACATAATCATGTAAAAGGTAACGAATCAAATCCAAGTGTATCTATGTTTCCTATATTTGAACGACAGAGTGAATCGCATGCTATTGCTAGGGCGATTTGAATAGTGCACGAACTGGCTACTGCTGCCCCTATGCATAGCACTGCAACGAATCCCAAGAGGAATGCCTACCATACCCTTATCAAATCCATTGGAATGTTTCCCAAAACATTGCCCAAGCCTTTGCAAAATCCAAGGAAATTCCTTCATCCGGATCAAAGAGATCATCGTCACCTTCGGTGCCTAATCTTTGTCTATTACGTACGCCCATGCCTGCCTAAGATCCTGGCGCCAAGCCAAATCTCGTGCATGCATGAAACGAAGAAAATAAACAATAAAAGCGAAGCCGCCCGTGCCGTGCACACTATTATAACAAGAACAGAAGAAAAAAAAACAGGTTGTGACTACAACAGTACTGTAGGGCTGTAGGAGCCTGTGCCGTTGAAAAGCAACGTGACAGCGTTGCATTTGCATTTGCATTTGCATGCGGCACGCTTTGGCGACGCCCCAGGAGGATGGATCACGAGGCCTTTTTTTGGCTGGGTTAAGCGTACCACCCATGCTGATCAAAGATACAGGATCCGGATCGAGTCGGGACCTGGACCAGCCGGGTCTCGAGAGCCGGCAAGATCAAGTCTTTGTCGCAGCTATGGATGCTTGTGAGTCAATTTAGAAGTAGTTTTTTCTAGAAATTCGATATAAAATTTAGAGATTAATAAAACCATCATATATGAACAAGATCAGATCTAAAATTTTATTCAAATGGATAGATGTACAACCATCTCTACTAACCACCTCTCCTAAACCAATGCTTGGTTCTCAATATAGAAGTAGTTTCATCACTTAACTAGAGTGTATATATATATATATAGGAAATGCGTTTCAGGCTTTCGGCATTCATTGCGGCAAGTCCGATGCTGCTACTCTGCGCCTCTGATCTCATCTCATCCGATCTTGGGCGGCTCCGGTTTGATGGGCCGGGCCGCAGGAGCCCCGACCCCCCGGGCGGGACCGTGCATGCATGCCCGTTCAATGCGCGGCTTTCGAGGCGCGCCGTGTCCTGTGGGCCCCACATGCCTGTTTACTGTCAATCCGGGCCCACCGCCGCGTCGTCCAGTCACCATCGTCGCGCGTCCCACGGGAATTATTGGGCGCTCGAGTGCATAGCACCACCGAGCCGAGCTTGCCCAGAGGACCCCTTTTTGGCCGCTTTCGTTGCCGGGCCCACACCTCAGTGCCGACGTGGTAAAGCCGGATGGATGCATGGCCCGCCCAATGTCACTCTGCTCTCTGCTACTGCCTACGTGTGTGTACGTACGTAGCATCGGTCTCTACAGTGTGACTCTGTATGCATCGGTCTCTACAGTGTGAAGGCATCATGCGTGTTCTTCTCTCTTCTTTGAGCATCGGTTTTTCTAACAGCCATACCCCAAAATCTTGCCATTTCAAAACCACACCTATAACACAATCATTGCCATTTTTCTCCTATTTTGTAAAGAAAAAAGGGTTAGGTCCTGTATATTGCAAATACGTTTAAACTGTGCTTACGAGATAAATTGTTTACTTGTATATATTTTTGTGCACTTGATGTACAGTACAGTACATGTGATCTACGGTCTACGGACGTGCTGGGCTGACACAACACCAGTGAAGCACGGCTATTGCGTGCGTGGTGTCGAGGACATTGACCCGAGATCAAATCCCGTGACACATACTTCACATGCTGACACCATTGACTTCCCTCTGTGCAGTGGGTCAGTCCCATGCCCAGTCCCAGGGACTAGCCGTCGTACACATGGTACCGTGGAACGCGACACAACCAGAAAACGAACCCGATCGATCGATCCTAACTGGCCGTCTGATTGACACCTCATATGCAAAATAGGAAAATAGGAAGGGGATACTAACAACAAGTAAAAGAAGCGATCAAGAGTCCAAGGACGTACCAGGGGCGATGTAGCCGTAGGAGCCGGCGACGGCGGACATGCACTCGGAGGTGGCGCCGGTACCGGAGCGGAGGAACTTGGCGAGGCCGAAGTCGGCGACGTGGGCCTCGAAGTTGTCGCCGAGGAGGATGTTGTTGGACTTGACGTCGCGGTGCACGATCATCGGGGTGCAGTCGTGGTGGAGGTAGCAGAGCCCGCGCGCCGCCTCCAGCGCGATCCGGTACCGCCGGTCCCAGGCCAGGAACCCGCCGCCCTTGCCGTGGAGCAACTCCCCGAGGCTGCCGTTGCCCATGTACTCGTACACCAGCACGTTCGCCTCCTGGTTCGTGCAGAACGCCAGGAGCCGCACGATGTTCCGGTGCCGGATGCTGCCCAGCGTCCGGATCTCCGCGCGGAACCCGTGGTCGTGCCGCCCGCCGCCGGGGGCCCACGCCGCCGCGGCTCCCGAACCCTGGAGGCGCTTCACGGCGATGGCGCCGCCGGAGCGGGCCCGCCCAGCGTACACCACGCCGGCGCCGCCGCGCCCGACCACGTTCCCGTCCTTCATGCACTCGATCACCTCCGCGATGCCGAAGTCCACCTTGTGGAACGCCGTGAACCGCCACGCGCCGCCGCCGTCGGGCCCGCCGCGGTACGACCGCGCGCGCAGCACGGCCGCCGCCGCGAACACCACCGAGCACGCGAGCAGCCCCAGCGCGAGCACCAGCTTCAGGTCCCCTGTCCCGTTCCGTCGCGGCGCCGCCGTCGCAGCACCGGCGCTGTAGTTGCACGGCCGGTTCAGCACCGGCCCGCACAGCCTCGGGTTGCCAGCGAACGCCGTCGCGTTCAGGTACCCCAGCTGGCCCGTGTCGGGCAGCTGGCCGGCCAGGTCGTTGTAGGAGAAATCCGCAGCCGTGAGGCTTCTCATCGCCCCGATAGCCGCCGGGATCTTGTTCTCGAGCGTGTTCCTCGACAGGTTGAGGTAATTCAGCACCCTTATGCCGGCGATCGCCTCTGGGATCGGCCCGGACAGGTTGTTCCTGCTGAGGTCGAGGTACGTGAGCTCCGCGCACCGCCCGACGGCCTCCGGTATCGGTCCAGACAACGCGTTGCCGCTGAGGTCGAGCTTCACGAGCCTCCGGAGCTCCCCAATCTCCGGCGGCACGGCGCCGCCGAGCCGGTTGTTGCTTATGAGCAGAGTCTCCAGAGCGGTGAGGTTGGCCAGCGTGCTAGGCAGCGGCCCGGACAACAGGTTGTTGGACAGGTTGAGCTGAGCCAGCTGCGAACCGGCCGGGCTCAGGCTCGGGTTCGAGGAGACCGGGCCGGAGAGCAGGTTGTTCTGGAGCTCGAGCAGGTTGAGCCGCGGCAGGTAGAGCAGGCCGGCCGGGATGGTGCCGTTGAGGTAGTTCTGGCCGAGCCGGACCCGGGTCAGGCTCGTGCACGAGCCGAACGAGCCGGGGATGGGCCCGAACAGGAAATTGTTCATGAGGATGGCCGTGCTAAGCTCGCCGGACGCGCACAGCGTCTCCGGGATCACCCCGGTGAGCCGGTTTGACGACAGGTCGACCAGCCGGAGCGCGGAGTTGGCGCCAAGCCCAGCGGGGACGCGACCGGTGAGGTTGTTCATGAAGAGCTGCACCGTCTCCAGCCGCGGCAGCGCGGCCACGAAGTCGGGGACTGGGCCGTGGAGGCGGTTCAGGAACAGGTTCAGCAGCCGGAGCGAGGCGAGCGACGCCAGGGAGCGCGGGACCTCGCTGGTGAGCGCGTTGTTGGAGAGGTCCAGCGCGGTGAGAGACGTGAGGTTGCCGAGCTCCGGCGGGATGGCGCCGGAGAGCTGGTTGGTGTGGAGGAAGAGCGTGTCGAGGGATGAAAGCGCGCCGAGCTCCGCCGGGATGCGGCCGGTTAGGCCGCAGTTGGAGATGTCCATCACCGTGAGGTTGCGAAGTCGGCCGAGCGCCGGGGGGACGCCGCCGTCGAACACGTTGTAGTACCCGAGGTACAGCTCCCTGAGGGTCGTGAGGTTGCCAAGCGCCGCCGGGATGGCGCCCTGCAGGTTGTTACCGCTGAGGGACAGGTACTGCAGCGCCGGCATCCCGCCGTACGCCGGCGGTATGGCGCCGGTGAAGTAGTTGCCGCCGAGGTCCAGGTACCCGAGCCGCGGCAGCGCCGCGACGCCGAGCGGGAGAGAGGACGAGAAGTTGTTGTCGTAGGCATCGAACACCTCGAGGCCAGGGAGCGACGCGAAGTCCCAGACGTCGAGCCCGCCGCCGAGCTGGTTCCCGGAGACGTTGACGTGCCGGAGCGCCGGGAGCGAGGACGCGGCCACCACGCCCACGATGCCGTTCCCGGCGAGGGAGATGTTCTCGAGCGCGTCGAGCCCTGTCACCACGGCCGACACGGGCGCGCCCGTGGACACGTTCATGTTGGCGATGTCGACGGCGACCACCCGGCCCCCGGCGCACCGCACGCCCGTCCACGCGCACACCGACACGGCATTGCCCGCCGACCACGACCGCAGAGCGTGCGGGCGGCAGTTGAGGGCGGCCTTGAGGGAGAGCAACGCCATCGCATCGCCACGCAGGGCATCGCCATTTCCACTTGCGACGCCATTGGTGGACGAGAGAGCGAAATGCAAGAGCAAGACCAAGATCAGAGGTGGTGAGGGCCTCATCTGGCTTGATTTCTTTGTGGCTTGTGAATTGCGGTGTGAGACTAGCTAGAGCGCAGATGTTGCCGTAGGCATTGGAGCTGATTTAGTAAGCTCTAGAGGGAGAGAGATGGAATGGTAAAGGTATGCGAGAATCTTGAGAAACTTCACAAGAAGATGGAGGAGAGGCTTCACATTGAAGCAGGGGAGATGAAGGTGAGGGGAATATGTTCTCTTTGTGGCAAGAAGGGCTTTGTCTTTTGAGATATATATGGCTTGTGGGAGAAGGGTTTCTTGTGCCTAGTACTCTGCTCAAGCTAGTGCATTGCTCTGGTCTCTCTCTGCTTCAGTGTGTGATTGTGCTGTGTCTTCTCTCTGCTGTAGCTTTGGTCCATGGCTCTTCTCTCTCTCATCTCCTTTTGCTTTTCTTTGGGAGCAGAGAAGCGAACTGTTGAAGGCTTTTTGTGGGCAAGGAAGCAGCCATGAGAGAGAGAGAGAGAGAGAGAGAGAGAGAGAGAGGTGGCACTGCGGTAGGGAGTTTCTAGCTTTCAATTTTTCAAGGACAATCTCTCTTTGTTTATCTTTTGTTTCAAATTGGTCCATTGGTTGCGAGAGTATTTGCAAAGGTTTGTTGAATTATGACATGGCGCCCGACAGGAAAAGAGGAATGCACTCCGGTCTCAATCAAAGTACAGGGCTGGGCCTATGAGTTTATGTCAATGATTAAAGAGCAAACAAAACAACGGATTGGATACGTGCACACTTGCATTGTTGCACATTGTTCTATCAAATAACAGCCAGCTAGGTACTACAACCTACCCTTTAGGTAGGATGAAACTTTGCAGATTGAAAATATTGGAGCCTAGCCTACCGGATCACTTCAAATGATGTTTATTGTGGGAGACATACTTACTCGGTAGTATATCGTGATTTTTTCTTAAGGTTTAAATACATTCAAATACATTCTTCAAATGTCCTCAACATAGTTAAGTCATCCGGTGAAGCAAGGAATAACTCTGAAAACCATTACTATTGTTAACAAGGAGAGGGTAAAAGGCAAGTGGGCAGGAAGCCAAGCAAGGAAGGGACAAGTTGGAGAACCCAAGACAAGACTTGGGTGGTGAGTGAAGTTATTTGTATCTTTTACCTATAAGGATTAAACCTTAGGTTAAAGATGGATTTTTTTAGTGGTAAGTGACAATTTGTTCATAATGAGACGGCTACAGTGAATTCGTTGATCTCTAAATTACGTATCTCCTATCTTCAATAAATGCTATGTAAATATATGTGTGCCTACTGGGTTTTAAGAAAAAGAAGGGCATGATCAATAACATACTGCCGTGCATGAGGTGGGAGCAGATGCAATTGCAGGCGAGGTGAGGTGTCTGGCTAAAGTGTTCAAAGCCAGCGTCCGCTGGGGCAAGGCAAACTAAAGAAAAGGAAAGGGGAGGAGAGGAGCTAAAGCGGCTGCCGGGCGCCGGTTGCGAAACGAAAAGAAAGGTCGGGCTTGACCGCTTTGGTCCGGCCGGCTCGGATTCGGCGAGCAAAGCGACGCCGACGGCCGGGCACGCCTAGCCTGCCTGCCAGTATATGTTGAATTTTTTCTAGTTTTCGCAACAATTCAAGGGACATGTGTGGTGTGTGGGTATCCGACTCGTACGTAATATTGTGTCATGTAATTGATTCTTTCTCTCATTTCTTTCCCGAGCAAATATGCACAGTATAGTGTTCCTTCATCGTGCACCTTTTCCTCATCTACTTCTGATCTTGTGGATAAACCCAACCCCGGTAAAGAAACCCTGCTGTGCATGATAGATCACAAGCTATGCAACAAGCCGGGACACGGCGGTCAGAGGGTCACTGCAGGCGATCTCAAGCACACGGAAAGAGCCATGCATGTCTCTCCAAACTCCAATGGCTGGACCTGACCGGCCGGTCGGCTGCTGCCTGCGGCCACTGCCGCACTACGTATCACTCCTCTGCCTGTAACCAAACTCGAATGGCCAGAGGTCGCTGCAGCCACAGAGCCACTACGCTCTCACAGCAAGCTCTGTGCGCGACATGCATGCAAGTGTTGGCACCCAGCTAGCTCTCGATCTGTGCGTGTGATCATGGGCGAATCATTGTGTCCGGCCGGCGCAGACGCGGCTGTCCGGGAAGGCGGGAACGGATGCTGCCGGCCAGCCGCGGTAGGGGCGCACGGTGATGATGAGGGTGCGCCTGTGCCTGCGCGCGCGATTGGTGGCCGCCGCCGAGGCCGGCACAGGTCGTTATTCTAGTACTGGTACTGGGTTTTGCTGGTACCGTACGTGTATCTGTATCACTGTATGTAGCCTTCATGCATGCTCCATTCCTTCCAATTGATGATGGCTCCTGCCTCCTGCCATGCGCCCATGCCTGGTCCTCGAGAACCAGAGGCGCCGCCTCCGCCCATTCCGCCTTTCAGAGAGAGAGAGAGAGATACTGTAAGAGTACGCCCATGATCTCCACCTATGGATATAGGGCGTGCGCATGGCAGTGGCCTTGTTTCTGGGAAGAAAATTATGGGAGAAGAATTATTAATTTGTTCTCCATTTTGGAACACTGTGAAATCTATCTTAAAATAGTTTTGCAAGAAAAAAAAGATCGGTCGTCTGCCATTACTATCACTCGTGAAGCTTACACAAATCAGGTGAAAGAAAAAAATCAGAATAAAAACGTCTAAAAATTGGAAGACTTGTAAAAAATGGATGCACGCGAAGTAGTATTTCTGAGAAAAAGTTTATGCGCTAGTACTCGACCATTTTTTAGTCTTGATTTATCCAGGTCTTAACTAAGTTGATTTCAGACAAGCTGGTAAGTCACCTCGTGCACCTTTTCACTCTTTTCCTCGCATGGGAAGTTTCCGACAGCTTCAGCGTGACTGCATGAGCAGTTCACCGACTTGTCTCTTGTGCATGCAAGCATGCATGCCGAAGAATAGCCAATTCTGTAGCCGAACCCAATACGACCGATCGATCACATCCTGATCCAGCCCAACCACCTAACAGACTCGCTACCGTTTTAACAGCTGTTGGCCGTTTTACATCACTACATATTTATTCCGTGTTGCAGTTATGGCAAATCTTTTACCATCATAGATAGTAATCGACCACAATTTCTTCCAGCATCTCATAGCAGTGTAAACTATTTTGAATTTAAAACTGTCGTAATTAATGCACTCTGTTGTAATAATTGATTCAACATCTAACAGTTAAAATATGTTATTGAGAGCATTAATTGAACGGAGTGCGTGTATTTGAATTACTACTTGTTGTCGTAATTGCTCGACCATAAATATAGTAAACACTACATGGCGTTCTCGTAAATATATTCCCTTCAGCTTCACTCTTCATCCAAAACACTACAATATTTTATTGTCAATCAACATGCCAATTGTAGTAACTCAATTTCCAATTCATTTCCACTATATCCTATACATCTAAAACGAATATAGTCACTACAAAAAATGTAGTAACAAAAAATGTAGTAACTACCACACTCCATTGTCGTAATTGATGTTAGCTTTTATTATTATCATGGCTGTATTTAAATATCGTAATTCACTTCACTTTGTATGGTAAATTGATGTACATTTTGTGGTAAGCAAAATATCAGATGACTTTCAGCTGGTCTATATTGGTGGTGTGCGGCAATTAGACTAGCAGATGTCGAGTTGGTCACGGTTTGAGTCGGGCAAAAATAGAAGTCCGAGTTAATTTTCATGTTCATGGTTTATGGATGATGCTTAATGATTTATGTATGTTACGTATATTGTGCTTACGCTATTTTGATTCAAACCACACTATTACATTTAGTAAATAGAGCAACATTTTGTAGTAGAAAAAGAAATATCTCATTGTCAGCACATGGTAATAGGTGCGGCAATTTTACGGTAACAAAATAAATACATCTCTTTGTTTCATAGATGGGGCTAGCTACGGCGGTCACCAGGATAATAAATGCCACCAGATAGTTACAATCCAAATATAGTCGACATTAGTTTCGTTGCTGCAACGGAAACAATCAAATATAGTCTGTAATTTTAGAGGCCTGATTTGATTCCCATAGACCCAGAAATCAAGCATTAACTGATCCTCACGATCAAAACAGCAGTCACGATCAGAACAGCAGTTATGATTGGACCACCAGTTTCCATCGGCTCGTTTTAGCTCGGCACACGAATAGAAGGAAAGAAAAAACATCCGGCTGTTGAACCACCTGATCAGATCCAATTTCTTGGGTGCTTGTCAGTTACGATGACCAGTCTTGGCAAATCATAATTAGCTCGGCTCGACTACGACGCAACCAGGACTAGCTTGACACGGAATCGGTTTCCATGAACTATGAGAGCATTGATAGGAAACTTGGCTATAGGATAGCCTATTTTATAGCTGGCTACAAATTATATGTATGAAAACACATGAACTCCGATCGGAATTTGATTTGTGCCGACCTGCATTGGCTATGTCTGAGGAAGGGAGAAGAGTAACTGCAAAGTGGCCTATTATATTTAGTACTTTCACTGGTTATATATAAGCTAAATTTGATCTCCACTATCTGATGACACGCTCCTAGTTGAAATACAGCCCTGTCCCCTTGTTCAACTAAAGTATGCTCGCATAAAAAAGGCTTAACCTAAAGTGTGCGGCAACGGCTGTACAGGTCGCGGTCTGTACGTGTGCGGCTTGGCCGCGGTCCCTCCTGCGTGACTGGAGGGGTGTGGAGACTCCAGGCGAAACCTTTGCCTAGCTCTCTACCAATGCTGGCAATGACGATGCATTTAGACGCTACTTCTCTTTTTTGGAGGCGTTATCGTGGTACCCAAGCTTTTTCTCACCTTTGGAGGTTCTCCAGGTGAAAACCTAGATCTGGCCTTTCAGACAGGTGACATCGGTGTCTTTGATGTCTTGCTCTTCTTGAAGGCGTCGTCTTGGAGTTCTTACCCTATGTCTAGGTGGTTGCTGGCCTTGGTTTGGCGTTGGTCAATTCGGTGGCGACTTTGCCTACATCAGGCTTATGACGAAGAGTAGTATAAAACTATCATATCTAGATACCTCAATTTTTTTCATTATTCTTGGGGCATAACTCTATCATCGTGAAGGGAATCTCTGGACATATAAAATCTATCTGTAGATAACAAGAATATCTCGTAAACAGTGAAGTTTATCTCTAAGAATAGGAAAAAAGAACTTCAGAGACCGTACGACAACCCCTTATATATACGGAGTGAGTGGACTCTGTATAGGACATGCGCTTACAATTCAACACAAGCCATCACACACCATCGAAGCATGCAGAAGCTCTGACTCTCTAAGTCTTCTGCAGTTTAGATTTGTATTAGCATCTCCCCCTGATTACTCACAAGGGAGCCACCCGACTAGGTTTAGATCTATTTAGGCTAGACACCCCCTTATAACAGTTTTGGAGAATAATACAAGATAAACATGATACATGACTATTATTTTAAGAGAGGCTTGAACATGTATAAAAACTCTTTATATGTTCTATGATTCATCTACTCAAAACATCATTTACTATTTCTGTAAATTCTTAAGATTGGTAGTTCACAAATTGTCGAAAGCTTAGTTTATCTAGGTAGCGGGTTAGGGGTTAGGTGCTGAGGTTTGGGTCATTACGTGGTGCTTTGGACTTAGTTTAGCTTAGGTTGTTTGCTCGTAATATTTATAGGTTTATCTTTTTTACCTAATTAACGAAGCATGTACAGTTTAGTCTCGTTTGGCTTAATATGAGACAACTTCTCATTAATGAAACGGCAGTGTGCTTCTGAAAAAAAGCACTACTGTATAAAGATGTGGTTTGGAAGTTTGGGATCGAGATCTCTGATGTCGAAATCACCGTAACGTTGTTACTGACGTATGAGTTTAGCCTCATACGTCTACGACAACGCAGGCGTGATGTCAGATGATCACTCCACCGCTTGATCAAAAGAAAAGCAAAAATGTAAAGACATGTTCTTGCGTTGGGGCCGGGAACATCACATTGGAAAGCGTGCATTTGTATCATATGGGTTCGTAATCGTATCCATCGGTCCTCCTCTCTCTTCTCACTCTTCGTCTTTCTCGGTCTTCAGTTTTGCTGCTACCCTTGTGTTTTTGCAAAGCAGCTTCCTCTCTCTCTCCCTACCATCTCACTCTCTCCTCTCTCTCTCCCTACATCTCACTCTCTCTACAGTTCTCTCCAGAAATTATATGTGTATTTCTTAAAAAAAATTTATGTACATCGATTAACATTTAATTAAATTATAAAAATCTAGTATATAAAAATTATATAACTATATTTACAATTCAAAATGATTTCACACTATATATGTTGTAGCTATAAATGATATATTTTATAAGAAAACCTTAATTAAAATTTAATTTCAAAAATCAAACCTAAAAAGATACATCTACTATTTTATACGGAGTGAATAGCTAATAGTGTGGTGCTACCTCTTTTTTGCTCTTTTCCAGGGGCCATGTCTCCACCAGGCCAAGGGACGAAGCTCGCTTTCAACTACATGGCCCCTTCGTGGGTTAACCTTTTGTATGCACTGCATGGCTCAGAACACCACATGGATTTTTACGCGTCCTGGTCTACTTTTTTTTTTGTCAGGTTCACGTGATCCTATCTGTTCATCTCTGATTGCTACATCCATTATGGGTGAACGTGGATCGGATGCTAGCCGGATAAATCCTAAGCGAGACGACTAGAACTTTTCAGACTCTGAAAACCATTATTCTAGCTGGATCACATTATCTTATACATACATTTAGTAGGACAAAATATGACAAAATAAAATGGTTCAAGTTTTTGTTTCTAAATCTAAAATGAAACAAGATAACTCATTTAAATATCTACAGTCTACCTCTAACCTTAAAAATTCTTGGAGATAGATAGATATCTTCCCGCTTGCATACAATCATGCACACCAACACACGCATGATCGATCTGTGCAAGCATAGGTCCAAATACTAGTCGTTTTGTCGAAGCCAGACGTGCACAGATCGATCGTGCCGGCCTTAATCACTAATGTAATCTTAAACCTTTGCGAAAGCCATGTAAGCTTGCATGTACGACTGGGTGCATGCACAACGTGTTACGGCATCAGATTAATCGGGACCTTTCATCTTTGATCTCTGCCACATGCGTTCGTTACGGTCCCTACCATCTTTCGATTTTTCCCTTTGGAGCCGAGAGTGCTCTCTCTCTCTCTCTCGTCGATCTAGTGGGCATGTGATGCCAACTCGCAAAGTGTTCACCTCAATTTTTACTGATATTTCTATCGTTCCTTTTTGTACCAGGGGCCTACAAACTACGGACGTGCAACTAAGCATATGCCTTTATCTGATTAGAATATTAAGAACATGTACAGATCAATTTGTGCAATTATTCAAAACAATAAGTAGTTTTGAATCATTTGTTGTTGAATAAACTTAAGGTAAGAAGGTATAATTTGGGCCATGCTGAAGTAATTGCCCACTATTCTCAACATCTACTACCACATAACAGGTCATCAGTGTTAGTTCAAAATCGTCATCAGTAGCGGTTCTTGAACTGGCACTGATAGTCGTTCCAAAAATCGATGTTCTGAAGCAATTTTTTTTTTTGCAACCAACTAGTGACCGAGGCCCGAGCTATCCCACACGCATCATCGTCGTGTTTTTTCGTGCATGTGCGTTCCGTTGGATTCAAAGCCGCGACCTCCTCACTCACTCGTACATTCCTTATCATCTTACTTATCTCTCATTGCTGATAGCACCACGAGATATTTTTCTTTTGACCCATCTTGCTGAAAGTTTGTCATGATTATTTCAACATCTAAATTACTTCAAATAAAAAGTTATCAACTACAAAGTTATAGATCTCATCGAAAGCTATAATTTTCATATAAAGTTTACCTCCATCCAACACCGTATGAAAAAGTTATGAATTTCAGACAATCGGTTGTCATCAACTATCAGTGCCGGTTCATGACACGAACTGACACTAATAGTCCCTTCATTATCAGTGCCGGTTGTAGCGTGAACCGACACTGATAGTGACTTTTCAGTGCACTTTAGCCATTGTTTGTGCGCGGGAGTTTAACAACTGGCAATGATATATCTTCAGTGTCGATTTTTGCACAACTGACACTGATAGGATGCTACTTATGACATGTTCTGTAGTAGTGATCTCAAGCTTTTGGGCAAGAATGCATGAAACTCATTTAAGTATAAAGGCAAAGTTGTTTTCGACCCCACCTCCCCCCTCTAAAAAAGAAAAAAAAAAGAAACACGCACGTAAGCACCCAAAAGAAAAAAAAGTAATTACCGGAAGCTTTAAATCCCCAAATAAGATATCTAACTTAAGCACCCAAAGCGACACGACAAACTTAGTCATTCAGTTATGGGAACATTTATACTGTTTTAGCAATTTTTTGCTATTGTCACTAAAATATATACCTGAAACTAATTAAAATATTGAAAAAGAGAATTTCAATGCTCTGAAACTCTGCCATGTTTTGTCATTTTCAAATATTAATTGCATTCTCTCATTGTCGGTCAAGTTATACCCATCTTAGCGGTGCAAGCTAGGGTTCAAAATTACGTCTACACTTCAAGAATCGAAAGTCTTGTGCTGTAGGTGCCTAGGTATTTGTTATTACCATGATTTGATACCATGGTTAATTAGCTCAGTAAACAGAGCTCACAGTCGACAGGTCAGAGGTTTTAAAATTAATCTCCAAAAATCATAGTGGAGAATAAACAAAAATAAACCCACCCCGGCCTATGCATGGTTATTGGCGAGTCAAACTCTGGTCTTCAGCTAGAAAGACCAGCTACCACCCCGTTGGGATACTGATTGTTGTTATAGCAAATTGTTTCATCACAAAAAAAGAGAATCATGCGTGTTTTTCTTAAACTTTTGTGCTTGCAAAAGAATTTAGATCCATTATCCCTTCTCATGTGTGTTTCCGGGATGATCTTGTCATCTCATGATGATCGATGCGTACGTAAACCATTTCGATCGTTTCAAGCTTCATTTGATCGTGATATATAACTACACGGCCAAGTACTCGACAGTTAATTCGCCGATTTCAGGATCAAATCCCGCGCCTTCTCCTGCAGTTTCTTTGTACATATATAGACATGATAATTGTTGCTGCACTAGTATCTCGTATTTTTCTCCTGCTTTTTATATCCATATTCGACATCTTATTTATCAAAAATTAACTTTCGATACATCGTATGTCGAAAAAACGCGGATCGGGCTATAATCGGTATTCGGCACATGAGGTGCCAATATGGCCTACAATGCCATATTCGGCACCTCGTGTGCCAAATATGGCCGGACCCCGGTTGTCGCGTCTGCTTTTGTCACGTCGCCGTCGCTTCGATGTTTACTTTTTTGCAAATGGTCGGCATGCATGCATGTTGCTTTACTTTTTGTGTGTGGGTACGTTGTTTTGCTGCTTTTGGTGTGTCGCGTTGCCTACAACCTGCTACAAAATGAGGAGTGAGGAGGAGCAGCAGAGGCAAGCAACGGAGCGCAAGGTGAGGAGTAGTAGCGCAGCGTGAGGCGAGGAGTAGCAAAGACGAGCAGCGGAGCGTGAGATGAGGAGCAGCAGCGCAACGCGAGGCGAGGAGCAACATCGCAAGGAGAGGAGGAGCAGTAGCACCGCAAAGAGAGGAGGAGCAGTTGCGTGACGAGAGGAGGAGCAGCAGCATAAGATCAGTTATAGTAAGTACTTACATTATATAGGTAATTAATATAGATTAATAATAATAATAAGAGTAAGTAGATTGTTTAAGCCGATCAATTAGATTTGATAAATTATATTAAGTTGTTAAATTAGAGTACTTAGATTATGCATCTAATTACTATTTAGATTAGTAATAGTAATTAGAGTAAGTAGGTTGATTAATCTGTTAAATTATGTTAAGTTGGTAAATTAGAGTATTTAAATAGTTTGATTATATGAATTTAATTAATCAATGCAATTATGTTATTGACTTAGTTTAATCAGTGTAATTAGATTATTCCTTTAATATAATTGTATATATGTCATTAATTAGTATAATTAGAGTATTTACGTAATTTAATCATAGTTATTAGAATTATATAATTAATCATAGTAATTAGTTTAACAAAACTAATTTGATTAATTAGCTTAATCACTTAGGTTAATATATTTATTATTTATCGAGTGACGTAATTAGTTGTGTATCATATATACATCTAAATAGTTATTTTATTACATGTGCGTTTGTTTAGCAGATACGATATGACTATCCATATTTATTATGAAGAACATCCTGCTATTTTGTACGGGAGGCTCGTATCCATTCAGAACTACCAGCATATAGAAAATACGCTTGATGTACCTATTGATCTAGATGGTCTGAAATCATATGTTATGAGCCTTTTACATGTGAACCAACAGTCCTATAATATTATCCTAAGGGTGTGTGGTCACGGCTTATTCCAAATAGTTCGGTCGTTGTCCATATGTTATTCGAGATGAGAAGGAACAACGCATAGACTTTGTACTCATGCAAGGCATTGAAGGAGAATTTTGAAATGGGGGTGTACATAAACATAGTATCACGACTGGTGCAAGTTGGTGCAGTGACTAGCATGGAAGGTTCAGGCCAGCATGTGATGCATGAAGAGGAGGGAGGGCATGTCGGGGAGGGCAGTTTCGGTATAGAGGGAGCTGGAGTGGACCCTTCTCAGGTAGATGCAGGATGCATGGATGATGAAGTCGGTGGTAGCAGGGATAAAGAAGCTGTTGACAACGATGACTCGGTGCCGACGATCTAGTACTTTCGTGGTGCTGGGCTGCTGGATTGTACCGTCATTGAGTATAACACCCTATCCAACTGGGGATACCATAATAGCGACATCCAGGTCGAACAACGGTTTCATAACAGGGAGGAAGTCATTTACTTTATTAGCAACTATACTGTAATCACAAGAAGGGACCACAAATATGGTTGGTCTAACCCTACGGAGTATAAGGTCAGGTGCATCAAGCACCCGAATTGTCCGATGATGACGAGGACAACGATTTAATACCACAATGACCCCTACTTCCGAGGCCTCTATCTCTGGAGGACACTGAAGACCCTGAAGATTATAGTGGATTTGCTTCTACCCATCCTCACAACTTCTAATCACCACCTCGACGACGATAACCATCTTACCCTGATAGTATAGACTGGCACAACTGGCATTCTTTCACTAGTTTAAGTCGCCACTTTTCACTGTCATCTTGAGATGATCTAGATAATCAATAGCTATGCACTATGCATCTTGAGATCAATGATACAAGGGGGAATATTGCACTACTATATTTTAAGGCTGCTCATAGCCTTTGAGACTATATGGTGAATTAAGAATTTTGAAATATACATTTAAATTAGCAAATAATTTCTAATTTTATCAATACTTGGCAATTTCTAGCATTAATGTGCTTAGGCCCAAACCATGACATATGTTCATACCTATGTTTTGACTCAGTCTTTAGACAAGAAGTGACCAGAGCTTTAAGCATAAAGTGACAACACCTCTATCCTGACTCTATATCTTTATAGACGAAGTGACCACATAACAGAGCTTCAAACAACAAATAGCAACACGCCTCTTTCTGTCTCTGTCGGTGGACGTTACGTGATGCAGCCGATCGCAGTATAAAATAACAAACACTAATTGTTATGTGATGCAGCACTTTCCGGCATAAAATGACAGCATCAAAGGGGAGGCAACAGGGGCTCGGCCATATTTGACACACGAGGTGTCGAATATGGCACTGTAGCCCATATTCGACACCTCATGTGCCGAATACAACTGTGCCGAATATGGTCAGGTCTGTGTTTTTTGGGCGTACGGTGTACTGAAAGTCAATTTTCGGTAAATGAGGTGCCGAATATGGATTCTAAAATTATAAATACGATGATATATTATCTATTTTGACAAATACGATCGCGTGTCATCTAATTTTAGTTTTTTCCCCATAAAACCCATGTGAAGCCTCTTTACTAGAAAAGAGAAGATGCCAAACAGCCAAACATGGAGGGACGTACGATAAATCTGCCATGCATTCAGTGCATCTTTTCTACTTGGAGCACCAGAGCACATTCACATGGATTGCTTTGAAGGGAAGCAATGCATGCACTCCATTATCGGTTTCTGCAGATTGAGTGAAACAGAATCAAATTATTTACAGAAAAGATGGAGCAGTAATGCCTGCTGCTTTCTTTCACTCGCGGCCACACTTTTTAGGGTTCGTGATATCTTTGCTCAGTGTACTTCATGAGCTCATTACACCCGAAATTATTAGTTGTGATCAGAGAAAGATTGGAGCTCTGGAAGAGAGAGTGATGCAAAGGAAAAGATAAAAGGGGGGAAAGGAGATCTAAGAAGCAGTAGGCTAAAGAAAAAAAGACCATGCATGCCCATTTTCCCTGTTCATATGCGTACAGAGACACAAACATCTTTAACCCTTTAGACCAAGTGAGAATCACTTTAGAAGAGAGATTTCTAGCATGCTTCTAGGACAAGCCGAAGCATCGTCTTGTCCTAAAATAACCGTTGATATGATCTTGCAACTTAGAAAGTAAATGAATGGTCCTTTTGCAGACTAGAAAAATCTAGCAAAAATAAACAAATGGTCCTTTTGCTTAAATATGTTGCAAAATAGGAGAAACCAGTGCATATATTAAGGGTTTCCGGCCAAGGGCTACAGTTTGATTCCACCGAACTATTTATTGATTTTCAGGGTTTCTGTTGTATTATTCCACTCTAAACTAACTTTACATCAAGTGATCAGTACAAACTACAATAACCATTCAAGGGATAAACAACGCAGCACAGTCACACCGACCTTGTTTACATTTTTGTTGTCACTTGACAGAGAAGAACTTGATGCATTATTTGGCATTGTAGGGTTTATATGCTGTTTATTGCTCTCATATACTCAACTAGCAATGTTAGCTAGCCGCCATCCTCTTTTCTTGGGATGAGTCTCACACCCCTCAATCAGTGAGCAGTGTTAGACATTGGTGTCAACTTGCACGATTTTTGGCAAACAATTACAAATATGCCCTGCTATGGCCTATGATACGGTATGATCAATTGATCACTTCCACCCAATCAAGTTCAATCTGATTTTGTTCTTGCAGTAAAATTAAACTAAACTACATAGAAGTGGTATGATATAGGATGGCTAACACTGTGAACTTACATTACAAATTAGGGTTCATCGATAGAAAAGGCCGGTAAATTTTACTTCATTTAGATAAAGGAATAGTTCTTATTCCAATCTCTGCATAATGCTATGCACGCAATCGTCCATTATTACAAAGTTCAACACAAAACCCAGCGTTCCAAGTAATACATTAGAACTCAACTCATGCATCGACATGAGTATCCCATGGACAGACTTAAAAGCCATATCAAGTACAAAGTCGATAACTAAATAACCACCCATGCCTGACGTAGACTTTCATCACTGTGGTCTCTAATCGTCGACATACCTCTTTTATGCAAGGCCGCTCCTTCACCTTTTGTAACAAGGGCCAAAAGCGAATTCAGTGTGTACCCCTAAAAAGAACTTGAATAGAAGTTTGAGCCTTTGCTTTGTCAAAGACCATATTATTATGACTCAACCATAATGCCCAACAAAGAGCACTCGCTCCAACCAAAACGTGGTGCTTAAGTTTTCGACTTAACCCATTAAGCCAACTACCAAACATATTGGAGACACTAGATGGAGTATTAATGCTGAAAGAAACTTGTACCATCCACCAAATAAACTTAGCCAAATGATAGCAAAAAAGATGTTGTATTCATTACTACTACAGTAACAACATCAGGTACTACCTTCCCACCATAGTTTTGCTAAGTTGTCTTTGGTTACAATCTTCCCCTTAAAACCATAAGAACAATTTAATTTTAAGAGGAAGTTTTAACTTCCAAATGTGCCCATTTATGTCACACTCGGTTCCAAACAAACCAGATGCATTCCTCATGTATGCTAGAATCATACATGCGGTGACTTCATAAGTGATACATAACAGTAACATTACATAACAATAAGATTCATTACAAAAGGACTCGTAGGTCTTAAAGAAAAGTAAGATAACTTCCAACGGTAGTGGGTCCTCCATCCATCCACATGCGTTGTCCGGGGGAGCGCCAGCCTAGAAAATAGTCTTCAAGTCGAAATCTTCCTTTGCCTAAAACTCGGCTCCATCGGCCAGGATGTCCTCAAAGTCCACACCTTCTAAGCAGCATCAAGAGGTTGGGAGAAGTTAAGCGTGAGTACATGGAGTACTCAATAAGTGTGGAAAAATATGACATGAATGCTTAAGACAAGAAGGCTTAACTTAGGTTTATTGCATCTATGTCATCCTAATCTAGGACTCAAAAAGGACTTAGCAATTCTATTTACTATGTGTGACGACTCCAATATTAAAGGAATAGCTCATCGGATTTCATCTGACTACCAGACGCACTAGATATCTCATATCCAGCTACCAACTCATCGGGGTACCACGACCCGACTACCCAAAACCAACCATCCAATATCCCCACTAATCGTGAAGAAGTTCAAGCCCGCTCTTGACCGTGAGCACGGCTGATCGATCAATTTTATACTCTGCAGATGTTGCACACTTTACCCACGAGTTATGATTCCCATTTTGCTTCACACTTCTGGGGTGTAGAGCCGAGATCTCACTACAAGGCCTTTACAAAGTACCTCCAAATCCATATGCACCCACTAAGATTTCACCGCTAATAGGGATTCCATTCACTGCAGAGGCCCCCTCTTATACCACTCAATCGTCCACTGGTACGTACAGAATAAGGAGGAGATCTAATTAATTGGCTAGGCCATACCCATATAAGCCTCATGGTTGCGTTTTTCAGCTGGGTTACATGCTCCACAACACGGTCCTTAGGATCTAAAGCAGGTGCTTGCACATCACCCATTACGCACACAGCAACCATACCAACCAAACCAACCTGCTTAGATCCCTATGGTCCATGTTTCTATAAAAGATTACGCAAACCTATTCATATTGCATAGACCATTAATCAATTTAACATTTATACCACCCGACTTGACAGCACAACTAAGCATTTCTACTCTTGACACCCAACTACAACACATGCAACAAGGATAATCATGAAAAGTATTAATAAACCATAAATATGGGATTCATATTGACAAAGCCTGCAATAGGATCAAAGAAACACTTTTCTACAATAGGATCAAAGTGATAAGGACAGTTGCCTTTAGCAGCGGGCTACTCAAACTCTTCAAAAGTCCAGTCCTGTAGATTCATGAACTGCTCGTCTCCTATTGCAATCGCGCACACCGGAAACAAATAGGTACAAATATCTAAGAACAGTGCACTAAACAGAAACAAAGCGTTATGAAAAGCCTAATAACGGATAGTACTCGCCGCTATGATTGCTGAGCGCAAGAATTGTCTAAAACGGAGCTCGCATGAAAAAGTTATGAGGGTTTTAAGATATAGGGGCTTTTCCGAAAAAGAACAAGGGATAATTTGTAAAAAAAGTTCTAGGGACTTATTTTGTAATTATATAAAAGTTCAAGGGCTAAAAATAAAATAACAGTACTAATAGGGGCATTTTTGTGAAAATAGAAAAGTTTAGGACTAAAATGTAAGATTACCTAATTTTAGAGAATAAAAGGGTTTATTTTTATATTGAAAAACCTATTTATTACGTAATCATGATGTCATCGTTGAATAGGCCTGCTGACCAGGCTCAGATGGGTGACGTGGTCGACACGTGGATGATGCGTGGCGCTGATATGGATCACATAATTTGATGGGACTTAGGTGCCACGCGGCGGCTTCCTAGTGGCTCACGAAGGGGTATGGCTGGATCTAATCATGGTCGTTCATCAACAATCGGATGTGCGAGGGAAATTGGGGAGGGTTGGTGGCCGACGACAATAGATAAGCGGTGGCGCCGCCTCGATTCTTGCCAGAGTATCACCGGTGACACACTGGATCACACTATAGGCTACCAAACTCGACGGGAAGCGGCGCAAACGAAAGACGGTGACAGGGATTCTCACCAAGGGCTTCACGGCAGCTGGAGATGCCTCGACAGTGGTTGGCGACGGCGAGAAGGTGACAGCAGGGTTGGAGCTCAACGAGGGCTCGACTACGGTGTTAGAAAAGCAAAGCTGTGGGTCGGGAGAGCGCACTACAGGTCCTGCGAAGCCGAAGAGAGGGTTGGCGGGCCTCGGAGCACAATGGAGGGGGATAGCGATTGTGAGACGATGATGATGCTTACCGGAGCTCGACGGGGAGGTCGTGCAGCAGCGGATCGGTCGAGGGGCGGCAGAGAATACTCCTCGTGCTTCTGAGAAGCCGACGACAGGTTCGGAGTTGCTGAGGAGAGCTCGAACGAGTCGCATGATGCGGGATGGAGATTCAAGGCGGCAATGGCGGTGGTGTGATTTGGGGCGACAGGGTGCTGCGGAAGCCATTTATAGCACGGAGAGGGAGCGGCCCGTTGCGAAGACGTGGGGTGTGGGCGACGAAATCGGGCAGTGCGGTTGTAGCACGAGCGTGGGTGCAGGCGCGGGAGGAGCGGAGGGAGAGGGATGATGGGCGGGTCCGGCTTGTCAGAGAGAGAGGGAGGTGGGCTGGGCTGCGCGCGGGGGAAATGGGCTGCAACAAAAGAGGGCGTCACAATTTACTAGAATAACATGTTTGCTAATCAATACTCTATACAAATAACAAATGGAAAATCTTCCATGCTGATGTAGGGACCATTGAAACGTATCATGATTATCATTAAGGTTAATGAAAGTAAGCTTAAAGATCAAATCATATCAGGCTAATAAGTTATCTCCTATTAGTGTTCTTGGGAAAGCAATGTTTAAAGGTATGGTTCTAAAAACCTCTTCTATAGTAACATTCTTCTTATAAGCAATATAATAAAAGATAGGGTATTGTTGCTTTAAAGAAGTTTGGCCTAACCAAATGTCCTCTCAAAACCTTATCTGAGATCCATTTTTCAATTTAAAGGAACCTAGCCTCAAGAAATCTTGTTTGACTGACATTAGGCCAGTCCAGAACTAAGAGTCCCCCGGCTTATGCTCCACTTCCCAATCGTTTTATTGCCTATATACTTATTTTTCAGAAGGGTTTGCCACATTCCTTTTTCATTTAGTAATTTGAATAGCCACTTGCTAAGAAGATATTTATTTTGCACTTCTAAGTTGAGGATTCCCATACCCCCTTGATCCTTAGGTGTGCAAAGAACTCTCCACTTCTTACTTCTTGTGCCCATTACATTGCCAAAACAAACGAGAGCGATAATAATCTAATTTCTTTATAATTCCTCTAGTCACTTAAAAAAAATAGCATAAACATTGCCAGACTGCTCGGAACTGAAGTAATAAGCACTAGGCGCCCCCATAAGATAAATACTTTCCTTTCCAACAACTAAATTTCCTTTGGAATCTTTCCTCGATTTCCTTCCAATCTCTATTCAACAACTTTTTGTGATGCATAGGAATTCCTAAGTATTTAAAACGGCATAGACTAGAATCACATCCAAAAATTTGTGAATAAATATCTTCACAATCTTTATTTACCATAACAAAACAACTTACTTTTATAGAAATTTATTTTCAGGCTAGATAATTATTCGAAAGCACATAATAACAACTTCATGTTTTTGGCTTGATCTAAATTATAATCCATAAAGAGAATTATATCATCAATATATTGAAGGATTGACATACCATTTTTGACTAAGTTGGGAATAACTCCTGTGATGTGCCCCTCCTCCTTAGCTCGTTCAATGAAAATGATTAGTATATCCACAACCACATTGAACAAGATAGGAGATAGAGGATCGCCCTGTCGAATACATTTTTGAGTTTGAAAGTAATACCCTAGATCATCATTTACTTTTATCCCTACAATACCTTCCATAACCACCTTATCAATTCAGGCACACCATTTAGTGAAAAACTCTTCATGCGTAAGGTTTGTTGTAAAAAGATTTATTTTACTCTATCGTAAGCTTTCTCAAAATCTAGTTTAAAAATAATTGCATCCAATTTCTTCCTATGCAACTCATGTACACTTTTGCTGGCTCCCATGCTTTTGGAACTGTTCAGCAGAGGATGCACAGGCTCCGACTGTGATGGCTCAGCTGCGAGCTGGGGACGCTTCCCAGTTTTGAATGGCACCAGAAACGCTTTTGCAAGGCCACTGGCTCGCTCTCTCTCTCTCTCTCTCTCTCTCTCTCTCTCTCTCTCTCTCTCTCTCTCTCTCTCTCTCTCTCTCTCTCCCTCTCTCTCTCTCTCAGTTTATTTTTTAATATTGAATTTTGCATGTGTAACTTTTTTCACAACGCATTTGAGTTTTTAGCAATGCTGAATTTATTTCTGGCTCAGCAATTTGAAATATGTCCAAACAGGGCGATTGGCAAATGCTAAATAAATAGGGAAATGTAGACGTGGGATTACATTCATATGCACTCGGTGTTTGTTATTTTTCATATTTGAGAAAACCATGATGTTGGCATGTCAGAATATGTGTGTCACAAATTTGTTTTTGGCATGATCATATATGCACTGTACAATAAGCTGACAAGTTTGTGCCCATTCTAATACCAGTTTGTATTGCTTCTCTCTCTTTTCCTTCCAAAATATTCACATGATTATATTTTATTATTTCTTTTGTAAAAACATATTCTAACATATATTTTTAATGACTTTTTTTTATGTGCATGAACCCAAAACAGACACAGATGATGCAAAAGGGAAAAAAAAACCCCAAGTCTGAGCTGCAAATGCTGTATTTACATCTTTGGGTTTTAATTTGTTGAAAAGGGACAGGACAATAGCTTAAATGCAGTCAGCCCAACATATTGTTGTTGTAATAATATTTTGACAAGTACAATGAACTAAAATCCATACATTCGGTACTGTTTTTTTGAATTAAGATCCAACTAAAACACAGATGAGTGGCATCATTATTGAGCAGTGACACAGCTTCACAAAATTTCAGGGGGGCTAAAAAACAAAGCAAATTCAAAAAATATCACTACTATAGAAAATATCATCAATACCGGTTCAAAATTAACATCACTACCGATTTTTGAACCGACACTGAATTAACGACAGTGATAATTCATGATTTATCACTACCGGCTTATAAACCGGTAGTGATAGTAAGTATCATACCGGTGTAAGCCTTAAACCGGCAATGAGAATCCTACTATCACTACCAGTTGATAACATAAACTGGCAGTGATAATTGTTTTAGATGTGCAAAAATACTCTACCTCGAACTCTTCAGTATGAAGATCTGTCTTAAGTTTGATGTCAAATTTAAGATAGACACCCCATATCGAAATGTTCGAGGTAGAGTATTTTATACCTAAATCTAAAAATAGAAACAGATGTTACGAAGCTATTGTACCAAGAGCTCTTCAAACGTTCTACATCAAAGAATTCCTAATATAATAGCTCTGCGCTATCCGTTATACATCTTGCACGCTCTTTAGATGTTTCAACTGAATTTACTATTCGAGAGAGTGATAATAATAAGCGTAAACGAACGGTAAAAGTACAATCTTTTAACACTCAAACTTAGCTTGAAGCGACTGTGCTTTTTTCCATTCCTTTAGATCTATCTATTGCTACAACCATCTTCACACAACATTCGCGCAGTGGAGACATGGAGAGAGGAGATGGAGAAGGCACACGACCGCGTGTTGGCTTTGGAGATGCCAGGCTTAGTGAACATACGCGAGGACGGTGAGAGGAGACAGTGAGAGGAGACCGCGGGGAGAGGAATGAGGAGACGGGGAAGGCACTCGTTGGCTCGGGAGATGGCGGGAACGACGGACGTCGACCTCGGCGAACGGTGGCTACGGTGAGGAGCTTGTGTGAGTGGTGTTGAAGCTGGGCACAAGGGGGTAGAGGTGGATGTAGTGGAGACGGCCGATGACCACCGCTCCATTTCTCCGTCATTACTCCTCGAGAGTGGCTTTTGGGAGAGCGAGAAATGAGAGCACTAGTACAAAAAATTTCATCACTGCTAGTTCAAAAATGGCATCACTGCTAGTTTTTGAACCTGTAGTGAATATGCTGCAGTGATACTCAGTAGTATCACTACCGGTTTTGAAACCGATAGTAATAGAGTTATCATTACTGGTTGTGTTATAAACCAGCAGTGATAATCAGTCCCAAATCCAACATTTTTGGGATCGAAATTTTTTTGAACTCGACGAATGAACCCTCACGGCTTCCCGTGGGCTTTTTTGACTTGTGACGATCCTCCGCAGCTCATGTGGTCGCTCTCACTCGAATATAGCAAATTACGCGCCCGTGCATTTTGTTGGATTTGAACCGACGACCTCCACCCTCACGTGAAAGCTTTCTTACCATCTCACCTTATAATCTTGCCTAATGATTAGGTTGAAATTTATTCTTTTGACCTTTTCTGCTCAAATCTTTGGACGAATATATGGACATTTAAATTTCTTTAAATGAATAAGTTATCAACTATAAAGTTGTACATCTTATCGAGATCTACAATATTCATATAATGTTTGTCTCCATCTGACTTCGTATGAAAAAGTTTATCTCTAATCTGTGCATCGTTTAGTAAAACAGCCATAACTTTTGCATATGGAGTCCGATTTCGACATTCGACCTCTACTTTCGAAGCTAACGAAGAGGCACATCCGAAAAAAATTATAGGTACATGCCCCTACCTTTCTTGAACCCCAAAAAGGCTCAGAAGACTCTCAATAGGACCTCTGAAGTTTTGGGTTAAAAATTGACCTTCTCTAATTTGTTTGAAATTTTTGAGACATAGTGTTACATCCAAAACAATGCTGCATATATGTTTCATCAATTTGAGTTTCCAAACTCGTGATAATTTTTTTAAATTTTCAGCTTTCAACTTTGTGGTCCAAAAATCTCTGAAGTTAAAGTTTTCAACTTTGCAGCCCTATATGTGGCTTTTTCAATCATTTCTACTAGTTTTACACCAGGTACAATAATTTACTTTGTGATCAAGTGTGTGATTTCTTTCGACAATCTTTAGATACTTATTTGGCTATTTATATGCTTCAAATAAAAAAGTTATCAATTATAAAGTTATAGATCTTGTTGAGGGATATAATTTTCATATAAAGTATGCCTTTATTCGACCCCATATGAAAACGTTATGAATTTCCGAAATGAGCTGCATTTAATAATGCACTGACCGTTCTAATGCCTCAATTATCAATGCCGGTTCATGAATAGAACTGGCAGTGATAAGTATCACTGTCGGTTTTTAATTGGACCAGTAGTGATACTTGATTATCACTACCGGTTTTTGCTAGATAGGCTATTACTATAGGTTTTTATGTAAGAACCAATAGTGATACTTTATCATTGTCGGGTATCTTTAAACTGGCAGTGAAAAGGGGGCACACATGACCTTTGCTGTGGTAGTGGAGATGGGTGCGGCTGGGGAGATAGGTTCAATTTATAGAAAAAAAATTACCAATGTCAGTTGGGAATACGAACCAACAGTTATAATAATTAACACCATCGGTTCATCGTCCTCAATTATTACTCCATCGGTGCAACTTACGAATCGACAATGATAAACACTATCACTACCGGGTATCGAAGGCATATCTTTTTTTATGTCCATTTTTTTAAGAACTGACAGTGATAAATATTTATCACTACTGGTTATTAAAAATATGTCTTTTTAAAAACCATCAATGATAATTTGAATATCACTGTCGGTTCATGTTATGAATCATCAGTGATGTATCACTACCGGTTCTTACTGGCATATTTTTTTTTCATGTTTGGAGCTTAAGAACTAGTAGTGAAGAAGAGGCGTGTGATAGTGTGTTCAAGTGCATAATTTATAGCCATCATTTCTCATACTTAGTTCAAAATACATATTCGAGTGAGATTAATAGATTATAATACATAGAAATAACTCTAAAAAGCAGTAATATATATATATATACTAAAAATGATAAAAGAGTATAAAGTATTTGTTTAGGTGGTATATTGCATGTGGGAGTACATACTCCTAGGAGTATAGAATAGGTGTCATATATATATATATATATATATATATATATATATATATATATAACTCTTTTATCATTTTTAGTATACTCTAATACTAATTCTAAGATACTCTAATATGAGTTGTATGAAACAAAAAATCAATGTTAGCCTTTCATTTTTGCTATATACTCTTTTTTATACATAAAAGAAGTATATACGCAAATTATGATAAAAATTCATGGAATTTCATAAATTTTTTTGTGGGATTTGTATTGTAGTATCTTATAATTACTAATGAAGTATATGTAAAGTGATAAAGAAGTATAACACACGTGTAAAAGTGGTATATGAGAGGTGGGAGTACATACTAGTTTTCCTATATATATATATACACACACACACCAAAATTACAACTAGCCATGGTCCTAGATAGATAGCCACTACAGATTAGCTCTTTGACACTTTTCATCCTTGAAGTCCTTTATTATATCTTCGTAGCTATACTTATATACAATTTGACCCTCAATCTGTAGCGAGCTATGTACAAGAAAGTCATTTTTCATCTTGTTTCGTAGGTAGCAGCGCTTATTCATAGGCAGCTGAAGTAAGTGAGCTTTAACCTAAATAAAATTAAGCCACATGGGCTACATACTCGATGTTAAAAAAATGGGTGAAAAAGCAGGGGGGGGGGGGGGGGGGGGCACGGTCCCTGTTGACCTGGCATTGAGCCTCAAGAATGTCCAGAGAAACCTAGCTATAGCAGGTCCAGTGACCTCCATGCTTCTCCAAATCAAAGATTTTATTAGGAAAAATGAAAGCTCTCTTTTGTAATGTTCCACTTCCAACTTATCAAGCTTAACTGGGCCTATCAGTTCTTGAACAACTTTTTAAAGTGAATCGAGGAAGGAATCATATTAGAAATAGAAATCTGTGTTGCTTGCTGAAGGAACTAATACTTGTATAAGGTATGGTCATCATTTGACAATATATGATGGATAGAAGTAGAACGCTGTAAAGCCATAGTTTAGGGTTTAGGGACAAGATAAATTGAACGCACTCCACCGATTGGCATAATGATTCTTCTTCGAAAAGGAAAAGCGAGAAACTAATTCAAGTTTTTGCAGGAACAAATTCTATTAACTCAATAGACTAAAGCACCCATTTGTCTGAATGTATTTTATTTCCCAAATTAGTGGAAGTGCGTCACGTACTAAAATCTGATTTAGGAACTGCATTTTAACAAAGTTCTATAGGAAGCCCAACTTGATTCTTTTTTCTTTCTTTCTAATACTAGTGTTCTAGGAAGTGTCGAGGGTAGAAATATTCGAGGTATTTCGTAGGAAGGGCATAACTCATTCAATTTCTTTGTCCTGTATGAGGCATAAAAATCTTTTTTTATGGGAAAAATATATCTATGGATTGCGTGAATGACTAAATCACCATCAACACATTCCAAAATAAAACATGACCATCTCCAGCCAGAAATAGTCAGTCTCAAGTTCTCAACTCAACATCGATCTAAGGCTAGATTTTGTTGCTAGATTTGGTTGAAGCGGTTAATTAGTTACAAGCTTATTTTTAAGAGCCAGTGACATCTTAATAGAATTAGTAAAGATTCAACAAATCTGAACTCTTTGCAAGCTGACTTGCAACTGTATACAAGCTAGAATATGAGGGTGCACTTCGTGGCGCCCAATCATACGCACAATAATCTTAAGAGGGCTGTAGTCCAACACATTGTACGGTATTGAAGCCAATTACGTGCCACTATCAGTTATCACACAAAGAAGGCAATTGAATGGCAAATATCAACCATGAAATAACTTGCAACACAGAGATCGCTAGAAGTAAATGTACAAAAACTACATCCATCAATAATGGTAATCTTCCCTTGTGATGCCTATAAAATGGCCTATAAAAAGAATTATCCAGACGTTCCATCATATATATAGAGTGTAATTTATATCATATATGTATATAGATGGTCACAGTTGTGCCAGAAGAGATGGACCACAAATCCAAAATGTACAGTTGAACATCGACTTAGAAACTGATTCAGTTAAAAATAAGGCCCAAAAAGAATATTGTGAAGGAGAACTATACTATTAGCAAACCATGATTGAATATCAGGTCATCAGCTTCATCAAACCTCATAAAACTCTTCTATTATTTCCAAAGAACTCACCTTGAATCAGGCAGTTAATACCAACACCCAATTTTCAGTACATCTGTTTTAACCATATCTAGAGCCACGTATTAATGAGAACCTTTCACATAAATCACTCAGAAGCATTCCTACATCACAATCTCTCTTCAGGATCCATCAACGTGAACAAAAGGCATGGGCAAATCCTAAATGAATTGTTAGCAAATATCAAAATCGGCCTTACTAAAGGGATCAACCCTTTTGTGATGACGAAATTCATCACTATAAGTCCGTTCTTACTATTAACACCTTGTGACAAAATTCTTGGTGCATTATCTGAGAAATCCACATTAGTGACGGGCGATAACTCTTATTAGTGACCGGTATTTTACTCATCACTCTTAACATGTCACTAATGTGGACTTATCAGTGACAGGTTTGGACCTGTCACTAATGATACACATCAGTGATGGGTCTGGATCCGATCCGTCACTAATTACTACACGTTAGTGACGGGTTTAGACCCGACCCGTCACTAATGACAAACATTAGTGACGGGTCTGGTCTTGACCCGTCACTAATATGTATTTAAAAAAACAAAAAAAGGAAAATAATTTTTGGTCTGAAAACAATTTGACACTCGATCAGGCACCCGACAAGTCACTGCTCACTCGACCACACCCGACCATTCACACATCACACGATTCCAGGACTCGAACTCATAACCTCAGAAGTGAGCTCCGTGCGTGTGACCCCTCTAACCATCTCACCTCTCATTCGTTGTTGAGTATAATAGCAAAATCAATCCTTTTGACATCTTCTGATTGAACGTTTGAATGGCTATTTGAATATCTAAATGATCTTATATGAAAATTTTGTCAACTACAAAATTGTAGATCTCGCCAATTTCTACAATGCTTATATAAATTTTATCTCCATCCGACTCCGTATGAAAAAGTTTATGTCAAACCCATGCAGTGTTCAGTAAAACAACCATAACTTTTGCATACAGAGTCCGATTTCGACGTTTGACTTCTACTTTCGAAGCTAACAAGGAGGTGCATAAAAAAAAATACAGTCAATAGACCTGTACCTTTCTTGACAAAAAAAAAGGCTCGGAAGACCCTCGACAGGACCTTTGAAGTTTTTCATCAAAAATTGACCTTCTCCGATTTGCCTGGAAATTTTTGGAGACATAGTGCTATATCCGAAAGTTAGTGCTGCATAGACGTTTCATCAATCCAAGTTAACAAACTCACGATAAAAATCTTTGAATTTATAATTTTCAACTTTGTGACCCTATCTTTGACTTTTTCAATGATTCCTACTAGTTTGTGACCAACTAAAGTGCTGGATCTAGTGTGGTTGTTTCTTATGTAGTGGTGGTCATAATGTCATTACTAATATTAATGTCACAAAAACATAGTGATCAGTTTTGTTTCCGCACATATCCTATTTATTTTGTGACAATAAAATCATTACTATTAACCACTACTTTTAGTGAGGACTTGATATTGTCACAACCACTATGTTAGAACAACACATTAGTGACGGATCATATACCCACCACTCCGAATGCATCACTAATGATAACACATTAGTGACGAGTCATAGATGAGATCCGTCACTAATGTGCATCTCCTATGGTCTATGGGGGCCTGTGGCCCGTCACTAATGACCGTCATTAGTAACAAGTAACAGTTGAGACCCGTCACTAATGACGGTCACTTTAGTGATATGTAGCCACAACACATGTCACTATTGTATAATCATTAGTGATGATTATGTACATACGCCCATCACTAGAGACAATCATTATTGACAGGGTTCAGTAAGGCACCTATCACTAATGACTAGCATTAGTGATGCGGGACAATTTCACCTGTCACTAATGTGCTAAACCCCCTCCCCAGTTTTTCCTGTTTTTTGACTGCATCCTGAAGCAAAGTTAGGATTGGCAGCCATCTTCTTCTGCAAGCATATCCACTAGCAAACATATATATGCACTAGCAATCATATCCACCATCAAACATATCCACAATCAACCATCCACCATATCGACATCAGGTAAAACATCGAGGTCACTCAAGTTTATATAATAACATACATAAGTTGAACGGGGAACCACAAGTTGAATGGATGGATGATTGTGTACATCGGGATAGCTACAAATTACATAAGTCAAAAGTGCAACCATAAATTACATAAGTCAATATGCTGTCTCCCTATAATAGAACTCACCTTTTGTAATGCCCTTTGTTCTATGTAACCAACGGCACCGAAGTAGGGGTACCTTCACTACTACAGAACTGGGCTTATATGCCAGCCCATCACTGCCGGTTCCTAATGGGCCGGTAGTGATGGGGGCATCACTACCGGTTCATAAGCCGCGTAGGAAGAATCAGTCATCGTGACTTATGAACTGGTAGTGATAAGGGTCATCACTGCGGTCGATGATTGAGCCGGCAGTGATGCCCTGGTCCCTCACCCCTGCCAGCTTAATCCACTAACCGGAAGTGATAGCATAACATCACGAACAAAAGGCATGCCGAACTGATACAATGCCACACCGATGAGTGCAAGGATGATGGAATGCTGAGATACCTCGCTGATTCTACGCAGTGGAGAAACATTGATAGAAAATATAAGAAACCTTTTGCAGAAGATGTGAGGAATATAAGATTTGGGTTAAGTACGGATGGGGTGAATCCATTCGGCAACATGAGCAGTAGTCATAGCACTTGGCCTGTGACTCTATGTAACTACAACCTTTCTCCTTGGTCACGGAAGTACATTATGATGCCGTTGTTGATACAAGGGTTGAGGCAACCTGGCAACGATATCGATGTCTACCTGAAACTATTAATGGAAGATCTTGTAATACTGTGGAATGATGGTGTGTAGATATGAGATGCATACAAACGAGAGAACTTCACCCTATGCGCAATGCTGTTCATAACAATCTAAGATCGGCCAGCCCTTGCCAACCTATCGGGCCAGACCGTTGAAGGCTACTGTGCATGTGTACATTGATTGGATGAAACAAAGAGCTTATGGTTGAAGAATAGCTGAAAAATGGTGTACCTAGGTCATCGTAAATTTCTTTGCAAGGATCACCCATACCGCAGCAACAGGAGAGCTTTTGATGGGAAAGTTGAGACTCGATCACCTCCTAAGCATCGCACTGGGAGACAGGTATATGAGATGGTAAAGGGACTTAGGGTTATCCTTGGAAAGGGACGCGGGAGTACACTGGTTCCGAAATATAATCTTAGAGCTCCTATGTTCAAAAAGAAATCTGTCTTTTATGACTTAGCATATTGGCCGGATTTGGTGGTTCGACATGCAATCGATGTCATGCACATTGAAAAGAACGTGTGTGATAGCTTGATTAGTACGTTACTAGACATAACTGGCAAAATAAAGGATACATTCCAAGCACGGAAGGACCTAAAATGTTTGAAACTCAGACATGATCTACATCCTGAAGAGATGGAAGAAGGCAACAATATCTTGGCCCCACGAGCTACAATCTGAGCAAGGCAGAGAAAATTGTAATGTGCAAGTGTTTGCATGGAATCAAAGTTCCACCCGGTTACTCCGCCAACATAAAGAGACTAGTAAATATGAAAGGCTTGAAATTAACTGGCATGAAGTCTCATGATGGTCATGTGATGATGACACAGATGCTTCCAATTGCAATTAGAGGTATTTTGCCGCCGAAGGTCCGAAACCCAATCATAAAGTTGTGTTCATTCTTCAACGCGATATCACAGAAGACCATCAATCTGACCAAGCTAGATAAGTTGTAGGAAGACGTGGTCGAGACTCTATCCCAGCTTGAGGTGTTGTTCCCTCCATTGTTTTTTATATCATGGTTCATCTCATTGTTCACATTGTGAAAGAGATATGGATTCTTAGCCCCATGTTTCTGCATCAGATGTACCCTTTCGAGAGGTTTATGTGAGTTCTTAAGAAATATGTTCATAACCGAAATCGGCTAGAAGGTTGCATGGCTGAGGACTGGGGAACCGAGGAGGTCATTGATTTCTGTGTCAACTACATGAATCTCAAATCGATTGGTGTGCCTGTATCTCGCCATCAGGGGAGGCTGCAGGGGAAATGCATTCCGCACTAACGACCCCGTTTCATTCACATAAGCACATTTTGTAGTTCTTTAACAATCAGTTGTAGTAGACCTGTATGTTGAAGAACACCAGAAGATGCTACACACCAGAAACCCAGGGAAGTCTGATGTTTGGATCATGTGAGAGCACAGAGACCATTTTAGCGCTTGGTTACGCAGATAGATGATGGATAAGTAGATAGAGTGTGCTTAGTTCAATGTGTTGGCTCATAGATCGTGTACTACAATCCTCACATTCCAAGGATATGACACGAATGAGTATACATTTTATACGAGAGCTCAAGATAATAAGAGCTCCAACCAAAATAGCGGTGTCCGTATAGATGCCTACGACTGCAATGGAAATAGGGAGACCTATTACGGATTCACAGAGGAGATCTGGGAGCTCGACTATGGAGTGTTAAAGGTTCCTCTTTTTCGGTGCCAATGAGTCAGATTCCCAGGGGGTGTGAAGATTGACAAGTACGGTATGACTACAGTGGAACAAAAACTTATCGGATATAGAGAAGAATCATTTGTACTTGTGAATGATGTTATGCAAATCTTCTATGTTAAGGACCCGGACCTGGCTAACAAGGAGGAGTGCCACGTGGTTCTTCAAGGAAAAAGAAGGATTATCGGAGTGGAGAATATTGTTGACGAGGAAAACTACAATCAATTCGACGTGCTACCTTCTTTCGGAGAGGACATCGACCTAGGTCCCATGGAAGACACCGACGAACCTCCTATGTACGTTGTGATCATAATGAAGGGCGAATCATTAAGACAAAGTAGCTAAATTGTTTTAGTTACTATGTATACATTTGTTTTAGATGCAATTATACTTCACTTTTGTTATGGAAGCTTCAATTTGTAGTGTATGGTGGAAGATATATTTATTATTGACCATATTGATTTTTGATTTTAGGTATATACAAAAATTAATTTTGGTATATAGCAAGTTCAAATTTAAATAAATATGTATTAGGTCTGCTAGGTCAACTTAATGTTAATAAATATAGATAGTACAAACTCAATCGAAATCACTTGAGTAGCGCAGCGGTTTGTTTGGTCTACTTGGTGTAGGACGTTGGTTCGAGTCTCTGCTAGCCCGCGCGAAGCTAAAACAAATTTTTTTGCACCCTGTGGCACCAGCAGTGAAAGGAGTTTCAGTGGTGGTGGACATATTGGGCCGGTAGTAAAACTACTTTCACTGCTGAAGGACTTATTGGGCCGGCAGTGAAAGTAGTTTCACTGCCGGTAGCTTTATTGAGAAGGTAGTGAAGCTCCAAGTATATTTTTTAATTAATTAGCAAGACCCAATATAGAAACTTAGGTATGAACATAATTATTTTAATTTTTGTTATATAGCAAGTTCAAATTTAAATAAATATGTATTAAAATTTTAGGTCAACATAATGTTAATATCTATAGATAGTATAAACTCTATCAAAATTACCTGAGTAGCACAGCGGTTAGTTCAGTCTTACTTGGTGTAGGACTTGGGTTCGAGTCTCTGCGCGTGCGCGAAGCCAAAATAAACTTTTTGCACCCCGTGGTACCAGCAGTGAAAGGGATTTCACTGTCGGTGGACATACTGGGCTGGCAGTGAAACTACTTTCACTGCCGGTGCACTTATTGAGCCGACAGTGTAAGTAGTTTCACTCCTGGTTGTTCTAGTGAGTGGACAGTGAAGATACCATTTCACTGCCATAGTCATATTGAGCCGATAGTGAACGTCCTCCCCTATGAAATAGCTCGACACCCTGCGCCCTTTGACACTTAGAAAATTTTCCCCTTCCCTGTGCCGTCCGCCGAAACATCTCCCAACGTCGAGGAGACCACGCCGTCGGAGGTCCACGAGCCCGTGCCCACTGTCCATGTTGTCCTCGACACCGTCGTCCTCCTCCCCACCGCCATCGCTGTCCTCCTGCCCGGTGCTATCCCTGTCCTCCTCGACATCCAACCCACGCACCTCGCTACGCAAACCTTTCCGTATTGCAGGTAACGATTAGAGAAATGTTGGATTGCAGGTTGGATTAGAGGAATGTTGGATTGCAAGTTGGATTAGAGGAATATTGTATTAGAGGATTGTTAGGGAAACTGGTCGATCATAAGGATCAAATTAGCTTGGAGTGTTGGATTAAAGGAGGAGAGGAGAGGGGGTTCCAGTGGTGATTGCTGGGGTAACTGAATCATCTTTCTTATTTTCAAGTTTATTGATGTGCTATGAAATGGTATGTTGTTGATGTTGTGATATTGCCAGTTGGACAGAGAGATTGGTTTATTTAGTTGTAAAGAGAGTTCATGTGTTTAATAGAATCAATCATATGACAATGTAAATCGATATTGATAACTGAGAACATTGGGCCATGTATAAGGGCGATTATGATCCTACTGTTAGAGGGCAATGTAAATCGATATTGTTAGATGAGCAAATGATGAAGGAGATAATTATCTCCATAATCTGATGCAAATGCTGCTAGGTATATGAGGTTGAACTAAACAGTTTTCTTTTACATGTTCAGAGAGAAAACATTCTTCGCAAGTCAGCATTTATGTGCCAGTCCTACTAGTTTAGAGAGCAGCTTCTCTCAAGACGAGTTGGTCTTGAGAGAAGCTGTTTAGGCCAACATCAGATAGGGTGTCCAACTCGTCTTGAGAGAAGCTGCTGTCTAAACTAGTAGGACTGGCACATAAATGCTGACTTGTGAAGAATGCTTTTTCTCTGAACATGTAATCAATAGTGAAGTTCTAATAAGGCCATTTGCTAGAGCCATTGAGCCTAATAGTTTTTTGCAAGAACATTCATTGGTGTTAGAGTGATTTGTAGTATATCATTTTTTAATATTCTCTAAAATTTTGGACTGCTATGACATGGTATGTTGTTCACCGTAGTAAGCAAAGTGGAGTGTTCTCCAGTTGGGAGGAATGCCATGCACAAGTTAATGGATTCATAATCCTAGTTATGGTTGTAATCATCATTATTTTGCTATGTAAGATAATGTAACTTGTAAGATCAATGTGTCAATTGTCAGTACCCTTATGCCTATTTTGCTTTGTTAGATGTGACCTTTTTTTTGGTTAAATATGGTTCTAACGTGCTCAATTATAATATTGTATATGTATGCATTCTATCTATCGACTCCTTCATGGTTATCTCACTCTTTCGACAGCCTCTCTCCCTCCCTCGTCGGCTTTATCTCTACCTCCCTCCTTTCTCAGCTCTCTATATGTATACTACTCAACTGCTTGTCGTCATGCACAATGGCACCACGAACCACCAATCCAGCCTAGGTGCCAGAAGTAGATGTAGTGCCGCTGTCAAACATTGAAGAGGTAGCCCGAGTCACTACCTCAACCTGGAACAAATAGATGCATGTGGAATCGATGAGGTAATTCATAAGTAGATGAATGCATCTCTTCTACATATTATCGTATAGGTTCCCAATAGTTTCTTCATATATGCGTAGATGCTTGATGCTCCAGAGGGTCACGACAATGAGCAATCCCAAGCGCGGCATCGTGTCCGAGGTCTCTCGAAGATGCCTACTGGGTGATTTGTGATCATGGAGGTCTCTCCAGCAGGGGAGCCAACTGCACCTGAGAGAGTTCTAGGGCCATACAAGTAAGTCTGTGGGATTGCTGTTAAGGATCATGTGCCCATCAGCTACAGATTGTGGACTGGCGAACGAGGTGATCCGCACGTGGTTCCTGATCCAATTAAGAATGACATCTTGTGGCCCAAGATATTAGAGAAGTTTAACTTCCCTAAAGGGACAGATATGGAAGTATTTAAGCGTAAGATGCTAATGACCATTGGCCTTTCATTTAAGAACTAGAAGGGCACACTGAACATAACATATGTGCAGAAAGGTACAACGCCAGATCTCCCCAAGTGGCTGCAACTGGAAGATCATTAGCAAGCCTTTGCATAGTACAAGTTGTCAGAAGAAGCATAGAGATTGAGTGTGGTGAACAAAGCGAACTCAAAGAAGAACCTCTACCCCCACAAAGTCGGCAGCTGTGGGTACGTGAAGAAAGAACGATAGTGGCACCAATAGCTAGATCAACTGCGAGAGAGAGGTGTCATGCCTGAGATGGAGGGCTGAGCGATCGATCGATGTGCATTCTTAGGAGGGGTGCTTCTTACTCGTCTGATGGAAGCTTATTCTTTACGACCTCCAAAGACCAGGAAGTGACACAAACTCTTGCAAAAAAGTTTACGGAAGACCACGAGTAGTCTGCACAAGGCTCTTTCAAGCCAAACAAGGATAGGGACGAGCTCACTTTGGTCTTGAGAAACAAGGAGCATTGTGGTCGCACACGAGGCGTTGGGGTGATGGGTTGGAAATATGGATTCCCAGGCGAAGTCGACAGTTACAAGAGCCGAAAGAGATCCCAAACAGAGCGAGATGCAGAATGAGAGGCAGGACAAGCTAAGATGATGGAAATGCTTCAACAAGCGCTAAGAAAGGAGAGGGAACATACAAAAGAAAAAAATAGCACAAGCAGTAGCAGAAGCTCTCATGCGTGAATGAGGCACCATTGTGAGCGAACAGGAACGACCGGCAACATCTCCTAAGTTTGCGTGCTCCAGCCCCGATGGTCGTCAGAGTAGCTGTGCATTCACGGGAGTTCTGGGAGCTGACCCTATCACTTATCCCGTGGACCTCATCACAGCACGGACACCATGTGAACTACACATTAGTTCTAGGAACATTACCATCAAGGTGGCTTCCGGCGTGGCTTATCCCCGCGGCTCCAATGAACATTTGCATGTACGTCCGATACCTGAGTGCTATGCCGCAGTCGAAGTAGATGAGGCAGTTGACCAGTACCACCATGTTGAGGTGGACTACCCTGCAGAAGAGGGGGCAAACACTATAGGAGAAAACGAGCACACATTCATCGCCTGGGAGAAGGTCTACATAGTGTTTCCACCAGGGACAGCTCCCGAGACTCTCTACTCTCCGCTACACCTCGGGCCACTGTCGCCTCGAAGATCTCCCTCTCCTCAGCCATCTCCCAAAAGAAGTCCACCTCCTCAGACATCGCCTGGAAGAAGTCAATCGCTCAGAAAGCCAGCACCATCAAGAAACCAGCCATCAGCTCGGAAAATAAGATCAGGTTCTGCAACATCTAAGTAGACAACATCATCTAAGAAGTCGGTGGAATCTAAGAAGTTGGGGGAACCCAAGGATGTCTATTCACTCATTGTTGAGGAAACAAAAAAAGTTGTGGATGCTAGTGTCATGTCTCATTTCCTTCCTCCACCACCTCCAGCAAAGCCTGTTGTGCCTGAAGATGCCATGATCTTTTCATGAAAATGGCCAAAGCTAAACAGACGGAGTCGGCTTCAAGTAAGCCACTGACTGACTATGAACGCATTAGCAAGGTGTAGGCCAAGAGCAAACCAGGCCCAATCATTAAGGATGCTCCAAGCATTGCGGACTTTCTGGCTTCTTCTTGATTAACAGCAGAAGAACTACCACGACTTACTGTGGGAGTGGATATATCAAAGTCAGATGTTATATGGCCGTTTGAGTAGGGAAAACCTTTGGTCAAACCAGATATAGAAAGAAACCTTACAACTCAAATACGTCGATTACATCAATGGTACCTGGAGCAGTCCAGGCAGGGTTTTTAGGTGTTCCCCGTGAGATACAAAGATGAATATTTCCTCAATAGGGATGACTTCTTCTGGTTGGAATTCTTGCACTTGTATGAACTGTACAAGGAAGATACCCTCGATGTGGATATAGTCCGAGCATGGACTCTGTAAGTGACTTATGCATATAATTCATATTATATGATCTTGCACCTTGAAATTACATAGCTAACTTCTCTCTTTCGTAGAATGGAGATCCAAGCATATGAACAAGACTTAGATTAGAAAGTATGATTCATCGATCCTGACCTTGTGAACCAGAAACTTGTAACCAAGAATCCAGACTTCACCGAGGCCTACTTATTGAAGTGTCTGCTTCACCACCAATACAAGAAATTCATGCTCTTACCCTACAGCTATGAGTACGTGTTTGCACGGAAGGGTGTCCTCATTTTATGGGCAACTCGATTCTAGTACTAATTTACTATTTTGACATATTATGCAGTTTTCATTGGATCCTCTTTGTCATCCACCCTGACTTGAGCAAAATCATTGTGTTGGACTCACAAAAGAGAGATCAGATGACTTACCAACACCTCATCGACATGCTAAATAGGTTAACTCGATCATTTAATCTTCTCGACGATTGCATCTAAGTTTAATTGGTATTCATATTCACGTACAAAGTGTACACAACATACCGCAAGAAGAGTGTTATCCACTTTCCATTCAGGAAGGAGTACACTGTAAAAACTGACTTTTCAGTACACAATACATATTCATGTCTTGCAATTCCTACTGAATAAAAAGGGTCAATTCATTCCACTGATGAATTCTTTCCTCTTGAAGTGTATGAGGCAGCCACCCGGCAACAATCTTTGTGTGTTTTATGTTCTTACTTTCATGAACGCATTCAGCCCAGACGGAGACGCTGTTAGGTTCAATGACCTTGAGGTATGAAATAACATATCGATGCCTTCTTTTTAATTTCTACACGTGTTCAAGGACTAATTCTTTCGATTCTTCAAATGCAGCACTCCAAACTATGCAAAAGTGTGTTACAACCTACTGAAATATATGACCTTCAAGAACAGATGACCAGGTTCTTATTGGAACATGTTATCAACCCAAACGGTGAGTTTATGAACCAATCTTGCCATCCACGTGTGCGAGACCTTCAGATGACTCCTTACCATCTAGCAGAGAGTATGCGACAAGGAGGAAGGCTACCAAGGGGCTTGACAACGTATTTTATTTCTGCAATTGACACAATATTAATGAATGACATTACCTGTTCTACGATATACCACAGGTGTGTCAATAACATGTGGGACTAGGTCCCACTTGTCATCCTCACAATGGATGTCATATCATAGAACCAGCACTTATTTAGTTGTAAATTGTAGAATTTTCCATTTATTAATGAATGATATGAATTACTATGTATGATACAAAGTTGGTATCGTCAGAACGACTCTTGGACACAATGGTCTTCCAACGATGATGCGAAGGAGGAGCAAGAAGCAGCGTCTCGTAAATGTGCCCAAGAGGTGGAGGATGAGAGGCTAGCCCGTGAGCTGTGCTCTGCGGAGGAGCAAGAAGTAGTATCCCGTAAACGCGCCTAGGAGGAGGAGGACGAGAGGGTGGCCCGTCATTGTGCTGCGGAGGAGGCCGAAGGCTCAAAACCTAGAGGCATTCAGGCGTCAGACTTCGATGTCGATGACACGCCGGTGAGCCTGGAGTATAGGCAACACTGCGGTCGATCAGGCGTTGCTGGGTCCTCCGCTCCACCACCATCGGCCCCCTGGCATCCCCGGACATACTCACACCATCAATCGTCAATGGGGGGACGCAGTCCTCATCGCTGGAGAGGTAGAGAGATACTGTACTGGCTCAACTAAACTGACTTTTCAAGGGGTGACTTGGAATATTTGTGTGTTTGTCGATGCCTGACTTGTAATATATGTTCATTAAATATATGTATCATTGTATGCATGTATTGAGAGAGATGGAGAGATTGAGGAGAGAGAGGGACTACAGAGAGGACAGAGAGGAGGACCGCGGAGGGGGGAGAGGGAAAATATTGCCGGCTCAAACCTTCGACCGGCAGTGATTCCAGCAAATCACTGCTGACCAAAGGATACAGCCGACAATGATGCCAGTGAATCACTGCCAGCCAAAGGATTCAGCCGGCAGTGGTAACCCCCTTCACTGCCGATCCACCGAGCCGGCAGTGATAGTCCTCGACTATCACTGCATGTTGCTCACTGCTGACTCCAAAACCAGCAGTGAAGGGGGTTTTGGAACCGGCAGTGAAGGGGTTTTCTGTAGTAGTGCTTGAATCCCAAGTAATCAAGCTCCCATATGTCCTCTATCTGACCGTAGTATATGCTCATGTGCCTATTGTTATCATAAGCATCTATACGGGCACCGCTATTCTGTTTTATGCTTTTCTAATATTGGGAAACCATGTAAAATGTGTAACCATTTATATCGTACCCTTGATATGTTGTAATTGTGTATATAGGGATTGCTTATAGTTTCCTAATAAAATCACTTGTAGGAGTACTCGACTGATTGATTCGATCTTGAAACCAAGTGTTGAACCTTTGCATATGTTGCTTTACATGTAAAGCTTCGGTCCGCCCTAAATTGTTTTGAAGAAGCAATTGCTTATGCTCATCGATATATGGGGACACTTCGCTCATTTGTTGCAACACAAGAACATGATCTTGGTCGTATGCCTTTGTCTCAAGAGTAATTGCATGTTTCCCCAGAATGCCTTGACCTGCGAGCCTGCCCTCGTGGTGAGAATGAGGCACACCAATTGAGTTATCTGGGTCCGTGTAATCAACACACCACTTCACTATCTCAATCGTAGAGTAACCCTGCATGATGCAACCCTCATGCAAAGCTCGACTTCTTACGTAAGACTTGAGAACACCCATAAATCTTTCATATGGATACATCTGATGTAGGAACACGGGGCTAATAAAATAAATCTCTTTCACAAGGTGAGCAGTAAGATGGATCATGATATCAAAAAAGGATAGTAGAAAATACATCTCGAGAAGACATAGAGTCTCAAAATGTCTTTTTTTCTAGCTCAGCTAGCGCTTCCAGATTGAGTACCTTCTGAACAATGGCATTGAAGAAAAAGCACAGGCTCATGATAGCCTCTAGAACACCAATTGACAACATGTTTCTAATTCCAACTGCAATCATCTCTGTCAATATCACATGGGAATCATAAGTCTTCATGCCACCAACCATTTTCAGCTCTTTCACCGAAACAAGTCTTCTAATGTTGGATGAGTAACTAGAGAAAACTTTCACACCATGCAAGAACTCACAAAATTCTTTTTTCTCCTTCTTGGATAGGGTGATGCAAGATGGGGGTAGGAATTTTCCTTTATCTGTATCCTTGGTATGAAGCTCCGGCCTTAAGTCCATTTCTTCAAGGTCAGCTCATGTGTTTTCATGATCGTTTGTTTTCCCCTTCATATTGATGAGGAGACTATCGTAGATATTCTTCTCTACGTGCATGAGGTCAATAGAGTGGTGAAGTATCTCCAATAATCAAGCTTCCAGAGAATTGATTTCTTGTTCCACATTTCATTTTCATCACTCTTTGAGGATCATTTTCGCTTACCAAGGACAACATTGATATTCTTAACCTGCTCATAGACATCTTGCCTGCTGAAATGCCTTGGAGGTGATTCTTTCTCCCTTGTGCCAACAAATTGAGACAATATTTTCCTGTACGGGTAGTTTATGGGAAGGAATCCTCGATGCCGCATGTACACTGTTTTTTTACTTGTTCAACTACATACTCTCAGTGTCATCTAAGCATTGTGGGCAAGCTTCACATTTTCTTTTATTCTGCCTTGACAAGAATGAATTGCTGGCAGATCATTGATGGTGATGAAGAACATAGCATATATGGTGAAGTATTCTCGCTTGTACTGATCCCAAACCTCAACATCTTCAGACTAGAGTCTTTTAAGATCATCCACCAAAGGCCTGAGGTACACATTGATGTCGTTGCCAAGTTGCCTCAGATCAAGAATTAAGGTCGACAACATAATGTATTTTTGCTTTTTACAAAACCAAGGTGGAAGGTTGTAGATAGACAGTAAAACAGGCCAAGTGCTATGTGAGATACTCGTGTTAGCGAATGGATTCATGCCATATGTGCTCATAATAAACCTAATATTTCTTAATTCTTCATTGAACTAACCAAATGTGAAATTAATGGTTCACCACTGAGTAGAATCTATGGGGTGCCATATCATTGTGTCATTCTTACGACCCTTCTTGTGCCACTGGAGCAATTGGCACTCCTTTCCGTTCACGAACAAATGCTTCAAATAGGGAATTATAGCGATATACCACACCACCTTCCTAGGAGGCCTTTTTCTCTTACTGCCTTCCTCCACGTTGCCACCATCATTTCTATGCTTTTATCGATGGGTTTCACAAACAAGACATCGATCCAGATCTGCATACTCTCCATGAAACAAGACGCAATCCTCCTTACATGCATGTATTTTTTCTATTTCCAGGTCTTGGGTACCTTGTTCCCCTATGGTAGCATGTCCCTAAGCAGATGCAACGATGCTTTGAAACTCCTATCAAACCATCTATGGGTTGCCTTCAACTACAGAAGAGTGAGCATGACAAACAACAATGTGTATTGATCCTTACAGCTAGGATAAAATGGCGTCTTCGAGTCTCGCACCAATTTCTAGAATTTGGCAAACTCAGCATCACTATACTCATCGTGCCCCTCAGCATCGGGCACAATGTGATCCACATTCTCCACCAAATCCACGTAATCATCATTGAATTCTAATATGTCTGCGTCCCTGAGATAATGATCCATATCATTGACTGGCGGAAGTCCTTGATTCATACTGCCATCCGGGAGGACCTGATCTATTTCCCCTTCATTAAGGCATTTGTCGCCGTGTTTGTTCCAAATGTGATATATCTCTTTAAATCCATTCCTTAACAAGTGATCTTACACATTGTTAGATTTTGGAAACTTCTTCTCATTCTTGCAATCATAGCATGGACACCACATTGTTGTTTTACCCTGACCATCCATATCCGCCACCGTGGCACTCATGAAAGACTTCACCCCACTCATGTACTTGTTATAAGTACGACAATCAAGGTACATCGAACTTCAGTCCGCCATCTATAAATTGAAAAAAAAATCGTTGTTAATAGAAACAATAGAGTACATACAATTGAATAAGTATAAAAATTCTAACTAAATTTAACAAAATTAAGAGTAAATTCAAGCCAATTTCTTATCTAAGGTGAATTATCCTAACTAATTTTTACATAGGCAAAGATATGTCCTAATCCGATTCGAGGATATATGGCCCGAGTAGGTTTCTATGCTCTCATATGGTTCTAGAGAAAATTTTGGTAGCATCCCCCCACTGCTCTTTAAATACATATCTCGACAACGAGCCAAGAGGGTGTGTATCCAAAGAACAATAGGAATATGCCACTGAAATTCTCTCTAAAACTATATAAGAGCACATAAACCTACTACTTGGGCCACATATCTTTAAACTATCCAAAGTTCATGGACAATTCGGGATCATCTTCTTATAAATATGACAACTTGTCAAGTCATATTTATAATCAAATACTCCTAAATGGGAGACGTAGGTTACGCATATTAAATTCACTTGTACGAATATAATTAACATGATTGTGCCATATACGTATCAAGATTTGAGAGAAGGAGAAATTGTGAACTCCAACTCAAACCCTAGAATTTAGCAAATAGGAGCAAGAGGAGGAGGAATGGGGGGGGGGGGGGGATGCAAACCTTCAAAGGCTAAGGGGGACAATCCACATGTATCAATATTTTGAAGGAGAAAAATTGTTGATTCCAACTCAAACCCTAGAATCCACCACATATGAGCAATAGGTGGAGGAAAGGGGGAGGCAAACCTTGAAAGGCCAAGTGACAATCATAATCGCCTAAAAATTGCCCCTGTGCCGAGCAGCCAGTGGACAGAGACTGTCTGATCGAGCTTCTCATCGCAGAAAATAATGTAAACATCACTCATTAATGAGGGTGATAAGGATACCCATCACTAATGAGTGAGGCATTAGTGATGGGTCTCATCACAACCCGTCACTAATGAGTGGCGTCAATAGTGAACCGCCTGATGCTACATTTAGTGATGTGTGCCCTCTCTACCCATCACTACTATCTTTAGTGATGGGTCATTCCCTTTTCGTCACTAATGACCTTTCATTAGTGACAGGTCTTGATCAGGTCCTAGTCCGGGCCATACATTAGTGATATGTCGTCACTGGAATAATCGCTAATAGTGTATTAGTGACGTGTTCTAGTCAACCGTCACTATTGCGGTGTCACTAATGGTGGTTTCTTACGTAGTGAACTCATTGCATGCCTAGCTAAGTTATTGTAACACCCTAATTTTTCTAATTCTAAAATGTTCTCAATATTGGTTAAAGTTCAAATGAGTTTATATATTTTATTTTAAAAAGAGAGAAAACCCTATTTTATATGAAAGAAAAAGTAAATGACATAGGGTATAAGTGAATATTTTGCATTCATGTTGAATTAGGGAAATAAGATTTTTATTTGATTTTTGATGAATTTATTTGAAGAGTTTTTGCCTGGATTTTGAATTCATAAGAAAAAGAAAAAGAATAAAATATCTTCTGGGCTGCTTTTCTCTTTTCGGCCCACTTTCTTCCCGGCTTCGGCCCAGCCGCCGCCGGTTTCCCTTCCCGCCTAGGTCGTGCCCTGCCTCGGCCCACTCCCGCGCGCCAGCCGAAGACGCCCCCGCCAACGCCGCCTTCACCTGTGCCACCACCATGTGGGACCCGCCGGTCAGGTCCATCGTCTCCGAGTAAAACTCTGCCGCGCCGCCGAGTCCGAACAGAGATCGACGCCGCCTTGGAGTCCTGCAGCGCCCCGCGACCCTCCGAGCCGCCTATATATGTGCCCGTCCCCTCCCCGAACTCATCTCATCCCAAATCCGCCGAGTCCAGAGCCGAGTTTGCAGGTTTCAAGCCCCACCGCCGCAATTAGCGCTGCCGCTCGGCTGCCCTCGCCGCTACGCCGCTCCCGTGCTGATTAGCCCCAGTCTAGCCACCCCTGAGCTACACCGCTGCCCGCAGGAGCTCTAGCCGCCGTTATCTTCGCTGTTTGGTCGCCGGAGCGCCATCCCCGACGAAGACCCGAGCCTTCCGCCGCCCCTTGTCGCCGCCAAGCTTCTCCAGTGTCGATCGGCTCTCGGTAAGCCCTCAAACGGGATGCTCTCTCCCTCCTGTTGCTATTCCACCGCTCGTCGTCGAAGTTTGAGGCCGGCGACGACCTTTTCCCCCCTGCTCCGGCGTGTCGCCGCCGTGCCGAGCTCGGCTCCGCCGAGAACCCCTCCGCCGACCGCCCCCTTTGAGCTCAGCCGTTGGATCTATCCTCATCGGCCCAGATTAGATCTATTCGTACCCCTTCATTGGCCAGTAGCAGTTCGCCACTTGTCACCTTTAAACCAGTCAGCATCCGATGGCTCGTCACCCTTCCACGTGTGCGACACCTCAAATGCTCAACCCATGTGTCATGCCTAGTCAGATCCAGTCAGCTGCCACGCAGGAAAAAAGGTGTTTTCCAGTATAAAAATAAATATGATAATTCCTGGAAATTGGTAATTTTGCAATTTAACCCCTGAACTTGTCTAAAATAACAAAAAGAGCCCTATCTTTTTACAGTTAAGTCCCTATACTTTTTCATAATTACATTTTGGTCCCTCTGTTTTTACAAAAAGGTCCCTGGACTTTCTGTTAATTAAATTTAAGTCCTTTTCTTTTTTCTAGATTTAACCCTAGACTTGTTTTAGCCCTAACTTTTTCATCGTAACTCCGATTTAAGCGATTCTTGCGCCGATGGGTTCGTTTTTCAGTGCTCTTTCTTTTTAGCCAGTTTTTATCTCGTTGTTCTTTTGTTTTGTGCTCTGTTCTTAGTGCATCTTGTTTGTTTATTTGCCGGTGATTGTGCGATTAGCCGATAACGTCCCGGATCAATTTGAAGAACATCAAGACCAGGAGCAAGAATACACTGAGCAGCAGCAAGGAGAAGGCAAGTGTCCTTGATCATATTGAACCTACATTTGTTTAAATGTTTTGTTTTACAAAACTGCATGCAATGTCTGTCAATATGATGGGTAGTCACCTATGTTAGGGTTTTTCCTTAGATATTCCCTTATCATCCCTTGGAACCTAGATGGATTATGGTTAGGAGTCTTTTATGGATAGATTGCTTAGCCTTGCTTTTTGGATGTTGGGAAGTGTCATAATTTTGACTAATGAACATATGCAGTAATGATGGTTAATATGATGATGTTTTAGCAACATGGAACTTTAGGTCTTGAGCATCGGGATGTTGGTGATAGTTGCCATGGTTATGACGTTGGATTAGTGTTTGCTCAAGTAACCTAAGTAAGGACCGGTTCGTGGAGCGACAACCCAAGAAGTAACGTACCAACCACGAGGCTGATATGGGTAAGGTGTGACATACTGATTAGAGTCTATCTAGTGTGCGTTGGGTCAGCACAAAAGGGGGCTTCTGGGTAGGAGCTTTGCTTGCGTAAAGCCTGGCGGTGAAACCTAGTGGGCAGACATGCACTGGATTAGTCTCCGGTTAGTGGAAAGTGTTATACAGTGATTCTTGGCGGCATACCACTGGCGTGTGTTAAGTGTCTTGCAAACACGGTAACATGGAATTCACTGACTCGTGGGTAAAGTTGGACAACCTCTGCAGAGTGTAAAACTGTTATAACAGCCGTGCTCACGGATATGAGAGATTTGGATCCTCACATGATTAGATGGTGGTTTGGTTTTGGTCCTGGTACAGGGAGTACTAGATGGTGTGGTTTTGGTCCTGGTACAGGGAGTACTAGATGGTGTGGTTTTGGTCTTAGTACAGGGAGTACTAGACGGTTGTGGTATGCAGGGTGGGAAACCTTGTATGCTAGATGATGGATTGTTGGGTTACATTCATTTAAAACTTGTCTAATGCTTTTGAGTCCAAATATGCTTTCATTACTCGCATTTACGCAAATAATACCTTGTGTCAGCCTACTCTTGATGTAAGCCTGCATGTCATTATTTTCCCACACTTGCTGAGTACATTATGTGCTCACCCTTGCTTTCTCCTACCAAAAACATATGCTTCTCAGTGGAAGACTTTGAGGATTTCGAAGACGACAACCTGGTGTTCTAAGGAGCGTATCTTCCAGTCGGTGCCTGTGGAGTTTTGGTCGCCAATGCTTTTGTCCCGCTACCGTCGTTTAGATGATGTCATTTAGGTTAATTTTAAGGTTGCTTAGGTAAAGTCTTTTATTGTAAGAGGTGAACGTTTAATTGAATAAAGTATTGCTTTTGTTACTTCACCTATAACGTCCTTATGTGTGTTAAACTTCCTAGGCACACATAAGCCGTACTTGGTTTTGGTCGTTAAAACCGGGTGTGACAGTTATATATATTATCTATATTAAAACCAAATTAAAGCCAAAATACGACTGACGCCCATGAAGCCAAAATGAAGTCTCGCTGGCTGGACGTCGCTACACCACTTCCATTGCCCGAGTTAATAGCTATAGCTAGCTAACACTACATATCCATTATGTGCTAGCTGCATGCACTACTACTAGCTGCATGCTCACACTACTATCTACTGCAACTTTCTCTTCTTTGAGGATGGGGTGTCATCATCGTCGATCGATAGTAGCTAGGACCAGTGTGGGCTATTGAGCTCCTCCTCTTCAAAGCCCTCCACATCCTCGTTGCCTTCACCGTTGTTTTCCTCAGGCTCCTCAGCACCCTCACCATCGTCATCGTTGTTGCCCTCATACTTGGGCTCCTCCTTGTTGAAGCCCTCCTCACCGTCACCCTTCTTCTTGGGCTCCTTGTCATCAGAGTCACCATCACCCAAATCCACCTCATATTCATCATCATCGCCATCGTAGCTTGACTCTTCCTCTTCCTAGGGCTCGGGCTTGGGTTCATCTTCCTCGAACAAGGACTCCTCCTCGGGGTCTGGGTCCTCCTTGGTGCTAGGCTCGCCATCGTCGGATGGGACAGCTCATCCTCATTGTAATCGAGCTCGACGAAGAAAGCCATTGGCCAAATGTTGCCAACACCCTCCTCATCGCGATCGGAAGACAAGGTGGGTGACAACAACCGCAAATGAATCGGGAAGCAGGAAGGGTGACAATGAGGAGGAGGTGGCCATGGTGTGGATCTATCAAGGGTGAAGTGTGTGTGAGAGAAATCGAGTAGAGTGAGAGAGTGAGAAAACCCTAACTGCCCCCACGTGAATATGAAGCACGAAGCATCATCTGCTCTGCTACCTAGCTGGACCATTCATATTCCAGATAGTTCCACATGGAAACTGATTATGATCATGACCATATAACATATAGCTCTTATGGAAATCAATATTTCATTTTATCATAGACAACTCACATAAAGAACCGTTTGCAATGTGGGTCGTTATGACATACGGCTCCTACAAGAAACATCTAGAATTATATCACAGATGGTTGTTGTTGGGACCAGTCCATGATTTTCAAATATCCAAGACGGTTTTGGCCCTCCGAGCTCCTTAAGATAACAATAGACGACTAGAGAAATCATCTTTCATATTAGATATGTGACATTTTTGTAGTAGTGTTTATTTGTCGTGTAGATATATATAATCTTTAGAATATAATCAGGGAATGACCCTCTGACTTATGTACTTTTCTAAGTTACCTTATACAGATGTTGGTAAGGGTCATCATTATTTCTTCTTTTTTTTTAGTTCATGGGTGTAGAAGAGTTTAGATGACACGTGCTTTGTGATATTAGACTTCACGTGTTCCGATTGTATTTGTGCAAAAGAAGATAAATTATCTCTATAGATAATGGGGCTTTAGACGATCCTCATTCCACGTGCATAATGCCAATAGCCCGGTGCATTCCTCTGCTGTTTTAAATAGTGCAATATGTTGGTGATATGTCCTAAGGCAGGATATATGTTATTCAGCTTTTTGGATAATTATTATTTACATTGATTAGTAAGTATATAATTTGTCTGTGAAACTCTTTATTTTATTGTGATGTTATTCTAAATGATCCCTAGTTTTATATAATTATGTGGGACAATAATGATTCATAGACTAGCACATGTATTGATTGATGATCATGCTTCATAGATCCTAGATATGCAAGCATCAAATTAATAGTGTGGACATATGTTAGAGAACATGGTATTGAATAGACCGACTTTGAAATATTGCTGAGATTGTTATACGATGTGCCATTAGTTATAATCTTAAATGTTGTAACTGCATGAACCTTAGACATGAGATCATCATGGATTCCCATAATATGTAGTGGCATACTTTAGGGCTACTAAATGCTACTCCGTAACTGGGTAGTCATAAATATATCTTTTGGGTTTGCCATGAAATATATTGTAGGCTGTGAGAGATCAAGATGAAATTTATCCCTTCTATATGATAGGGGAGATATCTCCGGTCACCTAAATATAGTTGGAATAGAATGTGCATGGCTATGCCAATGTAATTAAAGAGCTAAGTGTGAGTTTAGTAGTCCACTATAAGATTGAGTGAATGATCAAGTTATCACGAAGATGGCGTATGTCTCGCCTTGAGCTTGACTAATATCATGAGATAAAGGGATCAATGTATGCGTATATCAAGGTTTAGTCAATATGATCATTATGTATACTCGGGAGTCAATATATCCTGCTAGGGACTGCTATTGATTTCGGTTCGGAAAAGAGTTTTTGAATTATGCTGTTTATACGTGAACCTAACGGGTCATTGTAACAGCCAAAATTCTAAACTCAAAAGAAATAAAATGTATATAGGAAGCATTTTCTATACTCCTAGGTGTATATACTCCCCTCTAATAGATGTTCAGAAAGTAGTATATATATCTCAAAAAATAGTATATACATATCAAAAAGTGGTACAAAGTCTCAGAAAATAGTATATACTTCACTTATAAAGAAGTACATATATCTCAAAAAGTAGTACATACATCAAAAAAAGTAGTATATACTTTAGCTTCAGTTATAAAGGGATCAACTATGATCGGGCCGGGAGTATGTCCTTCCAGGAGTACAGACTAGTTTTCATATATATATATATATATATATATATATATATGGAAAGAGCTATTTTCTTTTATGGGTATATATGTATATATCTATAAATAAATGTTGTTTGGAAATTGTTTGATTGATATGTGTGCTGTTATATGTGTATATAGAGTAGCAGTACATGATATATACATGTACATATATGAAATACATGAGAGAATATCTAGAAATATAATAGAAAAGAAATGGAAAAGGGATAAGAAAAAGAGAAAGGAACTCGGGCCGATATCCCCAGACCAGCCCACCTCAGAACCTCAGAAGGATTCCACTGGGCTGGGTCACTGCACTCCAGCCATTAAAGCCAACTCTAAATTTTAATCCCAAATTCTGATGGCGTGAGGTCCGTTTGTACACTTCTTTTGTACGCTACGCCCTCCGGATTTCTTTTTCTCATTTTCCATGTGTTACTTTTACAGGCTGGACCATTTGATCCCTTTAGGGTACATTTGGTTGTAAAAGGGGTTGCATCGTATAGTCTGGCTGAATGAAAACAGTACGTGGGAGTTGTATAGTTTTTGAGAAGAGTATTTGGTTAGCTGCATAAACGGATGCAATGACGGATGCGGTGAACCTGTGAAGTTTTTTAGTTGCCTGTATGAGCAGATGTAATGACTCTATGACTTGTAACTGACAAGTAAGTTATACTGACATTACAGCTCATGTAGCCTGTATCCACCTAGCTTGGATGGGAGTGATGTTTGATTTGGGTGTATTGTATAGGCAGGATGACTCATGCAGGTTGCATACGCTAGGAAGGCAACCAAACAGATTTAAGTATGAGAATGCATGAGCGAATGAAAGTTTCTCATATATGTAGGCTCAGATGCAACAAACAAACACACCCTTAGACAAATAAAATCCAATATATATATATATATTGTGCAATTGTATAATCACAAATCATACTTTTACTCGGTGGATTTATTTGGTGTGACTTTATTACAAAGTTACCGGACAAAAAGCCCAAGATCTCGCTTGTAGTTGTAAAATGCACATGAACCTGCCGCACCGGATTTAATTTGATATAGTAACCTGTCATTCCTTCTCACCCACCACCATCTCTTCCAATAATACGCATATACAATATAAATTCCTTGACAAGCATGCAAATACTTGTTAATTCGTTCAGTGCATGGAGCATGAAGCAAACCAACTACACCGGAATAATCTGGATCACACTTAGCATATATATTGTGTATACAAGAGAGATGCAATTATATAATATCTTTGGACATCTATACTAATATTGTATTGTCTTCAATTTGTTAGTCCTCGTCTCTTGTCCAAGGAACTTGTGATGATGGACGTCTACTTTTCTTTTTTGCGAGTGGTTATCTCACTGATAGGGTTTCATTTGGATTTCATGCGTGTGTGTACATCCTCCATTTTGGCCTCAAATAGCTAGATCTTTGGATCGTTTTGAACCTTATTTGATCAGAGGATAGAAGGCATAATTGGGTACGTAGACTTAGCCACACGAAAATTAACCAAGTAAAGAGATCTGTGACAGGGACCTGATCACCTTCTGCGGCAATGAAAGTTCACATGCACCCATGGCACCTCTACAGCTCTACTACAATGGTTACACCTGTGTGGTGCTGTCCCTCTGTACTCATGCGCAACCAGATGGCACCAAGTGTAATCACATCTATGCATGGTTGTGATTAATTCGCTTTCTCAATTCTATATATTAAAGATTATTATTTGTCAATAATACGCAGGAGAGTTGCGTGTTTTATTAATAGAGATATCGAGTAATAAAGTTGGAGATCAAATTGTTAAGGGAATTAAACTCCAAAAATCAAACCTCCCTGAATTTTGATCAAATTTATTGCATTGTGACCACTCAACTCACAACAGGCTGCAGGATTAACAATTCTCAAATTGGTCATATATTGTGAAAATATTTCCGGACAAGACACTAACACAAATTGAGAATGCAATACTGATGAGACAACACGGCTTTTTGGACTAATTTGTCACGTCAATATAAAAGCAGATGGTGCCCTTAAGCTGTCAGTGATGTTCTCTAGCTACTATGGTAACATAGTGGTTACCTGATCAGCGGATAGTGCGGTGCGCTGGTGCCAACCGATGGCTATTCCAACTAGTATGTCAGCTATGTTTTAAATGGATAATTGTGTGTTAATTAGGTGGCTTTATCCTGGAATTTCCAGGATCACATAACCTCCTCTTGTTTGGTGAGTCTTCAGAAAACTCAAACCACACCTCACCTCCCCCCCCCCCCCTTCACAAGAGTGCTCTTTTCTCACTTGAGTTTACATAAGAAAAATGATATATATAAGTCTTTAGCCATATTATTGTTAGCTTATTAATTTGCGGAAAAAATAATAAATACATCCACGCAATTGACAAATAATTCAGTATTGTAGCAAACTTATGGCTCCGTATCGTGGATTATCCTCTTCCATGGAGACTTCCTCTTCAATGGTTCTGCTTTCTATCAACTTTCGTTGGCATGGGATTTCTTCACCATTCGTGCCTCATATGCCCTTCATCGCATCCAACAGTGAGGTTAGGGTTTAGGTTTCACCTCGTTTGTTTTTGGGTTTACCTACACACAACAATAGAGAGGGATGGATGTGCAGTGAAGGAAAACAGGATTGCCGCTATCATCTCTGCCTGATGTCGATTCCAGTCCTGACTGACACTATTTCCATGGCCTCCCCCTCGTTCCTCTCCCCCCACCCTCCCCCCGACGTCTAAGAAGAGGAAGAAGCAGGTGTGGATCATTTGGTATCTATTTTGGAACAAATTTTCAATTGGAACACATTGTCCTTTGGATTGGAACATTTTGTTCCTACCTTCGAACACTATGGTACATGCGAAGTATAAGACCCAGCTATATACGTAATGAGGAGGGAAATCACAATGGTTTTATTTTTAATCAGAAGGCTGAGAAATGTGAATAAAAAGCAGCAAACAAGATGAATAGAGGATCCATTCTATAACTCTTTTCATCAATATTTAGATTTCAGTATGTATCTGTATATATATAGCCACACTATTTAATGTGCTACGCCTTAAATAAGTATTTAATGTGCCGACCAACCCAACTTTGTAGAATCAGTAAGCGACTAGAAAATTCCTATTTCTTGATAGGGAAATACTCAATAAAAGATAGGAAAATTTGATGCCCGGAAAATCCTCATCCAATGACTGGAAAAAAAACCCATTAAGAAACCAGAAAGACTTATCGTGGCCATAAAAACAATATATGATTGTGGGACCATTTTTACGGTCATGGACATGTGTTTGCTTGGCTATATTCGGTCACAGCACTGCAGAGATACATTGATGTGATTAGAGCTTAGCACTCTAGCTCACCCTACGTATGTGATTGAACCATAAGTTTATTTTATTGTTGAAAAGGAGAAATCATGCTGTGGTCCATGAACTCATTGCTAAAAGTCCCATCAAAAGACTTATATCAACCATATATAGTTGCCATCTACTCCTCAACACTCCAAGTTTGACATGGGGAGCTTGGGGGGGGGGGGGGGGACAGTGCTTAACCATGGCATGCGCAATTTTAGTGTTCACAATTCTCAACTGACGTAATTTGGAACAAATGATCCATTTGCCAATTCACATCAAATTTGAATTTCCTCACCCTGGGACTTCTTCATCATTCATTCTCAGAAGTGATTACATAGCCTCTAATAGTGAGGTTAGGGTTTGGGTTCACCTCATTATGTCCTTTTCTGGGTTAAAAAATACAAAAAATATGCAAATAATATAAGAAGATCTTTGGACACCTATACTAGTATTTGTATTTATCCTAGAATTTCCAATATCTCAATGTCAAAACCCCTTGATGCATCAGATTTATGTAGGAAATTTCCCTAGGTTTAAGAGTTAATCCTAACTAAACATGTGCACTTTTTCCTTTATTTGTTTGTTTCACAATTGGTATTGGCTGAGCGAATTGTAGGCAATATGGAGTCTATCCCATGATCCAAAGTCTCATATGCCCATCTTTATTATTTATTGCATAAGTCATAATTATTACTCATATTTACTTTTTTGCTTTCACAATTCTCAATTATTTAAGCTCCTTAATTTCCCTCGTATCAACTTCCCACCTTTGCAACCTTTAGCTTGCTCGCAGATGTAGTAGTGATAGTATTTCAACTGTTTAATTGACGATCAATTAGCCTTTGGCTCCTATCGGTGGATGAACATCGCAAGCGGGGATCCTGAGGGACCCCCTTTGAGATTCGGTCGGGGGGCTGATTCTGGATCTACCTCGTACGTGGGGTTAATGCGTATGTGACTTAGGCGTGATGAATGATTGTCGTTGGCTGGTAGTAATGAATGCACTAAGGATTTAGACAGATTTAGGCCGCACGGAGGCGTAATACTTTACTCCTGTGTGTCTAGTATATTATCAATGCTCTTCGAATGCCTTTCTCTGGATCTCTAGCACTCTCGCTTTTCTCCGTGTTACAAGGTGCTGCTGCTCTATCGGCTGTGTGAAGTCTTGAGCTTCCTCTTCCCTGTCTAGGTCAGGTGTGTCCATCTTCTACGAAGTGCTCCCTCCTTTTATCTACCGAGGGGGGAGGCCCTCCAGGGTGTGCCCAGAACGAGGGCACAAGTTCCCGTAAATAATAAATAGAAAACAACCATCAAGGGTCTACAGTTGATGTTATAGAGGGTTGAAAATGCATCCATCGGATGGTCCCATCGGTCTTCACATCCCAGCTTTAGCAGGCGCAGAGGCGCTCATCGGCCAGTCTCTGAGTAGTCTCTCATGCCCGTCTTGTCAGAGTAGGTCTAACACGGTCTGATGCAACAGGATGATAGGTGATAATCCTCAAGCCCATCGAAGATATCTTCAAGCTGCTTCCTTTATGTGCCCCACGAGGGGACATACGATGGGACCCACTGCATTAATTATTCCCACGCCTTCCTGCTAGGTGGTGGCAGGGACTGACGTATTCAACACGACAGGCGTGGGGGAGAGTGGTTGGATGTGACCGTGCACGCTCTCCCTTAAATGCAGCATCGGGCCTCCCACCGAACGACACCTCATCGTGGAGTCCCTGTGGGGTCCACCGGTATGGGGCTTCTCGGGTCCTTGGGGAACTCTGCGTACTCGGGGGCCAACTACTCTTGGCCCCGAGCGCCCACTCCCGGACCTGGCTCTTCTCGGGTCCTCGGGGAACTCCGAGTACTCGGGGACCAACTGTTCTTGGCCCCGAGCGCTTCCTCCCGGACCTGGCTCTTCTCGGGCCCTTGGGGAACTCTGGGTACTCGGGGATCAACTGTCCCCCTCCCGAACCTGGCCCTTCTCGGGTCCTCGGGGCACTCTGGGTACTCGGGGACCAACTATTCTTGACCCCGAGCACCCCCTCCCGGACCTGGCTTCCCTCGAGCCCTCGTGGAGGTGGTCCCAGAGGGAAGGCGCCACGTGGCACCGCGCTGTCCTGGCCTCGGGACTCGGGAACCCCTGGATCCCATATCACCGATAGCTCCTATGGTTCGATAACCTCAATACTCATTCAGGGAAAATTAGCTGCATACAATCCTGTGTGCTTGCATGTATCACCCCTCTTTCTTGACGAGTCTTCATTTAACTCCAACTACAACTATGCCTTTCTGTTTTCCTTTTACAAGAATGATCTTTGCTTACTTGAGTTTACATATGAAGAATAATGTATCCCTTCAGCCATATTATTGTTAGCTAATTGACTTGGGGAAAATACTAATTAACATCCATGCAATAGACAAATAGGATGAATAGAGGATCCATTCTATAACTCTTCTCAATAATATTTAGATTTTAGTATGTATGTATGTGTATATGTATAGCCACACTATTTAATGCACCGGTCAACCCAACCTTGTCGAATTAGCTCGCGACTGGAAAAACCCTATTCCTTGACCAGAAAATACCCATTCAAAGATAGGAAAATTTGACGACCAAAAAATCCCCATCCAGTGATCGAAAAAACCCATTAATAAACTGGAAAACTGAAGCGGGAAAATCCTTATCCAATGACCAGGAAAAACCCATTAAGAAACTAGAATAACTTCTCGTGACTATTAAAATAGTGTAGTCCATAAGATATGTTTTTATGGTTGCGGGACTATTTTTACGGTTATGGACATGGGTTTGCTTGGTTATATTCAGTATAGCACTGCAGAGATACATTGATGTGATTAGAGCTTAGCACTCTAGCTCACCTACATATGTGATTGAGCCATAAATTTATTTTAATGTCAAAAAAGAGAAATCATGTTGTGGTCCTTGAACTCATTGCTGAATGTCTCACCATGGAAAGACTTATATCAACCATATATAGTTGCCATCTACTCCTCAACACTCCAAGTTTGACTGGAGGGAGGGGGGGGGGGTGGAGGGCAGGGAGTGACAATGCTTAACAATGACATACTATCTGTCATGCACACTGTTAGTGGTCACAATTCTCAACCGATGTAATTTGCAGCCAATGATCCATTTGCTAATTCACATGAAATTTGAATTTATCCTGGGACTTCTTCATCATTCATTCTCAGAAGCGATTTCATAGCCCTAATAGTGAGGTTAGGGTTCGAGTTCACCTTATTATGTTTTGTTCTGGGTTAAATAATATGAAAGAGATGCAAATTATATAAGAAGATCTTTGGACACCTATACTAGTATTTGTATTCTTTCCAATTTGGTGGTTTGAATTTCCAGGATCAACTCTAGAAACCCTCGATGCATCAAGTTTAAGAGTTCATCCTAACTCAACCTGTGCAGTTTTTCCTTTATTTGTTTATTTCACACACTACTACATAAACCCCTATATATACCGAACCACTGTCGGTTCCTAGTGGGCCGGCAGTGATGAGGAATTACTACCGGTTAATAAGTCACACGGGGAAATACAGTCATCGTAACTTACGAACCAGCAGTGATAAGGGCATCACTGCCGGCTGGTGGCTTGAGCCAGTAGTGATGCCCTACTCCACCTTCACTGCCGGTTTAATCCACCGACCGGCAGTGATAGCAGGGCATCACTGCTGGCTTGTTATATGAACCGACAGTGATGTCTCCACTATATAAAAGTCGCTCTCTCCTTCCCCAAGCCCCAGCACACAACAGAGAGGAGCTCTGTTTGCTTGATGGCGGCCATTTTTGGTCACCAAGTTCTTAGTGGCTTCAAAATTTTGAGGAATCCTCATGCCCTAGGTGTTCCAAGGTTTGTAACTTCATCTCCAATCCATTTCTAGTTGAATTTTATTTGCTAAATTGCTCTAGATTTTGAAATGATGGAGATGCACCTATGGCCATGATGTTTCAAGACAATGTAGATGCAATTATATCTCATTTATTATATGGAAGCTTCAATTAGTAGCCTATGGTGGAAAGTGTCTTTATTATTGATTTACATTAGCTATAGGTTTGAGCATATTTATTTTTTATTTTTAACGAATTAGAAAAATTAGCCATAAAATTAAGATATATAGCAAGCTTCAATTATATATTTTATATTTTAATTAATTTAGTAACCTCCAATATATAAACTTTAGGTATGAGCATATTTATTTTTGATTTATAATGAATTAGAAAAATTAGCCATGATATTTAGGTATGTTGGAAGCTCCAATTATATTTTTATATTTTAATTAATTAGCATGCTCCTATATGAAAACTTAAGTATGAGAGTTTTTTTTTTTAATGAATTAGGAAATTTCTCCATGATATTTAAGTATGTAGCAAGATCCAATAATATTTTTTATATTTTATTTAATTAGCAAGCTCTAATATATAAACTTAATGTATGAGCGTATTTTTTTACTTAATTAGTCCTACAAAAGGGTTGAATAATAAGGAAAATTTTTAGGGATGGCACCAACAAATACTCATCGGAAGCGTTAGCAAAAGCATACAAAAGGCGGCTCCTCCAACCCGGGCCAATTGCCTGTAGGAGATGACGAGGTAATTTATTTGTTGGTAATCGCAAAATCTTCTAGATGTTATGAATTTGGATTTACAATAATGATATAATTGTAAATGGACAGAAGATGGATGTACGATACGAGCCATGTAAGCGCAGAGTACAAGAACGGCGTGGATTGTTTCCTAGTACAAGTCGCGGCGCACAAGTCAGATGTACAGTCTCAATACATGTACTATCCATGCGTCGATTGCGAGAACAAGAAACAGTTTTCCACCACCCAGCAGATACATTCTCACTTGATGCCAAGGGGCTTTATGCCTGGCTATACTCGTTGGACCGAGCACGGTGATGCTGAGATCGTACAAGAAGGACAATACATTGGCAGAGAAGATGAAGACTTGTGCACCGATATACCGACTGACAAATACACCGATATGCCGCCTGCTGGAGATACGTTGGTTGATGATGATCAGAGGAGATGTTGGCCGACGCCGACACCGATGATCTGGAGCAGATGTTGCGCAATGGGGAGGGGAACTTCACCAATGAAAGAGAGATTCAAAAGTTTCAGCATATGGTAGAGGACTCTAAAACATCGTTGTTCTTGGGCTGCGAGAAGGAGCATACAAAGTTGCATACTGTGCTTTCACTGCTACAATTGAAGGCAAGCAACGGGTGGTCTGATACAAGCTTCACAGAGTTGTTACTGTTCTTGCAGAAATTAATTCCAAAGGGAAATATGCTGCCAAAAAACACGTACCAGACCAAGCAGGTTGTGTGCCCATTGGGGTTGGAAGTGCAGAAAATACATGCATGTCCAAACGATTGCATGTTGTATTGCAGAGAGCATGTAGACTTGGAAGCGTGTCTCGTCTGTAGTGCATCACGATACAAGTGTGACTGTGACGATATCGATGGTGAAGGAAAGAATAAAAGGCCTCCAGTCAAGGTGATGTGGTATTTTTCCTATAGTCCCCCATTTGTAGCGTTTATTCGCGAACAAAAGGCATACCGAACTGATATGGTGGCACGCCGAGGAGCGCAAGGATGATGGAATGCTGAGACACCCCACTGATTCTACGTAATGGAGAAACATCGATAGGAAATACAAGGAGCCCTTTGCAGAAGATGTGAGGAATATAAGATTTGGGTTGAGTACGAATAAGATGAATCCATTCAGCAACATGAGCAGTAGTCATAGCACTTGGCCTGTGACTCTATGTATCTACAACCTTCCTCTTGGTTGTGTATGAAGTGGAAGTACATCATGATGCCGATACTGATATCAGGGCCTAGGCAACCTGGTAACGATATCGATGTATACCTGAAACCATTAATGGAAGATCTTGTAATACTGTGGAACAATGTTGTGCAGGTATGGGATGCATACAAACGAGAGAACTTCACCCTACGCGAAATATTGTTCGTAACAATCCAGGATTGGCCAACTCTTGGCAACCTATCGGGACAGGCTGTCAAAGGGTACTATGCGTGCGTGCATTGTTTGGATGAAACAGAGAGCTTGTGACTGAAGAATAGCTGAAAAATAGTGTACTTAGGTCATCGTAAATTTCTTCGAAAGAATTACTCATACCGGAACAACAGGAGAGTTTTTGGTGGGAAAGTTGAGACTCGATCACCTCCTAAGCATCGCACCGGGAGACAGGTATTTGACATGGTAAAGGGACTTAGGGTTATCCTTGGAAAGGGACGCGGGAGTACACCGGTTCCAAAATCTAATCTTAGAGCTCCTATGTTCAAAAAGAAATCTATTTTTTATGACTTAGCTTATTGGCTGAATTTGGTGGTTCGACGCGTAATCGATGTCATGCACATTGAGAAGAATGTGTGTGATAGCTTGATTGGTACATTACTAGACATACCTGGCAAAACAAAGGATACACTCCAAGCATGGAAGGACCTAAAATAATTGAAACTCAGACAGGATCGACATCCCGAAGATATGGAAGAAGGCGACAAATATCTTGGTCCCGCTAGCTACAGTATGAGCAAGGCGGAGAAAATTGCAATGTGCAAATGCTTGCATGGAATCAAAGTTCCATCGGGTTACTCCGCCAACATAAAAAGACTAGTGAACATGAAAGATTTGAAATTAACTGGCATGAAGTCACATGATTGTCATTAGAGGTATTCTGTCGTCGAAGGTCCGAAACCCAATCATAAAGCTGTGTTCGTTCTTCAACGCGATATCACAGAAGGCCATCGATCGGACCAAGCTAGATAAGCTGCAGGAAGATGTGGTCGAGACTCTATCCCAGCTTGAGGTGTTGTTCCCTCCATCATCATTTTGATATCATGGTGCATCTCATTGTTCAGATTGTGAAAGAGATACGGATTCTTAGCCCCGTGTTTCTACATCACATGTACCCTTTCAAGAGGTTCATGGGAGTTCTGAAGAAATATGTTCGTAACCAAAATCAGCCGGAAGGCTACATGGCCGAGGGCTGGGGAACCGAGGAGGTCATTGATTTCTGCGTCAACTACATGAATCTCAAATCAATTGGTGTGCCTGTATCTCGCCATGAGGGGAGGCTACAGAGGAATGGGACGATAGGTGCAAACTCATTCTGCACTAACAACCTCGTTCATTCACGCAAGCTCATTTTGTAGTTCTGCAACAATCAGTTGTAGTGGACCCACATGTCGAAGAACACCAGAAGATGCTACGCACCATAAACCCAGGGAAGTCCGATGTTTGGATCGCGCAAGAGCACCGAGATCATTTTGGTGCCTGGTTACGTAGACAGGTGATGTATAAGTAGATAGAGTGTGGTCAGTTGACGATCTTCAAGGAAAAAGAAGGATTGCCAGAGTGAAGAATGTTGTTGACGAGGAATACTACAAACAATTCGATGCGCTACCTCCTTTCGGAGAGGACGTCGACCTAGGTCCCATGGAAGACACCGGTGAACCTCCCTATGTACGCCGTAATCATAATAAAGGGTGAATCGCTAAGACAAAGTAGCTAAATTGTATTAATTACTATGTATGAATTTATTTTAGATGCAATTAATATACCTCACTTTTGTTATGGAATCTTTAGTTTCTAGTTTATGGTGGAAGATATCTTTATTATTGAGCATATTGATTTTTGATTTTTAATAATGAATTAGCAATAGCACAAGCTAGCACTATTGCTATGTATTACTATTTTTTATTTTTAATGAATTACCTATAGTTATGAACATATTTGTTTTATTTATTTATTGTATTAGAAAATTGAACCAGGAAATTTAGGTATATACAAAACATAATTTTGGTATATAGCAAGTTCAAATTTAAATAAATATGTATTAGGATTTTAGGTCAAAAGAATGTTAATAAGTATAGATAGTACAAATTAAATCAAAATCACTTAAGTAGTGCAGTGTTTTGTTCGGTCTTACTTGTGCAGATCGTGGGTTCAAGTTTCTTCGCGCGCGCGTGAAACTTTGAAAAATTTTCTGCACTCCAAGCCACTAGCAGGGAAAGGAGTTTCACTACCGGTGGACATATTTGGTCAGCAGTGTAACTACTTTCACTGCTGGTGGACTTATTGGGCCAGGAGTGAAGGTACCCTTTCACTACCGGTGCTCAAATTGAGCCGGCAGTGAAAGGTCTCCACTATATTGCTCGACGCTCACCCTCTGACACTTAGAAAAATTTTCCCTACCTGTGCCATCCGCGACACCGCCGTCCACGCCGCCTCCTCGACACCACCGACTACTCCCCGACACCGCCGTCCCCGCTGCATCCTGCCCGACGCCACCATCCCCGTCGCATCCTCCCCGACTTCACCGTCCCTGGAGCTCCATCGTCCCTGTCCCTTAGGCCGCCGTCCCCATCCCTGGAGCCCCACCTTCCCTATCCCGGAGCTGAGGCCGCCGTCTCCGTCCCCTACACCACCGTCCCCCGTGCCCCAGTCCTCTAAACCGCCGTCTCTGCCCCCTACACCGCCGTCCCGCTCATGCCGCCGTCGTCCGCGCCCGCCCGCCTCGCTGACCGATAGGGCAAAGGCAAATCACCCGCCCTCCTTGGTATGGGGTGCCTCGCCGACCGCTGTCAGTTTGGAACTTGGTATTAGGTGAACTATGAGCTGTGCTGAAACACCATTGTGATTAAGGAAGTAGAACTAGATGATAATTTATCATAGTTGCATTTGCTATGTTCAATTGCTCCTGCATTCTCTCAGTTGATACAATGATCATAAGAGTTTGGATCCTATCCTACCTGGAGTTCTCCAAGTGTTGATTGCCTGTCAACCTTGGCTGTGGTAGGCCATTTGGGCATGTATGTTGCGTTCGCATTGGCAAAACTGCTTTTTTTACCACATTACTGGTGATTGGTAGTGGTAATAGACGTCCCTTTTCACAGTTTATCCTGGTAGTGGTGTAAAGTTTGTTATGCTAGAGTGCAAAAACTAGCAGGTGCTTGCTTAAAAGTGTTATTTTTTGCCTATAGTTTTCGGTCAGAGTGAAGCATCTGGCCTCTGAACAACTCTCCAAACTACTTTTCTTTCTTGCATTTTTACATTTTTCTGGATCCTGTTAATGGGAAGAAAAAGTACAGAAAGCACATACGTTTTTGCTAATTTTTTGGTCTTATGCATGTTGATTGCGACTTTCTTCACTGATGCAGTTTATTTTTTGGTCTTATGCATGTTGATGCATGCTATTATCGGGCAGTTTGATATGTAGTTATTGAGAACCAATAGGAAGAAATGAAGTATGATTGATGTATCAGATTGTCATCCAATTCAAATATCATCTATATACAAATGAAACTTGTAATCCAAAATTCACAAGGGAGTTCACTACTTGATCATTGCCTAGGAGAAAATAATCACATTGCCAAGCATTGCATACTACTCATGTACGCATTGCACAAGGCTGGAGTCATGCATGTAGAAAAAAAAGAAGAAGTACAGAAGGTGGCATGGTGATAGGAAAATATATATAGTGGCGATGATGATATTGCTCGAGGATGCTTCAACATGGCCTATTTAGAGAGGATGCATTCTTCTCAAGTCAGCATTTATGTACCAGTCCTACTAGTTCAGAGAGCAGCTTCTTTCAAAACGAGCTGGATGCCCTATCTAAGGTTGACCTCTAGAGTTTTCTTTTAGCCAACCCTAGTAGGACTAGCACATAAATGCTGACTTGAGAAGAATGCTTTCTCGCCAATCTAGGCCAGGTATTAGAAGGAGATGTAGTGCCGCCGTCAAACATTGAAGAAGGTAGCCTGAGCCACTACCTCAACCTGGACTAAACAAATGCCTATGGAGGCAATGAGGTAATTCATAAGTAGATGAGTGCATCTATTGTACATATTATCGTATAGGTTCCCAATAGTTTTTTCGCTTATGCGCATATGCTTGATGCTCCAGAGGGTCACGATAATGAGCAATCCCAGGAGCGGCATCATGTCCGAGGTCCCTCAAAGATACCTACGGGATGATTTGTGATCATGGAGGTCTCACCAGCACAGGAGCCAACTGCAGCAGAGAGAGTTTTGGGGCCATACAAGTCAGTTTATAGGATTACTGTTAAGGATCACGTGCCTATCAGCTACAGATTGTGGATTGGTGAACGAGGTGATCCGCACGTGGTTCCTGATTCGATCAAGAATGACATCTTGTGGCCCAAGATATTAGTGAAGTTTGACTCCCCTGAAGAGGTAGATATGGAAGTAGTTAAACGTAAGACGCTAATGATCATGTTCTTTTCATTTAAGAACTGGAAGGGGACACTGAACAGAACGTATATGCAGAAAGGTACAACGCCAGATTTCCGCAAATGGCTACAACTGGAAGATCATTGGCAAGCCTTTTCGGAGTACAAGTTATCAGAAGAAGCACAGAGGTTGAGTGAGGTGAACAAAGCAAACTCAAAGAAGAACCTGTACCCCCACAGAGTCGACAGTCGTGGGTACGTGAGGAAAGAAGGCAGTGGCAACAACAGCTAGATGAACTGTGAGAGAGAGGTGTCATGCCTGAGACGGAGGGCTGGAGCGAACAATCGACACACTTCCTTCTTGGGAGGGGTGCTTCTTACTCGTCTGATGGAAGCTTATCCTTTACGACATCCAAAGACCTGGAAGCGACTCAAGATCTTGCAAAAAAGCTTGCGGAAGCCCACGAGCAATCTTCACAAGGCTCTTTCAAGCCAGACAGGGATAGGGATGAGCTCACCTTGGCCCTTGGAAACAAGGAGCACGGTGGTCGCATACGAGGCGTTGGGGTCATGGGTTGGAAATACGGATTCCCAAGCGACGTCGACAGTTACAAGAGTCGAAAGAGATCCCAAGTAGAGTGGGATGCAGAACGAGAGGTAGAACAAGCTAGGATGATGGAAATGCTTGAACAAGTGCTAAAAAAAGGAGAGGGAACATACAGAAGAAAAAATAGCACAAGCAGTGTCCCAAGCCCTCATGCGTCAACGGGGTGCCATTGTGAGCGAACAGGAACGGCCGAATGCATCTCTTGATGGTGCGCGCTCCAGCCCCGGTGGTCGTTGGAGTAGCTGTGCATCTACGGGAGTTCTGGGAGCTGACTCCATCACTTATCCTATGGACCTCATCATAGCATGGACACCGTGTGAACTACACATTGGTGCTAGGAACATTACCATCAAGGTGGCTTCCGGCATGGCTTATCCTCGTGGCTCCCATGAACAATTGCACGGATATTTGATACCAGAGGGCTACGCTATTGTTGAAGTAGATGAGGAAGTTGACCAATACCGCCATGTTGAGGTGGACTACCCCACAGAGCAAGGGTAAACACTATAGGAGGGAACGAGCACACATTCGTCGCGTGGGAGAAGGCCTACATAGTGTTTCCACCAGGGACACCTCCCGAGAACCTCTACTCTCCAGTACACCTCGGGCCGTCATCGCCTCTTAATCTCCCTCTCCTCACCCATCTCCTAGAAGAAGTCCACCTCCTCAGCCATCGCCTAAAAGAAGTCCACCGCTCAAGAAGCCAGCACCATTAAGAACCCAGCCATCAGCTCGGAAAACACGATCAGGTTCCGCATCATCCAAGCAGATGACATTATCTAAGAAGTCGGTGGCATCTAAGAAGTTGGCGGAACCCAAGGATGTCTATTCACTCATTGCTAAGGAAACCAAAAAGATTGTGGATGCCAATGTCACATCTCATTTCCATCCTCCACCACCTCCACCGAAGCCTGTTGTGCCTGAAGATGCCGTGAAATTTTTCACGAAAATGGCTAAAGTTAAACAGACGGGGGCAGCTTCAAGAAAGCTGTAACTGACTATGAACGCATCAGTAAGAAGCAGGCCAAGAGCAAGTCAGGCCCAATCATTAAGGATGCTCCAAGCATTGCAGACTTCCTAGCTGAATCAAGAATAACAGGAGAGGAACTAGCACGGCTTATTGTGGGAGCGGATATGCAAAATTTGGATGTTACATGGTCATTTGAGTTGACCAAACCTTTGGTCAAACCAGATATAGAAAGAAACCTTACAACTCAAATGTGCCGATTACATCAGTGGTACTTGGAGCATTCCAGATAGGGTTTTCAGGCGCTCCCCGTAAGATATAGAGATGATTATTTCCTCAACGGGGATGGCTCCTTCTGGGTGTATTTCAAGGACTTGTATGAACTGTATAAGGTAGATGCCCTCGACGTGTCTATAGTCAGAGTGTGGACTCTTTAAGTGACTTATGCATATAATTCACTTTATATGATCTTGTACCTTGAATTTGCATAGCTAACTTCTCTCTTTTGTAGAATGAAGATCCAAGCATGCGGACAAGGCTTAGATAAGCAAGTAGGATTCATCGATCCTGGGCTTGTGAATCAAAAACTTATCAGGGAGAATCTAGACTTCATCGAGGACTACTTATTGAAGTGTCTGCTTCACCACCAATACAAAAAATTCATACTCTTACCCTACAATTATGAGTATATGTTTGCGCACCAGGGCGTCCTCATTTTATGGGCAACTCAATTCTAGTACTGATTTGCTATGGTGACATATTTTGTAGTTTTCGTTGGATCCTCCTTGTCATCCACCCAGACTTGAGCAAGATCATTGTCTTGGACTCACAAAAGAGATATCAGACGCCTTACCAACACCTCATCGACATGCTTAGCAGGTTAACTCGATCATTTAATCTTCTTGACGATTGCATCAAAGTTTAATTGGTATCTAAATTCACGTACAGTGTGTACACAAGATACCAAAAAAAGAGTATCATCTACTTTCCATTCAGGAAGCAATATGATGTAAAAACCGACTTTCCGGTACGTAGGGAATATTCATGTCTTGTATTTCCTATTGAATAAAAAGGTTCAATTCATTCCACTGATGAATCCTTTCCTCTTGAAGTGTATGAGGCAGGCAACCGGCAATAATCTCTGCGCGTTTTATGTTGTTACTAACATGCACGCATTCAGCCTGGACGGAGACGCTATTAGGTTCAATGATCTTGAGGTATGAAATAATATATCAATACCTTCTTTTCAATTTCTATACGTGTTCAAGAACTAATTCTTTCGATTTACAAACACAGCGCTTGAAACTACGCACATATGCGTTACAACCTGCAGAAATACATGCCCTTCAAGAACAAATCGCTGGGTTCTTCTTAGAACATATTATCAACCCAAATGGCGAGTTTCATGAACCGATCGTGCCGTTCACATGTCACAAATCTTCAGATGACACCATTCCTTCTAGTAAGGAGTTGCGACAAGGAGGAAGGCTACCAAGGGGTTTGACAACGTATTATATTTTGCCAAATGATATGATATTAATGCATGTCATTAATTACTATTTATTAATGAATGATATGAACTACTATGTATGATGCGAAGTTGGTATCGACAGGATGACCTTCCAACGATGATGCGAAGGAGGAGCAAGAAGCAGTGGCCAGGAAGCGTGCCCAGGAGGAGGATGAGAGGCTAGCCCGTGAGCTGTACGCTGCGATAGAGCAAGAAGCTGCATCCTGTAAGCGTGCCCAGGAGGAGGAGGATAAGAGGGTGGCCCGTCAGTGTGCTGCGGAGGAGGCCGAAGGCTCAAACCGTAGAGGCGTTCAGGCGTCAGACTTCGATGTCCTTGACACGCCGGCGAGCCTGGAGCGTAGGTGATGCTACGGTAGATCAGGCGTCCCCGAATGTACACATGCCAATAGTAGACAGTGCGGAGACGCGGTCCTCATCGCGGGAGAGGTACAGGTAGAGGTAGAGGGATACTAGACTGGCTGAACTCGACCGACTTTTCATGGGGTGACCTATGAAAACTATTATGTATATATGTGTGTTTGTCGATGCCTATGACTTGAAATATGTGTTCATTATTATGTATTAATGAAGGTGCTTTTATTATTGATTTACATTAAATATATGTATCATTGTATGCATTTATTGAGAGAGAGACTGAGAGATCGAGGAGTGAGAGGGAGTACAGAGAGGACAGAGAGAGGGAGGAGGGGAGAGAGGAGAGGCAAAACACTGCCGGTTGAATCCTTTAGCTGGCAGTAATTTCAGGTTTATCACTGTCGGCTGAATCCTTGAGTCGGCAGTGATAAGGCCCTTCACTGCTGGTTCATCGAGCCGGTAGTGATAGTCCACGACTATCACTGCCCGTTGCCCACTGCCGGCTCCAAAACCGGCAGTGAAGTTGGTTTTGGAGCCGACAGCGAAGGGGGTTTCTGCAGTAGTGCTGAATGCTTTCGATTGGTTTACTGATGTTATTTGATTTGCTTTTGTGAGATGATTGTAATATGGTATGATTGCTAAATGCTTCTGATTGTGCTCTGTGAGATGATTGTAATATGGTATGATTATTGAATACTTTTGATTGTGCTTTGTGAGATGATTGTAATCACTGTTGTGAGATGATTGGACTTTATGGTATGATTACTGAATACTTTCGATTTGATTCTATGAGATGATTGGTTTTCTTTTTTTTTATGAAAAACAACAATATCGCCGGCTGAACTCATAAACCGAAATACTCGTTATCAGTGCTGGTTCATAAACTAGCATTGATAGTCATGGACTATCAGTGCTGAGTAATTAGTGTTGGTTCAAAAACCGGCGCTAATATTGTTTTTGAGCCAACACTTATGATATTTTCTGTGGTAGTGTATACTAATGTTTGTATTAGTTCCAATTTGTTAAACCTCTTGCTTAATTTGGAAAAGACGAACACAAAGAACGCAATACTGATGAGAGAGACTATACTACGGCTTTTGGACTAATTTGTCATGTCAATGTAAAAGCATGTGTTGCCATTAAATTAAACTGACAGTGATGTGCATGCTCAGTTACGCTACTACGGCCGGTAACGTAGTGGTTACATGATCAGCATATAGTGCGGTGCCCCGGTGTGGATATTACTTCATGTCAACCTGTGGCTAGTCCAGCTAGTATCCTTTATCTAGCAAAATGAATGTTAATTAGGTTGTTTTATCCTGGAATTTCCAGGATCAGCTCCATAACCCCTCTTGCTTGATGAGTCTTCACACATCTCCAACTGCAACTATACCCTTTTTTCCTTTTTTTTACAAGAGCGATATTTGCTCACTTGAGCTTACATATGAATAATAATATGACATCAGGCATATTTGTTAGCTACTTAACATGGGGGGAAATTAACATCCATGCAAAAGACAAATGATTCAATATTGTAGCGAACTTATTGCTCCCAACGGTGGATTCTACTGTTCCATGGAGTATTCTTCTTCAATTGTTCTGCTTTCAATTACGCATGGGATTTCTTCATCATTCATGATGCTTTAGATCCTCTTCATCACATCCAATAGTGAGGGTAGGGATTAGATTCACCTCGTTTGTTTTTGGGTGCAACTAAACCCAACCATTGAGAGGTATGGATGGGCAGTGAAGTTACACCGGTCTCGGTTCACTGCTATCACCCCTACCCGACGTCGATGGCTGTCCTGACTGACATCGGGCTCATGGCTTCCTGTTGACATCTACTATGCACCCAATTTATAACCGCAATAGTACGGATCAGCTGTAGCTTTTTCCTTAGAGTGTTCCAAGGTTTATCGAATCCACAGAGATCATCAAGCAAACCTAGGTTATTGTTTAAGAAAAGTAATCCTAACCATGGATATGATTGCATATAGAGAACAAGTTGAATGATTTATGAAATATAGCATAAAGAGGTCATAAACCAAATCTACGAGTAAGCTAGATTAAGCATATAAGCATGATCTAAGTGGTTAATAGTTGTGGTTCTAACCAAAGATTATATTTCCTAAGTTAAGGTTAGCTTCCTTAAATCTATAACTTCCCTCTCACACAATACGGTAGATCACACGCTCACCAAATGCTGCTTTCATGAAGACAGCTAATCGCTACACTCTATGGTAATATAAACTTAAGCATATGGTATCGAAACTAGAAACACCGATTATCCACGAAAAGCCTCGAACTGATACTAGTCTATTCAGAAGAAACTAGATTTACATCCACTTAACCTATATCCTAGTTAACATGATAGTTTGATTAAAAGATCTAATCACCATAATCATGTCTATCAGTTAATCGTCTAGCCTGGAACTAAATGAGGGATAAAGCATAATCATGCAAACCAAGTGACAATGACTACTGTGTAATTTCCATATCTGGATACCCCAGGGTTGCCAACTATTTTTGGAGATCTCTATCTCCAGGAATGGGATCCTTCGATGAATGAAAATTGCATGTGGGCACCGAGGATATCTCGTAAATAGAGAAATATATCTCCAAGAACGGGAAAGAAGACTCTAGAGGATGCACGCCCCTATATATACGGAGCCTGGGGACGATATGGAGGACAACTTGCACAAGCCACAAGAAATTATAAGCCTTTCACAGCTTGATCTTCTTGGACTACAAGCAAAGAAGCCGCTGACTAGGTTAGATCTATCTAGGCTAGCCACGCACCCCCTTTTGTAATAGTCACAAGATCAATACAAGACAAACATGATGTAGGGCTATTATCCTCGACTGCCAAGACAATCGCCAGTGCAATATTCACAACATGTCGGGACCTTCCCCTACAGCTTCCGCTAACTTGGATTGTCGAGACATCTATTTGATGAAAAATCCGCAATGGGTCTGGACTCCTTCATCGGAGGTTACCCTCGAGAAGTCTTTGCAATCAGAGATGGGGGTGATGACTCGACCAATCATGAGGACAACACTTAGATACCAGTCGCTTTGGGTCTAGGTGATGACCAGCTTCCATTGTCCACACATCCCCAGAACCAAAACCCTAACAAAGAGCAAGGCTTACTATCTCCTTATCATCAGCTGGGGGCTACGCATTACAGATCTACAATAGCTCATATGCTTATCCTTCTATAGGAGGCTGTGATGTGCCCTTCGACCATAGATCTAGTAACTCCCACCGGTAAGCGCAGATGAACTTAGTAACCGGCATGATGAAAGAAGTCCTCATCTAGGCCGAGAAGTCCCACATGGCTCTAGCCAGGAATAGCTTGCACCAAGGGAGGTCACACAATGCCCCTTCCGGCGAATCCGACTTGAGGGGATGTAATCCCCGAAAAAAGGCATCTCAAGACGACAACCGAGCAACCAACCATCGCAGGACCTCGCCAGTCAAAGATCATCCGATCACATGAATTCATTGATCAATGGAGACACTCAAAGACCCCCGAGGAGGCATTGTCTGCTCCTTGACGAACCAAGTGTGGGACATCCTTGCATTGCTCAAGCTAGGGTAGCTCCCTAACTCCCATGTGTAGAACACCCGAGGCTGCCAGAACTAAGTAGGGTGCCATCAACTAGTGCCTAGCCTTCTCTCTGATCTACAAAACATGAGCTAGCCGGTAAGGTTTTGCCTTTGGATAATCGAGAAGTACAATGGAAGTACAAATCTCATTGAGTTTCTCTAGATCTACACCATGGCAATCCAAGCAGCTGGCAGGATGAGAAGGTAATGTCAAATTACCTTCCCACGGCTCTTGATGGGGCAGACAGAACTTGGCTCACCAACTTGTCACTATGAACTATCTACTCATGGGAGCAGCTCTACGACGTGTTCCGAGCCAACTTCCAGAATACATACATTAGTCATGGCATGAAGAATGATATCTACCATTACAAGCAGTGGCTCGCTAACCCTATCATGATTAAAAAGTCAAATGGCGAGAGGCAAATGTGTGTGGATTTCCCCAATCTAAACAAAGCCTGCCCTAAAGACGCTTTTCCTCTGCGACGAATAGATCAGATAGTCATCTCCACCTCTACGTGCGATTACCTAAGCCTTCTCGATGCTTATTTCACACTAGATTAGCATGCATCTAGAAGACAAGGAGAAAACCTCCTTCATTACTCTGTTCGGAGTCTAATGCTATGTTAGATGCGTTTTAGACTAAAGAATGACGATGCCACATATCAACGAGGAATGTAGATAACGCTCCATGATCAGATCACCCGAAACATTGAGGCTTACAGTGACAATCTCATCATCAAGACAAGAAAGAAGGAAGATCTCATCTTTGAACTGCAAGAGACGTTCAACAACCCGTGCAAGAATTTAGTCATTCTAAATCTGGAGAAGTGCACATTTGGAGTAGATGCGGGAAAGCTACTCGGTTACCTAGTGTCGTACTTGGGAATTGAGGTCAACCTTGAAAAAATCAAAGCCATCGAAGAAATGCAACCCCTAGGTCAGTACGAGAAGTTCAAAGACTAACCGGGTGCATGACAGCTCTCAACCATTTTATATCCCAACTCGGAGATTGAGGACTTCCCTTCTTCAAATTGCTATGATAACATGAAAAGTTTGAACGGCTAGAAGAGGCAGATGAGGCATTTAAAAAATTGAAGAGGAATCTTTTGTCCCCCTGTGCTAATAACTTGTAGCCAAAATGAAGACCTTATGTTATACATTGCAGCTAGCCCATGTGCTATAAGTGGGGTATTGGTGGTGCAAATAGAAGCGGCGGACAAACGAGAGAAGGGCCAACGACTGGTGTACTACATTAGCTAAGTACTCCCTGTCCCTAAAGAGCACTACACTCTGGTGTAGAAGCTATTGTATGTCGTGTTGATGGCCTCTCATAAGCTACACTATTTCCAAGCCCACCAAATCGTTGTAACCTCAATATTCCCTCTCGGAGAAATCCTCCACAACAGAAATGCAATGGCCGAATCACCAAATGGCCTATCAAGCTTGGGGAATTCTATGTTCAATTTGTACCTCAAACAGCAATCAGGTCTCATGTACTCGCTGACTTCATGGCCAAATGGAAAGAATTTGATCAGTCTTAGGATAGCCGTAGTAGCTTACTAGATGTATGGACACTCTTCTTTGATAGATCGCTTACACTTCAAGGTGTGGGGGATAATATTATACTTATCTCTCCCATGGGAGAAAGCCTAAAATATGCTTTGTAGATTGACTTCTAGCTACGAATAATGTATCTGGATATGAGGGTCTACTCGACAGTTTCTGAGTAGCTTCTGCTATTGGTATATGCTACCTACTCGTTAAAGGGGACTCACAATTGGGGGTGAAGCAAGTTAGCAAGGAGTACAAAATCTCATATAAGACTATGACAAATTACCTCGCAGAGGTGAGGAAGCGGGAAAACAAATTTGTCTGACTCAAGGTCAAATATATCCCAAGGAAGTATAATTGCCTCGCCGATAGTCTTACCCGCCTAGCATCCTCACGGTCTCCAGGACAACATGAGATTTTCATAGAGAAACTCTTGAAGCTATCCATGAAATTATCAGATTCCACAACTAAAGGAGTGGTGTTCTGCAAGACCTATAACCAACTCGGGGGCTCGCCAGGGATTAATGACCCAAAAGGAGTCACAGGGGAACTCATGGCTCTGCTCAAAAGGGGAACCTTCATGGATGGACCCAATCTGCAAGTACCTTCAAGATTGAGTTGTCCTTGAAGATGATGGACTATCCGAGCAAATTTCCCATCGATCCAGGATGTATGCCTTGGTAGATGGCGCCCTCTATCAAAGAGGCGGTCATGGAGTACTCATGAAATGTATCTATCAGAAGCAGAATAGATAACTACTCGAGGAAAGCAATGGAGGGGTGTATGGAGCTCATGCTTCCTTCCGAACCCTAGTCAGAAATGCATTTGGATAAGATTTCTATTGGCCTATAGCTCTCCATGATGCGAGCGAGTTGGGAAAAAATGTAACAACTATCAATTTGATAGTAGACGAGTACATCAACCCACTCAAGCCCTACCGACGATCCTCTTGTCGTGGCCATTCGTGACTTGGGGGTTGAATATTTTGGAGCCCTTCGCGATAGCACCTGAGGGCTTCAAGTTCCTATCCGTCGCAATGTATACCTTCACCAAGTGGATTGAAGCTAAGCCAGTTGGCAAAATCACCTCAGCAACCACTAAGAAGTTCATCATGAAAAGTGTCATGGCAAGGTTCGGTGTTCTGAGTTAGATCATCATCGACAATGGCACCCAATTCTCAAGTGCAGCATTTATCGACTATTCCGAAGGACTAGGCACTACTATTTGCTTTGCGTCCATGGCTCATCCACAAAGTAATAGACATGTTGAGTGGGCAAACAACATAGTACTCCAAGGAATCAAGACCCGCATCTTCAACCGCTTATCCGTCTATGCTAAAGCCTAGGCCTCTGAGTTGCCTAATGTACCTTGGGCACTCCGAACAACATCCTAGTAGGGCAACAGATGAAACGTCTTTTTTCCTAGTCTATAGGGCCAAACCAATGTTGCCATGTGAACTAAAGACCAAATATCCTTACGTCGAACTATACATCGACAAGGATGAAACCTCAAAAAGGCATGATAAAGGACACAAGTGCTAATAAGATCATCACGGTACCAGCAAGCCCTCCAGCGCTACCATGACAAGGACATTCCCAAAAGATCCTTTGAACCTGGAGGCCTGGTTCTACGATTCATACAGAGCCAGAAAAATAGCAACACACTATCTCCAAAGTGGGAAGGTCCTTACAGGGTGGTTGAGTCTAACCGACCAGGGTCGTATAGGTCAGCAATAGAATATGGTCAAGTCCTTAAATTCTTTGAATATCGATCAGCTTCGTAAGTTCAACCTGTAAGTAATTATGATATATTTTGTAATTTAGTCGTAAAAAATTAATACATGTTGTTTACCTATTTTCAATCCAATGCCTTAAAGAATTGAGATAAGCCGCTATTTGGGTACTTATGCCCACACGCACACTCAGATTTTTGGATTGCCCATCCAGGTATTCTTCCCAGATGACTAGTCAGGAGCTTCACATGTACTTGGACTACAAAAACTTATCGTGTGCGCCATATTTCAAATGAAAAGGGAAGAATATCTTTTAGGGACCACTGAAAACCTTATTGATTCCACAAGTGTCCAAAAGCTAAAGACACTTTTCACTCAAAGCCTAACGTAAGGTCATCGTGATGAACATCCTAACAAGAGATCTCGAAATCCCTAAGCTACTCGGAAGAGACAATGACTGAACACTTGTTTAAACATTGTATTCATGAAGATTCAGTCATACACAAGCATTGCAATAGAAATATGATTTTTTTATTAACAAGATTTTGAGCTCTTTTATAGATAAGCTAAAGAGGATTACAAGAAGTCCTAAGGTCTACTCAACATCACGCAAAAAGAGGAAGGAAGAGAACAAGTCAGGAAATTCTCTCCCTCCCCGTTTTCATCCATGACTACCGTCGTAGCCGGTGATAATGGAGAGCATAAGGTTGGGGAAGAGGCGCTGGCTCCTCCTCAAACCTGTTAGTGTCGCTCACCCAGCTACTCCCTCCGGTCGACCTCGTTGGTATTGCCCGAGGACGAAGGGGATGAAGCAGTTGTGACTGGTGTGCCTCTTCTTCCAGTATCTCCGCCTCTGGAAGGTCTCTTTCCACTTTGTCTTGGACTTGGGATGACCCTAAGGATGCTAGGGGCTTCTGTCTTTAAATGGGATGCTGTTGATTGTCACCTTCTCTTCAATCTCCTCCTCAGAGGAGGAGATGTCAACAACCTCCACTATTGAACCCAAGTTGATGGGGGATGATGGAGGTGTGGGAGGAGAGTACTCCAGCAAGGATGGGGAATATTTAGGTGAAGTTGGAGGCTCCATGGCTGGATGGTGGTTTGGTGTAGCGAAGCCTCATCACCCGGGGACTTTTAAAGGCTTTTGGGTCACGGAGACATCATCTCTTCATGTTAAGGCATTCCGCGCGTGGATTCACAGTGGTTCACGGGCAACCAAGGGACAGTTCCATCAATGGCGCATCTTTTCAACTGGCCTACATGGAAAAAGTGGTGTCCTCTTGGAGCACTTGATTACCCGTTGGTTTCTTCAAAGCATACGGGACAATTGAGAAGACAGAGCATAGCCTCACTATAATCGCATAGTTTTTCTACCAGGCATTACCACTGCATAAAATCTCCGCTGTGAAGGTCCAACTTTCAAACTCAGCCAACAATAGATTCTATCTTTTTGATTTTTTCACAAGAATCAGATGATATTTTTTGGGCGACTCATAAATCCTACTCGGACGTAATACTTTCTCGAGAACTCGCTTGAGATCTCAAAGGCGTTCAGAACACTGGGTAGATGATAAGAGAACCCTGAGAACCTGGTTGGACACTTCATCCTAATCAAGAACCCGAGTCTTACTCGATGACGTGGTTGGACAAAATGCTTATCTTTGTTGATCGAGTATTTGTCCTATCGAAGCCTCATTTCATGCACTGCTGGGGAGCTTGACGATGACTACTGTGTAATTGCAATATCTGAATACCCCAGGGTTGCCTGCTATTTATAGAGCATGTCTCTATATCTGGGAAGGGGACCCCCTAATGAACGGAAACTTCATGTGGGCACCTAGGATATATCGTAAGCAAGAAAGTTTATCTCCAAGAATAGGAAGGAAGACTCTAGAGAATGTATGATGCCCCCCATATTTATGTAGCATGGGGACACTGTGGAGGACAAGTCGCACAAGCCACAAGACATTAGAAGCCTTTTGCAGCTTGATCTTCTATGACTACATGCAAAGAAGCTGTCGACTAGGTTACATCTATCTAGGCTAGCGACGCACCCCCCTTTGAAACTGTTGCAAGATCAATACAAGACAAACTTGATGTAGGGCTATTATCCCGAGGGAGGCTTGAACCTATCTAAAAACTCCCATGTGTATTCCTTTGATTTGTCTACTCAAAGCATCCCCTATGTCTCCTACAAATTTGTAAGATTGGCGGTTCACCAATTGTCAACACCAAGCATTGAGAGAGAGAACAAGATCACTAATCATACTTCAACAAAAGGCAAATCAATCTTCATAAAGATAATTGATATAAACACCATCATAGACATACCTTGAAGGCAATCAAATCTCGGCTATTCAACTTTGATCTAATTAGAACCTTGAATCATTAGAGCCTAATTAGAACATCCTTTGATCAGAGTGCTCTAATACAATGCTAATTACTAGTCTAATTAGATAAACTAGACTAGCCTAAATTAATACAAACAATCGGACAACTAAACTTTAGGGGGGGGGGGGGCGGGGTGAGATTTTGCAAAAATTGGCTCTGAACTTGAGAGTGGATGATTAGGACATCGAGAGCTTTTGATTATATAGAGGTTGGAAGGCGATGTCACACATCTCGAGGAAATTAGAGTCAGTGCCATGCGACACTAGGGATTAGTTCCATGCAACAATCGGTCTAGGTTCGCTTGTCATGGCCGGTCTTCTTGTATGGTTTATATGACAACTTTACCCTCTTGACAGGAAAGGATCTGTAGGTGGATTTGGTGATGATTCCAGCAAAGAGGTAAGTCATTTTATGGATCAGTGTGCCAAATACCACTACATTGAGCTTGAATCGCTTGATGACCAAGATGATCATGCAAGTGATGTTCGTAGCAAGTTGGAATCTTCCTCTATGGCTTCCGACAACATGGACTGTCAAAGAACCTACCCGAAGAAATCCTCTAATGACGAGTCCATGATGGATGTGGACTCCTTGTGTATCAGAGCCTACCCCCGAGAAGACTTCACCATAAGGGACGTAGGCGCTGGTCCATCCAATCATTACGATGATCATGCAAATTCTCAAGACCTCAATGATATGGCTACGGGGAACAACAAGCAACCCCCCCACTGATGATAGCTACTCCAATCCAAAATCTCAGCAGGAATAGGAATCTCACATCTCCTAATCATCAGTAAGGAGCCTAGTGTTTTTGATATGTAGCTCAGAGGTTCCTAATTCTATAGGATGCCCTCTGACAGCCCCTTACTACAAATCTTAATACTCCTAAGGGCAAAGGCTGGCTCAACTTGATGGACGACCTCTCCAAGCAAGCTTAGGCTTAGTCCAAGATCTCTCATCAAATAGTGGCCGCAAACAACTCTACCCGAGGGAAGTCCTGCACTGATCCTTCTCGTGATGACTCAGATATAGAAAGATGTAATCCTAAAAACAATACAAGCCAAGAAGACAATCGAGCTCATCGCTGCCACAAGTCCTTGCTGATCAGGAACCTTCATATTGTCAATCTGCGTGAACCATCAACAGTTGTAAATTCTCATGGACCCCCAAGGAACAGTTGACTTCTCCTCAATGACCAAACCGGAGGTCACCCAGGTGTCATTCGAGTAGAAGCCATGGCTAGTCTCTGACCCTGATGGGCAGAGCGCCCGTGGGTACCTGGATCAATCAAGATGTTGTTAGTGGGTGCCCGGCTTTCTCTCCAGATATCTTGAGGGTTAACTGGCCAGCTCGGTTCCAGCCTGAGTCAATCAAGAAGTACGACTGGACTACCAATCCCATTGAGTTCATCCAAATCTACACTAAAGCAATCTAAGCGATGTTGGGTGGGGGGCAACAAGGTTATGGCCAAATACCTCCCCACAACCCTTGAGGGGTCGGCCAGAACTTGGCTAATCAATCTACCGCTAGGGATTATCTACTCATGGAAGCAGCTCTGTGACCTGTTTCAAGCAAATTTCCAAGGCTTGTATGTTCATCTAGGCAAGAAGAATGACTTTTTCCGTGTTATTCAGATGGAAAAGGAAACAATGCGTGAGTTCATTCGATGCTTTAGCAACACCCGAAACTCCAACCCAAATATAGCTGACTATGACATCATCCAGACATTCATCAAAGGGGTAAGGAGTCGTCGATGCACTAAGGATGTCACCATGCATGAAACCGAGATAGTCAAAGAGATAATTGAGATTATCGACAAGACAACCAATGTTGAGGAGGCTCTCTTATTCATCAAGGAAGGTGATTAGGGTTAAGGGTGGCAATGGGTCATGTCGAGGCCGGGTGAAGTGAGAATGCACCAAACCCAAAATCTGAGACCTCAAATCTCACTTGTCCCTGAAATGGTTACCAGGTGCAAAATGATACCTAGCCCTAGCCCCATCAAGGACTCAAGACTCGACAGTGCACTTGAAACCCAATGGTCTCCCCTCAATGCGACAACGCCTGGATCTAACCTTGCGGACGACCAATCAAGGGAGATCTCGACCGATCTAACCTTGTGGTCAGCAAGGAGGAGGTCATCGAGGAGATGCTCTATCCAAGGATGCCGCCAGAGCATGTAGTGTGCCTGGCGTTGTCGCTCATCAGCCACCCACACGGGCCCTTTCTACGTGGGCACCTTGGCCACGCTAGCTGTGCAGGTGCCAATTCTTGAGGCGCAGTAGCTAGCGGGTGGAGCTGCACAGGCATGGGCCATGTTGGTTGAGCGGGCAGCGGGAGGGGAGTGCCAAGCAAGGGAGTAGGGAGGGGGATGCTCCGCCATTGCCAAGCATGGGAGCCACCGTCTCCAAGCACAGGAACGCCCACCACATCGTGTAATCCACTAAGCCACTCGAGTTGGTGAGCATGGCAGGGCATGGTAGTGGACTGTCATGGACTTGGGTTTGATGGGCCTCAAATTTCGAGGCCCGTGGGGCATCCGTGGGTGCAAACTGCAACACAAACATGAACCCGAATCAGGTCGAGCACCCTACCCAATGGCCCCACAGGACCTTTTCTCCACCTAAACCCACTCCCGCCTTGTCTAAATCCCATGGGGACCTGATCCGACCCACTGCCTCCCTTAATCAGGGCAACCAACGCTCTCAACCTAGACTAGATGATGACTCATCCAAGGTCATGCGCAAGAAGAAGTGCTCTAAGGGAGGCAAAGGTAAGAAAATAGAAACTATTGAAGTTTTGGTAGATCTTCTCGACAAGTATCTTGTCTCATCACAAGGCAAGAGCAATCAATAGGGAACTAGCAAGTGCTCCAGCAAGCCCTGGTGCAACTTCCACCAAACCGATGGCCACAACCTCCAACAATGTGGCTTCTACCAGAAGCTGGTTTAGGCTAAGATCAATAAGGTCAGTGGGAAGAAGACCCAGTCATGACCCAGAATAGGGACTCCAACTCTAGCAATTTCTCAGACAAGATGTCTTATCAAAAGGAGGACAGGACAACCCACTAAATGTTTAGCAGCTCGATGTCCTACGACCCCAAAAGGCACTACATTACCATGGCCCGAGAACTTCTTGGAGCTATCTCCAAGAATCGCAAGGCTGTCAAGTAGTCAAATGTCGAAATCTCTTTCAACTAAGATGACTGTCCGAAGAACTTCGTATGGCCATGCCGCTTCCTTATTGTAGTCGAGCCTATAATCAATAACTGTAAGGTTACCCGAGTGCTAATCGACGGGGGAAGTTCTATGAACATCCTCTTCGTGGGTGCACGTGAGGTGATGTAGATCTCTAGATCTTCCATCAAGCTGGTTCCTTCGGCCTTCCACATCATAGTACCTATATCTTCGGCCATACCTATCAGCCAGATATTGCATCCTATCACCTTTGGAAAGCCCGACAACTTTCGAACAAAGAAAATTTTGTTTGATGTAGTTGGCTTTGAAATAGCATACAATGCCATCTTAGGATGACCAAGCTAAGCCAAATTTATGTTTGCCACGCACTACACTTACATGTGCATGAAGATTCCAGGGCCCATGAGAGTCATCACCATCCGGGGCTGCACCAAGGAAGGTCTACACTTTGATAAGTGGAGTCTCGACATGGCAGCTTAGCACCAACCCGATAAGGAGACCAAGAACTCGAGGCCCGTTCTGGTCAAGAAGTCTTCATCGCTACCACAACTAGAGCATCCAAAAGCAAACTGAGAACCCAAGGATCTGGTTCTACGACTAGCTCAAAACCAATGTAATATCAATATGTTATCCCCAGAGTAGGAGGGTCTTGGTACATCAGTTAAATCTAATTGTACTAGGTCGTTTAGGTTAGCAATAGAAGATTGTCGGGTCCTCAATAATTCATGGAACATCGATTTGCTCCGTAAGTGCTTATGTAACGACTAACTGTACATTTATATTAATAAAGATCATATTGCCCAAAAAGTCACATAAATATCCATTATGACCTTATCTATTATCCCTTGGACCTTAATGTCTGGCAATGGGGCAAGATGTTGTCTGGATACGTCTACCTATGCACGAACCCGAGGTTACAAAAAGTTTTTCTATGACTGAAGGGAAGTTTGAATCTTTTACTTATTTACATTACTTACTTCTTCACTTTTAAATTGCTTATCCAAATATTCTTCCTAGACAAACAGTCAAGGGCTTAACGAGTACTCGGTACTAGAAACTGAAAACAAATTTGTGCGCACACACCAAAGTGGATTCCAGTGAGAACGGATGGTGTTCTAGGTCGCAACCTTGGGCTTGTAAAAAGGTTCCTCATCGCGTCCATGAGTGCCCAAAGGCTACGACGCTTTCCACTTAAGTTGGACCTAAAAATAAGCGCCCCAAATAGCAGGTGATGTCTCCTAAACTAATAATAAGGAAAAGCGATCAAGCTTAAATGCGATAGGTTATCAAATGCATTTGGTACCCAACACCTATGAAGCTCTCATTTCGAATACAAACATTTAGGATAAATATCTAAGTTTCGAACAAAATATCGAGTTCACATCCCATAATGTATGAAATAGCAGTCCTAAGGTGATGACACGAAGGTCATCATATCTACATATCCTTTGCTAGCTCATAAATGTCCCCCACTAGTTGGTTGACCTCCTCATCATCTTTCCCAGGGAATTCCACTTGGAGGACGTCAGTGTCGATCTCCTAGTAGTGTGCCTTTAGAATCACCAACACCCAGGCAATTGCCTCTTCTGCACCTTGTCAGGCCTAGCATGAGATGCGGTTAGCCACCACTGGCCGGTAACATTTGAAGGTTTTAGCAAACTGTGTCACCCAGTTGGCTAACCTGGCGGTGGTTGCGTCCTCCAAAGGTTCCACTTGGAGCCCGACTACATTGAGGGCATCCTGGAATATATCCAAGGCCATGGCAAGCTACTGCTAGATGGAGTATATCCGGCCCTCCTCCTGGGAAAGGGCATCCCAGGTTTCAGATAGCTCTGAACATAATGACATTTGGTTCAAAAGGAGACAAGCATATGGCGACTACGACATATGTAATTCACAAGAAACTTACCTCAGGACTTGTTATCTAACTTTGAGTGTAGATCCTCCTTATCAGAAAACTCCTTAGAGAGCTAGAGGCCCATCTCGTCCAGCTGACAATTCTTCTCGACTAGTTGCCGCTCCTTCTCGGCTTCGTGCTTGCCTAGCTGGGACCTTTACTCTAGGACTTCCTTGCGGAGGGCGTGCATCCGCGACATGGCCAGCTGAGCACACATAAGTCTAGTAACTGAAAAGTTGCCTTGAAAGGTAGTACTCACCATGAGAAAGGAGCCCAGGATGTCCTTTGGGTTAAGACCAACTTGAACTCGGGTCCCCTTGACAACATCGTTCTAGGGCATTCCACTTGGCAACCCGAGGATAGTCTGCTCGTGCTGCTCAGGCATCGTGACTGCCACCTCCCCACTTCCTCCAGCAAAAACTAGGGGCTTTGTAGTCTCGTCTCCCTATCCCTTGCTCAGATTTCCTTCGCCGTGCTTGGAGAAGTTGTCCTCCAAAGCTTGAGATTCTGGAGAGTCGCAGCAAGTGCTGATGCTCCATAAGGCGGATCGTCCTCCAACAATCTATGAGAAAGAAGCTAAGAACCACATTTCTAAAATGTAAGAAGAATACCAAGGGGAACATCTGTACTTGGGTTTCTTGAGGTCCCTTATCATTCTTAACTTGGCCGGGTGGAGCCTCGTTCCCTTGGATGTCTTCTTATGGGCATCCACCTTGAACTCGGCTTCTGGCACGGACATGGCCAAGTCAACCGAGGTACCTGTGCCAATGACCGCCTTTCTACGATCTTGGTCTGTCATCTACTCATGTTTTAGACTAATCGTTACCGCAGCTGAAGAGGTTCAGCGAGAAGCTAGACTCACCTGAGGTGCGCGTTGCACAGATAGAAGCATGAGGGCTGGAGTCAGGGATGGGAGCGGCGCCCGGGCTCACTTGCCGACCGGTTGCCACCCACTGTGCCCTCAACCTCCTTCGACACGTTCTTACCAGTGGAGGGTGATGCTATCAACATGGCCGTGGCACTCTCACTTCACCTCAGGCCTGTGACCTTTTCACGACTTCGATTTCGTCTAGGTCCTAATCATGTACGCCCGTATTCTCGGCTTCTCGGTTAGGCCTCCTGTGTCCTAGGTGCTTCATCATCGGTGCAGACCACTACCCTGGATCAGGACTATTCGGAAAGAAGAAAATAAAAAAAATCATGAGACCTACTGATAAGATCTTAGCCTTATCCCCATCTTCCATCTCTATGATGGGGATTGAAATGTTTGGGTGGTTTCCCTCATGGGATGTCTCGAAGAAGAATTTGGTGCTCTTCTCTAGTTCCACCAAGAGAGATTTGCAATAAGGAATAACTCATAAGAAATAAATACTTCTAACCCCCAAAAAATGCCTGGGATAGGCGGGTACCTATCTCACCTTCTTAGGACAGGTCCTCTTTGGCTGTAAACTCTATGTGCCCAAAATCCTTGATCATAGAGGACTTAGGCATTGCCTGCTGAAGTCTCCATTGATGTCCCATGCCATTAGTCCCCATTCCTTCAAAATCTGGATCTCGATGATGAGGATTCAATTGCAGCAATGGTTTGTGGTGAATCCATCCACACTGCTGTTGTGAGTGGTGCGAGCCCTTGATATGTAACTCTGGGTGGGGGAGGCTGGTAGTAAAACCACCTCTTGTGCCGAGAACTTCTTCGAAACATAGAAGTACCAAAAAAGGTAAAGGGGGACACACGCCCAGATACACCTCACATAGGTGTGTGAAAATGCTAAGCATGACGATGGAGTTGGGATTGAGGTGGATGAGCTCAATGCCACAAAAGCTTAGCACACAGAGGAGAAAGCTAGAACGGGAGAAACAGAAGCCACAATGGAAGAAATCGATCAACACCACATCCTAGGATGTATCTGGGCTGGGGATCTCTTAACCCTCCGCTGGCGTGCATGTGATCAGAGCATGTGTAGGGATAATCTCATCATGCTCCAACCGGAATAGGACCTCCTTGCTGCCCATGCCGGGATCATGGACTTGATGACGGCGGAGGTGGAGGCCGCTTGTTTATCTACCTTCTTGCTGCCCATTTTGCCTGGAAGGTGGGGGAGAAAGGTTAGCATTTTGGTGGCAGTTGCAGGCAAAAGATCAGAGATGAAAAGGTCAAGGGTTCAAGGAAGACGATGATGGAGGATGGAAATGTCATAAGAGCTACCTCAGTTCCATTTTATACAATGACGAGAGGCACTTGACTAGGGCTAGGCAAAAATACACTAGAACTGAAGAACCAAACTGAACCAACACCGAATCATCGAACTTGTCAGTTTTTCGGTGTTCGTTGATCAATTTGGTTCCTATTCCTGTGCTATTCGATGTATGGTGGTTGGTTCGGTTTTGAGATGTCAAAAACCGAAGCACCGAACACCCACAGAGGACATCCATGTGACACGGTCTTGGGCTGCCCTACCGCGCACCAATAGCCAACATTGGTGCGCCCTCCTGGCCTCCCATGTGACATGCCAGCCTTGGGCTGCCCTCCAACACACCAACCTTGGCCTAGCCTCCTGCATGCTACTCGGCTTGCGGAGCCGCTTAGTGGTCCCGCCTGGCCAAACATCCAGGTTATCTAGGCGCGCATGAATGATATGATCAGAAATTCATTGAACACCAAAACCTGAACCATTAAAACTGAAATTGTACTGGACGGTTTCCCAATTTTTTTCATAATCTTTGGTTTGCATATTCTGAAAACCAAAATGTTCATACACTGAATAAACCAAACCGAAACAACCGAAAACACCGAATGCCCAGGCCCACACTTGACAATTCTCTAAGTAGCGTGATAACAGTTCCGATTACAACTTAGGGCCACGATTTGATGTGCCAGCATCTCATTGCATTTAATGCTTAGAATCTCTTTTGATACATGCAGGAGTAGTTGGAATAGAACCCCAGGGAAACCGGCACACTACCTCGCCCAACGCACACAATTTTCATACATCATCATGATCCTCTACTAGGGGAGATGTTCTTCACCACTACGTGAATTTTCCTCTACGACGATGCAAATTTTAAACCCAGCCCATGAAAAATCTTTTCTCCCCATCATTTGAAAATGTTGGGATGATATTTCCCTGATGACTTAGAATTCATTTCAAAAGTTTGGGATGATATTCAGATGACTTAGAATTCCTTCTCAAATGGAATACCTACCCTTTGCTTACATAAGTACCCAAAGGTATTCAAAATATCAATTAGAAGACCCGAGGACTTCCGGACAATAGGCTAGATTTGAACTCCTATCTGGGAACTTGAGCTATCACTTGAGGAAATAGCCTATCAAAATGTTCTCTTTGCTAGGCTAAGTTTTTGATCCATCGTAGCCTCATTTCATATACTGATGTGAGGCTTGACGATGGGTAGTATAAAATTACCATAAAGAGGTGTCCTATACGTATACAGATCCCCAAGTGTTTCCTATATTCTTGGTGCATACATTTGTGCATGGAAAAGGAATCCTTAGATGTATGAAAGCTGCTCGCATGTATCAGGGTATCTCGTAAATAGGAAAATCTATCTATAAAGATAATGAAATCCTACTCGGAAAGGAGTCCGGAGCCTACATGGCAACCACATATATATACAGAGCCAGAGGACCCTACGGAGGACATGTCGAAACAAGTCCATCAAACAAGCAACAAGCCAACAGAAGCTACCTTTAAGTGGTCCACGAGCCCCTAAGTCTTCTGTACTAACGATCTACGTCAACATCTCGCCGATACTACACGCAAGGAGCCCTCGAGTAGGTTTAGATCCCATCAAGGCTAGCCAACCCGCCCCCCCCCCCCCCCCGCAATATGTCTCAGAGATCAATACAAGACCAAAGAACATAGGGCTATTATCCTTCAAGAGGCCTAGACCTGTATAAATCTCTATGTCCTGTTGTACGGTTCGGCTACGGGAAGTATCCCCTACTTTATTCATGTAGTTGTAAGATCAATAGTTTACTAATCATCGACAATAATGATGATAATAAATCAATAATATATTGAGAGAATTTGATGCTAATTTGGGTCGATAATTGGCGTCAACACCTTCACCCCCCCCCCCCCCCACACACACACCACCATCACCATCCCACCCTGTATAGGCCATTGAACCAAAAGTTTATTTTATTGTCAAATAGGATAAATCATGCTGTGGTCCATGAACTCACTACCAAAAGTCTCATGGAAAGGCTTATTCAAACATATATAGTTGCCATCTGCTCAACACTCTAAATTTGACTGGTGGTTGCCATTGGGAAAAAAGGTGGGGAAAATCTTTTAACCATTAATTTTAACATCTGTCATGGGCCATTTAGTGGTCATAATTCTCATCTTAAATGTATAATTTGGAACAAGTGGTCCAATTGTGAATTAACATCAAATTTGAATTTCCTCAGCATGGGATTTCTGCATCTGTCATACTCAGAAGCAACTTCATTGATCCCAATAGTGGGGTTAGGATTTGGCTTCACCTTATTATGTTGGATCTGCAATTCTGGGTTCACATATTACCAACCTTAGAGATGGATGGTCAGTTATCGGTTTGTGTGTGTGCAACATTGATGCCACCGGCATGAAGACAAAGGAGGAAAACATGCATGGCGGCTGCAGAAGGGGGTGAGTGGGGCCATATATGTAGTGAGGGACATCACGATAGTATGGTTTTGAGCAAATGCTCAGAAAGATGTCTAAATTTTTTAGAAAACACTTGATGAACATAGAACACATTATTTAACTATTTTCGTTAATATTTAGATTTCAGTCAAGGTACATAGATATTCAGTCAGTATACTGCATAGATTCATCGATTCTAGCTCTCTAGGTAGCCCCCATATATGTAATTAATTCATGAATTTATTTTATTGTCAGAAAAGGAGAAATCATGGTGTGGCCCATGAACTCACTTCCAAAAGTTCGATGAAAAGACTTGGATCAACCATATTAGTTGGCATCTACTCAATAATCCAAATTTGACCTGTGATCCATCACTGGCCACCAGGGAAGAAAAGCTAGAGGGTAATAATGCTTTTAACTATCCATGTTAACCACGACGCACTATCTGTCATGCGCCATTTTAATGGTCACAATTTACTGAGTAGAGCAAATGACCCATTTGCCAATCCAAACCAAAGTTTAATTACCTCATCTTGACCTCGTGCAACCTTTTTAGAACTTCAAGAAGTTTCAAGAGGTGCATGCATACTATATACGCATGCCCTGAAACATAATGCAACAAGACTACTATAGAAAATCCAATTATTATTGGCTGGTAAACTCCCTTCACTGCCGGTTTTCCAGCCAGTAGTGGGTAAGTAGCGATAGCCCCCGACTATTACTGTTGGCCCAAAGAACCGACAGTGAAGGAGGTTATAACTGCCCTCTCAAGGCTTGAGCCGGCGGTGATGCCCTGAGTATCACTATCGGCTGGTGGTTTTGGTCGGTAGTGACACCTATGGATTAACTGCCGGCTGAATCCTTGAGCTAGTAGTGTTTTGCCTCTCCTCTCTCTCCTACCTCTATGTCCTCTCCTATCTCTCTCCTACCTCTCTCTCATCTCTATCTCTCTCTACCGCTCAATACATGTATACAATGAGACACATATTTAATGTAAATCAATAATAAAGACACATTCATTATTATATAGTAATTCATGTCCTTCATTAATATATAGTAATTCATATTCTTCATTAATATGGTGTCATTTGAACATATATACGCTGTCAAACCCCCTAGTAGACTTCTTCCTTATCGCATACTCTCTACTAGATGGTATAGTGTCATCTGAAGGTCTCTCACACGTAGATGGCACAATCGGTTCATGAAAATGTCACGCCTGGTTTTTCAAAAGAATAACCAGGTACATTTCACATGTATGTCAGGATCAGTTTCATCATACATGCAGTGACATTATAAGTGGTATACAGTTCTATATCAAACAAAATAACTTTATTGAAATAAATACCAGAGTTTTAAACCGTAGCAAAAGAACAAGAGGAAACTCCAACAAAAACTTCAGGGCACACCACATGCAATCGACTGGGGGAACGCGACCTAGGACACTCCATCTTCATTGTAGTCTTCAGCTTCCTTGATCTCCACATAGTCTTCTCCAACTGAGCAATATTTATTATTGGAAATAGTAAGGGCCTATTTGGTAGATCTCTACCTGATCTAAATTCTCTGAGGGGAGTGATTCTTTGGAGGGAGTGATTCTTTGGAGGAAGTGATTATGTGGCTGAAAGTGATTCTCAAAAATAAAATATATGGAGAAAGTGATTCTGTGCGGGAAGTGAATCAGGGGAAGCTGCTTTTTTCAGCTCCCCAACTTCTAGTTCATTTCAGAGAATCACTCCCATGGATTCCACACAGGGAGCTAAAAGCTGAAAGCTGTTGTTTGGCAAAACTCCCCCCTGATTCCAGCCGGGAAGCTACTTTGGGAGCTCTGCCAAATAGGTCCTAAGTGTGAGTACATAGAGTACTCCGCAAGTGTGGAAAAGCATGACATGAAGGCTTAAAATAAGAAAGGCTTGACTCAGGTTTACTGCATCTATGCCATCGCAAACTAGGACTCAAAAAGGACTTAGCAATTCTATTTACTATGTGTGATGACTCCAACATTAAAGGAATAGCTCATCGGATTCCATTCGACTACCAGACTCACCAGATATCTCATATCTAGCTACCAACTAATCAAGGCACCACCACCCCGACTACCCAAAACCAACTATCCAAGATCCCCACTGATCATGAAGAAGTTGAAGTCCACTCTTGACCATGAGCACAGCTGATCGATTAGTTTTATATTCTGCAGAGTCTACACATTTTCCCACGAGTCGTGATTAACTCTTTTACCGGTACCCGTCGGTACCTTACATACTTACAAGGTGTGCACCGAGAGATCAGTACAAGGCGGTTACAAAGCTCCTGCCAAACTACAAGCACCCACTAAGGTTTCACCGCTAATAGCGATTCCATCACTACAGAAGCCCCCTCTTGTGCCACTCAATAGTCCATTGGTGCTCACAGAACCGGAGACGTGACTAATTAATTAGTCAGGCCGTATCCATATAGGTCTGTGGTTACGCTGTTATGCCGGGTTATATGTCCATGAACCGGTCCTTAGGATATCAAGTAGGTACTCGCACATCACCTAATGCGCACACAACAGCCATACCAACCAAACCAACCTGTCTAGATCCCTATGTTCCATGTTGCTACAAAAATTACCCAAATTGATTCATGTTGCAGAGACCATTAGTCAGATTAACATTTAAAGCACCTGACTTGATAGCATGACTAAGCATTTCTACCCTTGACACTTCAATTACAACACAAGCGACAAGAATGATCATGGGATTCATATTACAAGCATGCATTTAGAAAGTAAAAGGCACACTTTTCTATAATAGGATCAATGTGATCAAGGACACTTACTTGGATGCTTCTTTGTGATCTTCGTAAACGAGGTCCTAGAATATGCCAAAGTCTTCACTTTGCAAATCATCGATTCTTCTAAACACATCGTACTCTACTCACATAAGCATGCAATTAAGAGAAAAACTAAATAAATACAAGATAAAACCCAATTTGCAAATCAAAAGGGGAAGAACAAAGGATTGTGGTTTTCGATGAAGAAAGAACTGGGTCGACTGGATTTAACATGAAGATGATGGAAACTAGGATTTTATCGGAGATGGACGTACAAAGATGTCCGAGAATATTGACAGGTGAGATATTATATAATTTTATAAATATTATTTTAAATATTGAATTCAGATTCTATGGTCAACAATATGTGAGCACTACACATCGAAGTCATATGATATGCATCCAACTTATTAAAATAATACTTAGAAATTATAGTGCTATGCGATAACATTAATTATCGGACATGAAAGAGTATGGATTGCTGAATTATGATGAATAAGATGAATATCTAGAGTGGTGTTTGAATTTGGATACAATTCGCTAATAAGAATTGAAGAGATAACTTGTATTTGAACTAAAAGGACTAGAAACAGAATTAACTATAGACAACAGGGGATAACTTCAAAGAATCATCAACATGAATTAAAAGGAATAAGAAAGAAAGAAAAGGGAGGGGGTTTTCTGCTATTTTACCAAGAGAAAGGAGAGCAGAGCAGGCCTCGGCCGTCCTCTCCCTGACGACGATCGCCAGCGATGGAAACTCAGGGAGCGGCGAGGAGGGGTACTAACAAGGTCATCGCGCCATGGTGAGACCGTGGGCTTCTTAGCTTGGCCGAAATCGTGGTGAGGCGCACGCACGGTGGAGGAGGTCAGCGACAGCGTGCTGAGGTCGACAGCAGCGGAGATGCGCGGCACGAGGGTGGCATGGGGGTGACTCCATGGCACCGCGTTGATGTGAGGGCACCGCAGGTGGGCTCGGCTCTGTCGAAGATGGCGGGGCGCACGCTCAGCGGAGGGGAATCAGCGAGGTGGTGTCTTGGTCGATGGCAATGGTGGCACTCCATGGGCGAGCGCGATAGGGGAGTGGCACTACGATACAATATTGCCTCAAGGAAGCCATAGCCAAGCTCACCTTGGGCGGAGATGGCGCGGAGAGGTGGGACAACAACGAGAGGTGGCTGCCGACGAAGAGGCCCATCGCAGCTGCTGCTATGGTGGACAAGAGCTGAAGGCGGGGTCACAAGCACGTTCCTAGTGGTGGTGCGGTGATGAGGACAGGTTCAGGGTAGACAGAGGGGGCTCGACGATGGCAAATGGTTGTGTGGCGTTCGGCTGCCTGAGGTGAAGATGAAGAAGAAGAAGGTGGCGACTGGATGCGTGGGCGAGGGCAAAAGGTGGTGGATGGGGTGTGGAACTGAAGGGGAGGCTCGGCTATGGCTCAAATAGAGAGGAGAGGAAGCGGATGACATGGGGGGTGCGGAGATCATGCGTGACGGTTGCAAGCGTGGAGGGAGGTGGTAGATGACGAGTGGGCCCGACATGTCAGTGAGAGGAGAGGGAGGCGGCATGAGAGGGTGAGGGCTGAGCTGGGTTTTGGCCCAAGCTAAGAGAGAGGGTGAGCACTGAGGGTTGGGTTGGGTTGGATTTAGGTGGGCTGGGTTTAGATAGGATTTGGGTATTTTCAGGCACAACAGGCTTCGAAGGAGGTGGTGGAGGATGGAAATGAGACGTGACACTATTATCCACAATCTTTTTGGTTTCCTCAGTAGTGAGTAATAGACATCCTTCGGTTCCGCCAACTTCTTAGATGCCACCAACTTCTTAGACGATGTCGTCTGCTTGGATGCTGTGGAACCTGATCGTGTTTTCCAAGCTGATGGCTGGGTTCTTGATGGTGCTAGCTTCTTGAGCGGTGGACTTCTTTGAGGCGATGGATGAGGAGGTGGACTTCTTCTAGGAGATGGGTGAGGAGAGGGAGATCTAAGGGGCGATGACGCCCCGAGGTGTACTGGAGAGTAGAGGTTTTCGAGAGCTGTCCCTGGAGGAAACACTATGTAGGACTTCTCCCACATGATGAATGTGTGCTCGTTCCCTCTTATAGTGTTTACCCCTCCTCTGCAGGGTAGTCCATCTCAACATGGCGGTACTGGTCAACTACCTCGTCTATTTCGAAGACACCGTAGACCTCCGGTATCGGACTTCCATACAATTGCTCATGGGAGCCATGGGGATAAGCCACGCTGAAAACCACCTTGATAGTAATGTTCCTAGCACCAATGTGTTGTTCACACAGTGTCCATGCTGCGATGAGGTCCACAGGATAAGTGATGGAGTCAGCTCCTGGAACTCTCGTATATGCACAGCTACTCCGACGACCATCGGGGCTGGAGCGCGCACCATCAGGAGACGCTTTCGGCCGTTCATGTTCGCTCACAATGGCACCACGTTGACGCATGAGGGCTTGGGACACTACTTGTGCTATTTTTTTCTGTATGTTTCCTCTCCTTTTTAGCACTTGTTCAAGCATTTTCATCATCCTAGCTTGTTCTGCCTCTCGTTCTGCATCTCGCTCTGCTTGGGATCTTTTTTGACTCTTGTAATTGTCGACGCCGCCTAGGAATTCCTAAATTTCAGAGAATATGCTAAAATGATATACTACAAACCACACTAACACCAAAAAATGTTACTACGAAGACAAGATAGTGTTCATGTTACATTACAGCATAGTGGCTCTAGCAAATGGCCTTATTAGGACTTCAGTACTGATTACCTGTTCGGAGAGAAAATATTCTTCTCAAGTCAACATTTATGCGCCAGTCCTACTAGTTCAGAGAGCAGCTTCTCTCAAGACGAGCTGGACGCCCTATCTGAGGTTGACCTCTAGAGTTTTCTTTTAGCCCAACCTAAAAGAAAACTCTTGAGGTCAACCTCAGATAGGGCCTCCAGCTCGTCTTGAGAGAAGCTACTCTCTGAACTAGTAGGACTGGTACATAAATGCTGACTTGAGAAGAATGCTTCCTCTCTAAACAGGCCATGTTGAAGCATCCTCGATCCATATCATCATCGCCACTACATATATTTTCCTATCACCATGCCACCATCTATACTTCTTCTTTTTCTACATGCATGACTCCAGCCTTGTGCAATGCGTACATGAGTAGTATGCAATGCTTTGCAATGTGATTATTTTCTCCTAAGCAATGATCAAGTAGTGAACTCCCTTGTGAATTTTGGATTACAAGTTTCATTTGTATACGGATGCTGTTTGAATTGGATGACAATCTAATACACCAATCATACTTCATTTCTTCCTATTGGTTCTCAATAACCACATATCAAACTGCCCGATAATAGCATGCATGAAGCAAACATCAGTCGCAATTAACATACATGTGCTATGAAAATAATCGCAATGGATGAAAATAAACTGCATCAGTGAAGAAAGTCACAATCAACATGTATAAGACCAAAATTAGCAAAAAAGTTTGTGAGAACTCTAGGTAGGCAAGCAATGTGGTAAAAAAAAAAAGAAGAGGTTCTACCAATGCGAGCGCAACATACATGCCCAAATGACCTATCACAGCCAAGGTTGGCAAGCAATCAACACTTGGAGAACTCCAGGTAGGATAGGATCCAAACTCTCATGATCATTGTATCAACTGAGAGAATACAAGAGCAATTGAACATAGCAAATGCAACTATGATACGTTACCATCTAATTCTACTTCATTAATCACAAAGGTGTTTCAGCACAGCTCATTGTTCACCCAATACCAAGTTCCAAACTGACAGCATTTCCTTCATCCTCCACATCCCTCAATCTTCCCCAATGGTAAGGAGAGGCCAAACTCAAATTACCAAAAATTAGCACATAATCAAATAAATGCCGTAAAAATCATCAAAATGACATCAACCAGTGGTAGATTTTGAATGAACACGAGTCCGAATTTGATATTGCCTCACAACAAGGGAGGAAGGTGGGCAGGGGATTCACCTTTGCTCTATCGATCGGCGAGGCAGGCGGGCGCGGACGACGGTGGCACGAGCAGGATGGCGGTGTAGGGAATAGAGACGGAGGTGTAGGGGACGATGGCACGGGGGACGGCGGTGTTGGGGACGGAGATGGCGACCTCCGGGACCGGGACAATGGGGCTTCAGGGACGCAAAGTCGGGGAGGATGCGGCGGGGACGGTGGCATCGGGGAGGTTGCGGCTGGGATGGCGGTGTCGGGGAGGAGCCAGCGGTGTCGAGGAGGTGGCAGGGACGGCGGTGTTGCGGAGGGAACAAGCAAGGAAAATTTTTCTAAGTGTCAGAGGACGGGAGTCGAGCAATATAGGGGAGGGCTTTCACTGCTGGCTCAATTTGAGCACTGGCAGTGAAAGGGTACCTTCACTGCCGGCTCAATATGATGACCGGTAGTGAAAGGGTACTTTCACTGCCGGCCCAATAAGTCCACCGGCTCAATATAACGACCGGCAGTAAAAGGGTACTTTCACTGCCGGCTCAATATGACGACCGGTAGTGAAGGGTACTTTCACTGCCGGCCCAATAAGTCCACCGGCAGTGAAAGTAGTTTCACTGCCGGCCAAATATGTCCATTGGTAGTCAAACCCCTTTCCCTGTTGGCGGGTTGGAGCGCAAATTTTTTTTTTAAGTTTAGCGTGCGCGCGAAGAGACTCGAACCCATAACCTGTACAAGTAAGACCGAACAAAACACTGCGCTACTCAAGTGATTTTGATTTAATTTGTACTATCTATACTTATTAACATTCTGTTGACCTAAAATCCTAATACATATGTATTTAAATTGGAACTTGCTATATACCAAAATTAAGTTTTGTATATACCTAAATTTCCTAGTTCAATTTTCTAATACAAAAAATAAATAAAATAAATATGTTCATAACTATAGGTAATTCATTAAAAATTGAAAACAATATGCTCATAACTATAGCTAATTCATTATTAAAAATCAAAAATCAATAAGCTCAATAATAAAGACATCTTCCATAACAAAAGTGAGGTATAATTACATCTAAAACAAATTCATACATAGTAATTAATACAATTTAGCTACTTTGTCTTTACGATTTGCCCTTCATTATGATCACGGTGTACATAGGGAGGTTCGTCGGTGTCTTCCATGGGACCTAGGTCGACGTGCTCTCCGAAAGGAGGTAGCGCATCGAATTGATTGTAGTCTTCCTCATCAACAACATTCTCCACTCCGACAATCCTTCTTTTTCCTTGAAGAACCACGTGGCGCTCCTCCTTGTTAGCCGGGTCTAGGTCCTTTACATAAAAGATTTGCATAACATCATTCGCAAGTACGAATGGTTCTTCTCTGTATCCAACGAGTTTTTGGTCCACTGTAGTCATACCGTACTTGTCGATCTTCACACCCCCTAGGAGTCTGACCCATAGGCACCGGAAAAGAGGAACCTTTTACACTCCATAGTCGAGTTCCCAAATCTCCTCTACTAATCTGTAGTAGGCCTCCCTATTTCCATTGCAGTCGTAGGCATCTATACGGACACCGCTATTTTGCTTGGCGCTCTTATTATCGCGAGCTCTCGTATAAAATGTATAGCCATTTATGTCATATCCTTGGAATGTGAGGGTTGTAGTTGATAGTCCGTGAGCCAACACAGTCAATTGAGCACACTCTATCTGCTTATACATCACCTGTCTACGTAACCAGGAGCCAAAAATGATTTTGGTGCTCTCACGTGATCCAAACATCAGACTTCCCTGGGTTTATGGTGCATATCATCTTCTGGTGTTCTTCAACATATGGGTCCACTACAACTGATTGTTGCAGAACTGCGAAATGTGCTCGCGTGAATAAAATGGGGTCGTTAGTGCGGAATGAGTTTGCACCTATCGTCCCTTTCCCCTGTAGCCTCCCCTCATGGCGAGATACAGGCACACCAATCGATTTTAGATTCATGTAGTCGAGGCAGAAATCAATGATCTCCTCGGTTCCCCAGTCATCGGCCATGCAGCCTTCAGGCCGATTTTGGTTACGAACATATTTCTTCAGAACTCCCATGAACCTCTCGAAAGGGTACATCTGATGCAGAAACACGGGGGCAAGAATCTGTATCTCTTTCACAATGTGAACAATGAGATGCACCATGATATCAAAAAATGATGGAGGGAACAACGCCTCAAGCTGGGATAGAGTCTCGACCACGTTTTCCTGCAGCTTATCTAGCTTGGTCGGATCGATGACCTTCTGTGATATCACGTTGAAGAACGAACACAGCTCTATGATTGGGTTTGAACCTTTGATGGCAGAATACATCTGATTGCAATTGGAAGAATCTGTGTCATCATCACATGACAATCATGAGACTTAATGCCAGTTAATTTCAAATCTTTCATGTTTACTAGTCTCTTTATGTTGGCGGAGTAACCCGATGGAACTTTGATTCCATGCAAGCACTTGCACATTACAATTTTCTCTACCTTGCTCATACTGTACCTAGCGGGAATAAGATATTTGTCACCTTCTTTCATATCTTCAGGATGTAGATCCTGTCTGAGTTTCAAACATTTCAGGTCCTTCCGTGCTTGGAGTGTATCCTTTGTTTTGCCAGGTAGGTCTAGTAACGTACCAATCAAACTATCACACACATTCTTCTCAATGTGCATGACATCGATTGCGTGTCGAACCACCAAATCCGGCCAATAAGCTAAGTCATAAAAAATAGATTTATTTTTTAACATAGGAGCTCTAAGATTAGATTTTAGAACCGGTGTACTCCCGCGTCCCTTTCCAAGGATAACCCTAAGTCCCTTTACCATGTCATATACCTGTCTCCCACTGCGATGCTTAGGAGGTGATCGAGTCTCAACTTTCCCATCAAAAACTCTCTTGTTGTTGTGGTACGGGTGATTCTTGCAAAGAAATTTGCGATGGCCTAGGTACACCATTTTTTGGCTATACTTTAGCCACAAGCTCTCTGTTCAATACAAACAATGCACGCATGCACAGTAGCCTTTGACAATCTAGCTCGATAGGTTACCAAGGGCTGGCCAATCCTGGATTCTTACGAACAGCATTGTGCGTAGGGTGAAGTTCTCTCGTTTGTATGCATCCCATACCTGCACACCATCATTCCATAGTATTACAAGATCTTCCATTAATGGTTTCAGGTATACATCGATATCGCTGCCAAGTTACCACGGCCCTGGTATCAGCATCAGCATCATAATGTACTTCCGCTTAATACACAACCAAGGAGGAAGGTTGTAAATACATAGAGTCATAGGCCAAGTGCTATGACTACTGCTCATGTTGTTCAATGGATTCATTCCATCCGTACTCAACCCAAATCTTATATTCCTCACATCTTCTGCAAAGGGCTCTTTATATTTCCTATTGATGTTTCTCCACTACGTAGAATTGGCCACTGCATTAGTCCGACATGCCTTTTGTTCGCGAATAAACGCTCCAAACGGTGGACTATAGGAAAATACCACATCACCTTGGCAGGAGGCCTTTTATTCTTTCCTTCACCATCTATATCATCATGGTCACGCTTGTACCATGATAAACCACAGACGAGACACGCTTCCAAGTCTGCATGCTCTCTGCGATACAACATGTAATCGTTTGGACATGCATATATTTTTTGCATTTCCAACCCCAATTGGCCACACAACCTGCTTGGCCTGGTACGTGTTTTCCGGCAGCACATTTCCCTTTGGAACCAATTTCTGCAAGAACAGTAACAACTCTGTGAAGCTTGTATCAGACCACCCGTTGCTTGCCTTCAATTGTAGCAATGAAAGCATGGTACGCAACTTTGTGTGCTCCTTCTCGCAGTCCAGGAACAACAGTGTTTTAGAGTCCTCTACCATACACTGGAACTTTTGAAACTCTCTTTTATTGGTGAAGTCCCCTCCCCATCGCACAACATCTACTCCAGATCACCGGCGTCAGCGTCGGCCAACATCTCCTCTAGATCATCATCGACCAATGTATCTCTGGCAGGCGGCATATCGGTGTATTCGTCAGCCAGCATATCGGTGCACCAGTCTTCATCTTATCTGCCAATGTATTGCTCTTCCTATACGATCTCAGCTTCACCATGCTCAGTCCAACAAGTATAGCCAGGCATAAAGCCCCTTGGCATCAAGTGGGAATGTATTTGCTGGGTGGTGGAAACTATTTCTTGTTCTCGCAATCGACGCATGGACAGTACATGTATTGAGACTGTGTATTTGACTTATGCGCCGCAGCTTGTACCAGGAAATAATCCACGCCGTTTTTGTACTCTGCGCTCACATAGCTTGCATCGTACATCCATCTTATGTCCATCTACAATTATATCATTATTGTAAATCCAAATTCATAACATCTAGAAGATTTTGCGATCACCAACAAATAAATTACCTTGTCACCTCCTACCGGCAATTGGCCTGGGTTGGAGGAGCGTATTTTGTATGCTTTCGCGTACGCTTCCGATGAGTATTTGTTGGCGTCATCCCTAGAAATTTTATTTATTATTCAACCCTTTTGTAGGACTAATTAAGTAAAAATAAAAAATAAATACACTCATACATAAAGTTTATATATTGGAGCTTGCTAAATAAATAAAAATAAAAAATATAATTGGATCTTGCTACATACCTAAATATCTTGGAGAAATTTTCTAATTCATTAAATATCAAAATAAATAGGCTCATACCTAAAGTTTTCATATAGGAGCATGCTAATTAATTAAAATATAAAATATAATTGGAGCTTGCAACATACCTAAATATCATGGCTAATTTTTCTAATTCATTATAAATCAAAAATAAATATGCTCAAACCTAAAGTTTCTATATTGGAGCTCGATAAATTAATTAAAATATAAAAAATATAATTGAAGCTTGCTATATATCTTAATTTTATGGCTAATTTTTCTAATTCATTAAAAATAAAAAAATATGCTCAAACCTATAGCTAATGTAAATCAATAACAAAGACACTTTCTACCATATGCTACTAATTGAAGCTTCCGTATAATAAATGAGATATAATTGTATCTACATTGTCTTAAAACATCATGGACATAGGTGCATCTCCATCATTTCAAAATCTAGAGCAATTTAGTAAATAAAATTCAACTAGAAATGGATTGGAGATGAAGTTACATACCTTGGAACACCTAGGGCATGAGGATCCCTCAAAATTTTGAAGCCACTAAGAACTTGATGACCAAAAATGGCCACCATTGAGAAAACAGAGCTCCTCTCTATTGTGTGCTCGGGCTTGGGGAAGGAGAGGGCAACTTTTAGTTGAGACATCACTGCCGGCTCATATAACAAGCCGATAATGATACCCTGCTATCACTGCCAATCGGTGGATTAAACCGGCAGTAAAGATGGAGCAGGGCATCACTGCCAGCTCAAGCCAACAGCCGGCAGTGATGGCCTTATCACTGCCGGTTCGTAAGCCACGATGACTATATTTTCCCACGTGGCTTATAAACCGGCAGTGATTCCCCATCACTGCCGACCCATTAGTAACAAATAGTGATGGGTCGGTTTATATAGGGGTTTATGTAGTAGTGCATGCTCCGGAGCTTGCTGGAGTTGGTATATGCGGTATCAGGACCTGAGGCCAGAGAGGCGTCGGTGGAGGTGATGCACTCCGGGGTCCGTGCCGAAGCCAATTTAGATTCTTCGGACTTGTTTGGTGATGAGTCTTCTTGCCATTTGAGTTTGTCAGAGTGGAAATTACATGTGGGATCGGGGGACTCCCCACGTTTGCCTGTTTGAGGGTGGCAGGATGGGATGTGTCACTAGCGTGTTTTAACTGGATAATGCGTGGCTTCGTTTAGGGTCTTGTGCCCACGCCCCTGGCATGCGCTAGAAGGAGTCTAGGTCATTCATGTGAAAGGACGCTCGTGTCAGAAAATGAGGCGTTATCGTGGGATGTTGCCACGCATCAGCGGAATGACCGGGATATGGCCACGGGCCCCCAGGGTTTAATGGGGGATGTCATGGAGCGACGCCACGTTGGTTCCACTTCATCTCCCGAGCGTACGTGGTTGCTTGGCCCGAATATAAAGCTGGGGTCATCTGGCTGGATTTACCACTGCCCCATGAGTGATCACTTAACCTTGAATTTGAATGTTGCATCGTCTTCCTCCTCAACCTCTTCAGAGATATCGATGATCTCAACTGCTTCTACTGGGGCCTCGGCTGTCGGTGGTAGCATCGGTGGCCATCCTGCTTCCGTCCCTACGAGGTAGACAGCTGTCTGCCGCTCTTGCTTAACCACTGGTTCAGGGGACCACACCTATCGAGTTCATCAATATTTCTAACGATAATGAGGAGATAGAGTAGGATCTCCTACGGAGGGAGAGTGACAAGGAGGAGCAAGCATCTGCAGAGAAGCCGACGGCTTCGGCGACGAGGGAGGAGGTTGAGAAGAAGGGGGAGGAGGCCTCGATGGTCGCTCCTTCGGTTTCTTCTTCGTCTTCCAAAAGCTCAGGGGTCAGCTACTGCATCAGCTTCCGTAGTGGCATGCTGTAGCTGAGGGGCATACGCCACTCCATGCGCGGCCCCTACTGGGATCCGTAGGAAGCGAAGGCGGTCTTCTGGGGAGCTTCTGGTGAAGCCGTGAACATCCCTATCTTGCCATTCGACTATGGCCCTGCTGCGACCCATAGTTGCCTTTTGCGACCCTATACTCTTTCTCCCCCTGGTTTTCTCTTTCAGTGTCTGTCTCCTCCGTAGTGGCTTTTGTACTATTGCTTCTTTGTGCGCGTCCTCCGAATGCACGAGTTGTTAATAATATAATTTGAACCTTTAGGGGTGATTGTATCTCTTTTTGGGCTGAAGTGTAAGGGGATCCTTCGAACAGGTGACCGCATGCCTTCATGCCTTCGTGCCGCGATTCTTCATCCCCTTCATAGGTGATGGCTTGTTTTTTAGATGACCGAGGTACCGAGACTTTTAGATCGTAGCCGGCTTTGTTCCTTCGTGGAGAGAGGTGCCCTTGAGAATTAGGTAGCGATTGACACGTAGGGTAACTAAGGAGGGCCGGGCGAAGTAGCAGTGACCTCGTCATTCCCGGCCATCGCGTACTCATCGGGTTCAGTGTTGGTAGGGCGTTCTTCCAAATTTGTTCCAGATTTCTAACCCAATGAAGTCAATCTAGAACCTTTGGGGACAAGCTCCGGAGGTGGTCCACGACCCTTTAGGTTCTTAGCCGTTGCCCGACTCCATAGGCAACCCATCCAAAGCCTGGTGATGGCATGTCAGAGGTGAGACCGAAGGCTAGACGAGGGAGGTGGTCCTCGACCCCCTCGACCCTCAGCCACTGTCTAGAGCCTGGTGACAACGTGCCGGAAGTTGCTGCCTCTGCAATGAATAGTTGGGGATTCCATTCTATTTCCCGTGCCACGTAGAGTGGGCTTTTACTTAATATTAGCATAGTCTTCATAAATGACGTATGAATCGTGTATGAGATAAGACTATAGGGTAATGATTTTACCTTTTACCATACGTGTTTGAGTCACATGGGCCATACCTCTTCCTACGGGGAGGGAGATTTGTACCCCTTTGGTCTATTGGTTGTGCCTCTCAGAGGCTAGTGGGTTTCGCACCCTTTCGGCATGGAGGCTTTTGCCTTCAAGATGCCTTCAAGTCTCTCCATCATTCGAAGGTTTTGTAAGACTCTTCATTTTTGCCAGAGGTTTTGTAAGTCTCTCTGTTTTAGTGGAGGTTTTGTAAGACGCTTCGTCTTGTGGAGGTTTTTGGAAGTCTCTCTGTTTTTGCCGGAGGTTTTGTAGGACTCTCCGTTTTTGCCAAAGTTTTTTTAGGACTCTCCATTTTTGCCAGAGATTTTATAAGTCTCTCTGTTTTTGTCGGAGGTTTGTAGGACTCTCCGTTTTTGTCTACAGTTTTGTAAGTCCCTTCGTTTTTGTCAGAGGTTTTGTAGGACTCTCCATTTTTGCCAAAGGTTTTGTAGGACTCTCTATTTTTGCCGGAGGTTTTGTAAGTCTCTACATTTTTGTTGGAGGTTTTGTAGGACTCTCCGTTTTTGCCAAAGGTTTTGTAAGTCTCTCTGTTTTTGTCGGAGGTTTTGTATGACTCTCCGTTTTTGCCGGGGGTTTGGAAGACACTCCATTTTTTGCGGAGGTTTTGTATCCCCTTCGGCATGTATTAATGCCGAAGGCCCTACACACTATCGGGGCTACGCAATACCTTCCAAGAAATCTAGTCAGTCTTGCCTTCCAGGTGACCTAGGCATACTACGCCTGCGGTGTGTAGGCTTGTCATGCTCCCGAGGAAATGCCCTGGGTGCACCATAACACTGTCCACCAAGGGTGTGCCCCAGCCGTGACATTTATACAACCAAAGCTATGCAATACCTTCCAGGAAATCTAGGCTTGATGCCTTTAAGGTGACCTAGGCATGCTGCGCTTGTGGTGTATAAGCATGTCGTACAATGAGGATTCCTTGCGATAGCATTCCCCATAGCACCGCATCCTCACATCAAGGTCATCCCTTGATATGTAGTTTCCACACTACCGAGGCTATGCAATGCGTTCCAGGACACCTTGGCATAATCTGCCTTTTAGGTGATCTAGGCATGCTGCGCTGCTGCAGGTGTGTGGGCTTCACTGCCTACCAGGGCAAAGCCTATCCTCCGAGAAACCTTTTCAGATGACCTTAGGTTTAGACAAGCAATGCTTACAAGTGCGTGGGCGTGTCACACCCCCCGAAGAAATCCTTCGGGGGTGCCGCAACTACATTACCAAGGAAGTCCCTTGGTAATCGGTATCTACACACTATCGAGGCTATACAATGCCTTCTAGGAAACCTGGGTTTGATGCCTTCACAGTGAACTAGGTTTGTTGTGCCCGCTGTGTGTAGGCATGTCGTGCAACGAGGATTCCTTGCGATAGCATTCCTCAGAGCACCGTATCTCTGCCTCCGAGGATATCCCTCGGGGCGTGGTTTTGACACTACCGAGGCAATGCAATGCCTTCCATGAACACCTTGGAAAATCTACCTTTTGAGTGACCTAGGCATGCGGCACAGCTGCAGGTGTTTAGGCCTCACTGTCTACTGAGACTACGCGATACCTTTCAGGAAACCTAGGCAATCTTGCCTTCCAGGTGACTTAGGCATGCTGCTTTCCGTGGTACATGGGCTTGTCATGCCTCCAGAAGAAGTCCTTCGGATAGCGCAGCAACACTGTCAATCAAGGAAGTCCCTTGATACGTGGCAACTACACTACCAAAGCTACACAATACCGTCCAGGACACCTAGGCAATCTTGCCTTCTAGGTGACTTAGGCATGTTACGTTTGCAGAAGTGTAGGCATTTGCATGGTTATGTACTAGTTAAGTTTTGTAGTCTACTATTGGCAATGAGCAGCTAATTACAGTATAAGACAAAGCTAGGTCAGATGACTATTCATAACTCATGTCAAATGAAGATGAAACTTAAGTTCTACTGCTTACTGCTAAACAAGGACATAATGTAGATTTACCATTTCCACCTAGTGGCTATCTGTTGTAAAAACTTCTAGCAGTAAGGTTGGAGGTCTACAACATGTTTTGATCTTACTATATGATAGATAGACAAACTAGGTAAACTATTGATATGTAAAAGTGGGCGTACCTATGCCAGAATAAGGCCTCTATTATGAGGCTTGAAGGCCTCGAAGCCTATGGCTAGGCTGGGAGAGGTGGTACTTGACCCCCTCAGTGCTTAGCTATTGCCCGGCCCCATAGGTAATCCACCCGGAACCTGGCAACAGCGTGACAGAGGTGAAGCTGAATGCTGGTCTAGAGAGGTGATCCTCGACCCCCTCGGCCCTTAGCCGTTACCCAGCTGCGGAGGTAATCCATCTGGAGCCTGGCGACGGCGTGTTAGAGGCGAAGCCGAAGGCTAGTCGGGAGAGGTGGTCCTCGACCCCCTTGACCCTTATCCATTGCCCGACTCCAGAGGTAATCCGTCCGGAGCCTAGCAACAGCGTGTTGGAGGTGAAGCAGAAGCATAGTCAGGAGAGGTGGTCCTCGACCTCCTTGGCCCTTAGCCGTTGCCAGGTTCCAAAGGTAATCTGTCCAGAGCCTGGTAACGGCGTGTCAGAGGCGAAGCCGAAGGCTAGTCGGGAGAGGTGGTCCTCGACCCCCTCGGCCCTTAGCCGTTCCCTGGCTCCGGAAATAATCCGTCTGGAGCCTCGTGACGTCGTGTCGAAGGCAAAGCTGAAGGCTAGTCGGGAGAGGTGGTTCTTGACCCCCTCGGCCCTTAGCTATTGCCCGACTTCAGAGGAAATTCGTCTGGAGCCTGGCGATGGCGTGTCGGAGGCGAAACTGAAGGCTAGTCAGGATAGGTGGTCCTCGACCCCCTCAGCCCTTAGCCGCTGCTCGGCTCTGGAGGTATTTCGTCTAGAGCCTTGCGACAGCATTCTCCGACTCAGTCCTCGTCGTTGGGAAATTGCACTATCGGTGGCGAAGTTGATGGCGACGGAGCAGGGTCGGAGGGCCAGAGATTTTCCTGGGAGGTTGCCCCAGGCTTCCGACCCATGTGTCATCCTTCGTCAGTTCCCTCTGTGGCTAGGTATCCTGCTTGTCTTCCGAGGTATTCCTCCCGGAAGGTCATGAGGGCTCGGCAGTCGTCAGCGTTGTGGCCGCGCCCTGGTCCGTGTAGGATGCACCCGTATGCCTCCGAGGGTACGGAGCATCTGGTTGACGTTGAGGTTGTTGTTGGGGCCACGTGCCTCGGAGCCCGTGGTTTTTCCAGGGCCTCCTTCCCTTTGGGGAGACCGTCGAGGTCGTCCGGTGAACCGACTTTTGGAGTTGTAGTGGCTCTGACTACACCTCCCTGGACGAGGTAGACTTGGGGTTCCCTGCACGCGGTTAGCGTCACGAGAGCTGTGTCGGGGGAGCTGGCAAGGTCTGCACACTTCAAAGCCCTACACCTCCTCGGAACCCTCTTTCACCTGAGGGGCCCAAGGAGGATGCTGGGCAAACAGACTCCCCGAAAAGTTGTTGGCTCGCTTGGGGCATCCCGTGTGCTTTCGAAGGAGATACTTTGGGACCAAGTCCAGGCGGGAAAACCCCTGGGTTTGACCACCCAAAAACCAATGGAAAGCGACCTGCTTGGCTACGACCTCGGCTGTCACCTCTCCTGGTGCGGCCAGATCTTCACCATGCAGAGGCTGGAAGGCCTCCGCGCCTTCTGGAGTTTTCGTACCGACCCAAGGTTTTGGGTTGGTCAAGGCCGAGGGAACGACATCCCACAAGGCAGCGGGGCTGGAGGGTGCATGCGGTGTGCATGGTTGAGATAGCACACATATGGTTGCATGGTTGCAAAGGTGGATATGGCGGCTAGAGCTAGCGCTTTGGTGGTTTCTTCTAAGGAGGAGACTAAAGCTTGGAGACGAAGTTTTAGAGGAAGGAACACCACAAATGTATTGATAGTAGAAAAATGGATCAGTTTAAGTGGAGTATCACAGCATGACTTTGTGTTTGTGCACCTCTGTGTCCTGTGTGTTGCCCTTGTGTTGTATTGAGCGTTCTCCTTGTGACCCGTCCCTGCCCAGATGACCACGACTCCCTATTTATAGGGTGGTATACAAGTTACACGATGTACAAATATCTAGGACCTGACTGAATTACTAGACTTTATCCTGGATAACTACTTTTTACCCTACATAGAAGATAAATATATACCGTGGTAACTATTGTGGTGCCAGCTCCTTGAGGGGTCAGGATGACTTCATCACACTAGGGTGTCAGGATAAGCACCACTTGGGCCAGCATTAATTGCATGTCACCTCACGTCAGGTCGATTGCAGGGGGGTGTCCTTTCTTCCCAGTTATTATCTCTGGAGACTTGCTACAACTTTAGGCTTCGGAAGGCCGCACAGGCACCAGGGGGTAGCTCGAAGGGGTCCGCAGCCTTCGGGGGCCAAGCCTCCTGCTAAGAGTCCAGAGGCTGAAGCTCCAAGTTTTGGGAAGGCCACGTAGTACCAGAGAGGTGGCCTGAAGGGGCCCGCAACCTCTGGAAGTCGGGCCTCTTGCTGAGGGTCCGGAGACCGAAGGCTCTGGAGGGACATTTGATAGAAATCTTCAACATTGTCCTCAGGCTGGTCTATTTTCCCCAATAGCTGCATTTGAAGAATCAAAAAATTAGTCATTGAACACGTATAGAAATTAAAAAGAAGGCATCAATATATAATTTCATACCTCAACATCATTAAACTTGACAATGTCTTTGTCTCCGTTGAATGCGTGCATGAAAGTAAGAATATAGAACCAACAAGAGATTGTTGTCGAGTGGCTGCCTCATATACTTCAAGAGGAAAGGATTCATCAGTGGAATGAATTGAACTTTTATATTAAGTAGGAAATGCAAGATATTAATATTCCTTGCATACCAAAAATTCGGTTTTTACATCATACTGTTCTTGTATGGAAAGTAGACAATACTCTTTTTGCAGTATCTTGTGTACGTCTTGTACATGAATATGAATACCAATTAAACTTAGATGCAATTGATGTGAAGATTAATAATCAAGTTTACATGTTTAGCATGCCAATGAGTACTTGGTAAGTTGACTTATCTCTCTTTTATGAGTCCAAGACAATAATCTTGCTCCAGTCTGGGTGGATGACAAGGAGAATCCAATGAAAACTATAGAAATATGTCACCGTAGAAAATTAGTACTAAATTGAGTTGCCCATAAAACAAGAATGCCCTGGCACGCAAACACGTACTCAAAGCTATATGGTAAGATTACGAAGGTCTTGTGTTGGTGGTGAAGCAAACACTTCAATAATTAGTCCTCGGTGAAATCTAGATTTGTTCGTACAAGTTCCTTGTGGACAAGACTAGGTTCGATGAATCCTACTTTAGTATCTAATTCTTGTCTGCATGTGTAGATCTCCATTCTACTAAAGAGAGAAGTTAGCCATGTAATTTCAAGGTACAAGATCATATAACATGAATTATATACATAAGTCACTTATAGAGTCCATGCTCTAATTATGGACACGTCAAGGCCATCTTACTAGTACAATTCATACAAGCACTCAAATTTCACCCAAAAGAAGTTGTCCCTGTTGAGGAAATATTCAACTCTGTATCTTATGAGAAACACCTCTATACCCTGCATAGACTGCTCCATGTACCACAGATGTAATCGGCGCATTTGAGTTATAAGGTTATTTTCTATATCTGGTTTGACCAAAGGTTTGCCAAACTCAAACGGCTATCTAACATCCAACTTTGGGATTTCTGCTCCCGCAACAAGCTGTGCTAGTTGCTCTGCTGTTAATCTATAATTAACCAAAAAGTCCCCAGTGCTTGGAGCATCCTGAACAATTGGACCTAATTTACTCTTGGACTGCTTTCTTATTGATGTGTTAATAGTCAGTTGGTGGTTTACTTGAAGCTACCCCCGTCTGTTTAACTTTGGCTATATTCGCAAAAACTTTCATGCTATCTTCAAGCACAAAAGGTTTTGGTGGAGGTGCTAGAGGATGGAAATGAGCCATTACACTAGCATCCACAATATTTTTGGTTTGCTCAGGATTAAGTGAAGAGACATCCTTAGGTTCCGCCAACTTATTAGATGGCACCGACTTCTTAGATTATGTCGCATTCTTGGATGTTGTGGAACCTAATCATGTTTTTCGAGATGATAGCTGGCTTCTTGATGGTGCTGGCTTCTTGAGCGGTGGACTTCTTCGAGGCAATGGCTGAGGAGGTGGACTTCTTTTAGGAGATTGCTGAGGAGAGGAAGATCTACGAGGTGACGATGGCCCGGGGTGTCGTAGAGTAGAGGTTCTCGGGAGCTGTCCCTGGTTGAAACACTATGTAGGCTATCTCCCACGTGATGAATGTGTGCTCGTTCTCTCCTATAGTTTTCACCCCCTCCTCTGTGGGGTAGTCCACCTCAACATGATGGTAATGGTCAACTGCGTTATCTACTTCAACCACAGCGTAGCCCTCCAGTACCGGACGTCCATGCAAAAGTTCATGGGCACCGCAGGGATAAACCACGCCAGAAGCCACCTTTATGGTAATGTTCTTAGCACCAACGTGTAGTTCACACGGTGTCCACATTGTGATGTAGTCCATGGGATAAGTGATACAGTCAGCTCCCGGTACTCCCGTGGATGCACAACTACTCCGATGACCACCGGGGCTAGAGCGCACAACATTAGGAGACGCTGTTGGTTGTTCCTATTCGCTCCCAATGGCGCTCCATTCACGCTTGATGGCTTCCTACACTGCTTGTCTTATTTTTACATCTATCTATTCCCTCTCACATTGTAGTGCAAGTTCAAGCAAGATCGTCATCCTAACTTGTTCTACCTTTCATTCTGCATCTTGCTCTACTTGGGATCTCTTTCGACTCTTGTAACAGTTGACGGCGCTTAGGAATCCATATTTCCAACCCATCACACCAATGCCTCGTGTGCGACCACCACGCTCATTGTTTCCCAGGGCCAAGGTGAGCTCGTCTCTACCCCTATTTGCTTGAAAGAGCCTTGTGTAGACTACGTGTGGGTGTCTGTAAGTCTTTTTGCAAGAGTTTGTGTCATTTCCTGGTATTTGGAGCTTGTAAAGCATAAGCTTCCATCAGCCGAGTAAGAAGCACCCCTCCCATAAAGGAAGTGTGTTCATCGTTTGCTCCAGCCCTCTGTCTCAGGTGTGACACCTCTACATCGCAATTCCTCTAGCTCTTGTTCCTCACGTACCCACGACTGCCAACTTTGTAGGGGTAAAGGTTCTTCTTCGAGTTTGCTTTGTTCACATCACTTAACTTATGTGCTTCTTCTGACAACTTGTACTCCACAAAGGCCTGCTAATGATCTCTAGTGCAGTTGGCTCCCCTGCTGGTGAGACCTCTATGATCACAAATCATCACGTAGGCTTCTTGGTGGGACCTTGGACATCATGTCGCTCCTGGGATTGCTCATTGTCGTGACTCTCCGGAGCATCAGGCATCTACACATAAGTGAAAAAGTTATTGAGAACATATATGATCATATGTATAACATATGAATTCATCTACTTATGAATTACCTCATCGCCTCCACTGGATTTTGTCTGGTCTAGGTTGAAGTTACTCAGGCTACCTTCTTCGATGTTTAACAGTGGCACATCTCCTTCCGGCACCTGGGCCAAATCGGAGGAGCCACCTTCCTGAGTGTTCTGCATACAATGGCGACGAGCAGTTAGTGGCGCCATCCCTTCCTAGGTATGTTGCATACAATGACGATGAGCAATTGAGTGTTCTACAAATAGAGAGCTGATGAAGAAGGGGGGGTAGAGAGAAAGCCAACCAGGGAGGGAGAAAGGCTGGCGAAACAGTGAGATAACCGGTTAGGACTCAATAGAAAGAATGCGTACACATACAATATTGTAAACGAGTACAATATGACCACATTTAACCAAAAAAAGGTACATTTCCATGACCACAACATATTTGCCCAAATAAAGAAATGATCTAGAATCAAGAAATAATACAACCATTATGCCATACAAACAACCTAAAGCATCAGCTCTACCTAACCTCCTACTTTCTACGGTGAGAACACCTCTATCTTTTCTCAACTTTGCATAGTCCCAAATAAAACAAGTTACATCATCTTACATAGCAAAATAATGATGACTACAACTAGAACTAGGATTATGACATCTTTACACGTGAAATCACACGTCTTCTTATTTTCAATGTTAGCCAATTTTAGCTCGGCTTGGATGACTTGACTGTTGTATGCCGAAACAGCTTCATGTTTGGACTTGTATCCTTTGTAACATGCTCCTTCGAATCTATTAACTTGTGCACGGCATGCGTCCCAACTGGAGAACACTCTACTTTGCTGACCACGATGGACAAAATATCACCATGTCATAGCAGTCCTAAATTTTAGAAAATATGCTTGTGTAAACAAACTAGAAAATAATTCATATCTGAAACATGCTACTGCCACTTTTTCTATACAACAGCATAGACAAGATCATAAATGTCAATGTAGGCCAAATCTTACTAAGCCATTACACAAGACACACTCATTCATACAAACAAACAAGTTGTATGCAAGAATTCCATCTTTCATATTTTTAGAGTTGATTTGCCACCTCCTGTTACTGCTCTGCCTTGTCTCTCTTAATTGTTTCTATTAATATGCTTAAGTAAAAGAAACTCCGCTATTCTGCAATTTGAATCATATATCTGTTGTAGGAAATGTTTCTAATGTAGTTATGAAAGCATCTATCATATATATTCAGTGCTTTCACCTTCCATACAGTTTTGCAAGCTCCTTGATACAATAATACAACCATTCATTGCACTCTGAGTAAATAAAGAGCAATTATAATTCACTTTTATTGGTATGTAGTTTCTGGCTACTTAGCTCTATAACACCACATACTCCTGCTATTTCAGCACCAGGAGGAATCATTTAGGTGCTGATCTCACTACTACAGAATAGGCCTTATATGTCGTCCTATCACTGCCTGTTCCTTAGATCCCATCACTACCTAAAGTGATACACTATCACTACAATTTACTTAGAGCCCATCACTATCGAAAGTGATATTGTATCATTGTTAGTCTGTAATACGAACCAGCAGTGATAAGTATCACTATCGGTCTAACTGGTAGTGAAGCTGTGCACGGACCTGAATATTTTATGCAATCGCATTATGGCTCGGTGGCTGGAGTCTGGCTCCAGATTATTTTTATGTCTCTTATTCTCTCTCTCATCCTCACATAAACTCTCTCTCTCCCCCCCCCCCTCTCCCTCTCTCTCTCTCTCTCTCTGTCTCTCTCTCTCTCATTATCTCACACCCAGATGTGCTACCTCCTCTGATCCCCACCGTGTTTCCTCCGCCAATCCCCACCACAGATCTCCGGTCTCCTCCTCTCACCCCTCCCCACTGGCCTCCTCCCCTCGCAAGATCCTCCTCCTCTACACCTCCATCGCGCGGGCGATGGCAAGGCGCGGGTGGCGACGGCGGCAAGCAGGGCGGCAGCTGCGGCACTGCTGCTCCTCCTCTCCACCTCCTCTGCGTGGGTGGTGGCAGTGGCAAGGCGCAGATGGCGGCGGCTACTGTGGCACTGCTGCTCACCACCTCCTCCATGTGATCAGTGGCAGCAACAAGGCACAAGTGGCGGTGGTGGCATGCAGGGCGGGGAGATGATCGTGTGTGCTATGACAAAAGAGCTGGCGAAGTAGCAACGGTGGAGCTTGCCCGCAGTGGTGGCAACCAAACCGGCTTGAAATAGAGCTGGCTCGTTTTCCTTTTTTTTTTGGCTCATAGAATCACTCTCATTGACGGTTGTACAACCAGCAGTGAATGGGGTGTGGCTTTCACTGCCCATTGCATACTGTCTGCAATGAACGCCTATTCTGCTGTAGTGGCTTCAGTCTATTTTGGTGTAAATATACTACAATAAAGCATCAAACTCATGAATATTTTTTATCAAATTATAATCCAACTACTCTAACCAAAGTAATGTATGGAGTTCTAATAGAATCTATTATATACTAAGATTATGACATGTATGAACCAATCATATCAAGTCTTAAGTATTAAAATATGCTGCCTATTTTGGTAGAGTACTAGCTATAACATGTATAAGCTTCTGCATTTACACGATTGATTATTGCTTATATTTGATGAAATTCTAGGTCTAAATCGATCATGTCTCATCACTGCAAGATTTCCAGTACTTAACATCCTCCATTCTTGTGCCTAAGCTTTTAGGTAACTTATGATAGAGTTTTCAAGAAGAGAGTGCTTGCTTCACTCTCACTATTGAATGTCGTGAAGCATCCAAATCCATCTCTTCACCGGTGACGGGTTACATGGTGCGCTAATGGCGCACCATCTTTCTAGTACAAATGAAATCATTTGTATACATAGCAGCACTGTATCTAAATCATGCATGGGATGCACACATGCAGAATCATTACATCGTCTCATCACATCTCTGAGGAGCACAAAGACAAAAGGCAGTAACAAAAGGCAGCAAAGTGACATAATACAACTCAACAAAGACATAGCCTGTTACTAAACCTCCATCCATGCCTAACAACGATCTTCCAGTTTAGTGACCTCCAACATGTGACATGTCGTTATCATGACATGCTGAAGTGAACACTAGAATTGCAATATGTGTACCCCTAAATAAGGTGACCTACATATAACTTATATATTTCGCTTTGTAAAAAATATCATTATGACTTAACCACATTGATCAACAAGGAGTTGCAACCCCAGCACAGTTCATTAATTTTGCTTTCAGTTTACCCCGGATAGCTATTTTCCAAACATATAAGTTCATCATTTCTATATGTAGCACACAAAGCAACAATGTGACGGGGCTCCAAGGAAGGCAGTGTACCTTGACAGATATGGGGGTGGGTGACGGCATGGGGATGACGGCTTGGGGTCACTGATGAGGTTGACACCACGCCGATGGCTTGGGGATGCGTGTGATCATTGAGGTCGCCGATGAGGATGATGTCGTAGAATGCGCCGACGATAGTGGATCTGGAGGCGTGAAACTTCGGTGCACATAGGGAGATGGGACAGAGGCAACGCGGGCTCCGGTGATGAGAACAGGGACGGTGGGTCCGGGCGACACTCCGGTTGGGGACGGCTCTCGAAGTGGTAGGGACGGCAGGGCCAGTGGCACTATGGGGAGGCTGGACAGAATAGGCGATGGTGGCATTGCTGCGGAGATCGATGGGGTAGGGTTAGGTAGCGCGGGCACCAAGGATGAGGAAAGCAGCATTAGGGAGGGCTCCGAGGCAGCATCGGAGATATGTAATTTTTCTAAGTGTTGTCACTACAGGGGGTGCAGGTGGCGCTTTTGTTTTATAGAGGACGGCCTTCACTGCCAGCTTAAGAGGACAACTATCAGTGAAAGGGGACCTTCACTATCGGCTCATGACTTAGGCCAGCAGTGAAACCCATTTCACTTCCGGCCCTACAGGTCCACCGGTAGTGAAAACCCTTTCACTGCTTAACTAGTCGATCATAGCTCATCAACTACGGTGGTCTACACCGACCACGTTCCTTGGCCCTCTACTCGTTCCAACCAATGAGTTACTAATTAATTGGAGCTTCCTATATACCTCTACCGACCACTTGCTAATTAATTAAAAAAACAATTGGAGCTTCCTATATACCTTAATTTCATGGATAATTTTTAAATCATTAAAAATTAAAAATAAATATGCTCATGCCTATAGCTAATATAAATCAATAATAAAGATACCTTCATTAATACATAGTAAGTCATATCCTTCATTATATACTAATTCATGTCCTTCATTAATATGCACATAAAGCTACTTAATATGGATTAACAATTCACCCTTCATTGTGATCAAGACATATATAGGGAGGTTCATCGGTGTCATCCATGAGACCTAGGTCAACGTCCTCTCCGAAAGGAGGTAGCACATCGAAATGATTGTAGTCTTCCTCATCGACGATATTCTCCACTCCAACAATCCTTCTTTTTCCTTAAAGAACCACATGGTGCTCCTCCTTTTAGTCAGATTTGGGTCCTTTACAAAGAAGACTTGGATAACATCTTTCGCAAGAACGAATGGTTCTTCTCTGTATCCAATAAGTTTTTGGTCCACTGGAGTCATACCATACTTGTTGATCTTCACGCCCTCTGGACACCGGAAAAGAGGAACCTTTAACACTCTATAGTCAAGCTCCTAGGTCTCCCTATTGCCATTGCAGTCGTAGGCATCTGTACAGACACAACTATTTTGGTTGGTGCTCTTATTATCTTGTGCTCTAGTATAAAAATTATAGCCATTTATGTCATATCCATAGAATGTTAAGATTGTAGTTGACAGTCCGTGAGCCAACACATTCAACTGAGCACACCCTACCTACTTATCCATCACATGTCTACGTAACCGAGAGCCAAAATGATCTCGGTGCTCTCGCGGGATCCAAACATCAGCCATCCCTAGGTTTTTTGTGAGAGTATTCTTTGACATATGGGCCCACTACAATTGATTATTGCAGAACTACGAAATGTGCTTGCTTGAATGAAATAGGGTTGTTAGTGTGGAATGAGTTTGCACTAATCGTCCTTTTCCCCTGTAGCCTCCCCTCTTGGAGATATACAAGACACCGATCGATTAGAGATTCATATAGTCGATGCAGAAATCAATGACCTCCTCGGTTCCCTAATCCTCGGCCATGCAGCCATCCAGCTTATTTTGGTTATGAACATATTTCTTCAGAACTCTCATGAACCTCTCAAAAGGGTACATTTGAAGCAAAAACACGAGGCCAAGAATCCGTAAATCTTTCACAATGTGAACAATGAGATGCACCATGATGTCAAAAAATGATGGAGGGAAACACACCTCAAGTTAGGATGGAGCCCCAACCACGTCATCATGTAGCTTATCTAGTTTGGTCAGATCGATGGCCATCTATGATATCACGTTGAAGAATAAACATAGCTTTATGATTGGGTTTTGGACCTTCGGTGGCATAATACCTCTAATTGCAACTGGAAGCATATGAGTCATCAACACATGATAATCATGAGACTTCATACCAGCTAATTTCAAATCTTTCATGGTTACTAGTCTCTTTATATTGGCAGAGTAACCAGATGGAACTTTGATTCCATGCAAGCACTTACACATTGCAATTTTCTCCGCTTTGCTCAGACTGTAGCTAGCGGGACAAAGATATTTGTCGCCTTCTTCTATATCTTCAGGGTGTAGATCCTATCTGAATTTCAAATATTTTAGGTCATTCCGTGCTTGGAGTGTATCCTTTATTTTTCCAGGTATGCCTAGTAATGTACCAATCAAGCTATCACATACATTCTTCTCAATGTGCAGGACATCGCTTGCGTGTTGAACCATAAAATCCGGCCAATAAGCTAAGTCATAAAAAACTAATTTCTTTTTTAACATAGGAGCTCTAACATTAGACTTTAGAACCGGTGTACTCCAATGTCCCTTTCAAGGATAACCCTAAGTCCATTTACCATCTCATATACATGTCTCCTAGTGCGATGCTTAGGAGGTGAAACGTCTCAACTTTCCCATCAAAAACTCTCCTATTGATGTGATATGAGTGATCCTTGCAAAGAAATTTATGATGACCTAGGTGCACCATTCTTCGGTAGTTCTTCAACCACAAGCTCTCTATTTCATCCAAGCAATTCACACATGCAAAGTAGCGTTTGACTGTCTGGCTCGATAGATTACCAATGGTTGGCCAATCTTAGAATGTTATAAATAGCACTGCGCGTAGGGTGAATTTCCCTCGTTTGTATTCATACCATACCCACACACCATTGTTCCACAGTGTTACAAGATCTTCCATTAATGGTTTCATGCAGACATCGATATTGTTGCCAGGTTACCTTGATCCTTGTATCAGCACCAGCATTGTAATGTACTTCCGCTTCATACACAACCAAGGAGGAAGGTTGTAGATACATAGAGTCACATGCTAAGTGCTATGACTACTGCTTATGTTGCTGAATGGATTCATCCCAACCGTACTCAACCTAAATCTTATATTCCTCACATCTTCTGCAAAGGACTTCATGTATTCCTATCGATGTTTCTCAACTATGTAGAATCACCAGGGTGTCTCAGCATTCCATCATTCTTACGCTCCTCGGTGTGTCATCGCATCAATTCGGCTCACGAATAAACGCTTCAAATAGGGGACTATAGGAAAATACCATATCACCTTGACGGGAGGCCTTTTCTTTTTTTTTTACCATCGATATCATCACCATCACACTTGTACCATGTTGCACCACAAACGAGACACTCTTCCAAGTCTGCATGCTCTTCACGATACAACACGCAATCGTTTGGACATACATGTATTTTATATACTTTGAACCCCAATAGGCACACAACCTACTTGGCCTGATACATATTTTCTAACAGCACATTTTCCTTTGAAAGTAATTTCTTCAAGAACGGTAACAACTCTGTGAAGCTTGTATTAGACCACCCATTGGTTGCCTTCAATTGTAGCAGTGAAAGCACGATATGCAACTTTGTGTACTCCTTCTCGTAGCCCGGGAACAACGGTATTTTAGAGTCTTCTATCATGCGCTGAAACTTTTGAAACTCTCTTTCATTGGTGAAGTTCCCCTCCCCAACGTGTAGCATCTACTCTAAATCGTCATCATCGTCGTCAATCAACATCTACTCTATATCATCACCAACTAACGTATCTCCAACAGGCAGCATATCGGTGTATTAGTCAGCTGGTACATTGGTGAACAAGACTTTGTCTTCTCTGCCAATGTGTTGCCAATCATGTACGATCTCAGTTTCACCGTGCTCGATCCAACGAGTATAGAAAGAATAAAGCCCTTTGGCATCAAGTGGAAATGTATCTACTAGGTGGTGGAAACTACTTCTTGTTCTCGCAATAGACGCGGGGACAACACATGTATTGAGACTGTGTATTTGACTTACGCGTCATGGTTTCTACCAGGAAATACACCACGTCGTTCTTGTACTCTGCGCTCACATGGCTCGCATCCTATATCCATCTTCTATTTATCTACAATTATATCATTATTGTAAATTCATATTCAAAATATAAAGAATTTGTATTCACCAAAAAATAAATTACCTCACCATCTTCTACTGGCAATTCGCCTATGTTGGAGGAGCCGTCTTTTGTATACTTTCGTGTTCGCTTTCGAAGTGTTTATTGGTGCCATCCCTAGAAATTTTTATTATTATTCAACTCTTATGTAGAACTAATTAAGTAAAAATAAAAAATAAATATGCTCATATATAAAGTTTCTATATTGGAGCTTCTAATTAAATAAAATATAAAAATAAAATTGGCCTTTGCTACATACCTAAATATCATGGAAATTTTTTCTAATTCACTAAAAATCAAAATAAATATGGCCATACCTAAAGTTTCCATATTGGAGCATTCTAATTAATTAAAATATAAAAAATATAATTGGAGCTTGGAATATTCCTAAATATCATGGCTAAATTTTCATTATTATTCAACCCTTATGTAGGACTAATTAAGTAAAAATGAAAATAAAATATACTCATACATAAAGTTTCTATATTGGAGTTTGCTAGATAAGTAAAATATAAAAAATATAATTAGATCTTGCTACATACCTAAATATCATGGCTAAATTTTCTAATTCATGAAAAATCAAAATAAATATGCTAATACCTATAGTTTCTATATTGGAGCTTGCTAATTGATTAAAATATAAAAAATATAACAGAGCTTGCTAAATACATTAATTTATGGCTAATTTTTTTAATTTATTAAAAATCAAAATTAAATATGCTCATACATATAGCTAATGTAAATCAATAATAGAGACACTTTCCACCATAAGCTACTAATTGAAGGTTCCATATCATAAATAAAGTATAATTGCGTCTACATTGTCTTAAAACATTATATACATAGGTTCATCTTCATCATTTCAAAATCTAGAGCAATTTAGCAAATAAAGTTCAAGTAGAAATGGATTGGAGATGAAGTTACATACCTTAGAACACCTTGCGCATAAGGATTCTTCAAAATTTTGAAGCCCTCAAGAACTAGGTGACCAAAAATGGTCACCACCGAGCAAGAACACACGTCCTCTCTGTTATGCTCAGGCTTGGGGAAGGAGAGGGACACTTTTATATAGCCAAGACATCATTGTCGACTCATATAACCAGCCGGCAGTGATGCCCTGCTATCACTACCGGTTGGTGGCTTCAGCTGGCACTGATGATGGAGCTGGGTATCACTGCAGACTCAAGCCATCGGCCGACGGTGATTCCCCTCATCATTGACGGTTCGTAATCCACGATAACAAATTCTTCCCGCACGGCATATGAATCGGCAGTGATACCCCATCACTGCCACTACAATAGAACTGGTCATCTGAGCTAGGTCCGGCTAGGCCATAACCAGCACTGATGAAGTATTAGTGCAGGTTTGGAACTTCCCGCGTTCGTTCAATGATTGAGCCAGGGTCAAACCAACACTGATAAAGTAGCAATGTCAATTTTAGGAAAAACCAACACTGATACTTCAGTGTCGGTTGTAGATATCAACCAACACTGATATTACTTCCTACATATCACTACCCCTTAGCCTCCTCCATTCTCTTTCTCTCCCCACCGCCCCTGCCTGCTGCCTCCTCCTCGTCGTGCGCCCCAGCCCACCGCCACCTCCTCATCGCGCGTCGGACCACCACCTCCTCGTCCTCTTCATGTGTTGGCCCGCTGCCTCCTCCTTGTCGTGCCTAGGCCCGCCACCTCTTCCTCAACGTGCGTCAGCCTGCCGCCTCCTACTCACCGCATGCTACCCGCCGCCTCTTCCTCGTTGCATGCTAGGCTGCCACCTCCTCCTCCTCCTCCTCCTCTTCGCACGTTGGACCACTGCCTCCTCCTCCTTGTTGCCTCCTCGATGCCCCCATGGTGAGCAGCAGTGGCAGTGGAGGTGGAGGGCGTAGATCTAGGCAGCATGGAGGCGACTGTTGTATCCTATCCGATCGTCTAGGACCGGGTGACCTCCCTCGCATTCCTCGACAGCGTATCCATGCCCTACCCGGAAGGGCCACGAAACACTTGTGTTAGTTATCAAATTCTAGTTCTCCAATTATGGTTAGCAATTTTAGTTAGCAAATCGTAGTTAGCCAATTTAGGTCCTGAAATTTGTATTAGCAATTTAGTCGTGCTGCTTTGTTCTTAGAGATGTTTCCTAGAGTTTTTTGTTCTTAAAGATGGTGCAACAACATGTGGCTAATGGTAATTCAAAGTTGTGTTGCCTTTTTCTTAGGCCATAATGATAATTTGTGAGATGTTTCATAGGGTTTTGGGTTCTTAAAGATGTTGCAACAGCGTATGGCTAATGGTAATTCAAAGATGCTGAAGATCATAATTGAGTTATTTTTCACATGTTGTTGTACCATTTTTTTTATCAAATTTGAGTTACTAAACCCTAAACCTCTATGGTAGTCATTATCTGAGGCTATTTTTGACTTAAACTTCAAATGAGCCAATTGATTTGGCATTGGCATTTTTTTCTCTGGGCATATAGATGTACCTTGACTTGTCCCAAGTACATATGCATACTCAGTGATGAATACTAGAAATTATAAAAATATCAGTTAACATTGCAGTTTGCAATTAACAAATTTTAACACGATTAAATTCAGAAACTAGTATGCCAATTGATGTATATGCTTCCTCAACTGCAATGGCTACATGACATTATTATGGATATTAGTGGCACACCACTTACGGTGACGACCACATTAGTTGATAACAATAAAATGAAGATTGCTATCTCTTTTGAGGTTACATTACCTAAATAAGGATATATCACTTAACATCATCTAGCTCCGAAACAGACCAAAGTTTTATGGATGAAAGATCAGTTGTCCATGCGCTTCTATAATCGGTTGACTTGCAACTTGAATACATTTTTTCGGATTACAGCTATTTCAAATTAAAAGTGCTTAAACAGAATGAGAAGCTTGTAATGACTCCAAGGCTCTCACGGTTACATGCAGTTGAAACGATTGGTGACATGAACTTATAACTTGTAGTTAGGATTATTTCAATAATATTAAGTTTTCCCTCTATGTTGCTGCTCTTTGTCTATAAGATTTTTACTGGAATGCCCAGATGCGAACGGATTGTAGCTTAACTTTAATCTTATGTCTTCTTGCCCAGCGATGGAGGTACACAATGCTTGGCCCATAATGCAGAAGGTTCGTGAAGGAAAGTACCAATAACACCTTGAGTTTCATTGTGATAGCAACATTTTGTTATCTAAAGTCCAATGAAACTTCCGTTTGAAGCAACAACTACTGCACTTATTTATACATTAAACCATTTTGATGTAATATTTAGAGTTGAAATGTTAGATATGAACTATGCACGTAATGGTCTTTGATGTAATTTTAGAAATACTTATAGTTTGAATTAATGTATTAGTGTTTATCATGACTGAAATATCTGTCTATGAGTGAAATATCTATATATGTGCTTGTTATCTACGATTGAATTATGAATGAAATATCTATATATGTGTTTATTATCTATATTGTTTTATAGATGAATGGGAACTAAAACTAGCACTAATAATTAGTATTAATGTCGGTTCTTTGTATATAACAAAGAACCAAAAGTGATAATCAATATCGGTGTCAGTTTATAACAAAGAGTCGATACTGATACTGATTATCAGTGCTGGTTATATAACTGATCTGATAATCAATGCCGGTTGGAAACCGCTAGTGAAGAGGTTTTTGAGCCAGCACTGATAACGTATTCTTTTGTAGTCTGCTAGCTCATTAAAAATTAATAGTGATAGGTTGACATATAAAACCGATTATATAGTAGCGCAACAACGTACCTAAGATAAATTAGATCCACGGTTTGATTTAAACCGATGTTCATTCTAAATTTCTGCCGGCACACCACCACGTCCGGTACCTCTATAAAGTACTTTAAAGGTAAAAACAATTGAATATACATGTTATTTAGATAATGGAAGAAACTTCCCGCCTATACATCGGGAGATGCACACACAGTTTATTATATTATTACATCGCTATACCACGTAGCTGGATATTTGAAGTAACATCTAAGCAGCACATAGCCTGCTACAAAATCTTCACCCACGATAAACTTCATCTATATATATTTTTTTTAAAAAGAATGTAACAAATAAATCAATACATGCGGTAGCACAATTGTGAAGCATATCTAGTCTAGGATCCAAGGTCCATGAGGTTCATCAATAGATGCATATATACCCAAGAATGATGTGGTTGTTATTCTGTCAGCGCTGGATGCGCTTACAAGCCATCACTTCTCTAAGGATCGATTCACTTCGCTTCTTCTCCTCTAGAACTCCCGTGGTAATCATGCATATGCCCTAATTAAGCAGTCCAAATCGCCGGTAATGCTCTGAAGCACTCATCACCTAAAATAATGCCGACGCAAGCGGCAGATGCCAAGCAAGCCAGCAACAGAACAAATTCGTATCCTCTTCGAATGACTCATCGACATCGCATCATTATGAGATCGATCCTCTAATCATGTCATGATCCCTTGTTCATCCAAAACAACTCATACAAATTCAAATTCACTACGTGAAAAAATATTATAGATGACAGATGGTAATTATCATTAGTGACGGGTCTCGTATCTGTCACCCCGAACGCGTCACTGATAAATCGTCATTGGTGACGGATAAAAAACCGTCACTAATAAGATCACAAGTGACGGGTAACAACTTGATATGTCACCAATAAAAGTCTTAACTGATAAGTCGTAATAGTGACCTGTCACCTATGACTGAACATAAGTGATGAATTTTAATAGTGACCTGTCATTTATGACTAATGAACGTTTTTCGTATTTTTAGACACGAAAAAATCAAATATATATATATATATATATACATATATATATATATATATATATACATATACACACCTGAACCACCCAACACAGTGACACATCGCATATGGCTCACAAGTCATGTTATTTTTCAAATTATTTTCAGGCTTTGCATTCCGTAGGAATGGAACCCATGACCTCCCCTCATGCACAAACCCCCCTTACCACCTCAGCTATCATATCATTATAATAGAAACTGGATATTTTATCCTTTTAAACTTTATTGTTGATGGTCATAGGTGACAAGTCACAGTTATGATCCGTCATTGATGACTCTTTTTGCCGAATTCTTGAGTACTGAATTGTTCATACTGAATTTAGTGAATTGTTGATTTATATGTAAATTTTTCCTTCATCCAAAGATGTACTAATATTTTATCAATTTTTGAATATCTCATGTCAATGATCGCAATTTGATAGGAGAAATGGAGTGTCTTTGGTAAAACGGGTGTAACTTTTATATACGGACTCTGATTTTGATTTTTTTTACTCTATGGATATTAAAAAAAAGTTACATCCGTTTCTCCCCCACGTTGTTGGGTTTGGTGAATTTTTTGACGCAAAATTGGGCCTGAAAGAATTATTTCTCGCCCCTAAAGTTTCTGTACTATTTTTGAAACACGAGTTTATATCCATAACCATCACACCTTACATCAAACTTGAGTAAAAATGTACAATAGTTTCTATTCTAATGCTGCTAAGATAAAAAAAAATAAGAGAAATATAAAAATAGAAAATATTCATGCCATAAATCATTGGTGACGAGTCGTAGTACTGATCCATCACCAATGAAGTCATTGGTGCTGCATGAGAAAAAAGAAAAATACCAAAGGCACTCGTCAAATTGTTACTTATCACTAATGACTGATCTAGAACGACCCGTCACTAATAAGTTTACTTTTAGTGACAGATCATAACTTAACCCATCACTAATGACTAGCTAGAATGATCCATCATTGATGAGTCGTCATATATGACGGGTTATAACCGTGATCCGTCACCTACGACTAGTCTAGGATGATCTGTCACTGATAAGTCATCATAGATTATGACCCATCATCTATGACTTATCTAGAATGACCCGTTATTGATGAGTTGTCATAGGTAACAGGTCATAACTTCAATCTATCGCTATTATCATAATTAACGGGTCATGTTACGACCTATCATTAATTATATGTATTCTTTGTCTTTTTCTTACATAGTATTTTTTTTTAAACTCTCGTGGTTCACAAAACACCATTTTCTTAAAAAAAAGATACTCACACAAATCCCTTGTTCATCCACTTGGTTTTCAAAAAACAAAAAAAGATTAGCCAATTGGTTCACGGTATTACTGTACATATCCACGTAGATGAGGACATGTTTGGTTCATAGCCTAAAATGCATAAACTTGCCAAATATTTTTGCCTAAATTGTCACACTTGTGGTAAAAAAAATCACCACCACCAAATATACCCTAAGTCGCTAACTCTCATGGTCATCGATGGGATACTGTGGCACATAATAATGACACAAATATATCATTTCCGGCTTTGTTCGTTAGCTGGTTTGCTTGCCGACCTCGCTCAGTGCAATTTGTCCCCGTCTCGGTCGTTATTAGTTAGTCTTAATGAAGAGATGTTCGCATACGTAGTGCATATGATTCCAATTATACATGCAATGGGTGGATTAGTAGTGTTAATTGCCATGGAACACCCCATTAAAGCTGTATTTGGAACGTGAGAATTTTCCTTAGTTTCAAAAAAATAATGACTACATGAAAAACAGATAAAAGAGATACTACATAAGTGACGGGTTGTCAGACCTATCACTTCAGAACCATAAGTGATGGATCCCCTTACGACCCGTCACTTATATAGTTATAGGTCAGGATCAAATTATGACCCGTCACTAATGAAATATCATCAGTGATAGGTCACAATATGATCCGTCATGAATGACCAACTTATTCGTGATGAGTTATTCTATACTAGTCATCAGTGACATATCTCCTGGACCAGTTATAAGTGACGGGTGATATTACAACCCATCACTGATGATAAGTCGTAAAGCCTATCACTAATCTCAGCTCTACTATTAGAGCTAGCAATATATTGTCTTTTCTTACTTAATTTATCTAACTAAAAACTAAAAGTATTGTGCATATATTTTGAATATTTGTGCAAATTTGGCATGAAATATTCTAAAATTCATAAAATTTTATATGTAAATCAACAATTCAGTAATCAATAATTCACTGAATTCATTATCAAATAATTCAGTAATCAACAATTTGGTAAAAATAGTCATCAATGATAGATCAAAAATATGACTCATCACTTATGACCTGTCACTCAGTCACTCATGACCCTTAGCAAAAAAGATTAAAAAGATAAAATATCCGGTTTCCTTCAGAACACACATAAGGATGAGGGGTAAGACGGCTATGCGTACGAGAGTAAGTCGCTAGTTCGATCCCCATGGAACCCAAGGTATAAAAATAGTGTGAAAAATAGCATGTGACATGTGGCGAGTGGTGATAGCCCCTGCATTGGATGAATTGGGTGAATTTTTTTTTGACTTTTTCATATCAGAAAAATATGAAAATCATTCACATGAGACAAGTCATAAATGATAGATCTAGATTATAATCTATCACTTATAATTTTATTGATAACGGATCCTAACAATTATCACTCGTCACTTATATTTTGTTTACCTAGTGATATCACGGCCGCTGCATGCTAGCAGCTGAAAAAGGGATGTATATATGCATGTATGTAGCTAATTATATATGCGTTGCGCGTTGCTCAAGCGCTGCTGCCTGTAGCGATCGTCACGGGAGGCGGCAGCTTGCTCTTGTGGCCGATCGACCTTTGTACGTACGTACTGGACGGATGGACCGCATGCAACCAAATCACGCATAACAATCATGCGACGGTGCTTTCTCATTAAAGAACGCCACGCCGTTTGATTGTACTCCGTGCGAGATTGGTTAAATAAATGTTCTAGAGAACTCGTTCGGCTTCATTGTTGGCACCTAGGTTCATGTTATCGATGAAAACCGGTCCTCCCTGGTTACATACCGGTAGACTTGAAGCATGCTTGGGCAAATTTTGATCTAACTTGAAAATCCTCCTAATTTTTTTTTTGTCAAATTCTCATCCATTAATAAAAAAATGATAAGCGCCGTTTATAAGCCTTATAGGCCGTATCGGCGCCCCTTGATAAAAAATTTCTACTGGTAACAAGAAGAACCCTGATCTGGTCGGCAGTGGAAAGCCATAGATTCGATGGCCGGCCGATATGGCTTTCAGGTGGATTGTGCTTCGATCACTGACGAGACGAATTCGATTCAGAACCTGTATGCACTTTTTTTTTTTTTTTTGGTCAAGCCGACGAGATACTACAACTGTACGCGCAGGGCGGATCGATGCAAAACGCCAGAAGAGGCTGCACGGCACGGGGATGCGAGCTTCGCACGGGATCAGAAAAAAAAAATCAAAGGGGAAAGGTTTCATGAATACGAGGAGAGCACGCACGCACGCACGTCCCAGCACCAACCAGCGGATCATGTGAGCGAGGGAGTAGGCAATGAGAGGAAGGGGATAGCACGCGCTTGCCTCACTGCTGATCTCATTTCCGGGCCTCTTTTCACCGACCTCGACGCCGACCGGCGAAAGCAACAACCGGAACTGATCTCTCACTCATTCGTGTCCTCGGTCGGTCCCAAGTCATCGATCGCATTACCCGTGGCGCAGGGCAGCTCCCGGCGAAACAAATCTGAAGCACTGCTACTGCGGCCACCGTAACGCACTTGTTGCAGGGAAAAGATGTTTTTTTTTTGGCCGAAAACTAAAAGCAAGTGCTCGGGAAATATTCATGTGATCCAAACAGGACCTAAAAGTAGGGCTAATAGATATGAAGCGCATCCTCTTATATCCGCTAGGTTCCTGAATGAATGTTAAGAAATAAAAGTTGCATTCATTGAGAAAAGATACTTTAGCATTATGTTCAGAACAGAGAGTTCTCATGACCAACGGCGAAAGCACTCTGCTGGGCCGACACTGACACTGAGAGACGAAAGCTAGGGGAGCAAATGGGATTAGAGACCTCAGTAGTCCTAGCCGTAAGACGAGAAGATATATTACCACTTCAAACTTTGTCTTATATTAGTGAAGTTTGTGTAGCTCAAACAAACCATAGATTAACCCATTTTTCAATGCTGCCAGGGTGGTCTAAGCCATTGAATCATTGGAAGCAGCAAGACTAGATATCTTAATCGGTCACTTAGGAGGCATGCAGGGCAACTTCTGCAATGCGTTGCACTCCTGGATACATCTAAATAGTCCGAGAAAACTCGTCAATTTCAGTCTTTTTCTGAGATGCGCCGATAGGATATAGCACAAAAGAACGTCAAAAGCCGCCGCAATGCTAAGCTCGGTATATTTCTCTGCCCCTAGCTGCCCACTTTTCAGAGGATCCTGGGTTCTCCCTCCGTTCCGAGCCACCAGGCGCCACCCGACGGAAGCAGGGGGCCGCATGTAATGCCAATTGCCACGGCTGCTGAAGCGCAGCCCCGCAAGCAACAGCCTCTCTCTCTCTAGTTCCATCACCGGCCACCAATTTTATACTGCCTCTTGCCTATCTCCATCGCCACCATGTACGCTGCTCTTCCATCTCGAGAGCACCAGTCGTCGTCCTAGTATTATATCATCGCTGAAGCCTCCGCACCAGAGAGTTAAACGCATAACACAACACCCAGTTATTAAACTCGTCAGTTTACTCCCCGAGAGCCGCCTCCTCTCTCCTCCGAACCACTCTATCTATCTCCCCTTCTCTTTGATCCTCCCTGGCTTGATTGCCTGCTTCATTGGTTGGTGTTCTACTTGCTGCTGTTGTTCGTTGCGTATGCTCATCGCTGATCAAGAAGAACAAGAGGCGATAGAAGCAGAGGAGGTGCTGCTGAAAGGTATCAAGAGGCGATAGAGGCAGAGGAGGTGCTGCTGAAAGGTATCGATCTTAACTGAGCTAATGATACTGTTGCCTTCTCTGTTTTGCATTCATGTCTCTGCATGCTGTTGCCCGTACAATTCGTTCGAAATTAAAAAGGAGTATTTTTTTATTCCATAGATAATAGACTGCCTTGCTACCCAGTCCTTTGAAGAAATACCTATGGACTGTCTGCAGGGCTGCCATCTCTGAACTCTGTTTCAGTTTTACTTGTTTCTTATGAGTTGTATCTATTGAGTGGAAGTTTCCATTCCAATCATTTTTTGCAAACACTAGAGTTGGATGTGGAAGAGGAACAGTAAGTACCTGGGCCTTTCTGCACCCGCATTGCAGTGGTTCTAGGCCTGCACAAGTATATTTCCTTTGTCGGCATGTCGAGTTTTTGTCGGCCATAACTAATGAATCATCAGTTTTTTTTCTAATAATATTTTTTAGATTACCAGGTAAAATGATTGTTTTTTCTGACAAGGGCCAGTAACATGAACTTGAGTGAAATGGTCTGATTGAGTAAATATAGAGGACCATTGAATGAAGATGATTACTAAAATTTCTGCAACTAAGTGTAATATGTGCTATTTTTTCATTTTGAGTAATGTTAACAAAGAAATACCTCAACAGGGATGAACCCTGTTTAGTGCTGTCTGGTTGCATGATACAAAATGATTTGACAACTCTAAATGATTTTGTGACATCTGTGGTTCTAAAAGTCTAATATGTTAGTCCCGGTACCTAGGTGCCTGTTGGAATTATGAATATGCTGCCAAACATATTAAACCAAAGTATATCAGTTCAAAAACTGTTATACGCATAATCTTTTTTAAAAACAATTAAGCAAACAATAAAAATATTGGGTGGGTGCAGTTCTTCGAAAATCTCGACTATTTTACCATATTTTGAGTTAGCATGTTTACGAGGTATTCATGAAAAGATAAACACATATAGTTTTCAATTATTAATGAAAAGGCAAAATTAGGTTGATACTATCATAAAAATACCCATATTAGAAAATATCATCGGCTGTGAGGATGATATATAGGCCCTGGGCCCATATATGATTTTTCAACTTTTGTGATTTTTACTAGGTAAAATACCACCGATCGTATTTTTCAACTTTTGTGATTTTTACGATGCTACTCAGCAAATTACCCCTAATGAAAATGAGTATTTTTTAATTATTTTAGCTTTCTAAGCATATCTACAATTTAACATTCAGTTGACATGATAAGACAGAATCAACTAACAGAAATCAAATATCATATTCCATAAAATTTATTCCAATATCATTTTAAAAACATTGACATACCACCAAAAGTGGTTAATTAGTTGTCACCTTCTGAGCTGCGTTCATGCAGTGCATGATACTCTGAAGAACTAGTCAGTGGAGCTAGAACCGAAGCAAATATCAAAAGCAAAGATAATTATTCATAACCATTATCCTTTAGAATTCGGTCACGGGGCAGAACAAATGAGGTCAAATTCCACATTTTTTGGTTATATATCCACAAGAACTGATACCAAACTAGATCAAATTCCGTCACCAATAAATTTCTCTTTACAGGTTGCTCACAACGTGTCGTTTCTAGATTGCACTAGCTGTCCAGCCAACCACTATCACTAAAATAGTAAGTGGCAAAGTATATTCCCAACGAAATGGCCTTGACCATCTTTGTTTGCCCAGTGTGTGCATTTCATCATCTGATCCCATTACATTTGGCAAGTGTTCTGCCTTTTCGGCGCCGATTTATTTATTATAACTAGATGGAAATAAATTATGTGGTGTGCCAAAGCCATGAGACAATCTAGTGCATTTCTGTTGTTGGTGAAGTGAGGGAAAACAGAGTAGAGGGAGTGGAAGGTGGTAGCTGGCAGGTCATCATCTCTGAACATGGAAACAAAGGAAAGCAACTTTGGGGGTGTCCAAATAACATAGCAGTTATGAGCAGTTTTTGAGGCTGACATTAGCCTAGTCTTATGATCTTGTAAGAGCATTAAAATTCAATCAAGAAAGAACTAAATAAAAGCTTCTGATTTTTGGCTGTTTCTAATGTGTAGGCCGAAACTGAACTGCTGAAAGGAGTTCAGAGTTCAAACAGAGCAGACAAGTGAGTCTTGAAAAAGAAATGAAAAGAAAAGGACAAGTGCATATCAATCCAAACATTGATGTACATAAAGTTTGAAGACGCCTAGACGTATAATAGTTGCAAGTGTCATGTTCTGCACATATAATACTTTGTCTAAAAGGGTTTGAGTTTATTCTTGGCGAATATGGCTCGGAACTTGAGTTGCAATTTCATAGTATGTGTTTTGGAGAAAAAAAATAGTGATTTCATTCGGCTATTCACATGTAAGGTTGCATACTTCGAAATTGAATTTCATTTTTCTCAAATACGTAGGAGAGCTGCGCATCTTTATATTAAGTAGAAGAATGGAGTAGTTTTACAACAGCAGCAGTCCGGTCTAAAGATAAGCTTAGAAAATTAAAGAGCTATTACATGAAAGCAGCAACATATAGAAACAAGCAACAGCGTTAGCTACATGATCGAACCATGTGTGAGACTGTGAGGACGGCCAGGTCCTTGGCCCCGCAACACACCAGCTTGCTGTCTCGTCTTCGATAGAACCACCAACTGATCCGACACACCAACAACATATGGAAATTGAATTTCATCTGAAAAGTTGAATCGAAGTTGCATTTTATGTCACCACAACTGAAATAAATCACCATGATTTCTATGGTCAACTAACTAGATTCATCTTTTTTTTTTCTTTTCAGGTCTTCTGAAGCAAACACCTTCAGGACAGAACTAAACACCCATGTAATCAACTTTTTCAGAGATTTGCCAACACCATTCCTCGCAATGAGAAGGCAAATCCTTGTCTGCCTCCCTCTCATCGTACTCCTCTCCCTCTTCCTGAACTCGAACTGCCAAATTGACCCCCTAACACAAGCCCTCCTCCAATTCAAGGCCAGCCTGAACGACCCTCTGAACCACCTCCAGTCATGGAGGAACGCCACCTCGCCGTGCCGCTTCTTCGGCGTCCGGTGCGACCACAGCTCCGGCACGGTCATCGAGATCTCGCTGTCGAACATGAACCTCTCCGGCGGCATCTCGCCGTCCGTCGCCTCCTTGCACGGCCTGACGCGGCTGGAGCTCGACTCCAACTCGTTGTCAGGGCCTGTGCCGTCTGAGCTGAGCAAGTGCACTCAGCTACGGTTCCTGAATCTGTCCTTCAACAGCCTCACCGGGGAGCTGCCGGACCTGTCGGCGCTGACGGCTCTGGAGGCCCTTGACGTCGCGAACAATGGCTTCACCGGGCGGTTCCCGGCGTGGGTCGGCAACCTGTCCCGCCTTATCACGCTCAGCGTCGGCGTGAACAGCTACGACCAAGGCGAGACGCCGCCGAGCATCGGGAACCTCAAGAACCTCACGTACCTTTACCTGGCGAGCTCCAGCTTGACAGGGGACATACCTGATTCCATCTTCGAGCTCACCGCGCTGGAGACGCTGGACATGTCCATGAACAGTCTGGGCGGCAAGATCCCCGCGACCATCGGCAACCTCCGGAACATTTGGAAGATCGAGCTGTACAAGAACAACCTTACGGGCGAACTTCCGGCGGAGCTCGGGAAGCTGACCGGGTTGCGGGAAATCGACGTGTCCCGGAACCAGCTCAGCGGCGGGATCCCGGTGGCGTTCGCCGCGCTCAAGGGCTTCACGGTGATCCAGCTCTACCATAACAATCTGTCCGGGTCGATCCCGGAAGAGTGGGGCGAGCTGCGGTTTCTGACCAGCTTCTCCATCTACGAGAACCGGTTCTCCGGTGAGTTCCCGGCGAACTTCGGCCGGTTATCTCCGCTAAACAGCATCGACATCTCCGAGAACGGCTTCACTGGTCCATTCCCGAGGTACTTGTGCCACGGCAAGAACCTCCAGTACCTTCTCGCTCTCCAGAACGGCTTCTCCGGCGTGTTCCCGGAGGAGTATTCGGCGTGTAGCAGTCTGCAACGGTTCCGGATCAACAAGAACAGGTTAACCGGCAGCCTCCCGGAGGGGCTATGGGGCCTCCCCGCCGCGATGATCATCGACATATCTGACAACGGATTCACCGGAAGCATGTCGCCGCTGATCGGCGAGGCTCAGAGCCTGAATCAGCTGTGGGTGCAGAACAACCTGCTCGGCGGCACGATACCGTCGGAGATCGGCCGGCTCAGGCAACTGCAGAAGCTCTACTTGTCCAACAACTCGTTCTCGGGATCGATACCCGTGGAGATTGGAAGCTTGTCGCAGTTGACGGCACTGCACCTGGAGGACAACGAATTGAGTGGCGCGTTACCGGGAGATATTGGCGGCTGCATCGGACTCGTCGAGATCGACGTCTCCCGGAACGGGCTGACCGGTCCAATCCCCGCCTCACTGTCGCTGCTATCGTCGCTGAACTCGCTGAATCTGTCCTGCAATGAGCTCACCGGGCCGATCCCGACGAGCCTCCAGGTTCTCAAGCTGAGCTCCATCGACTTCTCTTCGAACCGGCTGACCGGGAACGTGCCGCCGGGGCTACTCGTGATCACCGGCGACGAGGCGTTTTCGAGGAACCCTGGCCTCTGCGTCGACGGCAGGTCCGAGCTAGGCGTGTGCAATGTGGACGGCGGCCAGAGGGAAGGCCTCGCCAGGAAGTCAGTTGTGCTCGTGCCGGTCCTCATCTCGGCGACTCTGCTGCTTGTGGCTGGCATCCTGTTCGTGAGCTACAGAAGCTTCAAGCTCGAGGAGCTCAAGAAGAGGGACCTGGAGCACGGGGACGGGTGCAGCCAGTGGAAGCTGGAGTCGTTCCACCCGCTAGACCTGGACGCCGACGAAATATGCGGCGTCGGGGAGGAGAACCTGATCGGGTCTGGCGGCACGGGGCGCGTGTACCGGCTGGAGCTCAAGGGCCGCGGCGGTTGCGTAGTGGCCGTGAAGCGGCTGTGGAAGGGCAACGCGGCGCAGGTGATGACCGCCGAGATGACCATCTTGGGCAAGGTCCGTCACCGGAACATCCTCAAGCTGCACGCCTGCCTGTCGCGCGGCGAGCTCAACTTCATCATCTACGAGTACATGCCTCGGGGCAACCTGCACCAGGCGCTCCGGCGGGACGCCAAGGGCGGCCGCCCCGAGCTGGACTGGCCGCGGCGGTGCAAGATCGCGCTCGGCGCGGCCAAGGGGCTCATGTACCTCCACCATGACTGCACGCCGGCCATCATCCACCGCGACATCAAGTCCACTAACATCCTGCTCGACGAGGACTACGAGGCCAAGATCGCCGACTTCGGCATCGCCAAGGTCGCCGAGGACTCCTGCGACTCCGAGTTCAGCTGCTTCGCCGGAACCCACGGCTACCTCGCCCCCGGTGAGTCTTAATCCGACGACTTTCACAATGATCTTTAGCGAACACTTCCATGTCACGCTCACTAAGCTGGAGTTCACGTTCTCAGAGCTGGCCTACTCGCTCAAAGTGACGGAGAAGACGGACGTGTACAGCTTCGGCGTGGTGCTGCTGGAGCTGGTCACCGGCCGGAGCCCGATCGACCCACACTTCGGCGAGGGCAGGGACATCGTCTTCTGGCTGTCGAGCAAGCTCTCCTCGGAGAGCCTCGACGACGTCCTGGACCCGCGCGTCGCCACGTCTGTCAGGGAGAGGGAGGACATGCTCAAGGTGCTCAAGATCGCCGTGCTCTGCACCGCGAAGCTGCCGGCGGGACGGCCCACGATGAGGGACGTGGTGAAGATGCTCACGGATGCCGCCGGTGCGGGGCCCTGCAGCCCGCGCGGGCAGCCGCCGGCGAGGAACTGCAGCAACAAGAGCTGCTGCTGAATTTTAGAGCCGGCTCTAACCCTTGCCACCCACAGATCCTCTGCTTCTGCATTGAACTCCTGATGCGATCTTTGCTGTGTATTAGGACCATAGGATCATGTACCTGCAGTTATTGTACTTGAAGTAGCCTGTTTTAAATCTGCCACGTTTTTCCTGACATTTTTCTCATAAGTTAGATATGAGCAGATATTCAGATATTGCTATTTCCGGATATTTAAGCCGTCCGAATTGAGAGCTTTTACGGTACACCCTATTAGGGCATGTTTCCAAAAGGTTTTGCGATCCAAATCGCTGAGCTTTAGTACATGTTTGAACTAAATTCTAAATGGCTAAGAAGATATTTCGATCTTACTACTTAAAGTACTCGTACGTTACAATAGATCTTAAATATAAGGAATAAGTTTATATGACCCTCACATATCAAGGACTGACTACTTAACCGTCTCACCTATGAAACCAGGTATTTTGCCCCTTGAACTATCTAAAACCATCTAAATAACCCACTGTGGTGGTTTTAGAGGTGATTTTGCCTCACAAACGGTGACAGACATCCCTAAAAGATCCCCCTCCTTTTTTTGATTCAATAGGAGACCTTCCCAAGCTTCAAAATTTTAGGATAAATTTTGTGGATACTATAATTCATATGCAACTCATTTTGATTAGTTTGGCCCAAAAAACCTAAGCCAAATTCAAATTTCAAAGTTGCAACCTTTTCTAACTTTCTCTAATTTTTAAGGCTTCAAAATAATTCCTTAAAATCTAAAAAAGTTTACTAATATTCTTCATAAGCTATGGAGTAATTTCTAAAATTATTTCAAGCCTTAGGTTATATAGAAATTTTGTGAGTTCCTTCACAAGGCGTCACTGCTCGTTAAACTTAACAATTTTAAATTTAATTGTAAATGCATTATTTAATTACTCAAAGCTTCAATTATAATGCTAATGATGCTCATGAATGCTTAATAACATATTTAAGAATTTTAGGATGTAACATTACTCAAACCATGGCTTATGAAGATGTCATGTTAAAATTTCATTTGGTGCCTGATGATATGTAACATCCTAAAAATTTTAAACATGTCATTAAACATTCATGAGCATCATAATTGAAGCTTTGACTAATTAACTAATGCATTTACAATTAAATTTAAAATTGTTAAATTTAAGAAGGAGTGATATCTTGTGAAGGAACTCACAAAATTTCTATATAACCTAGGACTAGAAATTTTGATCATCTCTTTCCTCTAGCACAATTTCCAATAGCAAGGACTTCACTTGTTAAAATGTAATAACCAGAATGAGAAGTACTAAGATCTTCGCTAGGATCGATATTGACTTTACAAAAATCCACATGACAGATGAGTCGTCTTTCTGTACCAAGCTCCACGTATAAGTTTTCCACTTAGATTTGTAGAAGTAGGGCAATGATGACCTTTTGGCTTTGGTGAGGATCATACACTCTTGTGCGAAGAGTCATGGAGGAAAGTACAATCACAAGGGAGAAAATTTTACAATAGCAAGGACTTCACTTGTTAAAATGTAATGACAAGGATATGCTAAAACAAGGGGGTAGTTTGATAAAATTCTTACTCTGTCGTTCTAGGTTCTAACCTCCCCGACAAAGTAATAAAATGCTAATAAGCCTCATGGTACATGGGTATATGGCTTGTATATTTTTTTTCTTGTTTACATTTATCCTAATATTGTTTTGAGCTTGGGTGTGTTGACACACGTTGAACATCATATTTCACCCCTGAATACCTGTAAATGAATGGGGCTGAAATAATGTTCTACACATTTTTGTCGCATAAAACGCTAACCTATATTGTAGAAAATACTAAAAACTACAGTCGCAGCCCGAGCTCCTGGGACAGGGCACCGAGCACAGCGAGTAGCTCGTCGAGGATGTGTCCCTTGGCGCCCACCGCCGCTAGGGCTAGTGCGGCGTGGATGGAGAGTGGCGAGAAGATGAGGTTGTTGTTGCCGTTGTCGACAACGGCCAAGGATGAGCCTTGCGACATGAGGTGCTTGAGCAGGCGGCTTGCCAAGGCAGCCTAACCGTCCTAGAAAGCGCACATGACTCCTCCAGTGCCATAGCAAGCTTACTCCATCGGCGAGAAGCGGATGACTAGTCAACGGCAGTGTGTTGACGAGCGGTGACAACAAGACTCGTGATGTATTTATGTGGCCCTATTCCTGACCTAGAAGGATTAAGGAAACAAGGGATATTAGGGATGACAATGGGTCAGGTTAAGTCCGGATAGGGTAAAACCATATCCGATCCGAAACCCACTAGCCTTAGCCCAACCTGAATCCAAAATGGTAAGCAGGAGGAATTTGCAACCCATGTGAGGACCCATCCAAATTGTATTTGAATTAATCAAATTGGACGATGGTTTAATAAGATGAGAGGTAGCACGCATCCATCTCTCGATATGCCACATACTAACCCCATCTCACCACAATAATCGCAACCACTAAATGATTAAACCGAATCCAATCATGGCAATCCCGATATGTGTGTTTTGATAATTCAGAGGAGAGCTATTATCCACACATATCTCTACCAATATGTACATCACAACATCATGATTAAACAAGGATTCAAGTGATTACATGTTGATAAAATAACAAAAGACAAGTATCATCCAGCATAAATATACATAAATCGTAGCGGAATAAACATCTAAAAGAAAACAAAGACCGATGAAGCCATTTGCCCACAAGGCAACCGACCAGGGTTAATAGTAGCATAGTAGCTACTCATGACCACACCGCTCTCGGTGGGGCACAAGTAGTCAGCTTCTAAACTTTTCCTGCAAAACAATCAACAAAGCATAATGAGTATGAACATACTTGCAAGTCTTACTCATATGATTATATATATTTTCAACTTCAAGGATAATGCATTTGGATAAATTAGCAAGAAATAGGTCACAAGGTTAAATTGAATTATACAAAAGACAATTTAACTTACAACTTAAATATGTGAGCACCTACATATCCTAACTCTTGGATTATTCTAACCTAACCATCAGAACATAACCATAACTGACATATGAATATGGTTACCTCAACATAACCATTCATGTGACAACCATTCACGTACCCACCCCGAACCTTTGTTCCCATGCCCGAGCATGCGGAGGCCACCTAGATCTACTCTCAGAGTAATCTTAGGTGCCTCTACAAGCCCTCTCGCTCACATCCCAGGCGCATGAGCCAAATGAACACAAAAACTTAGGTTTTTTGGCTCATCCTTACCCTATTCGGATATGTAATAGTACGGAGAGGTGCTTAAGTTAATAGTGCCAACGAAAGGTGCTTAAACGATGCAAGCGGTCCATAACATCCGGGTTCCTCTCCCGACATACCTCTAGCATCGCCTACATCTCTTCTCATTCTCACCAACTCTTCATCCCAACATCATTATCATCGTGAAAATAATTAAGCCTATAGCTCACAAACGATGGAACGTTCCACCGCTCGGCTTTTACCGGTGACCTATGCATTGCTAAGTATTTTCGTATAAATTTTAAGTTAGACATTAAAATGGTTATCCCCAGGTTACAAGGTTTGGGATCAGTAATAACAAGATAGGGATAAATGTAACAAGATAGGTGCTATCCGATTTCCCAACATCAACTCGCTAAACATGCATATACGACACATTGTAATATATAACAAGTTGACTAACAATTCACTAAAATATAGGAGAAATATGCATTGATGCTTGCCTTAGTGCTCAGCTTCACACTAAGATCAACCACAATTTCACCTCAAGAAAACCCGTCACTCTCCGATTAACTGATTACTAAAAGGAAGAAAGTGCATCGCAATAAGCATGATGGAATGTCATAAAATATGCTTTATGATACATGATCGTGAACAAGATGTAATGCGACATGTCATAAAAATATTTTTTCTAGTTATCACATATCATAAAAAGACTAGCAAAATTGGTTTCACCAATTTTGAACATGTAATGAATTAATGGTGAAGTAATGAAACTTTAAGATGATTAGTTTATCTCAAAAAATAATTAATTATTTCATAATTGTAGATATTTTTAATAGGTAGATGAAATTATTATGAAACCAACAAAATTTGCTTTACAATTTTTGGAGCTATAAATAATTTATTATGAATTTTACAAGTTTCAATAAAATAGTAAATTGCCATAAAATGAGTCTATTTGAGTTGATCACGGTCAGACCGCTATGACCACTATGAGACGCGATCAGACCACTGTGCTCGGCCGGTGGCACTTGGCGAGCTCGCCAGCGACAATTCCGGTGATCCCTTTGGCAAAGGCTGGCACCTAAACGCTCTATGTAACTAGAGAGATATATTTTAGGTAGTTCAAGCGACATGCAAGAGGCCAAAAGCATAGGCCCCATGGATCGACGTATATGGCTAGGTGGAGCTCAGTCCTATGGCTATGGAGAGTGGGGAACTTGAGGGAAAAGAAGGGAAAGGGGTTTGGGAGCTCCATCTTGGTGTGGAGAAACTTTCTAGAGAGTTGGCCGATTCCAGAGAAGCATCAATGTGGATATCAGCTTCAGGGTGTCCCAACCGGCCTAGAGGTGAAAGAAAGGCTTAGGGCTTGCTCCGGCGAGGGAATGATCTCAGGGATGACGTGGGGAACTCGTGAGTGACCTCCTCCTTCAATCTTTGACCTCTGTTGAGCTCGAAGTGGAGGAACGGTGAGGGAGCTCTCCTTGCGCTCTCTCTCAGGTGGGGGAAGAAAATAAACGAGTGAGGGAGTGAGAGGTGGTCGATGGGTCTTAGGGCTGGCAACGGGGCAGGTGGGGTGAGGTCCTCACGAGTTTTACACCCAGCAAGGGTGGGGGTGGGGCTAGATTTTTTCCCGCGGGGGTCACAGGTCGGGTCCCCGATTGCGGGTCGGGTTGAGGGAGGGGGCCAATTTTCGCCCACGGGCACCCGACTCCTGGCCGCCGCCGCCCGCCCGCTTCCCGCCCAACATCGTCCACCTACGCCTACATGCCTCCTAGCCATCGTTGCACGCCCGCCTCCCGGCCGCTATCGCCCACCCGCACCCCGCACTCATCAACGGCCGCCCACCTCCGCCTGCTTTCGCCTGCGCTCGCCCTCCTCCTGGCTGCCCCGTATCCACTGCCGCTCACCTCGTACTCCCGACCACTACCGTGCTAGCGGGTGCCTGTGAGGGTTTTATATGAGGAACCATCCAAATAATATTCTAATTAATCATCAGGAGGATCATTATTTATAATTACAACCTCGATGATTAACAAGAATATCATCCCGGTAGTCCCGGCACGTGTTTTGTGCCCAAGGATCAGAACACATGCCTTCTAACATGTACATCACAACATAGCTTAATAAAGAACGAGTAATAAATATTTATATTACAAGTATTAAACATACAACCGATTTCAATAATTTACAACAAAAGCGAGTTAGGAGGAGACAAAACCCCTCAACTCCTAACCACAAAAGAACTACGCAGCGAAAAGTTAAACTTATAAACAACAAAAGAGAACGACGCCGCATGCCCTTAGGCACCGTCTCAAAAACGCCACCTTCAGAGTAGGATGCACTACTCTTGCCCGCCACCCCGACCAGCAGGCACGAAGTAGCCAAAAATGGTCTCTTCTCCAGCAACCGGAGTACCTGAAAGCGCATGCATGAGTACGAAGGTACTCGCAAGACTTAAACCATATAGAGTACATATACATAGCCCGACTCCAAGGATTATACATTGGTCATTAGCAAGGATGAACCACATGTTAAGTAATACATAAGCACTAAGCATTCTAGACATATGTGTGAGCGACTGAAACTTTACCAAAATATATGAAAATTACCCTGCAACTAACAACTGAACAAAAGTAACTGTAAACAACATTTATATCAATAAGTAACAAAAACCAACATCACCATCTCCCACATACCGATCCACAAACCATACTCGAAACTCTACGACTGATGCAGATGGACAGAAGCATGCTCATGACCGAGAGCGCGGCCGTTCGAACTGTTTATACACCCTGCAGGGGGATACTCCTGGACCCACACGATATGAGGACCATTCGGCTTATGCCACCGGCCAAAGTGCACACAAGGGGGTACTCGTGACAACCTTTCCCAACCAGCCCTAACCATTTGGATCATGCATCGCTCGGCGCGGCGGTACTAGAACTACTCCCGGAGCAAACTAGTACCGCTACAAGCCCGCTCGCTCACATCGTCGATGTCCAAGCCCAAAAAGCCACAGCTATGAAGGTATTCGGCTCGCCTTACCATTAGATCAGCATATGGTGAGTAAGGTAAGTGCTAAAACCAACAACATCGACGATTGGTGCTTAACCGGAGCAAAGCGGTCTACGGTGTCCAATTTTTCTCTACCGACCTACCCAAGAGAACTCCACATCTGGGCAACACAAAACACCATCCTAGTACTGCCCACACCTCATCTCATACTCACCACTCATACAACCGTCTCAACCTCAACAAGTGTATGTAATCATAAGAAGGCCCTATGCTCGCAAACAACGGGATGCACCGTCGTTCGACTTCTACCGAATGACCTAAGCATGGCTAAACATATAAGTCGAACTCATACTTAGACATTGACAATATCTCAAGGCTATAAGAAATATAAATATACAAGTATTCAAGGTAGAAGAATGCAATCGACATAGGTTCTACCCATTGGTACCCGACACTGACTCACTAAACATGCATACATACATAAGCATATTTCATCAATTTTAGACTTATCCAATTACACAAGAGGGATCAATATACCTAGTTGCTTGCCTTGATGCACTGGCTCAAATAGGTGGGGCGCGTCGGAATTGCCCTCGGCCTCCGGGATCTACGGATCGACGTTCTCTAAAAAAGATCAATGCGTGCAATACAATGAGTATGAATGAACTGTAAATATATATCACAATATGCATATAATGGCTGAAAACATTTTTTTTCTAGATAGAACAAGTCATAAGGAAACTAGCAAAATTGGATTCACTTATTTTGGAGTTGTAAACAATTAGTGGCGAATTAAAGAAGCCTTAGCCTAATTAATTGATCTTAGAAATTTAATTAACTATTTCATGGCTACGGATATTTTTAGTGGTTAGAGTATGTTATTATGAAACCAAAAAAATTTGTTTCATAATTTTTGGAGCTACATAGAATTTGCTACAAATTCTACAAGTTTCAGCCAACAGAAAACTATGCTGAAACAGCTGACAGCGGTCAGACCGCAGGCATATGGGCGGTCAGACCGCCAAGAGTCGCGGTCAAATTACCAGAAACGTGGTCAGACCGCTCGCGTACAGAGAAATTTGGCCCCTGGCGGTTTGACCGGCCTGAGCTGGCGGTAAGACCGCTGTATACAGCCGGGGAAACTTGGTGAGCTCGCCGGTGATGATTCTGGCGACCTTTGGGGTGGAGATTTGGACCTAAAGCATCACCTTGACCTCCTCTACCGCATAGGATCACATGCATATGCCGAAATCGACAAAAACTCGACTATTGCTACCAAAACATCAAGAACTCATGAACTTCAACCATAACTCCAAATTCTTGGATTTCGACCAACCAATTCGTGCATCCATACCATGGGATCCTAGGAGACTCACCCAAGATATTTTTCCAAGCTTGAGGACCATTGGTTGAAGAAGGAAACGGAGGAAATACGTTTCGACCCTAAACACCAAAAGACATCAAATCCAGCCCAAAGTCTTCTGGAAAGAGCAAACAAATTGTTGGGATGGGAAGCTTATGAGCTAAGGATCGCGTGAGTACCACATGTATACCTCAAATCCTTCTCTTGAGCTCGGATTTTGGAAGAAATAGAGAGAGGGCTTGAGAGGGAGTGAGAGAGAGGGAGGAGCAGCAGCTCCTGTTGCACGGGTGGGAGTGAGGGCATGGGAGAGAGGGGGTGGGAGCAGGTGGCTGCACGTGAGGGAGAGGGAGGGGTGGTTGGCCCATATTTTAGAGAAAAGGGTCCGTTTTAATTGCGAATTTCATTCTTTTTCCTCCCGAATTTCTTTTCTCTCATCCAATTAACTTTTAACGAAGTGCATTAGTATTCTGAATTACAATTACGCAAAATTAAATATAATGTTTAAAAAGTATGATTATGCTTGATTACGTGATTAAGATTTGGGACGTGACATTTTGGATCCCCGCCGGGTTCGGGGCCGGGGGCATATTTCCACCCGTTAGTCGAATTGGGTCTGGGTTGGGTTTTCTGATTCAGGTTTCAGGTCGGGTGCGTTCTGGCTGCACCCAGCCCTGACCCTACCCGTTGCCAGGCCTAATGGGTCTTAAGTGGCCACTCTGAGCCCTGACAGTCAAACCGAGAGCTAGGCTCACGTGCAGAAAGTTCTTTTTCTTTTTCTCGTTTCTTCCAATTCTTTTTTCTAAATGGTTTTAGACTATCTTAACTATTTCAAAATGATTCTCACTCATAAATATATGGTGGAAACTCACATTGATTAATGACGTAACATTTTCAAAATATTTTTAAACACTTAAAACAAAACCAAAAGTATAAAAATGATGGCATGATGCATGTACATGCTTAATGACTAAGTTAGGGTTTTTATGTGTGACAACCCACGGGTGAAAATTGAAACCTAAGCCCGATCCAACCTAGTTCAGGTACCCGACCCGACGAATCTATGAGCGTAAAATGAAACCCGAATCCAAACCCGTTGAACACAAAACCTATAGGTACCTAAACCCACGGGTCTAATTGCCCAGCAATCGTGAGCTAAAGAATCTTTGTAATGGATTTTCTTTTTTTATTCCTCTAGTTTCTAACTGTAATGCTGACCCCTCTAGTTTCTTTCCTCTAGTGTTCCATGCTCTCTGCACCAAATTCAAAGGTTTGAATTTAGATTTTTTTTTTTTGATGATTCGATTTTTGTATCATTGCTTTCCAATATTTTTACATGCTTCTGGGATTCCCCCCTTTGCCTACCATTTATAAATACAAAAATTCTAAATTATTGTGAAAGGCAATAGTTCAGAGAAATAAATTTAAAATATAATAATTTCGAAACAACTTACGCAACAACTTTTGTGGGAGCATTCGCTCGTTCTTGGGCCGATAGGAAAGCAGACGGACGAAACCATGTGAATCCGTGGCTTGGGCCAACTGGGCTATCACCGAGCTGAATAGGGCCTCAAGAACAGGCCCGTCTCCGTGGAACCTGTCTGCAGCCCCTCCTCCCCTTTCCGCGGCGGATGGCTTCCTGCCTCTTCGGCGCGGCGCCGGCAGCGGCCGCGGCTAGCCCTTTCCGCGCCGTCAGACGCGCGGGTACCCAACGACGACTGGTGCCACTCCGTAATCCAGGTTGGTAACTTCGCCGAGTTCTTTGGTAGTTCTGTTCATTTGAATGTGTCGATGTACTGATGTCGATTTAGGGGTTCGGTTTCAGCTGTAGGTGTGCAAATTTCGGTTTCGCGTATTGCATTTCCAATTAGCTGTTCAGTTCTGGGTAGAAATTTTTATCATCCAAGGAGGTGGTAGGACACACAAGAACTATTTGGACGCTGAGTACTCGGGCTGTATTCCTGCATCAGCTAATTACTCAGACCAATTCTTCCTGCCATTTCATTTAGAAATAAATACTTGTCGTTCATCCCCAAGATCTGTCAGTTTGAGCAATTTTTCGTGCCATTTCATTTAGATTAAGGTGGAATGCGCTCGACGGCAAACATGCTGATTGTGCAGAGGGGGAGGCGCCAATTGCGCTGCATTTCAGCAAATTGTTTGTAGAAAGGAATTTTGTGGCATCATCTTACAGTATCTCTTAGTTAGAGGAGCACGTAGAGATTGAATCTAGCGATAACGATACAACATTTAGTACGTTATGGAGTTCAGTACAAAAGGGCCTGATTCCTGCATGGGAATCGAACTCCGAATCAAAACTACACCACAACTTCTAGTAGGCGACATCCTGATGTCAAAGAAAGACAATGTTCAAGGGTTTATTGAACAAATTACAAATCTGTTGCGAAATATTGTTCCTATTGCAGTTTCACCAACAATGCCAATAACTGATGACTTATTGGGAAGGACTGAGCACGTGGCGTAGTTACAAGCAGATGTGGCATGCATGAATGCTGCTGCAGATGGAACCCAAGTGCCACTTCTAGATGTGGAGCTCGGGAACATACTGCATTTTCTGCTGCATTCCGTTCCTGTCCCACTGAGCTCTGAAGTCCTGGTTCAAACCCCGCAGCCATAGCTTCCTCAGAGAGCTAAGGGATTCGATGCCTTGGGGGACCTTGTCGAGCTTTGGAAGTGTCACAACATATAAACCTTCAATCTGTGGAAGGGCTCCATCTCTGATCTCCATTTGGTCGACATCATACATGCGCTTCAAGACAAGCGTCTTTAGCAGCGAAAAGCACCCTGCAGAAAGAACCAAGGTGCTTGCACTATTCACCCTGTTAAGCCTAAGATGGGTGAGGTTTGGCACCAATGGAGCAAGCAGCTGCAGCGGGTCTTCCTGAAGGCGACACCAGCTTATAGCAAGATACTTCAGATTTCTGCCATGGTTACAAAATATCGGGCATTCTAGTGTCTTATCTGCCCAACACCCTCTGATTATCAACCTGTGGAGGTTTTCAGATTCTGGCCTGAGAGCTTCCAAGCAAAGTGCCTCGTTCTCATTACTCGCAGATAGAAGCAAGCTAGAAAGAAGTGGCATCTTGGACAGTGTTGCGAAAAGATTTGCACAGTCAGCGGCACTTATGTTGTCAATCCACACGCTCCGTAATTGCGTAAGTTTCATCAGCTGCTCGGCCAAGTCCTTGCTGGCTTGCACGGTCTCAAGAGTCTGCAGTTCTTCCAAGTTGGATAGCTTTTTCGGTGCTTGCACTCCAATGAAATACCGGAACTCTGACTGCTTCTCATCTTCATATCTGTCAGCAAGAAGGTGCTGCAGCTTCTTGATCCTAACAATACCTCGTGGCAGCTTCTCTATTTTAGTTTGCTTGATGTCCAGGGTGTGGAGGTTGGAGAGCTTCCCGATGGACTCTGGGAGTGACTTGACCTTTGTGCGCCGCAGGCCAATGTAGCGCAGATTAAACAGATTTCCTATGGATACTGGCACTTCGCTTATTTCAGAATCTTGCAGCTCAAGAACAGTAAGATAGTTGGATTCAGACAAAATTGGGGATAACAACTGTGGAGATGATGCAGTTATTCCAAGTGCGACTAGGGTTCGAAGATGTGAGAATTTTACTTTTACTGCAGTTTTGTCTTTCCATCCACATGATGACAGGCGACGAACTTCCTTGTCCATGTGGGACATGCTTGCAAAATCATTTGCAGAACCAAACTTCTCCTCTTTAGCAATAGAAAGCACCAGGTCACGCACGATATCATGCATCTTGCAGGTACTGACCCTACCTAGCTCATCAGACTCCACAACTTCCAACATGTTCCTTTGAATCAGTTCCCTGAGATATCCATCAGCCACCTCTTCTGCTGTGCTTGTTTCTTTTCGCACTGCAAAACCTTCTGCAACCCACAGCCGCACAAGGCTTTCCCGTGACAATTGGTGATCCTCTGGGAACAGACCACAATACAAGAAGCAGTTCCTAAGATCTCCAGGTATGTCATGGTAGCTCAGATTCAGAATTGCACGAACATGATCATTATTTGCCAGCTCTCCCCGAAGTTGCTTGTACGTCTCATTCCAAACATAATCTACTGGTGGCAGCGAAGACAACATACCACCTATGGATACAATTGCAAGTGGCAGACCTTGACACCTATCCACTATATTATTAGCCAGCTTCTCAAGGTCCTGAGGGCACTTGCATTCCATGCGGTTATAGAAAGCCTTTCTGCAGAACAGGTCAAATGCATCATTGCGTTCCAGTGGCTTGAGTTTGAGTTGACGTGTTGGTTGAGCAAGAGTTGCCACCTGTTCCTGTCGTGTTGTGATGATAACACGACTTGCTTGGAGGTTCTGGAATGCATCCCCTATCTGAGTGTATGCTTCTCGGTTCCAGACATCATCCAATACAAGCAAACATTTGCTATCTGTTAGTCTTTCTTTTATTTTTACTTTCAACTCATGGGCATCCAAATCCACAAGCTGTGACTGTTCCGGGTACCCAATCTTCCTAAGCATTTTCCTCAGCAGTTCAACCACATCATAGCCTTGAGACACAACAATCCAAGCATGAGCGGTGAAGTTGATCTTCTCCCGCTCATACACATTTGTGACCAGGGTGGTTTTTCCCAATCCACCCATGCCAGATACTGTTATCATTGTGCTACCTTGCTCATCAGAGTACAGCCATTCGGTCAACTGTCTCCTGTAGTCTTCAATCCCCACAAGATCATCTTGAGGAACTTCCAGGAGACAGTCTTGTGGTCGCTTTCTTTCAATATTAGCAAGTGGATTAGGAATGAGCTGGGGCAGCTGCAGCCACCGATCTCTCCGCTTCACAACATTTTCAATTTTCCTCTCTATCTGGATAATCTCGTCAGCGATTTCACTGAAAACTTTGACATAATGCACTTTGGAGAAGAACTTCTTCACTCTATTTTCTTCCTCCAATTTAAGAGCATGATATGAATATTTGTCCATTACATCCTCAACACGGTGGGCCACCTCCCGCACCTCTGCAATCCAATCCTTAACAAGCTCATTGGTAAGATTTGGTGTGCTAATCTGTTTTATGACATTATTCATCATCTTCAGTTCTTTCTCTATTTCCTCAACTTTCCCTGGTAGTTCCTTCAGATTATTAACTTTCTCAGATAGCTTGTTTATGACTGCCTTCGTGGCTTCCTCCGCTAATGTGGAACCAATCTTTGAGACAGCATGGTGTAAAGCCTCCGCCATTTCTGCTGAACTGCAAAAAAACATAGATCATGTTACATAATGCAGTAACAAATTAAAAAGTTGCATGATCTGAATGCCTCATTGTAATAATCAGTAAGAAGACTAAAGCAAGATGGAAGGGCATGAATGCCTACAAAAGAACGAAGTTAAGTCAATTTCCATGGATGAACAAAAATTGAAATGGATATTCAATACTGCATTCCTTTCTAAAATTTGACTGTAAATTGAGGGTTGAAAATAAAAACAAGAAATTGACTATATGAAACCTTAGATTCTACATGGACTAAATGAAACCATAGATTCTACATTGCCAAATCTATATTCAGTTTTATTCAAATCTGAGTTCTAGCTTCTAATTTCGAAATTCAATATTTAAATTTAAGTGTACCAACTAGGTCCATTAGTACAGAAGTAAAACAAAATTGAATAAAACATTTCGGCGAGCTTTAGTATGGAATCAATGTGTCAAGTCAAATTCATGGTATGAATAACCACTCTATGAAAGAAGACGATAGATAAAGCAAGACGGGGTTTTCTTTGGAAAGGGCAAGAACATGCCAATGGTGGTAACTGTTTAGTCTCGTGGCAGCGAGTTCAACGGCCTATTCAGTTCGGCAGGCTGGGCATACATGATCTGACCCTTATGGGCTGGGCATTGCGCATAAGATGGTTATGGCTTGAAAAAACAAATCCTACAAGACCATGGGCAGGTTTGCATGTTCAAGTTCACCAAAATGCGAGAGCCTTTTTTGCCATGGCCATGGTAACATCAGTAGGAGACGGCTCAAGCACCAAATTTTGGTCTGATCGTTGGATACAGGGAAAAACAATTGCCGAGCTTTCTCCTAACCTGGTTGCCCTTGTCCCTCAACAAGAAATTAAAAAGAGAACTGTGGAGGAAGGCCTTGACAACAGAAGATGGGTGAGTGACATTAGAGGGGCTCTCTCAGCAAGTGTTTTGGATGAATATTTACAATTATGGGAACTGTTAGAAGACGTCCACCTCCAGCAAGATGCCCAGGACCAGCACATTTGGAAGCTCTCAAGATCAGGAGTATATTCAAGCAAATCAGCTTACAATGCTTTTTTTGTTGGAACCATCAGATTTGCACCTTGGAAACGTATTTGGAAGTCATGGGCTCTATGGTGTTGCAAATTCTTCATATGGCTCGCTGCCCTCAATCGTTGTTGGACGGCGGATAGATTGGCCAAGCGGGGGCTGCCTCATCCAGCGTCTTGTACACTATGTGACCAAGCACCTGAAATCATTAACCATCTGTTGGTTTCTTGTGTGGTTGCACAGGAAATTTGGTTTTCTGTTCTACAGAAAGTGGGTCTGCAGGCCCTAACTCCACAACCTGACGTTGCCACCTTCTCCAGTTGGTGGAACCATGCAGTCAAGCTTGTGGACAAACAACACCGAAATGGCCTCAATTCCTTGATCATCTTAGTAGCATGGGAGATTTGGAAACACCGCAACGATTGCATCTTCATCAACGCCGCTACAAGTGTATCCTTGGTGGTGTGGACAGTAGAGGGGGAAGGAGCCCTATGGTGCACAACCGGGGCTCAGGGCCTCCGGGGCCTTATCTAAGGTTTGTGTCCTTGCTTTTATGGTCGTCCTTTTCACTTTAGTGTGGCGCGTATGCGTGCTGTGACCTAGTGTGTGTGTTGGTTTTTGCCTGTGTTGTGTGTGGTGTTGTACATTTGATACTCTTTCTTCTTAATGAAATGACACGTAGCTCTCCTGCGTCGTTCGAAAAAAAAAAACCACTCTATGAGGAATGAACTATTCCTTGTAAAGCGTCTTCTGCGCTCTTTTTGCTGATTCATCATTGTATTGCGCCTCTTAATGTTACTGAAGGTAAGCTTTCCATCTGAATTGCTTTCTATTTAGGTGAAGCTAAGTGTGGAGCAGGATATGCTTTGCTTTGTGCATGGTCGCCTGGTAATACTTTAAAGTAGTAAGCTTTGGGGGTTAGGTGTTTTGAATTTTCAGGTTCGAAATTGTGGTCTGCTTGCTAGATTTCATATTAATTTGTCTGATCGTGCAGACTTACATAGGTGCAGCTATTTGGATGGAGTTGATATTTTTTTTCTAGTTCATCGTGCATCGATCTAAATGTTCTAACTGGTGGTGTGTCGTGTGCAAGCTTGTTCCCTATTCTGTTAATCAGAAGTAATGCTAGAGGTATTTAAGGAGATGAAGCTTCTGATCCTCTTATTTTTGTGGCACACAATATGTGACATCTGCCTGCCACATATTGTTCTCAATTCAGACAAGTTGGCTTGATACTGAAGCAGCAGAACAGCGTGCGAAAGAACTAATGGTGCTTCAGCAATTCAGTTCAGTTGGCTTGCTCTATGCATGAGCATGTATATGGTTTTGGTTTAGTAGTTAGCGTGTAAATTAGTTGTTTTGCTAGGTCCTGATTATTGGCTCTTTATTCGTGCCTGTTTTTTTTTCCTGCCTTTCTAATTCATAATTCCACATAACTTTGTACCTACCTATCTGCGGTGCAGCTTATAATGCCAGTATTGATTGGTGAAAGAAAAATTCCTCTTGATTAAATCAGATGTTCATAGCAAGTCATCACACCATCAGGCAACGAGAATCATATGAAGATGCAAAAATTTGGGAGTGAGGTGTCAACTAAGCCATTGAGCACGGTTGTTCCTGGCGCTTTTGGCAATTCTAATGGTAGAAGTTTATGGGTTTTGGATGGTTGAAACATTGTTAGTTGAATGGTTGCGTTGTACTAGGAGTTAAACAGCCCTCTGGTTGATTCACTTAACTTTCTATCTATTTCGTTCTGTAAACTTGAACTCTGTAATTCTGTTATTCAGTTAATAGAATCTGGGGAATCCTGACATGGAAGAAACTGAAGATACTGTTAAGATGTATGGTAGCTAATATATACTGCAAGTCCAAAATGGTAAAAGTTATATACTGCCAATTCGCATACAGTAAGTTTAAAAAGAGGAATTCAGGTGAATCAAAACTAGAGATGCATTTTGTGCCAAAAGAAATACAATGGACACATTAAAGAGCTTTTTCCTCTGGGAGTACGGCTCAGAGAGATTCTCAGGTGTTCCAACTTGCAAGATTTGGTCGCCCAAGTTCAAATTTGACCAAAATCGCGCATGAAAAAGAAAACATCTTGCAAACAAGGAGAGTAATTTCGTGGCCAGACATGATACCATATGATCTTATTTTGAGCTGATTTCTTTTGCCTGCCTTTTGTAATCCATAGTACCATATGACTTTGTACCTGCCTATATGCAGAGGAGCTTATAGTGCAAAGTGTTGAGTATACAAAATATCAGGATTGATTTGTTAAAAGAAGTTTTTTTTTGTCGTCATTAAACTGGATGGCCATTGCACCTCATCGCATTACAAGGCATAGAGAATCGTATGAATGTGCAAACATTAGGGAGTGAGGATTCAAGTAAGCAGGAGCACCTGATGGAGACTGTATGTAACTTGCAGATGTCCTACAAACGGGACACTTTAACTCAGATGTTCAGTTCCAACTGTGTGATCTACCCCCATGTACAGAAGAAAATGAAGAAACTGTTTCAGATGTAGTAGAGAATATATACTGCAACTCTATGTGAACTAAATGATATACTGCGACAATAAACTTAAAACGAGAAATGTAGTCGAAGCAATATTGGACAAGCATTTCGTGCCAAAAGAAATACGCTGAACAGGACAAAGCTTCTCCTCTGGCCTCTGTGAAGTGAGGCTCACAAGGAGAAATTCTCAGATGTTCCAACATGCAAGATGTGCTCTTTCAGGTTGAAATTTGAACTAAATGGTAAAATAGAAAAAAATCACTTGAACTAAATCTGAACTTGAATATGAACATATGATGTTCTGAACAGCAAGATAATCTGACCTCGATAGCACCCAGGGAGCTAGCAGTTGTCTTGCCTGAACTGATCTGTCGAAGCGCAAAGAGGAGCAGCCGTGTGATGCTCAAGGTTATACTTGGAGCTGAAGCATTTGCAATGGAGCGCCCTGCTGAGAGCATGAGCGATAATCTGGGACTGGGTTCGAGCTTGAGGGACAGACAGCTAGCTATATGGCTGCTGTTCTCTTTCCCTTCTCCTTCCCCCTTCACAATTACTCTGAACTGGACTAGCAGCTTCCAAAGACTCGACCAAGTCCACGCGCTGCAGTGGCGTATACTATTCTTCAAATGGGCAAGTGGCTCATACAGTACCAACAGAAGGTTGTCCCACAAACGAATCCGCTGCGATGCGAGACTGAAAAGACGCGTATAAATTCCAGATCAACAGCTGTAAGAGAATAGGGGAGAGATATTATCGATGACCTTTGTTCTGGACCGTTGACCAAGCGATCCATCCAATGGCCCTGGTTCGTTGAGTTCTTGTTATATATATATTTATATATATATATATATCTATCTATATCTCTCTCTCTCTCTCTCTCTCTCTCTCTCTCTCTCTCTCTCTCTCTCTCTCTCTCTATATATATATATATATATATATATATATATATATATATATATATATATATATATATATATATATATATATATATATTAGATCACTTTGTTGAGTTCTTGTTGGGTGGACCCAACCCAGCTGCAATGGGTGGAGTAAACTCTTCGTCAACTCCCGCATTACATTAGCGTGGGAGCATTTAGGCTTAAGCTAGTAAATTTAATTAAAACTAGAAATGGAGAAAAAACAAAGCTGAACAATGACTGACGAAGCGTGAAAGGAATACATGAGGTTGGCCTGACCATGACTCTCGAAATTGTAGAGGAAGGCCTGATACCATGTCTGGAGTAGGGATGATCCTAAGGCATCTGCGTCTGGCTCAGCAGATTCTTCGTTGTCTCAGTCATGCTCCGAGACGTGCAAAGTAGTAGACCCTCTGTTTAGTTAGTATTTGAGAAATTCTTTAAAATTATACTTTGACCATTAATTTTCTTTTACATTATGCTATCAATTACTACAAAATTAATATTATATTAAAAGGTATATGAACTACAAATCTATTAATATAACTATTGTACGCTAAACATGCACATAATTTAGCTTTTTTTTATTAAAACTTACTAAATTTGAACCTTTGAGATCCTAATATGCCATACATAATTTAACTAACGGAGGGGATAACACATGATGATAGATGACCAAACGAACACAAGCTATTGGATTTGGGAGCTTGATTCTGCAATAAGATTTTGCTTTGTCCTACTCTCTGCGACGTAAACTAGTAACTCGAGCAGTTGGCCACGTATTATTTTGTAGCTATTTCAGGAATTTATAAGCATGTGTCGTCTCTATCCCAGCTAAGGATGAGCATAGAATTGAACCATCCATAGATCCACTGTAATTTAACTTAATTAACTAATTAGTTATTTCGACTATATAAAATTAACTAGTTAGTTGATTATGTTGTAGAGTGGATCTACGGATACTTACATATCACTTCACACTCATCCTTAATTAAAAGAAAGCAGAATAATTACAGTTTCTCACAAGTTCAAGGCGCCAAGTGACGGCAGCATTTTCTTCTCTTTGGATGCAGTGGATGATCAAGCCTAGGTGGTAGTAGTATCTCGTTAGTACATGGTCAAGTCTCCTTAGGTTATCTTCAACAATTATCTCAATTTTCATCCTAAAAATACTATTACAGTATTTTCTATTTTTTTTTCATCTCCAACAGTTACCTTATTTCTTACCTTCTACTACTCTTTTTTCTCCCTCCGGACACACTGTCAGCCTCTGTCTACAGTACTGCTACAGTAACCCGACAGTGTTTTCCTCCCTCCGGACGCACTGGTAGCCTCTGTAAAAAGTATTAGTACAATACTGCTACAGTATTACGATGCTACAGCGGACCAGCAAATTCATAGCCATCCGGAGCCCCCCGTGATGGTAGTTGGAGACGGAGTGGACAGCGATGCTGAGGGCGGAGGCAATCCGCCAACCCCTCAGTGGTAGATGCAGCAGGGCTCAACGGAGACAGAGCCGTCCAGAGCCCCCCACGATGGTAGTTGGAGGCAGAGTCGACAGCGATGTTGAGGGCGGCAATCAGCTATCCCCTCAGCCGTAGATGCGGCGGGGTTGCCGGAGGTAGGGCCATATGGAGCCCCGTGGTGATGGTAGCTGGAGGCGGAGTCCAAGGTGATGCTAAGGGCGGAGTCCGTCCACCACCCTCTCAGCGGTAGATGAAATAAGGCTCAACGGAGGCAGAGCCGTCCAGAGCCCCACGCGATGGTAGCCGAAGGTGGAGTCAACGGTGATGCTTAGGGCAGCAGTCCACTACCCCCTCAGTGGTAGATGGGGCGGGGCTCAATGGAGGTAGAGCCGTTCAGAGCCCCCCGCAATGGTAGCCGGAGGCGCAGTCGATGGCGATGCTGATGGCAGAGGCAATCCGTTACCCCCTCACAGTAGATGCAATGGGGATCAACGGAGGCGGAGCCGTCCAGAGCCCCTTGCGATGGTAGTTGGAGGTGGAGTCGACGGCGATGCTAAGGGTGGCAGTCCACTACACCCTCAGCGGTAGACGCAGCAGGGAAGTATCTAAGGTGGAAACGCCACGCGTATGCATATGTATATGTATGCATGTACGTACATATGCATGTATGTATATCTATGTATATGCATGACTGAAGTAATTTTAGAATTAATGAATAAGCTGATTTGGACCCCGCCATGACTGAGGCTCTGCCTTCGAGGTGCTGGAGGTAGGCTTGGGCATTCGGTTCGTTTTTTTTGGTTTTTGAAAATTTCAGTTTTCAAATTTATTGTTCGATTTCATCATGGAATGTGGGATGGTTGTGGTCCATGGTTGATGGACTGGGCCAAAAATTCGAAGTAGGCCGTTTGTGGAGTGGACCGTGGGTGGGTGGGAATGTGGGATGGGCTGAGGAGGCAACCCGTGGGGCTTGCACTCATGGTGCGGCAGGTCGTAGCCCGAGGCGCAGAGGTGGCCTCCGCTTGTGGCATGGTGGTGGCAGGTGGCATGGCGTCCGTGGGTGAAGGAGCGGCACCCATGTTGTGGAACACACGGTTAAGGATGCTGTAGTCACGGTCCATGGTGACCAGTGCCCCACGCAGCTAGTCCCATTCGCCTAATTTGTAGTGGGGGAGAGCCGGGTGGGCATGCCACAGGTAGGTGATGAGTACCAACCACACGAGTTATGGTACACCGTAGACACGTGCCACCCATTAGACCCGAACTCCACTACGAACTTGTACAGGACGAATAGGATGTCTAGGATGTTGACGTCCGAGATGAAGATCTGGGCGCGCTCCTGGTCATGGTAGATCGGGTTGTAGGAGTCATTCTTGCTGCTGCCACTGCCATGGCTTGTTGTTGCTGCTGCTCCAGTGAGGAGCTCGGCCTCCGGTCAGTGTTGTACTGGAAGAACGGGAACCACGAGTGCCAGGTGATGGCCATGACAGTGGGCACTTTGAGCATGAAGGCAGGTTCTTGAGGCTCTTCAAGAGGTCAGTGAGCACGGAGCAGCATCTGCCGCTGGAGGAGGCGTTGATGTCGTCCTTGTCGAGCCACTCCTCGACGGCGAAGGACATGGTCACCACCACGCTGATGATTATAGGGACAACTGCAGTTAGGAAGGCACCATTAAGATTGGCGCAAGCGTCGCAACATGGCGTGGTTTGGAGCCAAGGGAACCACTCGTGCCTTTTTGCGTTGGCGCCAGACAAGTAGCCGAGGACACTGTCGAGAGCCTTCCACATGTAGAAGATTGCATGGCCGACGTTAGGGCCATCCTGCCCAGCGGATAGGTCGGCCATATGTAACACCTAGTTTTAAAGGAACAAAATCGGGCACAACATATGTATGCCAGGATCAAGTTTCCATACATATGCTATATCATCAGTGTATCATCATAATGCCAATATTACAACGATACTTAACTTATTACAAAAGGACCCGAGGGTCTAAAAGAAAACACAGCAGAACTAAAAAGAGGTCTTTAGCGCCAGCGGGGCCACCATCTTCCACATGCGTTGACCGGGGCACACCAGCCTAGAACAGCAACTCCAGGTCGATGTCGTCCTCGTCGAAGTGTGCAGCATCAAAGACGGCTTCTGAACAGCGGTAGAATGCAAGAAGAGGGACAACAAGAATGAGTACAAAATCTATGGGGCTCAAATCAAGGAAAGGATAGACACAGGCTAACTACACTAAGCAACTATGACCTATGACATCAACATCAGACAATCTATTTACTAGGTGAAGACTCAACTATAACAAAAAGGAATGACTCATTGGATTCTATCCAACTACCAAAACTCACCAGGTAATTCCATCACCTGGCTACCCGACCGACCATACCAACCCTAATCCCAACTAATCCCGAAGAAGTCCAAGTTCGCTCTTGTTCGTGAGCACGGCTGATCGATCAGTTTGATACTCTGCAGAGTTTGCACAGCTTTCCCCACGAGTCGTGATTCCCGTGTTGCTTCACACTTCCGGGGTGTGGAGTCATGGTCTCACTACAAGGCCTTTACAAAGCTCCCACTAACCTGCAGGCACCCACTAAGGTTTCACCGCTAATAGACGATTCCATTGTTGCAGAAGCCCCCTCTTGTGCCACTTAACCATCCAACGGCAACCACAGAATCAGAGGGGTAGCTAGTTAGTCGGTCAGGCCGTACCCATATTGGTCTCGTGGTTGTGCGGAAATAACTTGGTTACATGTCCAAGAACTGGTCCTTAGGACCCCACATAGGAACAACCACAACCAACTATGCACTACCGACACACGTGCATTCCCGCACCATCATCAAACAACCATTCTGTTGGGATCCCTATACCACGTTGCTACAAGATTACCCTTCCCGATTCTTGTTGTATAATCATTAGTCAATATTAATATTTTTTTCCAACCATGACTGCACTAGCATATTCTACCCATTTATATCATGACTTAACAATGATGACAAGGAATAGTCATTCAAAAACTAGTAAACCCTAATGTAGGATTTCAAATTAGACAAGCATGCATTTGAAGGATAAACATCTACACATGAATCCTAAAATAGGGGTGAAATGCTCAAGGACACCTGCCTTCGGTGTAGGGTTGCTCAAAATCCTCGAAAGCTTGATCTTGGAGATTACTGAATTGCTCAGCTGCTAAACAAAATATTGGGAAAAACACACAAAATCAAACTCTAAGAACAGTTAACCAAACAGTACTAAAACTAGATAAAAACCCTATAAAAATATTCTACACGACGCTACGAACATTTGGGCGCAAAAATCGCCCAAATCGGAGCTACGAGCAAAAAGTATTGAGCTTTTCAAGTTCCAGGGGCTAAACTGCAGGTTTTAGTTAATTTTCAGAGAAATCCCCGAATTAATTTTATACGGGAAAACCTTGATTATGATGTCATAAACAATTCCAGATTTATTCTTCAATAGAAAAATTGGTGAAAAAGGTTTACGAGCCCGTGACCACGGCCTAATGGCTGGTCCACGGGTCCATGGTGGATCGAGGTGAAGGGGTATGCACCCCTCTAATCCAAGCCATCGGATTAGAGATTGGTGGCCGAGATTTAAAAGGGGGGTGGCGGACGACTCTGCCGGCGGTGCTGGCATAGGCGGACGGTGGCCAACGATTGCGGGGCAGCCGGAGCTTCGCCGGATCAGCTCAAACGGCCACGTATTGCGATGACTCTTGGCACAAAAGAGCGAGGAGGGGAAGGGGATCATCACCGAGGGCTCGGCGGCAGTAGAGGAGCTGCGTAAGTGGCCATCAATGCAGAAGAAGGGGCAGTGGCACTTGGAGCTTGGTGCAGCGACATCCGGTGGCAGGAGGAGCTCCAAGAAGCGCCGAAATGCAATGCTTGAGGTCCTGCGACACCAAAAAGGCCAAGATTGAGGTCAAAAATGGTTTGGCCATGGAGCATTTGGGTGACGATGAGATCCTTACAGGCGACAATGGCAGAGACAGCGGCAGGCTCAATTCCGTGCGTGAAAGAAAGGGAAAAAAGGTGGAACAGGTGGGGAACCTCACAACGGAGATGATGGGGGAGCTTATATGCGCGAGAGGAGGGGTCGGATTTGGGGTTAGATGGTCGGCACCCTAAATGGCAATAAAGCATCGGTTTCCATACTTAAGAGGGGAGAATGAAGGGGGGAAATGGCCAAAATCAAGAGAGGGGAGGGAGGGGATCACAACCATGTGACTTGATTGAAGAATTAATGTGCGAGGAGGCTCGGATTTGAAACGGTTGGCGGATTTGGGGGCGTCGGGGTCGGGCGGCTGGAAGAAGAGGAAGGGGAGCCGCGGCTCGGGTGCGGACGACTTGGGCGGAGCAGCTCGGCTTGAGTCGAGCCCACCTGGCGGCGGAAGAAAGTGGGAGGGAGCCGGCTCGGGCAAGAAGCAGGTCGGCTCGACCTTAACGGGCCAGTGCGGAGACAGGGGTGTAGGCTGCTCGGGAGGAGAAAAAAAGAGGGGGGGGGGGAGGGAAGGAGTGGGTAGGAGAGAGATTCGGCCCAACATAGTTTTTCTAATTTTGAATTGCTTTTCTTTTTAGATTTTGAAAAAATTTCAAAAGGAGTTTAAACGAGCGACTTCTAGCGAATTTTTGCAAACTTTTTCCACGCATAAAAACCTATTGCAACTAAGATGGAATGAATGCAACGATCTTATATTACCTATGACAATTTAAATTTATAAATTAATTTCTCTAAAGAACAAAATTGCAACACCTATTAAATTTCTAACAAAATTTTAAATTATTGCAAAAATTGATTTTTAGGGTGTTACACCATCATCGCGCGAGCCGGTCCCTAGATGATTTTGATGGCGAAGTCAAGGAACCAGAAGCCAACAAGATAGACGGTGGCGGTAGCTCAGCAGAAGTTGGTGAATGTGCGGCAGTGCTCCTTGGTGTTGCCAAGGCACCACCCGATGTTGGCAGAGAAGGCGACAAGCATCACCTGGGTCAGAGGCAAAAGCGCAGAGCATGGCCTCCGGAGTGGAGGGGGGCGTGGAGCACGGCCTCTAGTGTGGCCTCCGGTCGAAGCACAGAGTGAGTGAGTGACCTCAAGTGTGGCGATGCATCACCTGGGTCAGAGGCAGAAATGTAGATAATGGCCTCCAAAGTGGAGGGGGCGCAGAGCGCGACCTCCAGTGAGGCCTCCATGCTAGAGCACCGTGGAGGGCTCCAACAGCAGAGGTGGCCACCCAGAGGTGCTTCCGCCGCGAAAGGCTCCGACAGTGGAGGTAGTCGCCCAGAGGTGCTTCGGCAGCGGAAGTGGTTGTTGGATTTGTAGCACTCGATTCCACACAATCGCTCGTGGAAAACACACTCTGGTGGATTGCTGACAAAACTCAGACAACACCGATTCGATGAATGATGGACTGAAGAAATGGGAAAGTCTGACGAAACTGAATTATGGTGCTGCCTAAATTTGCATCGTTTTCTTTGTGCTTTGCTCTATGTTTATACTCTATCTACTAACAGATACACATCTCCATGATCCATTTTACCCGTGCCATCCCACAGATTCAGATCACGTCGACTACTTTTCTACTTCACGTTCGCAAAATCGGCTAGCATGCAGTGACTCAGTAATAAACTCTAACGAAATATAACTGCTGAACTAGCTAATGAATACCTGAACTACTAACCGAACAACTGAATTATTCAACATACTCCCCCTAAGTTCAGTTGTTCTGAGTATCTAAGACTCCAATTCTTGCTCGCGGGTTCTGAAATTTCACCCTTCCAAGCGGCTGCATCAGAATATCTACAAGTTGATCCTCGGTTCCAGTGTCTTCAACATTGATCTTCCCAGCTTCAACACATTCTCGAATGAAATGAAAACGTGTCTCGATGTGTTTGCTCCGATCATGAAAGACTGGATTTTTACACAATTGCACTGCAGACCTGCTATCCATATGTATGAAGGCTTTTCTAGGTTCAGTACCCAGCAGTGCAGCTATGAGCCTTCTCAACCAAATACCCTGACAAGCTACTGTTGTAGTTGCTACTTATTCTGCTTCACAGGAAGATAATGCAACTACACCTTGCTTCTGAGATTTCCAGGAAACAAGATTTCTACCAAGGAAGAACAGTATTCCAGATGTACTTTCCTGTCATCTACATCTCCTGCATAATCTGAGTCACTGTACCCTTTCAGCTGATTGTCATCCTTGGTACTAGTATACACACATCCATAAAAACTTGTCCCAGCAATGTAACGCCGGAGATGCTTCATAACATTCAAATGCTCAGTGGTTGGGGCTTCCATAAACCTACTCACATATCCACTGCAAAAGCTATATCTGGCCGAGTATGCACTAAATACAGAAGGCTCCCAACAACACTTCTATAGAATGTAGCATCTACAGGAGAGTTCAAGCTAAACTTACTCAATTTCAGTCTGGACTCCACTGGCACTTGCACTGAATTGCAGTTCTGCATACTAGCCTTCTCAAGCAATTTCTTGGCATAGGCTGACTGAGTGAGTGTGATCTTTTTTGATTCTTGACTAACCTCAATACCCAGAAAGTACTTGAGCATCCCTAAGTCACTCATCTTGAAGGTTTCTTGCATCTACAATTTGAATCTCCTGATCTCACTCAATTCTGCACTAGTGACTATGAGATCATCCACATACACACCTAGTAGCAGCCTTCCTCTCCCTTCACCTTGAGTGTAGACAGCATGTTCACAAGATTTCCTCTGGAAACCAAGCTGCACCAATGTGCTGTCAAGCTTGGCATTCCAAGCCCTGGGAGCTTGCCGAAGACCATATAATGCCTTGTGCAATCGGTAAACCTTGTGTTCTTCACCTATGTTCACAAAACTAGGCGGTTTCTCCACATAAACCTCCTACTGCAGCTCACCATTGAGAAAAGCCGATTTTACATCAAGATGGTGAACTTGCCACTTTTGCTACGCTGCTATTGCAATGAGCACACGCACTGAATCTAGATGCGCCACGGAAGTGAATACTTCATCATAATCGACACCGCCGCGCTGTGCATATCCCTTTGCCACAAGACGTGCCTTGTGCCTGACAACCTTGCCGGATGCATCCTTCTTTAGCTTGAATACCCACTTGAGTCCAATTGCCTTGTGTCCTTGTGGAAGCTCGGTGAGAGACCAAGTTTCATTCTCCTTAATGGCCTTCAGCTCCTCCTTCATTGCTGCCCACCAACTTTCATGAGGCTCAGCTTCAATGAACGAGGTTGGCTCATCTTCTGCAGCAAGATGAAGTCTGCAATCCTCAAAGTTGTTTGCAGATATTGTCGATGGTTTTGTACCGATGTGGTCCTTCATCATCAGCCAAAGATGGTGAAGCATTCTCTGGTGGTGAGACAAACTCCACATTGCTTGCCGGTGTGGGTTCATGTGAGGAGGGGGCTTCAGCTGGTATGCTTGGAGCTAAATTAGCTGGAGCAGTAACCTCTCCCCCTTGCTGCTGCTCACCTAATGTTCTTGTGCTTCTCATCGAGAAGTTTGTGTATTGCACAATGAATATGTCCGGTGAACTTCGATCATGCTGGTCACTCCAATCCTAGCAGGCATGTTCATTGAACACAGCATCTCGAGTGATATGAACTCGGTTGGTTTCTGGATCAAACATCATGTAACCTTTTGTGCCCAACTCGTATCCAATGCACACCATCTTTCGGCTTCGATCTTAAAGTTTCTTAAGTCCGGGCTTCACTATCTTCATGTGCGCCACACATCCAAACACCTTGAAATGGCTGACATCCGGCTTGCAGCCATACCAAGCTTCATAGGGGGTCTTACCTTCCAGACTCCTTGTGTAAGACCGGTTCAAGATGTAGACTGCCGTGGACACCGCCTCCCCCTAAAATGTACTAGGGATGCCTTTGGCCTTCATCATACTTCGCGCCATCCCCAGCACGCTCTAGTTCTGCCTCTCGACAACTCCATTTTGCTGTGATGAGTATGGAGCCGTGAGCTGGCGTGTCACTCCCTGATTGGCGCAGTGTTGGACAAACGTGGTTGCCGTGAACTCGCCACCTCGATTAGTCCTGATGACGCGCAGCTTCCTTCCACTCTCTAATTCAGCGTTGGCTTGGAAATGCGCTGATATGAACGCGCCCCTTCAGCCTAATCCTTTGAACCCAGCAAGACAAGCCACATGAATCTGTTGTTGTCGTTGACGAGGAGCAAAAAATGTTGTTTTCCGCTGGGCATCAGTGGCGAGATGGGGCCGTAGAGGTATCCGTGCACCAGCTCCAAGTGATCTGCGGCTCGGTGCTTGATCTTTTGTGGGAACGCGTGGCGTCGCTGCTTGCCAACGAGGCACGCATCACAGAGCTACTCGACGTGCTCGACAACTGGGAGCCCGCAAACCAAATCTTCCCGCGCCATATTGTGGACCGCCTGGAAACTGCGATGTCCCAGGCGTGTGTGCCAAACCCATGCCTTGTTGTCGCAGTGGACGAATAGGCACACCGGCTGGGCTGGATTTAAGTTGAGTGTGTACAGGCAATTCGATGATCAGCGCACCTTGACGAGGAGCTTGTTCTGGCAATCTCGGATGACCATCACACCGTCGCGGGTGCGCATGTCACAGCCGTTCTCGTCGAGTTAGCCAAGGTTAATGATGTTACTCCTCAGCCTCGGAATGTAGTAGACATTAGTGAACACAGACTGTTCGACGGTTGCAAATGTCCACCGCTGACCCATCACCGAAATGGACTGTTCTGGTGATGGACTCATTGAGCTCGGCGAATGCCTCTCGGTCACCGGTCATGTGGTTCGACGCACTAGTGTCGAGGAACCACGAACCTCCCGTCATCAGCGCCTTCCCCCCAGCCTTGATCTCAGCGCGTTCCTCATTGAGAAACACTTGCCCTCCGACATGCTCTGGGATCGTGTCCAATGCGGACACTTGCGCCATCAGCAATGCAGGTTCATCATCTTCGACGACTTGTGCAAGATGTGCTTCTTCCCTCTTTTTCTTGCGGCATTCCCAGGCCCAATGCCGGAATTTCCTGCAGTAGTCACACTTGTCCTTCTCGCTATCGCCACCTTTGTCTCCACCAGATTGAGAGTTGTCCTTCTGTTCAAGCGTGCCCGAGGCTATCTGGCCTTTAGTCCGACCTCTCCCTCAACGGCGATTGTTGAAGGAGGTGTTACCGCCCAGTCCCAAAGAGTTGCTATGCTCACGCCATTTTGAGCGCGCGACCCATTCTTCCTCCCTGAGCAATAGTTTGTCACCGCCATCTTCCTCGACATCGAGCTCAAATCATTCTTCAGCCACCCTAACCCTGCCCGTCAAGTCCTCGATGGTCAGCGTGTCAAGGTCCACCATGCTCTCGATGGACACCGCTAGCTGGGAGTAGCGATGAGGAAGGACGTGCAGGAACTTGAGGACAACATTCTTCTCGGAGATTTCCTCTCCATGGATAGACAAGTTGGCGAGGAGGCTAGTCAGCCTTATGGCAAAATCATTGACGTGGTCCCCATCCTTGAACTTGAGCTACTCGAACTCCTTGCAGAGCATCTATGCCTTGGCCTGACGCACCCGGTCAGCACCCATGTGCATCGTCTTTAGCGTGTCCCAGGCTTCCTTTGTAGTCTTGTTCACAGCGAGAGTGGCAAGCATATCAGATGACATAGCGTGGAGGATCACCTCCAACGCCATACAGTCGTCCTGATACTCGGTGGTGCCGGTCTCCACCGCATCCCACAAGCCTCACGCTTGCAAGATGACTCACATCAGTAGCACCTAGTCACCGTAATTGGTACGGGTGAGGACTGGAAACGAGGTGCCCATTCCTGCATCTTAGATAGTGCGGGGTGCGGCAACAATTGGTGTAGGCGATGTGATGACGACCCGGCCGGCGCTACCAGCACTACTCGGCTCCCCTTGCGACATCTTACAGATCCTAGGAGAAATGGCTCTAGAACCAATTGTTGGATTTGTAGCACTCGATTCCTCACAATCGCTCATGGAAAACACACTCTGGTGGATTGCTGACAAAACTTAGACAACACCGAATCAATGAACGATGGACTAAAGAAATGGGAAAGTCTGAGAAAACTGAAATGTGGTGCTGCCTGAACATGCAACGTTTTCTTTGTGCTTTGCACTTTGTTTATACTCGATCTACTAACAGATACACATCTCCATGATCCATTTTACCCGTGCCATCCCACAGATTTGGATCACGTCGACTACTTTTCTGCTGCACGTTCGCACAACCAGCTAGCATGCCGCAGCGACTCAGTAACAAACTCTGACGAAAAATAAGTGATGAACTAGCTAATGACCACCTGAACTACTAAACAAACAACTGAATTATTCAATAGTGGCTGCCCGAAGGTGCTTTTGCCGCGGAAGGTTCCAGCAGTGGAGGTGGCCGCCCGGAGGTGCTCCAGCCGCATAGGGCTCTGGTAGTGGATTGTGGCGGAGGCCTCCGGCGGCTTCGGCGCTGGCTCCCGGCGAAGGAGCCACCGGCGGTTGCGGAGCCAGTGCCTACGAGTGAGCAGAGGGGGCCCTCGTCTTTTTCGTCGGCCTACGACATGGTGAGCCGGTAGAGACAAAAAAAACCAAATACGCGGCACCTGAACACAATAATCACTGATGTCTAAGGGCTAGCCGGCTACACGGTCCTAGCTAGTCATGGGTTCCTATGGCCTATTCAAAGCAAAGACCACATACGTCCATACTCAGCCATCTAAGGTACAACACGGTGGGCCCAGACAACACGGGGACATTGGGTTGCTACCTCAAACAAGGGGATAAGCTTTTCAGTGGATGAGAAATGTGGGCACTACACAGATTAGGAGCTATCTATTAGTACCATGCACCAGCACCCTCTGATTTGGACTATAGAGGCTCCTGCATGCGAACGACAGTAAATATCCTATTATTTCTTACATCCCGAGAATAAATATCCTAGGGTTATGGTGTGAACACGAGGACTTTAGTCAAATCTTGTGGAGCCATGTCCTGTCACGGACGGTGTGTGCATCAGGTGGGGTAATTTTATTTTTTACTGGCTACCATTCTATCTCTGCCACTACCTGTTGGGTACTCGGGGACCAACTGTTCTTGGCCCCGAGCGCCCACTCCTGGACCTTGCTTCCTTTGGGCTCTCGGGGCTCTCTGGGTACTCGGGGACCAACTGTTCTTGGCGCCGAGCACCCACTCCCGGACCTTGCTTCCCTCGGGCTCTCGGGGAGGTAGTCCCCGAGGGAAGGCGCCATGTGGCACTGCGCTGTCTTGGCCTCGGGACTCGGGAACCCCCAAATCCCATATCACCGACAGCTGTGGGTGTCGATGGTGAAGCTCGAGGCTGATAGTGTATTCTAAAGGCATACTCACGTTTAGAGGAGACATTGAGGGAGGGAGTCTCTAACGTCCTCACTGGCTCGTCATGATGATATCGGAGATATACTTGTTTGTTGAAGCCAAAGCCCATCCGGGTATCGTCGTCAGCACACGCTCCAAAGCCTATGCTGAGGTCGGAGGTGTGGCCGTCGTTGAGGCCAAAGACCAAAAAAGTATTGACGGTGGTGACACGCTCCAGAGCCTATGCTGAGGTCAGGGGTGTGGCGGTCGTCAAGGCCACAGATCGAAGGTGTATTGGCTGCGGCGACATGATCCAGAGCCTACGCTGAGGTCGGAGGTGCAACCAGCGTCGAAGTCGAAGACAAAAGATGTATTGGCAGAGGAGACACACTCCAGAGCCTATGCTGAGGTCGGAGGTGCAACCGGCGTCGAAGTCGAAGGTCAAAGTCGTATTGGCAGAGGAGACATGCTCTGGAGCCTAATGGAGTTGGTACATATGGCATCGGGACTAGAGGCCGGAGGGGCATCGGTGGAGATGACACACTCTGGAGTCCGTGCCGAGGTCGATTTAGATCATTCGAACTTCTTGATGATGATTCATCTCGCCACTTGAATTTTTCATAGTGGAGACTACGTGTGGGAGTGGGGGGCTCCCCATTTTTGCCTGTTTAAAGACAGAAGGACGGGATGTGTCACTGGCGCATTTGACTGGATAATGCATGGGTTTGTTTTGGTCTCGTCCCCGCACCCCTAGTATGCACCGAAAGGAGTCCAAGCCATTAATACAGCGGGATGTGTGTGCGAGACAATGAGGCATCGCCGTAGGATGTTGTCACATGTAGGCGGAACGACCGGGATATGGCCACGGGCTCCCCGGGGAGTAATGGGGAGTGACATTAAACGATGCCACGTCGGTTCTGCTTAATCTCCCGAGTGTACGTGGCTGCTTGGCCTGGCTATAAAAGCTGGGGTCATCCGACTGGATTCGTTACTACCTCATGAGCAAGCACTTAACCTTGACCTGAATATAGCATTGTCTTCCTCCTCATCTTCTTTGGATATTTCGATGATCTTGACTGGTTCGACTGGGTTAGGGCCATCTCAGTTGCTGGCGATGGCTTCGGCGGCCATCCTGCTTCCGAGGATAGTCGTCTGCCACTCCGGCTCAACCCCTAGTCCAAGAGATGTTGGGAAACGGAAAGGCTACGCTAGCCTAAAATAAAAAATTTCTACCGCATTCACCCAGAAAATTATGCTAGTAGGAGATCATAGATCATTACCTCTCGTCACATAGTGTAGTAGAAGAAGAGTTAGAGTAGACCAATACAACGTCGTGCACGTCAAACTCCTCGAGTAGCTTCTCGACCAAATCCGGAACCAACCCCGCGTAGGTGGTCACGCTCCTTGACCAACTCCAAGCAAGTGGTCATGCTCCTCGACCAACTCCGAGCAGGGGTCATGCTCCTCAACCAACTCCGAGCATGTGGTCGTACTTCTCGACCAACTCTTCACGGTTGGCGACCAGTCCCAAACACGTCATGTTCAACTTGCCAAGAAGATCAGCGCCACAATAGCAGCAGCGTCTCTATGGTATCCACATGTACTGGGCAGAAACACAGAGTGTCGATGTGCTAGCACCGCACACACGGCTAGGGTTTTGGGAGATTGTGTGAAAGGCTGTGGCTAGGGTTTCGGAGTGGCTCAACCCAGCATGCCCTACCCACGCCTCTCCTTATATAGAGCTCGCCAATAGGCTCCCACGTTGAAGGCCTTTTAGGGCTCTAACTTCTCATGGATCACAATCCAATCAAAACCCATATATGAATCCAATTCGTGTGTTTTGTTCCAACCCATTAAATGTGTGACCCATTAGGTTCATATACAAACGGCTACGACTCGAAAATCCTTTCCAAACCGAAATCAATAGCGGTCCGTAGCTGGCTGAACCTTGATATACACATGCACTGATCCCTTCGCCTCACGATGCCAGTCAAGCTCAGGGCGAGATACGTTCCACCCTTGTGATAGCTCGACCATTCACTCGATTAAGTAGTGGATTCATCATGATTAACTCCTTAATCATATTGGCATGGCCATGCACTTTCTCAATCCAACTATCTCGAGGGGTTCAGAGATATCTCTCCTGTTATCAAGGAGGGGTAAATTCCATCTTGATCGCTCATACCCTACGACATGTTTTATGACAAACCCGAAAAACTACCTTTATGACTACCTAGTTACAGAATAGCGTTTGACAGCCTCAAAGTATGCCACTACACATTCTAGGAATCAATGACGATCTCAGGTCTAAGGATCCTGCAGGTACACCATTTGAAATAACAACTGATGGCACATCATAAATAACAATCCTAGCAGAATCTCAAGGTAGGTCTATCCAACATCATGATCTCTAACATAAATGTCCACATTATTGACCTGGTATCTCTACACCTATGATCCATAAAACGTGATCATCAATCAATATATGTGGTAGTCTTATGTATCATCACAATGATATACGACCAAGGATCGACTAAGAATGCCATCATGATATAAAAAAAGAGTTTCATGAACAAGTCACATACTTGGCAATCAATGTAAATGATAGTTATTCTTGTAATAACACATTATTCGGTAGTATATGAACATAGACGTGATGATTGTCTTTAGGGCATATCACCTTCAAGAGATTACGCCTGTCGAGATCATCGATATTTTCGATGACGAAGAGGAGATCGACTAGGATCTCCTGGGGAGGGAGAGTGATGAGGAGAAGCAGTCATCGGTGGAGAATTCGACGGCCTTGGAGATGAAGGAGGAGGCCAAGAAGAAGGGGAAGGAGGCCACGTTGGTGGTTTCTTCAACTTCTTCCCTGTCTTCCAACAGCTCAGGGGCTGGCTATTGCATCAGCTTCTGCAGCGGTAGGTCCCAGATGAGGCACATACGCTGCTTCATGCGTGGCCCTTGCCGGGACCCGTAGGAGGTGAAGGCCCCTTCAGGGGAGTTCTTGGTGAAGTCTCGAGACATTCCTGTCTCACAGTTGATTATGGCTTTGTTGCAGGCTATAATTGTCTTTTGCCACCTTGTACTCTTTCTCCCCCTAGTTTGCTCTTTCAGAGTCTGTCTCCTCCATAGCAACCTTTGTACTGTTTTCGCTTTGTACACGCCCTCCGGATGCACAAGTTGTTAATAATATAACTTGAACCTTTGGAGATGATTCTATTCCTTCTTGGGCCGAAGTGTAAGCGGATCCTCCGAACAGGTGACCGCATGTCTGTGTGCCTTCGTGCCTTTGTACCACGCCTCTCCAGCCCTTTCGTAGGCGATGGTTGGTTTTGGCAACCGAAGTACTGAGCCCTCGCATAGGTCTTAGCCTGAATTCGACTGAGGTAGGTGCCAATGCAATATGGAGGGTTCGGACCTCGTCGTTGTGGCTGGTCATACTGACTTCATTCCTTCCTGGGGAGAGGTGGCCTTAGGAATCTAGTAGCAGTGGACATGTAGAGTAACCAAGGAGGGCCGGACGAAGTAATGGCGACCTCGTTGTTCCTGGTCATGGCTAAGTTCCAGTGCAACATACTCCTCCTGTCCGACGTCGGTAGGGACTTCTTCCAAATTTGTTCTAGATTTCTTATTCAAAGCAGTCCATCTGGAACTTTGGGGATAAGCTCTGGAGGTGGTCCTCGATCCTTCGGGTCCTTAGCTACTGCCCGGCTCTGGAGGTATCTCGTCCAGAGCCTGGCGATGGTGTGTTGAGGGTGAGGCCGATGCTAGGCTAGAAGGAAGGTTTGCGACCCCCTTGACCTTTAGCCGCTGCCTGGCTCCGAAGGCACTCTGTCCAGAGCCTAGTGAGGGTGTGTCGAGGGCGAGGCCGATGCTAGGCCAGAAGGGAGGTCCGTGATGCCCTTGACCTTTAGCCGCTACCTGGCTCTGGAGGCACTCTGTCCGGAGCCTGGCGGCAGTTTTGTTGGAGGCAAGGCTGATGCTAGGCTGGAAGGGAGGTCCGTGACCCCCTTGACCTTTAGCTACTGCCTGGCTCCGGAGGCACTCCGTTTGGAGCCTGGCGGCGGTTTTGTTAGAGGCGAGGCTGATGCTAGGCTAGAAGGGAGGTCTGCAACCCCCTCAGACCCTAAGCCACTTCCTGACTCCGGAGGCACTCCGTCCGAAGCCTGGCGGCAGTTTTGTCAGAGGCGAGGCTGATGCTAGGCCCGAAGGGAGGTCCACGACCCCCTTGACCTTTAGCCACTGCCTGGCTCTAGAGGCACTCCGTTCAGAGCCTGGCGGCGATTTTGTCGGAGGCGAGGCCAATGCTAGGCCGGAAAAGAGGTCTGCGACCTCCTCAAACCTTTACCAATGCTGGCTACTAAGGCACTCCTTCCGGAGCCTGGCGGTGGTGTGTCGAGGGAGAGGTTGATGCTAGGCCGGAAGGGAGGTCGGCGACCCCCTTGACATATCAATGAAGGGGACGCCATGATCGAACTAAGGAGAATCGCTCCCTTACATATCAATGAAGAACTAGCTGGGTAAACCCCAGCTTTTATATCCTGGCCAGTCGTTAGCATATTCCTAGTGATCAAAACGGAACCATCACGGGTGTCGTTTCACGGCCTTCCCAATTACTACTCTGGGGGTCTGTGGCCACATCCCGGTCAATCCGCACACACATGGTGACATCCTGCGGCAATACCTTGGTTTTTTGCACACACATCTCGTCGCATTTATTGCTCGAGCCACTTTCAACATGTGCAAGGGCAGTTGGCGCAAGATCCCAGGAGAACTAACACATTACCCTGTTAGACGCACCACCGTAGCCTCACGTCATCAAGTGCTTGCACTAGAAAAAGGAGAATATCTCACCTCCACACGCAATCTCCCATGTGACAGTTCAAGTGGCAAAAAGACTCACCATCATAAGAGCATGCTCGAACCGCAATGTCGACTCATCAAACCTCGATGGCCTTCAGCTCCGACGTCGACTATGCCTCCGGTGACCATCGCTAGGCTCCGAACACAGTCGCGGGGCTCCGGATGGTCTCACCTTCATCGAGCCTCGCTGTGGCTACCCAGAGAAGGGGTTGTGGAGCGCCTCCCTCGGCTTCCCCGTCGATTCCTCCCACGAAAATCGCCACTGGACCCCATGCACATAGTCCCCGTCGAGTTTTGCCGCCCCTATACTATGCTGCTAGCTTTGTTGTAGGGCTCCAGACCATGTCGACTCATCAAACCTTGACGGTCTTTGGCTCCGACATCGACTACACCTCCGGCGATCACAGCTGGGCACAAAACGCAGTCGCGGGGCTTCGGTTGGTCTCACCTCTGTCAAGCCTTGTTGCGGCCACCCGGAGAACGGGTCGTGGAGCGCCTGCCTCGGCTTCCCCGTTGATTCCTCCCTCAAAAATCGTTGTCGGACCCCATGCACACAGTCCCCATCGAGCTTCGTCGCCCCTCGGCTTTGCTACTAGCCTCGCCGTGGGGCTCCGAACCACATCATCTTCATCAAGCCTCATCGTCGTTACTTGCGCCCACCATTGAGAGGTTCAGTAAGGACAAGAGGATGTTTGGGATATCCTAACTCTGTGGCGGGGCTAGAGCTGGTTCCCTTTGCATTCCCTCACTCCTAAGGACTTCGGGGCTAGCAGATGAGGGGTTGTTGTTGGGGGAATGCCCCAACCCGCAGACACTGTTAAGGAATCGCCATCAAGGCCCCCTCCGGAGCCTTTAACTCTCCCCAGGCCACGGTCACTCAGAGACAGGGGAGGCAGCTGGCCTCCACAAGGAAGATCAACAATAGGGGAACCACTAGCCACTCCAGCCTGACAAGAAGTGACCGACAGTTAATGCCGATGCAAGTAGCACCCACCCTGACATCCCAACTCAAGTGGTGGCCGCCTTGACGCATGGGACAGTGCGGTGCCGCAATTGACAACTGGCTTGGCAATGCGCGCTTAGGGCCGCTTGCACCACTGTATCTGCCATGGTAGATAATATTTTCAGAGTAAGGTTAAAATTATTTTTCCTAAGTCCAAGCCATGTGATTCGGCCGGCCCTAGGTCACTGCTGCATGGTGATAGCTTGTATCACTTATAAGGGCATACTTACACCCTGAATGACACTATAAATATAGACCTATAGCCATCAAGCTAGAGGGGGGGGGGGGAGAGAGATCTTGTTACGATCAACACATTAGGTATTCCTTTTCTCTCCGCTTCTTCTATAAGCTTGAGACACTCCTGAAAATGAGCTCTCGCCACACCTTATTCGTGGAAGATATTTTTTTTCACCAATATTTATTCTAAGAGCTAACACTCACGTACACCCTTCGTTCTTGTAACTAGTGGTTGGCAAGACTAGAAATATATGAATAGAAAACAAGAAATACATGTACAAGCAGCAGATTCAGTTATCAAACAGAGAGGTTTATTCAGTTTCAACACCATCAATGAGCCAATGCCATTCAAAGCAAGCCTACCATATTTCAGTCTATTACATTTGCTGATCACAAAGAAAACTATATGGTCGATCTGCCTCGCTCCAGCACACCACTACAATATGACCATAGCCTGCATGTACCATCAGTAATCAATAGATATGCACAGTGCCAGTGATGATGAATCATTCACGGTCACCTGGTTGAATGCTTCCGGAGATGGAGTTGCAAAGCCAATCAGCCCTTTTGCTCTGGCCACTAGGTCATGCAGAGGTAAGCCGCTCTCTGCAACCACTCCCACATCGCCGAAGAAGATCCTATACTTCTCCAGTCTGGTTGGGGTCCTCTCAACCTTTGACAGTGCTTCCATCATGCCTTGTTCTCTGAAGATGGTTGCGTAGCGAGGACATGATTCCACAATGAATATTGCCATCTCAACAATAACCCTTCTCATCCTTGGGTATTCGGAACTCGGTTTCTTATTGGAGTTGAGTGCCCTCACCAGCTTTTGAACAAGTCCTGTAACATTGGTTTGCGAATCTAGCACGTGGATACAGTGTTCAGGGATGACATTATAAATCTGTGAAGCGAGGCCAATAAGGGCCTCCAGTTGCTTGCCCTTGGCATGCATAATTTTCTCCAACACCTGCAGCATTAATAATGTCAGGTAACCTATAGTTGCTCCTGATTAGTTCTTTTAAAACAACAAAACATAACATATATGCATGGCCAGCAGTCGTTTATACTACTTTTGTAAGCCACGCACTGACACAAGTCTCTATTATTTTTCCTTCAAATTAAAGTAAGATACACATAAGTTGTAACCTAAAAGGAAATAAATGGAAGTATGCATGTAAAAGAAGACTATGTCATCTAACTAAAAATTCAAGTTGTGTACATAACTGCAAGAATAGCTAAAACAAACATTGAAAGAATGCTAACAACAGTTTCCTTATGCAGTTAATTTAGCAGACTCACCACTTGCAAGGCAAACGATAGGTGCTCGCTTGATCCTTGATGGCGCAGCTTGTCTCTGGAATGTGCACAGAGATTCTGCAGCAGACTTGCTGCGATATATGTGTATTCATCATTCAGAAGCATGTTCTTGAGACGCCAAATAAGCTCATACCCTGTTTCCTCCAAGATAGCCAAGCAGTTGCTAGTATTCTCCATTGACAGATTTGACAGTGCTTCCGCTGCCACCATCTGCAGAGAGTGTTCATCTGTACCAAGAAATGCATGCACCAACTTAGGGATAATCACTTGGAAGCTCCCAATCTCCTGACTTATTTCCTCATCAACAGCAAGCTTGGAAAGAATAACCATTGTCGGCTTCCATTGTTCTGAGCGGCCGCTGCTGTCCTCCAAGATCTCTGCGAGATTACTCAATAGGAGGGGTTGCCCTGAGATTTTTTGCCGGAGTACCGTACCAGTTTCCCCTTCGGTGCTTGCAAGCTTTGCAACCAACTTCAATGATGACGTCATAATCAGTTTCTGTTGTGCCTTGCTGGTATTTGTTGTGTCTGTGGCATAGCTCATGAATCCTATGACCTTCGGGATGAGACCTACTGCTCTGCTGATTTCAGCACAGTTATCAAGATTGCGAGCAAGACTTTCAAGGATTAGCATCCCCAGCACAGGGAACAAATCCTCATCATTATGGGACTCCTTTCCTTCCTGTAGACCAGGCAACATACTATTGTTTATCTCTTCATTGATATCCTCTGTCTGGTCTGGACTGTCTTCTTTCACGAATTGATTTTTAGCATCAACGTCATCAAGAAGAGAGGATACCATCTGGATTGTGCCAGGGATCCCAACAATCCGGAGATCTACAGCTAGCACAGCAACGACCTTCGCAGCGTATAGCCTAATACTGATACCTGTTGTCCAATTAGGGGATTTTTCTTTTAATATGAATCTGGTTTGAGGAAAATTTGAATAAAAGAAAAATTGGAAAAGGAAAAAGGAGTAGTGGGCCAACTCTTCAAGGCCTCGTGATCTAGACCTCGCACCACACTCCTATCCGGCCACCCTAACAGACACCCAATGGCCTAGGCCAGCGCACAATCGAGTGGGTACGGCCCATGGATCAAATGTATGTTTTTTCTTTTTATTTCTTTTTCTATTCTTTCGTGCCACTTATATTTTTTACTTTGTATTATTATATGTATTCAACATTTTGAAAGATTTAATTCGATAATTTGAAATACCTAGTTCAACATTTTAGAAAAAAAACTAATTCAACATTTTGTGTGAAAATTCAAATAGTATATTCAAAATGTTGAATGGTTACATTCAAAATGTTGATTACTTTGAAGATTTTTAAATAAAATATATTCATATTGGACCTTATTTGTTGCATTAGTTCTAAGCAACACTATAATTCAAACTGTTTTATAAACGGATGCACAATTCCAAAGAAAAACATTTAAAGGTTTGAAGTTCAAGCCAAACTCTCTCAGCCACCCATCCGGATCTCATCACAGACATCTAATCTTCCCCTGTATGAATCTCAAACACTTTCTAATGTCGAGTACTAAAAAATGAGCAACCGATATATAAGAAATCCATCATAGCCCCGGCTCCTACCTTCCCCATCTACAAGGGGGAAGAGATTGAGTGAGCGATGGTGGCAGTGAACGAGTCCACCCTACGTGCGCTCGTTCATGGGCGACACGGGAGAATGTTGCTCCGTACGCCATGGTCCTCCTGCGTACAAAAATCCCATGTGCTCCCCACCTCTCTCTTCTCCTCCAACCCACTCTATCCTCTTCGACTCTGGTTATGTCCAGCGGCGATGCTGCTGCTCCCGCTCCCTCATGTCCCTGTCTTGATGCTCGTTGACACACGTGTAGGTTTCCTTGTGTGTGTGCCTGGCTCCACGGTGCTCATGGCCATGGGCGATGGAGGGACACAGTGGTTCCCCAGCTGCAGCAACCAACTTTGGCTCCCTCCCCATGATCTTGCCGTTGGCACGTGCCTCTCTAGTGCGTTTGAGATTGTGGAGATCTACTCAAATTTGTTGGCCAGGCCTTGGACTACTTCTTCAGTGCCATCGCTGTCCTAATGCATCCGGTGTAGGTACTATCACAGAAATACTCATATGAGACTTCTTGTCTCATGATTTTTTTGCAACCATGTGACAAAAAATTGTTTCCCATGGTCCTAGTTGGAAACCATAAGAGACAGATCATATGCCTTGAAGACTCTAAAACCGTGAGAGTGAGATTTCTCATGGTTCCAGTTTGAAAATGTCCCAAATTATAGAATATTATAAAATTATGGGGAATTCTAGATACCAAGGTTGTCTTTTACGGTTCCTCCCACCTACTGGTGAGAGATATTAATGCGCTTCGTCTCCCACGCTAGGGGGCTTTAAATCAACCCATCAGAGCATCTCCTGCGGAGAAGCTATCACGCTTGCCATCGCCATCCGCCTCGCCATCTAAAAAAACAAGCATCCAACAGTCTCGCTAGTAGCCTCACCAACATATAGACTCGCCATCGCGGCCCCTGGATCGGCAAATGTAGCTGGTCGTAGCGCCTCACTATCCCAACCTCCAAGCGCCTCCACCTCTTTTCCACGCGCCCACCCTCCGTTTCAGCAACTAGAGGCATTTTGCTTTAAAACTCCATTCTTTCTCTCCACTTTCATAAATTCAAAAGGTGACTTTATGGAGCTCCTAAAATTACACCGATTTTTAAGCTAATAGAATAAATAACAAAGAACCTATTTTAACTGGATTCAACTCAAAATCTCTTAAGATATTAATTGAAGATTCCCTAAATTTGACTTTTTTAAAATTATTTGAATTTTTAGAGCATAATTTAATTCCAAAAATCAGAAAAAATTCATGATATTCATCTAAACTAATGTACTAATTTATAAATTATTGAAAACCCTAAGTTACATAGGGAATTTTAGTGTGTAGTGTGTGTTACGCATATACAAAGGAGAAATATAACTATTGTAAAAAAAGTTGTTGCAAAAAATTATTCACTGCCAAAAACTAGCCGTTTGAAAAACTAGCTGTTACGAATAAAATATAGGTAAATAGAATATGGAGAGCGAGATTTGGTTAGTCTGGTGAAGTGTACAAAAATATGAAGATGAAATCTTTTGAAATAGATAGCCAAAGAAAAATATATAAGGTGAAATTTGACTAATCTGCGGAAGATGCTCTCATCTGGCAAGCTCTCCACCTCAAAAAAACCAATCCATCTCCACTGCCCTCTCTCATTTGCCACCCCGCCACCACGTGCTCCTCCGCTGCTCTGATCATCGTTGCGCCTATAAAAAAAAAAAAAAGACCCCAATCGGGTGCTCGCTGCCACACCCGAACCCGTAAATTCCTTGGCCGTGCTCAGAGGAAGAGGAGGAGCCCATGGAATTCTCCTCGGAGGAGAACATGGAGGATTAGTGGGACTCAGTGAAGCATTTGAATGACAACAAGCTCTAATTTTTTGAGGGCACTCTGCCACCGCCGGGCTCGGACGAGGAAGAGGATAAGGAGGAGGAATAGAAGGAAAGAAACAGGAGGAGCAATGTCGATCCGGGGGAGCCCTCCGCTGATGAACCCCGGTGCCACGGAGGATATCGAGAACTTGATGCACCTTGAGGGCTCCAACAACGAGGGAGGCGAGATGGAGTACGGCGACGGCGTGAGCGAGGCCGTGGGTATGGTCGCGCTTGCAGTAGCTGTTCACGACAAGGGAATGGACGCGGTGGTTGGCATGGGTGTAGGTGAGGCCGTGGTCACCACCGAGGGCGCAGGAGTCACGCTTCTGGCTGGCATGATCACGAGCGCGGCCGAGTGCAGCGAGAATGGGTGCAGCCTTGGCGACTGGCGAGAGCATTGGGCGTGGGCATGTCAGGCATGGCGAGTGGAGGCGCAGGAACCGTGGGTGACACGACAGGTGGTGGCGCGGCGAGCACGAGTGGTGTAGCAGGTGAAGGCGCCGGCGGACTCATCCGATTCCGGTGGCTTCTATGTGATCAGCCACAATGCCAGCCTCAGTTGTGGGCCGAACAAAGATGTATGTTGTTTTAGGATTAATTAAGTGAAGGTGATGAGCTAATTTGGATTATAGGATTTTGTGTTAATCATGATTTAGTAGTATGGCTTTTGTGATTTGGATTGTAGGGTTTTTGTGTAAAATCCGGATCTTTTGTAGTGACTAATATTTCTTTTGCGTAAATATAAAAATATCTAATGTGGACAAATTTATCGCTAATTGAGCAAATATAAAAATATCCAAACTCCAACATAGACGTCTACTAATGAGTAATCTATTTTTATCTCTCCACATATCCTCTCTCCTCCACATTGAAAAATATCTAATGTGGACAAATTTGTCGCTAATTGAGGTGTGTTGTTGGAGATGCCCTTAGAAAATATTTTAGTGTTGGAAGGCCTTTAATTAGGTAACTGGCTCGAGAGCACTTTAAACTTCATTTTTACCATCTTGAGCTATGTTACTGGTATTATTCCATCTTGTGATGTTAATTGCCATGTTAAATTGTATTTCGGATATTGGTAGCTTTCTTTTATTTTTTGTTAATAAATGCTCTAGAAATGTTCATATCGGTTTACATGCTTTATGTAGCGGAATTAAATTACATGTCAGTCTGGTAAATTAAATCAAATAGGGAACTAAATGAATCAGAAAGCTGCTTAAAGCCAATTTATTCCAACAATACCTTGGTCTTCTGGAGCCGTCCAGCCCAGCGTGCCGATCAAAGAGGCTACCACCTTGGTGGAGATGGTGATCTTTGAGACGAGTCCTGTGTTGGAGGCACCCTGCAGATGTAGGAGGAGGGAGTGCAGAATCCGGACCGAGGCGAGCTTCTTGTCGCTTGAGTTGGAGTTGAGGGAGTTGAAGGAGAAGCTAACAAGGATCAGGTCCTCTTGGGCAAGCACGCCCTCTTCCATGCGCTTGTTGTAGGCATGCTCGTAGTATAGATTGATGGAGTCATATCCCTTGGTATATGCGAGGCCACAGCTCTTTGCCAGTGACGTCCGGACACGGTAGGAGAACAGTGTCTCAAGTATGCATGCCGCTAGATACAGTGCCCCTTGGCCAAGCACCATGGAATAGAAGATGGTCAGCGCTGGTGCAAGGTGTTCGTTACTGGTGTCGTGGTGGTTATCGTTGCTAGTAGCCAGGCGCATTGACGAGAGTACGATGCGTGCCAAGGCCACTGGAATCTGGATGTTGCCTAGAAGCAGCGTACCTAACAGTATGAGGATGCCCATAGCACCAAACTCGACCAGCACGGAAACTACTATCCACGCAGGGAGTATCAAAGCACCCAGTGTGCGGAGCCAAGGGGGAGGAGAAGAAACATGGATGTTTAACTTTTGCAGGCAGACCTTTATCGCCTGTTGTTCTTTTGAAACAAGGGCCCTTATTGCCTTTACTGCGCTGTACTGTAAGCATCCAACAAACAGAGGTGGGATAACCAGCACTGCCTGTCGCTTAGGAGTATGGGACCATAACATTGCACCACCGAGTGCTAGGACTGCAACTAAGGCACTAGACTGCAAAAACGCGTGATCTTTCACGTATGCGGCAATTGTGGGAACTTTTGCCATGCTCGCTAATGCTAGTAACGCGGTCAACAAAAGGCAGTGATATTGCAGTTGTAGGGGTGGACGTGGAAGGTAGCCATAGTGACGGAGGGTAAATTCCAGGGTACCATACAGGCATACCATCACAATCCCTACAGTCAAATAATATGGTATGCCGCGTGTAAGCTTCACCCGTTTCAATCTAATACTCCCCGTGGTTTTGAATAACAATTCATCATCAGATCTGCTTTCACGGCTGAACACCCTGCTTATGCATATATTATAACAAGAGAAATCCAGGTTAAAAGGATGAATGAGAGAGAGAAGCATAAACCTAAAAAAATACTCTGTGGAAAACTACTTAATTAATCTTAAAAATTGAAACGCCTCTTCAAAAGTCATGATCGAGTATCCAACATGGAGTAGTTTGTAATTACTATTTTTTGGTTGCAACAGGTCATTATACATCCTCTTGGTGACCTGACATAATTCAAGACCATGATGTATATTTTTATTTTAACTAGTTGAATACACGTGTGTTATAACGGAAATCAAAATTTACACATGATAATATTGTTGACTCCTTTAAAACTAACTATTATTGTCAAAATATCTTTCAAACTATAATATTATTTAACATGCTTAGGTTGGGCCAGTCGCGAGAGCAAGTAGGCTAGGAGTGAGGGTAGAACATGAGAGGGTAAAAGGCCGAACAAAGGTGGATGTGGGAACCACTATATATTTTTTAAGTAATAGAGATTAACATGTGAAGACGGACCAATACCTTACGTTAAAAATAAACTAGGTGAGAAATTACAATGTCAATTCCTATCGGTAGTTTTTAACACAGGACAATATAGGTACTTATAGAATCAGGTACATAGTTTTAGAGAACGAAGCGAAAGAAGAAGTACCTCAAAGCCTCGAGGAAGACGATCGCAGTTGCATACCAGAAATCCTGGCCTAGGTTCGTCGAGAACCCGCCGAGCACGACGACGGTCGCCCATGTGAAGGCCAGCGTGCCGAGGCCGTTGCCCAGCCTCTCCATGAGAGCAACGGCACCTACGAAGCAATTCAACTGCTTCTCAGCAGCCTCCCATGGAAAGCCCGGCTTCTTGTCTCTCACAGCTGACTGCACAGCTCCGGGCTGATCCGGTGCCATAGGAATGCTATGGTGACTTGGTTCGGACACGGCTGCTAGCAGCCTTCTAGTGAGTTTCAGGCTTTCAGCTGCCTGTACTGAAGGGCGACTTGCTTCCCACCCTTACGAAAGGAAGCTTACAAGACTATGGGTCTGCATGCAAGCAGCCACTCAACCATTGGAAGATTATATAAAGACAAAAGAGAACCGTGATATAAAACAAGGTCTCATCCTTGTATCTGATTTAGCGTACAACTTCATTTAAGAATATGTGCTTTTACTTTTCTCTTCAAGCATCAGGTAGCTTCCATCATCTATTGATGTTGCAGATGTCGTAATGCTCGGCTCTTCGACCAAAGGTAAAACTAAAAGCACTTTATGTGGCTTTTAAAATTATAGGAAGCATATATACATTTGTAACTTGAAAATCTCAACTTCTCGGCAGCCATCTTGGCCTTCTCAGCCACCAGGTGCTTCAGCGGTGGTTCGGCGAACGCTCCAGTAGATCAGGATTGAAGAAGATGATCAATGGAAGAAGGCATGTGTGCTTCACCTTGTAATTTTTCTGTTTCCACAGTTTTCTTTGTAATATTCGGGATGTATAATAGAGTTCACTTTTACTACAATCCGCTTCCAGCCCTAATATAGGAGAAAAAATATATAAAAACTTCAACTCAGACAGCGGCGTGCCGAACGGATTCATTTTTTCGTCCTGTGAACGGGTTAGCCGAATACGTGTTGGGGCTGCATTCCGATGTTAGAAAGCACGATGACATCCCTTAGAATTGTCCAGCTTCTGATTTCTGACATTGCCGGAGACCCTAAGGCTGTGTTTGGTTGCTCCAGGTTTGTAGAGTTGCATGGTATAAGCATGTTGAGGGAAAGTAGGTTGAGTGAAGTTATATGTGTTGAAAAGAAGAGTTTTTATTAGTTGTATCTGTCTAGACAGACTTAATTAATTTTCTATTTGGTTGATTAAATCTGATACCGTATGAACAGATGCAAGAGTTAAGATTGTAATTAGTTACTCGCATGAAGATAATTTTATGACGCTAACAAGTGATCCTATTTATATGAGTGATGCAGAGTCTGTATCCACCGAACCAGATTGAGCGCTTCACTCCTCAGTCAGAATAAGACTATATATTTGCATCTACTTATACTAATAAAAACAGTAAATACAGATAACCAAACAAGTTCCTTTCTAAAATTATACGTATCCTCTGGTACAGACGGGCGGACTTAGGAAACCAAACAGATCCCAAAGTGTCCTTTAAGTGATTCGCGTTCGAAGTGTTATTCCGATTCCTGCTCCGCTGGCGGAAGCCGGGACTTCGAGCCATGTATTTATTCGTTTCTTTGGAATCCTATCTTCTTGTATGTCTACTACTTGGCTGCAAGGGCGCCAAGGCATAAATTTGACGGCGTATTTGGTTGGGTTTCCTATACGGAGACTCGTCATTAATTTGCTGAAATCGGCTTATGTTTGATTTCCTGCAAATATTGATAAAAATTCTGATAACTTTGTGATGAATTTGTAGGTGACCAAAATCTATTACCAAATTTTAGCATATATTGGTGTGGACTCGGTTGAATTTGATCATGCTGAATGTTTGATCTTTTTTTATTATATAATGAGATGTGTTGATGCGCGTTTCTCCGATCTTCTGAAAGGTAATATGATAAGTTGATTGGTGTAGTTTTGATGTTGATGATCTAAAGGTTTCAAACAGAACAGATCGAGAACCCTCGCAACCACTACACCACTACTCCATGGTTATAAACCGTGCTAAGATACGGTTGATCTCACCAAAAAGACTTTTCCTACAAGCGAATCGAGAACATAAGAAAGAACAGGTAGATGCAATCTGAATATTGCTAATTACCAATGAAGTATTCGAGCTTGGTGTTCAACAAACCGATAAACGACAAAACTATCTAAAACAAAATAATCTAAGTTAAATCCGAACATAAACTATGACGGTTACCATATATTTATAGGGGACATGAGGGGTCAACCTAGGGTTGTGCAGCCGTGGAAAGAGGCGTGCACAACCTGGACTCTGACCTCGACACGATTACAAAACCCGACAGAGTCCAGAACGGTGATACAGCACCTTATTCCTTCGACTCTGACTAAACTATAAGAAATATTTGGTCGAGCATAGATCCATTGGAAATGGCTCGACATAAGCTTCCCAGCAAGTCCAAGAACACCTAAAGCGGACTTCATATGAGAGAGTTATGTCCGTTTTACTGATGTGCTATCTTGAGACTCGACCATGACCACGACCACGACTTCGACTAGAGCTCAGCCTCGAGTCCGAGTAGACTTGCCTTCGAGAGGTGACGTCTGGGTAAGGTTGTAGTGCTTCTCCCACGTTCCTAAGTATTAAAATATCACAAGAATTTAGTAGTAATCCATTCAAGTGAGACTTAGCTTTATTGTAAGTGGTGCATCGAGACACGTAGCGTTCGATATCTCATCTCATCTTTGGCCAAAAGAAGTGGACGGACGGTACATCTTTAGTCTTCTTTACTCCAAAATATGCCATCAATCCTCCTCCATGCGCCTCCTGTAACAATAAAAGACGAACGGAGCTAGCTGGAATACATAGCTTGTTAGCACGATAGAGCAATCCTTCATTTAGCACATATTTATTCCATATTTTCCCTTCTTTAAAATGTTCAAGCACTTCTTTAAAATCCAAATCAAGAGCATATATGTCCTTAATGGTCTCTAAAACAAAAATCTTATGATCAAGTTAAGATAACATGATACAACGCCTAGAAAGTGCATCAGCAATCACATTGTCCTTTCCTTTCTTATGTTTTATGACATATGGAAAAGACTCAATAAATTCGACCGATGTATCGTGTCGTTTATTCAATTTAGTTTGACTCCTAATATGTTTCAGCGATTCATGATCAAAATGTACAACAAATTCTTTGGGTCATAGATAATATTGTCAAGTTTCAAGCACATGAACTAAAGCATACAATTCTTTATCATAGGTAGAATAATTAAGACTTGGCCCACTTAATTTCTCGCTGAATAAGTAACAGGTTTACCTTCTTGAATTAACACACCTCCAATTCCAATCCCACTAGCATCACATTTTAGTTCAAATGTCTTACCAAAATCAGGACGTTGGAGCAATGGATCATGGGTGAGCTTCTCTTTCAACAACTTGAATGCTTGTTCTTCTGCAGGTCTCCATTTGAAAACTACTCCTTTCTTCGTCAATTCATTCAATGGGGGTAGCAACGGTGCTGAAATCCCGCACAAAGCGCCAACAGAAATCGCACGATCATGAAAGCTTCTCACTTGAGTAACAGTCTCAGGGGTTGGCCAGATCTTTATGTCTTCAATTTTTTGCTTCATCCACCTCTATTCCTTGCGGAGTAACAACATAGCCAAGAAAAGAAACTCAATCCATGCAAAAGATATACTTTTCGAGGTTACTAAACAAACGTGCATCTCTCAAAACGTTAAAAACAGCATGTAAGTGATCAAAGTGCAGTTCATATGACTTGCTGTAAATCAAGATGTCATCAAAGTAAACCACCACAAATCTTCCAATGAAAGCACGTAAAACTTCGTTCATCAAGCGCATGAAAGTACTATGTGCATTAGTTAACTCAAAAGGCATTACTAACCACTCATACAAACCAAACTTAGTTTTAAATGCAGTGTTCCATTCATCTCCAAGTTTTATTCTAATTTGGTGGCATCTACTTCGCAAGTCAATTTTAGTGAAAATTATAGAACCACTCAACTCATTAAGCATATTATCTTACATAGGGATAGTGTGACGATATCTTATAGTAATATTATCGATGGCTCTACAATCAACACACATCCGTCAATTATCGTCTTTCTTAGGAACCAAAAGAACAGGAACAACACAAGAGCTAAGACTTTCTCGGACATAGCGGTCCAAAAGGTCTTAGACTTGTCACTGAATTTCCTTAGTCTCTTCCAAATTGATCCTATATGCAGCACAATTTGGTAAAATTGCTATCGGAATCAAATCAATTTGATGTTCAATCCCTCAAATAGGTGGTAATCCTGGAGGTACTTCAGCTGGAAATACATCCACAAAATCCTACAAAAGATTAGCAACAGTAGGCGGCAAAGAGCTAGATATATTCTCGAGTGAAACTAAGGCCTCCTTTTGCATATCAAAGCATAGCATGGCAGCTTATTAGCATAAATTTCAGCAAGATCAGATTTAGTAGCAATCATAACACATCCTTTCAGTCTAATTCCATCAGACTTTGAAGTTATTATTGTTTTCTCCTTTTTGGGTAGAAAAACTTTTTTCACTACTTGCTGATTTTCAGATTCATTCTCAAACTGTTTTCTCTTATTTTCAGCTATTTCTTGTTCACATTTCACAATTTCAGCAGGGGTTAAAGGCAGAAAAGTTATTTTCTTCCGTTTATACGTAAGGGTGTACTTATTACTTCTACCATGATATGTTGCATCAGTATCTAACTCCCATGGTCATCCTAACAAAAGTGAACATGCTTGCATGAGCACTACATCAAAATCAGCACAATCATAGTATGAACCAACAGAAAAATACACCCTAGCTATTTGCATTACCTTCACCTTACCACTGTTATTGAACCATTGAATATGATAAGGGTGAGGATGGTTTCTTGTCGGCAAGGCAAGCTTCTTGATTATATCTGAACTTACCAAGTTGTTGCAGCTTCCTCCATCAATAATGACTCAAACATGATAATCCTTGACTATGAGGAACATTTGAAACAAATTGTGGTGTTATAGCTGTTCCGCTTGCTCCATTTGAGCGGTTAACACTCACTGCACAATGAGGGTCTGTCTCACGTCCATCCTCATCACCTGTATGGTTAGCTGCAAGAGCATATTCATCCTCAACATCACTAGCACTTACAATGTACACGTGCTGACTTGGGCAATCCTTCATGACATGGCCCATTCCCTTACATCGGTGGCAAATAATCCCAGTCGTGCAACCAGTCGAGGCAACCGAAGAATAGCTCTTCGTTGGACCCTGCACACTTACGGATTTGCTTACCTCTAGAGCGTGTGACGGTGTTGAAGGTACTGCTGAACGTGCCCTACTCGAGAAGGGGGTAGCAAACCGTGTAGCTGAATGTGGGGCTATTTTAACTTGTTCCAGTGTTGATTTGAAAGTAGTCGTGCTTCCAAAATTTCTCCTTGGCCTATGTTTTCGTCCCTGCAATTCTTTTTCTACCAAACACGTAAGTTGGAACAATCTAGGAACGCTATCTTATTCTTTGTAATCAACTATGTCCTGAATTTCACGCCTTAATCCTCCATAAAAGCGTGCCATTGTAGCCTCTTCATCCTCAATAATATCACAACGAAACATACTAATTTGAAGCTCTTGATAATATTCTTCTACGGATCTATTATCTTGGTTTAAGCGCTGCAATTTCTTACGCAAATCACGTTTAAAGGAGGGTGGAACAAATTTGTTACGCATAACAACCTTTAAAGCATTCCATGTAGTTGGCACTAATCCATCAATGCATACCCTATTCCACCAGATGATTGCAAAATTTTTAAATTCACTAGTGGCTTACCTAACTCTATGCACTTTAGAAACTAAATGAGCATTAAACTTTTGTTCTACCTTCATCTCTCAATCTAAATACCTTTTAGCATCATAAGCACCCTCAAAAGATGGTATAGTAAACTTAATCTTAGCAAATGGATTATCATTAATATGTGGGTTATGTTGCTGAAAATTATTACCTCTCATACCTTGACGATTGAAGTTCAATCGGTTCCTTTGTCGTTCATCAAAGGTGTCACATTCTTGTCTCAAAATTTCATCATCCGTGACGGACTCCTCTTGTTCATAGGCTGCACCATGAGGATCCACTCGACCATTGCTCGGTGGCAGATTAACCAATCGATCAAAGCGTGTATTGAGCATTGCAATGCATTCATTGAGTCACTGCAATGCAGTATTGGTTCCCGCAAGCTTCTTGTCAATGTCGTCATTAATAGTTTGTCAATGATCATCCAACAATATTGTGTGTTCTTCCCTCAAAACACACTCCAGCGCATTCAATGCTTCTCCTGCCATGGTTAGTTGAAGATAGAAAACAACAAAAGATAAATTATCCCTATCGACTACTAGGTGGTGGAGGTGGAGTCATACACTCTCAAACGTCTTACCACACTCTTGCAAGTGTTCTTACCAATCACCGCAGTTGGCACAACCAGTGGCTGGTTCATGATACCTTATCGAGTGCGAGTGAGGTAGTTACAAGGGAAGATACCGTTCTGATCGAGAGAAGGTGTAGCTTGGACAGGCAATATTGAGTAGCAAGGAATAGCAATTAATGAAATCATATTAGCAAAGCTGAATAAAAGTCCACAGTACTCGTCACAGTTTCTGGCTCGATTATGTTCCTAGAACTAGCTCAAGCAAGCCGAAGACCATATCAGACACAAGCACAATGGAGCAAAATTCGCAATGCAAACTGATTCTCTCTCTCTCTCTCTCTCTCTCTCTCTCTCTCTCTCTTTCTCTCTTTTTGCACTCTTTGCTTTTTTTTTGGCACCCTTTGCTTCTTGCTTACTTTTTTTTTGCGAATGTAACACAAACTCAAAAGTCTTCAATGGACTTTTCTAAGTCAAAAGAGGTATATGGGTCACAAACTTTTTTCGAAGAGTAGGGGTATAAAGGTAAATGTTGGGGGATGATCTCCCGTACCCCTTCGGATGGCGAGTCGAAGTCCACTGGTGGTTGTACACTGATGAATACTGCAGTGGTGTTTCAGGAAGCCCAGGCGAAGGCTCTGGCGGGCCTTCGGATGGAGGCCAAAGGTCAACCCGCGGCATCAAGAATTAGCATAGGTGAAGACTCTGGTAGGCCTTCGGACGGAGGTCGAAGGTCATCCCGCAGCACAGCGTTGAGGCTGGTCGAAGGTGCCCTGAAGGCGTCGAAGCTCATGTAGCCGTCTAGGGTATAATTGAAAATGTACTTGATGGTACCTGAATATCCCCGAATATGCCAGGAATGTGGTAGTTAGGGGGGTAATGCTGTAAGTTATAGCGTGGAGTGGTTGAATATGGGCTATAAATAGGCTGGCATTGTAATTGAGGTGACGGATGAATTAAGATGACTCCACCCCACGAATACGTGTCGCGCTACAAAGCGTTCAGCTTTCCCTCTTAAGCGAAGGACTTCCCTGTTGTTCGGTGATTTAGATTCCAACAGTTGGTGCCGTCCGTGGGGATTGAACAATCTGAAGCCATGCCACATAAAAAGAAGACAAAGCCACTCGATACATAGGCGGCATTGCTGGAGCACTTGGTTCCAGCTGGGGCTTCGGCCGAAACACTCCCTTCGACGGTGTCGAAGCCGGGCAACTCTTTGACCGGTGGAGCCGATGGCAGCCAACAAGAACACGATGATGTAGATGTGGCGCCCCCAGGTGATAACGGAGATCACCATGAAGTGGCTATCCAGGAAGACGCAGCAGCAGTGCGAAGGGTAGAAGCTAATATTCATGCCCACTTCGAGGCTTTGGCAGAAGAAAGAAAGAAGGCACGTGTTGCTGAAGAGTGGGATGACCTTGGTAACTTTGGAGAATATGAAAATGAAGCTGAGACAGAAGAGGAAAGAGCAGCCACGCTAGAAGCTGAAGAATTGGAGAGGCAGATTGCGTAGAAAAAACGCACACTGGATAGCTTGGTAGTGAGTCGGAAGGCCACAGAGTATCGCCGGCGAGCCAAAGAAGCCAGAAGAACACTGGAGAAAATGCAAGAAGAGATTGACATGCTGCAGCGCGCAGATGAACCGGCTCACCATGACTCTGTTAGAAGTTGTAGCATGACTCACGCAGGGCCTTCAACATAGGTCATGCACTGGTGATCCAGAATCATCGCTCTCCGTCAGCTTGCAGAACCAACCGTGGCCTTCGGGCTTCAAGATGCCTCGGGTGGTAATGTTTGATGGAGAGTCAGATCCGAAGGAGTTTGTCATGAGTTTCGAGGTGGCAGTTGAGTCCACTGGAGGAGATGACACGACACTAGCCAAGGCCTTTGTGTTGGCGGTTAAGTGGATAGAGACGTCGTGGTACTCCGCACTGCCTCCAGGATCCATTTATTCATGGGAGCAATTGTGCAATGCCTTATATAGTAATTTCCAAGGAAATCAAGCGAAGAAGGTTACCGCCAGCGACCTCTTCGCACTCAAGCAACAGCCCACAGAGACACTGCAAAGCTATATGCGTCGCTTCGTATACTTTCACTACCAAGCGAAGGGCTTAAGCGAAGAAACCATCATTGATGCCGCTATACAGGGCATCAAAGGAGGGCTTTTGGCGGGAAAGCTTACACGCAAGAGGCTGGAGAGTGTACATGAGCTCTTCAATAAGATGGAAGAGTACGCAAGGTCCGAGTTGGACCACCTTCAGAGGAAGAGTGAGATGGCAACATAAAAAATGCCAAAGACAAATGCATCAACCAGAGAGACAAAAGCTGGACACTCGACAGATGGACCGAAGCATGTCAAAAAAGCCAAAGCATTTGAATACAAATCAAAGCAAAAGGAAATCAACCAGATAGACTCTGGACCAGTCGAAGTCGCCCAGGGGTTCTCCAAAGCAGAAGGCGGGGGTACTCGAGGAGGCCGGAGTGCTAGAGGCCGAGGAGGCCGAGGAGGATGGGCCCTGTAGGACCCGACCACATTGTACTGTGAGTTACATGCCGAAGGTGCTGGTCATAGGACTAAGTAGGGCTCATAGGTCATGGCCATGAAAGAAAGCTTAGCGAAACAATCCTTTGATCCTGCAATAATTGTGCATCATGCCACACATTTCAAACAGGGCGAAGCATGGGAAACCAATCAGACCCGCAACCCAAACACAACGTTCGCTAACTAGTGGCAACCAATGGCTGTGCCGACCAATATGTTCCTGTGCCTTCGACTTCGCTGGACCAAACTGTTGGTCAGTTGACTTTCCAAGGAGAGCTCCCACCGCCTCCGCCAAGACCAACAATCAAAGCCCCCCGGAAGCTAGCAGATCGGTGAGCACAGTGAATCGTGGATACAATGTTGTGTTGGCAATGTCTGGAGGATCTAATCAGGAAACAGAATCGAAGTGGCAGCAAAAAGAATATGTGCGAAGGGTTAACCATGTTGGTGTAGGGTCAAATTATGTCCATTCAAGATGGTCCGATGTGCCCATTACCTTCTCACAGGAGGACATGAGGGTTCTAGATTACCCACATACAGACACCTTCATCGTCACTGCAAACATTTCAGGAAATGAAGTGCACAAAATCCTAATAGATGGCGGAAGCTCAGTAGATGTCATCTTCATCGATGCTTTTGAGAGGATGGGTTTGCAACGAAGTGACCTTCAGCAGGCTGGGTCCCCGCTACTAGGCTTCGGGGGAAAAGCAATCAATGATTTGAGAAAGATAGAAATTCCAGTGTCAGTTGGCGGAGGGTCAAGCTTTCAAATGGAGGATATCACCTTCGATGTGGTTGATATCAACTATCCCTACAATGCAATATTCGGACGGGGAGTCCTGAATACATTCAAAGCAATACCGCACCATGCATATTTGTGCATGAAGATGCCTAGTCCCAGAGGTGTCATAACGGTGCTCGGAGATCAACAAGTGGCCCGTAGGATTGAAGTGGGAAATACTTCGGACTGGCAAAATGTCCATGTAGTGGCTGGACCTTTGATGGATCATGAAGAACGCGAAGAGCAACCGCAGGTACATAGAATGTCGAAGGCTTGACCAAAAGGCCAGACCAAGAATGTGCCGCTGTGTCGAGACAGGCCAGACAAAAAAGTCATCATCGGGGCAGAAATCACAGAAGAAGCTGAGCGAAGGTTGATATTGTTCCTTCGCAACAATGAAGATATCTTTGCCTAGTCTCCGAAGGATTTGCAAGGAGTCAGCAGAGAAATCATTCAACACACTCTAAATGTAGACCCAAATGCGAAGCCCAAGAAGCAAAAGCTTCGGAAGGCTTCAAAGGAGATGGAAGAGGTAGCTAAGGCTGAGGTGCAGAAGTTTCTTGATGTCAGTGTGGTGTGCGAAGTGTTGCATTCGGAGTGGCTGGGTAACCCGGTGCTAGTTAAGAAAAGTAATGGCAAGTGTAGATTTCACAGACATAAACAAAGCTTATCCGAAGGACGACTTTCCGCTACCACGAATTGATCAGCTGGTGGACTCCGCTGCTGGCTGTGAGATATTGAGTTTTCTGAATGCATACTTTGGGTACCATCAGGTTTGGATGGCGAAGGAGGACAAGGAAAAAACAAGTTTTAGAACCTCCTTCGGTATATATTGCTTTGTAAGGATGGCCCCGATCCCGAGGCTAAGTTGTTGCTATACATAGAAGCATCCCCTTCGGCAGTAAGTGCCATACTTCTGCAAGAAAGGCAAGAAAATAACAAGTTTTAGAAATTTCTGGTGTACTATGTATCGGAGGCTTTGGTAGGGCCGAAGAGGTTCTACTCTTCGCCATTATTTTACAGCTCACAAGATTACAGTGCCCAACTTCTTACCCCTTCGTGACATGTTTGAAAATCGTGAAGCTATAGGGAGGATTGCAAAATGGGCTGCAGAGATTGCACCATTCATGATAGTTTTCGTCGCAAGAACAACGATGAAGTCTCAGGCATTAGCGGAGTTTGTGGAAGATTAGACGATGTAGGCCGAAATTCCAGCAGAAGTACCATTAGATCCAATTTGGATCGCATATTGTGACGGAGCCTGGGGGGCTTTGGGTGCTGGTGTGGCGGCAGTGGTGCCTTCACCTTCGGAAGTGAAGTAGCGATACACCACCAGGCTCGAGTTTCGATTGACAAACAACGTTACGGAGTACAAAGCAGTTCTACTTAGCCTTCGTAAGGCTCAAGCGTTGGGCACCCGAAGAGTCTTGGTCACGACAGATTCTAAGTGATCGCAAACCAAATTGACAAGACATTTCAGATGAAGGAGCTAGAACTAGTCAAATACATGGCAACGGTGTGAACATGGAAAGGCATTTCCTGGGATTTACAGTCAAGAGCATATCAAGAAATGACAACTTTGAGGCCGATGACCTCACAAAGGCCGTGGCGCAAAATCTGCCAATACCGCCAGATTTGTTTTATCAGAAATTGAAGGTGCCAGCTGTCGAGGCCCCTTTGCAGAAGGCACGCTCGGTCGCTGTAATCGAGAGTGAAGATTGGTGCTCTCCCATAATGGCCTATCTTCGTGGCTACTATGAGCCCGAAGATAATGTTGAGGCGAAGCGTATGGCACAGAGAGCCAAAAACTACAAAATTGTGGGAGCCGACTTGTATAAGATGGGAGTCTATGCATCGATGCTATGATGCATATCCCAAGTAGAGGGCTAAAACTTGTTGAGAGAAATACACGGAGGATTGTGTGGCTCACATATAGGCACTCGAGCGCTCGTCGGAAAAGCATTCAGGCAAGGATTGTTTTGGCCGCAGGCGGTTTATAATGCGGAGTGTGTAGTCCGAAGTTGTGTGCAGTGCCAATACTTGGCGAAGGGTTCAAACAGGCCTACAACAAAGACACAGCTCATACCCCTGATCTGGCCATTAACGCGGTGAGGAATGACATTGCCGGACAGTTACCAGCTGCCCCGGGGAACTTGCATTATGCTGTCATGGCAGTAGAGTACTTCTCCAAATGGGTGGAGGTAATGGCGCTGGTGAATATAACATCAAGAAATATCCAAAAATTCTTGTGGCAGAACACCGTCTGCCGCTTTGGAGTTCCACGCAAAATGACCATTGATAAAGGCACGCAATTTGACAGCAAAGGGTTCAGACAATTCTGCGAAGACCTGGGAATCAAAGTCCACTTCACATCAGTGTATCACCCACAGTCAAATGGAGCTGTGGAAAGGGCAGACGGCATCATCTTTGCTGGTGTCGCAAGACGTCTGCAAGGTCTGCCAAAAGGAAATGGTCGGAAGAGCTGCCGAAGGTCTTATGGTTTGTAAGAATAATGGTAACAAGACCGACAGGATTCACGCCATTTTGTTTTCCCTTCGGCAAAGAGGCAATGACTCTGAAGGAGTGTAAAAATAAATCATTTTGAGTCATGAATTAGCCCAAAGTGAAGAATTGACATCATAAGAAGTGCTGGAGGAGATGAGAATACAGGCCATCGAAAATCTGACCAGATATCAGGAGGAGACTAGAAGATGGAGAGACAATAAAGTGTCCCCAAAGGAGTTCGCCCCTGGAGACTTGATACTACAAAGACTCACCAATACTTCCTCCATGGGAAAATTGCAAAGTAGGTGGGACGGACCTTTCTAGGTGAAGAGGTTGTTAAGGCCCGGACCTTATCGCCTAGCTACTATCGAAGGGGATGAGCTTCCGCACACTTGGAATGCCGACAACCTTCGCAAGTTCTATGTGTAGTAACCAAGGAAGATGTCCTCGCATCGATGGGCGAAGCACACGATTCAATGCAGCATTTACATAATTTTGTTTTTCTCCAATTTAATCAAAACAATATATGGGTGCTGTACTCTTTTCCTCACAGGGGGAACCCTTCGTTGAGGTGTGAGGTTTTTAATGAGGCATCGACCTGTGTAAACCCTCTAATATATATGGAATTACCCCCAAGAAAGTGTGTACTTTTGTTGAGTATGCATAATTCATCGTCGAAGTGTTGCAGGCCTTCGAAAAAAGGAAGCACACCACTCGACAAGAGGTGGGTCGAGAACTCGCCATAAAAGTCAAGGTATGGAATGTCAAAGAAAGACATCTTACCCTTCGACTTTAGACAGGCGCAAACCCGCAATAGAAGTTTGATTATTGGTCGTTTCAAAGTTGTCCATATTTTAAAAGAATTTCTTTCTGTAGCATCTTCGTCTTTATGGTAAAGTAATTATGATTCAGTTACACATGAATGTCTGTGTAATGCTAAAAAGAAAGAAAGAAAGAAAGAAAAAGCTGAAGTGCTGCTCGACCTCACAAGGTGGCGCACCTCTCGACTAAAAGTCGGCGGCTAAGAGTGCCTACCCCCGCGCCGAAGGCGAAAAATACCTTCAGAAGGAAAAGCTAAAGTACTGCTTGACCTCACAAGGTGACACACTACTCGGCTAAAAGTCAGGGGCTAAGAGTGCCTGCCCCCACATCGAAGGCGAAACATACCTTCAAAAGAAAAAGCTGATGTGCTACTCGACCTCAAAAGGCAGCGCACCGCTCGACTAAAAGTCGGGGGCTAAGAGTGCCTGCCCCCACACCGAAGGCGAAATATACCTTCGGAAGAAAAAGCCGAAGTGCTGCTCGACCTCACAAGGCGGCGCACCTCTTGGCTAAAAGTCGGGGGCTAAGAGTGCATGCCCCTGCACCGAAGGCGAAACATACATTCAGAAGAAAAAGCCAAAGTGCTGCTCGACCTCAGAGAAGGCGATTCACCTCTCGACTGAAAGTTGGGGGCTAAGAGTGCTTGCCATTGCACCGAAGGTGAAACATACCTTCGAGAAAAAAAACCCGAAGTGCTGCTCGACCTCAGAGAAGGTGGTGAACCTCTCGAAAGTAGGGGGCTAAGAGTACCTGTCCTCACACTGAAGGCAAAACACACCTTCAAAAGGAAAAGCCAAAGTAATGCTTGGCTTTAAAAGGTGGCGGCGTACCTCTCGACTCAAAAGTAGGGGGCTACGAGTGTCTGCCCCCACGCCAATGGCACAAGATACATTCGGAAAAAAAAAAGAAAAACACAAACAATAAAAAGGGAAAGCGAACAAAGAAGCCTGATGTTAATCCTGAAACATAGGTAGTCTACAAAAAAAATGAAAATTTGACAAAATAAAAGTCGAAGCCTGGATAACCATCGCCACGAAATGCACAATCACATTTATGATTAATAGCGATTACGACGCGAAACCAAGGGAGATTAATCGCCATTGAGCACGAAGTAAGCAATTAAATGAAAGGTAAATTTATCAAGGCCGCGTTAGAAGTAGTCGTTAAAAAATGATGCTTCACGTGCGGTGCCGCCGAAGGTCCCTACGGCTTCAAAGTCAGGGGGCGGCGTTCTCCAAATGACGCTTCGCGTGCGTTGCTGCCGAAGGTCCCTATGGCTTCAAAGTCGGGGGGGGGGGGGGTGGGGGGGACGGTGTTCTCCAAATCACGCTTTGTGCGTGGTGCTGCCGAAGGTCCAAATCGATGAAAGACCGACTTGATAAGCTCAATATATAATAATCGAACATAATAATCATTTCAACATTCTTTATTCTAAAAAATCATCAACATTAGGATCTATAAAATCTTTATACCATCGGCTAAAACCAAATTGAAAGGCTATGCCTTGACTGGCATGAAAAGGCAGTGCTGGATCCAGTGTAGGTAGATGAAGGAGTGGTAGACGAAGATGTAGGCGAAGCGCTCCTGCCTTCGATATGTCGCACTATTTGTGAACAAGAAGGCCCTCGGTGGTAACAAAATTGAAACTGACAGGGTAGGAACCCATGATTATCATCGGTCGACTCAAGCTTCGGGTCAACGAAAATATGTGGAGGCTCGATGTCTCCGTGCGCAATCCGGCGGGCCTCACGCTCAGCCTTACAGGTCTCTAAAACCAAAGGGCTAAATGACTTCCAGAACGCTTTGGAGTTGGCATTCATTATGTCATAGGACCTACACTTCGCTTTCCAATACCTCTCGAAATGAATAGCTGGGTGGCGACGGTGGAAGGAATCCCAGCAAGACCAAGACATGAAAAAATTATCCCGCATCATAGTGTTGGGGACAACATCTTTGGCTACCTGCGCAGTGTCTGAGGGGAGGACCTGCGCAGTGTCCGAGGGCAGGACCTGCGCATGGAGCAAAGATAGTCAAAACATTTAACAACAAATAAAAGCGTATATATTACAGAATATTTCAGTCGGTAACCAAATGTTCAAAACCCAAAATGATGCTTCACGCTTTCTTCACACCTTCTCAGGTTCTTCGGCCACCGTGGTCGTCGCTTTGGTGGAAGGGTCATCCTTTGCTTTCACCTGCAAAAAAAGGGGTCCATGAATACGCAGGTGGTGGAAATCCTGACAAAAAAAGGTACTTGCTGGCGATTGATTTCCGCTTCCCGAAGGGCAAGCTCGCAGCCATGTTTACACTAGTAGTTGGTGGTGAATGATCATGTAGTGGCCTTCGATGCCCTCGACACCACCAAAGTTGACATGTCCGAAGGATAGCAGAAGGTTGGTTTCTGAAGCGCAATATGATGGTCATAGCTAGTCATCTCAATTGACTGGACTAAACTCCTGGCTGAGACCATAGCGCAGAAGTCACCATATAGCTGGGCTGCGGGAAAAAGACTGCCGCTAGTTTTGCATATCCATCCAAGAAGGCCACCCACCCTGGCAAGGTTAAGCGAGGGAGGCATTGCCGAAGCACCGATCCCATTGAAGGTATGGCTAATTGCTTCGCAGGCTGCAAGGACCTTCGGCTCAAGCTCTTCTAGCATAACAAGGGCGTCTTCGGATAGTGTCTTTGCCTCTTCCAGTTCTTCGTGCAACCACCACGCTTTAGCTTTTTTAGCACCGCAGAGGGCCTACAATTCCGAGACTTGAGCTTCAGACACCGTCTGATTTTGACGAAGGTAAGTGACTTCTTCTTCTGTGCTCTATTTGCCCAAGCGAAGGGAGCCCACTTCTTCTTCAAGGTGCTACGAGCGTAGATTAGCCTCCTTCTCTCATTGCGTGAACTCCCTTTTTTGGGCCTCGGTCTTCTCTGCCCGGACTTGAAATAGAGACCTTTGCACCTCTGCATTTTTCGCACGGGCCTCGGAATGCTCCGCCTGCTTGCACTAAGCGTGCGAAATAAGCATAGCTTGCGATAGTGCTAAACATCTTCTTTGCATCATTGACCTCCCCCGAGCTTGGCTCAAATGAAGAAATCTTGAAAGCTTCGGCATCAATAGCCTTCACGTCAAGTAAGTCGATATGACTCATAAGCCCCTTTCCACCATGTCGAGGCATGGGCGATGAAGTATTTTCCTCTTTGTTCTCTATGGCTCTATGGCCTTCAGACGAATTGTCCTTAGAGGAAGAACTCAAAGACGAAGAGGTAGACACTGATTCAGCTCCAACTTCAACATTTTCTGCTCCTTCAGCCTCAGCTTCCCCCACCACTAGCTCAGCGGTCACGTGTGGATCCGAAGGCTCATCTTCATCATCGCTGAGAATTAGCGTGGCAAGGTCCACGCATGCACAAAAGGAAGACTTCGGCGACGAGGAAGGAAGATCATGTGTGCCTTTCGGAGGCTCCTATCGAAGGGGCACAGCTCGAATGGCTAGTGAGCCTTCGGGGGCCAATTCCTCATGCATGTCTTCGAAGGCCACTTCGTGAGGTCTCTTCTTCAGGGCAAGTGCTTTCTTCCTTTTACCCCGTTGTGGTGATGGGTTTGCGATTTCCCGCTTCCTTTGGCTATCTGCAGCAAGTTCTCCACCAGCATCGGCGGTCGGGGAGCCCTCTCCGCCCTGATCCAATAAGGGCATGGTCACCTTCGTCCTGTCTTTATAGGAAAGACCTCGTAACTCAAAAATCCAGTTAAGTCACCGACCAAGCCCCTGGTCAGCAGAGCTGGGTTTTGCCCGGGGTAAATTTCCCAAGTAGCAGCATGGCCTTAGCCTCCACTTCAACTATCGTTAAGTCTCCCACAAAGTAAACAATGTAAGCAAATGACAGAGCGGAAGTGCAGTTAGGAACGTGATAAAAGATAATACCTGTGAAACATCAAAAATCAGGATGGGGGCGGCAGAGTCCCTCCGACCCTTTGTCACCGAATTTCAGGATGACCTAGTCCCGGCTAAGGGGCCATACCCTGGACGCCATGAACTCTTCTACGAGATCGCAAGTGGTCAGATGCTTCGTGCACCTAGCGAAGGCCTCAAATGCGGCCCTTTGAGAGGCCTTCAGCTGTACATCGGGGGTGCGGTTCCCTTTCACCTCTTCACAATTGGACACGAGAAACTCCTCTCGGTCCACGTTGTGGTAGAACCACCATTGCATCCAGTCCTTTGGCCATTTATTTTTGTACACCACGACTGGCATGTCCAGGCCAGCGTGATAAGTAAAGTTCAGGTAGCCATAGTGGGCTTCACTTTGCACGCTTCGTGTGAAGATCGGTTTCGGCTGGTGATGGAGCATGTGGGCTGCGGCGAAAAGGAGAAAAGGCCAAGCCGAACAATGGCGTTCGGCATTAGCTGGTGGAGGTAGACTTCAAACAGTTTTAGAAACTTTGGCACCATCTAATCGCAAGGAAAATGAAGCCCCCCTCGACAGTAGTCGACGAAGACAATGGCTTCATAATACAGATGAACAACATGAGGGGGCTGTGTGCTTAAAGGTAAAATGGGCCCTCAGGGGCCTTCGATTAGCTGAAGGGGACGGTGTTAAGCTATATCATCTGATTCATAGGCTTGGCCCTTCTAAGATGAACCTTACCTGTAGGGGGCTACTATTTGAGGATGATCTCCCGTACCCCTTCGTATGGGGAGTCGAAGTCCACTGGAGGTTGTACACTGATGAATACTGCAGTGGTGTTTCAGGAAGCGTAGGCGAAGGCTCTGGCGGGCCTTCGGATGGAGGTCGAAGCCGTGGCGCCAAGAATCAGCTTAGGCGAAGACTTAGGTGGGCCTTCGGATAGAGGCCGAAGGTCGACCCACGGTGCCAAGAATTAGCGCAGGTGAAGTCTCTGGTGGACCTTCGAATGGAGGCCGAAGGTTGACCTGCCGTGCAGTGTCGAGGCTGGTCGAAGGTGCCGTGAAGGCGTCAAAGCCCATGTAGCCGTCTAGTGTATAATTGTAAATGTGCAAATGTACTTGATGGTACCTAAATACCCCCGAATATGCCAGGAATGTGGAAGTTAGGGAGGTAATGCTGTAAGTTATACCGTGGAGTGGTTGAGTACGGGCTATAAATAGGCTAGCACTGTAATTGAGGTGACGGATGAATTAAGATGACTCCACCCCACGAATACGTGTCGCACTACAAAGCCTTTGGCTTTCCCTCTTAAGTGAAGGACTTCCCTGTTGTTCAGTGATTTAGATTCCAACAGTAATAAAAAGACTATCTCTCTCTCTGAACTTTGCCTACCTCTGTTTTGGCTATGGTGGTCAGATCCGAGAAGGTGGGTGACTCTGACTAAGTGGTCGAATCCGAGAAGGTGGGCGAATCCAACTAGGTGGTTGTGGCGACTAGGTGGACGGACTTGAGTGGGTGGTCGGAATACTTGGTCGGACCCCATGTGGGTGCTCAGAGTGGCTGGTCGGAACCCCGAATGGGTGGTCGGAGTGACTAGTGGTCAAACCCAAGTAGATGGTCGACTCGAATAGTGGTCGAACCTAAGTAGGTTGTCGAATTCGAGTAGGTGATCGAACACAACTAGTGGTCAAACCCGAGTTGATGGTCAAATCCGACTAGTGGTCGAAGCGGAGTAGGTGGTCGAACACGACTAGTAGTTCAACCCGCATTGATGGTCGAACTTGACTAGTGATCGACACGACATGTGACACAATCTCGACTAAAGCAGACAAGAGAAATTGAGATACACGACGACTAAGATAACAAAGAATTGACACTAGAAACTAGAACACGATGACTCAGCCAGCAACAAAGACACAACGATGGACTCAAACTCAACAACATGAAAACTGAAAACAAAATATTTGTGGGGCAATTTTTCTGGACTCTAGGTAATGGAACAAAACTAAACAAAGGGGATAACTGAGATTACCTAACAGGCAACCGAGGCTCTGATACCACTTGATGCGCTTTTGCTCGATCTTCCGAAAGGTAATATGATAATTCGATTGGTGGAGCTTCGACTTTGATGATCCAAAGGCTTCGAAGAGAATAGATCGAGAACCCTTGCAACCACTACACCACTACTCTATGGTTATCAACCGTGCAAGACGCGGTTGACCTCGCCAAGAAGACTTTTCCTGCAAGCGAATCGAGAACACAAGTAAGAACAGGTAGATGCAATCTGAATATTGCTAATTACTAATGAAGTACTTGAGTTTGGGGTTCAACAAACCGATAAACGGCGAAACTGTCTAAAATAGAATAATCTAAGCTAAACTCAAGCCTAAACTATGATAGCTACCGTATATTTATAGGGGGACATGAGGGGGTTAACCTAGGGTTGTGCAGCTGTGGAAAGAGACGTGCATAACCTGGACTCTGACCTTAACACAATTACAAAACTCGACAGGGTCCAGAACGGTGATGCAGCACATTATTCCTTTGACTCTGACTAAACTATAAGGAATATTTGGTCGAGCATCGATCCATTGGAAAGGGCTCGACATAAGATTTCCATCAAGTCCACGAATGCCTAAAATGAACTTCGTATGAGAGTGTTATGCCCGTTTACTAACGTGCTATCTTGAGACTCGACCACGACCACGACTTCGGCTAGAGCTCAGCCTCGAGTCCGAGTGGACTTGGCCTTTGAGGGGTGACATCCATGTAAGGTTGTAGTGCTTCTCTCTTGTTCCTAAGCAATAAAGTATCACAAGAATTTAGTAGTAATCCATCCAAGGAAACATTAACAACGATAAACGAGTTTACCTAGTGGTCGAATTGTCATGCATGTGCTCTTGTAAGTGGACCTTGTATGATTTGAGGATTATTGGCGGTATTGATCGTATCCAAAGGAGGCATGGCCTCATAATGTGCACAAATGCAGGGGTGAAACTAGCGCCCTGAAATAATGGTGGTGCACCACTACTACAGAAATTGGTTTATATACTGGCCCATCACTATTGGTTACTAATGGGCCAACAGTGATGTGGGATCACAGCCGGTTCATAAGCCGCATTAAAATAATCTTTCATCGTGGCTTATGAACCGGCAGTGATAAGGGTCATCACTGCCGACCGATGGCTTAAGCCGGCACGAATGCCTAGTTCCATCATCACTGTCGACTGAAGCCACCGATTGGTAGTGATACTAGAACATCACTGCCGGCTGGTGGTATGAGCCGGCAGTGATGTGTACAGTATACCAAAACAATTAAGCATGATGCCAATGAGTTTATGATGCTTAATGACATGCTTAAGCCATTTGGGTTGTTACAAACCCCCCCCCCCTCCCTTAAAAGAATCTCGTCCCGAGATTCGGGTGAAGTGCGGGGAAGAGAGCAAGGAAAAGGAGTTTCCAGGACAGGGTCAACGATGGCATCACTAGGTCATACAGCAGCTCTACATGGCATATTTCCCAGACCTTGGAAAAAGTCCTAGGCTTCTGAGTGCCATATTCACCTAGACAAGTTAATCTCATAACAAGGATGTCACAAGATAACAAGGTAGGTGTGAGGTGAGTGATGGTGGGGTCATCATCTTTTCTCATCTCAGTTCACTGACATGACAAAGTTACAACTTCTATTTATATGCATGAGAGAACAAAGGTGAGGGTGGTCTCCTTGGTGACTTGATGGTGATTGTGTACATATATAAGAAAAATAGGAATACCAAATTCCTACTAACCCACGGGTGGTGTGGGTAGAATGATGGAACTTTCATCTACACAAAGGTGAAAGCATCTCAACATCATGCAGTGTGTTTCATGATGTCTTCATTACCATAGCACCATTTACACGTGGTGAGGAATAGAATCTAGTGCAACCCTCACAATTTGGAGAAAAACTCGGGGTAATCGGCACGAAGCCGATCCTCACGTTCCCATGTCGCTTCGCCTTCGGAGCAATTACTCCACTGAACCTTGAGAAACTTAATTGACTTGCGCCACATCTTCCGTTCGGCTTCCTCAAGAATATGAATCAGATGTTCGCAATAGGAGAGATCCGGCTACAATTCTTGGTTTGCATCTTCAATGACTTCGGTTGGGACTCGAAGACATTTCTTCAATTGAGAGACATGGAAGATGTTGTGCACAACGGAGAGGGACGGAGGCAAGTCCAACTGATAGGCCACCTCGCCATGCTGAGAAATGATTTGAAATGGGCCAACATAGCGAGGTGCTAGCTTCCCTCTGACTTGAAAGCGTCGAACCCCTTTGAGAGGCGACACCTTAAGATAGACCAAATCCCCAATCTCAAACACAAGATCTCGTCTGCGGCGATCTGCATAGCTCTTTTGTTGGGACTGAGCCATGAGGAGACTATTGCGAATTGTCAGAACATATTCTTCTGCCTCCTTGACCAAATCTGGGCTGAGAAAAGCCCTTTCACTGGATTCGGAACAATTCAACGGCGTTTGGCATCGTCGGCCATACAAAGCTTCAAACGGTGACATCTTAATGCTCGCTTGGTAACTGTTGTTATACGAGAACTTCGCAAATGGCAAGCAGATTTCCCACTTCTTCCCATATGTGAGGATACAATCCCTCAACATATCTTCTAAGATTTGATTCACCCTCTCGGTTTGACTGTCGGTCTGTGGATGATATGCAGTACTATGGAAAAGCTCGGTTCCCATAGCTTCATGAAGGCCCTTCCAGAAATGGGAAGTGAATTGAGTGCCTCGATTAGAAATGATTTTCTTCGGAATCCCATGGACGCAAACAATCCGAATGAGGTATAGCTCCGCGTACTGCTTGACCGAAAAGGTGGTCTTGACGGGTAAGAAATGAGTGGACTTTGTCAACCGGTCCACAATGACCCAAATTGACAATCCGGTAATGAAATCCATATCGATCTCCTCTCACTTCTAAGATGGAATAGGCAAGGGTTGAAGCGTACCTACCAGCTTAAGATGCTCGGCCATCACTCTTCGGCGTACGTCACACCCAACTACATATCGAGCGATCTCTCGCTTCATGCGAGTCCACCAAAATCTGGGCTTGAGATCATGGCACATTTTGGTACTCCCTGGATGACTAGATAGCAAGGAATCATGAGCTTCATCCAGGATTTTCTTTCTCAACTCCAGAACTTTAGGGACCACTAATCTCTTCTCAAACCACAAGGCACCCTCGTCATCCAGGGTAAAGCACTTGGCTTGCCCCTCCTTGATCTTATCACGAATCCTTTCCATTCCCTTGTCCTTCTTCTGAGCTTCCATAATTTGGTCGATGAGAATTGATTTCACCTCCAAGTTGGAGAGGTAACCATCCGAAACCATCTTAAGACCAAGTCTTCGAAAATCATCACAGAGGGTGGAATCCTTGGGCGAGACCATAAGACAATGACAATGAGTCTTTTGACTTAAGGCATCGGTGACCACATTCACTTTGCCAGGATGATAATGTACTTCTAGCTCATAATCCTTGATTAGCTCAAGCCATCTTCTCTGCCTCATATTCAGATTGGCCTGAGTAAAAATGTACTTGAGACTTTTGTGATCTATATAGATACGATAGAGATTTCCCAACAAATAATGGCGCTAGTCTTCAAGGCATGGACAACTATTGTGAGCTCTAAATCATGGGTTGGGTAGTTCTCCTCATGGCACTTCAATTGTCGTGAGGCATAAGCAACAACTTGGACTTCTTGCATGAGGACACATCCGAGGCCTATGCGGGAAGCATCATAATAGACATCAAAACTATTGTCCACTTCAGGCTGAGCGAGGACAGGAGCGGTCATGAATAGCTTCTTCAAAGTCTAGAAAGCTGACTCTCACTCATTCGACCACTCGAACAATCTACCCTGTTTCAAGAGCTCGGTCATGGGCTTGGCTATCTTGGAGAAATTCTTAATGAACCGATGGTAATAACCCACAAGTCCAAGAAAACTCTGGATGTCGGTGACATTCTTGGGCTGAACCCAATTAAGTACATCTTGCACCTTGCTTGGGTCAACGGCAACACCGTTCTCGGATAGAACGTTCCCTAAAAAGGCAACCTCCTTGAGCAAGAACTCACATTTACAGAACTTGACATAGAGTTGGTGATCTCGAAGTTGACCAAGAACGACATGGAGGTGCTCTTAATGCTCTCCCTCTGTCTTGGAGTCTATAAGGATGTCATCGATGAAAACCATGACAAACTTATCTAGTTCCTTCATGAACACCGTGTTCATCAAGTACATGAAGAACGCTGGTGCGTTAGTCAAGCCAAAATACATGACAGTGAACTCATAAAGCCCGTAGCGGGTGGAGAAAGCCGTCTTGGGAATATCCTCCGGTCGGACCTTTATTTGATGGTAGCCCAATCTCAAGTCAATCTTAGAGAAGACTTGGGTACCGATCAACTGATCAAATAGAATATCGATTCTAGGAAGCAGATACTTATTCTTGATAGTGACCTCATTCATAGGATGGTAATCAACACACATCTGCAGAGTGCCATCCTTCTTCTTGACAAAGAGCGTCGGGCATCCCCAGGGAGAGGAGCTCGGACGAATGAAGCCCTTCGCAAGCAATTCCTGAATTTGCTTCTTCAATTCCACTAACTCATTTGGCGGCATCTTATATGACCTTTTCGAAATTGGGGCCGTACCGGGAACAAGAGCAATGCAGAATTCTACTACTCTGTCGGGTGGCATTCCTAGCAGTTCTTCTAGGAAGACATCAGAAAATTCACAAATCACAGGAATATTCAGAAGATCTATGGCTGTGGTAACCTTCAGAACATATATGTGGAGACCTCCTTCTCCAAGGTGCAGAGAAACCCATTCAACCTTGGGACTTCTGAGAGAAATGACTCTCCTAGCACAATCAAGTTGAGCACTATATTGTGCTAACCAATTCATTCCTAAAATTACGTCCATTCCTCTAGTATCCAGCAAGATCAAATTTGCAGAAAATTGAACTCCCTTAATGAGAATCTTGGCCTTAAGAACAACTCGATTGGTTATTAACTTAGTCCCAGGTGCATCGATATGGTAGATAGAAGGTAGGGTCTTGATAAATATATTGTGTCTCAAAGCATAACCCTCCTTGATGAATGAATGGGATGCACCAGAATAAAAAAGAACAAATGCGGGATGAGAATTCACAAGTAGCGTACCAACGAGCACGCTGTCGTCCTCCTAAGCCCCTTCATTGGTGATGTGGCTTACTCAGCCACGCTTGGGGACGTGCTTAGCCTGGGAGGCTTGTGGAATAGATTGAGCGGGTGGTGGCCTTGGAGCAATCACCACGGCTCCCAGCTTAGGGTAAGGGCAATCACGTGTATAGTGCCCAACACACCCACAGTTGTAGCACGGGCCGCCAGGGCCACCTGTCACACTCACATGGGATCATGCGAGTCTTGGAGGTTGTCCAGCGGAGGGAGACAGGTGTCGTACTATCCACATCGGCCACAGAGCAATCAAGGCCGACATGTGAGATGGTGGAGGTTGACTCTCCGTGCGGGTACGTTGAGAGGTCTCGCCCACGAAAAGTCACAGAAACCTTTTGCATTTCTTCTCCTCTTGATGGCCCTTCATCTTGAACTCAATGGTGAGGGAGGTGCTCACCAACCAATTGAAGTCAGCAAACTCATGAGCCGACAAGCGATCTTGCATCTTGAGAGAGAGGTTGTTCACAATGCGGTATTGCTTTCGATCGTTAGTGTTGACCTCGTCTAGCGTATATTGTGCATGGTGGTTGAACTCCTGCACATACTCCATAACAGATCTGCCTCATTGTTGAAGATCCAAGAACTCCCGCTTCTTTGTTTCCATTATCCCTTTGGGAATATGATAATCACGGAATGCCTAGCGGAACTCCGCCCAAGACACCCGGTGGTTTGCAGCGTGCATCGCCAAATATTTGGACCACCACGCTCCCACCGCACCCTGAAGTTGATGGGCGGCGAAAAGTGCCTTCTCGTGGTCTTCACATCTGAGGAGAGAGAGCTTTTGCTTGATAGTCCTAAGCCAATGGTCTGCATCAAGATGATCCTCAGCACACGTGAAGGTGGGTGGCTGAGTTCTAAGGAAATCTGAGAAATCGTCTCGGCGTCCGGCTCCACCTCCTCTTTAAGGGGTCGTGTTACACACGAGAGCTTCGAGGAGTGCTGTTTGAGCTTGACGATTTTATTCAATTTGCATAAGCACATCCGCCATGCTCGGCGGTGGAGGCGGCGGAGGGTTGTTCTGGTTGGAACCCTCGGGAAGGTCTCTGAGACTATGGCGAGTTCTCATCCTGTTGCAACGACAAGATGAAGTGGGGAATTCAAACTCCGACATAGCCTAAAAGCATTCGCCAGATATTGTTTGCTTGCACCCTTAATACCTTATATATGGAAACATGTATGTATATGACCAATAGGGAAACAATGAATGCATGCTCGATTCCTATCTACCGTTTCTTTCTCAAGCACGTGTCTCCACAACCAACATTAAGAACACATGCATCTATATATCCAATCATCACCCCTCGTGCCAGAATTAATAAGTAGCGCGAATGGTGCTGGCGCATCTTGCCGCATAAGTGATAATTCATGCATTGCTGCCATCGCCTTACGGAACATACCAGGCCTCCTTTGCTGATGCAACATAAATCATAAATGCATCACAATATGAAAACAAACAACTCAAGCGTCGCTCATATCCACGATTTATACTTAGGGGAATAATATAGCAAGTTCATACATATTTGCAGGAAGAGGCACAAATAAACTTTAGTGTGTTGCTTAGTGAGGTTGACATACTTACTAAACAACGTCCTAAGTGTTTTTAGGCTACTTCATTAAACCAGGCTCTGATACTATGCTGTGAGAACCTTCCAAACAGTATTCTAATTCATAATCACAACCTTAGTGATTAACCAGAATACCATCCCGGTAGTCCCGGCACGTGTTTTGTGCCCAAGATCAGAACACATACCTTTCCAACATGTACATCACAACATAGCTTAAAAAAGAGCAAGTAAGTAAAGTTATATTACACGTTCTTAAGCATGCAACCATTTGCAATAGTTTACACAAAGAGAAACTACGCAGGGGAAGATAAAAACCTTAACAACAACAAAAGGAGAGTGGAGCCATATGCCCTTAGGCTCCACCCCAAAAGCTACACCTCACTAGAGTCGGATGCACTACTCTTGCCCACCACCAGCATCGACGGGCATGAAGTAGCCAAACACCGCATCACCCTCACCAGCAGAACCTGAAAGCGTAGGCATTAGTACGAAGGTACTCGCAAGACTTAATCCATATAGAGCACATATACGTAGCTTGACTCCAAGGATTATGCATTGAGCTGTTAGCAAGAGTAGGCTACAAGGTTAAGTAAAACATATACGGTAAGCAACCTAGACACATATGTGTGAGCATCTATATTTAACTAAAAAACAACTACATTTCTACCCTGTAAACCACAACTTGAACATGTATGTATAGGAACCATAATATCTCATCAACAAACTACCAACCCAAACTATCACACCATAACCTTATCCCACATTCGTAAACTCTACGACCGATACAAATGAAACAATAGCATGCTCATGACAGAGAGTGCGGCATTTCGAAATGTTTTTACATCCTGCAGGGGGTACAACTTTACCCACACGACTCGAGGACCATTCAGCTTGTGCTACTCATGAAAGTATACACAAGGGGGTATTCGAGTCAACCTTTCTCATACCCGGAACCACCCACTTGCAATGCCCCTATGGCACCGGGGTTACTGCGAGCGTGTCCCGGACATCTCGCCTCAATCTCACATCTCAACCACCCATCTCAACCTCATCTTTGTATCTATAAACAGTGATTAAGCCCTAAGCTCGCGAACAACGGTAGCACCATCGCTCGATTTCTACCGAGGACCTAAGCGTTGCTAAGCCTTTCGAATAGACCTTGAAGCTAGACACCAACTATATCATCAAGACTACAAGGATACGGATTTATCAATAAGTCAAGGTAGAGATAATGCATCAACATAGGTTCTATCCATATCAGGCCGACACTGGACTCAACAAATGTAAACATACATAAAGCATAATTTATCAATTTTAGACTCCATTTAATTTGAACAAAAGGGTGAAGTATGCTTAGATGCTTGCCTTTCTGCTCTGGGGTTTGCCTGATACTTCCCGAACAAAACTCGCAGAAGTAGTGTGCCTCAGTGTCACCCTCGATCACACTCGCCTCACGCTCTGGTTCTCCGTTCACTACTAAAGAACGCATGCAATGATGAGCACGGATGACATGCAATGACGGATGCTCCACAGTGCATGACAAGGTGGAGATGCAATGCATCATGACATGAGTTTCAAAGCCTCAAAATTTTATTTATTTGGATTAATGTTAAGCATCTACTCATTTTCCTGGATTAATTAAGCTTAACAAAAAGCTTAACCCTAAATAGGAATTTGATCATATCTAACATGAGGGTGATTATTTTTAATGAGCAGGCAATCAATTAATAAGATTTACAAAATTGATGAAATCAATTTTGGAGTTACCAATATTTAATTATGGATTAATGAAGTTCAAACCTTTTTTAACCCATGCAATTTAAATACACATTTCATAGTTCCCATTATTTTTAACATGTAGATAACGATCATATAAACCTAACAAAATTGGTTTCATGATTTTTGGAGCTATATACAATTTTTTATGTATTTTACATGTTTTAGCCGAATTATGTGTTGAACCAAAATTCAATTTCGCATTTTCTGCAAAATATCAGAATTAAAAATAGCCCGAAATCCTTTTTGCACACCCGGTCGGCTAGCCACTGAGGCTGATAGCGGGCCAACGGGTTTGACCACGGATCAAAATCGACCCGCGCCCAGGTCGGCCACGGTGCGCGGCGGTGGCGTGGTTCGCTGGTGGCAAACAGCGCAACGCCGATGACCGGGGAGGACAGCAGCGCGATCAGTGGAGGCGCGCAAACTAGACTAGGGTACACGTCATTGACGGCGATGGCCGGAAGGCGACGAGCGGCGGCGCACAGCGGAAACAGCACGGCGGCGGCACGGCTCAGCTCACAGCGGCTAAATGATGACGCAATCGAGCCAGACGAGCTTCCCTACAGCATCTACGCAGGCAAGTGGATTCAACGGTGCGACTAGTTTTCGACAGGCCCGACGGCGGCCTGGCCGGCAGCGTGCGCCAAGGTGGCGGCGGCAGGCGGCTCACGCTGAGATGCGCGCCGGCAACGCGCCAAACAATAATACAGTGGATTCAATAGGTCGTGGGGAAACTTACCGCGGAATTGATTCGGCCGAAGAAGAGGTAACATGGCGGATTGATGGTGAACGGCGGGATGAAGGGCACCGGCACCGAGGAAGAAGGGCCTGTTGAGGTCGATTAGCACGGGAAAAGCCTGGGAATGCAGTGGATGAGCTCGGTGGGGGTCCGAGCGCCACCCTTCAGTGCTCTAGTGAGCTTGGGCGAGGTGAATCAAGCTCGACGCGGTGGATTTTGGGCGGCAGCGCTACGGTGCGCTCTACTCTGCTGCTTTGTGCTGGGCGGCCAAATGAGAGAGAGAGGAGAACAGAGAGAGTGAGGTGGGAGGAGATAAGGGCGACGTCCAGCACCTCGGGAAGGAGCACGGTGCCATGCTCGACTCGTCCGGCCATGTGGCTGGCCTCCAAAGTCAAGGAAAGCGGCAGCTGCCCCTGAGCAAAGCTCAGTGAGAGAGGAGGTGAGAGGCAGAGAGAGGGATGACAGGTGGGGCGGATGAACAGTGACCAACTAAAGAAAAATATCATCTCCAATTCTTCTATTCAAAAGAATACCTTCCCTTAGTCCAAAATTCATAGGACAAATTTTTTATGAAACTACAATTCATGGGTAACCCATTTTAACTAGTTTGACCCATAATGCCAGAGGAAATTTCAAACTAAAATGTCCCAAACATGCAACCTTTTCAAACTTGTGGTAATTTTTATGCCTTCAAAACCATCTCCAAAAATTTGGGAAAATTCATTTATATTCTTCATATTGCATGGAGTAATTTCAAAAATTGTTTCCAACCCTATGTTGTATAGAAATATTGTGAGTTGCTTAACAATGCACCAATTAATATTGATTTTTACAAATTATGTTTAATTGAAAATGCATGTTCATAATTCACCAAAACAATTAAACATGATGCCAATGATGTTTATGATGCTTAATGACATGCTTAAGCTATTTGGGCTATTACAGTGCCGTGTCATTGCGTCATTCTTACGACCCTCCTGGTGCCACCGTAACAATTGGGGCTCCTTTTTTATTTTGAACAAACACTTCAAATGGGGAATTACAGGGAAGTACCATATCACCTTTATAGGAGGCCTTTTTCTCTTGCTGCCTTCCTCCACATCCCCACCATCATTTCTATGCTTGTATCAATGGGTTTCACAAATAGGACATTGATCTAGGTCTGCATACTCTCCACGAAATAGGACATAATCCTCCTTACATGCATGTATTTTTTCTACCTCCAATCCCAAAGGACAAACTATCTTCTTCGTGTCGTAGACGGTCTTGGGCACCTTGTTCCCCTCTAGTAGAATGTCCTTTAGTAGATGCAACAATTCTTTGAAACTCCTATCAGACCAACAATGGGTTGCCTTCAATTGTAGAAGCATAAGCACCGCAAATAACAGTGTGTATTTCTCCTTACAGCCAGGATAAAATGGTGTCTTCAAGTCTCACACCAGTTCCTGGAATTTGGAAAAATCACCATCACTATACTTGTTGTGCCCCCTCAACATCACGCTCCATTTGGTCTACTTTCTCCACGAAATTCACGTAGTCATCATTGAATCCTAATATATCTGCGTCCCTGATATAATCACCAGCTGGCGGGAGTCCTTGATTCGTACTACCGTCCGGGAGAACCTGATCCATTTTCCCTTTGTTAAGGCCTTCTTCGCCGTGTTTGTTCCAAACGTGATATTTCTCTTTGAATCCACTCCTTAATAAGTGATCATACACATTGTTAGGTTTTGGGAATTTTTTCTCATTATTGCAATCACAGTATGGACACCAAATGGCCGTTTTACCCCGACCTTCCATATCTGTCACCGCGACAATCAAGAAAGACTTCACCCTGCTTATGTATTCATTACAAGTACAGCAATCAAGGTACATCCAACTTCGATCCACCATCTACAAATTGAAAAAATATTAATTCTAAATAGAAATAACAGAGAAGGTAGAATAAGTATAAAAATTCTAACTCAATTTAACTAAATTAAGTGTGTACGTGTGTTCTAGTGATATTCAAGACAACAATTAACATCCAAATATGATACATGTTATCTATGGCAAAGCATCCTAGCTAATTTCTAATAGGTAAAGATAGGTCCTAATCCCATTCGAGGATATATGGCCCGAGTAGGTTTCCATACTCTTGTACGGTTCTGAAGAAAATTTTGGCAGTACTTCCCCGCTATTCTCCAAATACACGTCTCAACAACAAGCCGAGAGGGTGTGTATCCAGAGAACAATAGGGAGATGCCACCGAAATTCTCTATAGAACCATAGAAGAGCACATAAACCTACTACTCGAACTGTCTAAAGTACGTGGACAATCTGGGAGCATCTTCTTATAAATATGACGAGTTGCCACGTCATATTTATAATCAAACACTCCCAAATGGGAGACGTAGGTTATGCATGTACACTAAGGGGGACAATCCACATATATCAAGATCTGAGAGAAGGAGCAATTTTTTTTTATTCCAACTCAAACCCTAGAATCCACCATGCATATATGAGAAAGAGGGGAGGAGGAAGACCTTCAAGGCTAGGGACAGACACCAACTTCAAATCACAGATATTTGATTTGGCCTCAACAGAATCGCCAAAAAAAATTGCCCCTTTGCTGAGCAGCCGCACTGGACAGACACTGTCTGGTCGTGCTGCTCGGTGAATAAAATAACAGTAAACATCACTCATTAGTGAGCCATTAGTGATTGGTCTCATAACAACCCATCACTAATGAGTGACCCCAGCAGGGAGCCACCAATGCTATATTTAGTAACGGGTTATAAGGACACCTGTCACTAATGACTTAACATTAATGATGGGTGATTATAATACCTCTCACTAATGACATATTAGTAATGGGTGAAATCAAAGACCCGTCACTAATGACTTCTACAAGAAGAGATTGACTTTTAGAATAGAGGCATGCATGCAAACAGAGAGTACTTCAACAGATCCCATTCAATAGAACAGAACTGAACTTCGATGGACAACATCCTAAAGCAATGTCAGGATTTGGCAGCTGTCTTTACATTCAAGAACACAGATATATAGCCAGAAACTTGAATTTAACTCAAGTCAATTATACAATATAGTTATGCATACATTACGTACTTATCGAAATATCCATACATCATTACACTTGAGCATTTGCCGGAGCACTTAACCTCTGATATTTAACATAGTTGAAATCTACAATATTGTATCCTAGTACTTCATCGATATACATTAGCACATGAATTAGTGCACTCTCTTTCACTTAACATGGACGACCCGATACTTTACCATAGATAGTAAACAATGTCTTATTAGCTGATTCATTTCCACTTAAATGAAACCTTATATCAGCGTAGAAGTTGCCTTCAGCAGTGAAGTCCACTCCGGGGCCATAAAAGCTTACCCAAGATGCTTCGTGGCTTGATCTAAGATAGCATGAAAGCTAATTACTGCAAAGATGTCACCAAAAATATCCTACAAGAAAAGAAAATAAAATTATGAAAATAATACACGCTAACAGTCATGTATATCAAAACAACCGGATTACATACTACTATACCATATCATATTCATTGAACAGAGCTAGCCTCTCACTGATCAAAGACAGCAAAGACCGCAAGATTTTGGCGCCTGACGACAAGCCATGTGGCACTGATGTTGTGATCGGCCTCGAAGAAATAGGGCCCCATCCGCAGTCTCTGGGCCATCGCCTGCCGATGGGCCCGGGGGCTGCTGTCGGTGACATGGGAACCAGGGGTCCCTGAGTCCCGAGGCCAGGACAGTAGAATGCTATGTGGCGCCTTCCGTCGGGGACTATCTCCCCGAGACCCGAGAAGACACAGTTCCAGGAGGGATGCTCGCGGCCATAAATAGTGGTCCCCGAGTACCTGAGTTCCCCGAGGATCCGAGAAGACACAGTTCCGGGAGAGGGCGCTTGGGGCCATGAACAGTGGTCCCCGAGTTCCCCAAGGACCCGAGAAGACACAGTTCCAGGAGAGGGCGCTCGAGGACTTGAACAGTGGTCCCCGAGTACCTGAGTTCCCCAAGGATCCGAGAAGACACAGTTCCGGGAGAGGGCGCTCGGGGCCATGAACAGTGGCCCCCGAGTACCCGGAGTTCCCCTAGGACTGAGAAAAGACATATCCGGGAGAGGGCGCTCGGGGCTATGAACAGTAGTCCCCGAGCACCCAGAGTTCCCTAAGGACCTGAGAAGTCCCTTGCCAGTGGATCCCACAAGGGCTCAGCGGTGAGGTGTCAATTGGTGAGAGGCCCGATGCTGCATTTAAGAGGGAGCATGGCCTGTCACTTCCAACCACTCCCCCCACGCCTATCGTATTGAGTATGTCAGTCCCTGTCACCGCCTGGCAGGAAGGCATGGGGACATTTAATGCGACGGGTCCCATCACACGTCACCCTGCGCGGTTTGGAGATATCGTTGCTGGGCTCGAGATATATCGCCTGCCGCCCTACTGTGTCAGACCAGCTCTAACCGGACGGGCACGCAGGGTTGCTCGGTGGCTGCACAGTGGGCCCCCCTGCTACACCCGCTAAAAGGTGGCGTAATGGGCCGACAGGACCGGCCAAGGGCGCATTTTCAACCTCCTGTAACATCAAGCTGTAACCCCATTATGGTTGCTTTCTATTTATGTCTCATGGGAACTCGTGCCCTTTTTTCTGGGCACGCCAAGCCTCCCCCGACAGGATAAAAGGAGGGGGTGCACCTCGGAGAAAAAGAGGCTCAGACAAGCTTTAGAAGTTGGAGAAGTTCAGACGAGCACGATATACGAAGCATGAAGCCGAGTAGAAGCTCAGAGAGATCGACGCTTGAAGACCGAAGCTATAGACTTAGACAAAAATCCTTGTAACACAAGAGATCCAGAAAATGGCATTCCCAGAGCATTAATAGCATACACACAGGAGTAGGGTATTACGCTCTGTGCGGCCCGAACCTGTCTAAAATCCCTTGAGCATTTACTCCCGCTAGCAGCCGATCCTTCATCCCGCCTACATCTCACATATTCGTATTAAATTCACGTACGAGGTAGATTCAGAATCATCCCTCCGGCCGAATCTCAAAGGGGGTCCCTCAGGATCCTCGCTTGAGGAGTTCATCCTCCGACAGCATAGTACCACCTATCGTAAGGATTACATCTTTGAACCATATGATTGGTTTCAACACCTACATTATAGGATGATATGAATTGAGCCTAATGTACTATAAACTCAATTAAATTATTGTCTCCTAGTGAGTGTTACTATGAGCCTAACAATGAGGGAGAAAAAAAAAGAGGTTACTATGATTGGTCTCGATCGTGGCCGATGGAGGAATGCCTGGAGCATAGTGTACGCCTAGTATGTGAGCCGATGGAGTTGTCAGGATCCATTCAAGTCCGCCACGACGACGACAATGGCCCCCACCACTACCTTTATCCATTGCCCTAACCCTAGAGGGTAGAGGGGGCAGCGGTGTATGTCGGGCTGTGGTGGAGGGGGGAGGATGGCAGCAGAATCGGTGGCGAGGTGCGAACGGCAGCCGCGGCAGGAGGAGGAGGCAAGCGGACTTGAGTGGAGATGAGAGTGGTCGAGAGAGAGAAATGGGCGGATAAGAGTGGTCGAGCAAATAAGAGTGGTCCGCGCAGAAATTAGTGACGGGTGATAAGAACACCCGTCACTAATGAGTCAGTCATTAGTGACGGTAACAACTACGACCTATCACTAATTACTTTAATATTAGTGACAGGTCTCATAACGACCCATCACTAATAAGTAGGCTACATTTAGTGACGCGTGCCCAATATACATTTCACTAATGAAGGAATTATTAGTGACAGACTTTAATGGGACCCATCACTACTATCTTAGTGACGAGTCATTCGCTCGCCATCACTAATGAACCCTCATTAGTGATGGGTCTTGGCCGGGTCCCAACCCAGGTCACACATTAGTGATAGGTCAGCACTGGATCCATCACTAATAGTACACTAGTGACGCGTACTGAGGAGCCGTCACTAATGATGTGTCTCCATTGATGGTTTCTTATGTAGTGATTGCAACAAGAAAAGGAGGAGAGACATTCGACCGCTTGGCCAAACCTTAGGTTGATGTTGTGGTGCTCGATGATGAGCATGGGCTATCGACGGTGTTTGGTCGTGGTCCACAAAGTGACTGATGAGAGTTCAACAGTGGTGGCCGGATAGTCTGCGGCCACATGGCAGACAGTCCGGGGAAGGCTCGCGGACAGTTCACTTGGAGGATGAACATACCGAGGTGCAGGGCAGACAAGATGACGACTACAGGTCACACTACGTAAGAAACTAGCAAAGGAGACACCATATTAGTGACGGTTTCTCAACACACATCACTAATGTCCTATTAGTGACGGGTCCAATAAGGACGCATCACTAATGTCCCTTCAGATCAAGACCAAATATAGACCCGTCACTAATGAGTGGTCATTAGTGATCAGAATAGTGATGGGTCAAGTTGTGACCCGTCACTAATGACCAGGTCATCAGTGACGGGTCATCTTAGGTCAGTAATTAGCGACGGGTCAAGTTGTGACATGTTACTAATAATAGGATCATCAGTGACGGGTCATCCTAGGCTAGTCATTCGTGATGGCTCAAGTTGTGACCCGTCACTAATGACTAGATCATCATTGATGGGTCGTCCTAGGCCAGCCATTAGTGACAGGTCAAGTTGTGATCCGTCACTAATGATCTATTCATCAGTGACGGGTTATCCTATGTCAGTCATTAGTGATAGGTCAACTTGTAATCCATCATTAATGACCAACTCCAGTCACTATTAACAGTATTCATAAATATTTTTTATTTTTCTTTTATTTGTCTGTTATTTTTTCTCACCTCAGCAGCACTACAATAGGAACCATTGTATATTTTTGCTCAAGTTTAATGTAAGGTGTAGCGGCTATAGATACAAACACGCTTTTCGAAAACGGTGGAGAAAATTCAGGGGGCGAGAACTCAATCTTATAGGCCGAATTTAGCCTCGAAAAATTCATTGAAATCGACATGGTCATTCAGCAACGGATGTAACGTTTTCTATAGATGTCCATAGAGTGAAAAAATGTTGAAATCGGAGTCCGCATGCAAAAGTTATACCCGTTTTACTGAATGCACTCTGGGTCACCCATCAAATTATAACCCTCGACAAAATTTGGCGAAACTAGTCAATAGTGACGAGCCATGGTTATGATGCGTCACTAATGACCTTTGGCAAAGAAGGCTAAAAGGATAAAATATCCGATTTCAATCACATCTACATGATAGCAAAGGTGGTAAGGTGGCTACACGCGCGAGTAGTTGGTCGCGGGTTCGATTTCCATGGAACATAAACTTGAAAACAGTATGAAAAATAGTGTGGCTTGTGAGGCATATGGGATGGGCCTGCGTCGGGATGGCTCAGGTGAAAAAAATATTTTTTTGACCTTTTTGTGTCAAAAAATACAAAAAATATTCATCGGTAATTAGTGACGGGTCAAGATTACAACCCATCACTAATGACTGAACATTAGTGATGGGTCATGTTTATGGCCTGTCACTAATGATCTCATTAATGACGTGATAAGAGTGACGAGTATGGGACCTGTTACTAATGACGGTTATCACCCGTCACTAATGACTTTTTTTCACGTACTGTCAGTCAAACGGCGGGTTGCAGAGATGAAGAGACTAGCAACAACGATATAGGAGCGTGGGGCTAGTGGTGGTTATTCTTTGTGGCATGGCAACACGTGGCGTGAGCTCAGGATGTAAGTTTGCATTGGAGAGTGCTTGCGTGCTTCCAAATCAGCAAGGGCACGGATCGATTCGAATTGTGGCAACATGATTTCTAGAATGTGGATCGATAGACGTGAAGATGCATTAGGGGCTGAATTCTAAGGAAGTAGAGAAGTTCTCTATTTGCAAATGGAGTAATCTGGTTGGTCTGGGACTGCAAGAGGTTACGGTGTAAGACGTCGGAGGATCGTAACCTAAACAATTAGGTGAAAGAGCAATGCTATTGTAGCAATTTCTGTGTGTGATTCAGAAAGCAGTAGAGAAGTTCTCAATATCAAGATGCAGTCAAGTGGGAGCGTAGATGTCAGATTCAGTTGGCTTTTTCATGTGACGTCCAACATGGAGCGATTTCTCTTCATGAAGTCTGGTGATTCTAGTTGTATCTAATTATGTGACGATACAGGATACCATGCTATTGGAGTAAGGTACTATCAAAATCAAGATCTATAATGGAGTTCTGTGCTTCGGGGAGTCAGGCATATGTCAAAACTAAAGAGGAATCCAATTTCGCTCAAAGAGGTTGTGTTGATAGAAGAGAAAGGTACTCAGTTGTAGGTGGAGTTATGAAGATTGAAGTTGCAAGGATAGCAGGGTCTCTGGAAGGTGGTGAGTTTGAGTGAAACTCATCGAGCAGCTCTCGTTCAGCGGCAAAGGTGACAACTCAAGTCCGATGTATAAGAAGGTTCGCGCATGATGGCTTCAAGGTGGTAAATTATTCACCAAGGTAGAGTTTATTGGATATGTGTTGAATAATTGTACGGAGTTGGTTATGTATATGGCTTGAAGTTATATTAGCGGTATATGGCGGAATCCTTATAGGACTCTAGGTGGAATTCTAGTATGATTGCTGTAATCAGGCCTCCACATAAATATAAGAGGAGGACCGCTGTTCGTAATCATGACGGCATAGCGATAAGTTTGCAGGGGGCATCGAGTCTGTCGGGAACCCCAGGAAGCGGCCGGTGTTGCTAGTTGGGGAGGCATGCCTGTAATCATGCCTGGGGATGTAGGTTTCGGCTAAACCTTGTTAACAAATATCATGCCTCTGTTGTCGTCTGTGATCGTGTGCATTATCTCAGTAGATCAATCCATTAATTTCACTGATAGCTAATTTCTTAACAGTAATCATATGAATCTTACCATTAAAAGTACTATTTATATATTATACTTGTATGGGAACCAGATATATCTAGTGCGCGAACCATTTGAAGCACATATATAGCACAACTTTTAAGTCAACCTAAATAATGGCTATTAATTGAGACACAGTGAGAAAAGAAAAAAGCCAGTGGATTGGCTGTGACATGATTTTTCACCTGAAACATGCGCACTTGTGGTTAGCCAGATTCACATGCATAAGCAACGTGGTACTAACCAGGTATGCTTTGAAGTGTTTAGAAATGGATCTAATTAACCATGAGCCAATTTCCAGCAAGTTTGAACAGAGGGAGTAATCGTTAAGTTTTCACTACTACATTGTAAACATACTAGTACAAGCACCACTCCACTATCTTTTCGTAAAGTTATTGTGGTTCGGAGCAAACCTCTGCTCATAAACCAGAATAATATTTTTTTATCTTCAGAGGAAATCGAAACCTCAATATATTATGTCTCATGGACTAATTTAGATAGCAAATTCGCTAAAAAAAAGTAACAGTCTCAGATACAGCTATACATCTACATCTTTTTCTTTGACCAAAAAACGAAACTAAAACACTACGATATGATTCTGTCCAACAGGGGCTCAAAAATAGTCTGGCCCTACAAGGCCTTCCCACAACCAAAGATCATAAGACGAGGCTTCCCTACACTCAAAGTTGTAAAACAGCACTATGTAGCAGTTCACACATATAAACGTACACATCCAAAAGGTACATAGAAACATGGAGGTGAATGTTTGGCTACATCATTCGCAACAGAAATTCAATACAAGTGGAAATGTTCTCTCGTAAAACCAGTCTGAAAGCAACAAATTAAAAGAAACTCAACACATACAGGGGCCTTCACAAGGTGATGAAATCCAATGTTTCAGGACTAGTGTTACAGTCGCGAGCATGATCCGGATGGAAATGCAGATCTTATGTGCAATGGACTTGGGCCTGTTTTGGTGAGGCTACGAAGGCCAAGTCAATAGAAGGCCCCGCTCAACTGTTGGGTTGGGTCCGCCCCGTGCGTAGACACACCATACAAGCATGGAGAAATAACCATCGGGCTATCCTATATGTGAATCTCCGGGACATGCTGCAGCTCCTGGTGCATCCCATTTGTGTGCCACTGAGTTCTGAAATCCCTGTGCAGGTACAGCAGCCAAAGCTTATTCAGTGAGAGAAGCGATTCGATTCCTCGAGGGACCTTATCCAGCTGTGCTAGCGACACGATGTATAGACCTTCGATGCATGGAAGAGCATCATCTCCAATCTCCAACTGCTTGACGTCTAGCATTCTCTTCAAGACCAGTGTTTTCAGGCGAGGAAAAGCACCCTGCAGAAAGAAGCAAAGTGCTTGCACTATCCACCCTGTTAAGACTTAGATAGCTAAGGTTTGGAACATGTGGCGCGAGCACCCACGAATGGATCTTCCCCAAGCTGACACCAGCTTAGCGCTAAATATTTGAGATATTCCCCATGGTTCCGAAATACAAGCTGGCACTCCAGTGTCCCTGCTGCCGAGCGCCCCCTTACAATTAGCCAATGGAGCATTGTCGAAATCGGTTCAAGGGATTTGAAGCAAAGTGTCTCATTCACATCTCTGCCGAGAGAAGCAGGTCGGAAAGAAATGGCATCGCCGACAGGGTCGCAAAAAGGTTTGCACAATCAGCAGCACTTACATTCTCAACCACGGATTCATAGATATGAAGAAATGAAGAATGTGGAAGCATGTTAAGAAGCATGTTGGATTGATCTATCTCGAGATATTGCTAGGATTGTTATATTTTTATGTGCCATCGGGTAATCGTGGATGGTGTACATGAAGAATTCTTAGATCTGAAATCATATATATTAATCCGCTGCGACGCGAGGCTAAAACAACACCAAAGCGTATAAATTCCAGATCAATCACCATAAGAGAATAGAGGAGAGGTATTATCGATGAACTTTGATCTGGACCGTTGATCGGGCGATCCAATGACCCTGGTTTGCTGAGTTCTCGTTTTTTTTATATGTATTTTAGATCACAATAGCGTGGGAGCCTTTAGGCTTAAGCTAGTAAATTATTATTAAAACTGGAAATGGAGAGAAAAAAACAAAGCTGAACAATGACTGACGAAGCGTGAAAGGAATACATGACGTTGGGCTGACCATGACTCTGGAAATTATAGAGGAAGGCCTGATACCATGTCCGGAGTAGGGAATAGGTATCATCCTAAGGCGTCTGCATCTGACTCAGCAGGTTCTTCGTTGTCTCAGTCATGCTCCGAGACGTGCAAATTAGTATTTAAGAAATTTTTTAAAAGTATACTTTGATCAGTAATTTTCTTCTACATTATGTTATCAATTACTACAAAATGAATATCATATTAAAAGATATATAAAATACAAATCTATTGATATAATCGTTGTACACTAAACATGCATATAATTTGACTATTTTTTAAAAAAAAACTTACAAAGTTTGAACTTTTTAGATCCTAATACTTCATATAAAAATAAACGGAGGGAATAGCACACAAGGATAGATGACGAAATGAGCACAAGCTATTGAATTTGGGTGCTTGATTCTGCAATAAGATTTTGCTTTGTCCTACTCTCTGTCTCTCTCCGACCATACAAACCATGGGCCTAGTAAACTAAGTAACTCGAGTAGTTGATCACCTCAATATTCACGTATTGTTTTGTAGCTATAGGTTCAGTAATTTATAAGCATGTATTATCTCCATCCCAGCTAGGGATTAGCATAGTATAATTTGTGAATTCACTTTTCAATATAATTAACTAACTAAGTCAATTTTAAGGTAAAATTGACTAATTAGTTGATTACGTTAAACTAGAGTAGACCTACAGATATCCACGAGTCGTTTCATATCTATCTCTAATCCCAGTGATGGCGTAGACTGCAGTAACAAATCATTTCATACATGGATGGATTTGTTAAGCCCAACTTAAGCTGTCAGGAACACCAGCAGAACAAAAAAATGTTTTCTGGAAAAAGAAATGGCAAGAAAAGGACATGATACCTAATCAAGCCATAATCCATATGAAAATAATTGCAGTTTCTCACAAGCTCAAGGCACCATATGACGGCAGCATTTTCTTTTCTTTGGATGCAGTATCTCGTTAATACATGATCAAGTCTCTTTAGTTAATTTCTTTGTTGCCAGCTTGGAGAAAGCTACAGGCATCTCATCTTCTCCGATCCAACACACGGAAGACCCACAGAGGGAGGCCAGGCCGCCTACCCATTCTTTCTCCGCTCCGCTTCGGTCGTCGCGTAGCTCTCATCGGAAGAGGAGCCACTGGCCGGAGGCGCACCATGGCCGACGCTGCCGGTATGTTGCTCAACCTTAACAATCCGCCGCCTATCAATTTACCAAGCAAAAGCAAGCCGGAAAAGAGAAAACAGCTGCGTACAGAGTGTTTCCTTGCCCCTTCACCGGATCTGCTCCTTCCTCTTCTTCGAATCACTTTGTCCTTTTTTTTTTCTTTCTGTGTGGGCGCAGGCTACTACGTCGGCCGTCCCATGAACATCGACGAGCAGAAAGCTCCGACCCAGCCGGCACCGAAGGCCGTTGACGATAAGGTCAACGTACAAGTCTCTGGTGTTCCTGGTGCGTGCAGCACAGATCTAAGCGTTTCTTGTCCAGATTCCTCATTTCGTTTCTTGTATCTTGCTTGCTACTAGAAACACCTTTCTGAAACTAGCTTCGTCCGATTACTCATTTGACAAGAGCAGGCTACTATGCTGGCCGTGTGGACAAGGGAAAAACTACTGCTAGTGACCAGAGCTCTGCTCCTCCTGCAGCTCAGCAGAGCGGAGAGCCAAGCTTCTTTGCCAAATGGTAACAACTGGCTAGTGCACTATGTTTTACTTCATCTCAAAATTATTAGTATCTAGAGCTCAATTCAACTACCTGCTGCGTGTTTATGTAATTCCTTTGCTTGACGCTGCACCGGCTGCATTGCTGATGGTTCTCCGTTTGCTATCTCAAGTTTTGGGTGCTTCTCCGGCGGCGCAAATGCAAGATGACACATGATGCACGGCAGCGATTGTTTGGATCGATGGACAGATGTCTAGATTTTTCTTTCTTTGAAGATTTTTTTTTGGCACTCTTTTTTTTTCAGTTTCTACAAGTGTATGCAGATGCAGAGTCAATGAAATTATTCCATATGATCCATCAATTTTCTCATATGGTTTTGCCTTATGAAACAAAAAACGTCGTGAAAAATTGCCTCTAGCCATCTAGGGAAATATAAATCTGTAGCTTCTTCTGAAGCTTCCCTTCTGCTCAAGCTCAACATCTCTGATGAAGATTTTTGATTCAGTAGCCTTGGACGGCCAATCGGAAATTCGGAACACAAAGCTTTGATAATGGATAGCTGGGACTAGGAACCATCAACTATAATTTGGCATCCAATGTATCATCTTTCCCAATTGGGACCAGCAGTGAATTTATGTACAAGCAGTTGAGCCTTACATATTTTTTCTTTTTACCGAGAACCCCGTATGCCGTAATATTACTTATAAATCTATGTACAAGCAGTTGAGCCTTATTTGTTGTGTTTTTACGATCACAATGATTATTTGTTGTTTATCTTTCGTTCTGACAACAGATTCTTGAACCCTTTTTTTAACGAATGGTCCCTTAATGAATGAAACTGTCACTACACCTTGGCGCAATATCTTGTTTTTTTTATTTTTAACACTTTTTAATCTAAAATTTTATTATTAACCCGTCCTAGACTATACTTTCAAGAAATAATCACATTAGTCACACCGAGCCTCAGAGTGTGACAGTGCGCCACGCTGGAGTGTGACAGGGTGGGGTGACAACATTATCTTGTCATGTCACTGGGTTGGGGTGATAACATTTTCTGCCACAGGGCATAGAAATATTCAGAAAATCATATCTTTTTCATACAAAGTTGAATAGAGATGATATTTATAAAAAAAATTATAGCCCTCGACGAGATCTACAACTTTGTAATTGTGCATTTTTTTCATTTGAAGTTTTTAAATGTCCAAATAATTAGTGTAAGCTTTATGAAACATGTATGTGTCCTCTCAGCTTCCCAACTCTTCGTATTACAGATGATTAAGCATACACACATTAGGAATAAAAATATAACTGACGGTTACAGGAATATACATCAACAAAAACATATGTTCGAGACGGTTGTCACGTAGAACCGTCTGTACAATAAACCATATGGCTTGTTACTTGCGCAACATCTCAATAAATGTATGAACAAGTATGAAATCTCCATTATTACAATAGAACAACACCATAAATAAATAGAAAGAACATTTTTAGGTAAAGGAACATCTCAAATGTATACCTGAATGTAGATGATCAACTGGTCAATTAATTTGTCTATCAATTTATCATGCAGTATGATACATTTAAACATATACCAATAAAACATGTATATTTTCTCACCAAATGCATACAGTATTGGAAAACGAAAAATCAACTCACAAATAATCACACAAATCAAAATAACAAAATTTCGAAGCCTATATAGCAGACGGTTGCTGAAGAAATTTGTCGGTTTTAAAAATTCCAATAGTTTTCAGCACACCCGTCGGGAAAAATGTATATTGCAGATGGTTCTTTTCGATTTTGCAGACGGTTGTAATCAACATTGCTGACAGTTTTCTATCTAAACCATTCATAGAAAGGACAATACAACTTGAGGTTATTATATCATCTCACAAATAATCATTTGAACTTTTCTTGTCAACAATACAATAAATGCATATAATGCGTATACAATTGGAACATATGGTGTGTAAACCAAAAAAATCAACTCGTAAACTAAAAAAAAAACAAAATATCGAAATTTTGAAACCTAAATAGCAAACGATTTCCAGTGTAAACTTTCGATTTTAATCATTCTTGAGTTGTAAAGCAAAACCATCAGCAAAATTTATAATGCAGATGGTGCTATAGAGCATTACAGACAGTAATGTACAATAAATCTATTTTTGTTTAAGTGTTATAAGCTTCGGTTTTTCACTGACTATTTTCACACTAAATGCATATAATGCGTACACTATTGGAATAGATGGTGTGAAAACAAAAAAATCAACTCGCAAAACTTCAAAAATCAGAATAACCAAAATTTGAAACCTAAATAGCAGATGATTTCTAATGGGAACCATTGGTTTTAATCTCTCCCAGCAGATATATTACCATTAAATCCATCGGCAACATTCATAATGCAGATGGTGGTGTACAACATTGCAGACAAGGTGGTACAACAAGCCTACTTTTAGTGTTCAGATTTAGTTCTTCGCTGACTAGTTTTTCACAGATTGAGATAACATAGATTTATATAACATTAATCCTACACCAGCCTACACCTCTTCCTCACCAGGCCACCAAGGGTGGAATCATGGCTAATGGCGATGTTCCCAGCAACACTGTTGTCATCGTCATTGCCAAAGTCATTGGAGTCAGAGTCATTGTCATTGTCAGCACTGCTGCATCTTTGCTGTCGGAATTGTCAGAGTTAGAGTTGGCTCCATCCTCATCATCTTCCTCCTCAGCGGATGCTGAGGTGGAAGCCCTTGCACATACCTAGTCAACGAGATGTCATGACAGGATATTCCAAGACTAGAAATCCTCATACAGGGCATGCACAACAACCTCGTCATTGGCAACAGGAACCTCATCCATTGCGGCCACAACATCCTCATGGTGCATGATAGTTTTGTCATGACAATGTCAACAAATTCATCAGCAGCCATAGCCTCCTCGTGCAAGGCATGTGCAATGGCTTTATCATTGCCGGTTTCGTCTATGTCCTCAACAGCCTCCCCCTCATTGCTACCATGGTAGCCAACGTCCTCATTAGCCTCATTCTCAAGAGTGTCAATAAAGGTCTCCTCTGTCTCATTCATGAAGGGTCGAGTGTGGGAACACGAAGCCATTAGTGCGAGAGGAGAGATGATATTGGAGATGAGAAGAGGATCGATAGGGAGCGAGGATATAAAGATAATGAAGACGAATCATAAGAGATGTTTCCTGCATAAAAAAAGGACAGCTGTATGTTCATATTCCACATGGATATAACATAAAACCGTCTACAATAAAGACTGGGAAGATAAAGATTAAGCGACATTTCCCGCATGAAAAAAATTGCCAACACATATATCATAGAACCGTCTCCAATAAAAGGTGCTTGTTTTCTAGGATTACCTTGTATTGCAGACGGTTTGAAGGCTCAAACCATCTACATAGTCCGCTTTTGCGGACGGTTATCTTGAGAATTATCTGCAATATAAGCTCTATTTTTTATAGGGAAGCTTATAGTTGAACACTATGATTAATTCTTGTGCATTTTGGATGAGAAAAATATTGGTATATAGATTCAGTCATTCAAAATATACTATATATAGGTTCTTAATTATACTTTCTGAAAATTAGAACATCTAGTATGCATGCACTTCACTCCTTCTTGCATGCATTTCTTGCTAAAATGAAGCAAGAGTCAGAATATCTCCGTCAAGATCTCTCTACATCAACCCCTTTGGTCACTACATTCTTGCACCAGCTAGTAAGAATTTTTCAACTACGACATTATACTAATAACTATAGTACAACTACTCTATTATAAATCCCAATTTTTAGCCAAAAATTGAATTTCAAAAATCTTTGCAAAAGAAATAAATTTCAAAATCCAAACAAAATTTTCATATCTTTTATCCCCCCTCTCTCTCCTTGGGCTCATTTCAACCCAACATCCTTCCTCGGCCCGTCTCCTTTTCTCCCTCTCGCCTTTCTTTTTCTCTCCCACAGCCCAATTTCCCCGCCGGCCCACTCCTTCTCTTTTCTTCTCGCGCGGCTCGCATGCACCAGCCGGCCTAGCCACCTATTTCTTCTTCCTCTCGTGCTCGCACTCCCGCTCAGATGCGCACCCACATCAAGCCACCGGCCGCCGAACCCCGTGCACTAGTGCCAACCACCACCCGCCAACCACCTTCATCGCCGATCCATACCACACCAAAGTCGCCGGTTCACACCACCATTTGTCGCTCACCTTTCACTGCAACCGCGCACAACAATCACGACCAAAGCACACTGCCGGTCGAACGCACGAGCGAAATGAATGCGCTACTACCTCAGCTACCGAGCTTAACCATCCCCATCGTACGCCGCGCGAAGTCCAAACCTCTACACCGCCGGCCCTCTGCCACCATTGATAATTGCGAACACCGTATCGCGCGAGCTCCGCCATGGATCCCCCGCTGCCGACCGCTGTAGCTGCTCCACTCACCTATAAAAGCTGGCCACTCATCCCACCGCTCATCACTGTATTCCACCGTGAACACTAAGGCAAGCTCCATCGCTATTCCCCCTCTCTCCCTCTCTCTTGCCGCTTTGCCTCTGTCGATGGCGTTCGACTTTGATCCACCTCTAGAAGCCGCCACGGGCTAATTAGACCCTGTAGCAAGCTTCACTCGACCCCTCCACCTCAATCTCGAGCTGTCACTGGGCCGCCATAACCCACTATGCCCCTTTCCAGTAGCCAGCCGCCGGTGATGCATTTCTGGCCAAACTGAGCACGGAGAAGCCTTCCATGCACCCCACTTATGCTCCTAACACCCAAAATCTCGAGCAAAATCCACTCCCCGCGCATTTCCCTTTCGGCTACCGCCTTCCCCAACTTCGGCATGCCACTGGCATTGTTACAGTCGCCAACCGCCAATGAGGTGCCCTCCACCAGCTTTGTCATGTTGTACTAGACCTTGTAGGCCGACACTCGATCCAAATTGAGGCCGAGAGTCGACGGTGGCGAGTTGACCCGTGAGCCTCCACCGTGGACTCCCCAAGCCGTCATCCTAGCACCACCATTCCAACACCATCATCCCAGTGTTGTCTTCATCTCTTTGTGCTAACCCGATAGGTGGGCCTAGTTGCTAACGTTGTCGCCTACTGCCATCATCTTCCCTCTTGGGCTAGTACCAGGCCAACTCGGCCCACAAGCCAGCCCAGCAGCAGCCCTTTAAACCAAGATAGCCCAAATAAATAGTACCCAAGCATAGTAACATTTTCCTTTTTTTTATTTCTGAACTTAATTTTTGAAAGCCCATATCTCCTCTGTTTCAACACCGATTTCAACGATTCTTCCACCGATAATCAAACTTGGTGCTTGGTGCTACGTGAGTTGTGGGATGAGGTAACTTATCGGATGTTGATAATAGTATGAGAACATGTTAGAGCTGGGGCAAATTAGGGTTCTATCGGGAACGCTTAAGGAGTTAAAGTGCTGCTTGTGTGGCCGGCTTTGTGTGGAGATGTTTACCTTGGCTCAATTAAGGGTCGAGTTGATGTGATATCCTACCTAGTCTTTCCAGTATAGCGACTCAACCCTATATAGACATGGCTTAGTCTAAATCCCACTAGCTAGTCTACTGGTTGTCTGGAGGCAAGCGTGCGAGGCTATTATCCTAAGACTATTTATCCGCCAAACTAAATTGCTCCCGTACGACATCAGGCAGGTGTAGGTCTATTATCCTAAGGGAGGTCTGAACATGTATAAACCTTTGTGTGTGCTTTGTGATTCATCTATAGAAAGTATCCCCTACTCTTTCTACAAGTTCGTTAGATCAGTGGTTTACAAATTGTCAACACATTTCATTATACAATTGTTGCCTCATGGAGCAGGGGCCGGCTTGGCAACTAGGTTGGAGGCCTAGTTAAAGGTCAAGAACCCCTGGTTAACTCTCGTAGGAGGCTAGTGAGATGATGTTGTTGTGGGCAATGGCTTTGTTGAGTCGCTATCACGACAGTGGTATATTACCAAACTCAACTTGTGGGTAAAGTGTACCACTCTGCAGAGGTAAAACTATTCAAATAATTGTGTCCACAGTTAAGGACAAACAATGGTTCGCTCACAACAACTAGCTTGGGTTCCGTGTGTTTCCTTGGTGAGTGTGTGGGCGAGGTGTGCCCGTTTTTGGGAAATAGGTCCGGTAGTGTGTCGTGGGTTACCATGGATGTGGTGTCCGGCAACATTAAAATTTGGACCCTGGTGACTTTTCACGATGGCCGAACCGCCCTTCATTTAAGAATATTGATATGATGCTTTCACAAAACTGCTTATTGGAAAATACACCTTTGCATGTGTAAACTTGGCATTTTCACAAAGATTTACCTTACATCTTATTCCTTGTCGATATCATATGTATGTATTTATACCCCTACCGTAGGGCAAGGGTTGGGACTTGCTGAGTACGTTTGCACTCACCCTTGCTTGTGCTTTTAGATGATGATTCGGACTTCACTGAAGCAGACATTGAGGCTGACAAGTAGGTTTCGGTTGCATCCGCACCCGAGTTGCCTATGGAGTGGCGTGTCTTCATGTTGTTCCTACGGTGCTATCTGATAATGTGGATTTTGTTGATCACATGAATCATTTATGTATTTTTAGGATGGTGGATCTTTCTCACCACTCCTCGTATTGTATGATGGTGGTATCATCTATTGTAAGACTCTTATTTACAAGCAGCTGATTTAGGAACTAATATAATAATGGTTTAAGCACCGAGGTAACCCCGAGACGCTTCAGGTGGTATTAGAACCATACTTGCCTGTAGGACGAGATCATAGACCTGGACATGATATTTTCCTTCAAAATTATGTTACAAAACTTCTTATTCTCCTAATTTCTTTTGGAAAAGCCCATTTTATAAGCGTTGTTCTCCTATTTCTGAAGATGGAGGAACAAGGATGGGTAACCGAGTACTGCTTGGACACCCTCAGCTTCCCAAAGGTGCAGGTACGCTGCCATGACCAGGCTGGATTTTATGGAACACCCAGAGTACATTGGCAGGGAGTTTGAAGAATACAACACTGAGCGTTGTGAGGTCACCATCCATGTTGGAGCCCGTGAAGACCGCCCCGAAAAGAAGCTGTGGAGTGTGACCACCATAGGTTTTAGGTTTGCTGACACCTACCAAGCTATTGCTCACAAGACCATGTGTTACCTCTGCCAGATCAACGAGAAACCCGTCCATCGTACGTCCATAAAGTTCTTTCCCCTAGTGGAGAGAAATCTCCCTATTTGGATGGCATAGATGAAGACTTTGGAAGGCTTGGGGATGCAATAAAGCGACCCTACCGTTATGGTCATGACACACTACCTGCTGGCCCTAGATGAGCTGTATGACTAGCAGGTGGCGCAGTTAAGAGGATGCATCCGCCAAGCCGAACAAGCAGGAACACATGGGAGGTCCCTACGTGTCCAACTCACAGAAGCCCGAGCCCAAGCTGCATAAGCTGAAAGCCACATTGTAGCAGCCGAAGAAGCAGTGAAGGCAGCAGAAGAGTATCACAACAAGCTAATCAGTGAGACCTACCTCACTAGTCGTGCTAGCGAGAGAATCTGCCACCTCCCTGGCATGGAAGGACACCAATGCTTGAAGGAGTCCCCCTCTATCGCATGGGGAGCATTAAGAGGAAGTTCTTGGAGGATATTCCTGCTCCACCACCACCCACCCCTCATTAGGCACCAACGAAGAAGAACCCCTCCCCTAAACCAGAAGTCTTCTGGCATGGAAGAAGACGAGGAGTACAGTACTCTCACCCCACTAGAGAACCCTCACCCCCAAGGAAAGCAAAGATCTCTCCAGTCCCTCAAAAGCCTCGAGCTCCAAAAGAAGTGGGATGAAGCACCCTAGTCTGATCCTAGTATGAGTAGACTTATGTACCCCCTATGTATCGTAGTCACCAATGTTGTAACCCTTTTTCCCCCTTAAGTAATTGAGCTTGTGGCATGCTTGTTTGTCCTTGAGTGTGTTTTCTGTTGTGTCCTAACAAGGCCTAAGGCCTTGTGAACTTTATTTACAAAGAGTTTTAAACAAAACAACCCTACTCTCTTTTCTCTTAGCTTATGCTTCCCCTCCCCTCTCTAGAGCAGATGGCACCCAAGAATTCCACCAGAATCCAACAACGTCAAGAGAACCGCAGGGCAAAAGAGGAAAATCATGGTGAAAGCGAAGCAGAGAACCAAGAAGAAGATGGGAATTGTCAAAGACTGCCAGATCCTCCTGTCAATGACTTGGTGGCAATTATTGCACAATAGAACCGTCTGTTAGCCGCTTTGGCTGAAGGAATCAATCAACCCCGACAGCAAGCACAAGGACTTCCCAACAAGATGGCTAAGTTCATTCGGATCAAGCCACCCTCCTTTGATGGATCTGATAACCCCATGGATGCAGTTGACTAGCTGAGAAACATACAGAGGAAGCTAGATGCTATCAACTGTGTAGGAAGAGAGATAATTCTCCTAGCATCCCATCAGCTAGCTGGTACAGCCTTGCCATGGTAGGAGAACTACTATGAAGCCACAGAAAACGCTATAGCTATCACCTGGGAGGAGTTTGTTGAAGAGTTCCACCGGTACCATGTTCTAGAAGGAACTATGAAACTCAAGGTAGATGAGTTTCGGAGGTTGTGGTAAGGCAACATGAGTGTTAATGAGTACATCTGCAAGTTTGTTGAGCTGTCACGCTATGCACCAGAAGAAGTTTCTAACGACAAGAAAAAAGCAAAATAGGTTCAAGAAGGGATTAGAGAGCAACTTGAGAGCACAGCTAACCCCTCACATTTATCCAGATTTCAACACCTGATGAATATGACCATCTTGATTGAAGAAGCCAGAACAAAACTGTACAAAGACAAGAAGCGCAAGTTTGCCACTCACAGGGCTCAGCAACAGGAGAAGTCCTAGAGGTTCAAGCGTCCTTCTTACTCTGGCAAGAAGGCACAATCTACTATGCAGTACAGGACTCTAGCCTCTTCTTTAAAATAGCCCAACCCATCATACCATAGTCAAAGCAATGCTAGAATGCAGCAGAACAGTGGCATACAAGTGGTCAACACTAGCAAGGCATGCTTCAACTGTGGTGACACCAGGCACTTCATCGCCAACTACCCCCGTAAGGCCAAGAAAACATCTTCTGTTTAGTCCAACACTATGAGTGGACCCTGACCAACAATGTCTGGAGCCAGCCATGGAGCCTCTCACGCCCCCAACTAACCACCAAGGTCACAGAAATCCTTTGGAAGAGTGTGTGTCAACCACATCCACACACAGAAAGCTCAAGATGCACCTGGGGTTGTGCTTGGTGAGTTTTTAGTTGAATCTGTACTTGCAACAGTACTATTTGATTCTGGAGCATCATATTCTTTCATATCATCAAGTTTCATGGTAAAGTATAATATACCTGTAGTGCTACTTAAAAACCCCTTACGGAGCAGACATTAAGTGTTAGTTGGGATGCTCTCGGGTAAGGATCACTCTAAGTAAGGTAGTATTCCTAGTAGACCTAGTGGTGCTTAAGTCTAAAGGGATAGATGTAATCCTTGGAATTGACTGGTTAACCCAACATTATGCCACCATAGCCCGTGCAACTAGGATAGTGACCCTGACCAATCATGAAGGGACACGAGTAACCTATCATACACTTGGGTGTAAGCCATACCCCACAGTGTATAACTTGGAGGCTAAGACTCTAGAAGATGTACGAGTGGTAAATGAATATTTGGATGTCTTTTCGGAGGAATTACCTGGTATGCCACCAGACTGGGATATTAAGTTCATCATTGATCTCATCCCTGGAACAATTCCCAAATCCAAGAGACCCTATCGTATGGCAGCTGGAGAGCTAGCTGAGCTAAAGGAACAGTTGAGGGTGAAAGTGCATCTAGCCCTTATGTGTGGTTTGGTAATTAATGACAATACCTATGGACTAACAATGTTGTTAGAATTATTAGTAAGTTGTTCCATAGGTGATGTATGGAGGAGAGATATGCATGAGCTCTAGGTAAATAGGGAAATTGAAAGTGCATCATGATGAATGAGCTCTTAGTGATGCTAGGTGATGCTCATAAGGAGAAGGAGAAGGAGAAGCTCAATAAGATTGACAATATGCATAAAGGCTAATAAGTTACTTGGAGATCAAGTAACTTCAGGTATAAAAAGTTGTCAATTGAGTTTTATGAACTAACCCATGTGCTTTGCGCTTGAGAGTGAGTTGGGGATAGGATCCATAAGAAAGCATGAGTTGAGTTGAGTTGAGATATTCTATATGCCAAGAGTGAAGAACAAGATTGGCTTCCATATATGGCAAAGTGAATTTATTGAAGATGTTGAATACAAAGTGATTTTCTATGATAAGACGATGAAGGGCAAGCAAGACTCGGCTGCGATTGTCCTTCTGGTGGTGAAGGGCAAGCAAATAGCTTGGTGCTGAAGACCAAGGCGGTGGTGAAGAGTGAGTGAAGACTTTGCGCCTATACCGTGCGAGGTCATGTGAAGCTACCGGTGATTCACATCAATCACATAAAGAATCAAGAATAGATGGAGTGACGATGATATAAAAGTTGACAACCCTATAAGTTTGAAGGAAAGAAACGGTACTTGAAGGTATTCAAAGGCTCAATGTAATTCAAACGTGTTTTACTTTGAAATTGAGTATAAGTATGCCACACTATTAAGAGGGATGCAACATGAGCTATTTGTTGTGTCTAAGTGCTCAAGAGTTTTCTAACCAACCCAAAGTAAGAGTTAGCTTAAGGAGCTCGATGCAGAAAGTGTGAAAGTGTCCAAATTAGGTTTCAGAGTGTTCCTAGTTTTATCCAATGTGTTTGAGGTCCTAAATTCAATTGGTATGTGTAGCCATCTGAATAATCTTTCCATAGAGTCTAAAATTGTTGAAATCGGACTTTGGGATCAAAAGTTATCGCCATTTTTCAGAGGGTCAGCTGTGCTGAACTCGGATACTCCAGGTTGACCTGGAGACTCCAAGTTCCGGACCCTCCGAGTGGTACTCCGTCCAGGGCCCTCGGTTATGCATTCTAGTTCCAACCCAAAGACTCTGGGTTGACTCGGATACTCCGGGTCAGTACAAAAAGGTGTGTAACAGCTAGTTTTTGGGGGTTGGGTATATATACCCTTTCACCCCCATTCTTTGCTACTGCTGCTTGGGCACGAAAGAAAAATATTTTAGAACCAAAAGAACTCCTCCCCACTCCAATCTAATGTGTGATTTGAGAAGAAAAGTTAGTTGGATTGAGAGATTGAAAGATTGAGTGCAACTAAGCTAAACTCTATTCTTGAGCACTTGAGTTCATCAACGAGAAGTTCGTGAAGCGTTTATTACTCTTGGAACTTAGAGCTCCTAGGCGGCTAGGTGTCGCCAGAGATCACCCAAGGTTATGGTGTGCCGCGGAAAGTTTGTGAAGGCTTTGATTTCACCTCCGCAAGGGAAGAAATTAAGAGTGAAAGCCAAGCTCAAGTGTGACCGAGTTTGGAGAGGAAAACAGAGACACAGGAACCTCTAGAGGAGGTGTCCGAACTTTTGGAAACAAATCGTGTGTCTCCTCTCTTGTTTTTTGTTCTTGCTCAATATTTATGCGTATTGCTCGATCTACTTGTTCGTGTGCATTTGATTGTAGGTTCTTCATGGATCTACTTCGAATCATCACTTGGAACACATGAATTTACTTGGTTTGAGCTAGAACCCTTTAGGCATTGTTTAATTTCAATTTCGAATTCATTCTCTGTTGAACCCGAAGGTTCCAAATTTAACCCGGAAACTCCAAATAATGTACATTCAGCTTTGAACCCGGAGTATCCGAGTCAACCCGGAGTCACTGGTGAATAGTATTTTCATGACTTTTCAATTAATATTTTCTTGCACATCTTTTGTTAGATTTGAGTAATTTTTGTCACCCCAGGATTGTAATGTCCACACTTATTTAGGGTGATTGTGCACTAGTTGAGCCTAGAATATTTAGGATTTTCATTTGTGAAAAATTCGTTAGTTTATTTCCTGGTGCAAGTTTAGGCCAACGGTAAAAGGGGATGAATTGTAAAAACACCTATTCACCCCCTCTAGGCAACATCATTGTCCATTCAGAGGGAACTTCAGCAAAGAGATACATTAGACCCAATTCATCACCCTGGGGATCACTAGTTCTTTTTTGTCAAGAAAAAAGATGGAAGTATGAGGATGTATGTGGACTACAAATCCTTGAATGAGGTGATCATCAAGAACAAGTACTCTCTGCCGAGAATAGATGATCTCTTTCATCAACTAAAAGGAGCAAAGTTTTTCTCCAAGATAGACTTAAGATTTGATTACTACTAGCTGAAGATAAGGGAATCAGATGTCCCAAAAATAGCTTTTGTGACCCATTATGGGCAATATGAGTTCACAGTGGTGTCTTTTGGTTTAACCAATGCACCATCATACTCTATGAACCTCATGAATAAGGTGTTCACGAAAGAGTTGGATCGGTTTGTCGTATTCTTTATTGATGACATACTGATTTATTCTAAAAGTGCCCAAGAGCATGAACAACATCTGAGAGTAATTTTGGAAAAACTTAGAGCCCATAAGCTGTATGCCAAGTTCAGTAAATGTGAATTCTGGCTAGAAAAGTTCACCTTCCTTGGTCATATCCTCACAGTAGGAGTTGTTGTAGACCACGAGAAGGTTGATGTGGTCACCCACTGGCCGCAACCGACCAATGTATCTGAGATCAGAAGCTTCCTTGGATTGGCATGCTGTTACCGCTGATTCATTGAATGGTTATCCAAGATAGCCAGACCTATAACTGAACTTCTCAAGAAAGAAAAGAAGTTTGAATGGACACAGTCATGTGAGAAGAGTTTTTAGTAGTTGTCAACTACCTCAGTGCTTGTCTTACCCAACATCCATCATGACTTTGTAGTGTATTGTGATGCATCAAGGCGAGGCCTGGGATGTGTCCTAATGCAGGATGTTAGGGTAGAATCATATGCCTCTCGACAGCTCAAACCCCATGAGCAGAACTACCCAACTCATAACTTGAAGCTAACAGCAGTAGTGCATGCCCTCAAGATTTGGAGGCACTACCTAATTGGGAACAAGTGTGAAATCTATACGGACCATAAGAGTTTGAAATACATCTTCATCCAACCAGACTTGAACCTAAGGCATAGAAGATGGTTGGCGTTGATTAAGGATTATGGCCTGGAAATACACTATCATCCAAACAAAGCCTATGTGGTGGCAGATGCATTAAGTAAAAAAGTTTATTGTCATCACTTAAAGGGCTAGAGTGCCCCACTGTAGTCAGAAATGCAAAGGCTGAACCTACAGATAGTACCTCGAGCTTACCTCCATAACTTGAGTGTACAACCTATCCTTAATGAGCAAGTCAAACAGGCCCAGCATAAAGATCAAGAGTTGATTAAGATCTGTAAACACACTAGTGAAGACAAAGCTCCAAACTTCAGAGTAGATGAGAAAGGAATCTTATGGTATAAAGATAGGCTTTGTGTGCTCCAGGAAGGGAATTCCCGAGAAGTAATCCTGGATGAAGCCCATTAGTCATCTTATTCCATCCACCTAGGTGCCACAAAGATGTACTTGGACCTGAGAGGAAAATATTGATAGAATGGGATGAAGGCAAACATAACTAAGTTTGTTGCCCAGTGCGACACTTGCCAGAAAGTCAAGGCAGAGAACCAGAAACCTATCAAATTACTTTAACCCCTGCCAATTCCAGTATGGAAATGGGATGAAGTAGGCATGTACATCATAATTGAACTCCCCAAGACAAACAAGGGAAATACCTCAGTGTGGGTAATAGTGGACCGTCTCACTAAGGTTGCTCACTTCATACCCGTAAGAACAAGCTATGATGGAGATAAGCTAGCTCAGCTGTACATTGACAACATAGTGAAGCCACATGGAATCCCCAGTAGGATTGTCTCTGACAAAGGTACTCAGTTCACCTCAAGGTTTTGGAAGAGTACATACAGTCTTGGGAACCAAACTAGACTTCAACATTGCCTATCACCCACAAACTAATGGTTAGACTGAAAGAGTTAAATAGATCCTAGAGGACATGTTGAGAGCTTGTGCCCTAACCTATGAAAAGGACTGGGAAAAAAGCCTGGCTTATGCAGAGTTCTCATACAATAACAGCTATCAAGCCATCTTAAATATGCCCCTTTTGAAGATCTTTATGGCAGAAAGTGCAGAACACCTTTAATGTGGTCTCAAGTTGGAGAATGTACCATTCTTGGACTTGCCCTCATCAAAGAAGTAGAAGACTATGTTGCAGAAATAAGAGAAAAGCTAAAGGAAGCTCAATCCCATTAGAAGAGCTACGCAGACAAAAGAAGAAGAGATCTAGACTTCAAGGCTAGAGAGTATGTGTACCATAAGGTCTCACCAATACGAGGAACACGGAGGTTCTGAGTCCATGGAAAGTTAGCTCCCTGGCATATTGGACCATACCAAGTTCTGAGAAAAATTGGCACAGTAGCCTACCAGATACAACTACCGCAGGAGTTGGCAGATGTACATTATGTCTTCCGTGTCTCCTAGCTGAAGAAGTGTTTAAGGATACCAGAAGAGAATATCACAATAGAAACACTGGATCTACAGGATGATCTCTAGTACCAGGAAGTTCCAGAAAAGATCATAGATATAATCACCCATCAGAGCAGAGGATCAACACTACGCTTGTGTCGCGTACAGTGGAGCAGGCATACCAAAGCTGAAACCACGTGGGAACGAGAAGATACCTTGAGGAAAGAGTTCCCCTTTCTGTTCGATAAAGATCTCAAATCTCGAGGACAAGATTCTTTTTAAGTGGGGTAGGTTTGTAACATCCCAATTTTTAGCCAAAAATTGAATTTCAAAAATATTTGCAAAAGAAATAAATTTCAAAACTAATTTCAAAATCCAAACAAAAATGTTCCAATATTTTATCTCCCCTTCCCTCTCCTTGGGCTCATTTCAACCAAACATCCTTCCCTGGCCCATCTCCTTCTGCCCCTCTCCCCTTTCTTTTTCTCTCCCACACCCTAGTTTCCCCGCGAGCCCACTCCTTCTCTATTCTTCTCCCGCGGCACGTATGTGCCAATCGGCCCGGCCGGCTCCTTCTTCCTCCTCTCGGACTCACACTCCCACTCATGCACGCGCCAACACTGAGCCACTGGCCGCCAAACCCCACGTTCCTGTGCCAGACGCCACCCACCAACCACCTTCTTTGCTGCCCCATACCGCACCGAAGTCGTCGGTTCACACCACCGTTCGTCGCTCTCCTTTCACTACAACTATGCATAGCAACCATGACTGAAGCACGCCGCCAGCTGAGTGCATGCACGAAGTGCCGCCAAATGACGTACGAAGTCCAAACCTCTACATCGCCGACCTTCTGTCATCGTTGACAACTGCACATGCCGTAACACACAAGCTCCGTCGTGGACCCCCTTCCCAGTGCCGACTGTTGTAGCTGCTCCACTCGCCTATAAAAGCTGGGCACTCATCCCACCACTCCTCAACGCATTCCATCGAGCTCACCGCTATCCCCCCTCTCTCTCTCTTGTCGCTTCCCCTCCGTCGATGGTGCTCTCCATCAATCTGCCGCTAGAAGCCGCCACAGGCCAACTAGACCCCATAGCAAGCTTCACTCGACCCCACACCACCTCCCTCGCCTCTCTGCCTAACCCCTCCACCTCAATCTTGAGCCTCCATGGAACCCGTTGTGCCCCTTTCCCATTGCCAGCTACCATTGACGCCTCATCGGCCAAACTAAGCATGGAGAAGCCTTCCTCGCACCCCACTTATTCTCCCAACACACAAAATCCTGAGAAAAATTAACTCTCTGCTCATTTCCCCTTTTGGCCACCACCTTCCCCACTTTGGTGTGCCGCTGGCATTATTCTGGCCACCAACCACCTTGTGTTGTACTAGACCTCGTAGGCCGACTCTTGATCCAAATCGAGGCCAGGAGTCATTAGCGATGAGTTGACTGGCGAGCCTCCACCGCAGACCTCCCCGAGCTGCCATCCAAGCACCATCATTCCAACACTGTGGTCCTAGCGCCGCTCCCTCTCTCTATGCTAACCTGGCAGGTGGGCCCGACTGCTAACGTCATCGCCTACCGCCGTCATCTTCCCTCTTGGGTAGGTGTCGGGCCAACTCGGCCCACAAGCCAGCCCAGCCGCTGCCCTTTAAACCAAGACAACCCAAATAAACAGTACTCAGCACAGTAACATTTCCCTTTTTTTCTTTCCGAATTTAATTTTTGGAAGCCCATATCTCCTCCGTTTCAAATCTGATTTTGATGATTCTCCTACCGATATTCATCTAAATTCAAACTCTATCCATTCGTATTAGTTTCATATTTATTTCAAAATTATTTATATTTTATTTTTATTTATTTGTGTGTTGGTATTACTGTTTGTGTATCAGGTTTTAGAAACCAAATAGTCTAAGGAGGAGGAGGAGGAGGAGCCGAGAACGTAAGATTTTGGGCAGGACCCCCTCGAGGACTTCAGCGAAGGCAAGAAAGAAGGCAAGTATCAATTTGTTTCCATTTAATCATATTGAACCTAGTTTTATCACCACAACCTGTAGCAGCCGTTTTCCACCAATTAATTGCATGAAGTATTACTTGTTGGCATAATTTAAACTATTGAGCTAGTTATGTCCTATCGAAGATTAGCCAACTTGTTTACGATCATCCTGAATATAATCTCGGTAACCCTAGGACTTTCGTCTCTACTACTTTATTTACACTAAGATGATTACCTCGTTACTAGTATGCTTAGGACGGTAATCTCTACTGTTATTTCATGCTTAATCAAATATAGCTTTGCAAACTGTGTAAACTTGGTGCTTGGTGTTGTGTGAGTTGTGGGATGGGGTAACTTACTGGATGTTCATAACAGTATGACAACATGTTAGAGATGGGGAAAATTAGGGTTCTGTAGGGAACGCTTCTAGAGTTGAGTATTGCCTGTGTGGCAGGCTTCATGTGGAGATGTTTGCCTCGGCTTGATTGAGGATAGACTTGATGTGACATTCTACCTAGTCTTTACAGTACAACCACTTGACCCTATATGGGTAGGGCATAGTCTAAAACCCACCAACTAGTCTACTAGTTGTCTGGAGGTAGGTGTGCAACGGGATACCATGGAGCAAATGAAAGCAATTGCAGGATTGGCGACCCGATTGGAGGCCTAGTTAAAGGTCAAAAACCCTTGGTTAGCTCCCGTAGGCGACTAGTGAGATGATGTTATGGTGGGTAATGGCTTTGTTGAGTCACACTACCACGACGATGGTATGTTGCCAAACTTAGCTTGTGGATAAAATGTACCACTCTGTAGAGGTAAAACTATTTAAATAGTTGTGTCCACAGTCATGGATGAACTACAGTTCAGTCAAAACAACTAGCTTGGGTTGCGTGTGTTTCCTTGGTAAGTGTGTGGGCAAGCTGTGCCCATTTTGGGAAACAGGTCTGGCAGTGTGCCATGGGTTACTGTGGACGGGTGTCCAGCAACATTAAAACTTGGGCCTTGGTGACTTTCCACCACGGCCAAAACCTCCTTCCTTTAAGAATATAGCTATGATGCTTTCACAAAACTGCTTATTGAAAAATATACCTTTGCATGTGTAAACTTGGCATTTCCACAAAGATTTACCTTACAGCCTTTTCCTTGTCAATATCATATGCATGTATTTATACCCCTATCGTAGGGCAAGGGTTGGGACTTGCTAAGTACGCTTGTACTCACCTTTACTTGTGCTTTCAGAGGACAATCCAGACTTCACCGAAGTAGACGATGAGGCTAATGAGTAGGTCTCAGTAGCGTCCTCCCATGAGTTACCTATGGAGTGGCGTGTCTTCATGTTGTTCCTACTGTGCTCTCTGATAATGTGGATTTTGTTGATCGTAGGAATCCTTTATGTATTTTTAGGATGGTGGATCTTTTTCATCACTCCCCATGTTGTATCACTGTGATATCATCTGTTGTAGGACTCTTATTTAGCAATGACTGATCTAGAGACTGGTATAATAATGGTTTAAGCACTAGGAGTAACCTGGTGCACTTCATCTATCTATTAGATACATAACTACTCAATATTCGAATGCTCCAATGGTGATGGACCATCAACGTTATCATCAGTAGACATGTCCAAATACCCTATGGACATAGGGTTGCTCTCTTCGTTGTTGCTACTAAAACTGCTATCCTCTGCCTTTGGATCCTCCTCATCGCTGCTCTCGGCATCTTTGTCATCCTTGTCGTTGCCATTATCTTCCTCTCCGGGCGCCTCCTCCTCTTCGGGGTCCTCATTGCGACCATGGTCATCAGGCTCCCCATTGTGGTCATTTTCCTCTGGGTCCTCATCATCGGTCTCAGCCACCTCCTCTGAATCCTCGTAGTGAGTCTTGGCCACCACCTCCTCCACCTCTTCTTTGGGCTCGTCATCAGTCTTAGCCACCTCCTCAGTCTAGTCGACATCCACCGCCATGAGCTTAGGGTCCTGCTCTTCTTCCTCATCTCTGTTGCCTCATCGGTCTCGACCACCTCCTTCTCCTCTTCTTTGAGCTCATTGTCCACCTCCACTAGCTCCTCAGGTGTCAGACACAGCCCCGATCTTAGGTTCCCCTGTGCCTACTATATCTGTCCATGGATTAGTAGCTAATACACATATAATTCAATAGAATACTACCAAAAACATACTTTATATAAATTAGATTACCTAAATAATCCAAACAATGGTCCTATGCAGTAGAATCCATGACATACTGGCCAGACAAAAGAGCCTATAGTGGAATAGAGTGAGACAGCCCAATGCCACATGCAACTTAGATGTGGACGCAACCTCTAACTTTTACTCTTCATCTTTATCTAGGACAAGGTTGAACTCCATCTCTTAATATGAAAACAACAATATTAAGTACAAAATGTTCTCAACAAGTCCTAACACTACTCCAAGGGGTTGATAGCTGAATAAGGGGTGTAATCAAGGATAAATCCATAGTAATCCATAAGGCTATATTTTGGGTTTAAAAACAATTTTATATGTAGGGTGAATTAAGGTGTGTGAGCACTTGAACAGCTAGATTTGATGATTAATAAAGAGTTGTTGGTCCTGGGGAAGCTATTCATTCCTCGTAGTTCCCATCTTTTAAGCTGGTCAACACCTAGTCCCAACCAATTCAAGGAGTTAGGACTTACTGAGTACCTTCCATACTCAAATCTTGTTATTTTCAGATTAAGAGATGGAGTTCAACTTCTTCCCAGATGAAGATGAAGAGTAGAAGTCTGATGTTGCATCTGCATTCAAGTTGCACGTGGCATTGTGCTGTCTCACTTAGTTCCACATTATGTTCTTCTGCCTAGTCGGTCAACCATGGATCTTAGTCCAAGAGACCATTATTTAGCTTATTCAGGCAATCTAATTTATGTAACATATGTGTTTGGTATTATTCTAGTGAATTATGTTTGTATCAACTACTGATTCAGGGACTGATACAAGAGGCATAGGGGAACATGAGATCAAGGTCCGACATTAGGGTACTGCACCTCTTCCTCATCCCTAGCTTGCATATCCGCAAGTGTCACCTCCTCACCTCTATATCCCAGGTCGACAAAGAGAGTCATTGCCCAGTTGTTTTCTTCCTCCTCGTCATGGTCGGAGGAAGCAGTGGGCAAGGGCCAGCTAAACGACATTAGAGGTGCCACCCCCAGTGGGAACGGCGATGATGATGAGGAGGAGGATGCCATGGCGAAGTGAGTAATGTGTAAACTGCAGGAGAAAACTCTAACTGGCTCCTACACAATTATATAACTTCCACCAAACATAATGCAGATGAGTATAAAGCAAAGTCATCTGCATTTACATGACTTTTCACCTTCCACACATATAGCCGACGGTTCCAGTTGAAAGTCGACTACAATACTTTGATATAATGTAGACACATAATATAGAAGATCCTACAATATGTTCCCAACGGCTCTAGCCCATTCGTCTGCTTTGTCTCCTCTAATTGCAAACAGCTTGATTCCTTAATCGTCTGCTATATGCCACTATTGGCAGACAATTGTTGTATGCGTCTGCATTATGTTTCAAGTTGGTTATTCTATTCAGTCTAATTTTAGCTGGGTTATTTGCAGTCAATCTCTTGTAGAGTTGTCTACAATATGTTTATTGTAGGCGCATTTTGGGAACCGTCAGCTATATCATCAAAGTTCTGACCCTTTTTGTTGTAATGTGTGAAATTTAAATTGGTGACTTCAAGAAAATTAGAAATATTGTCATAGATGGTTTGCGCATAGAACTGTCTATAATATACTATTATCATAGATGCTTTTTTTTAAAAAAATGTTTGTGAGACCATAGACGGTTGTTTAAAAAAAAAATATCTAATGTATATTTTTACATATGGTTCTTGACAACCATGTGTGATATCTCATCTGCTTTGACACGATCTATAGTAGTGTGCATCGGAAGATGAAGACCGGGAGCTCCGACGTCTATGTTTCAGTTTCTAGACCTCATATTTTAGTGGTTCCAATAGTCAAATAAATTCGATCATTGGAGCTCCAGAACAATGTTTCGGTAGAGGGACCGAATGTTCTTGTAATTTTTGCCCTTTTTGCCTTGATGGATACTTTTTTGAGTGGACTACAAATATCGTCTCCTACCAGGCATTCGGTGACACTTGCACCCATGGAAGACTTAGCCACATATTGGAGAGAGATTTGAGTAAAAGGAGAAGTTCATTTAAGAACAAAGCATTTTAGCAAAAAAGTTAATGATTGATTAGTGCTAGATTAGGCCTAATATGCACCATTGCTAGGTGGTTATCCTAGAGATGGATCAAGTTAGTAATACACATTGGTTACTCGTGATGCTTGCTGGCACCTAGACGGCTTGAAGGTAGTGAGTCTTTCGATACTCTCTAAATTGTGGTTAACACTACCATAGAAAACAATGAAAGTAGTCTGAGTATCACAAATGGATTCCTATGACCGATCACTGACAAAGTGTAGGAACGAGATTGGCGACTAGAGGGGGGGCGTAAATAGGCATCTCAACAAATTTCTTGTGAAATCGATATTCTTCTCCTATTTGGATCACCAAACGCGCCTCAAAACTCAAGTGGAACAAAAAATAGAGAGAAGTTTTAACAAGAGAAAATCGAGGTAGCACGACTCCACGTATGGTATATGAACCATAGGTTCTATTTAAGATCAATACATATGTCTTAGCGCTTGAAAGATCATAATTTTACAAAGAAACAAGAAAAGATAAACACCGAGCAACGAAACTCTCCAAGTTAATTGTCTAGAGGCAAGAGAATTTAAGACCCTATCACATAAGCGTATGTATACGAATTTTATGCCTCTAGCAACAAGAAGAATGACCTCACAAGGTGCTGAAATTTCAGCCTAAAAATCAAAACGAAAATCAAATTCAAAAACCAAAAACCTCACAAACTTGCAAAGGAACCAATAGAGGAAAACTAGAAGGAGGTGAGCATAATAACATAAAGAAAAATAAACTTCATTGCAGTAAAGGTCATCCCTATTTTAGGCATATTACAAAACTTTTTCCTCACAAAGCTCTCACCTAATACATAGGCTAAGCACTCCTCTTCCTCTCCTCTAAAACCCTATCACAAGGCTCTTATATGGATAGCACAAGGGGCTCAAAATGATTAGTTCATCTCCTCTCATAGCACTACCTCTCTATTTATAAGCCTAGAAAACTTGACCCCTAAGTTTCCTAATTTTTTCCAAAAATACACCTCTCTTGTACTCTTATCTACCATCGAGGGTATTTTGGTCTATTTTTTTCTTGATTCATCGGACGGCCGTGACGCCTTCACGACTTAGCTTTGCCTCGACGCAAGCTTCGTGATGGTGCTACATACTCCTCCAGTCCTCCCACGATTTTGAGGTCAAACTGTGAAACCCTAGCATGCTTCTAAAAGCGTGACTCTTCACTTGCTTGCACCTTAAGCAAGTACTCCGATATTAATGCATGTACTCCATCTTGCGATCCTAACTGCCGGCATGTCTCTCCTGCTCCTGATTCCTTAGGCCACCTTGTCACTTGCATCGGCATCCACTTCACTTGACTTTGTCAACACACAATCTACATCCATCTTCCATGCTTTGCTTGACCTCTACATGTTCAGCTAGGATCACCCTTGACTCTGTTCGACCTCCTTGTTGCATCCATCACCTGCACACCATGAGAAGGGCAAACACATATCTCGGACTCCAATTCCAGTTAATCCATAATCAATATGCTCAAATAAAATCCCAAATCAATTCAAATCACATCAAAGCTCATGCAAAACAGAGGATCATCAAACCAAATAAATACTAATATTAATCACTCGTCACAAGTAAATTAAGGCATATTTTAATTTGGTTTCTCACAAAGTACATAAAGATGATTGTTAAAATAGACATGTTTGTAACATAACCTATTGTCTCAGTGTGCTATAAGTCACAGACGGTTTACTGTCTATGATAAGACACAACCGAGCATTAAGAAAAATCATCTATGATGTGTTATAAGACACAAATAAATATTATGAAAAATCATCTATGATGTGACATAAGACACAGTCGAATATTAAGAAAAACTACATGTGATGTGTCATAAGACGCCTATGCACATTAAGAAAAAACTATTTGTGTTTGTAGGGTAAATATTTTATGAATATACAAATAGTGTCAAATGAAGAAAGTTTTTATATAAAATTGTAGCTCTTGATCAGATTTACAACTTTGTAGTTTATAACCTTTTCATTTAAAATAATTTAGATGCCCAAATAATTGTAAAATTTTTAGCCAACAAGGGTCAAAAGGATAAAACATCATATTGCTATTAGCAATGATGTATAAGTAAGATGGTAAGGAAGCTACTCGTGCGATCCCAGAGGTCACATGTAATAGCGTGACTTGTGACAACGTGGCCGAAAACTTTTTATTTTTATTTTTATTTATCTTAGTCCAAAATCCTCTTTTCCAAAAATAGTATTACAAACGGTTTCCTAACAAAAATTGTCTATCTATAGCTATGTTATAGAAAAAGTTTTACCAATCTGTGATACACTCGATATCACAATCACTTTTGCTAAGACAAAACTTAAATCCGTATATGATAGGATTTAACATTCGTCAATAATAACACGTTCTGAGGTAGTGTATAAAGTGGCATCAAGCTCTATGAGCAATTGGACCATACCGTGCCGGAATGACAAAATGCTAAGTTAGTGGAGAGACGGTGAGTCAAATAAAAAAGGGTTTGTGAAGAGTATCCCGTGGGAACAGCCATCCCTGCTCATCTAGAAGATGATCAGTTGTCAGGAGTGATACCTCAAGGAGGTGCTCTAATATGAACTTGGAAAGAGCGATAACTCTCTAAGGATATAAGTGGTAACCCAATAAATTATTTAGATCATTGCTTTATCTTCACAAATCAATTATATATTACTGCATTTTTAATTCAATTGAATAAGTACTTGGTGGATCCAATAGAAAAAGTGAAACTTTCATCCCGGCTGCTGTACCATGGGAAAAAAGTCACGGTACCTTGTTAACTTTTAGCGAGGTTCAGCACGTGATCGGTGGTGTGACTAGGTCACTAGCGCGTTGACTCACGAAGGTGATGTCGGCACTGGTGGCTAGGGTTTCACCATGGACAAAAAATAACCTCGAAGCCAAAAGCCGAAGTTGATTAGATCGGAACACCTACCGTTAGCCTGAGCATGCTCGCGTATAATCGAAGCGATAAGACTTACACCACTTCTAATACTTTGTTTCTTAAGTGATATTTTAGATGAGAGAGGGTACAATATTAGTGTCGTTAAGAAATAAGTTTTTAATATATGTATATGTGTTATTTATTTATTAAGATTTTTTAAAATAATTTATTATCTTACAATCATTTTAGATTTCTCGAGCTACTTTGTTCCATAAGAAACGAGTATCACCTCTTTTTCTTAAAAAAAAACTTACCACATTACTTTTTTACTTACGTGGGCACCTAACTAATGTCTAACAAACCAAATATGTTGAGTTTTGAGAGATACCTTATAGTCTTATATTTTTAATTTTATTTTTGGAAGACATAATGACGTTACATCTTGTAGCAGCAACGCCTTTGGTGTATGAATAGTTAATGGTGTAGTCGGACTCAACTGGAATAATAATTATTGCCATGTTTTTAGTAGTATGGTTAGCCATGTTCTGTGAGTTGGTCACTTACTATCACCCCGGTTCTTTGAAATGTTAAATATTTGTGAATGTGGTTTCCAAATGGTCTCTGCTCTTTTCCTAAACAAAATGAAAACATAAAACATGCTTTTAGCTTGGATGAGCGGTTGTTGGGCTGCCGACTGTTTTGTGTGTGTCTTTTACATTGCATGGAAGACGCACGTACACTACGATCACAATGACGCACACGTCCGAATGTGTCCCTTTTCACACGCCAGCAAAATTTTAACATTGGAACTCTCGTATGCATAAAAGGTAAGCACCTGTTAGTACTCCGTAGTACTGTGCCCAAGTGCAGTGAACCTCAGTAGAGTGGAGCTTGAGTGAGCCTAGGTAACCATAAAGTGGAGCTGACTTGTCAGGTGTGGTGGTGGCGGCCCATGATGTGGCAGAGAGGGGATAGTTAGGGGTGAAAATGGATGGCAGAATTCCGAATTATCCGATTTCGTATCTGTTAAAATACGAATATGAATATTCGTATCCGTATTCGTTTCTGAAATGGATACTAAAATAGATATATCCGAATTCGTTTTCGAGATTCAGATTCAAATGTGGATATCCGAATTCAAGATATATCCGATTCGTATCCGTATCCACCAACTAGGGAACCAAATTTTGCTAAAGTTTTAGAAATTTCAGATATGAACGAAATTCCAACCCAATCAAATTGGAACAAATTCAGTTAAATTTGATTAAAAATTTAAATTTCCAACATGAATTTTGAACAAAATTTCTAAAATTCTGGCCCAATCAAATTAGAACAAATTTCAGTCGAATTTTATCAAATTTTATCAAAAATTTAAATTTCCAACCTGAATTTTGAAGATCGAGTAGATATCCGAATGCAGATTCGTATTCGAACTATCCGATTCATATTCGTATTCGAGGATATCCGGATCCGTATTCGCATTCGGATTAAAATGTGGTAAATCGTACCATCTGAATTCGATTCCATACGTATTCGATCCGTTTCCATCCCTAGGGATAGTGGTAGCAAAGGCTGGCCACAGCCTACCATTAGGCTACTTGAACTTGATCTGTTAAAAGTTTTATTAGAAATTGGCTTGTCTGACATTCATGAGCTTAAACGAGCCGAGCTCAAATCTGGCTTGAAACTTACGAGTCTCTTATTTTTTAATAATTTATACATTTGATTAGGAATAGAGAAGAGAATTTATTAATAATTTATACATTTGATTAGGAATAAAGAATAATATTTATGAATTTTATCTATTAATGAGTCTACTCGAACCTACTCAAGTCGAGTCAAGCTTCAATCGACCCAAACTTAGCTTATCTCTAAGTTTGGTCAGCAACTCAGGCTCAAGCTCGAGTTTCTATCAAGCTCAAACTTACCATGTCAGGCTGGTTTGAGCTCGGTTGGTTAACAGCCCTAGCCCTGGACTGTCAGCATGTTTGGATGTGGCGACATGGGATCAGTCGACAAGCGAGTTTTATGGAGGCTGGTCAATGGATCAAACAGAGGAGAGAGCAAGGGTGAGAGGAACAAGAGTGGATAGAAGTGCACAAAAGGGTAGCTAAAAGTTATCAGTGGCACCCAGGAATCATCAAATTTTGAGTGACCGGTTAGGGATCATAACAACTTTTATTGGCACATAAGAATTTTTAGCGAAAAGCTCATTGTCATGGCAACGTGTTCTTCCCGAGCTGAATGTATGTTACGTTCAGGAAAAATAGAGGGCCATTTCTCGAAAAAGGTCGTCGCCATATCTGCCTCTTCTTCTCTAGCCGAATGCATATTATATGCAGACAAAATAGAGGTCTCAAAAAGGGCTATAGTCCTGTCTGCCTCTTCTTCTGGAGCTGAATGCATATTATATGCTGAAAAAATAGAGGCCTCGAAAATTGCCATGGTCATGTCTGCCTCTTCTCAACCTGAATGTATTAGTGACATTGAGGTTTGAACTTCCTTTTCTTTTCTCTACTAGTAGTGTTCTTTAGAAAGAAAAGGCAGAGACGCTGAGAAACTCAGATTAGTACAAACAGATTCTAATAAGTAATCAGCACAGACAAAAAACAAATGGGGAGAAAAAAAGAAGAGACGAGGAGTCAAGTCAACAGAAATGTCCAAATGTGTCTCTCCACAGCAGTTCCATTTCGCATTTGCAAGCGCAGAGCTGGACCCTGCCATGTGATGGTGATGGCCAAATTGTTTGCTGCAAATGCTCCGGTGGTGCACACATGTTCAACCAGCGGAGAGAACAGAGAACTGCTAGAATTGGCTTGTGCCGGGTCGTCGACTCGTCGTTGGTTATTGCAATGTCGTTGTCAACTGCGCTGCCAGTCTGGGGAAAGCATCTCTCTACTCTATCTCTTGCGTTGCGCTGATCCTGCTGATTGACGGAGTCGGAGGAGAGGAGATCCTCTTAATAAAACGTGGTGAGGGTGGTCTTCTGTCACCCCCCGTCTTTGCCACGTCTCGCAGGCGGAGGAGAGGAAGCGGCTGACCGGCCACAGATCGATCCATCAGCCATGGGCGACGCTGATGCCAATGTTCCTGGCGGTAGGTGTCACAGACCTCTCTCTCTCTCGGAGCTGCGAGAAAAGGGAGGTCAACGTCTTGGATCGGAAATGGCCGATCAAGGCATCTCCCAAGATTTTCTTGCTCCTCCCTGTCAGTTTTGTCGAGTGTCGACATGCCATGCCTGGGATTCTTGCGCTAAACAGCTTTCGTTTCCTATTCTACACAGGATATTTCGTCGGTCGGCCGGCGAACTTCGCGGATGAGCAACCACAAGCAGCTGCCGCTGAACCGAAGCCGGCGAACACACAGATTCCCGGTGGTACGTCACATAACCCACTAATCCACAGAAACGTTTGTTGGATTAATTTTTTTGTTGAATAACTTTGCTTTTTGATCCAAATAAGATTACTTCATGGGGACCCCGGAGAATCTTCGGCCTACTCAAGCGACGGCGACTGAGCCGGCACAGCCGACCGGTGAACTGAAGAGATCAAGAAGCTTCCTGCCATGGTACCCCTGCTGTAGTATACGAACAATAACTAGTTTTAGAGATCACTTAACTGTTGAACTAACATCAAGTCAACAGCTTTATTTGCTCTATAGTTTCGCAGCTAATCTTATTTCTTACCCCAGCTTCTCTTGTCTCAACGGCGGCCAAGTTGCAAACTAGATGATCAATCGACAAGCCCGGCGGGGTAATTACCTGCAAGATTCAGCGAAATTTGGACTGGGAGACAAGCCTCGACTTGTATCTGTGTTGTAGGTTCTGTTATCTGGAAGATGTTCTATTTTGAGAACCTTTGCGGTACACCATGATACTAGATGGTGAAGAGTATTATTATTGTGATCTAACCGTCTATTTTAGTAGGTATTATTGTAATTATCTTGATACCCTTAGGGGTAATTACGTTATTGACTGACCGGACTTCGGACCTTCGCCACCCATCATCGACCGACCGACGGAGGGTGGAAACCCTAATAAATGAAATAAACAGAATAAGTGAAAGCTTATCCGAAGAATAAACTAACATTTTGACCTTCCCTAATTAAACATATAATTTACAAGTTTATCATGTTTTTTTATTTTCAATCCTACCCTTATGATACATATGATACTCTTTAATGATACCCATAATACTGATGGACGATAGAGTATCATTGGGCCAATCTAAACCACAGGATGAAGAAAATAAACGATATACACTCATTTAGGTGTACTGTAAAAGTCCTCTCTATTTTTCCTCGGAATTTGATGCCTCTTATTCATTCCAACCAGAAGTGCAAATTCGATGAACGCCTATTCTGATCTGTATTTGTACTTTGTCTTTATTATTTTGTACTCTGAAGTGAGTATTCTCTAATTCCTCGCTGTACATTGTCAAAGATGTGTTGGTTCCTTTATGTAATGATGAAGTGACGTTGAACGGATTTATGCTTTTATAATTATTGTGTGCTCTCCTATATCGTATAAAGCCAATCCAACTTTAGAAGTTCTCCCTTACAAATCTGTTGTATACATGTATACTTTTGCTAGTTGGCGAAAGATAAAATTATAGATAGGAATGGCAATTTAATCTGATTACCTGTTTATCCTTGGGTAATTACCTAATGGGATCATGTATGGTTCAAATTTGGTACCTGCGGGTACATTTGTAAGAAAAAAATAGTATCCGATGAGTATACTGATATAGGTATAGGTAAGGCGTACCTGAACCCATGATACCCATTTACCCGTATAGTCTCTCTCTGATAGGTGGGCCAAATCCTACAAACCCTACTCCCCTTCTGGCCTGCTCAGTTCCTCGATCCTCTCATCTACCTGTTGTCACCCCTTACTCCCTTCTCTCATGCGTCAAGCCCCTTTTCACAGAGTCACGAGTGGACTCAGATCAGGCCACCAGCCTAGCCCAGTCTCTGCCCAACCCAGCACCTCGCCTCTGCCTCCTAGTACTCCGCGCCACTGCCAACCCAACATCGTGCTATTGGCAAGCCCTGGCCCGCCGCCTCCCAGCACCACGCCGCCGCCAGCCCAGCACTGCACAGCCACTGAGCACACCTCGCCGCTGCCTCCTAGTACATTGCACCGCCACCTCCTAACACATCGCGCTGCCATTGCCCAGCACACTACAGCCGCCCGGCACACCATTGGCGCCTAGTTTGCTACTTGCTACTTGGACCATTAAGTCAATTATTGTCATGTGATGTTTTTGCTGGAGTTCTAGACGCCTAGACCCTGGACTCAATATTGATGTTGTGAGGATCGGTGACATCCTAAGAGGGTAGTTGAATTAGGGCATTTAAAAATCTAACCTAATTGGCTCCAAAAACCTCACAAGATAAATCTGTATCAATTTCTATTTAAATATGCTCTAGGTATATCTAGTGTATCTATAGGTTCCAAAAACTTCACAAGATAAATATATATCAATTTCTATTTAAATGTGCTCTAGGTTTATATAGTGTATCTATTCTACTACTTAAAAGGTTTGCAACCTATAGCCAATCCTAACAAACTACTCTAGGAAAGTAAATGCACAGATATAGATTGCAAGAATGTAAATGCGTAAGTGTAAATAAGGTAGACAGATAAACTCGGCACGAGGGATTTTTATCCCATGGTATCGATGGCATGAATATCACCCCTAGTCCGTGTTAAAGCTTTACCAAGGATATACTTCCGGATGGCACCCGATCACAGCTCTTGAACCATCAAACCACCAAGGCAAGGCCTCAAATCGGATGAGCCACCAAGCCACAAAGACAAGACCTCACCACTAGTCTCTCTTTCGATTGCTTGCCACCATGATCACTTTAGAGCTTGAGCCACCAAGGTAAGGATCTTCGCGACCCTATACACAGGTCTTGCCACCGCTCTGCACCAAGTTAGAGAGTCAACAAGCTTGAGCAACTTTAGATCTCTAGGAAGTAATCATCTAGCAACACTCTATTTAGGCCTATAACCACTAATCACTTACTAATTGTACTTAATTATCATGGATGATCACTTTAAGCATTTTGGTGGCTTGGATGTCTTCTCAAGTGTCTATGTGTTTCTCTGAACTCCAACAACATGCCACACCTTCAAATTACTGAGTGGAGGGGTATTTATAGCCTCAAACCCAACAACTAGTCATTTTCACAATAGCTCAGAAAAGCTGTTAACAAAGGATGATCTAGTGAGAATAGTAGTACTAACACCGAATTATCTCGTGAGTATATCTTCAGAAACTAGCCCTTAGTACTCCCACTCAAAGCCTCTATAAACACCGGATACTCCGGTGTATACTACATCTCTATCACCAGACTATCCGGTGAGTACATTTGATCTATCTGAGCCTTTGCAGTCTCTCTGTGTAAATTGCTCCGGTGTAATCCTCCGGTGCACTTTCTCTTGACACTGGACCATCCGATCAGTTCAGCATCATTCTTCGACATTTGGAATCAGCTCTGTAAGAAATGCTCCGATAAAACCTCTGGTGGACTGACTTCCCATCACCAGACCTTCTGGTCTATTGTTCTTCGATCTACAACGCTTCCAACTCTCTCTACAAGAATTGCTCTCTGGTGAGTTCAACACACAGAGCACCAGACCATCCGGTGAGAGCAATTCTCTTAGAACTTCTCTAATTCAGTCAATCTTTGTCCCGACTATGGTGACTACTTTATGTATTGTATCCATAAGACCTACTAAAATATATACTTGACAAACATGTTAGTCTCAGTTTTTATGTTATCATTAATCACTAAAAATATAATCATGATCTAATAAGACCATTGTCGCTACACATGTAATATTGATTCAAGAGTATTGGTAGTACCTTGTTATTTCTGCTGCCTAGAAGTAGAACATGAAGGATTCAATGGTCCAGGCGTCTACCAGTTCAAATGAAGGATGACCACTTGTAACCAATTTGGTACCTTGTTATTTCTGTTGGAGTGTTCTTAAGTTGTGGACAGAGTCAGTTTGAACTGCAAAAAAGTATGTTCATTCTACTAACTAACTTTCAAGAAATGTTCATTGATGAAGCTGTTGCCTGTTCAAAATGGGAACATCTGCACTGAAGTTTGTAAGTCTCTACTCCAGAACTTTTCATGCTGTAAGGCAACTGGATGATGATCTGGAAGTTGCATTAGAGCTGTGTGCTAGTTATCACTACTAAAAATTATTGTTGTATTCATTTCGCAAAAAGACATTTGAAAGAACTGTATTGCTGTATTTTTTAATAACACTGTATTGCTGTATTAAAATGGCCCATGGGTAAACGGGTATACCCACGGGTGACGGGTACCCGCAAGCGACGGTTTTCCCACTCTTCACCCGTGAGCCTTTGCAGGTATACCTACATGTGTGCTAAAACTGACAGGTATGGATATAGGTCAGCACTATCCGTACCCACCACACCCAATTGACAACTTAATTATTGTTTTTTTTAACACGAGAATAGACACAGAGAGTTTCCAAATTGTTTGAAAATATTCAACTTGATTTTGAGAGAACTTCAACTAGAATCAAAGAAAAAACATTCCAAGATTCGTCGTGACAGTGGTGACACAACATCCCTCGTGATGACCTATTTTAGTGACAGTGGTGACACAACATCCCCTATGAGGACTGTTGACACTGGTTATACTTGCAATATTATTACCACAAGCGTACAAATCATTTGTGTTCCAAGATTATCGTATTCATAAGGATAAACAAGTAAACCTAATAAGATTAACTACTTTATACTAGCAGATCAGCTCTATTCTTGAATGTAATTGCATAAGAGATGGTTGGATGATTGCGATGGTTTTGGGAAAGCATATGTGAAATAGATAGGTCAACATGCATTATCTAGATATTAAGTAAGCTCTATCTCGGTATCTATTATTGTGATCCTTAGCCAGAAAGATATTATTGCATGATATATAAGAATTATTTTTAAATCTATTATTTCCTTCAATTATTACCTACTAACCCTCAATGACTCTCCCTATTCCCTGTCACATAGTGGGGTAATATTTCAAATCTCTCACTTTTTAGTGATAAGACCTAAGCAAATAGACACACAACTAATAAATGCAAGACAACTCACAAAAGTCAATATGACCAATAGAATAATAGAATACTTGGATCTACCTCAAACATTACAACCAGGTTAAATAGAGACGACTAGTAACATACTTGCTTAGGCTATACCTTATAGGGATCAGTGACGTCTTAAGGGGGTGAATTAGCATATTAAAAACTAATTGGCTCCAAAAACTTTACAAAATAAACCTATATCAATTTCTATTTAAATGTGATCTAGGTTTATCTAGTGTATCTACTCTACTGTTCAAAAGGTTTGCAACCTATAGCCATAGCAAACTACTTCAGGAATGTAAATACACAAAGATAAGTTGCAAGTATATAAATGCGAAAATGTAAAGATGGTAAAGAGAGCAAACTCGGCGCAAGGGATTTTTATCCCGTGGTATTGATAGTATAAACGCCACCCCTAGTCCACATTGCAGTAGCCACCTAGGCTATAGCTCCCAGACAGCACCCAATCATGACCCTTAAGCCACCTAGGCATCAAGTAGGTTGAGCCACCAAACCATCAAGCCAATACCTCACCACAAGCCTCTCTTCCGGTCTCTTGCCGCCGTCTTCACTTCAGAGCTTCAGCCACCAAAATAAGGGTCTCTGTGTCCCCGTACAAGCGTCTCACCACCGCTCCACACCAAGTTGGAGGGTCAGCAAGCATGAGCCATCAAAGCTCACAGTGTCGGGGAGTCACCAACCCAAGATGCCAGCATACCACTTAGTACAATGTAGGATCACTCCTTGATCCTCTCTCTAGGCCACAACACCTAGCAACAACTCTCTCTAGGCCTAATAGCACCAATCACTCCCTTAATCATGTAGTTATTGCCTTGGATGATCACTTTTAGCACTTTGGTGGCTTGGATGTCTTCTCAAGTATTTATGGGTTTTCCTGGACTCCAGCGCACTCAAATGGCTGAGTGGGGAGGGGGTATTTATAGCCTCAACCCCATAAACTAGTCGTTTCCCTAACGGTCATATTTTTTTCTTAACATAGAATGTTCCAGCGTGTAGCTTTTCTAAACATCGGACCATCCGGTGTGTGGTCCACCCTCGCAGCTTCCCAATGCCAGCTATCACTAGCCATTAACTAGTCGTTGCATCTCTGAAATACTCTGACGAAGCATCCTCTGTATGCGCCAGACCATCCATCATGTGTAATTCCATCTCCCACTGACCTGATGGGAAATCCTTTTGGAAAATGCTCCGGCGAAGCCTTGTTGTATGCGCTGGACCATCCGATGTACACATGCTTGAAAATCAGCTCCTAGAAAAACACTCCAGCGTAGCCACTTCTTCATTACCAAACCATCCTACATGTACAACCTCTGAACTTTCTTCTGAGAATACTCTGGCGTGTACAAACTCTAGAACACCAGACCATCTGACTTGTACATTTTCCTGGGACTTGTCCAATTCAATCAATCTTTGTCCCGGCTATGGTGGATTCTTCATGTATTGCATCCATAAGACCTACTAAGACATATACTTGACAAACATGTTAGTCTCATTTACTATGTTGTCATTAATCACCAAAATCAGTTACATACCCTAAAAGGACTATGTTCGCTACAATCTCCTCCTTTTTGGTGATTGATGACAACACAACCATAACAAGTGGCAAATAATAAATGATACCAACTATAAAGAGCACAAAAACTTACCACTTTGCTTGGATGTATGGTAAGAACAATCAATGATATCAATTGTAAAGAAACTAATGATACCAAATTTGAAGGGCAACAAAGATACCAATTGAAAATATACTAATTGTAAGGGAAAGATCACATCTTTATCATACCTTGTTCTTAGTCTACCTTTTGCTCTGACTGTCATGGAGACATTTCTCTCCATTTCTCCATCACCACTATTTCCCTTAATCGACCTATGCAAGAGCTCCAGCTTGTTGTGCACTCTCTTGATACCACTTGTAACCTTGATACCATTTGTGGATGTATTGAAATCGTTGCACACTTCTTGCATCTTCTTCTCCCCTATTGTCAACCTTGGCAATCCTAGGCATCTTGCTTCCTTGCTTGTTCTCCTCTAGGCATGCCATCTTGATTTGGTTGCCAAAACTCTCCCCCTTTGTCAACAATCTCAAAAATACTACACACACATGTTGATCTCAAGGGAAAATATTAGAGTATTCAGGAGAGATCTTCATGAACCATGATCCAATAAAATGATAGAAGTTGAAATCCAATTGAAAGATATGATACCTATTGTAGAGTAAATGATATCAACAGTAGGTATGCATACCAATTGTAGAGATGCAATTGAAATGAGAAATGTGGATACCATTTGAAATGAAAACACATGGATCATAATTTATTAAAATCACATAATATGGTCTGAATTCGCCCCTATATGTGTATACATATGATGAGAGTGAAACATATGCACAACTAGACAATATGAATAAATATAAAGTTCATGCCATATTATGTATGGAGGTAGTTTATATGTACGAACAAATTGATAATAATACAAATTGACGAATAAGCATTGCATACCTCCGGAGACTTAAAAATTACTCTATAAGACTAACAAAAACACCACTTGAAGCACATGTTAGTCTCAAAATCACAACCCGTAGGATAGACTCCCCTAAATATGTACATACAAGTATCGAATACTTGTGAGAGACATGCACTTGTCATTTGATAACAATGGGGAATTTATCCTATAGATTAGGCTCGTGACACATAAAGGATACCAATTGTACAAATATACCATGTAAAAAACCTACAATTAATAAACCATATAGGTTGCTCATTGGTTAGGGAGAAACACAAGAAACCTACCATATATCAAAGATATGCACATGCAATCCTAGTCAAGTCAAAGATACTAGATGCAAAGCAAAAGACATAAACAAAAATCTAGGTAGCATTACCGCTTTTACTTTTGGATGGAGAATTTAGGTATATGATGACTAAAATCTTCATTAATGCACCCACTCTTGTAAACTTGACTTCTTTGCTTAAACATTCACTTCATCTTGTGATTCAAGTCTCTGAATCCCCCGAGCTGATCCGTGGACTTCAAGTCTTCTTTGAAACACAAACCGATGGGGCCCATTTATGTTTGTGATGACTTTCTTGGGCACCCAAATAGGTTGGTTCCACCCCTGATCGTTTCTCCTAACCATGTGTGCAACCATTTTGTCATTGTCTTCTTCGTGAGCTTGTAGTGGTTGCTCTTGGTCTTAATTTTGTAGTTGGGCTCGATGTAGAAGTTGGGGGTCTTGTTTGAGAAGTTCATTGCCTTCTTCTTCTTCTTGATATCCTTCTTGACTTGAGGTCTTCTTCATGACACTTGAAGCATATCACATTGGACACCGTGTTGTTACAGTTATCTTGATGAGATTGGACATGATTCTTGCCCTATAATCTTGCTAAATCCTTATTGAGATTCTCCACTTCTTCCTTTAGCTCATTATTCTCTTGTGCAATGAGATCATTACATGGTTCTACAATAATATTCTCAATACATGTCTTATTGCAAATGGGTGAGCTATATAGATCAATCAAATCACCACAAGAAGTGAAAGCATCTATCTTAGGATTAAAATTAAAGAGAGAGGTAGATTGATTCAAAGGGGCCTTAAGCTGAGATTCAATGTCCTCAAGTTTTTCCTTAAGCTCTTCATGATCCTTATTTAGCAATTCAAATTTGCTCAACAATTGTTTATAATTGGAAACAAAAGAAGAATGAATGTTATTAAGAATATTGAATTTCTTAAGTTCTTTAGCTTATTTCTTTAAGGCTCTTTGTTACTCATTGATCAATTCAAGAAGTTCTTCTTGAGAGAGTGAATCCTCATCAGATTCATCATCACTTACATCATTTTCCATACCTTTGACCATAAGGCACTTGTGTGATGATGAATTGTGTGATGACAACCTTGAAGAAGAGTTTCTCTTGGAGTAGTGAATGGTGAAGCTCTCATCACTTGAGTTTGAATCTTCATCTTCAGTCACTAATCTTCCTATGCTTGCAAACATTTTGCCTCTTCCCCTTGTCTCCCTCTTGTTCTTGTTCTTGGTCTTCTTCTCCTTCTTGATATGATCAATTGTGATGACCAAATCTTTCATAAAGATTTGATAATTAATCTTGGCATTGATCCTCTCAAGGTCCTTTTTCAATCCTAAGATGAGCTCTGCGATCTTGGGATCCATTCTTCATTACTTGAGGTGTTTTGCTTGTCTTCTTCATCGCTCTCTTCATCTTCATCACCATCATTTTCACTTGAGCTTGACTATTGCTCTTATCTTCTCATCTTTTCTTCCATGTGTGGGAAAGGAGCTTGCTTTCTTGTGAGGGCAAGGTTCTTAGCACCAGATGAGGAGGAAGTTTTGACCTCTATGTTCATAGTCATCTCATGGGTGGTGATCTTGTCGAGAACTTGATTTGGAGTTATCTTGCAAATGTTGTTGTTGTCGTAGATGATGGACACAATCAACTAATACTTTGGAAGAAGAGCTTAAAATATTCACCACTTGATCATCTCCAATTGGTGTCAAATCTAGCCCATTAATCTTATTGATAAGAATATTCAAATGTGAGTACATGTCATTAGCACTTTCATGTGCAAGTTGTTTAATGCCATTGAACTTAGTGACTAGCACATGATATTTCTCATTGCGCACATCCTTTGTGCCTTCATGTATTTCTCTTAAAATTCAGTTTCATAATAACAAATATATTTTATATTAGTAATATTTTGGTGATCGTCTCGATGGCTAAAATGGCATTCCTTGTGTCTACAAGGAGTACTTTTCGAGCATGTGATTTATACTATTTTTAGCTACTAATAACAACTAACAAATTAATAGACTATAGAACTGGCCATAGATGTTGGTTCATCACTGCCGGTTGTGCAAGAACGACAATGAAAATGTATCACTGTCGATTCTTAATCTCTCATGCCTGAACTATGATGGAGTCGCTAAGAACAAACACTGATAGTCAGTACTAGTGCCGGTTTGTAACATGAACTGGCACTGATATCCGACTATCAGTGCTAGTTCTAGCCACGAACCGCCTAATAGTCTATCCAGACTTGTAATTTTGATTGATTCTAGTTTTGGCTTTCCCTCATGTTTGGTTCCAGAGATATTTTTTCATGGCTCCTCTGTCTTATATCCTCCACCATGTCTCTCTTGCTTATCACCTACCTTGCCACCTCCCCCACCGGCCTCCTCCCCTACCTCCTCCTGTAGTGGCCTCCTCCTCCTCCTCCTCCCCTCGCAAGATCCATGGCGGGATCCAGTGGGGATCCACGGTGGGATCCAGCCATAGATCTCGCTAGGGGAAGAGATACATGCCATCGAGCTGGTGCCGGGAGCAGACGACGGATGTCGGTGCATGTGGACGGTGAGTAGGGGTGCGACATGTTTTGTTGCGGCAGCCTTCATGCCGCTGCGTCTGGATGTGCATGTGTGTGTCATCAAGCTGGGGCCGGGAGCGGACGGCGGTGCGATGCGGATGGAAATCTAGGGGCGCGGTGTATTCTGTGGCGGCGGTCTTCATGTCGCCGCATCTGGATGTGCATGTGTATGTGTCATCGAGCTGGGGCCAGGAGCGGATGGTGGACTATGGTGCAATATAGATGACGAGCTAGGGGCGCAACGTATTCTGTGGCGGTGACCTTCGTGCCACCACATTTGGGTGTGCATGTGTGGGACATCGAGCTGACCATCCGTGTGGGGTGGTGTGTTCAGCAAGGTCCACAATGGCGATCCGAGCTCCAAAACAACAAGTGGAGTGGTGCTGGGCTCGAGTGGCTTCGGCTCGAGCCTAGATTATTATTTTTTTGTTTTTGGGAAATGACTTCACTACTGGATTTACAACCAGCAATGATAGCGCTCGATTTTCACTACCGAGTATTCACTGCTAGAAGCAAAACCGACAGTGAAGGTCGATTTGCAACTGACAATGTTAAGCTGATCTGTAGTGGTGGAATGCGAGCAAGCGAGAGAGGAGATTGAGATAGAATGAATAAGATGAGATACCCAAGAGCCCCCTAGATGGCGAGCCATGCGACAAGCCACAAGACTGAGCATCCGATCCTAAGATTTATGTGATTGCCCTCACACAGGAGCGCGACGTGGATACGCTTGACCAACTCTATCAGCGTGTGGCATCTACCCACCGGCCACTGGCAACACAATGAAGTTGAGCTGATCTGGAGCTCGATATGCCTCTGCAGTTGCTTGTGCGGCCTTCTTTACTCTCTCTCTCTCTCTCTCTCTCTCTCTCTCTCTCTCTCTCTCTCTTCTATGAACGCTGAGTGGCATCCCACCTTCTCCCTCTCTAACACATGGACCCCTTAAAGTAGTGGACCCAACCAAGGACAAAATAGACTTTTCACACACCTCTCTAAGGAAATTATATATTTTTGATGTGATATCTAGTAGTAAATAACCTTGAAGATAGAGTATCTTTCAACAAAGAATAATTTTTTGTTGTCTTTCAGTGAATTGACTCAACTCATGTTGTCATCTCCACGAGCTAAATCTGCCTAATGTTTTGTAGCTTGTGTTGAGATGTGAGAGGTTTTTTCCTTTAAAATTCAAATATAAAAATGAAGTCAGATTTAAATTTGAGCAAATTCCATGAGAAAAAAAAAAGAGAAAGAGGAGGTCTCAGATTGGTGGGCCTCTTTCAAGCCCATGAGGTCGAGCAGCCCACTCGGCCATGCTATCCACCGTACCCTCATGGGAGTGTTCGAGGAGAGGCATTACCGGCTCTTAAGAGCTGAGGCTCGTCCACCCTAGACGGAGTCCAGCTCTTGAGAGCTGAGGCTCGTCCACCCTAGCCAGAGTCCATTTGTGCTCCTGACGATTTCAGATGGAGGCGTTGTGCACTCTCTCTTGGCTCAGGTGGATAAGAGTTAGGGCGGTTCCTTTTTTCGGATTGATCTTTTCGAGCCCTCTCTCTTCTCCTCCTGCCTACTCCTCTCCACCCTCCTCTCCGCGATCCCTTTCTCTTGTTCCGTGGCTGCACCTCGTCAGCTCCGGTAAGGGTACTCGCAACACGTTGGTGCACCTCCCCTGGTCGTGTGTGCCCCATCGTCTTGCACCAACTGGTCCTTGCGGGATTGGTTATGGTGCGGTGCGATGGAGCTTTGCCTCAAGTATGGGGGGTGCTTGTGCCTTGGCCGTGGTGGTGGTGACGCTGTTGTGGCAGAGATTTGTGTCGCATCTTGTACGCGTTTCTACAAGTGGTCTTGCCGAGCACATTCCGTGTGTGTGGTGGTTGAGCCATGTGTGTGGCTTTCTGGCGGAGCTTGCCTCGTGTGCCTGCTCTGCTGGTGGTGACCACGCTTTGGCGTTGGTTGTCTCGGGTTGGTGTTCGACAACAACCTCTCTGGCCAGGAGCTAGACCTCTCTCTGTTGTGGTGTTCCCTACTCCTCGGGTACTAGCTATAGTGTGCCTTGCAGCTGGTACAATAGCATTGTATCTCAAAGAACACACACTCTGTCGACCTCAGCATAGAGGGGTGTCTCTGTTTTTTGGGACAACGCTGCTACTGCACACCTTGCCTTCAGCTCCTTGGTTGGATAGTAAGTCCGTTCCAACAGCTTCTTTTGTTTCCTGTCTAGCATGCTATCTCTTGATCTAGGTCAGTATTGATAAATTTACATCCTAGTTAAGTGGGAGTGATGCTCTATGACGACAATAGGCTCAGTATAATTCGTGTGTCAGTTTTGCACATTTCCTAGGCTATAGTCGCTAGTTCATGTTCGGTGTCTATCTTTGTGAGCCGTTGTTTCCATTTATCTCTCTGTTCAGTGGTTTTGCTCTGTCCTGGTGGATTCAGTGGTAAGGTACTTGCTAATAAACATCATAATATCTTGGTTAGCTCAGTCTATCATTTTGTGGTGAAAGTTGTCACATTAATTAGTAAAACTTAGTAAGCTTTGGATGGCTATTAGTAAAACTTAGTAAGCTTTGGATGGCTGTTAAGTCAGTAACCCACACTGAGAGCAATTCTATCTTTTTAACACATGCTGAGCTTATTTATATGTTAATTCACCTCTTTATGTCAATTGTCTTATATGATATATATCCTTGTGAACATGAGTAAAATATATTTTGTCATATTTACTGTTGAAATGCTCATGTAGTCCATGTGAGATTGATTTTTTTGCAATCATATTCTATTCATATGTTTAAATTCAAAATCAATTTAATCGGAATGTTACTTAAATGTACTTTGAAACAACATGTTGTTGATCTGACGGTGTTTAATTAAGTTTGTAAACATGTACATGTGCCCATCTCCTCAATCCTATACATGTATATCATCTCAGGAAATGATATTTTTGAATAGCGAGATCAGAGCTGTAAGCTGCCATGTGACGCTGACGGCGAATTCGGTAGGCAAACTAGGGCCCTGGTGGCTTCGTTGTTGATTTTGATGATAATATAATCTCGTGCTCCCGGAGCTGAATGGTCGCCAGCTTGGCCAAGGCATCTCTCCCTACTCTTCCCCCTCGTGTTGCTCCTACAAAAATGCATCTGGGCGGCCTATTGTCTCCTCAGTCCTAGTCGTCTCCACGGCTCTCTCGCGCGGCTAATCGCCGTCAGCAAGAGTGGTGGCAGCTAGCTGACCGCTCGGAGATCCGCCATGAGCGACGGTTAGTGCCTCTGTGTGTGTGTGTGTGTTGTGTGTGATAAGCTGGTCAACTCAGCTATGATCTATCCACCTCTGTCACAGGTGAATCGGCGCGCGGCTGTTAGTGCACGATTAATTGTTTTGTTCATGCATCTTTATGAGTTCTATCTACCACCTTGCCATGATCTAGCTATTCCTGTGCTGAAAGCACATAAAATTTCGTTTCCTTCTCTGTCCGTACTAAAGCAGTCTACTTCGTTAGCCACCCAACGAACTACACCGCGGCGGAACCGGCACCGGGAAAGAAAAAAGAACCACAGGCCACCGGTGTGCGGAACCCGGTGAGCACGCAAACTACTGGTACGTACGTGCATGCTTTGCTTAATTAATTAATTCGTATGAGATGAGCTCATGAGCACAACTCTGTTAAGTGTTTTAGTGGCTTCCAACATTTGATTTTTTTTTAGCCTTCTGATTTGAGACGTGCAGCTCAGATTTAATCTAGCTTTGTCCTAAAAAAAATCTAGTGTTATTGGGGACTCCAACACCTAAATTTCTCAATTTACACCAACACAAAATTCAAGTGTTTCATGATCTTAAAACTTATGAATTTTTCTTACCTCATCTATCCATCATCATTGAGCACGAATATCTGGTGTTGAGGGGCTAAGAAACACTCCAGCGTTTTTTAGCTTTCCCGTAAACTAACCATCATTGTTGCCGGAACGCAAGATTACTTCGTCGGCCCTCCGGCGAACCTTGAGGAGAAGCAACAAGCACAACCGGGTACAGCAACAACATCGCCACCACCTCCTGCTGATGATAAGAACGGATCGAACTTCCTGGCCAAATGGTACTCCGATTAATTGGCATCTGAGCAGCTTACCTAGCGAACTCGCATCGACTAATCTGTTCTTTGTTAAGTAATGAATTGATTAATAATTGAATCTCTTTCTTGTACGTTCCGGCTGCAGTTGCCGATGCCTCTTCTGTGGTGGAGCTTCCAACGGATAAGATCGAGAGCTCTGTCACCGGTAGAGCGCAATCCATGGATGAAAAGATTCAAGTAAATTGGACGGAGGAGATTATATCTGTGTCTGAATTGCAGGTTTTGTCCCATGGAGGAAGCTACTCTTCAATTTTTCTTCTACATTTGATAATTGATAGTCATTTATATGGCTCGTACCAACAAATGCAGATTCAATGAAACTACCAATTCCAATACGTCACTGTCCTGTATTTTAAAATAATATCTTAGTCCGTTGCTATCAAGTATAAAAATCAGTCGATTTGTTTGGTGCTTTGAGTGTGGATTTTCCTTCATCTTCTGTGCTTTACAAGCACGAAAATATGCAGGGTGACATGGATTGCTGTGGTGGTAAAACCAGGTAACTTGGCTGGCCTCGTGGGCAGAGTGATCCAATAATGGTCACGTGAGCTCTGTGACGAAAAATTGGTTGAGTGATGAAATTGATAAAATAAAATATTTTAGTATAATGACATTAGGTTGATGCTCATATAATACTATGATGTTGCTTAATATGCTCATGGTAGTATAGTTTATACACTTTTGGTAGTGTAATTGTTGGATGCAATATACTCCTTTGAGTAGTTTTGCGGATTTATCTTAAATGAAGTTAGAAAGAACTTGTGCTTGTATGTATTTTCGTGTTTGTTCATGTGTAGGTGTTGCTTGGGAGCGAACGTGATCAATAACACGATTAGAATTAGGTTCTAGAAGAATTGAAATTTAAAACTATGTTCAAAGAGAAACCGAGGTTCTAATGATCAAGGATGCCATGTGGGACCTTAGGGGTACACAACAATGCATATGGAGGCGCCACACATGGTGACCGTAGATGTTGGTCTGACTGTGGGAAGTGGTCGTCTGACCGTCATGAGGTCAATTGGACCGTAGGAGGTGGTCCAATAGAAAGTCTCTATTGATACTGGTGGTGTGACAGTCAGGGTAATGGTCTGGCTGCTAGAGAAGGTTTCGGGAGAAAACCTTCTATTTGCTTGGGCGGTCTGACCGCTAGAGGGCTAGTCTAGTCACGGGTTGCATATTGATTGCAAATATTTCTGTTTGATGTTAGCGGTTTGACCACCAAGTAGCGCGGTCTGACTGTACAGGACATTTGGCTAGAATGTTATAGTTCGTAGCAAGAGGTTTGACCGTTGGGTGGTGTTGTTTGATTGTTGCACAATGTCCGAGTTGGGATTTACTCAAGACTCTTGTTTCCATACCAAGAAAGAAGGGATCATTGCTAGGGAGGCAACCAAGACCCAGAAGAGAGTCTAAGTTTTAGATTTTTGATAGAGAAATACATTTTGATGCCGATTTTGATCTAGATTGATTTAGCTGATAAGATTTTAACTAAAGTGAGAGAGAAAAGAAAGAAAGCTGGTTAAGTTTTGGGATTTCGCGGTGAATCCTTGTAAGGGCGATGCGATGATGCTCTTGTGAATTCATTAATGTAATAAAGACAAGTTTAGTAACTTCATGAGTTAGTGATTTGGTTCTTTTCTCCTCATTCATAGTTCTTTCCCTCCAAAATCATCCTAGGACATCTAGGTAAGGTTCTAAAAATTATAATTGATTGAATTTTCATAATTCTTTTTTAATCACAAAATTAGGGTTTAACCAAATTCTTGATCACCATATGTTACAGTCTACTTTCAAGGGTCATAATTCTTGATCTATAGATTTGATTGACTTGATTCTTATTGGGTTAGTTCCATAACATTGTCTAGTTTTTTCATTTACAATTTGAGGTCAATCATACCTACAGATATTTCTATATATTATTTTTAGTAACGTGACAACAGTCTATCTAGAAGTGGAATACAAGATTAGTTTGGATTTTTTTTAATAGGGTGAAGTAAAATTTGAAATGGACCCAGCAATCATTCATACCTTCAATTGTCATATTATAGAGTAATTGATTTTACAATTGGTATCAGAGGCTAAACTTTCTAATCGATCTTAATCGGTAATTAGAAAAATGACGTCGGATAGGTATTCCATAAAACTTGTGTTTTTAATGGTGTTAATTTTCAGTTCTGGAAGATAAAGATAGATGCTTACATTTAAGCTCAGGGCTTTGAAATTTGGGAGAATGTCTTAAACCCATATGAGGTTTCTGATAACAATGAAGTGATAACATAGAATATAGCCGCCATCGAGGTCAATCGCAACACAAGAAACTGGATTATCCAAGGCATGTGGAGAAGTGATTTCGATTGGGTTGTACATCTTAAGTCGAAGTACAAGGTATGAAAAACACTTTATGATTACAATAAAAGTTCATCTAACATAAAATAGGTACGTAAGGATTTGTATAAGAAAGAATATATATAAGATTTGAGATGAAGCCTTATGATTTCTTGATTATTTTTTTCTTGCTTTAATAAGATTCTTATCAATTTACATGTTGTTAATGTTTCATATGCGGATGTTAAAATGCACATCAACTAATATGAGCTTTAAATATGTTGGTATGTGAGATGAAAATAACATCTATTAGAGAGTCTATTGTCATGAGCTTACTTACATTAATTGTTCTTTATTTAAAATTGAAAACTCATGAATTATAATTTAGTAAATTCAAACTTCTCTAACTTTAGCATAGAAGTTATAGCCACGTTTGCCACCAATCAATCTCTGGCAGGGTTAACTGTATGGGTTGCAGCCGCTGGATGGTAGGGCCGGTTATTTTTTTTTAGAACACATCTGAGCGTGTATTTCATTAAGAGAAAAAGAAGTAACACGATCAGAGAGTTTTATCCGAGCCCAGCACCCGCCAGAAATTGTGGCGCGTCCGACAACCCGGGAAGCAGCAAAAAGGAAGGGAGATTACATTGGAAAAAAGTACAAGGATGACCAACATCGCTAGCTAAGAGGCTAAACTCGGAGGAGCTCCAGTAACCGATGATTGGAAATATGTGGCCAGTAAATTTGAATTTTGGGCAAAATTAGACTCTAGAAAAAAAATCAAACTGATCAATATTGTTCAAACTTTATTCGTTATACTGGTACGATTGATTTATCGACGTTTGCCGGCCGATAACCTTCGATATATCGCCGACATAATTAATACTGATCTCTTGTTATATGTAGCCCGTTTGCTTGCAACTGCTGCTAGGATTTCAGTCATCACGGACGACGAGCTGAGTCGGTCCAAGTATCTGCTGTCGCCACCGCTGTGCCATTTCACATCTGCAGGAGCAGAGCTGGCAGCTGCCATGTGATGGGTGCTGGCGAATTCGGTAGGCTGACTAGGGCCACTGGGTCGTTGTTTGGATAATTATTTTTTGAACCAAGGTTGTTTCGGGTAATTGTATCGGGATGTCGGAGTTGAATCATTGCCAGCCTGGCCAAAGCATCTCTCTCTACTCTTCCTCTCGTGTTCCTCCTACAATAAGTCGTCGGGGGCCGTCTCCTCCTTGGTCGTCGCGTCGACCTCGGCTCGTCTTGTTATAGCCGGGAGAGGCTAAGGGGAAGAGGTGGCAGTTAGCTGACCGGCCGGCGGTAGATCAGCCATGAGCGACGGTCATGGAGATGTTCCTGGTACTCTCTCTCTATCTATCTATCTCCCTCTCTCTCTCTCTCTCTCTCTCTCTGTGTGTGTGAAACTGGTCAACTCATCTATGATCTATTGCGAGCGATGAATTGGTGCTAGTTAGTGAAAGATTGTTCTTTTGTGGTGCATCTTCATCGGTTCTTTCCTGACTTCAAATCTTGTGGTGAAACTTTGGAATTTCTTTCCTTACCCTGGCTTGAATTCCTGCGGTGAAGATATAGAACTTTCTTTCCCTAATTTTCTGTCGGTACAGGAGGCTACTTCGTTGGCCGTCCAACCAACCACGCGGCAGTGCCGGAATCACAGGCCGCCGGTGAGCAGAAGCCGGCGACCACGCAAACTCCTAACGGTACGTCCTTCATTCTCTGCCTGCTCAATTCATCCAGGGACACGACGTTGTTGAGTATGCTCGATTTTCTAGCTTCTTGTTAAATTAAACTAGGATTTTTTTTCTCTCCCCGGATGTAAGGTTACTTCGTCGGCCGTCCGGAGAGCCATCACGAGCAGCAACAAGTACCGCAGCAAACCACTAATCCGAGCAGATCAAGCTTCTTGGCCAAATGGTACTCCAAATCTCCGATTAGTATATATACACAAGAAACTTATTTAGGGACCATCCGAGTTCACATCGACGTTCTTACTAATTAGCAACTGATTCTAATCTGTTTCTTCTGTCTGCAGCTGTCCATGCCTCGCCGGCGGTGGAGCTGCGGATTAGATGGACGACTCCCGGAGCACACCCGAGGAACTTATGAACGGCAACATTCCAGTAAATTTGCGCGGAGGCGGCTCTATGCCTCTATCTCTATATGAATTGCAACTTTCGTCCTTTGGAAGCTGCCCCTATTTCTTATTTTTATTGTTCCACATTTGACAATTGATACGTCCTTGTGCATCCGTACCGCTACCAGGAAATGCAAATTTCATCAAAAGTTGTCCATTCCATCCAGTCGCTGCCTTTTCCTTTTTCCCAAAGGATACTTGTTTTGTCTAAAACAATGTCAATTATGTATTGTTTATTTTGCTTGCTGAGGTTGTAAACATTTATTAATTGTGAGTTGTCTTTCCATGTACAAATATGTCAATCCAACCTTTTGAAGTTCTTCCTGGTAACTCGACATATTTTGTATTGGAAATTTTGAGTTTCATTCACATTTCAAGCAGTTTATTCAGAGCTTAAAATTATTGAGGAAAGAATAAGATTCTGAGAGAAGTTGATCAAATTAGATACTTTTTCGCTCATTCTCAAGCCAATGTCGCAGAGTAGAATGGTGCAGAGTTGTCTTCTGTCAAAATTGCTTGGCAAGAATATAAACGCAGGACCTTTGACTATAATACTATACTACATTGAGTTTCATTAAGTAATCACATAACCAAGAAACATATATTTTGTTGAGGAGAAATGGAAAATAATACAATTTCTTAATCACTTATTATTACTTCCTTATAATAATTGTGAGCCTGAAAAACACGTATTCCTGTGCTCTGCTCAAAATATGTTCCTGGTCTAAAAACAATATGCAGGAACACATTAAAATTAATTTAATTACTCTGAGAAATATGTTTACATAGTGAACCTAGTTTTCACAAAATAACATATTACATGTTTCTTAGTCAAAATTGTTTAGACATCTGCATATTTTCTAATACATAAATTTGACTATTACTCTTTTGTTTTGTTTTTATATTAGCAAACTTATTTGGCAAGGATGTTCATTAATATGTTGAAAACATTAGTTTGCAGATACTATCGTCTTGTGGCAAACATAATAACTTATGTATATTAGTTCCTAATTTTTGTGAGTTCAATATACATTGTAAAGACAACATCGGTTTGCAAAGGAAGAGAATAATAGTTTAATTTTATATGCTATTAGACCTATTAAAATAAATGAAAATGGTAGACAAATACAACTAAGACAATTAAAGAGTGCTATTGTACATCTAGGGTGTAGAATAGTTAGGAAATAAAAATGGACGGAAACAGTAGGAAAAATCCTTAACTATTTTTATTTTCACATTTTCTTTCGAAAACGGAATAGAAAACGGGTACAACCTCGAGAATGTTGGGATATAAAAAAGAACTAATCCGAACAAAAACACGGCGGTATTGGGAACCGATAATTTAAACCGGAAATACCAACTCATAGGATTTGTAACTGTAGAACTGCCGCAAACAAGATTAGATGTGCTGGATCTACAAGTAGTCATAAAAGGTCCTGACATAATGACATTGTTTCAGCAACAGCAGGACTCGTGCAAAAATGCTCTGAATTATGACTTGCAGCAGATATGTTCTGAGCACTGGTTGTAATTAAAGGTCCTACAGAATCGCCTAATCCAGACCGTGAAAGACAATCACGAGCAGTGCCTCCCCCTTCTTCAGTTAGCATATACATATACGTACAAAAACTCACCTAATCAGTACCAACAAGATATGCTCAGTATGACAGTATCTCAAAAGAATGTGGATCCGAGTACAAGACAGTTGTCCAAAAAAAAGTCAAGACACAAGACAGACTTTGAAGACACAAGACAGATTGTGCTTCAGGACTGTGTCAATCTCGGCGCTCCTCCGGTCCTCCTAGTCTCGCAAGTCAGGAACTCTAATGTTCATCGCACCACGTAACAATGAAGAAGCGGCAACAAACATAGCACTGGATAATTTCTAAAGCCAACACAGTTTCGTCACACTACCAGATGCATGTTTGCTATGAAAAAGTCACTATTTTGCAGGATACTCATTCGACTGATGCGCCTGTTCTCACCTCGTGCTTCTTCCGTAACTCTGTTCTTCAGATAGTAACAGGATTCTTCATACTGACCCAATGTTCCTGCTCTGAAAACGTAAAGATGCAATCAGACAATCGAAAGGAAAAATATAAGTTTGGGAATGTGGATACGAACTAGCAAGCAGAGTGACTAAGAGTGAACAAAATCGAAAGCCACGATAGCAGCACGAGGAACCTCCTGATGGCCTCCCGCACGGCCAGGTCGCCGTCCAAGACCAGCGGCGCGAGCCCGTCGGCGTGGCACCGCATCGCGTACCCTCCGCCCGCGGCGAAAAGCGCGTCGAGCGCCGCATGCACTGCCTCAGTGTCCCCACTGCCAGCATGGAGGAGGCCTGTGCAGCACTCGGCGAGCGTGGCCGCGACGGCGGCAGAGAGCTCCGCCCTGGGTGCCAGCGCCAGCGCCAGCTCCCGCAGCCGTACCACCGCGGCGGGCGACGCCATCTAGCCTCACCGGCGGGAGGGTTTGTGTTGGTGCGTATAGCCAGCTAGCCATGGATTCGAATCGGAGAGCAGGATGAGCTGGAGCTGGACTTCGGAGAGGATGGTGATGATGGAGATGGGAAGAAGGAGGAGGAGATTGATGCGGATAGAGATGCTAAAAGAGCTAGGCCGGCAAATGCTTTGGAGGAGGATTATGGTGATGAGGGATAGGACTGCCGATGGCCCTACTTTGGAAAATAAACTCAATTCTATGACCCAAAATATTATTGATACGGCGGTGGACAGGGTCCTGCTTGAGTGTGCAGACAAAGTGCTTGCTGAAAATGATTTGCAGCTTGATGGTCAGGTGGCAGAGGTTTTTTCAGCAAATGATGACGTGCATAGTTCAGAGAGCCCTCCTACAGATTTTCTTGGAGTCGGTACAGGTGGTGCTGATTTTGATCGTGGCTCTAGTGGTTGCGGTTATGGTGGTCTAGTTACTCACGCTGAAGCCACTCTTGCCAAGGCTGCTTGTGTCAGGGCTGCGAGCACAGCAGTTCGTGGTGCTGCAGGAGTGGGTACCCCTGCGGCTGTGCTTGCTGCTGCAGCTGTGGAGGAGGTGTGCAACACACCAAAGCGTTCAAATCCTCGGTTGGCTAAGCATAATGACGACGACTCTATTCAGAAGGCAAAGAAGAGGGCGGCATGGAAGAATTTGGACTTCAGTGGAGGTAACACCACGGACCTTTCTTTCATTCCTTTCTCGGTTAATGAAATTTCTTCACATGTTTCTGCTCTTGGAGTTAGTCTGGGTAACAATCCTAATCTAGTTGTTGACTCGGTTAATTTATTAAAAGATATTGAATTGTCAAGGTTGAGAGCCGAGCCGTCTAATACGGACGTCGTTTCTATAAATAATCTTTTAAGTGATGAAGAAGATAATGAGCTAGATAATATTACTCTTGGCAACTTGTGTGGTGATTTGATGGATGAGGTTATGGAGGATGACAGTGAGCACCTAAGTTGTGATTTTAGAACTGTCTTCAAGAAAAATAAGGCTCTCTCTTTGACTAGATCCAAGAGAAAGCCAAAAGTACGGGTGATTAAAAATCATAAAAAAGTTTCACAATGAAAGGAACCTTCTGAAATAGCAGAGATCCTAGTGACTTGGCTAAATATAGGTTCCTTTCTGATTTCTCAAAAGAGCAGAAGCTAGACTTCATCGCTCTTCTTGAAACAGGGAAGAAGGATTTTTCGAAGACTGTCTGTGGAGGACAAGAATTTATTTGGCACTGGACTGGTCCTCATGGTCGGTCCGGGGGAATCCTACTTGGGATTAATTTGGAAGTCTTCGATATTGGTAGTATCGATGAGGGAGATTATTATGTCAAATTTCGACTTAGGAATAAATCGGATGGTTTTCACTGGGTTCTAATCGCAGTGGATGGGGCTGCTCAAGTAGAACACAAAGAATCCTTCCTTGCTGAATTGGTTCAAACTTGTGCAAAAGAAACTGGCCCGGTTCTTGTGGGAGGAGATTTTAATATAATTAGAAACCCACAGGAAAAGAACAATGACCGTTATGAAGATCGGTGGCCGTTCCTTTTTAATGCTATCATTGATAGCTTGGATCTGAGGGAACTTGATCTCTCAAACAGAAAATATACCTGGGCCAATAACAGAGAAACACCGACTTATGAAAGGCTTGACCGGATCTTAGTAAGTACGGAATGGGAATCTAAATTTCCACTTGCGACGGTGCAAGCGTTAACAAGGGAACTATCAGATCATACTCCGCTGCTTTTAGATACTGGTAATGGCACTCATGGAAATAAGCAATCAGGGTTCAAATTTGAACTAGGTTGGTTATTAAGGGATGATTTTCATGAGTTGGTTGTTGATGTATGGAAAAAGGAACTGAGAGGTAAAACTCCGTTAGAGAAATGTCATCATAAAATTCAACGACTTCGTCAATTCCTGAGGGGTTGGGCCAAGAATGTTAGTGGCAAGTATAAAAAAGAAAAATCAGAGCTGATTAGAAAAGCTGACGAATTAGATAAAAAAGCTGAGTTACAGACTCTTAGTTGTCGGGAATTAGATCTTAAAAACTTTTATAAAGAGAGACTAGTTCTCCTGCTAAGGGAAGAGGAGCTCAAATGGTATCAACGAGCCAAGACAACTAAGTTGTTATCTGGCGATTGTAATACCAAGTATTTTCATTTAGTGGCCAATGGAAAACATAGGAAGACTAGAATTTTCCGGTTGGAGCAAGAGGAAGGAACAATCATGGGTGACGTAAATCTTAAGAAATTCATCACCAATTACTATAAAGGTCTTTTTGGGGATCCGGATAGTAACAATTTTTCTATGACAGAGTCCTTCACAGAGGACATCGCACAGGTTTCGCAGGTAGAAAATGACGTCTTAACGGCGGAATTTTCTGAAAAGGATTTAGAGCGGCCATTTTTCAAATGGAGCATAATAGGGCTCTAGGGCCCGATGGGTTTCCGGCCGAGTTTTACCAAGTTTTTTGGGAGTTAATAAAATACGATCTCATGCCTCTCTTTAATGAATTTCACAAGGGAAGCCTCCCCCTTTTTAGTCTTAATTTTGGTATAATTACATTATTACCAAAACAAAAGGAAGCTACTCGAATCCAACAATTCCGACCCATTTGTTTGTTAAATGTCAGCTTCAAGATTTTCACAAAGGTATTGACTAACCGTATAGCCCTAGTGGCTCAAAAGGTGATTCAACCATCACAATCGGCTTTTATGAAAGGAAGGAATATTTTGGAAGGGGTGGTCATTCTGCATGAAACCATACACGAAATGCATAGGAAAAAGTTAGATGGGGTAATCTTAAAGCTAGACTTTGAGAAAGCCTACGACAAGGTAAAATGGTCTTTTTTACAACAGATTCTGAGAATGAAAGGTTTCTCGCCGAGATGGTGCAAATGGATTGATCAAATTGTGAGGGGAGGCAGTGTTAGTGTTAAAGTCAACGATGATGTCGGAAATTTTTTCCAAACTAAGAAAGGATTAAGACAGGGTGATCCCTTGTCTCCTATCTTATTTAATCTAGTTGCAGATATGCTAACAACCTTGATTTCCGAGCTAAGTCTAATGGAAAATTCAAGGGAGTAGTCCCTCACCTGGTTGAGGATGGTTTGTCTGTCCTCCAGTATGCGGATGACACTATCCTATTTTTAGATCATGATACGATCAAGGCCAAAGATCTTAAGATAGTGCTTTGCACCTTTGAGCAATTATCGGGGCTGAAAATTAATTTTCACAAAAGTGAGCTGTTCTGTTATGGTGCAGCCAAGGAGTGTGAACAAGAGTATACACAATTGTTTGGGTGTAAGATAGGTGGCCTTCCTTTTAGATATCTAGGTATACCTATGAGTCATAAGAAATTATCAAACAAAGACTGGGCCCTTGTGGAAGATAAGTTCCGGAAAAAACTAAGTAGTTGGAAAGGAAAGTTACTTTCAGTTGGAGGGAGATTGGTCCTGATTAATTCAGTGCTAACTAGTTTAGCCATGTTCATGCTATCTTTTTTCGAGGTCCCTAGAGGAATCCTTCAGAAACTAGATTACTATCGATCCCGTTTTTTCTGGCAATGTGATGATCACAAAAAGAAATATCGTCTCGCTAGATGGAGTGTTCTTTGTAAACCCAAGGATTTTGGTGGTCTAGGCATATAAAACCTAGATCTTCAAAATAAATGCCTACTGAGTAGATGGTTGTTTAGGCTCATAAATGAAGATGGAGTTTGGCAAAGGCTTCTAAGAAAGAAATATTTGCCTAACAAAACTCTAACACAAGTGCAGCATCGACCATGTGACTCCCATTTTTGGTCCGGCCTTTTGAAAGTTAAAGATGATTTTCTGGCCGGTGGGTGTTTTGAAGTGCAAAGTGGGGAACAAGTCAGGTTTTGGAAGGATATTTGGTTGGGAGACAAACCTCTTAGGGAGGCATATCCTAATCTTTTTAAAATTGTAAGAAAAAAGGATGATACGGTGGCAAATGTCCTATGGACTGTACCACTTAATGTATCTTTCAGGAGAGGTTTGGTAAACGCTAATCTGAACTCTTGGTTTGACGTGGTGTCCAAAGTTGTCCCGGTCAATCTCAAACCGGGTACAGACTTGTTTCGATGGAATTTAACAAAGAATGGCTTTTTCACAGTCCGGTCTATGTACAGGTCTATGATTAAGCAAGGAATTCTAAAGGAAAATAACACACTTTGGAAATTAAAGGTACCGCTGAAAATCAAGGTTTTCCTGTGGTACTTAATAAAGGGAGTTACTCTTACTAAAGATAATTTAGCAAAAAGAAATTGGCAAGGTGATATCAAATGTTGTTTCTGTAGCGCCGTTGAGACTATTCAACATTTGTTTTTTGATTGCCATTTTGCGAGATTTGTTTGGAATGCGGTGCACACCACTTTTGGAATTCAACCACCCACTAGTATCTCTAATATGTTTGGTTCTTGGCTGAATGGTGTTGGTCCTAGGCTTCGAAACCAGATTTTGTTGGGGGCTGCTGCTCTCTGTTGGGCTTTATGGTTGAATAGGTATGAAGTGGTTTTTAACAAGGTTAAGTCTAATACATATTTACAGGTAATCTTCAGGGCGACTTATTGGATCCGACAATGGTCCATGCTGCATAAGAAGGAGGAGCGCCCGTTGTTCAAACGTGGGTGCAGAGACTTGGAGACAATATTGATGGCGGTCTTCACAAAGTTTGGTTGGTGCTTCCGGAATCGAATTGAAGCGTAGCTTTTAGTTCCTTTCCAGTCGTTTGGTCGCTCACCTTTGTTGGGCTTAAACTTTGTTGCTTTTTTATTCCCCGCTTCGTTGTAAGCACTTGAGTCGTAGGGCTTGTTTTGTGGTTGACGCACAGCTGTGTACCATCGCCGGATGGTAGAGGCTGGAACTTTGTTCCATTATCTAAAGAGAGAGAGAGAGGGAGGGAGGTGAGGGGAATCTCGGGGGGGGGGGGGGCTAAACGGGAATATGGATGAGATGATGTCTAAATCGTTTTTAGTTCTATTTTCGAATTGATTTTCCCGTTTTCATCCTGTTGATCCGAAAATTTAAAAACAGTTGAGAAAAATATAAAAAATGGATCTGAACAGGACAGAATTTATCACGTCCGTTTTCATTTCTAACCAGCCCAACACCCGACCTACTCAGCCAACCCAGCCAACCACACCCAACACTCCATCCAACCGACTGCATCATCCCACCTGAGCTCAACCACACTTCGCTCTCCCTGACCCATGTCTAGCCCCTCTGCAGTGACTTCCGCCAGGCCACGACTCCTCTCTTCGACGAGGCACGCCTAGCCACATGTGCGCTTTTCTCTGGCGACCCCACCGTCCCCCGTGATTGACCCATTCCCTACCGAACCAGATGCCGACTAGCCTCTTCATTATCCATCTGCGCTCGCTGGTACCCGATTTCGCCGCATTGGGAATCGATCATGACGACGTCCGCTCGCTAGGAATCGTTCGAGGAAAACCTTTGCGAGTTCCACTGCTTGCGATTGGAGGGATGCGACCTCACGAAACTTCTGCGCTTGTAGAAACAGAGTCGGGCTACAGGAGATCCGGCGCGCTGGAATTGAGTGAATGGTAGTCTCCGTGAGCTACATGGAGTAGGCAATTTACTAATATGGTGTAGTATGTGTTGTTGGCTGATGCACATTTGCCCGATCTTCCGAAAGGTAATATGATAAGTCGATTGGTGGAGCTTCGACGTTGATAATCCAAAGGCTCTAAACAGAGCAGATCGAGAACCCTCGCAACCACTACTCCGTAGTTATCAACCATACCAAGACGCGGTTGACCTCACCAAGAAAGTTTTCCTACAAGCGAATCGAGAATACAAGCAAGAATAGGTAGATGCAATCTAAATATTGCTAATTACCAATGAGGTACTTGAGTGGGGTTCAACAAATCGATAAATGGCGAAACTTTCTAAAACAAAATAATCTAAACTAAACCCAAGCCTAAATTATGATAGCTACTGTGTATATAGGGGGGACGTGAGGATGTCGACCTAGAGTTGTGCAACCATGGAAAGAGGCGTGCATAACCTGGACTCCGACCCCGACATGATTATAAGACCCAACAGGGTCCAAAATGGTGGCGTAACACCTTATTTCTTTGACTTTGACTAAACTATAAAGAATATTTTGTCGAGCTCATATTCATTGGAAAGGGCTCATCGCAAGCTTTCCAGAATGTCCAACATTGCCTAGAATAGACTTCGTATGAGAGAGTTATGTCCGTTTTACTGATGCGCTGTCTTGAGACTTGATCACGACCACGACTTCGACCATGACCACAACTAGAGCTCAGCCTCGAGTTCGAATAGACTTGGCCTTCGTGGGGTGACGTCCGGGTAAGGTTGTGGTGCTTCTCCCACATTCCTAAGCAATAGAACATCACAAGAATTTAGTAGTGATCCATCCAAGGAAGCATGAACAACGAGGAATGAGTTCACTTGGTGGTTTAATTGTCGTGCACATGCTCTTGTATTTGGTCCTTATATGATTTGAGGAATATTAGTAGTATTGATTCTATCCGAAGGAGCCATGGGCTCATCATCCTCTCCCTCTTTGAATTATAGTCGTTATCGACTCAAGTTCATCTTTTTCTCCCAAATATGGCTTCAAATCTGAAATGTTAAATGTGGGACTAATCCCAAAATCTACAGGTAGGTTCAATTTGTATGCATTGTCATTTATTTTCTCAATTATTTTAAATGGTCCATTAACTCTAGACATTAATTTTGACTTTCTTAGTTCTGGAAACCTATCCTTCCTCAAATGCAACCAAACTAAATTACCGGGTTCAAATTTTATTTTCTTCCTACCTATATTCTTTTAGTCATGCTCTCTATATTCTTTTTAGTCATGCTCTCTATATTCTTTTTAGTTGTTTCATGCAACTTAAGAATAAATTCAGCACGTTTCTTAGCATCTAAATTAAGTCTTTCAAAAGTAGGCAAATGTAGTAAATCAATAGGAGTACGGGGATTAAATCCATATACTACCTGGAACGGACTTACCTTGGTGGTGGAGTGTACCGACCTATTGTAAGAAAATTCAATATGCTATAAATACTCTTCCCACATCCTCAAATTCTAATTTAGAACTACCCATAACATAGTCGATGATGTGTGGTTGACGACCTTTGTTTTACCATCAGTTTGGGGATGACACGTAGTAGAAAATAGCAGCTTCATCCTTAATTTATTCCAAAATGATCTCCAAAAGTGATTCAAAAACTTTGTGCCACGATCCGAGACGATAATATTAGGCACTCCATGTAGTCAAATGATTTCCTAAAAAAACAAATCAACTATGTTTGTAGCATCATCGCTCTTGTGACAAGGTATAAAATGCATCATTTTAGAAAATCTATCCACAACTACAAATATGCTATCCCTTCCTCTCATTGTCCTAGGCAGTCCTAAAACAAAATCCATAGAAATATCCCCCCATGGTGCACTAGGAATAGAAAGAGGCATATAAATACCATGTGGATTTGAGTGAGATTTAGCTTTGTTGCAAGTGGTACAATGTAAAACGAAGTGCTCGACATCACGTCTCATCTTTGGATAAAAGAAGTGGGCGGCCAACACATCTTCAGCCTTCTTTGCTCCAAAATGTGTCATCAATCCTCCTCCATGTAAAAAAAAATCAAATTTGTGAAATTTTCATTTAAAATTTGTAAGAGTTTTTTAGTTGAAACTAGTTAAAATAGGTTCTCTGTTATTTATTCTATTAGTACAAAAATTAGCATGATTTTAGGAGTTCTATGTAATCACGGACGTGCACATGCAGCACGCATGGCCAGCGCGCGCAAGGGCGCAAGCGGGCTAGTTTGCACAGGGCAGGCACGGGGCGCCCGTAGCACGGCGCAGGGGCCTGCGGGACACGTGGTGTACACGGAGGGGTGGGTGGGGGCAGGTGTAGAATAGTTATTCTATACCCTCGGTGTAGAATAGCACTACCCTCTATATATATAATGTATATCTATTATGTGGCTAGGTGCAATGTAGTTCAACTCTGCACTCACCCCCAATTTTGATCCCAAAAGCAGTATAGCTGTGATCCACAAGATATATCGGTTACTACAAATATATATGGTCGTAACTCGGTACTGTAGCATCTAGGCCCCTAGGTAAGTGGTAAGAGTTTCGATGATTAATGACAACCGTATCATTGTGACTAACATATGTGCTTTGAACGGTATTAAAGAAAAAGAAAAAACTTAGTTCACAATGATGCTTTGATACTCTTGGCCCTTTAAGCGCTTATATGGACGATCAAAGGACATGTGCATGAAGATTAAGGATCTTCTAGTTCTAAGTGTCACAAGGAGATGAAGGACACTTAGAGTAGTATAGGTTCTATTTCTTTTTAGTCTTTTGACCGTACTATAAAGGGGAGTTAAGAGTTGTAGCTTGACCTAGGTGAGTCTAGATATCGTTGATGCACACTTGTGAATCTCTAGATCTAGGTAGCTCATACAAGCTTTTGGTTGAGTGTCCAAGAAGTTAGAACTCAAGATTGTTTAAATTGGATGAATTCAGCGAATATTCAACACACTGGATGATCCTCTGTATGAAGAGTGTACTCACCGAAGTTTACTTTGGTCGAGGTCAGCAAAATTCTCTAGCTTATCCAGGATGGTCCGGCGCCAAAATTGTTGTCAGCACCGGAGCAATTTCCTAAGAGTTCTGAGTTGAAAAATTGTTGAAGTCCACGCCGGATGGTCCGGCGTTCGAGTGGTGAGATCGCCGGAGCAATCTTTGCAGTGCAGTCTCGGCTTGATTCTACACGCCGGATGGTCTGGCGTACTGAAGAGTAAACGCCAGATGATTTTATACAGAAATGTTGCAAACTATCATCTGGCCGGTTTCAATGCGCCGAATGATCCGGCGTTAGTCCGGATGAAACGCCGGAGCTTTAACGGCTAATGGAACAGTTAACGGCTATTCTGTCAGGGTATTAGCACCGGATATTCCGATGTGGAGAGAGTTATTCACACCGGATCTTCCGGCATTAAGAAAAATTCTGGGTTGTTAGGCAACGGCTAATTCTTGATCCTTAGCCTATAAATACCCACTCATTTGGTCTCATAAATGGCTTCTTGCGACCCTGTAGCAGCTCATACACTTGGTGTGTCATTTAGCAGCAAGAGAGAGCACTTGTGTTTAATTTCAAGTTCTTAGTTGAAGATTAGAGTAACAAGTGTGCATCTAGCTGTTGTCTAGGCTTGGTCTTTGTCAAGTGAAGCTTGAAGCTTGTTACTCTTGGTGGTTGGAAACACCTAGACGGTCTTGGTGATCGAAGGTGTTCTCGGTGAGCTTTTGGAGGACTTGTGGGAGCCCCAGGAAGAGATGATGTACTTGGTTTGATGCCCGCCAATCTGGAGATGGAGAAGGGGCAATCAAGAGGGAGCACTTGAGTCTTGGTGACTCAAGGGGCAGCTACATCCTTGGTGGATGCTCCAACGAGGACTAGGGGGAAGTGCCAACTTCTCGAAACCTCGGGAAAAAATTGGTGTTCTCTTCTCCAACTATTTACATTCCTGCATTTTACTTTGAGTATCTTGGTTCTTGCAAGTCTTTCTCTTTACCGTTATCTCTCTTAGTTATCTTGTTTGTTTAGTTGCCTTGTCCTAGTTCAAATCACGTAGTTGCATTCACTTTTATCTAGGCTAAGGTTGTTATTTGTTTTAGAAAGCGGTAGAAGTTTTAATTAGCGCCCAATTCACCCCCCCTCTTGGGCCATTCGATCCTTTTGGGTACCTTCTCTAGTCGTAATTATGTACTTTTTTTTTGTGATCATAACTTGTTCACCTCTGCGCACACCCCCAGTTATGATCCTAAAAGCAGTATAGTTGCAATCCATAAGAATAGGTCAGTTACTATCGGCATAGAGTGGTTACAACTATATGTATAGCGAGATTGCAACTTACCTGTCCAGGCTGACTTATTGTAACTAATTGCTATCATGTTGCAATCATCAATGTTTTAACTATATTGTTCAGCATGTTGTAACTCGACTGTCTCTGAATCACAACTACAACCCAAGTTGTAATTACAGTATAGCACAAAGCACAACTAGATGTCTACCATGTTATAACTGTACAATAATCCTAAAACTTCATCAAAATATAGCTTTCATGGATCTCATTTTGTTAAGCGTATTTATTTCCAACAATAAGCTTCAAACAGATCGAAAATCGAACATGTGGTTATAGAGATATTGCATTTTAACAATTTGAATCAACAAAACAATCTCCGTATGCATGCTCTGGTGGATGGGATGGATGTGTACATTGTTGTAACTAGTCTGCCTAATGGATTGTAACTGACAATTTTTGGAGTTGTAACTGGGGCGCGCGTGGGAAGAAGCTAGCTCGATCGGCTGCAGTGGCACATAATAGACTACGACCGATCGAGCTAGGAGGGATTCGCGTGGCCCCGGCACCGCCGCTCCATGCGTAGTCCTATCCAGTGCCGCGCCATTCGCTCTGTTGTTCGCCCAACCATACCGCACTACCCTGCGCCGCGACCTCTCATCGGTACAAGTATGACATGCCGTGCCACTCATTCGCGTGGATTGGCCACAGGCTGTGGCACCGGACATGCTTTGGTTGGACAGCGCGAGCAGAGCGCTGCATCTCGCTCGAAGCTTGCTTCTTGCACACTAGACGTTCATGCTAAGGTACAAACAGTTACAATATGGTACTGCTTTGTAGTAACTGACCTATCTTGTGGATTGCAACTGTACTACTTTTGTGATCGTAACTGGGGATGTGCGCAGGGTGAAGGAGTTCAATGACATGACAAAACGTACTTAATTATGACCAGAGAAAGTACCAAGTTACAACCAGATAAGGTACCGAGTTATGACTATATATATTTGTAGTAACTAACCTATCTTTTGGATTGCAACTATAATGCTTTTGGGATCGTAACTGGGGATGTGCGTAGAGGTGAACAAGTTACGATCATATGACAAAAAATACATTATTACAACTAGAGAAGGTACTGAATTATGATTATATATTTTTGTAGTAGCTACCTACCTTGTGGATTGCAACTATATTTCTTTTGGGATATTAACTAGTGGTGGCACAACAATGAACTATAATACGCCTCGGCACATAATAGATATACAGTATATATATATTTATATATATATATAGATATAAATCCTGATGTCAATTACTCACTATTGCGTGTTAATCTGTTCTCAAACTAAGGAAAGGTGGACAAGGAGGTTAAGGCATGTTTGGATAGGCTATGGTTTTGAAGTTTCTGGCTAGTTGAGGAAGTGTTTGTGGCTATTGAATTTTAGTTGTTGGTTTTTATAATAAACTTTTAGCTTCTCAGCACACCCAAAAGCTAGAAAAGTCAGCCAGAATCTGCTTCTCAACTTTTAGTTCATTTCAGCCACAACCGCTTCTTCAGCCAGCTAAAAACCACTAGAAATCGGGACCAAAAGCTAACCGTTTAGATAGCTTCTGATTTTTTTAAGAAAACTAAAAAAAACCTATCCAAACTAGGGTAAATAGCCTCCCACACGCATCACCGGACCAATCAATGACTTGTTCCTTTGCTGATATGTTTGACAGCTATGTATGAATGTGATGTGGATGTTCCTTCTTGAGCCAGTAGTATGCTATCAGACTGTGTGTTTAAAATGCCAATCTGGCCATAGATGAGTTGAGCAGCTGTTTCAAACTGTCTATTGAGTTGGAATAAAGAACCTGGCAACTGACAAATTCCTGATATATTTGATGATAGTTGGTACCAAGTGTTCCGTTTCTTTTTGCGAGGATCAAGTGTCATTTTTCATTTGGCTTATTGGAGGAGGTACAACATTGACTTGTACCAAAGCTCTATCCTAGTGTATCTTAATTTAAGAAATTTCCAGCCGAGCTGGCTGTTATACTTTACTACCAACTGTTCACATGTTTTGTTTAATGCTTTTACATTCTCAACAGTTGTAAGTGTATACAAAACCCCGCCTGGAATGCGGCATCTGCAAGAATCGAACTCATTACTATGAAATTTGTAGAATTTTGACGTTCCAAAGAGGCTACATCGCTGTAAGTTCTGCATGTGTGGAAGATCTGTACCATGGAGACTTGGAGGGACCTCAGGAACTAATCTGGTCTCATCTGTGAAAGATCGATGTTCCCCCAAAGGACAAAGATTCGGGTGTTCTGGTGGAAAGTGGTAGATGGATACATCCTAACCCACCAAGTTCTTAATCGTCAGACATATTGATCCGAGCCTAGCCTGTGAATTGTGTGAAGCGCAAGCACTACTACAACAGAAAGGGACATTCCAATCCCTATTTCTTTGCCGATTCGGAAATAACCAGTAGTGATAGGATATCATTGATGATTCATAGGCTGAACTGACACATCTAACTATAAGCCCTTAAGAACCGGCAATGATAGTTGATGTCAAGTATTATTGTCGGTTCAAAAGCTCATCGATAGAGCAATAATTGAGCCAATACAAATGGACAGTGATAATCCTTATCTTTGCCGGCTCGTATTATAAACCGGTAACGATAAGGATTATCACTACCGGTTCATATCCTACTGATGGAGCAATAATTGAGTGAATATGAACCGGCAATGTTAATTATTATCTCTACTGGTTCGTATTCTAAACCGATAGTGATAATGTTTCTATAAATCCTGAGCCCGTATCCCTTAGTCCGTGCCCCATCTCACTGAAGGTGATATGCCCAAGAGGCAATCATAAAAATAATTATATCACGTCTATGTTTATGTACTTTTGAATAATATGTTATTCTAAGAATGACTATCATTTACATTGATTGGCAAGTATGTGACTTGTTCGTGAAACTCTTTGCTTGTATCATAATGTTATTCTAAATTGATCTCTAGTCACGTATCATTGTGACGATTCATAAGACTAGCACATGTATTGATTGATGATTACATTTCACAGATCATAGGTATAGAGATACCATGTCAATAATATGGATATTTATGTTGGAGAACATGATATTGTACAGACCCACCTTGAGATACTGCTAGGATTGTTATTTATGATGTGTTATCAGTTGTTATCTCAGATGGTGTACCTGTAGAATCCTTAGACCTGAGATAGTCATTGATTCCCAGAATATGTAGTGACATACTTTTAGGCTGCCAAAGACTATTCTGTAACTGGGTAGTTATAAAGGTAGTTTTTGGATTTGTCATTAAACATGTCTTAGGGTGTTAACGATCAAGATGGAATTTGTCCCTCTTGATAACATGAGAGATATCTCTGGGCCCCTCGAGGTAGTTGGATTGAGAAAGTGCATGGCCAATATGATTAAAGAGTTAATCATGATGAATCCACTACTTTGTCGAGTGAATGGTCGGGCTATCACAAGGGTGGCACATATCACGCCTTGAGCTTGACTGGTATCATGAGGCGAAGGGATCAGTGCATGTGCATATCAAGATTCAGGCAATATGATCTTTGTGTATACTTGCGAGTCAACATGTCTTGCTAGGGACTGCTATTGACTTCAGTTTGGAAAGGGTTTCTGAGCCGTAGCCGTTTGTACATGAACCTAACGGGTCACAGACTTAATGGGTTGGAACAAAACATACGAATTTGATTCGTATATGGGTTTGATTGGATTATGATCCATGAGGTGTTATAGTCCTAAAGGGCTTCCAACGTGGGAGCCCATTAGCGAGCTCTATATAAGGAGAGGCATGGGGTGGGGGCGTGCAGAGGTGAGCCACTCCGAAACCGTAGCTGCAACCCTCCACACGATCTCCCAAAACCCAAGCCGCGTGCATTGATATTTGCAGTGATATTAGCTCATCAAAAGACGTGCAAACAATAACCAGCATTGATAATGGCTATCACTGTTGATTGTGTTTACGAACTGGCAGTGATACTAAAAATCTGTAAGTCTTCACACGTGTGACTGCTAGGCTTCACGCGTCCGGTTGCTCATTTGTCTTCCCGGCGACTTTAAATGTTTCCTCACTCTCGCTTGCTCTATCACTCTTGCTCTCTCTCTCTCTCTCTCTCTCTCTCTCTCTCTCTCTCTCTCACTCACTCACTCACTCTTAGCTCTCTCTTGTGCTCTCTCCCTCCCTGTCTCTCGGGTAATCCACATGGATCCACTACCACCTCCAACACCTTCTCCGAGGATGCCTCCCACACCCGCATCGTCATCCGAGGAGGAGGAGGCTTCAAGCGCCTGACTGCCAGGCTTCATGTGCCCAGCTGCTCGTTTGTCTTCCCAGTGACTTTAAATGTTTCCCCACTCTCGCTTGCTCTCTCTCTCTCTCTCTCTCTCTCTCTCTCTCTCTCTCTCTCTCTCTCTCTCTCCTAGCTCTCTCTCAGGCTCTCTCCCTCACTCTCTCTCGTGCGATCCACATGGATCCACTGCCGCCTTCACCACTGCCTCCACCACCTTCTCCGAGGATGCCTCCCACACTCGTGTCCTCGTTCGGGAAGGAGGAGGCCTGAATGAGCTCGTTGGAGGAGGAAGAGGATGAGGAGGAGGACAAGTACGAGGATGAGGAGGAGGACGAGGATGAAGACGAAGACGATGCTGACGTCAAGGATGATAGCGGCAACGATGATGATGATGATGATGGCTATGAGGACGACGATGACGATGACGATGACTACTAGGCCGTAGACTTCTATTCATGGGTCAAGTTTCAACTCGACCACGACTATAGCTAGGTTAGTCGATGCGTGTAGGGTTTTGTGCATGTTAGGGTTATTGCGCCGCTATCTACATGACGGTAGCTTTTGCTATAATTAGTATAAACTATATTAATACCATCATTAGTAATGCTAATCTCATTTAAATTAATGCATGAATCTTTCATTTATTATTATGTTTTGTCCTGGATTGAGTATCTCCCCCAGTTCATAGCTGGAACCGACAGTGATAAGTATACAAATTGAGCGGAATGAGATCAAGAATTGATAGTGATATACAACCACTGCCGGTTCTGGAACCAGTAGTGATAATCATGTACCACTTATTAGAACCAGCAATGATAATCATGGATTATCACTGCCACTTATTTACCGTCGGTTCAAAAACCATTAGTGATGTGAATTTTGAACCGACAGTGATGATCTTTTCTGTAGTAGTGATATATGTATGTATGTATGTATGTATGTATATACGTATGTATATACGTACGTATGTATGTATGTATGTATGTATGTATGTATGTATGTATGTATTTATGTATGTATGTATGTATGTATGTATGTATGTATGTATGTATGTATGTATGCATGTATGTATATTCGGTTATATTATTATTTGGCTAAGTATTTCAAAGTGCACGGAGTCAATTTCTAAATTCATTATCTGCACTAACTAGAGCATTTGCATTTATGGTTTATTAGCTCTCTTGGTTCCTCACCACCCCTTCTTTCTTTTCTCCTAGCACAACTCAAGACTAGGCCGATGACCTATCTTTGTTTCCCACTTGAACAAACTTTTCTCATATCACCTCGGTGTAGCCGACCACACTCCCCCATTAATTCTGGAGCTTCTCATTCATTCATAAAGCAGAGATATGTCTTGCGTCATGAGCTAAAAGTTAGCACCATCAATACACCTTATCTCATAGAAGCACCTGGAGCAAAAATCCACACCGATCAAATCATAGAAATGGCTTTGATTTTAATCAATGGAGCTTCTTGTTCTGCAAACTTGCTACTAATAGGTACTAAGGGGATTGACATCATATTAGGGATGAATTGGTTAACCAAGTATGGAACTATCATCGATTGTGCTCGTAGGTACATCGGAGACTTAATGGCTCTTCTGGGATCCAAGTCCCTCTCAAACTTAAAGAAGGTGTTTCTTGTATTTATGGCTTGGAGGGTGCCGCAACCACAGACCTCTTTGATATCATGTGGTATGTGAGTATCAGAACGTGTTTCTAGAAAAATTATCATGAATGCCACCAGACCAGGACATCGAATTTGTCATCGAGCTCATGCCAAGAATGACCCAAGTATCTAAAAGACCTTAGCAAATGCCTCTGAATGAATTGGTACAATTGAAGAAACAATTAAAGGAATTGTTTGAGAGGGATTTCATTTAACCGAGCAACTCACCTTGGGGATGCTCGGTAATTTTTCTCAAGCAATTAAAGGAATTGCTTGAGAGGGGTTTCATTCAACCGAGCTCCGTACCTTGGGGACACCCGGTTCTTTCTCTCAAGAAGAAGGATAATACCTTAAAGGTGTGTGTTGATTATCATCCTCTCAACATGGTCACTGTCAAAAATAAATATCCTCTTCGAATTGATATCTTGTTCGATCAATTGACTGGTGCATGTTTCTTTTCCAAAATGGAATGAAGGTTGGGCTATCTCCAAATCAAGATCCGATCGGAGCACGTTCCTAAAATGACATTCTCTACTTATTATGGGCTCTATGAGTTCACCGTCATGTACTTCGGCCTAACTAATGCACCAGCATACTTCATGTATTTAATGAAGATTGTCTTCATGGAAGAGCTTGATTCCTTTGTTGTAATAATCATTGGTGATATCCTTGTTTATTGCAAAACCAAAGAGGAACACACCCAAAACCTTTGGATCATTTTAGAAATACTCCATGAACATCATATCTATGCTAAATTTAGCAAATGAAAACTTTTTTTCTCAAACAAGTCGCTTTTCTTGGTCATATCCTTTCCGAAAATGGAGTCGCAGTTGACCTATGTAAGGTGCAAGATGTGCTCAATTGGGTGCAACCTCGGAGCTTCACCGATGTCTGGAGTTTTCTTGGACTCGTGGGATACTACTGCTGGTTCATCGATAACTTCTCCAAAATTTCCAGGCCCATGACCGAACTTTTAAAGAAGGGAGTGGCTTTTGAATGGTCTGATGCTTGTAAGCAAGCTTTCCAATCCTTGAAGAAACTTCTCAACACTGCTCCCGTTCTCACTCAGTTGGAGATGAATAAGTGTTTTGACGTCTATTGCGATGCCTCCCACATAGACATTAATTGTGTTCTCATGCAAGAGGGCTGAGTCATCTCCTGTGCTTCTCGTCAATTAAAGTGTCATGAAGACAATTATCCTACTCAGGATCTAGATCTTGTGGTCATTGTGCTCACTCTAAAAATTTGGTGCCACTACCTCCTTGAAAATCTTTGCAACATCTACACCAACCACAAAAGTCTCAAATATATCTTCACTTAAGCCAATCTCAATATGAGAAAAAAGAGATGGCTTGAATTAATCAAGAACTATGAGTTGGAGGTTCATTATCATCCCGGCTAGGCGACATCGTCGCCGATTCCTTGAGCCGAAAGGCTCAGTGCAATTGTCTCTTGGTCAAGCCCAAAGTCTCCACTCTTTGTGATAACTTTTGAAGGCTTGGACTCGAGATGGTCTTGGAGGGATTCCTTGCCAACATTGAGATAAAATCCACCCTCCTCAATCAAATTAAGGAAGACCAAAAGGATGACAAGGGTATGGCCCGAATTCATGACAAGAAGAAAGAGCGCAAAGAGAATTGTTTTTCTATGGATGATGAAAGTATTCTTTGGTTCAGAAAATGACTTGTGGTCCCCAGGGTCCATGTGTTGAGAAATAAAATTTTGGACGAGGCTCATAATTCTTTGTTATCTATTCATAGAAAAGATTTTGGTGGAATCACATGAAGTGAGAGATCACTCGGTATGTGGCCGAATGTGACATATGTCAAAGGGTGAAAGTGAATCACCTAAAGTTGGACAGTATGCTCCAACCATTGCCTATTCCTTCGTGGTAGTGGGAGGAGATCAGTATGGATTTCATTGTTAGTTTACCCAAGACCTCTCAAGACTATGATTCTATTTGGGTCAATACGATAAGTTCATAAAGTCCGTGCATTTCCTTCTCGTCAAGACTTCCTTCATTGTAAAGAAATATGCGGAGTTGTACCTCTCTCAAATTGTTTCACTACATGTTATTCCTAAGAAGATCGTCTCTGATCAATACTCGAATTATTTGCAAGGAGCTTGTTGGTGGTGGCGGAGAGAACCTGGTTGAGCGGCGGGGAGGCCAAGGCGGCGACGCCTGGGTGTGGAGGGGGTAGGTGGCCGGCGATGACGCCTGGCATGGAAGGGCAAGGAGGCCCCTTGCTGGAGCCCGAGAGGAACCGGCTGGTGAATTCGATGGGGACCTCACCGCCACCGCCACCACCGTTAGCCGCGTTGTCGGTGGTCTTCGTCGACGGTGACCAAAGTGTTGACCTGGGCACCGTCACCATCACCATGCAGCCCTCGCTCGGCACCAGATCTCAGTGTCATGCTGCACCAGATCTTAGCATCGTGCCGACGGATCTGGCCTCCCTCACCGCATCCCTCGCCGCGCCGGTGTTGTTCGGTGCCTGGGACTATAAGGGGCGGCGACTCCTAGCGCCGAGGGGTGGGGAGCCGAGGCGGCGACGCCTGGGTGCAGAGGGGCGGGCTACCGAGGCTGCGACGCCCGGACACGGAATTGGGCGAGGGGTGCTGCGTGCTAGGCCAGGCCGACAGGCTAAGGATTTAGTTTCGGGTGCCCACCCGCTCCCGCATCCGCTCCAGGTTAGATACCCGACCCGCCAGACTCGTGGGTGGGATTTAAAACCCGAACCCGCACTCATCGGAAGCAGACCTGCGAGGACCCGAACCCATGGGTCTGACTGCCATGTCTAACTCTATCATGAGCTCAATGTAATTGGTAGCACACTACGTGAACAATGGATAAGGGTGATGGGTCATAACCGTCACGGGTGACAGGTCCCGCACCCGTTACTCCGAATGCGTCACTGATGACATGTAATAAGTGACGGGTAAGGACCCATCACTAATAAGGTCATTGGTGACGGGTCGAAACTTGACCCGTCACTTATTAAGGTCATTAGTGACGGGTCACAACTGTTTTGCCAAGAGTCGGATAAAAGATCATTTTAACTATTTTGCCAAGAGTTATAAGTGACGGGTCACAGTTATGACCCGTCACCAATGTTAATTTTACAATAGACATAAAAGCCAGTTGACTCGAAGTGCCATCGGTTAAATGGCCATAACTTTTGCATACGGACTCCGATTTCGATGTTTTTTTGACTCTATGGACATCTACAGAAAAAGTTATATCCGTTTCTCCCCGACGTTGTCGGGTTGGGCGAAATTTTTTGAGGCCTAAAACTGCTTGGAAGATTGAGTTCTCGCCTCCGGAAGTTTCTGCACCGTTTTTGGAACGAGCGTTTGTGTCCATAATTGTTACCCCTTACATCAAACTTGAGCAGAAATGTACAATGATTCATATTCTAGTGCTTCTGAAGTGAGAAAAATAAGAGAAAAATAAAATAAAAATAATTTTTTTTAATGTTTAGATCATTTTCTGTATTTCTGAATAACGTTATTAGTGACGGGTCATAACTTGACCTGTCACTTATGACATGCCTATGAGACTCGTCACCGATGAGTTACTCATTGGTGATAGGTTAAAACTTGACCTGTCACCATCGACTAGCCTACGATAACCTGTGAGTGATGAGACGTCATTGGTGGCGGGTCAAGTTTTCACCCGTCACTAATGACTGGTATTAGTGACGGGTCACAACTACGACCCATCACTTTTATCATAAGTGACGGGTCATATGTAGTGTCTTACTTGTCTATTTTTTATATAGTGGCAGTAGCAGCTACTTCAGTTCTACCAATATGTTACAACAGCATACAGTTATACAACAAAATGCAGGTACATTTGGCTGTTACATCCAATTGTCTAGGTGTCCTGATAGATCAATTACACGTGTCAATCAGATCAAGTCTTAAGAGATTAATGCTATAATGTTTCAACATCTGTATATACAGTTGTATGCAGTGGTCATGAACAGGGTGGTGCCACAATCCTGACCTCTGCCAATAAAGCAACGGAGCTGAGTGCAATTCCACTTACAGCAGGTCTGGTTGATCTTTATGCAATAGTCCTGGTTTCTGTAATACTAGGTCCTCAAATAATGTTGCAATACCATAACTGCAGGATATTTAGCAGTAAATGACCCTCAATTTGATTATGGTAGTAACTGGAACTATGCTAATCTTGAAGCAGAACTGGACACAGGTACGTGATCGATGACAAATTCAGAAAATGGTCATTTTACTAGTATATATATTTAGTAACGAAAAAATTACTTATGCAGGGGATTTTGTAGACAATTTCATTTCAGATGAGGCATTTGATGACGGTGACACCATCTGGGACCCAGCAGATGGATTGTTGTTAGATGTTTTCGACATGCATTATCAAGAACATGTGCCGATACCAATTGTGAAAGAAACGTTTGGATGTGTACAATGTGTGAAATTCAATGGATGCTGAAGTCTGATCAGTTAGATTCTTCCGAATCTTATCAACAAGCCATCCCTCTAGGTTTCTGTAGGAAAATATTCGTGTTGTTGGTTCTCTCACTGCTTTTGGATATATCTTTATCAAGTTCTTTCCTAGTTATACTTCTTTCGTTGTCATACAACTTTTTGTGCTTGTATTCCAAGCTTACCTGCAGCAAAGTGCGGAGCTCATTGCTAGTTGGATAAGGATATATATGCTTGGGCTCGGGCATATCTTTGGAAATCCTTAGAAGGTTTACAAGATACTCACATCGTCAGAAGCTCGCATCTGTTCTTTTGCTTGGAGATTGGTACTTGGAGATTGGTACTTGCTTAGGTTGTTAGAATTGCTAGAGATATAATTCTGATTACTTAGTTTGATCCTATTTTATCAAAATCGATGCTTCTATCTTTAGAAACTTGCAAAAATTGTTGGATTGTTCAGTCCTAATGATTAAAAAGATCTGGAGCTAGGATGATCACTGTGGAGACCCGACGGTCCGAAACCTTCTATGTAAAACCATGCTAGTCTTGGAACAACACAGATGACTCTTATCATCTATATATGTCGGTCTCAGCTCAGAACCGACATGTACATGTGTATGATGCACATATATGTCGTTTCTGAGTTCAAAACCAATACAAATGTGTATATCACCTTGCAGCCTGTTTTCCTAGCTGGCCTCACAAGAAACACATATAACATTTAATATATCATTCACAGTATAGCAAAACACATTATATCGCATTCACAAGAAACATTTCACATGCACAGCACATTACATTCACAACAAACATATCGGCTGAGCCTTTACATTGATATTGTTACATAGTGCACTGAATAGAAAATAAATATCGTATCAGATGTGTAATCGTTTACATGGACAAATTAATAAGAGTCTGTAGGGTCTCTAAACTTCCCATGCTTTGAAATTGTTAGGGAACGCATAGGTTACACTAGAACAAATCAAAATTTCTCTACCGCGTTGAATCAGAAAACCATGCGAGTAGGGGATCATTGATCATTACTGCTAAACGTGCAGCGTAGCGGAAGAAGAGTCATGCGTGTCCATGAAGAGGAAGTAGTCGACCTCGTCACAAACCAAGCGTCTCCTCTTAGCGTCCATGTAGCTGATTAGCACTGCAGCAACGACAGCAGCACCTCCACGATATCCACACATACAGGGATGGGACGTCGTACACCGGTGTGCTAACACCACGCCTAGCAAAGGTTACGTAGGGAAGTCAGGAAGCGGTGGCGGCTAGGGTTTTAAGGTGGCGGAAAACCTACACTCATGGCCCATGCCTCCTCTTATATAGAACACACTAATGGGCCTTCCACGTTGGTGGCCCATTATGACTCTAATCCCTCATGGATCAGAATCCAATCAAGTCCACCTACGGATCTAATCCGAATTGATGATTCTTCTAAGGCATATCACCAACAATCTCCTACTTGCACTAGAGTCAATCATGCAAGTAACTTAATGTTGCAACTCGTTAAGTGTGTGACACATTAGGTTCCTGTGTGAATGGTCATGACCCAGAAACCCTTTCCGTACCACAAGTCAATAGTGGCACCTAGCATGACACATTGACTCTCGAACATATATAAAGATTGTATCGAAAGAACCTTGATACACACATACACCAATCCCTTTGCCTCACGACATTAGTCAAGCTCAAGGCAAGATACGTGCCATCCTTGTGATAGCTAAACCATTCAATCGTTTTTGTAGTGGATTACTATCTCATGATCAACTCTTTAATCACATTGGCGTGGCCATGCACTTTCTTAATCCATCCGCATCGAGAGGCACAGAGATATCTCTTCCGTTATCTTGGAGGGGCAAATTTCATCTTAATAGCCCACATCCCAAACATGTTTCATAGCATACCCGAACGCTACCTTTGTAACTACCTAGTTACAGAGTAGCTTTTGGCAACCCCTAAGTGTGCTACTGCACATTATGGGAATCAATGACGATCTCAGGTCTAAGGATCCTGAAGGTACAACGTTTAGACTAGAACTCATGGCACAATAAATAATATCCTAGCAGTGTCGCAAGGTTGGTCAATCCAACACCATGTTCTCTAACATGTGTCCACATTATTAATTTGATATCTCTGTATCTATGATCCGGGAAACATGATCATCTATCAGTTAATGTGCCAATCTATAAATCATTATTGTTCCACATAATGATATAAGATTATCGATCAATTAGAATAACATCATAATAAAATAAAGAGTTTCACAAACAAGTCACATACTTGTTGATCAATGTAAATGATAATTATTCAAGGAACTAAATAAACGATTGTTCGAAAACACTTAAACATAGCCATGATACAATCTCTCACATGCACTAGACTGCATCATGCTAGTATCTAATACCCATAGAGCTCATGTGCACCTCATACTTGGGCTGTGAGAGAGGATTCAACAACGGATCAACAATATTCGTATCCATGTGCAGCTTGCATATCTTCACACTACCTCTATCTATGATCTCTCGGATAAGGTGATAGCATCGTAGTGTGTGCTTGGACTTCTAGTGTGACCTAGGCTCCTTGGCTTGTGCAATTGCTCCGTTATTATCATAACTAAGGTCCATTGGACTAGACGCACTAGAGACCACACCCAACTCAGAATCAAATTTTATGATCCAAACAACCTCTTTTGCAGCTTCAGAAGCTATTGTGTACCCGGCCTCCATCGTTGAATCGGCAACTGTTTCTTCTTTGGAACTCTTCCTACTCACCGCACCTCCATTAAGGCAAAATACAAATCTAGATTGTGATCTGAAATAGTCCGTATCAGTTTGGAAGTTAGCATCAGTGTAACCATTTACAATGAGCTCCTCTTCACCCCCATAGACTAGGAATATATCCTTAATTCTTCTGAAGTAGTTCAGGATATTCTTAGTTGCTACCCAGTGAGCTTCACCTAGGTTTGATTGATATCTACTATCAACACTCAGAGCATAGGAAACATCCGAGCGTGTACAAAGCATGTTATACATGGTAGATCCAATAGCCGAAGCATATGAGATGGCACTCATCTTGTCCTACTCATCAGGTGTTGCGAGACACTGACTCTTGCTAAGACTAATACCATGTGACATTGGTAGAAAACCTTTCTTGGAATCATGCATATTGACTGTTTTAATACCTTGTCAATGCACGTACTTTGGCTTAATCCGGTTAGCCTTTTCGATCTATCTCTATAGATCCTTATGCCCATTATGTATGTTGTCTCTTCTAAGTCTTCCATTGAGAAACTCTTTCTTAATGAAGACTTGACAGCTTCAAGCATTGAAATATTATTTCTGGTCAATAGAATGTCATCCACATACAAGATCAGAAACACAAGTGCGCTCAACTAAACTTCTTATAAACACAAGGTTCTTCTTCGTTCTTGATAAAGCCAACCCCTTTGACTACTTTATCAAAACAAAGATTCCAACTCTGAGATACTTGCTTCAGCCCATAGATAGACTTTTGAAGCTTGCATATCTTCCCAGCATTTTTTGTATCAACAAAACCTTCAGGCCGTGTCATGCACACATCCTCACTTAAATTTCTATTTAGAAAAGTTGTTTTGACATCCATCTGTCATATCTCAGAGTCGAAATATGCAGCAATTGCTAGGAGGATCCGAATAGACTTTAGCATTACGACGGGCGAAAACATTTCATCATAATCAACATCTTGAATTTGCTTGAAACCTTTATCCACCCATCGTGCCTTATAGATATGGACATTTCCATCCATTTATATATTTTTCTTGAAAAGCCATTTACACTCCACTACTACAGAACATGCCATTAGTGGCGGTTCAAAATTTTCATCAGTGGCGGGTATTGAACCGCCACTGATTGCTCGGCACTGATAATCAACGACTATCAGTGACGGTTCTAGAACCAGCACTAGAAGTTCCCATCACTATCGGTTTGTGGCTCCAACCAGCAGTGAAAGTGGTTCCGGGAGCCAAAAAAAAGAAAACAAGCTGGCTCGGCTACCGCCACCACCGGTGTGCTCTACTATTGCTACCATGCCAGCTCAGCTTTTCACCGCCCTGCATAAGAAAATGTGGTGGCATGAAGGACGCCGCCACAGAACACACGATCGTCTCCCCGCCCTTCTTGCCGCCGCCGCATGCGCGAAGAAGGTGGAGAGGAGGAGCATCAGCACCGTAGCCACAACCCTGCTTGCCTTCGCTACCGCTGCCCATGAAGGGAGGAGGCCAGTGGGGAGGGGCCTCATTGGAAGCTTGTCGGCTCTATGCGCTCCATCCTCAACTCATGCCTTGCTGTCGCCGCTGCCGGCGAAGGGAGGAGATTAGTGGGGAGGGACAGCAACGAGATCTCGTCAGCGATGGTCTCCAGGATCCGTCTTCTACTCTGGCCACTCTCCTGCTTCGGGTCCCCACCGTGTGGATGTTGGCCAAAGGACGATTGCCATGAGAGATGAGCAGGGAACTAGCCTTCTGCTCTGGCCATTTCTAGCCAGGAGGGATGAGAGAGAGAGAGAGAGAGAGAGAGAGAGAGAGAGATGAGTAAGACACTTAGAAAATCAGCGTGGATGTGAGCCGGTCGAGCGGACATGAGCCAAAGGCCGATTGGACCAAAATTTTAGGTCCTCATCATCAGTAGCGGTTTGTGGCTAGAACTAGCGCTGATACCGACAATCAGTGCCAGTTTGTAACACGAACCAGCACTGATAGCTGGTATCAGTGCTAATTCTTAGCAGCTCCATCATAGTTCGGGCGCAGGAGATTAAGAACTGGCAGTGATACATTTGCACTGCTAGTTCTTGCACAACTGGCAATGATGAGCCACCATCTATGGCCGGTTTTATAGTAGTGCTCTATGGTTTTTACACCATCGAGTGGATTAACCAAGTTCCAAACTAGATTCTCTTGCATGGATTCTAATTTGGATCTCAAAGCTTCAAGCTATTTCTCATTGTCCGATCCCATCATTGCTTCCTTATAGTTCTTTGGCTCATGATTTTTCAACAATAATATATCACATTGCCCCGTGGTTAGGAGCGTGAACCTTCAATTGCGCGACGTGCCCTTTCAGACCTACGTGGGGCCGGTGGCTCAACAACAAGTTCTACAACATCTTGCACAACCTGTTGAGATTTGGTAGGAGCTAAAATGTTTTCTGGTGTTTCCTGAATTTCTTCGAGTTGCACCGTGCTCTAACTAACTCTCTTTGAGAGAAACTGTTTCTCCAAAAAAAACATCATTCCGGACGACAAACACTTTGCCTTCTTCATGGTTATAGAAATAATATCATTTGATTTCCCTGGGATACCACACAAAGAAGCATTTATCAAATTTGTAATTAAGCTTATCGGACATCAGCCATTTTACATAAGCCTCACAACACCATATTTTAAGAAAAGACAATGTGAGATGCTTCCTAGTCCATATTTCATACGGTGTCTTCTCTACAGCTTTAGATGGAACCCTGTTTAATGTAAACGCAGCAGTTTCTAGAGCATATCCCTAGAAGGACAATGCAAGATCAGATTGGCTCATCATGGACTGGATCATGTCGAACAAGGTTTGGTTCCTCCGTTAAGATACCCCATTCCATTGAGGCATTCCTGGCGGAGTCCATTATAGAACGATTCCACATTGCTTTAGATGACCACCAAACTCATGGCTCAAACATTATTCTCCACTATATGACCGCAGAAATTTAATTATCTTTCCCATTTGATTATGTACCTCATTCTAGAACTCCTTGAACTTTTCAAAGGATTCAGACTTGTACCTTATTAACTCGATGTAACCATATCTACTAAATTCATCAGTGAAAGTGATGAAGTACTAAAAACCACCTCTGGCTATAGAACTCATTAGTCCACATACATATGTATATAAAAGGGCGAACAATTCATTCATCCTCTCACTTTGACCAGTGAAATGTGTCCTAGTTATCTTACCAAGCAAACAAGATTCGCATGTATCAAATGATTCGAAATCAAATGAAGCTAGGAGACCATCTTTATGGAGCTTCTTCATGCGCCTCTCATTTATATGACCCAAGCGACAATGCCAAACATAAGTGTGATTTAAATCATTATGCCAAAACATCTTCGTATTAATGTTATAGATAGGCGTATCCTCAATATCTAGAATATAGAGTTCATTCATCAATAGACAACGACGATAGAACATGTCATGTAAATAAATTAAACAACACTTGTTCTTTATTATAACTTCAAAACCACTATCTTCTTCTAGACATGAAGAAGAAATAATGTTTCTTCCCAAAAACGAAACATAATAACAATTATTTAAATTAATCCTAAGGGTAATAACAAGGGGTAAGTGCCAACAACCAACACAGCAACCTTTGCTCTATTGCCGACACGAATATCCACCTCACCTTTTGCAATACTTCTAGTGCTTTTTAGTCCTTGCAACGATTTACAAGTATGAATAATGGCACATGTATCAAATACCCATGAATCATTAGGATGAGTAGCAAGATTAATTTCAATAACATTTATACCTAAAGTGGAAGTCTCACTTCCCTTCATATTCATGAGTTCTTACAAGTATAGCTTGTAGTTCCTTTGCCAATGACCAGGCTTATGGCAGTGGTGGTAAGCACCAGCAGCAGCAGGGCCAGTCTTGGACTTTTCAACAAGTTTAGACTTAGAGCTTGAGATCTCATCTTAAGTCTTAGTAATGGCCTTGTGCTTTCTCTTATTACTATTCTTCTGAATAATCATCACATGACTAGAGCTTTTCTTAATGCTTTCCTCACCAATCTTTAGCATCCCATGCAATTAAGCCATGCTTTTCTCCATGCTATTCACATGAAAGTTTAGAATGAACGGCTCGAAGCTCGCAGGGAGCGACTGGAGAATCACATCAGTAGCCAACTCTGGGCTAAGGGGAAAACCAAGCTTTTTCAGGCGCTCAATGTAACCAATCATCTTGATCACTTGAGGACTAACTAGGCTATTTTCTGCCAACCTGCATGCAAATAAGGACTTTGAGGTGTTAAACCTCTCAGCTCTAGCTTGGCTCTCAAACATGCCACGGAGTCCCGCAATCATATTGTAAGCATTCGTATTCTGATATTGCTTCTAAAGCTCAGAGTTCATTGTGGCCAGCATGAGACAGCTAACATCAAGTGTATCATTAGTGTGCTTCTCATAAGCTCTCTTTTCAATGGCCGTGGCACACTTTAGAGTGTATTTCTTTTTCTCTTGCTTGAGAACAATTCCCATATTACGATATCAATCAATAAAGTTTGTTCCAAAAAGCTTCTCTTTTTTAACAATCGATCTCAAGTTAAAATAAGAAGCATTACTTAGTGGTACGTGCCATGATCTACATCAGAAATTAAACATGCAAATTTAGCATTATGTTTATATGAACCTTCTATTAAACAATTTTAACAAAAGACACTCTCATTATATGTTTTGAAACAATATCCCTCTAATGACATATAGTGGGTCAAGATCTATATTAAACTAATTTCTAGTGTGTTTTGGTATCACTGCTAGAAACCTAGTGACATAGGTGAGCGACACTTTGCTAATCATATCATATATGACTCTTGTTTGTTGGGTGACATTCAATGCCTTGGCGCCCAACTTCATTCTCCAAAGCCCAAAACCATTTTGATAGATTTGTTAAGTAAACAAACATTATGCATATGGATCCTGACATTCACACTATCTGGTTAAGATAAAAGATGGTACCCTGCTTTGGCAGATCTACCAAATAATGATCAAAATCTATGTAGGTGCAACTATTGAAAGGGCATCAATTACTCTTAATTTTTCTAAGGGAAGCTATTCTATCATGTAAAACTATTTATCTCATAGAAAATATGAATAAAATAGTGTGACATGAACCTAAATAAACATCACAGGCAATCATATTAATTGTGACATAGTATGGCCATTCCCATTGTGATCTCCATCGCCAAGCTTCCTATCTTTATAGCCTTCATGCCAAAGGTTCCATGATCATATACTAAGCTACTACACCTAATAGCTAGCAATGAATTACATGATAATATCAAGCATTACATGTTGACATGCAGGTCGTTATACAATAGCATGACAGCCTTAGACTGCAATTAATCATGACACACAGGCCACAAAATTACATACATATATCCCATGCATAATAAGGTCATACCAATCACACCATTCTTTGCAAAAACATGTTAAGCGTATAATAGAATTCTAATGTTACAATGTGAACATGTTATTATGACAATCTATGCATGTATGCAACGTAATGGTTCGGAAATACATAGACCGTATCTATGAAATCGCTATGAAAATCTTATCAGATTGATCACAAGCCAATTCAGAGTCATTCACAATACCTTAATTTTCACCTGATCAATCGAATTGATCATCACGTAAGGGTTTCTAGAAACGATGACAACACACCAACCTCGATCTGTTGTTCTTCTAGCCATGTAGCGGCGCGTGCTGTTAGCCCCGATGGTGATTCCAGCCGTCAGGGGCAAGTTGCACGCACGGTCAGGTGGAAGATCGAGCTAATCTTTTTGGTTATATGTCCATTGATTCACACCTCATCTGACCCCAATTATATCAAACCATGCATCAATCAATCTATCACATGAACCGATCACAAGAACACCAATAGATCTAATTTATTACTACAACATATCATCAATATGTGATCGAACCAGATAAAAAACTACACATGTAGACCTGAAACCACTGTTTGGGAACGGATAAGCTACGCTAGAACAAATCAAAATTTCTCTATCACGTTCAACGAGGAAACCATGCGAGTATGGGATCATAGATTATTACCGCTAAACATACAGCATAGCGGAAGAAGAATTGTGCGCGTCCACGAAGAGAAAGTAGTCGATCTCGTCACAAACCAAGTGTCTCCTCCTAGCGTCTTGTCGCCGATCAGCACCGCAACAACGTAGCAGTGTCCCCACAGTATCCACATGTATAGGGATGGATCACCGTACGTCAATGTGCTAGTACGGTGCCTGGCTAAGGTTTCATAGGGAGCTCAAGAAGCGGTGGCAGCTATGGTTTTAGAGTGGCAAAATACTTGTGCTCCTTCTTCTTGTTATATAGAGCATGCTAATAAGACTTCCACACGGATGACCCGTTATAACTCTAATCCCTTATAGATCAGAATCTAATCAAGCACACATATGCACACGTATGAATCTAATCCAAATTATTTAGACATATTACCAACAGAAATAGCGTTCGACTAGAACCATAGATTCAAATCATCTCGTATGCAGATAAGATTTTGTCCTCCAGGCCCTTGAGGCGGAGATCAAAATTCTGCAATGAGTAAAGGTGTACAATTTGTACTTAAAGGTTGAGTGTACTAAAAAAATGAGTATATTATGCATATACATACCTCTTAGAAATCATATGCATGCTGGATTAGCATCTCCATGTTGTGCGCGATGTAGAAGCCACACATCTCGAAGTCCACCTTTCGATGACACTACGAACAATGAAAATAAGAACAATAAATGTCAGAAAGAATCCTATATTAGGCACTTGTACCTTGAATCGCGTCCACTCCAACTATTTACCTTGTTTCAAACTGTGTCGCCCTCCTTCCACAATTATTACACGAAAAAAATTTAAAAGTGACGAATCATAATCTTCATAGATGATGGGTGTCATACCCATCACCTAGAACACGTCACTAATAACTAGCCATAAGTGACGGGTAAGGACCTGTCACCAATAAGATCATTGGTGACAGGTCAAACTTGACTCATCACTTATCAAAACCATAAGTGACAGGTTATAACTGTAAACCGTCACTTATTACAAATTATAAGTTATTACAAGTTATAAGTTATTACAAGTCACTTATTACAAGTCACAGTTATGACCCGTCACTTCTTACTGATTAACGTTTTTCATATTTTTTTATCAAAAAAATATATTTTTATCCAAGTCATCACCACTCATCATGTGTCAGTCAATTTTTCACTCTATTTATATACTCTGTGTTTCGACAGGATCGAATCCATGACCTAGCCTCACGCGTGTACCCATGCACCTTACCACCTCACCCTCACGTGCCTTCTCAATGGAGGCGGATATTTTATCCTTTTAATCTTTACCGAATATTATAATTGATAGATTATAACCGTGACCCGTCACTTATGACAATCATAAGTGACGGGTCACAATTATGACCCATCACTCATATTTATTGTACAATAGACACACGAACTAATTAACCCGAGTGTCTTCAGTAAAACGGACATAACTTTTGCATACGGACTTTGATTTCGACATATTTTTGACTCTATAGATATCTACAGAAAAAAGTTACATCCATTTCTTCTTGACTTTGTCGGGTTCGGTGAATTTTTTAGGCCAAAAACGGCTTAGAAGATTGAGTTCTTGCCCCGAAAATTTCTGCACAGTTTTCGAAACCCACTTTTGTGTCCACAGACATCACCTCTTACATCAAACTTGAGCAGAAATATACAATAGTTCCTATTATAGTGCTGCTGAGGTGAGAAAAATAAAATAAATAAAATAAAAATAAAAATATTTTGGTAATATCTCATGTATTATTGTTATTAATAATAGGTAGCATTGGCTATTATCATCTTAAATGCTCCTGGTTGATCTATCCCACAGAAAAGGATCTTGATTTCATCTATGACAATGACTTTCATTTTATTGGTAAAGCTTCTTAATAGTATATGACTATATGTAATTGTTTATTTAACCGGAAGGGCATGATTGCTAATCAGTGACATGTCATAACTTGATCCGTCACTAATGACTGGTCTAGAAGATCCGTCACTGATAAGTTAGTCATTGATGACGAGTCAAAACTTGACCCTTCACTGATGAGTTGGTCATTAGTGACGGGTCAAAACTTGACCTGTCACCAATGACTAGTCTCAGATGATCCGTCACTGATGAGTCATCATTGGTGACGGGTCACAACTATAACTCGTTATTATTATCATAAGTGACAGGTCATATTACGAGCTGTCACTAATTTTGTGTCTCCTTTGTCTGTTTTTCACGTAGTGAATGTAAGCTGAGAAAGCCCTATAAACATTGAAAAGATGTCATTGACACTACTACAGAGATGGATGGTAACCCATTTACACAGTCGTTTAGTCACCCGTCTTTGGTGGAAGGTCTGTGAAAAATAGATGATTTCCACAGGCACAAAATTGACGGCCTGGTAGAGGCGGTTCACGTAAGAAACCGCATGTAGTAATCGGTCCCCGAATCCACATTTTTTATCCAAAAAACTGATATTTGTTTGCCCCGACTAGGCATCCCCGTGGCCGCGCATCATAAGCCACAAGTCTGGCGATTTTTTGCGCATGTGAGGTTCATGGCACTCAAATCCGGGATTTCTCAGCTCACACGATATGTCCTTACCATCCCACCACAAAAGTACTATCGATACTAATAGCATATGCAATTATTTTGATCTCTTCGGTCTAAAACTTTAAACGATTATTTGGATATTTTATGACCTCAAATCAAAAGGTTTTCAACTACAAAGTTGTATATCTCGTCGAGGGCTACAATTTTCATATAAAGTTTGTCATAATCCGAATTCGTATGAAAACGTTATGAAAATTTTAAGATAAGCTATCATCCATTATCATATGCGGTTCCTTCTATGAGCCGTCTTTGAAAATCTTCTCATTTTCAGGGGCATATCACATATGGAACCGTCTCTGAAAACAATATTTTATATAGGTGGTTCATATAAAGAATCGTTTCTGAAAATGACCTTTTACATAGACGGTTTATGAATCATCTATGGTAACCATCTTATTTTCGGAGATAATTATCGTAAGAAGTTGCCTGTGTAAATTTATTTCAACAGGCGGCCCAAAACCACAGGGAAGCCGCCGCCAACTGCTCAGGTGGTTTGTCATATAAGCCGTATATAAAGTTATCATGTGTGTTAAAAAATAGTTTTTAGTAGTGTGAGGTAAAATAAAATTAAATACAAATAGTGTTAGGTTAGGGATATGTACTTTCCTCTGGAAAATGGATCATGTAATCCATCTTTCCTCTCCATTGAGTTCAGTGGTGTATACATTGTTTTGACTCGGATCAATCACAAGTAGAACCCAATGGTATGCATTGTAACAAAATTAGTTCATATATGGTTTAAGTGCGTACAAGTAAGTAGCGTAGTATAACTTACTCCTGGTGGCAACGAACTCTGGCTATGATGCGCATGTGGACTGAGAAATAATCTCGGGGTACACGAACCCAACAGGAGAATGGGCAGTCGCGGCTTGCTGCACCACATTCTTGCACAGAAAAATCAGTTGATATGACACATAATCAAAGTCGTATAATAGTCGTCATAGGCACTTATAATCAGTTGATATGTTATAAGGCGCGATACTAGCAGTGACCAAGCTCGTAGAATAGCAATCTCGAGGGCTTTCTTGCTGAACAAAATGTACAAGCATGGATGTGGTGACTTAATTAAGTGATGGTCAAAATCAAAGAGGATAAATTAATTAAGTTAGCCTGCAGATGTAACATTGACGCTTCGGCTCTACGTCATCTATCTCTTTGCCTTCTTTGCAACAGGATCCTCAGGTGTCTCGGCTAGTTTTCTCGTCGGCGTCCCAGTCCTATTGTACATCAGCATGCATGATACTTTTCTTAAGAGTCGATGTGGAAAGAGGAATTGGCGTGGTCGTCGGAGAAGGTACAGGTACGGTAGGCCCGCTTCTCCAGCCCATCAATATGCATGCTGGCACCTTTGGTAGCCTTGAACTCTGCAGGAACCTACAAAGTAAATGGACGTGTAACTTGGCACACGTGTTGGACTACTGTAATGATCAACAGGAGACCAGGAATGATCAAAAGTCACTTGATTTTTTTACTAAATATGCGGGCGAGCGCGCGGTTTGTGACCTTTGATCTCCGGATCTCTTAGCTCACGCGATACGTTATTACTATCTTATTATAAAAATATTAGTGATAACTATAATATATACAATTTTTTTTAATATCTTCTATTTAAAATTTTAAATAGTTATTTAGACATCTAAATAACTTTAAATGAAAAAAATTTAACTACAAAGTTCTAGATCTCATTGAGAGCTACAATTGATGACTATCTATCTTTTCACATAATTACTAGGTATGTGCATTTTATAGCAGTTTTTTTACAGTTAATGTCATGAGGTTTCAGAACAAGTTTTTTCCCCAGTCCAGAAAGAAGACATAATTTTAGCACCGCCATGGATGCAGCTTTGAAACCATATTTTGAGCTTATGCATGTTAGTTATCTCCCTCTTTGTCTCAACTAGGCTGTACTGCAAAATACTACAGTTCTGAATTCTAATTGAAACGGAGTGGCCAAAGAACGGAAATCATACTGTTCAATTGGTTCCAAATAAGTGAAGTAGTATAACAGTTCATTGATAGAGTAATTTCCCCTTTATTAAAAGGAAATGGTGCAGGTCAGTAGCAGACAATAGCGCATGAATAATTGACTTTATCTTAAATGTTATTTAGGAATCCCACTGTTTAATCAATGAAGTTTTTCTTCCCAAACAGATTGACTTGTATTGTCATATTTCCTCAAGAACGAAAGACATAAGAAAAGAATCACGATTTAAAGAATAATTCAGCGTGTGATGGCACGGGGACGAGCCAGATACAGTTGGTACTGGAGAACTATACTGTTTCCTTATAATATGAAAATTAAAAAGAGAAAAAACTAGATTAGGTCGCTACTGTAACTGAAATCTAGGATGCTTCAGTGTCTGTTACCTGATATTTAATTTTTCCAGGTGAAGTAATCAATTAGACTCACTAAACAATTATCACGCACAAAAATATATAGATATTTTCTCTATCTAATTCACTCCCCGGTGCACAGGTGGGGCCATAAGGAGCGCCAACGGTGTGCCAGCTTTTTAGTGTTTTCATAATTATTGCATCAATGGATCTTAGGGTTTTTTTTTTCATTTCCTTCTTCTGTATTTCATGGCTTAATTTACGATTAAATTTTAAATGTTCAAATAAAATTATAGCAAAAATTTCCACAATGTTGGGAATACATTCCCCACATTATAGAAAGAAAAAATTGAAAACCTTTAAAAATTAGGATGTTACGGTTAGCCGCTCAGGTAAAAATGGTTAGGTCAAGTCAATCAAAATTATAACAAAAGGTACATTATTGGAGATGTTCTGGGTCCAGATTCTATGTTGCGCACCCAACAAAGCAAAATTCTTATCTTTTTTATCAGTGCATTCTTTTTGGTCTGTGAGATGCCCAGGAAAAAATGGTTGAGTCAAGTCAAGTCAACCAAAATCAAATATGTGCATGCTTTTGCTCTTCTGCAGATGCCCACGTGAAAAGGAGCAGAAATTCTGCAACTTCCTACTCGATCCTAACCCCATGCAAGTATTTATAACGTGACTACTAGGGCTCATTCTTTCACACGAGAAAGCAAAGCGTAGTCACATGCAGTACCGCACCGCCGGTCGACTTTTTTGATCATTTGCCGTAGGCTTCTCCAAGCCTTCCCGGCCGGTGCATCCTCTAGCTCACATTCACCGATGGCTTCAAAAGTCAACCTCCATGACTGCTTCGACTCCTCCGGTCCGAAACATCTGGTGTCGAAAGGCGGTGCAGGTTCTTCGATTAACTGGTATGTACGCACGGTGGATGTATGATTCATTATTGATGCGACATATGATGAATCGTCGTTAGTGACAGATCATGTTACGACCCATAACTAATTTCATATCTTTTTTATCTGATTTTCAAGTAGTGGTAGTAGCCATTTCCCATTGAGAATAGATCAATGGCACTTTTATTTTTCAGGGACAACGAGGAGCATCGCAGGTGCATCGCTGCCTGCCTCGTTAAAGCTACTTACGTCATGGAGAAGGATCGACCCAGGTGCAGGGTGTACAACAAGGGGCTCGCGCCGCCGTGGTGGGAGAGCTTCCAGTTCGACCTGCGGGAAGTGCTCAAGTGCGACTCCAACAAGAATGACCAGTTCATCTTTGGCGCCGTCTTCGAGTACCTGCCCCCGGCCGGCATGCGCCGCCAGCCGTCGGCTCCACACTACGTTTTCGCTTTCCGAGGTACCATGCCGCTGCACCCCAAAGCGCTTCATGATCTGTTCAACGACATCAAGATCCTGCTTAACGACGTGCCGTGCTGCAAGCGCTCCCAGAGCGCGCGCAACGCGGTCAAGAACATGCTCCTCGCCAAGGGCGCGGACAGCTGCGTCGTCTGGCTCGCGGGGCACTCGCTCGGCGCGTCGCTGGCGCTAGACGTGGGGCGGACCATGATGGCCGATCACGGGATCAACCTGAAGACATTCCTCTTCAATCCACCGCATGTGTCGCCGCTGCCGGCGTTGGACATGCTGCACGCAGCAGAAGTTGCAAAGACAGATCTGTTCACCGGGAGCTACATGATCAAGGCGGCACTTGGGGCGACGGTTATGAGGTGTCACAAGAGGCGTATGGAGGAGCTGTTCGACCGGCTGTCACCTTGGGCGCCGGAGCTGTACGTGCATGAGAGGGACCCCATCTGCAAGGGCTTCATCGACTACTTCGAGCAGCGGCAGAAGGTGGAGGAGCGCTTCCGCGGCATCGCCAAGGCGGCGATGAAGCTATCATACCGCGACATGCTCCTATCCTTCCTCGGCAGCAAGAAGGAACGGCCACACCTCCTGCCTTCGGCGAGGCTGTGGAAGAACACGAGCACGAGCAGTGGCTTATTCGGCTCGCACGACCTCAAGCAGTGGTGGAAATCGGACAGCGAGCTGATGTTAAGCTCCAGGCGGTACACCTATCCTGGAGCATAAATTGCTGTCATGGATTTGCTTGGTAGTAAAACTGCAGTGCATGCGTGTCCCTAGCCTCTATATATCGTTTGAAGTTTACGTATACTTTCAGGTTTGTTTATATTATATGGGAGTGTACTGATCTAGGGGTCAGTTGACTGATTGTCCACAAATCAGTCGGCATTATATGTATTACTTAAGACGGTGTGTTATGAGAGTTCAAATAAAATGCACTTGCACTTAAGCAAGAACTCATGGTTTAATGTAAGAGAAAGCTAGTAGCTAGTCGACACAATTATGCCACCACACAGCTGTATTGTATTCTTTCTTATAATTGTATGAGTTTCTGCCTTACATAACTTATTAATTTTGTTCTTTTTTCAATGGTTGTACTTTGTAGACAAATTCCTTTCCAAAATCTTTATAAAGCATACTCCTATTATATATCACACGTAGAACCATATATCATATATGAAGGCTAACAGAGACAAATTATTTTTACTATGTAACCCTTTGGTTTCACCAAATTTGTTCAACCACCGCATGCCTACAAAACTAACGAGTCACAAGATCATGGAAAAAGTAAGAGTTAGGAACCTTATCTACCCTATTAAATTAAGGTTGGAATCCTATGCAAAATGAGTTACAAACCAGGTGATAAAACATACATGCAAAAGTGTCCTAAGAAAAAACATACATGCAAAAGTGTCCTAAGATAAAAAAACATACATGCAAAAGAGGCCGTACGTGATGAGGACATCACCTATATATTAGTGCTACATCCCTTTAGACAAGCCCGGCGTGCATTGGAAATGAAGAGATTATGGCAGATTTAACCACATTCAGCAAGGAGAAGTATACCTTGTTCTGTGCGCCAAGGACCAGCAGCAGCCGAGTACACAATTGGAGCCCAAGCCAATTTCGAGCTCAGGCCAGCAGCCGAGTTGATGTGTCCTAGTCCTATTGTACACCAGCATGGTACTTTTCTTAAGAGCCGATGTGGAAAGAGGAATCGGCGTGGTCGTCGGAGAAAGTACAGGTACGGTAGGCCCGCTTCTCCGGCCCATCCACAACATGCATGTTGGCACCTTTGATAGCCTAGAACTCTGCAGGAACCTACAAAGTAAATGGACGTGTAACTTGGTACACGTGTTGGAGTATTGGAATGATCAACAACACACGAGCGATATTTTACCTTGTACAGTGCGACACCCTTCCTTGCCACTTAATGAACTATTATTTGCATATCGAAATGAAAAATACACATGTTGGAGTATTAAAATGATCAACAACACACGAGGAATGATTAACAAGTCACGCGATTTTTTACTGCCTGTGGTTTGTTACATTCAAACCCAGGATCTTTTTTAGTCATGCGAAACGTCCTTACCATTTCATTATAGAAGTTCTAGTGATAATAATATCATATGCAATCCTTTTAATATCTTATATTTAAAACTTTAAATAATTATTTAGATATCTAAATAATTTCAAATGAAAAGGTTTTCAACTACAAAGTTGTAAATCTCGTCGAGAGCTATAATTTTCATATAACGTTTGTCCTCATCCAACTTCGTATTAAAAAATTATAAATTTTTTAAGATAAGGTATCATCTATTATCCGAGCGAGTCACTACTATAGAAAGGGTCATCAGTGCCGGCTTAAAAACGGCATCAGTGGCGAATTTGAACCGGCATTGATTGATCTATCCTGATAGCCACGTACTATCAGTGCCGGTTTATAAACAGGCACTGATAATGAGTATCAGTGCCAATCCATAACAAGGAACAAACACTGATACTCAAACTATCAGTGCTGATTTGTGGTACAAGCTGGCACTGATAGTCTCATATTTATGCCGGCTTTTTGTCATGAGCCGGCACTGATATCCCCTCCGTCCTGTACAAAATCTAGTCGTTGCCGACAATAGCATAATAATATCACATACAACACATACAACAAGATAAACTGCATTCAAGTTTCACATGCACGTATAATCATCTCAGCTCATATAATTTCACATACAGACATAATTCATTCACATCTTATGTCATTCATGCATAAGTAACCTTGCTATTTCACATGTCATTGAGTAGAGTTCATAACTAAGACAAGTTTACAACAAAAGTTCATAATTAATACAAGTATGCAACAAAAAGTAAGAAGCGATGCCACTCAATTCTTCTTATTCACTAAAAACCCTGAACTACGCTTTTTGCCTTGAGGAAAATCAGGTAACGAACTCCACATGCTAAGTGAAGGGACAGCATCCAAACAACACCATTTGAAAACATGGCACCACTTGGACTCTGGAATGACTTCGTCATTGATGAACCCGCAGAGTTGTTCTAGAAGTGTGTTGATTCTCTACGGCATGAGGATACTTGTTTCCAGCTCAAGGTCCTGCAATTACCAGAATTGAAGAATCAATATATTTGAACATGACTAGGAACTGAAAATTAATCATCAATATGTTATCCACTTACCTCAGCATTAGTAATGGCACTATAATTATTTTCGGTGAATCCAATGCATGAAGTCGCATACATAGTAGCCACATAAATTATTGCCCTTAGTCTCAATCCTACAAGGAAAGTTGGTTATGACTTTCCCTTCCTTTCGGAATGGAAAGTGACGTCATTTCGTCTTGATGTAGCGTACGTACACCTTGTAGATGCAATCAATTCAAAGTTTCCTAAAGCATTAATGAAATAATTAGTTTACCTTTGTAGCAAGTCTATAACAGATTGATATTCGGCTACTGGATTTCTTTTCACGTCGAGGACAATAATACTGCTATAGTCAGTTTGGATGACAAAGTGGGCCCAGTGAAAACTGCACATATGTCACCGTAGGTAATTAGTCCTAAGTCCTAACATCGTGATACTCAAAAATTGCAAAAATATGGAGGGAACACATACCCAAAGTTGTAAGGTAAAAGTATGTATCTTTTTAATTGGTACGATTGAATAAGATCAAGTGCATACACTACAACAGGACTGACTTTATACAACACATTGTCTACAACACAAGAGCTATGTGTTGGAGCTGCAATGTTTTTGTATCACATACTATATGTTGTTGAGGCTCTTTGCAACATATAGTTCACTCATTACGGAAAAGTGTGTTGAAGAGTCTCATGGAATCATATAATATGTGTTGCTCACGGATATATTGGAAATGCAATGTGTACAGCATGGAAATAAAACCTTTTTTTCCGTCAATGAAAAAAAAAGATGGAGAAAATCCCCGCAACAGGGCTCGAACCCGCAGCCTGCGTGCACAGAGCTAGCCCTCATAACCAGGGGAACCAAGTTGCTGCTTGTTTGGATGACGGATATTAATTTAATTGAAATATACGAATCGCACCAGTGTTAAATGAGAAGGAAACACATTGGTCACACCCTCACAGAGGCACGCCCACACAATAGAGCATGTAGGCGGCAGCTCTGGCTCCTACGATGACGGCGGAACCCACTCCGTTGCGGCTCGGCGGCGCCTCCCCCTCCCCTGCTCCCCCCTTGGCCGCGGCCCGCCCCCAACCCCCTTGCTGCTGCTAGTACTACTGCTGCCGTCTGCAGAAATCTGCGCGAGAAATCGTTGCTTGGTGTAGTCGGAAATCTGCAGAAATCGCTGCTGCAGAAATCGTGCTGCTTGGTGGAGCACCAGTGGCCTGCTCCTCCCTGTGGCCGGCAAGGAGATCTACGCGAGGATCGCCAATCCTGTGCCTTTCGGTGACGGCACCAAGGTGATTTTTCTTTCTTCCCCTTTTGCTTCTTCATGACTTTACTGAGCGCTTTACTGATGGTTTCTATGTTTAATTGGAGGAATGGAATTGGTCTTCCTTGAATCCGTATTCTGTTGTGAGGCAAGGAATGGTTCTTCAAAAAAGGGGAATTTCTCCATCTTTGACATCAAATGATATAAACTACTGTCCCTTGTTGCCCTGTGTAGGAAGCTTGCTATTTTTAGGGCTCAATACTAAGAGTATTTTTTGACGGTAGAAAAAGAACAGGGGAGCCTGCACCAACCCACATCCAACACACAGCATGTTCCTCTCAAATCATAACCAATTAGGAACAAATCAATTGATTGGTTTGCTCGCCGAATGAAATTGAAATGGAATGCTTGTCTAATATAAAAGAATATGCAGTGAACAACTGTGGATTAGCTTGATGTTAGAAGAAAATAGTTGAAATTGAGGTGAAGATCCAACAATTACCTTATTTTTAGTATGCCACTGCATTGAACTTGTCATCTCGTATTTTGTATCAATATGTTGTACTAGCTCATCCTTCTCAGTTAACTGCAATAATTTGTAAGTAGTACCATCAAGCATGTTGTTTGTTTTGAAGAAAATTTAAACACCTGCATTTTTTGTTGTCATATGCCTTTAAATTTTACAAAGTCTTAGTACTATTAGAAGTTTCTATATATTGACACTTAATTTAATTATTCTTTTCTATTTTTATCACAGTTAATCGATGGATTTGAAAGCCATCAAGAAATTGCTACTTTCTTATAGACCAAGTGATGATTACTTAGCTGGGGTAAATGGTTTTCTTGAGTTTGCATATAGGGAGAAAGGTTCTAATGCCAAGATATGGTGTCCATGTGTCAAATGTGTGAATAGGTGGTTGAAGAAGCGAGATGAAGTGTATGATCACTTAGTTTGTGATGGAATGCTACAAGGATATACTATTTGGGGTTGTCATGGTGAAACTGCAGCATACATTCGTGCTAACAAAGCATCAGATTCACAACATAAAGGAATAAATAGTAATATTCACCAGCTTGTCCATAATGCTTTTGGGTATGGAGATAACCAATTCCCTAATCATCAATCCGAAGGCCCGAACTCATCAAAAGTTGGGCCTGATAAAGAAACAGAAGCTTTTTATAATTTAATTAGAGAGGCGGACGAACCTTTGTGGACAGGGTGTGAACTATCAAGACTTTCATTTCTTGTACTTTTGTTTCACACGAAATCCATTAACAAGTGGAGTAACAAGTCTTTTAATAATTTGCTAGCAATTTTGTTCAAACATGATTTAGCTTTAGTTCTGTATTGATAAATTAAGATAATAAACCCCAGTGCTGACTCAGTAACAAACATGTTCTTTGTTTACTACACCACTGTTTGAGTAGTTGATTTCACTTTGGTTGTTTTACTCACAAGTATTGGTCCTGGTCATCTATGGAGTTCTGAATCCAAACTTTGACACTGCACAATTGCAAATTTTATCCGATGTAATTCTACTCGTTAAGTTCGTATAATCATTCTAATTGCAATTTTTTCCAATGTCATAATTATGCAATTTTTGTTTACATATATGCTATTTATGTACATTAGTATTTAAATATGTCATGCTACCAAACATTTCGGTATTATGACTCTCATTTCAGTGCTTGGTTGGTTCAGAATTTCTGTGTAATAAGGTGACTTCACAGCTTTCTTTTAACGACTTATTTGGCTCATCATTGAGCTTGATTTGTGGCTGCTCATTGTGGCTGATCATTGAGCCTAGCTGCCCATTGCGGCACTCCAATTTTCATTTCCTGATCATTGTGGCTGATCATTGAGCCTAGCTGCCCATGAGGCTTGATTTGGGTTTATGGGAGTTACTTGCTGCTCTAGCTTCTTTAAGAAATACCATGGAGCAAGGACTGTCAAACTGATGCCAAGCTTTTGCCACCAACTCAACACAGAATTGGAGTGCAGAAGTTGGGTTTAGGAAGGGGACATGACATGCGAGGGAAAAAATGTGTGTGTAGGAAATAGTACAAAGATTAGGCCAACAATGATCAGGAAACACAAATTTAAAGAAGAAAAGAAAAGGACCTTTTGGCCTGTTAGGAAGTAATTAAATATTAACCTATTTGATATGTTGAGTTTCTTTCTGCCATTGATTTAATTATCGTTGTTCCATGCATCTTTTGAAACTAGTTACTCTATTTTGTATTTAGATAAATTATGCTTAGCCTATTTATGTGCATGTAACACTTTGTGATCGTGATGGCTAAGTTTGTACTTATTACAAAATATCCTAAGTAATGTGTCTTCCTGCAACACTATAGATCACAAAGAACAAGGTGCAAGAACAGGTTACTCAAAACAAGATCCCACGCCGTGCGAGTTCAAAAAAGGCACGTCCTGCTGCAATGACAGTATGAAAGCATAATAGAAGTGTTCTGATTAAGCTGTTACAACTATTTCCTTTTCTTAGCTTAATTGCCCTTGCATGTCAATATAGGTTGGAACAATATGTGTACTGAAGTCTGCCAAATATCCAAACAAAGAGCCTGTGCCATATGCAACTTTGCTAACCTGTGATCCAGATGCAGAAGTTGATGGTGTTAAGCTTGGTAATCAATTTTGGAAACTACGTATTACTTTTCCAATTGAACAAAGTGAGGTGCTGTTAAGGCCATGGCACCACTACAAGACAATCGGTGATGCAAAAGGAAAAACAATAGCTTGGCCTTCAACTTTTGTATGTTTGTCTTGGCTTCCTTTACTTTCAGTTAGTTATCTCTATATCATACATACTTATACCCCTACAATTTATTGTTGTCCATACAGGTTGAAAAGGTTAATGGTTGAATTTTCTATTTGGATCTATTCCTCGCCAACTCATCAAGACGAAGAAGAGACTTCATGAAGATTAGCTAGCGATACTTATGTTTGGCTTTTTAGGACTCAATATCATGTTTAGCATATTCAAGAAACTCCAGTTGATATATGGATTAATGTGAATGACAATACCTTTATTTATTTCCATGTGCAATGCAATCTATCTTTTCGGTGTTCTTATATTGAATGAAAAGTATTGAGATAATAGTTTGTGTACTTTCATAAATTGCAAAAAATAATAATTATTTCATCATATTGTTGAATTTGCTACAAATATGCAACTGACCAAAAACATGTGTTGCTGATAACAAACATGTGTTGTTGACAAGTGTTTGCAGTGTTGTTGAAATATGTGCCACATGTGTTGTCATAAATAGAGAAATGCGTTGCAGGCCTCGTATGACAGCAACACCTATTCTTATGTATAACAACATTTACTTTGTGTTGCACATGCCCATCCTAGCAACACCACCTATAACAACACTTAACATTTGTGTTGCTAGAATCAGCAGCAACACTTTTTTGTAAATACAACAACACATACCTGTGTTGCTATATGTCAGTCTTGTAGTAGTGATAGTTCTGGATTGCTTGTGGCTGGGTGGCGACCATCATCTGGTTTATTTTTATTGGGTCGAGAAATCCTACTTCAGTGATGCCCTTTTGACTGCATGTATGGATCTTCATTCTACATACACTAGAAGTTAAGACATTCAGTCTAATGATACAAGAATATATACTGTGAATTATACATATAAGATACTTATAGAGTCCACAAACCTATGAGTTGAATGCCAAGGGTGTCTTGCTGACATAATTGATACATTTCATCGAAATGAATCCAGACTTCACCATCCCTATGGAGGAAATCACAATGATTGTATTTGAACGCAAACATTTCTCTACTGGTCTTTGACTATTTCAAGTACAACGAATGGAATCTCCGCATTTGGGTTGTTAGCTCTGACAAAGACTTGACCAATGGTTCGCCAAGCTTAAATTGCTATTTAGTTGTTGCTTTTTCAACCTTGGACTCGTCATGAAGTGCTTATTTTATCACTCCGGCCTCCATTTCTAATTCTTTCAATTGTTCTAGCACTCTTTCTTTTTTACCTTCTCACATGACATCTTCCTCAACTATTTTTTACCCATGATGTGCGTGTAGTTAGATTTTAGCAGTGGATCCACAAGTCTGGCCAAATTATAAAGAAACTTGGCAGTTGTTTCTGCATCGATATTACACTTCTCTAGCTCGGTACATTTTAAGTGTGCAGTGACATTGGCGTTCACTTCCCTTCTAATTTCCTTATCAGTTTTATCATAATGCAGAGGAGATGCTAGATTCTTAGATGCTACCTGCCACTTCTTAGCTGTTGCTTGCTGCTATGACGAAGTCAATTTCTGAGATGACATCGACTTTTGAGATTGTGCAGGTGCTACCAGCTTTTGAAGTGGGATAGGTGGTGGCGGTGTAGGGGTTGGAGATCTTCTTGGTGGTTGTAGAGGCAATGATGGAGGAGATAGAGATCTTCTGGGTGGCTGTGGCAGCGATGACGGAGGAGGTAGAGATCTTCGTGTGTGTCTTCGCCATACAATATATCGTGTTTGAGCCACAGGATGTAATGGCCTATGTTGAGAGCACTGTTTCCCCCGCCTCGCCAGGATAATCCAGCTTACTTTTATGGTACGCATGTATTACACTGTCCCTGTGTACCCTGGTGTATCTCTGTGGTGTCAGACGACCGTTGAAGAGAGTCTCCTCCACCCATTGCTTAGCCAAACCCTTAGCCACCATGGTGGTAACACCCAAGGTGGGTACGATAAGCCTGCATGGTGTGCTTTCTATGATGTCATCCACAGGGTGATGGATTAAGGCTTCTCCTGCAAGCCCCATGGAAGCACAGCTGATCCGGGGACCCACAGGGCTCATCATCAAAGCATTATATGCGATGACTAACTATTCCTGCCTAGCTTATTGCATAGTTGCTGCTATTTTGGCGTTTATCATCTATCTCTGCTCTGCAAGTTCTTTTGTAGGACTGAACATGACGACTAGGAGGGGGTGCATAAACGCCTCACAATTTGTTTTTGCGAAACTTGATGGCCTTCTCCTACTTGATCACCCAACACTACTACAAAAACTATTTTTCAAGACACTTAGGATAATTTTCTACAGGCGGTTTATTTGAAAAACCGCCTGAACAATTGGAGAGGACCTCCTGCAGTTACGGACCGCCTGTGGAAATATATTTTCACAGGCGGTTCCTTATGTGAAAAAACGCGTGACTTGTGACCGCGTGGGGTTCCTGGTAGGTCAAAAAAAATTTTTTTGCTTTTTTTTCGGTTCAAAAAATATCGATTGAGTAACCGATTATCACATGCGGTCCGCTTAAGAAACCGCCTGTGAAAATCAATTTCCACAGGCGGTCCGCTTAAGGAACCGCCTGTGGAAATCTATTTTCACAGGCGGTCCCTTAAGTGAACCGCCCGTGATAATAGATTTCCACAGGCGGTCACTTTTGCGCCTGTGAAAATCATTTATTTCTACAGGCCTTCGATCACAGACGGATGCACTAAACGTCTGTAAAAATGAGTTATCACCCACCTCTAAAAATAATTTTTGTAGTAGTGCAACACTCCTCAATAAAAACAGAAGCAGAAGTAAAATGAGAGAAACACAAGAGAAACCCGCAACCTTGTGACTCTATGGATTAAGTATGAACATGAGGTTCAATATAAGGTCAATCCATGATCCTTGTCACAAAAAGTTTAAACTTTACAAAAAATACTAAAAGGTGGGCACAAGGCAAGGAAGATCTCAAATTTGATGACTTAGAGGAAAGAGAATGCAATACCCAAATTTGTACGGTTGTTAAAAGGTGGGCACAAGGCAAGGAAGATCTCAAATTTGATGACTTAGAGGTAAGAGAATGCAATACCCAAATTTGTACGGTTGTACGCACATTTTATGCCCCTAGCAACACGAAGATCAACCTCGTATGGTGCTGAAAATTTCAGCTCAAAAGGAAAAACGAAAATCACAAGCCAAATAAATTTGCAAGGAAACGCGGAGCCAAAAGAAGGAGACTAGAAGGAGGTGAACATGAGCGAATGGAGAAACTTGCACTTCATTAATGTCAAAGGTCAGCCGTATTTTAGGTGGATTACAAGAAGTTTTTCCTCTCTAAAAAATCTAATCTATTACAAGGCTAAGCCTATCCTCTCCTCTCTCCTAAAGGCTATCTCTTGGATCTCAAATGGCTGGCTCAAGGGTTCGCACCAGCCAACCCCTTCTATTTATAGGCCTAGAGGGGTTGTTTAACCCTTAAGCTCAAGGGTTGCCATGTGCATTGCATCCTTCCACGGTTTTGAGTCCAAACCATGTAACCGTCTCACACACTTCTCAAAGCATGACTTGTCGTTGCTTGACTTGCCCTCGATGTTGACGCGTGTCTTCCATCTTGCAATCTTGACCGCCGACAAGTCTCTCCCGCTCCCGATCCTTCGGACCGCCTTGTCACTTGCACCGGTATCCCTTTTGCTTGACTTTGTCAACACGCCGTCTTCATCAGCCTTCGTCCCATGCCTTACTTGATCTTCATGTGTGCAACTAGGATCACCCTAGACTCTACCCAGCCTCCTTGATCATTTGGCATCAAGCACCCCACTTGGCCCCGATAAATTGCCATCGACCATTAAGTTGCATCCAACACCTGAACATCAATAGACAAGCAAACATGTATCTCCAGAGCCAAGTAATATCATCGCATGTTAGTCCAAATAAAATCCCATTTGAGAAGAGCAGATGTGACCCAAAATTTGAACACCAGATGTTCTGGTGTGTTCATCCTCTGAACACTGGAGCATCCGGTGAGTACATCTCCATTTTGCATCGAGAAAAATCCCTCTCTGAAAAACTCTGTCCGGTGTGCCTCCTTTCTCATCACCGGACAATTCAGTGAGTTCAACCCTTCCATGCTTTGCATTTGCACCCTCTCTCTAAAATATAGCCTGGTGATCACTTGAGTACACACCGGACCATCCAGTGGGTACATCCCTACTCAAACTAAGTTTTGCAACCTCTCTGAAAATATTGGTCCGGTGATTGCCTTTTGCCTACACCGGACAATCATGCACTCACTTCAAATTTGTCGTCAAAAACCTTCTCTGCAGGAATTAGTCCGGTGTTGTCCTCCGGTGATCACATTCCACTCACCAGAGCATCCAGTGAGTTATTCTGCTCCAGGCCTCTCTGGAAATATTAGTCTGGTGCTTACACCGAAGAATCTGGCGCTTGATTCAAATTTTGGCACTAGAATTTAGTCTAGTGCTCATATCTGTCATATACCGAACTATCCAGTGAGATCAAAAACCCTCTGCACCGAACTAACTCCAATTCCTTGCAACTTTGTTTAGACAAGATTATCATTGCAGTACATACCTATGCATTGGCAATCAAACAAGCACTCAGCCAAAGGCACACATTGTCAATCACTCATAACAAAGCATAAACCAAGGCACATCTCAACTTGGTTTCTCAATTTCCTCCTTGATGAGTGCATTAACAACATTACAAAGAACAGAAGAAGTAATTTAAGAATGCACAAAAAGCTCACTGAGAAGAGAAGAAAGGCAAGCCATAAACTCCAAAAGCACAAAAGCAAAAAGCTCCAGCTACCCCTTTATTGATGCACATTTTTCATTATCAATTTTCTTTGTCATTCAGTATGCAAGTTTTGTCGTTGTGGATTCATGTGGATTCATGCATCTTTTCTCCCCCTTTCGCAATGCAAACATCAAGGACTAAATAGGATGAAAAACAAGAAGATGCAAATGAGGTGCAAACCTGAAAAGCTTCACATATTGATCACAAAGCACTTGCAAGAACTAGAGATATCAAAACACTACAAAGAGTGAAGAATATAACTCAAAAGCGTATACAGATTCAAAATGATCGCATGGCACAAGCACTAAGAGTATAGCAAGTTTTTTTTTATCATTGTTGTTCGATTATCCAAAGATGACACCACAAGAGCATCCACAGTCTCATGACCAGTGCAAAGATTAGAGATGCTAGTGCTATGTCAAGTTCAAACTAAGTAACCATGTTCTCCACGATGGGTTATGCAAACACCCACATATCAATCCAAGCCTTAGTTTGACAAGATGAATTCTTAGCACAGTTAAAGAGCAAAATTAGAGAGCATCTTAAGTTTTAGCATTGTGATCATTTTACTATCCTGAAATGAACTTAAGCAACCATGAATTTACTTCTTTAGCAAACCATATGAGCATTAAGCCACCGTATTGGATTTATGGTCAGCTCATAACGTTATCATTCATTTCATTTTCTCATCATATAATTCAAGATATGCAAATATTTCACAAAGGCAAAACAGGTTGTGTCTTTGCGACACAAAAGAGCACATGCTCTCCCAAGGGTTAATAATGGGCTAAACATTTACATAGACAAAGGTCGAAGACCCCCAATTCGCTAAAAAGAACAAAGCAGCCTAGCACAAGCTTTTCACAGATTTAGCCGTAATATAAGCACTGATCACATTAAAGCATTTACTCAAGGGTGACAAGTAATTAATATTCATATTTCAAGTTCATGTTCAAGAGAATCAAGCTTTCTCAAAAGATTTCATGCCATGTCTCAAAAGGAGTCCACGCTTGCACAAATTGTTACACATCCATTCTCTAAAGTACAAATTCAAAACTAGTATGAGAAAGTACTAATAACATATAAGTGAAGCTTGCTAACATGATTATCTGACATGATACTATGCAATGCAAATGAAACAAAAGTAAGAGTAATTACAAGAGCAACTCCCCCTTACTCAATGCCATAGGGATGGCAGACTCCAAGCTCTCCTCTCAAATAGACAAATCTTGTGGCATCAAGAGGCTTGGTAAATATGTCGGCTAGCTGGTGTTAGGTATCAATGTATTTCAACTCAATATCTCCCTTCTCATTGTGATCTCTCAAGAAGTGGAATCTCACATCTATGTGTTTGGTTCTAGAGTGCTGGCTTATGGCACTGGTGTTGTCACAAAGAAATGGCACATTCTTTAAATCCAACCCAAAACCTCTCAAAGTAGCAACCATCCACAAAATTTGTGAGCAATTGTTAGTAGCAGCTACAAATTCAGCTTCAGTAGTAGACTGTGTAACGCTAGACTGTTTGCGAGAAAACCAACACATAAGAGAAGTACCCAAGAATTGACAGGTACCCGTGGTACTCTTCCTGTCAATTTGACAACCAGCAAAATCCGCATCAAAAAACCTCAAAGACAGAGAGAAGAAGAGGCGGAAAACCTAAGATCATACTCGAGGGTGTGCTTGAGGTACCTGAGTATGCGTTTCACCGCTTGGCGGTGAGATGTCCTTGGTAAAGCTTGGAAGCGAGCACACAAGCAAACGGCGAAGTAGGTGTCCGGTCTTGTTGCTATCAAGTATAGGAGGGAGCCAATCATGCTCCTATACTCTCGTTGGTCCACCTCCTCTCCATCTTCATCCGGATCAAGCACTGCTGAGGTAGTCATCGGTGTCGTCAAGGGCTTCACGTCGCTCATGTTGAACTTCTTCAGCAAGTTCTTGGTGTACTTCATCTGGTGGACGAACGTACCTTACTTGCATTGCTTGATTTGTAGTCCAAGGAAGAAGTCGAGCTCACCTATCATCGACATCTCAAATTCCATGCTCATAGTTTCTGCAAACTTGGCCACAAGAGTGTGAGAGGAACCATCACAAATGATATCATCCACGTAAATCTGAACAAGTAGGAAATCATTGTTATGCCTAAGAGTGAACAAAATTTTATCCACAGATCCAATCTCATACCCATGCTATATCAAGAAGGACTTGGGCTTGAGTGCAAAACCTTGGGCTTCCTCCCAAAACGCAGGTCATAAGAAGTCAAATTCAAGATCGAGCGCAAGAGAATCCGGTTGGAGATGTAGCACGCTGTGCTTATGGCATCAGCCCAAAACTTCCTAGGAGTCCTATGCTCATCAAGCATTGTCCTAGCCATCTCAACCAAAGTCCAGTTCTTCCTTTCAACAACGTCATTCTTTTGAGGAAAACGAAGGGCAAAAAATTAGTGCTCAATAACATGTTCAAGATAGAAGGCATCAAAGAGATAGTTGTTGAACTCGGTGCCATTATCACTGCGAATTTCTTTCAATGCACTAGGGAGTTCCTTCAACAATCTCAAAACCAAGCTCCGAAAGTGTGAGAACACTTCATCCTTACAAGAAAGAAGACCCAAGAATAGCGAGAGAAATCACCAACAATGATAAGTACATACCACTTCCCACCCGCCAAACAAACTCGGGATGGACCAACAGTGTCAATATGAAGAAGTTCTCCCGGTCGTTCAGTCATCACTAGTTTAACTGGTGAGTGATGAGCAGTAACCATCTTGCCATGCCGACAAGGAGCATAAATAAGGTTCTTCTTAAACTTGAGCTTGGGCAATCCTCGGATCAAGCCTAGGGCACTCAAACGAGTAAGAAAATCAAAGCTCATATGCTCTAGTCTCATATGCCACATCCAAAGTTTAGAAGAACGTTGAACAATCAAACAACAAGAAGAACCAAGAGACTCAGAAAAATCTGCTCCAAAAACTCTCCCTACTCTTGAAATCTTGCAAATCAAAGCGCCAGAAGAATCAAGAACTCGAGAAGTATCACGTTTTAAATGCACTTCCCAGTCCTCATCCAACAACTGAGATACAGAGAGAAGATTGTATCCAGATGCTCCACCAAAGCCACATCTTTGAGAGTAAAACTTTCATTCACCCTTATCGTACCTTTGGCTTTCACCCTTCCTTTTTTATCGTCCCCAAATGTGATGTACTCATGTCGCTTCGTCGGGGTGAGGTTGGAGAACCATGATGCATCTCTGGTTATATGGCATGAACAACCGGAGTCAATTAGCCACTTGTTCTCCAGGCCTGCACTTGCCACCTATATCAAATAAGACATACTCAAGTGCTCAGTGCTGGGGTAAGTAAGAAACTTCTTGGGAATCCAGTATTGAGGCACTCGAGGAGTAAAGGTAAAAGCAGGAGAATGCAAGTCAACATTAGCATGCTAGTGGCGAGAACCACGACGAGAAAAGCGTGGTTCGTCAAAGCACTACGACTCAAAACCTCTTACACGTGATCCAAAACCATATAAGTCATAGTAAGATCCACGATGGGCAACACCTCTAGAAGGGAACTGAAGAGCACTAGACGCTCGTGGGTAGGAGTGAGAAAAAAGCTCATGTACACCAATAGAAGGGCGGTATATGTCCCGGTTGCTCCACTCCCACTCACGCCGCTCATCCCTTCTACAGTAAATTTAAAACCCAACTAGATGACCGTTCCTCTAGCAGTAGGTGCAGTGATAGACTCTCTCAGAAGCATGGCTGTCAGTCACTCTAGGCTCACTCATATGGGCTCTCATATTTGGCTGTGGAGCTATCTTGTGTGGTGGAATGGATTTCTTTTTGAGCGGCTATGGTGTGGGTTTCTTCTTGGTGGGTTGTGGAAGAGTATTGATTTTGGACTTTTCAGCTTCTAGGATAGTAGGTGTGGTGAAAATAGTCTTCCCAACCCCAGAATAAGCAACCCTCTCAAAACTCAACCCAAGAGCCAAACCCACCTTATCTGCACACATCTTCGTCTTGGCCAAGATCAAATCCATCTTGCCATTGCCTTCTGAGCACTTCTTCACAAGAGAAAGGAGATACTCATTCTCGGCAAAAAGCTTCTCACCTTGCCCTCTAACCCAACTGAACTTGTCCTTAAGGATAATGCAGGTGGGACAGTTAGGCTGCATATCCTTAGAACTCTCAGTACTCTCCAATCTAGACTCTAACTCTTTTATGTGCTTGGCTTTCATATGAACATCCTTTGAGAGCAAATGGCAATTCTTGCAAGCTCCTAAGAGAGTAGGTCTAGACTCCTCCTCAAGGAGCTTCTTCTCGTCAGTCTCAAGGCGACTAGTGACTTGAGCATGCACATTCTGAAGTTCGACAAGTTCAGTCATGACCACCAAACAACTCTCACACTCATCCTCAACCTTGGCCCTAGTCCTAAGCAACTCAAGCTTAGAAAAAGAACATTCTATCCTAGACTTAAGTTCCTTAACCTCACGAACCGCTTTCTTTAGCAATCTATCCTGGCTAATGAGCGCATCATTTAAGGTATCAACTTGAACTGAAAGCTATTCGTAGGTGAGTGGTACCTTAGAGGGATCAAGCTCGGGGTCGATGTCGTTGTCATCCGCCATGAAGCAGAGGCCAGTGAAGCCCTTGGCCTTCTTCTTGTTCTTCATGGGCTGCTCCTCCTCCGAGCTCTCCTCCTCACTTAAGGAAGTGTCGATGTCGCTGAGAGCTGCCATGAATGCCCTAGAAGCCGCCTTGGCCACTTTCTTGGCCATCTTGTTGCGGTTCTTCTTGAAGAAGGGCTTCTTGTCCTTCTTCTTGTGCTTGTTGTAGTCGCAGTCACGATCTTCCCTCTTCTTGAGCTTGGGGCAGTCCGCTTTGAAGTGGGTGGTATCATCACACTCAAAGCAAGCACGGGAACCACCCCTCCTCCGGTCTTTCCTGTTGTTGTAGAAGCGAGTGAACTTTTTCACGATGAGAGCACGATCCTCATCATCCAAAGTATCCACTTGCTCCTTAGTGATAGAGATCAAGAAAGACAAAGCAAAACCACCAAATGAAGTGTTAGCACAAGAAAAGCTAGCTCCAGCCTAATTGCCACCACTAATGTCCGAAACCAACTCCATGTTCTGGGACAGGGGGTTTCCTAGGCCTAGACGAGATGCCTTTGTGATCTTGGTGGAGCTGAGCTTGCTGAAGAGTTCATCACAAGTTAACATATCGTAACTTGCTGACTCTTCAATGCTCGAGATCTTCACCTCCCATATGCTACGGTCAAGAGCATAGAAAAGTTTGATCGCTCCTTCATGGTCAGAATATGGCAAATCACCAATAGAGAGAAGATTGCTAATGATGCCATCAAAGCGAGCAAACATCACATCCAAAGACTCTACGGGGCCTTGCACAAACATTTGACATTCTTGGTTGTATGTGCTTTGGCGTTTGGCCTTAATCTAATTAGTGCAAGCTCGGTGGCGCAAGGCTGGAGAACACGTTGGGATGGCGTTCCGGCTCGCCGGTGGTGAAAGTGAGTGGCGGATCATAGCGAGACGAACATAGCGAATCCGTTTTAGGGCTTACCTCGGGTAGCTTGGCTCGGGAGGACACGCAGCGACGACGGAGACAGCGAAAGGCTCAAAAACTCATTGGCGAGGCGGCTCTGGTGACTCTGAGACAAAGGTGGCAGCAGCTTGAGCTTCGGCGAGAGCAGGTGCTTCTATTGGTGGGCTCGGATGGCGCAAAGAGGCTTCGGAGCGGCGCGGCGGTGAGCTTGGTCGAGGTGGCAGCTATGGCGGCGGCGGAGCATTGGATCTCAGCGAGAAGCGCTGGATGCGGCGAGTTTGGTTTAAGGAAAAACCGAAAGGGACGACTGGGTTATATAGGTGGCACGACAGGGTCTCGGAATGGCCCAGGACTCTTGGGCAGCGATGGAGGTTGATGCGAACTCGGCGGCGCGGCGATGTCCAAGATGGAGATGAAGATGGTGGGGCCCACATGGCAGCGATGTGCGGTGAAGGCGACAGGAGACGGGGGCATCTTCGGTGCGGGCGAACGTGGCAGCACGGGCCGAGGCGCGTGCGTAGCATGGGAACAGGCCGAGGTTGTTGCTGGGCCAGCGTGGTTGGGCCGTGATGGGGCGTGACCCATGCGGGGAAGGGAAGGGAGGGGCGTCAGGCTGGGGAAACGGGCCGGCTCGGCGTGCTTGGGCCGAAAGGAGGAAGGAGCAGCTGGAGAGAAGGGTTAGGTTTTTCATTTTTCATTTTTTTCTAAATGCTTTTGAATTTAAATCAAAGTAAACTAAACTCAAACAAAGCCAAATAAAATCCAACAAAAACCAACTAAATCCTACATGCCTATTTCAACCTGAATGCACTCAAACAAATAATAATAAACTTATTCAAATTTGAATATGAATTTAGAAAATAGGTATTTTTCCTATTCTAATTATTCAACCTATAATCTTATCTTGGAAAAAATTTGAAATATGCGAAAATTGAAAATTTGGGTGTGATATCGAGGACGCCGCCTGCCAGGCTCTGGCCGTTCTCTACTGGGAGAATAGACAGGTCCTTTACCTCACTCTATCAGCAAGTTCTCACAGCGTTCGATCAGCAGTCTGGAGGTCATCTTCGCGGCTATCAACATGAACTAGATGGCTATTTGAGAGAGCAGGTCTGCCTCACCGCCCCCCTGTACACCGAGCTTGGCAGAGACCTCGACGAGCTTGAGGACTTGCACCAACGTCACGCAGAGTAGGAGCGGTGCATCCGCAAGCTTTAGATCCTGTTGGAGGATCCCGACCAGTTCCCTGAGGAGGCTCCTGAGAGACCCGTGCCTGCGCCACCCCGTTCCCCTTCACTCAAGATGCTTCACCTGGAGGCTGCTGCAGGTCCAGCAGGTGCAGGAAGTCTAGCAGGACTAGTAGATCTAGCATGTGCAGCGGGTCCAACAGATGAGGAGTAGTTTCGAGCTAGGAGGATGTCCTTAACAGAATAAATAGTTTAGCCCTGAGTGTTTTAGTTGCTCTGTGTTGTCTGTTGAGTCTGTGGTTGTTGTTCGTGTCTGTGGTGTGAACCTTGTCATGCGATAGATCTTTGTATGTGTGTTGGTGTAATGTGGGTGGTTTCCTCTACATTGCATCAATTAATAATATAATAATAGTTGGGAGTCCTTTCTTTCGTTCATGCTACATCTGGTCTTATCTGTTCTTTTATGTTCTTGTCTTGTTTTTCCGCCCTTGTTTTTCTCTTATGTTCCCTCGCTCGCATGTTGTCTACCAACAGATGGTGAACACCAGGCGTGGCAACAACAACAACACCATCAACAACAACAACAACAACAACAATAACATCATCAACAACAACACCAACACCAACAACATCATCAACAACACCAACACCAACTAACACGATCTTCCACCCCCGCCCCCTCTGATGGATGCCAACCAAGGGGTGACAATACTCTAAAGTCTGGTGCAGGCTATAAACCAGTAACCTCAAGTCCAGAAAGCACCACCATAACAGCCACAATCCAGGCTCATAACCTTCATAAGTCTCAACGAAATTCATTAGAATTCAAGGGAATTGATATAATGCTAAAATGGATTGGTTAAACAAGTTATATTAAAAAAGAACCAGCTATATGCCAAATTGAGCACGTGTGGGTTCTGGTTGAAGGAAGTTCCCTTCCTAGGTCACATTATATCAGCAGGAGGTGTGTATGTGGACCCATCCAAAGTGAGGGATGTTCTGAATTGGAAACCACCATTGAATGTTTTAGAGATCCATAATTTCTTGGGTCTAGCTAGATATTACCGTAGGTTCATAGAAGGGTTCTCCAAGATAGCACAGCCAATGATGGAACTGCTACAGAAAGGAGCATAGTTCAAGTGGATAGCCGCTCGAGAAGCTAGCTTCAATGAGCTAGCCGCAGTAGTGCATGCACTCAAGATTTAGAGACACTATCTAATAGGTTAAAGGTGTGAGATCTATTCAGATCATAAGAGCTTGAAGTATATCTTCACTCAACCAGATCTTAATCTCAGACGGCGCAGATGGTTAGAGCTCATCAAAGATTACAATTTGGGAATCAACTATCACCCAGAAAAGGCAAATGTAGTGGCTGATGCCTTGAGTAGAAAATCTCAGGTTAACGCTATAACTCTCCAAGGGATGAGCCCCAAGTTATGCAAGGAATTTTAGAAGTTGAATTTGGGAATGGTGTGTAACACTGAGGTAGTTGCAATGGAAATAGACTCCACACTTGAGCAAGATATAAGAAAGGGTCAATTGGAGGATGAAAAGATCTTGGTAATCAAGCAGCTTATCAAAGTTGGCAAAGCCCCAGATTTCACTGAAGATGAGCAAGGCACAGTGTGGTATAAGCACAAAATATGTGTTCCAGACATGAAGGCTATTCGGGATACAACTTTAAGGAAAACCCATGATTCAGCATATTCCATTCACCCAGGGAGTACCAAGATATACCAAGATCTTAAAGATCAATATTGGTGTTACTGAATGAAATGCGCAGTTGGAGAACATGTGGCTTTGTGTGATATTTGCTAGCGAGTCAAAGCTGAGCATCAGAGACCAGCAGGGCTACTATAGCCATTGAAAGTACCTGAGTGGAAGTGGGAAAAAATTAGCATGAATTTCATAGTGGGTCTACCTCAAACTCAGTCAAGATTCTTGAGATGTCAAAACAGGTTACCCGGAACAAGCGAGTACGTATGTGCAAAGTGTAGTGAAAACATCATTCAAAAGAGGAAGCAATCTGGGAAAGAGAAGATGATCTGAAGATAGAGTTTCCCCATCTCTTCTACAATCCTTTCTAATCTCGAGGGCGAGATTCAACCTAAGGGGGTGGGTTTGTAACACCCTAATTTTTCAATTTTTGCAATAGTTTGAAATTTGCTATAATTAAATAGGAGTTTTAAATTTTATTCTTTTGAGAAGGAAATTAATTTCTAAATTTAAATTGCCATAGGTTATATTTATATTGATGCATTCATGTTGTCATAGTTGCAATAGGTTTTTATGTGTGGAAAAGTTTTGCAAAATTTCGCTAGATGGCGCTTGTTTAAAACCTTTTGTAAAAATTAGTTTAAAATAAAAAGAAAAGCGTTTCCTAATTCCTAAACCTTTCTAGGCCAAAACTCCTTCAAAAGCCTGGCCCAAATCTCTTTTTCCCTCACTTTTCTCTTCCCGGGACCGCCTTCTCCTTCCTCTTTCCGCTTGGGTCGAGGCCCATTCACTCCCCCTCCTTTCTCTCTCTCGGATCGAGCCCATACGACCGTTCGCCCGAGCCTGCCTCACTGCTCCCCCTCCTGCCGCTCTCTCTGCCTCGCGGGCCTGGCTCAAGCCGTGCCGAACCACCGGACCAAGCTAGCTCCCCTTCTTCCTTCTCCCACCCGGCTTGATCCCCTCCGCTAACACGCATTCCCATGCCTCCCCGCGCCCTCTCCCCTCCCAAAAATGACCGAAACCGTGGCATTAAGCCCCATTAAGGTGCCCCTATCCATTTTCCATCCATAATCTCTCTCTATTTCTCAATCAAGTTGGAAAACCACTGGCCTTTATGGCCATCATCGCTGCCGGCTGTTTCTCTCCGTCGCCCGGCAGCTCCGCTCTCCCTCGCACATACTTAAGCCTCCGTACCCAATCCACTCTCTCTCGCCACCTCTCTTTGCTCATAGTGTCGTAGCCGCTGTCTTCTTCCCCGTCTCCAGCGACATTGTGTTGTCACCGCCTTTCCTCACGGTTGTGCCATCTCCGGCCAATTTGACCTGTTCTCCAGCTCTACAGGGCCCTCCAGAGTCGAACTCGAGGCACGTCGTCATCATTAGGCCGCCGGAACCCCATCCCTGACGCCGCACCGACCGCCACTGCCATCCTCGCCATCCACCACCCCTCTCTATCATCGAGGACCCTGCAGTGAGACTCCCCATGTCCCCCTCTCCCTTTTGCCCTTTCTCCCCTCGCCAGCAGAGCCAAGACGCGCGTTTTCGCGTGACTCCGACGATGCTCCGACCATGCACCACCGTCGGCCAGCCGCGGTCCCTGTCCAGTGCCACCGGCCAAGTTCAAAAGCACCACCTCCATCTCCAGCCATCCGATCAAGAACGTGTGGCTCAGATCACGTACCTCTTCACCCTTGCATAATCGGTCCACCGTACCCTGGACCAGCCCTCAGGCCGTGGTCCATGAGTCCATGGACTTTTTCCATGGGTTTTTCAATATAAAAATAGTTTGGTTTTGCTTTATGACATCACCTTACGCGATAAAAAGGATTTTTAGAATAAAAGAATTCTAGAAATTTCCGGAAATTAGGTAAATTTTGCAAAAAAGCCCCTAGAACTTTAAACCATCATAACTTTTTTCTCGTAGCTCCGATTTGGGTGATTTTCATGCCCAAATTCTTGTAGTGTCATGTAGAATCTTTTTGTATGGATTTTACCCAGTTTTAATACTGTTTTGTGTACTGTTCTTAGTAGTTTTTCTTGTATTCTTTTTCGGTGTGTTGATTAGGATGTGAGCAGTTCGTGAACCTGTAAGATCAAGCTTATGAAGATTTTGAGCAACCCTCAGCTGAAGGAAAGTGTCCTTGAATATCTTGCTCCTATTTTAGGATTTATATTTAGTTATTTATCCTGCATTGCATGCTTGTCTAAATTGGAGTCCCATGTTAGGGTTTACTAGATTCTGCGTGATTATTATTGTCGCCGTTGATGAGTCATGGGATATGAAGGGTAGATATGCTAGTTGCTGTCATGGTTGGGGAAAATGTTAAACTTGACTAATGTTTATGCAACAAAAACTGGGTCTGGTAATTTTTGTAGCAACATGGTATAGGGATCTTAATAGGATGATTGTATGATGATGGTCCGGGAATGCACGTGTGCGAGGAATACACAGTTGGTTTGTGGTTGCTCTGCTGTGGGGTCGTAAGAACTAATTCTTGAAGCCTGTAACAAAGTTAAACTGCACAACTATGAGGCTTATATGGTTACGGCTTAACTAATTAATTAGCCACCCCTCCGATTCTGTGGGCACCAGTGGACGGTTGAGTGGCACAAGAGAGGGCATCTGTAGTGACGGAATCACTGTTAGCGATGAAACCTTAGTGGGTGCCTACGAGTCGGCGAAAGCTTTATAAAGGCCTTGTAGTGAGACCCCGACTCCGCACCCCGGAAGTGTGAAGCAACACGGGAATCATGACTCGTGGGGGAAGCTGTGCAAAATCTGCAGAGTATCAAACTGATCGATCAGCTGTGCTTATGGTCAAGAGCGGGCTTGAACTTCTTCTTGATTAATTGGGATCAGGGTTTTAGTATAGTTAGTTGGGTATCCAGTTAATGGAATTATCTAGTGAGTCTTGGTAGTCGGATGGAATCCGATGAGCCATTCCTTCTTGTTATAGTTGTGTCTTCACACTTAGTAAATCTAATGCCTGTTGATGGAGTTATAGGTTATAGTTCCTTAGTGTAGTTAATCAGTGTTTAACCTTTCCTTAACTTAAGCCCCGTAGCATGATTTCCCTACACTTGCGGAGTACATTATGTACTCACACCCGCCGTTGCTCCCTTGCATGCATCCTTCTGCTATTCTGAAGCTGTCAATGAAGCTGCATCCTTCGATGGAGATGACTTCAACCCGGAGCAACTTTTCTAGGCTGGTGTGCCCCCGTTTGGCACCTGTGTAAGATTGAAGACCCTCTAGCACTAGAGTTTTCTTTTGCGCTATATTTTCTTTTAGACCCTTGGATCTTTTTGTAATAAGTTATATCGGTATTGTAATAATGGCACTGTGATGATACACTCATGATGTAATGTATGTATGAAAACTTGATCCTATCATACATGTGTTGTATCTAATTTTGTTCCTTTAAAATTGGGTGTTACAGTGGTGGCAGCTATGTACACAACCACACGTTCTGAAAACTATGCAGAAACTTCATAGGGCAAGAACTCAATCTTTCAGGCTAAATTTGGCCTAAAAAATTTGCCAAACCCGATAAAGTGAGTGAGAAATAGATGTAACTTTTTCTATAGATACCTGTAGAGTAAAAAAAAAATCAAAATCGGAGTCCATATGAAAAAGTTATGCCTATTTTACCAAAGGTACTCCGAGTCACCTATCAAATTGTAATCGTTAGCATTAGATATTCTGAAATTCATAAAATATTTGTACGAATTTGGATGAAGAAAAATTTTATATGTAAATCAACAATTTACTGAATTCAGTATCAAACAATTCAATAATCTATAATTCGACAAAAACAGTCATCGGTGGTAGGTCATGACCCTCGGCGAAAAGGTTAAAAGGATAAAATATCTAGCTTCCTTCAGAACGCACGCGAGGGTGATATGGTAGCGCGAATACACGCACGAGGGTAGGTCGCTAGTTCAATCCCCACGGAACACAGAGTATAAAAATATTGTGAGAAATAGCAAGTAACGCATGGGGAGTGGTGATGACCCCAACGTGGGATGGCTCGGGTGAATTTTTTTTACTTTTTTTGTGTAAAAAAATGAAAATCGTTAATCAGGAACAAATCATAAATGATTATGATTCATCACTTGTGACCTTATTGATAAACTTATGACTAGTAATCAGTGTCGTATTCAAGGTGATGGGTGCAGGACCAGTCACCCATGACGGTTATCGCACAACACTTATACTTAGTAATTCGGATGTGGGTTGGATTTTATGACCCGCGAGGGCCCGAACCCACAGGTCTAACTGCCATGTCTAACTCTATCATGAGCTCAATGTAATTGGTAGCAGTAGCAGCTACTTCAGTTCTACCAATATGTTACAACAGCATACGGTCATACAACAAAATGCAGGTACATTTGGCTGTTACATCCAATTGTCTAGGTGTCGTGATAGATCAATTACATGTGTCAGTCAGATCAAGTCTAAAGAGATTAATGCTATAATGTTTCAACATCTGTATATACAGTTGTATGCAGTGATCATGAACAAGGTGCTGCCACAATCCAGACCTCTGCCAATAAAGCAACGGAGCTGAGTGCAATTCCACTTACAGCAGGTCTGGTTGATCTTTATGCAATAGTCCTGGTTTCTGTAATACTAGGTCCTCAAATAATGTTGCAATACCATAACTGCAGGATATTTAGCAGTAAATGACCCTCAATTTGATTATGGTAGCAACTGGAACTATGCTAATCTTGAAGCAGAACTGGACACAGGTACGTGATTGATGACAAATTCAGAAAATGGTCATTTTACTAGTATATATAATTAGTAACGAAAAAATTACTTATGCAGGGGATTTTGTAGACAATTTCATTTCAGATGAGGTATTTGATGACGGTGACACCATCTGGGACCCAGCAGATGGATTGTTGTTAGATGTTTTCGACATGCATTATCAAGAACAAGTGTCGATACCAATTGATCCTGATTAAACTACAGATGCAAATCAAGATAACACTAGTTCGCCAATTGGAGCATGGTTCATGTTCTGCAGTGTTAGGAAAAGTCTCTACAAGTTCGCCAATTAGAACATGGTTCATGTTTCCTACCGAGCACGACGGTGGCGCAGGCAGGCGAGGGGTCCTCCGTCGCAGTCGACGGCGACCTCAGGGACGACCGCGATGGGGATGGTGGCGTGGAGGAAGGGGGCCTCGGGGACGGCGACGTGGAGTCTGGCCGGGGTGGCGAACTAGAGGATGGCAACGTGGAGGCAGACAGTGATACCATTATTATTATCGGTTCTTAACATGAACCAGCAATGATAATTGATGAACTATCACTGTCGGTTCGTAGCTAGAACTGATAGTGAAACTTAAGTTTCACTGTCGGTTCATAAGAAGGACCGACAGTGATAATCAATTATCATTGTCAAGTCTTTTTTAATGGACTTTTAGTGCCGGTTCTTGATACGAATTGGCAGTGATGGCTGGCATATAAGGTCTATTCCGCCCATTTCATGTAGGGATTGCTGTCCACCTGTATTTTTTTTCTCGCCAATCAGTGAGAGGATAGTGGTCTCCTACATGCTTCAATTTATTATTGTGAAAGAAACGTTTGGATGTGTACAATGTGTGAAATTCAATTGATGCTGAAGTCTGATCAGTTAGATTCCTCCGAATCTTATCAACAAGCCATCCCTCTAGGTTTTTGTAGGAAAATATTCGTGTTGTTGGCTCTCTCACTGCTTTTAGATATATCTTTTTCAAGTTCTTTCCTAGTTATACTTCTTTCGTTGTCATACAACATTTTGTGCTTGTATTCGAGGCTTACCTGCAGCAAAGTGCGGAGCTCATTGCTAGTTGGATAAGGATATATATGCTTGGGCTCGGGCATATCTTTTGAAATCCTTAGAAGGTTTACAAGATACTCATCGGCAGAAGCTCGCATCTGTTCTTTTGCTTGGAGATTGATACTTGCTTAGGTTGTTAGAATTGCTAGAGATATAATTATGATTACTTAGTTTGATCCTATTTTTATCAAAATCGATGCTTCCATCTTGAGAAACTTTCTCGCAAAAATTGTTGGATTGTTCAGTCCTAGTGATTAAAAAAAATCTAGAGCTAGAATAATCACTGTGGAGACCCGACGGTCTGGAACCCTCTATGTAAAACCATGCTAGCCTCGGAACCGACACAGATGACTCATATCATCTATATATGTCATTCTCAGCTCAGAACCGACACGTACATGTATGATGCACATATATGTCATTTCCGACTTCAAAACCGACACAAATGTGTATATCACCTTGCAGCTTGTTTTCCTAGCTGGCCTCACTACAAACACATATAACATTTAATATATCATTCACAGTATAGCAAAACAAATTATAATCCCATTCACAAGAAACATTTCACATGCACAGCACATTGCATTCACAACAAACATATCGGCTGACACTAGGACAAGCATATTAGCACTGAATAAAAAACAAATATCGTATTAGTTGTTTGATCGTTTACATGGAATAATTAATAAGAGTCTCTAGGGTCTCTAAACTTCCCATGCTTTGAAATTGTTAGGGAACGCATAGGCTACACTAGGACAAATCAATATTTAACACAAGTACAATAATATTCACAACATCACAAGCCTATATTGCTAAGAGTCTTTCCTCTCTCACTCACAAAGCTTCGGATGGCTAGCTAATTCGCCTCCGTGATCAAAGAATTTGCCACTCTTGTGGATGACTTCGTGCATAATAAATCGGCACATGTCACGTTGGACGTTTTGGATATCTTCGCCAATGAGAGATTGGTTGGTACATTGGATCATCCGTGCCTGGAATATGGAAACACAACTAAAAGAGTTAAAACACTACTGACAACGGAAACATAACCAAATTAGAATATGCAGGCGCAATGATGACTTACGTCCTCGGGGTTGTTGTATACCTCCCGTTTCCCCTAAGAATTTGGCAAACATAGTATCCACAAATAACGCTATTGAAACGTTGCTTGTGGCACTACAAATAGAAACGTAATGTATTCGTTAGTTCAATAAGACTCTTAGTCATAAATAGTGAGATACAAACATGAGAAGTGTGTTATTACCGGAAAGTGTGTACGGACCGTCATCGCATCCGGCTTGTCTGTATCGTGTATCCCACCTTTCGTTACGTACCACTTGAAGGCCCTATTCGAATGCCAATAAGTAATTATCAATTCATAAATGATTTATAAGAATTTTATGTATGGAGATTTCCTTTACCTCTATATAATATCAATAAAATCTTAGTAGGATTTTTGTTGAAGATCGGCTGAGTCAAGGACCATAATTTTGCTCGACTTTGGCATCAGCATTATACAGATATAGTGGTCGCTACATGAATATTTATGTTAGATTCTTGATCGATCAATTAAATTGAATACTTATGTTAGGTTCATGACGTATCACACTTACTTAAAGTTGTAGGGAGCCAAGATGCAATCCTTGTCCTGCATTTCTAGCATAGCCCTTCCTATATAGACTGATATTTCGAGCCTTTTTGTTTTAGTCAAATCTCTTATGACCCTTGATTTCTCCTTGTTACTCCTCCCCTTAATTTTGGGGTCATTAGTCTTCAAGTTCACGATCATGTTGGACTGAGAAATTCGTTGCAGATTAATGAATCCGACGGGCCTCTTCAACTTTTCCACATCGCTAAATTGCATCCTACAGAACAAGTTGTTAGCTTCTATAGTATATGTTGGTAGATATATGAACGTAGGGATAGATTGTAGGCACTTACAGGCACCACACGCTTATGAGATTGACGTTGACTTTTTCACTGCGTAACAAAGCGTGCATGTCCTTAAAATCCACCATGAGATAGGAGTCTCCGCTTAGATAAACGTTAGCGGGGACAGAAGCGGTGATTATGGAGAACCCCGCGTGACATGCCCTCATGTACCATTCGTGAAATTTCCTCATCTCCCATGGACCTTCTTGGAGTTGAAACGATGGCAGAAATGGCTTGCCATGCTCATATTTCTCAGGAGCATCTAGTGTAGGCAAGAAATCCATCTGAGAGGTACTTAATGTTTTGCCCATCTCTTTCACGAGATCGCCCTTCGCTGATTTCTATGCGGATGATGCCTTTACTTTTGATGAGGTCAGAAGCCACCTCTTCACTGGATCAAGTATAGTCTTTTCGTACAAGGTAACCATGACAGAGACTCTCCGATGCTCAGGTGAATGTGGTGGAGGCGCAGACGCTGGAAGCGAAGATGCCGGAGTCGCAAGCGCTGGAGGCGGAGGTGCCTGAGTCGTAGACGGTGAAGCATGATGTGAAGATGCCTGAGAAAGAGATATTGGGCGTGGGGGCGAAGGTGCTTGAGGCGGAGAGGCTTGGCCCTGGGGCGGAGGTGCCTGAGGTGGAGAGGCTCGGCTCTGGACGGAGGTGCCTGAGGCAGATATGCTGGGCGCAGGGGCGGCCGTGACACTGGCAATTGTGACTTCAAACGGCTGAAGATGATATCCCGTCTGGGCCACAGAATGAAGTTGCCAACAGCCTCATCGAGAAGCTCGATACCCTTAGGTGTGCTGATGTCTAGCTTGTACTTCATGAAAATCGGTTGTACCGAGTCCACTTTTAACCTGGCGTAACCGGTTGGAATGTCTTGATTGTGAAACATACGGCCTGGAATGGCCTGGCCCGTGGCAGCCTTGACAGTGAAGTCTCCCTTCCCGACCAGAACATGTAGCATCCAGGAGGTAGCCTCTGTAGTATCATCCACAGGATATCTTTAGTTATCGGCCTATGTGGACCCGATGCTGCTTAGAAAGAGTGGGTTGGTTGGTTGCTCTATCAACATTAATGCCGCTCTTTCCTTCTCCTTTTCATTCCATATCTTCATGAATTGGATCTTGACCTATTCTTGTATCTGTTCCTCTAGAGTCTTCTTATATCTATTACGGGTCTTGTACTAGCCTGTGGCGTCTGGAAACCCATGCTTCCAGACCACTTTTGATCCGATGTCTCGAGTGCGACCTGGGTGTTCCTTGTTCCCCAGGGCCTTGGTAAGCAGGTCATTCTCCCTGTCAGACTCTAGAGACCCTTCCTTAGTAATACCTTGAATGGTCTGGGTCACCTCCATGGTCTCGAGGCTATTGAAGGCTAAGTCCCCAGACTCGATTCGTTGTGACCGAGCGTAGACCCAGTTCCTGCTTCGCTCATCACAATTTTCCAAAGGGTTCGGTTTTCCAGCCCGGGCAGCCTCTTTTTCTTGCCTCCTCCACTCAGAAATTTTGGGGGCATACCAAGACAAGCCCAGGTGATGGTGGTGCTTATTCTTCTTCGCAAGGTGCTTGAACGATTCACCCAATTTGATGGCCTCAGGTGTGGTCTTCTGCCTAACAAACTCTACCCATTGGTCTGGCGTAATATTTCCCTATTTATTAAAGGGTACCAGGTTCTTCTTCACGAAGTCCTTATTCAGCTCACTCTTCCAGCCCTGGAAGCTCTTTTCCATACTTTTTAATGCATTCTGTTTGGCGGCTTCCTCTGTTCCCGAGGGGAATCGGATGGCTCTCTGCAATGTTGCCCATAGGAACTCCTTCGTCTCATCCGGTAGCAACCGCCAATCAGTTATAGTGATTAGGACGTACTCCTTGACAAGAAATCCGCAACTGTTGCGGAATTTGGCGCATGCCTCACGAGATGCAACAGGGTCCCCTTCAACACCAACCTGTGTTATTGTATAAATGCCGGACGGCAACTTGTTTCTGCTACGCTCGCCCCTTGTTCGTTTCAGTGTAGGCCCAGAGGGACCCGAAGTTTTAGGCACAGAGGTAGCAGTGGGTTGTGGTGCAGATGATCGATGCGAAGATCTTTGCACCCTCACCCTCTAAAGAAAAAAAAGGAGAGTTGACATGAGCAGAAGGTATTCCTCCATTTAAGAAGTATAAAATGCATTGACTTAACTAAATATCTCTTCGACGGGATCGTAGTCGTTGTCACTTTCCCGATGTCGGATCTCCCGATTGCACGGAATAGGGCTCGGGTTGTGATACAAGCCCAAGCTTTCGCTATTGTTGGAGGAGGATGGCTGATGCGGGCTTGGGCTCCTATCCGATCCCCTGCTTGCATCCGCTCCATCTTATGTCGGGACGTCCTCTATTGGGAGCAGCCTCTGTGCCGGAGCGCCCTCTATTGGGAGCGGCCTCTGTGCCGAGACGCCCTCTATTGGGAGCGGTCTCTTAGGCTCCATGGTACTTACTCGACAACTGGATTATTGTTACATAGAAAGATGCAATAATATTACTTTAGAGAAACGAAAATGAATCAATGTATGTGTTTTAAACTTTTCGTATATGAAAGAAAAGGAATCAAGTGGCATTATTATTGAGCCATACTTAATTGAACTAACTATTTCGATTTTCTTAGTCTACATTTTTTGAAGCAAATTGTTGATAATTCTGATGACATTTTGACATTTCCATGTTGACTATATGAACCGCCTGGAAAAATAAAGATATTTCCACAGGCGGTTCACATAAGGAACCGTCTGTGGAAATTAGTTTTCACAGGCGGTCCACAGACACATGGGGCCACAACCACTTTCTCAGTCGGTTGGTCCTACGAACCGTCTGTAGAAAAGAAATCTAGGTGTCTCGAAAAATAACTTTTGTAGTAGTGTGATCCTTGAACTATCTTCAATTAATAACAAGATCTATATGGTCACAATTTTCTTGTGGTCTTTTGTTCTTTTAATCTAAAGCTAGAGATCAATATTTTCCCTTCATGTGATTGTAACGGAAAACTACAATGAATGCGAGACTTCTATCCCATTGGGGATTTGATACCCTTATCAAGAAGGTTTGCTTTTTTTTTTGTCTAGTTAACTTTGTTTCCTCAGAATGTTCCCATCCATCTGCAGAAATGAAGCATCTGACCCAAAAAAATCAGTAAGGATTAGGCAAATAATGCTCCTTTTGTCAGTCGAGAAAAAGATTTAATGTAGAATTTTTTTCACTGTTGGAGCATTTTCACAGACGATTCCTTATATGAACCTTTTGGAAAAATAGAGATATTTTCACAAGCGGTCCACAGCCGAACGGGGCCGCAGCCACTTTCTCAGGCCGTTGATCCTATGAACCGCCTATAGAGATGAAATCTAGGTATCCCGAAAAATAGCTTTTGTAGTAGTGTCCGACACATCCACAACATGCATGCTGGCACCTTTGATAGCCTTGAACTCTGCAGGAACCTACAAAGTAAATGGACATGTAACTTGGTACACGTGTTGGAATATTGGAATGATCAACAACACAAGAGGGATTTTTACCTTGTCCAGTGCGACACCCTTCCTTGCCACTTAGGTGAACTCCAACAGCTTTCGTATCTACCCCTCCAGCAGCAGGGTCCGTTTCTGACGCTACAGTGATGAGAGTGTGTCACTGTAGCATCAGAAGAACGGAAAATTTGCCGATCGAATAGAGCTCCCGTATTACTGTTCACAATACATATTTATAGGTCTGGAAAGAGGAGGAGAGTAATGGAAAGTAGTAAATAAGGTAGCTGTTAGAGATGAAAAAAATATGAAATACTATAGTAGTGTTAAGAGATATTGTAATAGTATTATAGAGGATGAATTTTTAAAGTATTTGCTAGAGATGATTTTATAGATTTTTACCATGTCCAGTGCGACACCCTTCCTTGCCACTTAATGAACAATTATTTGCATATCTAAATGAAAAAGTACAAATGTTGGAGTATTAGAATGATCAACAACACACGTGAAATGATTAACAAGTCACACAATTTTTCACATGCCTGCAGTTCATGACATTCAAACACCAGACCTTTTAGGTCATACGATACGTCTTTACCTTTCCATCACAGAAGTTCTAGTGATAATAATAACATATACAATCCTTTTAATATCTTATATTTAAAACTTCAAATGATTATTTAGATATCTAAATGACTTCAAAAGAAAAGGTTTTCAACTACAAAGTTGTAGATCTCGTCGAGAGCTATATTTTCATATAACATTTGTCCCCATCCAACTTCGTATTGAGAAGTTACAATTTTTTTAAGATAAGGCATTATCCATTATCCGAGCGAGTCACTACTACAGAGGGGGTCATCAGTGCTGACTTAAAAACGGTAAGAAGCGATGCCATTTAATTCTTCTTATTCATTAAAAACCCTGAACTACGTATTTTTCCTTGAGAAGAATCAAGTTTTGAACTCCACATGCTAAGTGAAGGGGCGGCGTCTGAACAACAACATTTGCAAACATGGTACCACTGGACTCTGGGATGACTTCGTCATTAATTAACCGCAGAGTTGTTTAGAAGTGTGTTGATTCTCTGCGGCATAAGGATACTTGTTTCTAGCTCGAGGTCCTGCATTTACCAGAATTGAAGAATCAATATACTTGAACACCCAAAGTTTCATGACCAGTGCAAAGATTAGAGATGCTAGTGCTATCTCAAGTTCAAACTAGGCAACCACGTTCTCCCCGACAGGCTATTTAAACACCCACATATCAATCGAAGCCTTAGTTTGACAAGATCAATAAAAGCATTCTTAGCACAGTTAAAGAGCATAATTAGAGAGCATCTTAAGTTTTACTATCCTCAAGTGAACTTAAGCAAACCATGAGTTTACTTCTTTGGCAAATCATATGAGCATTAAGCCACCGTATTGAATTTATGTTCATCTCAGAACTTGATCATTCATTTCATTTTTTCATCATATAATTCAAGATATGCAAATATTTCACAAAGCCAAAATAAGTTGTGTCTTTGCGACACAAAAGGGCACATGCTCTCCCAAGGGTTAATCATGGGCTAAATATTTACATAGACAAAGGTCAAAGACCCCCAATCAACTGAAAAGAACAAAGCAGCCTAGCACAAGCTTGTCACAAAACTAGCCCTCATATAAGCACTGATCACATTAAAGCATCTACTCAATGGTAACAAGTGATTAATACTCATATTTCAAGTTCATGCTCAAGAGAATCAAGCTTGCTCAAAAGATTTCATGCCATGTCTCAAAAGGAGTCTACGCTTGCACAAATTGTTACACATCCATTCTCTAAAGCACAAATTCAAAATTAGTACAAGAAAGTACTAAGAACATATAAGTGAAGCTTGCTAACATGATTATCTGACATGATACTATGCAATACAAATGCAACAAAAGTAAGATAGAGTAATTACAAGAGCAACTCCCTCTTACTCAATGCCATAGGGATGGCACACTCCAAGCTCTCCTCTCAAATGGGCAAATCTTGTGGCATCAAGAGGCTTGGTAAATATGTTAGCTAGCTGGTGTTAGGTATCAATGTATTTCAGCTCAATATCTCCCTTCTCATTGTGATCTCTCAAGAAATGAAATCTCACATCTATATGTTTAGTTCTGGAATGCTGGACTGGGTTGTTGGCAAGGTTTATGGCACTGGTGTTGTAACAAAGAAGTGGCATATTCTTGAAATCCAACCCAAAATCTCTCAAAGTAGCAACCATCCACAAAATTAGTGAGCAACAGTTAGCAGCAGCTATATATTCAGCTTCAGCAGAAGACCAACACACAAGAGAAGTACCCAAGAAATGACAGGTACCCATGGTACTCTTCCTGTCAATTCGACAACCAGCAAAATCCACATCGAAAAAACCTCGAAGAGAGGGAAGAAGAGGCGGAAAACCAAAGACCATACTCGAGGGTGTGCTTGAGGTACCTGAGTATGCGTTTCACTGCTTGGTAGTGAGACGTCCTTGGTGAAGCTTGGAAGCGAGCACACAAGCAAGCAGTGAAGTGGATGTCCATTCTTGTTGCTGTCAAGTACAGGAGGGAGCAAATCATGCTCTTGTACCCTCACTGGTCCACCTCCTCTCCATCTTCATCCAGATCAAGCACCACCGAGGTATCCATCGGTATTGCCAAGGGCTTCGTGTTGCTCATGTCAAACTTCTTCAGTAAATCCTTGGTGTACTTCGTCTGGTGGATGAACGTACCTTACTTGCATTGCTTGATTTGCAGTCCAAGGAAGAAGTTGAGCTGACCCATCATCGACATCTTAAATTCCCTACTCATAGTTTCTTCAAACTTGGCTACAAGAGCTTGAGAGGAACCACCAAAAATGATATCATCCACGTAAATCTGAACAAGTAGGAAATCATTGCCATGCCTGAGAGTGAACAAAGTTTTATCCACGGATCCCATCTCGTACCCATGCTCTATCAAGAAGGACTTAAGCCTATCATACCAAGCTCGAGGAGCTTCCTTAAGCCCATAAAAAAACTTCCCTAAGCTTATACACTCTATTTGTGTATTTGGGATGTTCAAAGCCCAGGGGTTGTTTGACATAAACCTTTTCTTCTATGAAGCTATTAAGAAATGAACTTTTGACATCCATTTGGTACAACTTGAAACCTCGGGATACCACAAATGCTAGAAGAATCCTAATGGCTTCTAGCCTAGTTACAGGTGCAAAGGTCTCTCCAAAGTCTATCCTTAATATTTGGGTGAAACCTTGAGCTACAAGTCTAGCCATGTTTCTCACTACAGACACATCCTCCCGTTGTTTGTTTTTGAAAACCCATTTGGTGCCTATGGTGTGAATATTTGGGGGTGACTCTACAAGGACCCATACTTGGTTTCTCTCAAAGTTTTCCAAATCTTCATGAATGGCATTGACCCAATTTGAATCAGATAAAGCATGTCCAACATCATGGGGTTCAAAAGAAGCAATGAATGCCCTGGAAGCCACCTTGGCTACTTTCTTGGCCATCTTGTCGCTGTTCTTCTTGAAGAAGGGTTTCTTGTCCTTCTTCTTGTGCTTGTTGTAGTCGTGGTCACGATCTTCCCTCTTCTTGAGCTTGGGGTAGTCCTCTTTGAAGTGGGTGGTATAACCACACTCAAAGCAAGCACGGGAACTGCCCCTCCTTCGGTCTCTCCTGTTGTTGTAGAAGCGAGTGAACTTTTTCACGACGAGAGAAAGATCCTCATCATTCAAAGTATCCACTTGCTCCTCAGTGATAGAGACTAAGGAAGACAAAGCAAAACTACCAAATGAACTGTTAGCACAAGAAAGGCTAGCTCCAGCCTGATGCCACCACTAGTGCCCAAAATCAACGCTATGTTCTGGGACAGGGGGTTTCCTTTGCCTAGAAGAGATGCCTCGATGATCTCGGTGGACCTGAGCTTGCTGAAGAGTTCATCACAAGTTAACATGTCATAACTTGCTGACTCTTCAACGCTCGAGATCTTCACCTCCCATATGCTATGTCAAGAGCATAGAGAAGTTTGATCGCTCGCTCAAGGTTAGAATATGGTAAATCACCAGTAGAGCGAAGATTGCTAATGTTGCCATCAAAGCGAGCAAACATCGCATCCAAAGACTCTCCGGGGCCTTTCACAAACATTTGATATTCTTGGTTGTATGTGCTTTGACGTTTGGCCTTAATCGAATTAGTGTCCTAATGAAAGACACTTAGAGTAGTCCAGATCTCCCGAGCAGCACAAAGGTGCTGGACCCTATCAAATTCGTTCCTACTCAAGCTAGTGAACAATATATTGTGAGTCTTGTTGTTGGACTCATGTTGTTCAATTTGGACCTGAGTGGTGCAAGTAGCAGGAATCTCATACCGGGAGTCCACAATCTCCGATATAGCACTTCCTTGGCTTAGAAGATAAGCCTTCATGCATACCTTCTAATACGAAAAATCACGCCCATCAAAGAAAGGAATTTTTCCATGTCTCTCCATGTCGCCTACGGATCATAAAACTGGTTAAAGTCAACTAGTGATATAACCGGCTCTGATACCAATTGTAGGACCAAACACAGTAACTAGAGGGGGGTGAATATGCACCTCACAAAATTTCTTGCGAAACTTGATGGCCTTCTCCTACTTGATCACCCAACGCTCCTCAACGAAAACGAAAGCAAAAGCAAAACGAGAGAAACAAATGAGAAACCCACAACCTTGTGACTCTACGGATTCAGTATGAAAACGCGGTTCGATATAAGGTCAATCCATGATCCTTGTCACAAAAAATTTAAAACTTTATAAAAAAAAAGACTAAAAGATGGGCTTCGGGCAAGGAAGATCTCAAAGTTGATGACTTAGAGGCAAGGGAATGCAATACCAAAATTTTTACTATTGTACACACATTTTATGCCCCTAGCAACAAGAAGATCAACCTCTCATGGTGCTGAAAATTTCAGCTCAAAAGGAGAAACGAAAATCACAAGCCAAAAGACAAATTCGCAAGGAATCGCAGAGCCAAAAGAAGGAGACTAGAAGGAGGTGAGCATGAGCGGATGGTCAGCCCTATTTTAGGCGGATTACAAGAAGTTTTTCGTCTCCAAAAGCTCTAACCTATTACAAGGCTAAGCCTATCCTCTCCTGTCTTCTAAAGCCTATCTCTTGGATCACAAATGGTTGGCTCAATGGTTACCACCAGCCAACCCCTTCTATTTATAGGCCTAGAGGGGTTGCTTAACCCTTAAGCATCATTGTCCCCAAATTACCCTTACTAACAATGGTCTCCCACCTACCATAGGGGTATTTTGGTCTGAATTTTGCTCTGACCATTGAACGGTCGTGACACCTTCATGACTTAGCTTTGCCTCGACGTTAGCTTCGCGATGATGCCACGTACACTCCATCCTTATATGGTTTTGAGGCTAAACCACGAAACCATCTCGTACGCTTCTCAAAGCATGACTTATCGTTGCTTGACTTGCTCTCAAGCATCCCGATGTTGACGCATGTCTTCTGTCTTGCGATCTTGACTGCTCGGCAAGTCTCTCCCGCTTTTGATCCCTCGGACCTCCTTGTCACTTGCACCGGTATCCCTTTCTCTTGACTTTGTCAAAACACCGTCTTCATCAACCTTCATCCCATGCCTTGCTTGATCTTCATGTGTACAACTAGGATCACCCTTGACTTCCGCCCGACCTCCTTCTAGCATCAAGCACATATAGCCCAACAAATAGTGCTAGATCCAACCACATCTGGAACTTAAGTTTTTGGTTAAACCCATGAAAAGCCAATTTCTAAACATATTTGAAACACTAGATGAGATATTAATACCAAAAGAAACTTATACCACACGCTAGATTAATTTAGCAACATGGCAATCAAAGAATAAGTGTTGAATGTCCTGGCTGTGCTACCGGAGGCTCTAGGGAAGTCGGAGGAGAGAGCACTCATCTTGGGGTGGGTTTAAGCAATTCCCATAATCGTGACCCCTTGCCAATTGATTCTGGCTTGTTCTATCGAGATCCCAAAAAAAATTGTATAATATTGGAACTAGTAAGCAATCCCAACATAGAAGTATTAAAAAAACTTATATAAACATTGCTTCATCAAGATTACAAAAACAACATGTGGTACTTCCCTGCCAATGACGCTTTGCTAAATTATCTTTGGTTTGAGTAAGACCATTATGAAGAAACCATAGAAAAACCTTAATTTTCAACGGTATGTTAAGCTTCGAAATGTAATGATTTGGAGGAATGAAAAGGTTATTAATCAGTGCTCTATACATAGAACGAATAGAAAATCATCCATGTTGATGTAAAGGCCATTTAAACAATCTCGCTGATCACTAAGTTCTATTGGGACTAATTTAGACACAAGTTCATGCATAGCAGTTAACTTATTGCCTATTAACACCCTTCAAAAAGTGAGACTAGGTGAACCAGCATTCATAACCTCCGCTACAGTTGCATTCTTATGATGAACTATATTATAAAGGGAAGGAAATTGATGCTTAAGGGTGCTTTGGCTTAACCAAACATCCTCCTAAAAATGAATGTGAGAACCATCTTGCAAGTTAAAAGAGCCTAGTCTCAATAATTCTTGTATGACTTCCATAACGCCTAACTAGAAATGAGAGTCTCCAGCTCTATATTTAACTTGTGATATAGTTATATTTCTCATATACTTATTACGAAGGATAGTTTACCACACTCCATCCTCATTAATCAACTTGAACAATCATTTACTAATAAAGTGCTTATTCTATATTTCTAAGTTAAGGATGCCTAGACCTACTTGATCCGTAAGTGTACATAGAATGCTCCACTTGGATAACCTATACTTCCTTTTGTGCCCATCGTATTGCCAGAAAAATTTAGACCTATAGTAGTCCAATATTTTTTAGAACTACTTTGGGGACCTAAAAAAGGAATGTATGAACATAGGTAGACTACATAGAACTGAATTGATAAGGACTAGTCTACCCTCATATGAAATGTATTTTCCTTTCCAACAACTCAACGTTTTTTAAAAATCTCTCTTCAATGTGTTTCCAGTCTTTATTTAGCAACTTCTTATGATGCATAGGTATTCCCAAATAACAGAATGGAAAGTTACCCATGTGACATCCAAAAATCTGCGAGTAGTCATTTTTGTATTCCTTAGCTTTAATGTAACGAAACAATTCACTTTTAGGGAAGTTAATTTTCTAACAAGATAGTTTTTCAAAAGCGCATAACAAGAGCTTCATATTCTTGGCCTGGCCTAAATTATGATTCATAAAAATGATTGTATTATCAGCATACTGTAGAATAGAAAGACCATCATCTAACAGATTTGGGATGACACCTGAAATTTGGTCGTCTTCTTTTCCTTGTGATATCAGAATGGCCAACATATCGACAACTATGTTGAAAAGGATTGGTGACATTGGATCACCTTGCCTTAGTCCTTTCCTTGTCTGAAAGTAATGGCCCATATCATCATTAACCTTTATACCTACACTACCTGTTCAATCCAACTGCACCCTAATGGTGAGAAACCTTCCATTCGCAGGGTTTGTTGTACAAAAAGACCATTTAACTTTATCGTATGCCTTCTCAAAATCGATTTTGAGAATGTTTCTATCCAATTTCTTCCTATGCATCTCATGTAAAGTTTCATGCAGAACAACAACCCCTTCCATAATATATCTTCCTGGCATAAAAGTTGTTTGCGTTGGTCTTATAATCTTCTGAGCTACTAAATTAATTCTATTGATAAGGATTTTAGTAAATACTTTAAAACTCACGTTCAAAAGACATATGGGTCGGTATTGTTGCATGCTTCTCGCTTTAGTCTTCTTAGGTAATAGAGTTATAATCCTAACATTGAGGCTATGGAGAGGCAAACCACAATTATGGAAATCTTGAAACAACCTCGAAAGGTCATCTTTAATGACCTCCCATGAAGTGTGATAAAATTCAGCTAGGAAGTCATCTGGCCCTAGTGCTTCATTCAATTCCATTTGAAATATTGCATCTCTCACCTCTTTCGGAGAAGGCTATAGTTAACAAATTTTTGATAGTCGATATTTGAGGAATATCATCCCGGCGAGTCTCATCCATTGTAAAATGGTTACTTTCAGAAGGGCCAAAAATACCTTTGTAATATTTGGTGATGAATCGTTTAAGATTTTCATTAACCTCGATAACACCCTCCTCTTGTGTAATCTTGAAGCTACGTGTCTTCCTATGCCTACCATTTGCAACTAACTAGAAATATTTAGTATTGGCATCACCCTATAGCAACCTAGTTGTTTTTGAGAGTTGGAACAGTTTAATTTCCTCCTCTCTCAACAACTTAGCAAGCTGATCTTTAAGATGATGTTTCAGCTCTACTTCCTGAGGTTGTAACATGGTTAACTCTGCATTTTTGTCTAATTCATCCAATTATGCTATCAAACTTTGTTTTCACTTCCTATCTTCTCCTAAGACATTCCTCGCCAAACCATGTAAGTACTGCCTCAACTTCCTAATTTTATATTACCAAATTTCTAACCTTATTTCTAATGTCATCAACAAAAGCACTAGACCAGTCAAAATGCTTGAATTTTTCTAGATCCAGGTAGTAGATGTAATTGGTGGTAAATATTTTCAACTCACTGGTCGGGGATAGCAACACATTAAAAATATCATGAAGAAACACTGGACAATCCAATCATCAGACTCCTTCATTGAAGCAAATCATTCAATAACCCATCTAGGGACTTCAACTTTCTTCAAATCTTAGTATTTCTTCAATTTCTCAACGCCCTTCTTATTAGCAACATTCATTTCATTCTCCCTCTACTTGAAGATATCCTCCATACCTTTCTTGCCACAAAGATCCCTGAGCTCAGTACTAGCACTACTCTTTTTCTTGATAGAAGGTGTTGGCAGTTTGTCACCACCAATGGGGATCCCCAGCACGAAATGGACGACTTTAGGTGTAATTGCCAATACTTTGTCCCTGACTTCAATTTGCACCGGGTCGATCTTTATGTGATTCATTAAGAACGTTGTAGGTGCCCTGTCGTCAATTGCGTCCAAGGAAAACTTGAGGAATTCCCCAAACTCAAGTTTATTATGCTATCACTCAAAGCATCAAGCATGTCTACCAAGATATCCACAATTGATCCAGGGGCATATCGCATTGTTGCATAGTTTAATTTTATTTCTTGCACATGGTGACAATAAAACACTCGATAAAGACATGTAAGAACAACCTAAAAAATAAACGGGAGGCTAAGATGCTTAAACTAATAAATCATTAACTGAATTCCAAAGAAAACACATAACAAATAATAAAAACAGTAGGTCTGGAATAAAAAAATAAACTAATGGCCAAAACTACTTAACAATAACTTAATTGCTGAACTACTATTGAACATATGAACTACAAGACAACAACATAACAACTATTGAGATGCTGAACTACATAACAACTACTTAAAAACTACTTAAGAATTATTGAAAATACTGATCATATAAAAAACTACATATCATGTAAAACTACTGATCATATATACAACTACTAAATGAATGAACTACCGAACAACTACTCAACATCTACTTAGTTGCTGAACTACTATCAAATGAATGAAATACAACATAACTACTTAACAAAAGCTAACTACTGAACAACTATTGAAACTACAACTAAACTAATGATATCATGTAAACCTACTGAGCCTAGAAAGACATAACTACCAACAAGAATGAATGAAGGAACAGAAAATGAACTACTGAACAAATATACCTATACATCATCGTCATCATCTATAGTGTCAGTGGTCTTGGATTTCCTAGCAGCTGCATCACCCCTCTTGCCCACTTTGCTGTTTTAACCTTCTTGTTCACTTTGGCTGCTTTAGCAACAGGGTGTGGAGATGATGGCTTCCTCTTCCTCATGTCCTTTACAAAGTCATCATCATCATCGTCATCTGAATTATTTTCCATCAAAGTAGCCGCCTTCCAACTTGATCCACGAATAGTAGCCAGCCGCTCTGATAATTGCATTGCAACCTCCTTGTTCATAGTGCTAAGACGCACCTTCCTTGAACAATGATTTGTTTCGAACGGCCTCCATGGGGAGGCAGTTGAATAAGGTGATGTGCCATCATCCTTCTTTGCATCAAATACCTCCTCCTCTACATCACGCGCCTCCTCTTCTACAACCAGTGGTTCCTCCTCTACAGCCGGCGGTTCATCTGCAAGAGGCACATTCTCTACACCTTTTGGCACATTAGGTCCAGCCATTGAATTTACATATTGGGATTGAGTTGGCTATGAGAATTTCAACAAAATCTCACTACCATGGTGGCCCTTTACTGAAATGCTTTTGATATTCCAGGGGAGATCGTCGGTAATCTCTGTCATTTCTGCACAAAAGACAAAAAAACACAAAAAATGGTGTGCTCAGATGGTGCCGATGTGAAGAAAAAACATTAACAACTACTATTGAAAAGAATGAACTACTATTGAAAATAATGAACTACTACTATACAAATAAACTACTGGACAAATACTTATCTTCTAAAATACCTCACAACTACGTAGGAACTAGTGAGCTATTTATCTACTATTGAACGAATGCAACTTCCAGGCACTGCTTAGCTACTGAGCTCCCGCTCAACTACTTAGCAATACTGCATGAATGATCTACTGAGCAACTACTTAACAAAAAATGTGAGCTACCGAAGAACTATTGATACTACAACTAAAACTACCGAACAATAACTACTTAACTGCTACCATGTACATAGATGGATTTGAATTGGGTAGACTCTCTTGCCAAAAAAAGCCATTCGGTAGTGTGATTCAACTACTGACATCATTCACCCACAAAAATTTTAGTAAGTAAAAATCTTGGATGGATTCACCAATTGAACCACAAATCATTCACTAAACTACTTTGTTCAGCAGATCCAAAAGCATTGTGCACACAAAAAATCGAGGGTGCAAGCACATGGATGGGTCGGTAGTTTACCTCACGCATGTTGTTGAGTAAAGAGATGACCTAGCTCAGCATGGAGAAGCACGATGGTCGGACTTGCTGTGTAGCCACCAAAATCATCTGTCACCACCCCTAGAGACCACGAAATCCATGAATCTCATACACAAAATCAATGTGAAACCCTAAATTTACTGAGGCAAAGGATGAACCAAATGGATTCGAATGTGCGAGGGTACACGATGCTCACCAACGTTGAGGAGCCACAGTTCCACCTACACAGCCGGTGTCAATTCACAGTGAAACCCTTGGAAACCGCCATGCTCCTCTCCCCAACGGCACTAAATCCACCTATGAGAGAAGGGCGCCGACCTCCACCATGAAGTGGAGGAGATTTGGTCCACCGCCACTGAGAAAAACCCCCGCCACGCTCCTTCCCGAGGTCCTATCGCCGAGGGAGGAAGGCGTGAGGGGGATGTGTTCCACCGCCTCTCGCTCCGAAGCAGTTGCCAGCGCTCCACCACTCCACATGCGTGGAAAATCAATGATGAGAAACTGCTAGGCTCTGACACTCACGGGAGTAAAATTTGGGAAATCTACTGTTTTGGTTGGGGAAAGTAACTAACGAAGCAGGTTAGCCTTATTTATAGGCCGTGCATGGGTTGCTCCATTACTAGTTGGCAGGGGCGGAGCCAGGGGGCTCAGAGAGGCTGGCCCCCTATGCTTGATGTACTCCTTATTGTATATAAAAATTTGCCATGTAATTAAACAAAAAAATGATATTGCCCCCCCCCCCCTCTCATGATATATGTATTGCTATCTGACCCCCTCATGAATAGTTTCTGGCTCCGCCCCTGCTAGTTGGTTGGGTCAGACCAACCGGCAAGGAAGAAGTTGGGTTAGGTCGGCTTGATCATAGTTTGTTGGGTCCGCCCATTTGACTAGTTGGTTGTTTGTTTGGGTCCTAGTTCTACACCATAGGTGTACTATTGTGTGTGTATATATATATTATATATATAATGTATACACACACTATATATGGGAAAATATTTTCTACTCCCATGTGTAGCTACTCCCATCCTCAATACACCACTTTGGGTATGAGGTCATACTCTTTTATCACTTTGAGTATATTGACATACTCATGCTAAGATACTCTAAAGTGAACCACATAAAAATATTGCAAAGGAACCCATAGGTTTTGGCATATTGTGATAATACCATCATACTGAGGTATAATAAGGAGTATGTACACATACTCCACGTATGCTCACATACTCACCATAAATACCACCCCACATGGTCTAGTATGATTATATACTCCATGTATATACCCTCCATCGGGCGAGATATGCCCCACATCATGAGTTACTACGTGAGAGTAGCTACACATGAGAGTAGTACAAAGGCCTCATTTATACTAATAAGAGATGTTCTCGCTGTATTTGGGAGGATTACTAGAACTTAAGAGCCTGTACTTGTGGATGGTATCTCAAATGTGGCTAAATACCAAGTGCATAGATATATTTGGTGCCATATATATTTACATATCACAACATATTACATAAACAATTTCTGGATGTAGTCTATCATGTCATCATCTTTAAAAATTGAATTCGAACCTCAGAGTACATTAGAAGAAACAGAAAAAAAAAATCAAATTTTTTGTAAATATTGACGTGCCTTTTAATCATATTATTGTAAATATCACATTCAGAGTGCTTACCTGCAGTCCACCCTTTCTTTGAATGACAGATACGAGATTCGTATCCTCCGACTTTGCAGAGCAATTAATGACACCATGTGACATTACCTCCATCTAGCCATCCATTTCTAAATCAATGGATATAAATTATGAGCCTCACAGCTCTCAAACTCAACAGATGGTGCAGTTTAATTTGCTCAGTATAATGGGCACCTCTTTTGACTCCAAAACGGAAAAAATATCTCGATTGATCTTTGTTGGGTGAAAGCAAGAGTCCCTCCCGCAATTTCATTAGACCTAAACAACTTGAAGTGCCATACTTAGAACAAAATTGGAGACTATCGCTTGTCACTCTTATAACGGAGGAAGACGGCACAACCAAACTACCATAGTAACATTTTGTTTACCAGCAACAGAACATATGTACATGATGTTTCTCTCTATGAATGTGATGGTTGAAATAAAGGAGATCGGTGAGAGTTGCAGTCGAATGGGAGAAGGACAGTGACGAGTTGGGAGGAGCCGCGGCTCACCAGAACAACTGTAGCGGCAAGACAGGGCTGTGATGGGTATCTTTTTCTCGGTGGTGAAGAAGACGATTAGCAATGGTTAGGGAGGGCTACAACATTGTGAGCGTGTTGACCATGTCTATCGAAGATATGGCATTCATGAGTTAAGGATTTCCTTTCAAAATTGTGGATTTGGCCGGAAGAGTTTGAGGTTTGTGGGATTATAATCTGTAGGCATTGATTTAGTGCTGGAGGGACTGGATGGAGGTAATGTCACACGGTGACATTGCTCTTCAAAGTTAGAGGATGCAAGTCCATTTATTTATTTTTACATAAGGGAGGTTTTTCCACACCCTCAATCGAGGGGCTTTCGGGGCCAACGCTAGGCACTACTATAGAACATCACATATGTAGCATCTCATCAGTGTCGATTCAATAGTAATCGGCACTAAGGACGTATCAATGCTGATTCTTAAACTCCTGCACGTGAACAACAGTTGAGGAGATAAGAACCAACACTGATAGACTATCAGCGTTGGTTCTTGGCTAAAACCGGTATTGATATATCAGTACCGGTTCTAGCCACGAATTGGTACTGATATTGACTATATCAGTGCCAGTTCTAGACATGAACCGGTATTGATTATCAGTGCCGGTTCTAGTTACGAACCACCACTGATGATCGCTACTGTCATAGCTCATCTTAAAAAATTCATAACTTTTTCACACGAAGTCGGATGGGCAAAAACTTTATACGAGAATTATAGATCTCGATGAGATCTACAACTTTGTAGTTAATTTTTTTTAATTTGAGGTCATTTAAATGCCCAAATAATTATAATAAATTTGCAGCAGTGGTTGCTGATAGCTCACATTAAAAAATTGATAATTTTTTCACGCGAAGTCGGATGGGGATCAACAACCTTGTAGTTGATCACTTTTTTATTTAAGATCATTTAGATATCTAAATAGCCATTCAAACATTTGGTCAGAAGATGTCAAAAGGATTTATTTTGCTACTATACTCACGAACGGACGATAGTTGTGAGGTCTTGAGTTCGAGTCTTGGTTGCCGCATGCGAGCGAATATCACGTGACTTTGCAGATATTAGGTGCGGTCGGATGGGCAGCCTCTGGTCGCGAAAAAAAATTTTGAAACTTTTTTTGGCCCGAAAAATATTAAATCGAGACCGACTATCAGTGTCGGTTGGTTCAACACTGATAGTGATTTTCAGTACCAGTTCTATACCCATCACTGATGACGATTTTGAACCGGTACTGATAAAATATTTTAGTGTATTGAGGGATCAAACCCGGGTTGCTGGTCTGAGGGCTGGCTCCAGGAGCCACTCCAGCTCGCTAGCCCTTCTTAGCTACTTTTCCAATGGCTTTCAGCTGCTTCAGGTGAATGACACCTAATAGAAATTATATCGTCCATGCAATAACATTTCCCAGCACATATGTTCCAAACATATGCATGGTGTTATGGTCTAGCATGAACTATGTATTTTTGTTTAAGCATATTTTCCCTTTTCCTAGCCTCGGTTTTGGAACATACTTAATTTAAAAGAAAACTTCAAAAAGTGCACTTTGTTAGTGAAAGAGGTTTCGACAGGATTAGCTCCAGGTTTCAGGTCGGCTATGTTGTGTATGTATGTATGATGCCCCAAGTCTGAGCATTTTCTCCTGTGTTGCATATTTGGTTATCAACTAATGTACATATTAGTCTTGGACTGCCAGAGCAACTTGTTCTGAGGTAAAGTTGCAGTGTTTCTCCTATACTCGCAGTATCCACTGAAATATATATACAACCACATTCATCAAGAGATCAGAGTTTGCCTCAGGTCTAGTTTCCTTTCCTCATCATGTCCACAAATTCCTCGTAGTCGATTCTTCCATCCTGCGAATTCAGTGGCGGTAATGATTGAATCTCTGAAAATGAAACTAGTTAGTGGGAACAATGTGCTCACCTTATCTTTATCAACTTCATCCAGTACTTGGTTAATGCTGGCTTCATCACCCATTCTTTCCAATTCGTCTCTTGTTATGTACCTACAGGTATTAATGTTGTCTTGAGCTAATTATATTGAACCTTTCATTTTCATAAATGATTTTATAGCAAGTAAAAGTAATGTAATGGTAGCATGTGAGAAACCAAGTTGAAATGTGTCTTATTTTGCATGTGATGAGTCATTGATAATGTTAGATTTGAAATGGTTTTGGTTGGCATGAGCTTGTTTGTGTGTGATCTTGTTTATGGCTAACCAAAGTTTGAATTGGAGCAGACTGTTTCAAAGTCTAGAAAATTATGTCTTACCGGAACATCTGGTGTGTGGATTTTGACCACATCGGATAGTCTGGTGTTACGATGAAGTGAGCACTGGAGCATTTTCAGTGCTGAAGCAGAAATGGAAGTAAACACTGGATGGTCCGGTGATGGACTTAGAGAGAGCCGGAGTATCTTCTGCAGAGAGGAGATTTTTGGCACCAAGTTTGATTATGTACGTCGGATAGTCCGGTGCTGAGTTTGTGAACACCAGAGAATGCGTTGGACCTTTTGTTGCAGAAAGGTTGTAGAAGGGTGGTTAAGTAATTTGGTACACGTCGGATTATCCAGTGATGGACATGAGACCATCAGAAGCTTTCACCGGACCTTTTCTTGCAGAGAAAAACATTTTTCTGTAATTAGATAGTGCTATACTCATCGGATGATCCAGTGTTCAGGAGCAGAATACACCGAAACATCTGGTGTTTATGTTTTCTATAGGATGTGCTTTGAGTTGAAGTTTTTAATTTTGTGCTAACTTGGAGATATTTTGGAGTGTGAAGAAATATATTTGCTTGTTTCAAGGTGTGTAGGTGACAGCTGCAACTTGGCAGTCGACGGCGGGTGATCGGGGCTAATCGGGTGCTTGGTGCTGGACGATCAAGGAGGGCCGAGTGGAGTCAAAGCTGATCCTAGCTGTACACATGATGGTTAAGCAAAGCATGAAACGGAGGATGAAGATGGTGTATTGATAAAGTCAAGCGAAGGGGATGCAGTGCAAGTGACAAGGTGGCCCGAGGGATCGGCAGCAAGAGAGACTTGCTAGTGATCAAGATTGCAAGACAGAGGACATGCGTCATCATTAGAGCGCTTGCTTCAGGTGGAAGCAAGTGACAGCTAGTCACACTTTGAGAAGCATGCTAGGGTTTTGCGGTTTGGCCTCAAAACCATTGGATGACTGGAGGAGTACGTGGCATCATCGTAAAGCTTGCATCGAGATGAAGCCAAGTCATGAAGGCGCTGAAGCCGTCCGATGAATGGAGAAGAAATAGACCAAAATGCCCTCGAGGGTATTTTGGGAAAAAGCTAAGAAACTTGGGGGTGAACTTTCCTGGGCCTATAAATAGAGGGGTAAGGCTATGGGAGATGATGAACCAGCCATTTGAGCCCCTTGTGCCACCCATATGAGAGTATTTTGCTAGGGTTTTAGAAGACAGAAAGATGAGTGCTTAGCCTATGTAATAGGTGAGAGTTTTAAGAGAAAAATATTTATAATTCACATAAAATAGGGCTGACCTATTTTAAGTAATGAAGTTTATTTGTTACATATGCTTGAATTCCCCTCCTTCTAGTTTCCCTCTCTTGGTTCTCTTGCCTTGTGTGCAAGTTTTTCCTTTTCGGTATTGATTTTCATTTTGAGCTGAAAGTTTAATACCTTGGGAGGTTGTTCTTCTTGATGCCAAGGCATAAAATTCACATACACATGCATATATGACAGGTTCTTGAATTCCCTTGCTTTTAGACCATCATCTTAGAGATCTTCTTCACCTGGTATTCATCTTTTGATCCTTGAGTGATATTTTTTCAAGATTCAACCTTTGTGTGGGGATGAGCCATGGATTGGTTTGCTGTGAAACCTAGTATTTGATTCCAATCATGAGACCCACCTTTTGTCGAATCTTCAAGTTTGGTTTTTGATTTTTCTCGAAAACTCGGACTCTCTGGTCCCATCTTCGGAGTCTTAGGACTTACTGGGTAGGTGCAGTTTTTTCGCTGCATGTTTGTGTTGCATTCTATTGTGGTTCTCTTTTAGAGGTGTGCTGGGTGATCAAATAGGAGAAGGCCATCAATTTCGTAAGAAATCTATAGAGGCACCTATTCATCCCCCTCTAGTTGCCACTCTTGTTCCTACAATTGGTATCAGAGTCGGTTTGATCACTTGTTGACCTTAACTAACTTTGTGGTCCATAGGCGACATGGAGAGAAGTGAAAAGATTCCGCTGTTTGATGGGAGTGATTTTTCATACTGGAATGTGCGCATGGAGGCTTATCTTCTAAGCCAAGGAAGTGCAATATGGGAAATAGTTGATTCCAACTACAAGATCCATTTTGCTCATATGAATCGGGTTCAAATCGAACAATATGAGGCCAACAATATGGCCAGAAATATTTTGTTTACCAGCCTGAGTCGTAATGAGTTTGACAGGGTCTAGCACATCTGTACTTCTCGGGAGATCTAGAATACTTTGAGTGTCTTTTATGAAGGTACTAATTAGATTAAGGCTAGACGCCAAAGAACATACAACCACGAATACCAAATGTTTGTGCATGGCCCTGTAGAGTCTTTGGATACGATGTTTGCTCATTTTGATGAGATTGTTAGCAATCTTCGATCAATTGGTGTCTCTATGTTTCTCTATGCTCTTGACCGTACCATATAGGAAGTAAAGATCTTGAGTACTAAAGAGTCTCCAAGTTATGACACGTCGACTTCTGATGAGGTGTTTAGCAAGCTCAAGTCCATCGAGATAGCCAAGGCACCTCGGATCGATCTCGGAATCCCCTGTCTCAGAACATGGCGTTGGTTTCCAGACCTGGTGGTGTCAATCAGTCTGTAGCTAGGTTTTCTTGTGCTAATACTTCATCAAGTGGATTTGCTTTATCTTCCTTTGTTTCTATCACAGAGGAGCAGGTGGACGTGCTGGATGATGAGGACCTTACACTGATTGTAATGAAGTTCACCTGCTTCTACACCAATCAACAAGATCAGAGGAGGGGTGGTTCTCGTGCCTGCTTTGAGTGTGATGACACTACCCACTTCAAGGCGGACTGCCCCAAGCTAAAGAAGAGGGAGGACGGCAACCATGACTACAACAAGTACAAGAAGAAGAACAAGAAGTTATTCTTTAAGAAAAATCATGACAAGATGGCCAAGAAGGCAGCCAAGGCGGCTTCTAGGGCATTCGTGGTGGCTCTCAATGATGTCGACACCTCTTCCAGCGAGGAGGAGAGCTCGGAGGAGGATGAATCGCAAGCAAAGAACAAGAAGAAGGCCAAGGACTTCACCGGCCTCTACTTCATGGTGGATGACAACAATGACGATAATGACTCCAAGCTAGATCCTTTCGAGGTATTGCCTTTCTACGACCAGCTTTCCATCCAAGTCAATACCTTGAATGATGCTCTCATTAGCTAGGATAGGTTACTTAAGAAAGCTGTGCATGAGTTGGAGGATCTTAGGCCTAAGTATGAGTCTGTCTCTACTGAATTTGCATTGCTTAGATCTAGGTCCGATGTTGAGGAGTGTGAGACTTGCCTGATTATCATGGCTGAACTTGCCAAGCTTCGTAATGTGTATGCTCAAATTGCTAGTCGGCTTGAGAGTGCCGATAAGAAGCTCCTTGAGGAGGAGTCTAGGTCTACTTTCTTAGGTGCTTGTAAGAATTGTCCTTTGCTTATAAAGGATATTGAACTGAAAGACAAGTGTCTGAATGAGCTAGAGTCTAGATTGGAGAGTGCTGGGAGTTCTAAGGATGTGCAACCAAATTATTCCACTTGCACCATCTTTCAAGACAAACTCAGCTGGGTTAGAGGGCAAGATCAAAAGCTTTTGACTAAGAATGAGTACCTTCTTTCTCTGGTGGAGAAGTTCTCAGAGGGCAAAGGGAAAATGAATTTGATCTTGGCTAAGACCAAGATGTGTCTTGACAAGGCGGGTTTGGCTCTTGGGTTGGGTTTTGAGAGGATGGCTTACAGTGAGGAAAGTAAGGCTTTGTTTACCATACCTACTACCCTAGAAGTTGAGAAGTTCAAAATCAATGTCACACCATAACCCATCAAGAAACCCATTCCTCAACCCATAAAGAAGAAACCCATATCACAACCCAAGAGAGCTCCACAGCCTAAGATGAGAGAGCCTGTGAGAGAGCCTCAAGTGATCGAAAGATGAGTTCCCTAGAGACGCTACCACTGCACCTATTGCTAGAGAGAGGGTCACTTGGTTGGGTTTTGCTTTCATTGTAGGAGAGATAAGCGACGTGAGTGGAAGTGGAGCACTTATGACATATACCGCCCCTCCGTTGGTGTACATGAGCCTTTTCCTCTCTTCCACTCACAAGTTCCTAGCGTTTTTCAGCCTCTTCCTAGAGGTGTTGCCCAGCATGAATTTTGTCATTACTCATATAGTTTTGATCCACATGTAAAAGGTTTGAGTCCCAGTGGTTTGGTGGACCACATTTTCCTCATCATGATACTCGCCCTCAGCATACTAGACCTATTTTACCTGCACCTGCTTTTACCACTTCAGAACGGATGACCAAGTATTGGATTCCCGGTTTTTGACTAACCCCAATACTGAGTTATCCACATATTATTCTTCTCATATGTAGGTGGCAGCGGAGGCTTGGAGAACAAGTGGCTCATTGACTCCGGTTGTTAGCGCCACATGACCGAAGATTCATCATGGTTCTCCAGCTTCACCGTAGTGAAGCGACACGAGTACATCACATTCGGAGATGATCGGAAAGGAAGGGTGAAAGTTGAAGGTATGGTAAAGGTGAATGAGAGTTTCACACTCAAGGATGTAGCTTTAGTGGAGCATCTGAGATACAACCTTCTCTTTGTATCTCACTTGTTGAATGAGGACTTGGAAGTGCGTTTCAAACGCTATACTTCTCGAGTTCTCAATTCTTCTGGCATTTTTATTTGCAAGATTTCTTGAGTTATGAGAGTTTTTGGAGCTGATTTTTCTGAGTCTCCTGATTCTTTTCGTTGTTTGATTGCTCAATATTCTTTTGAGCTTTAGATATGGCATAGGAGACTAGGGCACATGAGCTTTGATTTGCTTACTCATTTGAGTGCCCTAGGCTTGATCCGAGAATTATCCAAGCTCAAGTTTGAGAAGAATCTTTTTTGTGCTCCTTGTCGGCATGGCAAGATGGTTGTTGCCTCCCACCCACCAGTCAATCTGGTGATGACTGAACGACTGGGAGAACTTCTCCATATGGACCCTGTTGGTCCTTCTCGGGTTTGTTTGGCGGGTGGGAAGTGGTACACTCTTGTCATTGTTGATGATTCTCTCGGTACTCTTGGGTCTTCTTTCTTGTGAGTAAGGATGAAGTATTCTCAATTTTTGGAGCTTAGCTTTGAGATTGTTCAAGGAACTTCCTAGTGTATTGAAAGCAATTCACATGATAATGGCACCGAGTTTAAGAACTATCTCTTTGATGCTTTTTGTTTTGAGCATGGCATTGAGAATCTGTTTTCTACCCCACACGTTTCTCAGCAGAATGACGTGGTTGAGAGAAAGAACAAGACTTTGGTTGGCATGGCTAGGATGATGCTCGATGAGCATAGGACCCTTAGAAAGTTTTGGGCTAAGGCCATTAGCACAACGTACTACATTTTAAATCGGATTTTCTTGCACTCGATCTTGAATTTAACTTCTTATGAGTTGTGCTTTGGGAGGAAGCCGAAGGTTTCGCATTTGAGAGTTTTTGGGTGTCGGTGCTTCATCCTAAAGCGTGGCAATCTTGAAAAGTTTGAATCGTATTCTTCCGATGGCATTTTCTTGAGGTATTCTCTTCATAGTCATGCTTACAAGGTTTACAATCTTAACACAAACACCATCATGAAATCCTATGATGTGACTTCTGATGAGTCAGCCCCATGTGCTAGTTCTGTCCTTGAGTGTGCAGGTGATTAGGAGATGAGCGAGATCATCTTTGTAGATGGCAACCTTCCAGCTCTTGGTGATGACGAGGATGATCCACTACTTCCCTCAACCACACCTACTCCAAAGTTGGCTCATGCTTCATCTGCTCTAGCATAAGGTTCAATAGCCACTACTTCCACTTCAGCTGCTTTCGAGTCTGCACCAGTAGTGTTTAAGGTGGAGGTACACTCACTGCGTGAGGCTCCTCAACACATTCGGTGGAGACACTGTCTACAGACGATGATCGGTGATATCAATGAGAGGGTAACGAGGTCTAAATCTGCTTCTCATGCTCATTTTACTGATTTTGCATTCGTTGCTTCTTTTGAGACCCATGATGTTCGACATGCTTTATCTAATTCGAGATGGGTCAATGCCATGCTTGGTTCAGATGAAGATGACGAAGAGGTGGACCAACTGGAGTACAGGAGCATGATCGGCTCTCTCCTATACTTGACGATGACAAGACCCAACAGTCACTTTGCTGTTTGTTTGTGTGCTCGCTTCGAGGCTTCACTGAGGATGTCTCACCGCCAAGTGGTGAAACACATTCTGAGGTACCTCAAGCACACTCTCGAGTATGGGCTTTGGTTTTCTGCTTCCTCTTTGGTTTCTCTTCGAGGTTTTTCGGATGCGGATTTTGCTGGTTGTAGAATTGACAGGAAAAGTACCTTTGGTACTTGTCACTTCTTGGGTACTTCTCTTGTGTGTTGGTCCTCTCTAATTCAACATTCCAAAACCAAAAACATAGATGTGAGATTTCATTTTCTAAGAGGCCATAATGAGAATAGAGACATTGAGCTGAGCTACATAGATACCCAACACCAGCTAGCCGATATATTCACTAAGCCTCTAGATGCTACAAGATTTGCCTATTTGAGAGGAGAGCTTGGTGTGTGCCATCCCTATGGCATTGTGTGAGGGGAAGTTGTCCTTTGTACATACTCTATCTTACTTTTGTTGTATTTGCATTACATTTTATAATGTAAGATAATCATAGCAGTTGAGCTTTGACTTTTATGTCTTTAGATTTTCGTTTGCCAGACTTGAATTTGGACTAAGTTGAGTAGTTGTCTGGAGCAATCTTTTAATCTTAGGCTCTTCTTGATGCTTTGACATGATACATTTGAATTAAGCTTGCTTTCCTCAAGATAAAATTTGGCAATTTATGAATCATGTAGGCTATGAAATGCTACATTCTTGATCACCATGTTTATAATTACTTAGGCTTAGTCAATGTTTGTGTTAAGGTTAGTTTGATGAATATCTTGCTCTAGGTCTTCTTGGTTCAAGACAGCTCATGATAGAACCTTTAGGGAACATGTGTTCCTTGTGTCTCAAAGGCACTACTTAACTTGACCTTGTGACCATCTTGATAACTTATGAGAATTGAATAATCATGAAAAATGAAGTCTCTTGTGCTAAAATGTGATCCAATACGGTTGTCTTAAAGCCACAAGGTGTTCACCGTACCTAGTTGTGTGACATTTTGCTTGGATAAGAGGCAGCTTGAGGATAAAATGAAATTAAAAAAAAATGTGCCTACCTATAAAATTCTTTTAATCACTTGATCAACCTAAGTCTTGGTTTCATATGTGAGTGTTTGCAAAGCCTAATGTCATGAACACTTGTTTGCCTAGTTTGAGGTTGAAATTGGCTAGTTCTTAATGCTTGTATTGCTCGGCATGAGTGGTTGCTTATGTGGTGGTCACTTTGGAAATGATTCGGCTATGTAAAATTAAATACGTCAACCAATTCTTCGAGTTTAACTTGTAAAACTTCATGCTCTTGTGTCACTGTCTCTTTTTGAGCCTCTATGAGATTGTGAGCTGTATGTTCTACCTTCCAAAGCCCTTTAACATTTCTAGCTCTCGCAAATGCTTTGTGCTATACTCGTAAAAGCTCGTTTAGGATTGCATGTTCATAATATTTTATCCTTGACGTTTGCATTGCCAAAGGGGAGAGCATATGCATAAAGATGAGAATATACATAAATATTCTTCAAAGGAAGAGAAATGAGAATATTTGCAACAAACCTCAAAGAAAAATGAAAAATGTGCATTCATCAAGGATAAGTGAGATGGTTTTTTAGTCCTTGAGTCTTTCTTGCTTTTTTGAGGTTTATGGTTTGTCTTTGGCTCTCTTCGGTCTTTTGCAATCTTTCTTATGCTAAGTGAGATGGTTCTTGCTCTTTCTCGAGTTTTGGTATTTTAAGGGTTGTCAATGCACTCATCAAGGGGGAGATTGAGAAACTAAGTTGAAATGTGACTTGGTTTGAATGTGACGAGTCATTGACAACATTGGATTTGAAATGATTTTGGTTGGCATGAGCTTGTTTGTGTGTGATCTTATTTATGGCTAACCAAAGTTTGAATTGGAGCAGACTGTTTTAGAGTCTAGGAAATTATGCCTTACCAAAATATCCAGTGTGTTGGTTTTTTACCACATCAGATAGTCCGTTGTTACGGTGAAGTGAGCACCAGAGCATTTTCAGTGCTGAAGCAGAAATAGAAGCAAACACCGGATGGTCTGGTGATGGACTTAGAGAGCACCAAAGTATTTTCTGCAGAGATAAGATTTTTGGCGCCAAGTTTGATTATGTACGCCAGATAGTCCTATGCTGAGTTTGTGAACACTGAAAAATGCACTGGACCTTTTATTACAGAGAGGTTGCAAAAGGGTGGTTTGGTGGATTGGCACACGCCGGATTATCCGGTGATGGACATGAGATCATCGGAAGCTTTCACTAGACATTTTCCTTGCAGTGAACAAAATTTTCCTGGAACAGATAGTGCTACACTAACAATGGTCCGATGTTCAGGAGCATAACACACCAGAACATCTGGTATTCACATTTTCTGCAAGATGTACTCTGAGTTGAAGTTTTTAATGTTGTGCTAACCTGGAGATGTTTTGGAGTGTGAAGAAATATGTTTGCTTGTTTCAAGGTATGCAGGTGACGGATGCAACTTGGCGGTCGACAGCGGGTGATCAGGGCTAAGCAGGTGCTTGGTGGCAGACAATCAAGGAGGGCTGGACAGAGTCAATGGTGATCCTAGCTATACACATGAAGGTCAAGCAAAGCATAAAATGGATGATAAATATGGTGTATTGACAAAGTCAAGAGAAGGGGATACCGATGTAAGTGATAAGACGGCTCGAGGGATCGGGAGTGGGAGAGACTTGTCGGCTATCAAGATTGTAAGACAGAGGACACGCATCATCATCAGAACGCTTGCTTCAGGTGTAAGCAAGAGTCGGCTAGTCACGATTTGAGAAGCATGCTAGGGTTTCGTATTTTGGCCTCAAAACCGTGGGAGGACTGGAGGAGTACGTGGCACCATCATAAAGCATGTGTTGAGGTGAAGTCAAGTCATGAAGGTGCTGAGGTCGTCCAAAGAATGGAGAAGAAAATGACCAAAATACCCTCGATGGTAGGTAGGAGTGTACTAGAAGAGAGGGATATTTTAGGAAAAAGCTAGAAAACTTGGGGGTCAAGTTTCCTAGGACTATAAATAGAGGGTTAGCATTATGGGAGAGGATGAATGGGCCATTTGAGCCCCTTGTGCCACCCATATTAGAGTATTGTGCTAGGGTTTTAGAGGAGAGAAGGATAAGTGCTTAGCCTATGTAATAGGTGAGAGTTTTAAGAGAAAAATCTTTGTAATCTGGCTAAAATAGGGCTGACCTCTTTAAGTAATAAAGTTTATTTTGTTACATATGCTTGAATTCTCATCCTTTTAGTTTCCCTCTCTTGGTTCCCTTACCTTGTGTGCAAGTTTTTCCTGTTAGGTGTTGATTTTTGTTTTTCTTTTTGAGCTGAAATTTTAACACCTTGGGAGGTTGTTCTTCTTCATACTAAAGGCGTAAAATTCACATACACATGCATATATGATAGAGTCTTGAATTCCCTTGCTTTTAGACCATCATCTTGGAGATCTTCTTCACCCAATGTTCTTCTGTTGATCCTTGAGTGATCTTTTTTCAAGATTCAACCTTTGTGTGGGGATCAGCTATGGATTGGTTTACTGTGAAATCTAGTGTCCGATTCCAATCATAAGACCCACCTTTTGTTGAATCTTCAAGTTTGGTTTTTGTTTTTTCTCGGAAACTCTAGACTCTCTGGTTCCATCTCCGGAATCCCTAGACTTTCTAGGTTGGTAAAGTTTTCCCGCTACATGTTTGTGTTGCGTTTTGTTATGATTCTCTTTTAGAGGTGTGTTGGGTGATCAAATAGGAGAAGGCCATCAATTTCGCAAGAAATCTGTTGAGGCGCCTCATCCCCTCTAGTCACCACTCTCGTTCCTACAACATGTATTGAGCATCATTGATTTGTTGTACTATGAATAAGAAGATTGACATGTAATTTAACTTTACAAGTTCTAGCGTTGTCTTATTGGTCCATGGGCTGGATCATGACCCATGAAATCTCTCCCCTCCTTTCACTTGCAGCTTGTCCTCGAGCTGCTAATTGGGGAGAGTGCCTTATGTTGCAAGGTGGAGATATCGTTGAAGTCCTAGGAAGCCCCATGTTGAAGAACAAATTATGCTCCCGTGCGGCTGCCTGGCGTGACGAGTCAGTTCTGGAGATGGTTGATGAACTCCATTTGTGTTGCTTTGATGTTGATGTCGGTGGCCTTGAGTCGAAGGAGCACGTAGATGATTGCATCGTCATTGATGTAGGTGAAGGAGTTAAACTTGGTGTAGCGAAAATAGCCCCATTAGGTTATGATTGTGATTTTAGTGATTAATGACAACATAGTCAATAGGACTAACATGTTTGTCAACAATATATATTAGTAGGTCTTATGGATGCAATACATGAAGAAGCCACTGCAGCTGGGACAAAGTTGGATTGAATTGGAGAAGTCCCAGGAAGATTTGCCTCACCGGATAGTCCAGTGATCAGTGGGAGTTGCACAGAAGCATTTCCAGAGAAAAGAAGAGAAGACTCAACCCATCAGATGATCCGGTGTTGCGAAGGATGAATGCACCAGAGCATTAGTACTAGAGAATGATGCAGCTACTAAAGATTGAAGGTTCAACCCATCGGATGGTCCGATGCAAAATGGAATGAACACCGGCCAATACACCGAACAATGAACAGTGCAAAGAAGCAGAACGAAGTTCAACCCAACAGATGGTGCGGTGATGAAAGCTGTGTAACACCGAATCATTATTTCCAAAGAGGGTTGCATTGGCTCGGTTGTCTGAAGTCAAGTTATCAAAAATAGTCTGGTGATGAAGTGATGTGCACCGGATGCATACACCGGAGCAATTTACACAGAGAAGAAGGAAAGGCTCGGATGGCTTAGGATAACTTACTAGATAGTCCGGTGACAAAGATAAAGTATATATCGGTGTGTCCGGTGTTCACAGAGGCTTGAGTGGGGTTCCAACAGCTAGTTTGTGAGGGTATTCTCACCGGATGATCCGGTGTTAGTACTATTGTTCTTACCAGATCATCCGGTGTTAACAACTTTTCAGAGCCATTGGGTTAACGGCTAGTGCGTGAGTTTGAGGCTATAAATACCTACCCACTCAGCCATTTGAAGGTGCTAGAGTCCAGAGAAGTTCATGTACACCTGAGAAGACATCCAAGACACCAAAGTTCTTAAAGTAATCATTTAAGGCGATTAAGCACATCATTAGAGAGTGATTAGTGCTTATAGTCATAGAAAGAATGTTGCTAGGTGATTGCTGCCTAGAGTGTGGATCAAGGAGTGATCCAACCTTGTACGAAGTGGTACACTGGCACCTTGAAGTCTTGGTGACTCACCAGCAATCTTATTGACCCTCCAACTTGGAGTAGAGTGGTGGCAAGGTGATTGTGTGGGGATGCGGAGACCCTTTCCTTGGTGGCTCAAGCTATGAAGTGATCACGGTGGCAAGGAACTAGAAGAGAGGCTAGTGGTGAGACCTAGCCTTGGTGGCTTGGTGGCTCATTCGGGTGGAGGCCTTATCTTTGTGACTTGGTGGCTCAAGAGCCGTGACCAGGTGCCGACCGGGAGCATATCCTTTGTAGAGCTCTAACATGGACTAGGGGTGGCATTCTCCAACATGGACTAGGGGTGGCATTCATGCCATCGATAGAACGGGAAAAAATCTTTGTGCCGAGTTTTCTCTCTCTACCTTATTTACGTCTTCACATTTATATTTTTGCAATTTACCTTCTTAGATAGGTTGCAAGTGATTTGATCGGTAGAGTAGACATACTAGATAAACCTATAGCACAGTTAGATAGAAATTGATATAGGTTTATCTTATATTTTTTTAGAGCCTAAATAGTTCTAAGTGTCCTAATTCACCCCCCCCTCTTAGGACAACACCTATCCCTTCACTCGGTGATGAGCAGGATGAAGATGTGGATCGTGATGATGTCGTGTTTTGTGCTGGAGATGTTGTTGAATTCCACTCCACGTACATCGTTGTTGTGACCATTGTTGAATTCCTGCAAGATAGAGTTAATGTGTACATTATGGATGTTGATATGTGTCACGCACTGGTAGTACTTCAAATGTTGGGTAGGAGAATTGGAGATCATGCAGGTAACACATGATCCTCCTGATTCCCATAGGAATGAGGCAAGCAGGTAGGCGATGAGGACCATCCCAAGAGCGGCAAAGGTCCTGAAGATGAAGGATGGTGTTGTGTTGACCATCTGGACGATGGAGGCATGGAATTGTATGCTACACCCCATATTAAGGTGATCCTTGTGGTCACCTGATAGGTCACACAATGCAAGGTTGTCGTTGGAGTTGCTGCTGATGAAGGTAAAGTCCGTGCAATTCCAATCTCCTCTTGCATCATGGTTTCCAATGGGGACGCTAGCCAACTTGTCGACTGTAGATGTGGCAAATAGTCATATCATGAATATTGAGATGTTGGCGACACCACTCATTTTTATCCCTTGAAGATACACTAAACTGTCCTCCTGACTACTATCATCGATTGTGAAAGGGCCTCCTTCCCTGGGCACAACGTCGCGGACAATAGGTGCAGCATTGTAACCTATTGTGAGGAAGCCACTGATGGAGGATGTCACCTGGATGTTGATGGCTAGCATTGATTGGGGTGCGCAACCTTGTCAAGCATGGAGAGCCAGTGTAGAACACCCAAAGATTAAGTTGTCAACAACAGAATGGGCGTAGTCATTGATCTTTGTCGACTACAGTAGAAGAGGATAGTCGATCGATCCAACATGAAGGACACGTGTTGTCCTAGATGGGGAAAAAGCACGCTTGGAGGACACCCAATGCTCTTGGGATGGTGCTTGGTCGCTCCACCGTTGTTGAGGTATAAGCGGCGGTATCGTGGAACATGGAGATAGCTGCGACCTTGGAGCCTTCTCTTGCCATTGAAGGCAAGGTAGTCATGAAGGGGTACCGCATGTAGCCATTGTAGTAGGATGAAAATGGCAACGTACGGGATGGTGAACTTGAGGGTGTAGAGGACTCGTCGTTGAAGGAGATGGTCGACAAACTGAGGCAAGTGATCGCTGTCGAAGAGATGTAGGGGGCGACCAGAGAATTGACCCGACCACTTAGGGTGAAGGAGGTTAGATCAGGTAGCCAGTCCGTGACACTAGGTACGGAAGTTGTCATCATATCAGTGTCGATGTAGGGTCACTTGGTGCCTAGCTCAAAGGTTTCCCACCAAAGGACTTGCAGATCGACGGTGGTTCAGTGGCATCAAATGCCATGGGGCCTCTTACCCTAAGCAAGAAGTCTAGGTCGGCTGTGGATGGCGAATTAGAGTCTACGACTGTTGAAGTGCCATAAGCCTCGGTGAGGGACTTTGTGACCATAGACACCGCAAAATATTGTGTAGCGGTTGTGTGTTCCTCCTGAACACTATGGACTGCAAATAGGATGTCTTCGGTCACATCTTTGCAGATTATGGAGAAGCAGATGATATGGCGATGTGCATGTCAGAGAAGATGTCATGGAGGACAATGTTGATTTCAGTAGCAGAGGAGTCATCATCGGGCACTCCTAGGGAGACGTGGGCAGCATCGCCTAGCATCAAGATAGGGTGGAAGACTAACGTAGAGGGAACACCGATGTTTGACGTGTAGGCGATGTTGCGAGAGTGTTAATCTGGAAAGGCAGTAGTTATCAGTGGTGATGCAGCTAAATATGCGTCGATGATGGATGGTGTGGTGGAAGGTGGTGGGATGAAGAAAGCATATATCGAGGTAGCGCAAACCATGCTAGAGATCATCCTTTTTGGTACAAACATTTGAGGCTTGCGGATGATGCGGTAATGGGGAAGAGAGCTTAGGTTCCTCCTTTGGATCCCGAGGGCCGTTGAGAGCGGCAAATAATTCATCAAACCATTCTCGGCGTTCTTGACGGTATTCCTCGAGTTGATGACATAGATAAGCCCATGATGGCACAATATCGGAGACGAGTGGAGCATGAAGATTGGAGGAAATCAGAATGTCATCGATAGTTTCCCTCTCTTTATATAGAGAGGGGCTAACTTGACCTCGAAGTAATCTATTACAATTTGAAAAGTAATGAAAAATCATAATCTACTTAATGGCCAAGGAACATAGTGGACCCAGCTGCTGCTACAGCATGCTCGATACTATTCACGTTGGTGAACAGTACCCACAAGTAGGCTTTTGGGCCGACCGGTCTTATGGGCTGTGGGTTAGATCCTGACCCATGACAATATAGCTAGCTCTTCACTAAGGTGATGCATGGAAGATAATTTACTTTATTGTTTTGTCAGAATTAATTTTACCCGCTATTATCTTTGTCAAAGTGTTGAAATGCGCGTAGCAAATCCTCCTCCTTTTCCAGATTATGTTTATTCATCATGGCAGTAAGGAACTCTGTGTAATCAATGCTGCCACTCTTGTCTACATCAACCTGAGCCAGAGTACGATTAGTGAAGTATTTCATACCCTAAACTCATAGCAAAAGTTTGATAAAAATAAAATAAGCAATCTTACTGCTTCCATAAGCTCTTGAACCTCTGCTTCACTAATCTTCGACCCTAGTTTTGTCAATCCTTCCTTCAGTTCTTCAAATATAATTGTTCCACTCTTGTCAGTATCCAAGTTATTGAACATCTGCGTCAATCCCTTGATTTCCTCCGGTGATAGGTTTTCCGCGATCACCTTATGATGAAAGGAGAAAATCAGTCAACTTAATTTGACTGAGAAGTTGTAGTTATTCTTTTTAAGGAGAGCTGTACCTTGAGTGCTTGTTGCTTTAGCTTGTTCATCGCCTTGAATCGCTTCATTCTTGACAGGAGTGCGCTATCAATAGGTCTGTTAGCTGCGCCACCTTCTTTGAGCCATGGATGTTCTACACATGGAGACATTAATTTATTCGGGATGAAATTTTTCCATACAAATGCAGATGAACTTTACAATCCTAACTGCAGATATATGTGTGTGTATATATATATATATATATATATATATATATATATATATGAAAGGCCAGTTAAGAGAGCTACCTAGGGCCTGAACTGCAGTAATACGCTTCTGGGGATCTGTGTTCATCATTTTTCTGATAAGATCCTTTGCACTTTCAGATATGGAGGGCCATGGGGCGCTGCTTAAATCAAGTTCACCGACCAGTCTAGCATCAAATGCGCCTTTCTCTGTTTCTGCTCAGACATCCAAATTCTGGTTTCTAACTCTATGCTACTGGAAGTAATGTAGAATGCTAGGACGAAGATGTATGGATATTTACCTGCCCAGAAGGGGGGTGACCCGCATAGAAGAATGTACAAGATCACTCCAGCGCTCCAGACATCAATTTCTTTCCCATAATTCCGATGCAATACCTCTGGCGCCACATAGTTTGTTCCCAAAATGTCCTTGTAAACTTTACCTGCACTTGTTGGGGGAAATTGTCGAGTATTATTTTTATGCAGTCCCCACGGGTAGCATGTCGATGTGGATCACCACAGAATTGCCTTCGGCGAAGATGGAGGCACCCCTTCTCCCCACCCCACCAGCCCCCTCGCCGGACCTCACACTCTAGCGACCACCGTCCCCAACCACCACGATCCACACTGCTCTCGGCCGTCATCCCATGTCACCACTCGAAGGTATCGAACGATCCTTCTCACCCAGCTGGTCGCAATCATGTCACCGGCGCGTCCGTCCGTGATCCTGCCGCCATTCCTCCATTCAGTCCTATCCTCCGTTCCGAGCTACTAACAAAAGACTGGACGGCTAACACTGATAAATTCAGTCCTATCCTCCGTTCCGAGCTACTTTCTAACAGCTTTCCCACTCCAACCGTGGGCAGTGGAAAGGAACCGACGAAGCAAATGGTGGAAATTGCCTTGTAAATTGGGAAAAGAAAAGTTTGTAGGCCGAAGAGCTCGGGAGGCCTAGTAATTCTTGATAATGGACGATTCAGTAGAGACTCAGAATACGGTGGCTTTGGTCTGAGTATGGAATTCAATTCAAACCGTGGAAAGGCTTTGGTCTGAAGTATCAATGTCGGTTTTTAGCATCTTAATTATTATTCGCACGTGGAAGTTTAAACCTGCAGTGATATATCTTCAGTTGCAGTTACTATTCAACCAGGATTGATAGGATGTTATTTTTGACCCCTACTGTAGTAGTATCTTTGCCTTGTGATGACAAAAGATAAACAACTGTTCCGAGCATGCACAAAAGTAACACTTGGAGATTGCAAGAGTGTCAGATTTTGGCATAACAGATGGCTGCAAGGAACTGCACCAAATGAATTGGCATCGGACTTATACCCCTTAGCATGGCGAAAGAACCAACAGGTAGCACTGGCATTGCAAAACGGAAATTGGATGAAGGGATTGAGAAGGATAAACACTCGGCTACAGCTTCATCAATTTGTACAGCTGTGGACATTGATCCGGGAAATCAACCTCACACAGCATGAGGACAAAGTCAAATGGAACATCACAGCCAACCGCGAATATTCGACAAAAACAGCTTATGAGGCACAATTCTATAGCACTTTCACGGCAGGAAAATGGTCAGAAGTGTGGGAAGCAAAGGTCGAAAACAAATACAAATTTCACGTCTGGTTGCTACTGCAAAAGGAGATTCTAACTAAAGACAAGTTGCAAGCCCGGGGAATGGATGTCAACCCCTTATGCAAGCTCTCCAGAGCGCAAAATGATTGCGACCTGACACTAACATGAGGTCGCAGACTGGGCAAGAAAGCCATCCCTAAAACCGAGAAGCGCGACGCAGTCGCTGTAGCAATGGTGGGAGCACACACTTAAGGCAACGGAGCCACAGCACATGACAGAGACAGTCCGGCTGATGATCTACACGGCATGGAACTTGTTGTTTTTTTAACGGATGGCACAGAAGAGGGTGTTCGTTTCTATTGATATAGTAGAAAAAAATACAAGAATATAGTGCTAGGAAGCTATAATCAAGAAAAAAGACAACTACCAATAGCTAACAACCACTAACAACGACTAACAACTACAACTAATGACAGCAACAACTAATAACCAAGGAAACAACAACAAGCGGCACCAAGATGCCAACAACTCCCGCACCACAAAAGCCACTTCAGCCTCTAATCTAGCCGCCACCACCCCTATCTGGACATGAGGGCCAAAACCGCACAACACCAAACCGGCCACCGCCAAGCGGGAGCCGCCGCCGCTGTGCCAACATATAGCCAGCATGCTAACACACCAACGTAGTTGCTTGCGCCGTCTTGCGACGATGTCCCGCACCAAAGCAGTCACTGCCATGTAGGGCTAGCTGCCACAATCCACTGCAAGCCTTGTTGCTGACATGCTATCATTGCTGCTTGCGTCGTCATCAACGTTGTCTTACACCAAACTAGCCACTGCTAAGCAGGGCTAGCCATCGCAGTCCACTGCAAGCCGCCATACCGACACGCATGCGGCTGCCTCTGCCCACCGCCACACCGTCCATGTCCTCCAAGACCTGGCCACCATTGGCCTATCCCAGTGCCGAGGCTCCAAACTGGCGAGCACCGAACAAGCTGCCACCGTGCCACCATGCTGCCTCCTACCCCAACATCCCTCGACTCGCGCACACAGTCGTTGATACCTTGGTCGCGACTAAGCATTGATAGAAGCCAATGCGAAGCAGGCCGCACCATACCGAGAAAGCCACCGCTGCATGAGGCCCATCGCCACAGTACCACTGCAGCACCACACAGACCCACTAACTGAAGCAATAGACCAGATCCAGCCACCTCCGAGGCTGCCTCAAGCTCTTTTAGCCTCAAAACATAGCGCACGTGCACCACCCCACACCTACCATCGGAATCCATACCTCGGATCCGTTTTTCCATCGGGGATGCGTGGCACTGCTCTTCACCTGTGCACATTCGCCTTTCGTCGTGCCACCACCGGAAACACATGGCCGCACCACACGCGCAGTCTCTGGATGCTACCAGCAACAACAGCCTAACATCCCAGCACCTTAGCACTACACCACCACACCCCTAGCTAACTTTTGGCACCGCAATCCTCCTCCTGCCCACACCGCAAGCAACCACCTTGGCGCAACGCAGCACCATGCCACTCCGTCCTCAGCCTCACTACCAACCGCTGCACCGGCACATACCCATGACACCTCGGTCCTCTTTTTGTCGCCGTCAACCATAGCACCCCCAAGAGAACAGATCCGCGCGCCCTGCGCCGCGTCCTCTCCGCCAGCCGCAGCACCCACAAGCATGGTACACCACTGTGCCGCTCTAGGCCTCATCCTCGCCACTGGCCATGGCATCTCCCAGGTGCGACGCAAGCCCATATCGCCCCAGTCCTCTTCCTCGTTGTTGACTGTGCATTACTTAGTGCCCACAGAGCGTGACTTCGAAGTACTGCACCGAGCCTCCACCTACACTTCGCCACTGGCCTGCCGCCCCTTCACGGCGCCACACCACCGCACGCACCAGGCCACACCTCCAGCCACTACATCATGCCTCCAGCCACCGTGTCTCGCCTCTGCGGCCTCTGCAATACGCCTGTGCGCCCGCCACGCCTGCCGCACCTTCGCGCCCAATGTGTTGTGCCTCCGCAGCCACCGCACCGTGCCTCCGCGCCGCTCCTCTGCGCATCTCCACTCCGCGCCGTGCCATCACCACTGCGCGCTTAGCGCCACTGCCCTGTGTGGATCCTGTTGGTGGAGGGTCGCATCTGGTCGCCCCTGGGTGGAGCCAGCCCATCAGCACCCGAATCCCATTGTCTACGTGTGGGGCGTCGGGATTCGGTGAGGCGAACCGCTGGAGAGAGGAAGCCCCGTCGTCTCCATCCTTGCAGCTATACGGGCTTCCGACGCCAGCGAGGTGGAAGGAGAGGTTGGAGGGCGGGAGGCAGTGCTAGGGGTTGGGTGCCGCCCAAGCCGCCCCTGCAGGGTGACACAGGGGCCTCACTTGCTTGGTAAATTTTGGCGTGTCATGGAACTTGTGGAAACAAAGGAACAGAAAAACGTTTGAACAAGCAGCTGAAACTACAGCTACTGCGCCAGGCGAGAGATGAAGAAATAGGCCGAGAAGAGGCGAGAAGTAGAATAATCCAGACCGGGCAAACTGCGTTTCTTTTTCTTCCACTTTAGTGAACTTCTGTCTCCACTTTTCTATGTGCGTGTTCCTTTTATGTTTTCAGCCTCCTAATCGTGGGTGTCGTAAGTTTCTAATCCTATTCTACCTCTAAATGAAAAGGCAGAGCATCTGCCCGATGTTCTAGAAAAAAGTATTACTTGTTCCTAAAAAAAAGTATTACTTGTCTGAAACAATCGCATTTGAGCCCAGATATTGTACTTTTCTTCTACAGCTGCTTCGGTTTGTTCTCTGATATTGTACTTTTCTTCTACAGCTTTTGAGCCCAGATTACTCGAACCTCGATTGGTATCATGAAGATGAAATTGTACCGTGTCTGTAATTGGACTAACCTTCTTCGATGAAGACGGAGAGGCCGAAGTCGATGGCCTTGAGCGGCGCGTCCTCTGCGGCGCTGGTGAACAGGAAGTTCTCCGGCGTGACGTCCCGGTGCATGACGTCCATGAAGTGGCAGACGTGCACGATGGTAATGATGTCACGGAACACTGCCGCGGCCTGGCGCTCCGAGTAGCTCCCCTTGGCCATGATGCGGTCGAACAGCTCCCCGCCGGAGCAGAACTCCATGACGAGGTGCACGCTGTCGGCGTCCTCGAACGCGGCCTTGAACTCCGCGATATTGGGCTGCCCGCTGAGGTGCTTCAGGATTGTGATCTCCCGGCGTATGTCATCCACGTCGTGGCGGCGCACCAGCTTGCGCTTGGACACGGACTTGCACGCGTACTTGAGCCCCGTGGCGCGCTCCGTGCACAGGTACGTCGTCCCGGACTGCCCTCTCCCCAGCTCCCGCTCCAGGTGGAACAGCGACCGCACGTCTACCATGGGCTGCTGCAGCACGGGGCCAACGTCGCCGGCGGGCGCCCGCCGGGACAGCGACCCCTTCCCCGAGGGGAAGGGCGGCCGCTGCACTGGCTCCGTCGTGATGGGTATTTCGTACTCGTACGTCTTGGTGAACCAGTTGCCCATTACTTCTGTTTTGCCTTGGCTGCTTCCTGTTTCTATACTCGTTTGGACGATGACGTCAAGCCGTCGAGGTGAGATCGACGAGATGGTTTGCGAGAGTGGTTTTCAAGTGCGAGCAGTGGTTGCAAAGCTTGACGTGATGCTGAACTGCTGATGCTGTGCCTTTTGTTCACTGTTCGCTATTGGTCGGGGTTTGAGCTTTATTCCTTGTTTGGTTGTCTCAAGATGGAAAGGAAGATTCAGAGAATGCCTAGGAATCACGCTATCTTATTTGCGAGCAGTGCGGCCGGGTGATTTTTATTCGGCGTTCAGTGTGGTCTGAAGGGAAGGGGACCGAGTGGGACCATCTATACTTCAGGCGCTCTATACTTGCTTAAGGGTCTGTTTAGTTTGGGTTTTTATCTCAGAAGTTAGAAGTTGAACTAAATAGTTTAGCTCTGAGTTGATTTTTAGAAAGTTAAAAAACTGGTTTTTGAGAAAATAAACTAAAAACTAAAAAATTAGCTGACATAAACTTTTCTAACTTTTAGTGTGTTGCGAAGCTAAAAATTTATTATAAAAACGAATAACAAAATGTCCAACTAAACATACCTAAATATGAGAGGCCACATCCCACCCGTCTTTGCCACCAGTCTCATTCTTTCCACCACCACCATCGAGAGCACTTCTATCACGCTTCGGCCTTCTTTTCTTTTTGTTCTTCTTATCTCGGGTGAGACGCCCAGTCTCGCCCTCCTCCTCTTGATCCACATATGTCGCCACGCCACACTAAGTCATACTGTCTCTCTTCGCACTGCCTATCTAATGGTCCTTCATCACCCACGATCAGCGATGTACGTCTTGTAACCTTATCCCACGTCCTTCACCGCCGTCGGACCAGCCTGCTCCCCTACGACTTGTCCGAAGAAGGAGAAATCCCGTTGCTGCTGCCATCACCAGAAGAGCCTCGACCGCTGCACTGTCGGCGATGGCATCGCTCGGGAATCGGGATGACATGAGCAGCAGCAACAAGAGATAACAACCGTCGTCGGGCACCTGAACTCAAAGCTGGCCTATGCGGAAACTAAGATCGGACGCCCGTTCCCAGGACCAAGTCCAGTGTGGCCTCACACTTCGTTGCACACCAGGCCCAGCCTCCCAGGCCCAGATTGGTGACATTTGGGCCTATGGTCCGGACAACTCTGGCCTTGCAGCTAAACCTCAGCGGCCACCAGAAGGTGCCAGCGGAGCGGACAATTAAAATACTAGGCCGAGAAGGAGCAGTCGAGCCCACACAGGAACTCTCGCTACTTTGGGTCGCAATGGGCCTGAGGTCTTGTAACGATTTCGGCTATGGTCGCCTCTGCTAGCTGTCATCAGCGATACATGTAAAATAGGAGAGACGTGAGAGAGGAGAGGATCATGGAAGAATAATTGTAACGAACTCTATCTCCTTCCCAATACACATCTCTCCTCCGATCCCTGTGCTTCTCTTTCTACCCAATTGATGCTCATGATTCTGGCGTGCTAACATATCTGGTATCAGAGATTCGATCTGGAGCGAGCACACCACCAATACACCCGTTGTCAGCGACAATAGGGCGCCATAGATCCGCAAAGCAAGATGGCCCTTGATGAAATCTGTGGCCTCAAGCATTCGATGGAGGAGGTGAAGGAGTCCATGGGCAAGCAAATCGAGGAGGTGGAGCATGCCATCGGCGTGCATCTGGTGCCAATTGAGTTGGCGGTGGCATCCCTCGGAGACTACAAGCCCAAGATTGATGCCGCAGTCTAGCTCGAAGTCGGCGTTCTTCTCAAGCATGTGAATCGAGTGGTTCTCGATTCTAAAGTTCCCACACCGGGACTACTGGTGTCATCAGAGGTGGCCGTCGAGATTTCACCTACCGCCAACCGGCGTCCTGCCTGGATGGGCACAGTGTCGAGCACAATTTCTGGGAGAAGGTGTTTGGTTCGGTCACGACCATCACCCATCTCACGGGCAACGGTAAGAATGAATCATCTCACCCTAACCTTTCTCATCCTAATTTGGAGTCGAATGGAGCTGCGGGATCTTACGATTTTGGGAGTGGTCATAGTGGTAGTAACGGTAGATTGTCTAATATCAACTTCCCTTCCTTTGATGGTGAAAATCCTAAACTCAGGAAATCGTGTAGTGAAGAATATTTTGAGTTGTATAGTGTGGAGCCTAGTATGTGGATCAAAGTGGCCACGATGCACTTCTCTGGAGCAGCTGCTCACTGGTTGCAGTCAGTGGAGCACAAACTTAATTCGAAGATCTAGTTGGCATGAGTTCTATGTCATGATCAACATGAAATTCTGATTAGGCAGCTATTCCACATTAAACAAACCGGATTAATGACAGAGTATATGTTGAAAAATTCTAAACTTGTTGATTAGCTCAAAGCATATGAATATGTTACTGATCCTTTATATTACACCATGAGATTTTGTGATGGTCTTAGAGAAGCCATTAGTGCAATTGTTTTGGTTCAACATCCATAGAACTTGGATACTGCTTCCACTTTGGCAATTTTGCACGAAGAAGTTGCAGATTCAGGGCAGCATCGTGAGTACAAATGTGTTGACTGTGCATTTACTCATCTCCAGTTATTCAAGCACTACTATAGAATATGACTTATATACCAGTCTATCACTGTCAGTTCTCTACGAACCGGCACTATCACTACCGGTTCTAACCACGAACCAACAGTAATAGTATCACTGTCGGTCCTTCTTATAAACCGACAGTGAAACTTGACTATCACTGTTGGTTCTAGCCACAAACCACGCGCCATTGCAGACAAAGCACTCCGTCAGGGGTTATACTGGCCTACAATCATGGTCGATGCGGAGGAACTCATCTGCACCAACCAAGGATACCAGTGGATTGGGCGTCGAAGCCTCGAACCTTTGACTCCACTGCAACCAATCTCTCCCATCTGGCCTCCGGTATGTTGGGGAATGGACTTGATTGGCCCATTCCCTCAAAGGGGAACCTCCAGTATGCAATGGTGACCTTGGAGTACTTCTCCAAGTGGATCGACACCGAGCCCATAACGGCAATTACATCCAAAAACATCCAAAAATTCTTTTTGAAAAATATCATATGCCACTTCAGCATGCTACGATAGCTCAGCATTGAAGTTGGCTATCAGGTTCTGATGTGGTGCGGGACAGTCATAGATCTATTGAGTTTTCGACTGTCTTAGAGGCAGAACCAGTTTTTTTAATGTGAAGAAAAGTTGCAGAGATTTTTCGTGTTATTTTCATATTGCTAAAGAACGTAATTTTTGGTTTACTAAAACTCTTGTTATGCTCCATCAACGTAGACTGTCTTGTTTTGGCCGTCAAAAAATTCAGTCAATGTTCAGAGCATGTTTAGTTCTAGTTAATGACCTTTTATGTAGATCAATTTTATACCAATGTTGTAACTCTTGTTGTTATGTCCATGTCCACCAAATTTTAGAATTTTTAGTTGAGTAGTTTTGGAGATATTCAGTTTTAGATGATTGCTGTTCGAAATCAGTGACAATTTATCAGTGCTGTGTTGAGAGTCCGTTTAGGTGACTTTAGAGGCATGATAAAATTACTTTTTCTCTACGAAAGTTGTAGATATCCTTCTGTAGTTTCCAAATGTATTTATTTGTTATCATATATATGGTAGAAAAATAGATACGAAAAAGTGAAGCAGCACTACTGCAGTCAATTGAATGTGAAGATGTTGGTTTGTAGGTTTAGCGGGTTGCGAGGTGTAGGACCATGTTCCATGCTGTTTGTATGTTATTTGTTATGTTGTGGTGCTGATATGTGAGTGCATGAGCAGGTTGTGTTGCAACGAGACGTGTATATCTTATCTTCATCATCGGTAAAGGCAAGTGAATGTAGCTGTTGTGTTGCTACAACTTTAACTTGTTATTTTTACTACCTCCATTCTTAATAATGAAACATACATAGTTATATTTAATAATTTTAAGGATTAAAACTGTTGCCCTAATTCAGTGGGAATGTGCCATGAAGCTGATAGTATTGTGGCTCTGATGTTGATATTTTTGCTTTATTCTTAAATATGGATGAATGAGTAAATGTAAATACTTGAGGATGGTTCCAGAAATTCAGTGTGTGGATGATTGAATATTGAACATATGAGGTATGCTTGTGTAGGTTATCTATGCTTTGAACTAACTCAATTATAATCATGAAGTTCTTGCTATCATATACATGTTTCAAATGAAATAGGTTAACCATGGGTTAACATAGGTGGATTGGTTGTTCTATTGGAGCTCAGCATAGAATATGATATTCATAGTGGATACATACGAAAGAAGTCTATTGTTAAATTCCTATTTAGTATGTTGGGGTTTGACTATAAAGCCTTTATTTGTGTCTTGATGGATGCTTGCAAAGAATGTATTATTTATATCTTTGTCCCGAAGGTGTATGTTGAAGATCATGTTATATGTATTGCACCTTTTGGTATTTGAAGTATTATTAGTGGTATACTTTAATATGAATGCAGCATGTCATATGCACTTGTATTTCATATGCATTGGAAGTTATGTCATAAAGATCACGACTGTACCGGTACACATCGTACGTTGCCCGAGGAGGGGTGCGATGTAAAAGAAGACATATCATTGCATTCATATGTATTGCTGTATGAAATTGATTGTTGGATATGTTGAGGTTGCATTGGAGATCATTATGAGAACCGTTGCTTCTCCGTGGATATGTTCATTGTGGTATGACTTGTGGATTCATGAAGGTATTGAAGTCCTACGTGGATTTGCATTGCATAGTATCCATGTGCGTCATATTGTGTTGCAGTAATCTTCCGTATACTATTTGGTTGGGATGAATTGCATGCAAATATTTGTGTAATCTTACCAATTGTAGAAGTTATGTGATTACGAGTGAGTTATTCTTAATGCTGTCATTTATTATCATTACGACTTGAACTCTATTCATGATGTTTTGGATGATGGTATTTTTTTAGAAGTCTTATTTAACTCTTAGAAGTTGAAGTCAATTATAGATATTGATATCATGTCATATGGGATAGATAGTTTTTTTTATCTGGCTTATGTTATATTAATATTTGCTATGAACATGTTTTTATTGATCTACTTTTAGAAGCAGCAGTTTAACCTTCTTAAAAAAATGAACATGATGAATACTGTAATGTCTTTACTACCTGTGTAAGTTTTAAATTGATGCTTTAAATATTGTGGTTTAAATAGCTTGTTAAAGTAGTTCGCTTGCTGAGGTTACCCAATCTCACCCTTGCATTTTCCCTCCTCAGGTTGTCTTCTTGAGGCTAGTTTGGAGGGAAGGGCTTAGCAGCACGTCTTACACATTCATGACATCACTTACACTATTCAAAGTAATGTTACAGTAATAATGTAATAGATGCTGGTGTCATTGCTTGACTATCTTAAATATGCCCTAGAGTGGTCAAGTTCTTGTTCTTCTCTTTTACTAGGATATTGTTAACTGTTAGTGTGATGTTATTTCATAATATATACCTCTATCTGTTGTTGTTTACGTGTTGCCTCTCGTTTCAACAGAGATGCTGCCAAAATTTATATATATATAGTTCGGCATGCTTGAAGTGTAGTTAAGTAGCATTTCAGGTGTCTGTGGGACCCTAGGGTGTTACAGCCACAGCCAAGCAGGCCTCCTTCCAATGTTTCCGGGTGGTCCAACCCAGGAATGCTCCCAACTAGGCTTGGTCCTCGGGTATCCCCTTCGACCACACCTGAAATACCCCGAGCGAGCCAACATCTTTGGAAAGTCTGTCCACCCAGCGCCCTCCTTGGGCCCCTCAGGCAAGCAAGGGTTCCAAGGAGACGGAGGGCTTTGGGAGGCGCAGATCCTGCCAGCGCCTCCAATGCCGCCCTCGCAATGCCAACCGCGCACAGGGAACTCCAAAACCGCCTCGTTCGGGGAGGCATAGTTAGAACCACTTCGGCTCCAAAAACCGGTTCACTGGGCCACCTCGATGGTCTCCCAAGGGGAAAGGATACCCTGGGGAAACCATAGGCTTCGGGACACACCACCTTCGGTAGCGACCCCAACGACAACTCCAAGCTCCGGTGCCCCCGGAGGCATACGGGTGCGTCCTGCATGGATCAGGGCGCGACCACAACACCAATGACTGTCGCACCCTCATTACCTTCCGGGAGGAATACCTCGGAAGGCAAGCCGAATACCTAGCCGCAAAAGGAGCCGGCGAAGGACGACGCAGTGTTTGGGTGCCTGGGACAAACTCCTGGGCGAATCCCTGGCCCCTCAACCTTGCACCATCACCACCAACCCCACTGCCAATGGTACCATACCCAGCAACGAGAACTGAAACAGGGACACGCCATCGCCAGGCTCCGGACGAAGTATCTTTGGAGCTAACGCTAACTCTCCTCCTTGCAGATGAAATCTACCTCAATCTGGCCTTCTTCAACGCACTCACAGATGAAATGAAACTTGGTGTCAATGTGTTTACTGCGGCCATGAAACACTGGATTCTTCATCAAAGCAATCGCAGATTTGTTATCTACAAATAATTTGACTACTTTGGGCTCTTCTCTCAACTAGCCTTTGACCACGCCTCCCACGTGCTGTCGCCAGGCTCCGGATGGATTACCTCCGGAGCCGAGCAATGGCTAAAGGTTGAGGGGGTCAAGCACCACCTCTCCCAGCCTAGCCATAGGCTTCGAGGCTGCCAAGCCTCGTAATAGAGGCCTTATTCCTACAAAGGTACGCCCACTGTTAACTACCCAGTAGTTTACCTAGTGATCCATCTTTCATGCGGCAAGGTTAGAGTCTGTTGGAGGCCTCCAACTATATTGTTAGAAGTCTTTTCCAATAGATAGCTACTAAGTAGATACAGTAGAACTTAAGTTACATTCTCATTTAGCATGAGCAGTTGTTAACCTAGCTATGTTTCATGCTACAAATAGCTTCTTGTTGCCAACAATAGACTGCAAAATTTAGCTAGTATAACCCTGCAAAATCCCTGCACTCCCGCAGACGCATTGTGCCTAGGTCGCCTGGGGGGTCTGCCCAGGTTTCCTAAAAGGCATTGTGTGGCCTCGGAAGTGTAGTTGCCACGTATCAAGAGATTTCCTTGATAGACCGTGTTGCGGCGCCACACGTAGGACATCTTCGGGTTGCGTGACAAGCCCACATATCGATGATGTAGCATGCCTAGGTCAACTGGAAGGCAAGACTGCCTAGATTTCCTAGAAGGCATTGCGTAGTCTCAATAGACAGTGAGGCCCACACCCGTGGGCGCCGCCTATGGCTAGGTCTCCTGCAAGGCAAATTATGCCCAGGGTGCCCTGGAAGGCATTTGCATAGCCTTGGGTGTCGAAGCCACACCCCGGGGGATGTCCTAGGTGGCGGAGTTGCGGTGCTCCGAGGAATGCTGTCGCAAGGAATCCTCGTTACGCGACATGCCTACACACCGCGGGCATAGCATGCCTAAGTCAATTGGAAGGCAAGACTGCCTAGGTTTTCTGGAAGGTATTGTGTAGCCTCGATAGTGTGTAGATGCCGGTTATCAGGGACTTCCTTGGTAATGTAGTTGCGGCGCCCTCGGGGGATTTCTCCAGAGGCGTGACTAGCCCACGCACCAGTAAGCATCGCTTTCCTAAACCCAAGGTCACCTGAAAAGGTTTCCCAGAGGGTAGGCTTTGCACTGGTCGGAAGTGGAGCCCACACACCGCGGGCGTAGCATGCCTAGGTCACCTGGGGGGCAAGACTGCCTAGGTTTCATGGAAGGTATTGTCTAGCTTCGATAGTGTGTGGACGCCGCATATCGGGGGACTGCCTTGATGTGAGGATGCGGTGCTTTGAAGAATGTTTTCACAAGGAATCCTCTCTGCACGACATGCTTATATACCGCGGGTGTCGCTTATTCCTAGGTCACCTGCAAGGCAGATTATGCCCAGGGTGTCCTGAAAGGCATTGCACAGCTTCGGTCATATAAATGCCATGCGCCAGGGCACATCCTTGGTAGATAGTGTTGCGGTGCACCCCGGGCGTTTCCTTGGGAGCGCGTCAAACCTACACACCATGGGCGTAGCATGCCTAGGTCACCTGGAAGGCAAGACTGTCTAGGTTTCCTGGAAGGTATTGCATAGCTCCGATAGTGTGTAGGGCCTTTGGCATTAATACATGCCAAGGAACCTTACCAAAACCTCCGGTAAAAACGGAGAGCTTTACCAAAACCTCCGGTAAAAACGGAGAGTTTTACAAACCTCCAACAAAAATGCAGAGCTTTACCAAAACCTCTGGTAAAAATGGAGAGCTTCACCAAAAACCTCCCGTAAAAACAGAGAGCTTTACAAAACCTCCGGTAAAAACGGAGAACCTTACCAAAATCTCCGGTAAAAATAGAGAGCTTTACCAAAACCTCCGGTAAAAATGGAGAGCTTCACCAAAACATCCTGCAAAAATGGAGAGCTTTACAAAACCTCTGGTGAGAACGGAGAACCTTACCAAAACCTCTAGTAAAAATGAAAAGCTTTACAAAAACCTCCAGTAAAAATGGAGAGCTTCACCAAAACCTCCCGTAGAAACAGAGAGTTGTACAAAACCTCCAGTGAGAACGGAAAACCTTACCAAAACCTTCGGTAAAAACGGAGAGCTCTACCAAAAACCTTCGGTAAAAACGGAGAGGTTTACCAAACCTCCAGCAAAAATGGAGAGTTTTACAAACCTCCGCACAACGGAGAGTTTTTACAAACCTCCGGTAAAAACGGGGAGCCTTTCCCAACCTCCGCACAACGGAGAGTTTTTACAAACCTCCGGCAAAAATAGAGAGCCTTTTCCAAACCTCCACACGACGGAGAGCTTTCACAAAAACCTCCGCACCACAAAGAGACTTCCGAAAACCCCGCGATGGAGATGTCTCTTCAAAAATTCCGTCGGGCAAAAAGATTCTGAAAAGACCTAGTGGGAAAGGTACCCCGGCATCTTGAAGGCTATTACCTCCATACCGAAGGGGTACAAAACCCACTAGCCTCTAAAAAGGCACAGTAGGCCAATCAAAGGGGTATAAAAATCCCCTCCCTAGTGAGAAAGGTATGACCCGCATGACTCCAAACACGCATGGTAAAAGTGGAACCCCCGACCATCCATTGCAGGGATAGCAAGGCCTGGCAGCGGCTAAGGGCTGAGGGGGTCGCGGACCCTCTCTTCCACCCGGCCTTCAACTTCGCCTCCGACGCGCCGTCACCAAGTTTCGGATAGAATACCTCTGGAGCCGGGCAGCATTTAAGGGCCGAGGGGGTCACGGACCCTCTCTTCCGCCTGGCCTTTGGCTTCGCCTTTGATGCGCCATCGCCAGGCTCTGGATGGAATACCTCTGGAGCCGGGTAGCGGCGAAGGGCCGAGGGGGTCGTGGACCCTCTCTCCCACCCAGCCTTCAACTTCGCCTCCGACGTGCCATCTTCAGGCTCTGGACAGAATACCTCTGGAGCCGGGCAACGACTAAGGGCCGAGGGGGTCGCGGACCCTCTCTCCCACCCGGCCTTCGACTTCGCCTCCGATCCGCCAGCGCCAGGCTCTAGACAAAATACCTCTGGAGCCAGGCAGCGGCTAAGGGCCAAGGGGGTCACGGACTCTCTTTCCCGCCCGACCTTCGGCTTCACCTCCGATGCCTCTATCGACGACCGAAACAGCCCGGCTCCCGAAAGAGCCGTCGAGATCATCGATGTCTCCGAGGAGGATGAGGAGGAATATGCATGCCATACTCAAGTCAAGGATAACTGCTTGCTCATGGGTTGTGGAGACTCCAATCGGGTAACCCCGGCTTTATACCCGAGCCACACAGCCACGTAGGTCCGACAGATGAAGCTGGACGAACGTCACCATGTCCTCCCATTAAAACTCCTAGGGGAGGGGGTCGTGGCCCTATCCGGTTTCCCTCCAACACGTGGCAGCACTCCACGAGGAAATGCCTCCAACACGGTTTCCCTCACATTAATGACCCAAACCCCTTTCGGCGCATGACAGGATCGTGGGCACAAGACCCTAGCGACCCCTTGCATTACCCAGTCAGAACGCAGCAGTTGCACGTCTTGTCTCGCCAGGCGAACGTACGGGATTCTCCAAACCAACACAAAACCTCTACTCTAGTGACTTCGAAGGACAGAGAATCATCATTAGGCATCCTTGATGTGACACCAGGTTGCCTCTGCATCCTCTCCGCCCTCCGAAATGTCGGGGCATGAGAATGAGGGGGTACTGTTGGGGGGAAAATAATCCAGTCTAAGGATAATGGTTGAAGATTACTATCCAAGTCCACCCGGAGCCTTGATCTCCGGATCCTCAGTTAAAGGCTCGACCTCCGAAGTCATTAGGTCCCTTCATGGTACCTCTTCATACCTGTGAAGCCTTCCCTTGGCTTAACTGGCTCGGCCTCCCAAAGGCTCAGCCTCCCAAAAGCCTCGATCCCTCGAAGCCTCAGCCTCCTGAAGCCCCGGTTTTCTGGAGTCCTGCTTCCCGAAGCGTTCACCTCCCGGAACCCTGCCTCCTAAGGCCCTCGCCTCAGGATGATCGAGCCACCTTCCCGAAGGTTGCAGGGTGAGTCAGCAGTCCCTGGGAAGATCTACTGAAAGGGGAGAGCCGGTCATGCTTTGCCTGTCAAGAAGCGACCGGCATTAAAGGCCTAGACTGATGGGCACCACTGTGACACCCTGGCGTAATGGAGGCTATCCTGACACCCTTGACAGTGCGGTGCCGGGCCGCAATTGGCGACCGGCTCGCTGCACTCCAGGGGGCAGGCACCACGATAGTTACCACGGGGGATATTCATCTCCCTGATAGGGTAGAAAGTAGTTATCTAGGATAAGGTCCAGTAATTCGATCGGATCCCAGATATTTATACATTACGATAACTTGTACGCCAAGCTACACATGACCCTATAAATAGGGGGCCATGGTCATCTGGGAAGTGGGATAGAAAAAACAGAGGACAAGAAGGCTAGACGGTCACAACGGACACAGAACACACATCACAGCAAACCTGTGATTCTCCCCCCAGATCGGTCCATTTTTCCTATCATCAATATATTCGTGGTGTTTCTTCCTCTCAAAATTTGTCTCCAAGCTTGAGTCTCCTCCTTAGTAGAAACTCTCGCCGTATTTGTTGGGGCAAGACGAACTCTTGCTCCAACAAACGTCAAACTTCTTTTGGTGTGGATTGTATATCCTTACTTCTTCTAGGCAACTCCAAACATGAAGATGTCTTAAACTGGATTTCTTTCTTGTTCACAATTAATTCATAAGGGGTCTTAGGAATTGATTTACTAGAAACCATGTTTAAGAAATATACTGCAATCTTTAATGCATGCATCCACAAGGATAAAAGGTGCAAGCTATAACTCATCATACTCCTAACCATCTTCATTAGAGTATGATTTTGCTTTTCTAACACGCCATTCTATTGAGCTGTATAGGGCATTTTATATTGTGCACAAATTCCACGACTTCCAAAAAACTTTGCAAAGGGACTTGGACATTATCCACTTTCATTAAAAAAATTCTAATATTCACCACCCCTATCTGATGTCACTACTTCAACTTTTCTGTCATGCTATCGTTCGACTTCATTAATGAATATCTCTAAGACATTTGCATATTGTAATTTTTCATGTAGAAAATATAAATAACAATAACATAAGAAATCATCGATAAAAGTGATAAATATTTTCATCACCCCATGATGGAGCATCAAGGATCACATATATCAGTGTGTATTAACTGTAAACGTTATGTGCTTCTTGTAGTAGGAAACTTTTAAACATTTTGCAGGAGGTAGAATCAGAAGAAAGTCCCCCTTACATTTTGGAGGCTATGTCTGCCAAGACTGAGTCAACAATGAAACACTGCAGATGGTGAGTGAGGATCTTAATGGGGAGCTTGGGCATGCAGTTCTGGATTCTTATCAGTTGGATTGGCGCCGATGTGGTCGTGTGGATGGAGTTGGCCGTGTTACACTGTACAACTGTTGAGTAACTTCTCATCGACAATTCTGAATCGTCAAGTATTTGCTAAGAATCACGATTACAAAAACCAATTTCAGAGATAGATGGTAACCCATTTGCATAGGCATTTAGCCACCCACCTCTTGTCGAAAGCCTATGAAATTAGACGATTCCAACGGGTGCAAAAGAGTCTGCATGTGAAAACTCATTACTATAGGCGGTTTGCTGGACCGCCTATGAAAACCGATTAGTATAGGTAGTTCTTTAAGCGGACCGCCTGTCAAAACTGATAAATACAAGCAGTTCCTTAAGCGGATCATCTGTGGTAGTCGGTCCCTGAATCAATGTTTTTTCTTGAAAAAGCAAAAAAATGCACCCGAGGAACCCCGTGGCTGCGTTCTCGCAAGTCGCAAGTCACACGATTTTTCTCACAAAAAACGCGTGTGTGCGATTATTGAGAATCAAACCTAGAACCTGCCCCCTTACGGAAACTGCTTTACCATCCCACCAAAAAGTGTTTGCTGATGGCAATAGGATATGTTTTGGTTTTATTCCTTATTTACTGAAACTTTGGATGATCATTTGGGCACATAGATGACTTCAAATAAAAAATTTCATCTACAAAGCTGTAGATCTCGTCGAGAGCTATAGTTTTTACATAAAGTTTGTCTCTATCCGACTTTGTATAAAAAAATATATGAATTTTTTAAGATAATGTATCATCAATTACCAGAGACGGTTCATATAAAGAACCACCTCCGGAAATGACCATCCATTATCAGAGGTAGTTTACATAAAAACTCGTCTCTGATAATGAATGATAGCTTATCTTAAAAAATTTATAATTTTTTCATACAAAATTGGATGGGAACAAATTTAATATAAAAATTATAGCCCTCAACGAGATCTACAACTTTGTAGTTAAATACCTTTTCATTTGAAATCATTTATATATTCAAATAATTGTTTAAAAATTAGACATAAGAGATCAAAAGGAGTGCATATGCTATTGTTATCACTAGTATTTCTGTAAGCTAAGTCCTTAAATCTTCCCGAAATCCTTAGACTCAAAGTCGTTTATGAATCCAAACCTTCTAGAATTCCTTTATATTACCAATGAAATCCTTAGATATCTAAATAGTTGGTCTCTCCCCTATCTTGTATGCTAACCTTGTCATCTTTATTTTTCTTGAGAAGATAGTGGAGATATTTTAATTTCTTCTTGTTGGAGATGTTGGAGTTGATAGTATTCTTTTTCTTCTCCTTGTTGTTGAGTTTCTTGTATTAATAGGAGTTTGGTAACAAAATCATATGCACTCATTTTGATCTCTTATATCTAAAATTTTAAATAATTATTTGGATATCTAAATGACTTCAAATAAAAAGTTTTTAACTACAAAGTTGTAGATCTCGTCGAGGACTACAATTTTCATATAAAGTTTGTCCCTATCAAACTGCATATTGAAAAATTATGATTTTTTAAGATAAATTGTAATCTATTAACAAAGGTGATTCTGGTATATCATTTCCAGAGATGGTTCCGTATCTGAACCACCTCTAATAATTTCTAGAAATGGTTCCTTATATGAACCGTCTGTGGTAAGTATCCCATTCCCAGATGCGGTTTACATAAGTAACTGCATCTGAAAATGAGCTTTTACATAGATGGTTCCTTATATCGTCTGTCTCTAAAAATCGTATATTACTAGAGGTGGTCACATAAGAAATTGCCTCTGGAAATGACATTTACACACACTACTATAGAAATAATTTAGTGGGACGCCCCTGTACAAATGGTTACTGTAGAGTTGCCCGTGCAAAGATTATCACAGACGGCTCTAAATAAGAACTGTCTGTGATAATGACGGGACACTTTTATTATAGATGGTTCCTATTGAGAACCGTCTGTAATATTAATACAGACGGCTCTAAGTATGGTACCATCTCTAAATACGAGCCGTATGTGATAAAGTAAATATCACAGATGGTTCTCAAAAGGAACCGTCTGTAACATTAATACAGATGGCTAGTATTTGGCCATCTGTAATAAAACAAATTTCATAGATGGTGTCATACATGACATGTTCGTCAAATTAGTACATATGGCTCCAAAGTATGAGCCGTGTGAGAAAATGACCAGATGGATTTTATTACAGACGGCTCCAAACATGAAGCCATTTGTAATATTAGAAAAGTACATCATCTCCTACCTCTAGATTGAAGAAAAATAGTACCGAATAGTGAAGAACAGTGCTTAGCTTTTGGAGGGAGAGGCCCGCAATTTTGACAAAAAATATTAGATTTCGGTGAAAACTTGAAAATTTATTGGCATTTGTTACTCCAAGATAAGCATTATGTTCTAATTTGGTATAGATGGTCTAAATTTGGTTTGGAGAGCTAGCTAGATCAAGATCTAGATCTAGATATTTTCTATGGTGACATAGTTTTATTCTTTTCATTAGATGATATAGATGATGTAGATTTGTGTTCTAATTTAGTATTGACAGATCAACTATATCTACATCTAGACTTATATTTTTTCGTGATGATCTAGAATATATTAGTTGTTCTAGGTATATATAAAGCTCAAAGTATTGATCAAGGTATAATTATGTGTTACTATAAATGGCTTGCTTTAATCTAGTGTTCTAGAATTTTTTTGAATTTTTTGTATATAAATATAAAATTATCAATAATTATATAGTATTTAATGATAAGTTTTGAATCAATGTTTGCCCTTATTATTAGGTATTCATGTACATAATATAATGACAATCGTTAATTATTTTTGGATTAATTATCATTTGTATAGTTCATTCATGCATGCATGCGTGGTAGCTCCATTTTTTCGACGAAAAGCTTGGTTGCTCTATTTTATTAGGTTGATTTGATATTAATTTATTTCGTACATTGTAAATGGATCATGGCTGGATGTACGGTTCTCGTATGAACCAAGGAAACCTTGATGGTGTGACGGCTTTTCTGGCAACTGCCGAGGAGGATCGTTTAGAGAAGAGTGTTGAATTTATATATTGTCCTTATTGTGCTTGTAGAAACGAAAGATCTTTTCTTAGACAGAACATAGCCCTACAAATCCAAGAGTAGTTGATATTGTCAAAGAACCCAAAGTCGACATAAGAAGAGAAGATGACAAGGAATTTGGTGCAGATAATGATGATTGTGGTGGTGCATATGACGATGATAGGTTGGATCAGATGCTGTGCGATGCAGACATGATCTTGAGTACTTAGAGAGACTTTAACAAATCCATGTGCTAATTGAGGACTCGGAGAAACCGTTGTTCCCTGGATACAAACCGGAATACACAAAGGTTATTAGATTGAAAGTAAGCGATGGTTGGTTAGACAAGAGTTTCACAACGCTATTAGAACTATTATCGGACATGCTTCCAGATGGAAACGAGCTCCCCGAAAGCACATATGAAGAAAATCATGTTCTTTGTCCATTGGGGATGGATGTAGAAAGGATATATGTATGTCCGAGCGACTGTATCCTATACCGTAAAGATCTATCAAACTTGCATTCATGTCCAGTTTGCAAAGCATCTCGATACAAGCGTAAGAGTCAATCCGAAGATGGCAAGGTGAAGAAAGGAATTCCTGCTAAGGTGGTGTGGTATTTGCATATAATTCCACATCTTAAGCGTTTGTTTGCAAATCGAAAAGATGCCAAATTATTGTGTTGGCACTCGGAGGGCCGCAAGCAAGATGGAAATCTAAGACACCCTACCGATTCTCCCTAGTGGAGAAACATTGACGCGATCTTCGATAACTTTGGTGCAGAACCGAGGAACATAAGGTTTTCTTTGAGCACAGATGGGATGAATCCTTTTGGCAACATGAACAACATGCACAACACTTGGCTAGTTTTTCTTAGTATTTACAACCTACCTCCTTGGTTGTGTATGAAGCGGAAGTACTTGATGATGTCATTGCTTATCCAACTGCCAAAACAACCTGGGAACGATATTGATGTATACCTTAGACCATTGGTGGAAGATCTAAAAACATTGTGGAATGAAGGGGCACAAGTATAGGATGCGTACAAAAGAGAGAATTTCATACTACGTGTCTTGTTGTTTTGCACGATTAATGATTTGCCTACACTACATAACCTTTTGGGCTAGAGTAAATAAGTAGACACAATGTGCCCTCATTACTTAGATGGTACAATGAGTATGTGGCTACCCCACTCATGCAAAATGATGTTCATGCGCCACCGTGGGTTCCTTAACATGGGAGTAAAAAATCTAAGGATACCGGTGACATGTGGAAGAAGAGATCGATATTGTGGGAGTTACCGTATTGGAAGCAACTTGAAGTTCGTCATTGCATCGACATCATGCATGTAGAGAAGAACACATGAAAGCTTGATTGGTCTTTTACTTAATATTTCAGGCAAGACGAAGGGCGGCCTCAATAATGCAAGGCTTGACTTGGTTGATATGAAGATCAGGCCCGAGTTGGCACTTGAGCCCTCCAAAAAAAGTAGAATGAGGTTTCCCTCTGCCTGCTATAATTTGAAAAAGGTTGAGAGAATAGAACTGTGCCGGTGCTTGCATGGTGTGAAAGTTTCGTTTGGTTACTTTGCCAATATCTCAAAACTTGTTTCGATGGAAGATTTGAAATTAGTTGGCATGAAGTCCCATGGTTACCACATGTTAATGATACATATGCATCCTATTGCAATCCGAAATATCCAGCCGATTTATCTCCGAGACACAATCAGCAAGCTATGTTAGTTCTTCAACATAATTTCTCAGAAGGTCATCGGTCCTGAAGTACTTGATATTTTACAGACCGATGTGGTGAAGACACTATATCATCATGAGATGTACATGCCTTTATTGTTTTTTGATACCATGATACATGTTATCTTTCACCTAGTGAGAGAGATAAAGATATGCAATCCAGTATTACTACGTCAAATGTATCAATTTGAGAGGTACATAAGAATTCTCAAGAAGTATGTACAGAATCGATCTCGTCTGGAGGGTAGCATCGTCTAAGGTTACACAACTGAAGAGGTAGTCGAGTTCTGTATCGATTATATGGCGCAACTCAAACCAATTGGTGTACCCATATCTCGCCATAAAGGGAGACTAGATGAGAAGGGGACCATAAGTAGAAAATCAATCATTGCTGACTTTATCACATTATCTAAAGCCCATTTCACGGTCTTATAACACATAACTGAAGTATCCTCGCATATCGACATGTATAAGGACGTGCTACTCAGAGAGAATTCAGAACATATGAAGGCTTGGATCACAAAACAACACAACCCCAACTTCAATAACTAGTTAGCAGTGCAATTCAATAATAATAGTTCAACTGAGGACAATATTAGCTGATTGACAAGATGACCAAATCACACAGTCGTGACATAAAACATACAACATAAATGGATACACCTTTTACATCAGAGCACATGATAGTAAGAGCACGGTACCAAACAACTGTGTGCGTATATATGCCTTCTAGGATAAACATGAGGTATGTGCATACTATAGGTACATAGAGGTGATTTGGAAACTCAACTATGTACGTTTCACTCCTCAGCCTCTCTGCCCCGCCCCGCCCTTTCCGCCATCGCACCATCGTGCCCACCGGGTCACCAGGCCGGTCATGCCGCAACAGTGCCCGGGCTAACACGGCACGACACGGTGACTGATGGGTCGTGCCGTGAGCTGCACCTTCAACACCTGGGCTAGCACGGCATGGCCCGTTAACCTTACCGAGCCTGCCGAGCCGTGCTATAGTTAGGCCGCACCTAGTTGGGCCCGTGCTGAGGTGGCTCAACAGACCCATTTGGACAGCACTATTCCAAGCTGTATACATCAGGATTCAGGATGGTAGCCGTGGTTTCTTTTGTTTTGCTACAGAGGCCAAGGAAGTCATCCACCAATCTTGGAGGGAGAGCTTCCAGTCGTCCGGGACGGTGACTGTTATCTGTCCAGCTTTGTCTCACCTTCTCCCCAAACTTCTCGTGCGTAGCTGCAATACAGGCAAAGGTGTACTGCATTTGCAAGCTCTTGATCGCAAAGCGTGCAGGTTTGATTGCCTGCCCAGTTCTTCGCCGCTAGCATGTCAGCCGTTAAGATCCTGCTCTGTACTAGCAGCCATGAAAAAATTTTATGTTTTCCTTCAGCATGAGCTTTCCATACTGCTTGGGCATCAACACGATTGTATGATTCCTGAAACTGAGGGTATGTTTGTTTTGGGTTCTGAATTCTGTATTGTGCTTCATAATCGGATTAAATCTACAATCCATACTAGAGTAGCTTCTATAATCCATAATTCAGAATTCAGATTCTCACAATCCGCAGAGAAAACAAACAGGCTCTGAATCGTGTACACTCAGTTAACTGTACCTGCTGCACATCTATTACATATATTAAAGGGCTAAAAAGTGGAGCAATTCCACATGTCAAATCACTGTAGCTACTGTTTGCATAGGTTTTACGCATGTGTATATATACTAATATGTATATGTATCTATATATATACGCATATATATACATATATGTATATGTACACATAATTTTGTTGCGAAAATTCCAGAAAAAAGTGAAAGAATTAATAATTATATTGCTAAATCGGCTGAAATAATTTAAAATGTATAAGAAAATATTTATAACTCATAAAAACATGGAAAATTTTTAGTTAGGTACATATTACTGTAGACTACAAGTTAAATTTTTTTGCATGCATAAAAGTAACACTTTTTCCTCATAATTACATGAATCATAAATAAATATTGAAATATCCAAAATTGATAAATCCAATTTTTTTAGTCTTCTTTTGTCATACTCTGTGCAACAAAAAACGAACACGACGTAGTTGCAGCAATGCGCCTAGTTGTCCCAAAGAGTGACAAATTCAGCCATTGTTCATGTGATGGGCCTCGGGTCCAGATACTGTTCTCAATAACAATTTATTCTTGCACTGTCTTGTTCTTGGGCCATGCCAATTTGGCCCAATAATTTGTAGATCCATTGGTGCTTGATCATTGAGCCAGGTCGTTTGCCAGAATTTTTGGCTCGCCTACCATTGCCCCGGGTCACATATCTGTTTGCTCTGAAAAGCTGTTTATCAGAATCGTCACAAGGTGTATCAGTGCCAAGCCAATGCTGATCTGGATCTGCCCATTCATACCAAAGCCAACATAGTTGTAGCGCTTGGCTAAAACGATTCAGATCAAGAATGCCCAAATCGCCAAGTCACTTAGGTCGACTTACCCGTTACCTTCTCACTTTGTCAATTTGTTTTAAAGCCCACTTGTGTATCCTTTTCCTTCAATAAATCATTGCATGCTATATGCAATGGCGAAATTAGAACGAAAAGAACAGAGTGCACTACTTCACTGTACATGTAACAATATATACAAATAAATTATTTCAAGGTGCAGAATTTTAGGTTTAAGGTTTGCGCATATGGTCAAAATGGCCTAGCTTCAACTAAAATTTTGCTTTACCAGGGTGCATGTGCACCCCGCTAGCCAGATGTGTCTCCGCCACTGGCTATATCTGAGGAGGATTGGTCGTGTTATTTGCATTTGTTCACCTTTATAAATGATAGTTAGTTAAACATTTGCATCCCAGTATTTTAACGAAGTTACGTATTTGTAGCACAGTGTAGGATTATGTAGTATGTTGCATACGTATTGATGTTCGTTTTTATTTTAACAAAGAAGTTACGTATTGGTTTGTTATATTATAAACATACGTGCTACATATTAATATAAATCCGTGCTGAGCTACGACAATTCGTGGAGTGGGAGCAAGCCGGGGACCATGTACGTAGTATCTGTTAAGACAAAGGGGGGTGGGGGAGGGGGGGGGGTAATGCGTGTGCTCTTTTGCTTTTGCATGATAGTTCGAAGCTTTACTTAGATCAGGTGTCCTGCACCGAAAGGAAATGAGAACAGAAAAACAGGTTCAGGCACACAGTATGCCTGGCAATTTGCAGCTTTTTAATTCCTTTATCAGATCTAAAATAAAGGAAAAATGCAAGAGACCTTCCATGTCCAGCCTGGCGCACAAAAGTAGTAGTTGGTCGTTAACTCGTTATTACATGTGCAACTAGCTAGCACATTCTCATACTGCTTGTGGTAGAAAATGTTGAAGCTCACAACACCAGCTGCATGCCCGACGGCGGCTGCGCTAGCTAGCTCTCGACCGCACCCACTGAAACATGGCGCATCGATCCGCCGGAGAAAGAGGCCGGACGATTTAGCCTGCGCTGCCCGGCTGCATGCATGGGTGAGCTGAGCGCTCCCAAATTAAGCAGCATGGACAGTGGCTTCGATCGATGCGGCGGGCCATTCAATAGTGGAGGACTGGCTACCATAGATCTTGCTTGTTCCTTCCACTGTAGTTTCTTTTGTTCGTGACCAAGATGGTCCTAAATGGCCTAAAGTTACACAACTGATCGAGGTAGGTGCCCAAAACAGGTTAGCTGACCGATGGCTAAATTAGGATCAAGGGGTACCTGATAGTTGCACTTAAGAATTGCTGACGATTGACTGATTAATTTTGAATGTGATATTGTTTTTGACACCCTTTGACTTGTGTGAGTTTTTAAAAGACTCACTAACACTACTAATAAAAATAAATTATTAGTGACGAGTAATAATCGGTATAGCGACGGATCCGATACCCGTTATTCTTATCGTGTCACTAACGATACGTTATTAGTATGTGATCCGTCACTAGTGTCCAGTTATTAGTGATAAGTCGTAACTGTGACTCGTCACTATTGACTGAATATTAGTAACAGGTTGTAATCTTGATCTGTCACTAATAACTGATAAATTGTTTTCGTATTTTTTGATAAAAAAGTCAAACGAAATATTATTTTACCCAAACCATCCTAACACAGGCCCATCCTGCCCCACAAGCCACGCTTTTTTCATATTGTTTTTAAGTTTGCGTCCTGTGAGAATCGAACCTACCACCTCCTCCTCGCGCGTGTAGCCATTTTACCATATCTACTATCACGTAATTGTGATAGAAACCGGATATTTTATCTTTTTAACTTTCTTTGCTAAAGGTCATTAGTAACGCGTCATACCTATGAACCCATCACTAATGACTAATTTTACCAAATTTCGTCAAGGGTTATAATTTTGCTAAATGATCTTAAATGAAAATATTGTTAACTACAAAGTTGTAGATCTCGTCAAGTTCTACAATGTTCATATAAAGTTTGTCTCTATCCAACTCTGTATGAAAAAGCTTATGTCCAACCCGTGCAGTGTTCGTATACGAAGTCCAATTTCGACATTTGACATCTACTTTCGAAGCTAACGAGCAGTCGCATCCGAAAAAATACATGTCTTTAGACTTGTACCTTTCTCGACCCCTGAAAAAGGCTCGGAAGACCCTCGACACGACTTCTGAAGTTTATCGTCGAAAATTGACCTTCTTTGATTTGCCTGAAAATTTTTGGAGACATAGTGCCACATCTGAAAGTTAGTACTGCGTAGACGTTTATCAATTTGAGTTACCAAACTCACGATAAAAATCTTTAAATTTGCAATTTTCAACTTTGTGACCCTATACGTACCTTTTTCAATGATTCATACTTATTTTACACTATATCCAATACTTTAGTATGTGGCACTGTGTGTGGTTACTTTGATAGTCTTTATATATTTATTAATGTATCTATATGATTTCAAATAAAAAAGTGATCAACTACAAAGTTATAAATCTCATCAAGCGCTACAATTTTCATATAAAATTTTTCCCCATCTAAGTTAGTATAAATTTTTTTTTATCCGACTAATAATGACTTGGAACCCGATCAGTCATTAGTAACGGGTGATCTAAAGACACATCACTAATGAGTCATTAGTGACGGATATCTTTATCACCTGTCACTAATGACCGACTCATTAGTGACGGGCCTTTAAGTAATCCATCACTAATGAGTGTGCTCTCTCTTCTATCATTAATGACTCCATCATTAGTGACGAGTTTTGAGGTCACCTATCATTAATGAGTATATTTTCTCTACCATCACTGATGACTCCATCATTAGTGACAAACTTTGATATCACCCGTCACTAATGAGTGCGCTCTTTATACCTGTCGCTAATAACTCCATCATTAGTAACAAATTTTGAGGTGATCCGTCGCTACTATCTTTAGTGATAGGTTATTCCCTCACCGTCACTGATGACCCCTCATAAGTGACAGGTCTTGATGAGTCCCAACCCAGACCACATATTAATGATGAGTCATCATTTAACCCGTTACTAATAGTATATTAGCGACGCGTACTGAGCAGCCGTCATTATGACTTATCTCCTTATGTTTTCTTAAGTTGTGTAATTCAGAGCGTACATTACATTCCCTTAGATGAACAGTACATGGTATAAAATGAATACGATTGAAAGTTTTATGTTATGGTCCACATAATTTTCATGGTCGGTGCAGGTAATACTTGGTCTGGTCTAAATGTTTGCTCCACGCCACGTAGGGAACTGAGAGAAGAATTCACGTACGCCACGCCACGCCACGAACGCACGCAATGCAAAACCCTCGGAAGTCAGAAAGGCAGCCCGCGGGTCTGGACCGCACGCGGCACCCACCCTAAACCCTCGCAGCACGCTGCAACGAGACAAGGCGCATGGGGATGATTGCTTCGACGTACCCTACCCGTCTGTAGCAGGTCGTGGTAGGCATGGAACGGAGCCACTACGAAGAAATTCCGGGAGTTACGAAAGAAGCTTCGGACTCATATTGTTCATGGGTTGAGAGCGGGAGTTGAACTCTAGGAGGTCGAATCTCCCCTTATTCCTCAGTAGCTCAGTGGTAGAGCGGTCGGCTGTTAACTGACTGGTCGTAGGTTCGAATCCTACTTGGGGAGATTTGATTCATTCTTTAATGTAAGAATAAAGAATTGAATTAAAAGGCTTGCTTTGACCCTTACCCTGCTGCGTTGTTAGGGTATATTTGGTTGACTATTAAATTTACTATATCTAAAATTAGACATGTCACATATTCTAAGATTATTGTTTGGTTTGTTACTTATTTTAGACTGTCAAAGATGGTTAGTTAGATTTTAAGAGCTCTATCGTAGAAATTTTTGTTATACTTGTGATAGAAAAAAAGAATGCACATGCCTTCGTCGTGTCACGGCACGGAAAAAACCTACATACCCTCTTCTGTTAAAATTACTTTTCCTTTTCATTCTCATAGTTCTCATCACTCATCCCAAACTCCACTATATCCCTTCCGTATCATCTCCACCATCTCCTCCTTGTCCCGGTCTCGCGCCTCCATGCTGCCCCTCTCATGCACCACCGCATTGGGTGGCAGTTATTGGGGGAAATATTTCAGCCCACAAACATCACTAAGGAGACACCATAAAGAGCTTATCTGAAGCCCTTAGACTCCACAATCCCTGAAGAAGCTAAAAGTTTCCGAAGGTCGTGGACCTCTCCGGCCACAGCCCCTCGAGACAGAAGAAGTATCTGGCCTCTGGACGAAATATCAACAAAAGGAGAATACCAACCGCAATTGATCTGACACGAAGTGACTGGTAGTTAATGCCAGTGCAAGTAGTGACTGTCCTGACGTCATAATGCAAGTGGAGGCTACTCTGACACTTAAGATAGTGCGGCACCGCAGTTTATGACTAGCCAAGCCCTACTATTTGGGCCAGTTCACACCTCTGTATTTTCCATAGTAGGATAAGGGTAAAAGTATTCTACCTAGATCGAGGCTATGTGATTCAACTAGTCTAGATCTCTGTGATATAGTGATAATCTATGTCACTATCTCTGTAAAGGGCATACTTGTATACTACCACCCGATATGACACTATAAATACAGACCTGTGGCCATCAGACCTGAGGGGACAAATCTTTTGGTAAAAAACACATGGCTTTGACTTCCTCTCTACTTCTTCTCCAAGCTTGAGTCTCCTCTCTGGAAGATGCTCTCGCCTCACTTGTTCGCGGAAGACTTTTTCTTTCGCCAACAGTGCACCAATCGTTAGGACTCGATCATAGAAGTACAAAGAGAGGTAGGATGTCACCCAAAAAGAGGATCACCAAGGTTGCAACATAGGCAGCTGACTCCTCGGCCATGCTTGTGTGAGGGTCTAAACGACCGCCACAACCATGCAAGCAATGTACACCCACCAGTTCTACCATCGGATGGAACGGTGACCGTCCAGCCATCGCCGACCTGACAGTGGCCTTGGCTCGGGCTGGCTCGGAGGCCCCGGCCGGTGTGGAGGCCTTCCAACAATGGTGTAGCGAGGACCTCACAGTACCCCAAAGGGTTACGGCCAAGGCCGCAGCCGTGCAGGCCACCCTTTAGTGGTTCTAGGTTCTCGAGCCCAGGGGCACTCATGTCTGGGTCCACCCTCACGGCATCTCTTATGACAGCGCCTAGGACACCTTTGTCAAGCTAATGTCTTCTAAGAATCTAGCTATCGGGCAGCCTCCTCTACCTCCCTTGATGAAAGGGGGCTCTGAAGAGACCATAGGCTCTGGTACGCGCAGATCCCGACAATGCATTGGACGCCAACCATAGGCTTTGGTACCACAGGAAGGGTAATGGTGCATCCTGCATGGAGCTAGGCGTGGCCATAATACCGGGAATTGCCGAAGCCTTATAGCTTTCCAAATAGAGTACCTTGAGAGACAGGCGGGATGCCTGGTAGGAGAATGAGCCAGCGATAGGTGGTCTAGAGGTTGTAAAACCAGAACGGGCCACTGGGAAGGTGTCCGGACCTTACCAAGCCCCCCTCGGCTTGCTATAAATCCTCCTACTCCACCACCGATGGTACAATACCCTAACGACGATAATTAAGTCGCACCAACAACCCTATCCAGAACAGAGTTCAGTAGGCCCTCGGTGTAGGGGGCCCACTTGGACCACCAAAGCAGTTGGAGCCTCCAGAGTGCCTCCCACATCGGGTTCGATACTAGGTGAGTTCGTCATGACAAAGGACGAGGGCTCCGATGGGAGGGCCTTGTGTGTCCATAAGGTCTGTGAGGCCAAGACCCTTTGGCGGACAACACAGGCAGGAGAGACCAACCCTTTCGCCGCCTAGGAGCTACGAGGGCTTCCGAGCCTCCGACCTTGCTGGGGAGGTCTTATTTTAGAAAAGGTACGCCCATGAACACCTAGCAATAGCTTGCCTAGCTAGTTAAATTTTCAAGACAGAAGGAGCATTGTACTCTAAAAGTAGTTAGCCTACCTATTGAGGGCATCTACACTAGATAACTATTTGATAACAACAGTAGACAGTAAAACTTACCTATATCTCTGTTCAACAGTAGACAACAAAACTTAAGTTATATCTCTGTTCAAATAGTAGACAGTAAAACATAAGTCACACCTTTGCTCAAATAGCGCACAACAATTGAAAACCTCTGTAAAACAGAAATATCTTGAAAACCTCCACAAAATGGAGATGTCCTGAAAACCTCCACAACACGGAGATGTTTTAAAAACCTCCGCAATATGTAGATGTTTTGAAAACCTTTGCCATACGGAGATGTCTTGAAAACCTTCGCAAAACAGAGATGTCTTGAAAACCTCCGCAATACGGAGATGTCTTGAAAACCTCTGCAACACAGAGATGTTTTGAAAACCTCCGCAAAACAAAGATGTTTTGAAAACCTCTGCGACATGGAGATGTTTTGAAAACCTCCATTACATGGAGATGTTTTGAATACCACCGCCACATGGAGATGCCTTGAAAATCTCTGCAAAACAGAGATGTCTTGAAAACCTCCGCAACACAGAGATATTTTGAAAATCTTCACTACACGAAGATGTCTTGAAAACCTCCACAAAACGGAGATGCCAAGAACCTCCGCAAAATTGAGATGTCTTAAGAACCTCCGCACATGAAGATGTCTTAAGAAAGCTCTTCGGTATCTTGAAGGCGATAGCCTCCGTACCAAAGAAGTAAGAAACCCTCCGGCACCTTTTAAGGCCTAGCCTACGTGCCGGAGAGGTATGGCCCCACTGGCATTTTGAAGGCATAGCCTCCGTACCACCAAGGTGTGGACTCTCCGGCATTGCTACATGCTAAAGCGATGTGGATCCTCTGGCATTGCTACATGCCGGAGAAGCGTGGAACGCGCAAAGCCTCAGTACCATTGAGGTCCCAGACCCTCCTGCATTGCTACATGCCAGAGCGGAGTGGACCCTCTGATATTGCTACATGCTAGAGAGGCGTGGAACTAGCAGCCTCCATAATGTCGATGTCCTAGACCCTCCGACATTGGTACATGCAAGAGAGGCGTGGAACGGGCAAAGCCTCAGTACCATTGAGGTCCCATACTCTTCGGTATGGCTACATGCCACAGAGGCGTGCGGGCATAGCCTTAGCATTGTCGAGGTCCCAGACCCTCTACATTGCTACAAGCAGGAGAGGCGTGGAACAGGCACAACATCATTACCGTTGAGGTCCAAATCAGCTTATTGATTAACCCAAAAATTACTTTAGTTCATACACACATACATACAAGTATGCGTGCATGTATACAGTCGTGGCACACACAACAATGGCACTGATAGAATGCCCCCTCCGCCCGCTCGTGACCACAAGATGTAAGGGGGTTAGGGGAATAACATTCTGTGCAATGCACACTGTACGAAAGGTGCGAGAAACGCCGTCTATTCAACTACCGCCAGAAAGGGCCAAGGGGGTTGCAGACTGTCTCCCTCAGCCTATCCATTGCCGTCACCTTTAGCAACCGCCGTTGGGCTCTGGATGGTCCTGCTTCTGGAGCCTTGCCATGGTTAAGGGCTGAGGGGATCACAAATTGCCTCCCTCAGCCTAGCCATCAGTGTCACATCCGGCAACCGCCACTAGTCTCCAGATGACCCTATTTCCGACGCTTTGCCGCGGTCTACGTCACATTCGGCAATCGACACCGGGCTCTGGATGGACCTATCTCTGGTGCCTCGTCGTGGTTAAGGTCCAAGAGGGTCGCAAACTGCCTCCCTCGGCCTAGCAATCGGTGTCACCTCTGGCAATCGTCGGGCTCTAGATGGCCCTAACTATAGAGCCTCACAACGATTAAGGGACAAGGGGTCGCAAACTGCCTCCCTCGGCCTAGCCATCGACGTCACCTCCGACAACCATTGCCGGGCTTTGGACAGCTTTACTCCAGAGCCTCACCGTATCTAAGGGCTGAGGGGGTCGCAAACTACCTTCCTCGGCCTAGCCATCGGCATCACCTCAAGCAACCACCGCTGGACTTCATATGGCCCTGCTTCTAAAGTCTCGCCGCGGTTGGTGTCACATCCAGCAACAGCCGCCGGGCTTCGGATGACCCTACCTCCAGAGCCTCGCCATGGTTAGCATCACCTCCGACAACCACTACTGGGCTCCAAATAGCTCTACCTCCAGAGCCTTGCCGCAGTTAAGGGCTGAGGGAGTCACAAACTACCTTCCCCGACCTAGCCATCGGCGTCACCTCCGGCAACAGCCGCCAGGCCCCAGATGGCCCTGCCTCTGGAGCCTTGCCGCAGTTAAGGGCCGAGGGGGTCGCAAACTGCCTCCCTTGGCCTATCCATTAGCGTCACCTCTAGCAACTGCTATCGGGCTTTGGATGGCCCTACCTCCAGAGCCTCGCCGTGGTCGACTTCACCTTTATCAATCGCCATCAGGCTCTAGATGGCTTTATCTACGGAGCCCTACCGCGGTCGGCATCACCTCCAGCAATCACCATCAGACTCCGGATGGCACTACCTCCGGAGCCTCGCCATGGTTGGCATCACCTCTGGTAACACCGCCAGGCTCTAGATTGCCCTGCCTCCGGAGCCTTGCCACCGCCCAGCTCTAAATGAATTGCTTTGAGTTAGAAATCTAGAACAAATTTGTAAAGGACTTTTAATTGGTATCAGAGAGAAGAATGTTCATATCATACTAGATCCTAGTAGCAGTCAGGGCTGAGGGGGTTGCAAAATGCCTCCCCAAGCCTTAATTGTCGGCTTTGTCTCCATCCACCACCACTAGGCTCCGTGACTACCTCGCCTCCATCAAAGAACTAATCTCATGCCCCCCAATCGGCCGCACACTCCACCGCTAGGAACAACAAAGTCCAAGTTCGCCACAAAAGGTGTCGGGATCAAAACCCTCGGCACCTCGATAGCACCTGCCATGGTCATGTTTAGGCCTATACCTTTGCAAGGTTTCATCACTCTAGTTTCACCTAGCACCTTGCAGTCATACCTGCCATCACACCCTCCGGCCGCCAGAAAACTGTAGCATGCGAGGGGAGGGGTCGGGAAGGGTGAGGCACAGAGGCTTAGGTGCAGACAAAAACATTAAAGGCTACACATTCGGAGGATCGCCATGCATTTTGACCAAAGGAAAAACAATATGCGGCTCCAAGGATTCAATCATGTTTATAAACTTTACATCCAAAAGATGCTTACATGCCCTCCCGAGTTCTTGGTATCCAGACTACTCAGGGCTAGAAAAAAGTGCACTGACAAAAATGGGGAAGAAAACTACAAGACCTAAAAGTGGTGCATGAAGCGGTGTATGCACTTCATCTGTGGTCTACCACTATGAAAGCTGATATAGTAGCTAGCCCCCAAGCTGTCAGAGGACGAGGATGAAGAAGAAGAGGACTCTGCCACGACCTTCTCTCCCTCCTCCTTGGCCTTCCTATTCCCTGCCTGAGTTGCCTCATTCTTTGCTTTCGCCTTCTCCTCCTCATTGATTTCCTTCTCCAAGAGATCCCAGTCGACCTTCTCTTCATCGTTAAAAATATCAATAATCCTGATCGGAGTGACTGACCGGGTGGAAGATCAAGACGGAATGGTAGGGGGCGTCTCTCTTTGCAAGGATGGAATAGGAGGGTCACCGACTCCAACCCTGCAAGCATACTCGTGTGGCCGCTCGCCCTGGAGGCACCACAACAAGCAGTTCTGATGCCAGCACCAGAGGTGGCCCCGCCCCTTTTGAGCCAATCAAAACCGTCGACATCTCCGGTGTTGAGGAAGAGGATGCCATGATCAACCCAAAGAAGAATCACTCCCTTACACAGTGGTGAAAGATCAACTGGGTAGACCCCAATTTTTATAGATTGGCCAATTCTTTGCGCACGCCTAAGGAAGAAAGCGGTACCACCACGGGTACCATCCTGCAGCCTTCCCAATTGCTGCTCTAGGGGGTCGTGGCCATGCCCCGGTTAAATCCGCACACACATGGTGACTCCTTGTGGCGGCACCCTCATTTTTTGCATACACATCTCGTAACATTTATTGCTTGAAGCCCCTTCGATGCATGCAAGGACAGCCGGTGCAAGACCCTAGGGGAACTAGCCCATTACCCCATCAGATGCTCTGATGTCACCGCGCATCAATGAGTACTTGTGCCAAAAAATGCGGAGAATATCTTGCCTCTGCACACGATCTCCATCATGATGGTTTGAGAGGCGAAAAGACTGGCCACCAGAGGAGCTGAGGGGCTTGCCCGTCGCCGCCATCAGAATCTCAGCGGCCCTTGACTCCAACATCAGCTACTCCTCCGGCCTCTGCATAGGCTGTGAAATGCGTTGCCTCCATCATAGCAGCAGCGACCCTCGACTCAAACATCGGCTACGCCTCTAGCCTGCGCAAAGGCTCCAGAGCAGGTTGCCTCCATTAGAACCACGACGACCCTCGGCTCCAACATCGGCTATGCCTCTGGCCTCCGCATTGGCTCTGGAGCATGAATCCTCCATCATAACTATGACGGCCCTTGGCTCCATCATCGTCTACGCCTCCGGCCTCCGCATAGGCTCCGGAGCACGTTGCCTCCATCAGAACCGCGGCAGCCTTCAACTCCAACATCTGCTATGCCTCCGGCCTCCGCCTAGGCTCTGGAGCGTGTTGCCTCTGTTAGAACCGCAGTGGCCCTTGGCTCTAACATCAGCTATGCCTTTGGCCTCCACATTGGTTCCAGAGCGTGTTGCCTCCATCATAACCAAGACGACCCTCGGCTCCAACATCAGCTACGCCTCCGACCTCTTCCTAGGCACCGGAGCATGTTGCCTCCATCCGAACTGCGGTGGCCCTCAGCTCCAACAACGGCTATGCCTCCGACCTCAGCATAGGATCCGGAGTGTGTTGCCTCCATCAGAACCGCGATGGCCCTCGGTTCCAACATAGGCTGTGCCTCTGGCCTTCGCATAGGCTCAGAGCATGTTGCCTCCATCAGAATTGCGGCGACCCTCGACTCCAGCATCGACTACGCCTCCGGTCTCTTCCTAGTCTCCGGAGCAAGTTGCCTACATCAAAACCGCAGCGGCCCTCGGCTCCAACAACAGCTATACCTCTGGCCTTCGCATAGGCTTCAAGGCATGTTGCCTCCATCAAAACTGTAGTGACCCTTGGCTCCAACATCGGTTACACCTCCGGCCTTTGCCTAGGCTCTAGAGCGTGTTGCCTCCGTCAGAACATGACAACCCTTGGCTCTAACATCGGCTATGCCTCCGGCCCCACCTTGGCTCTGGAGTTTGTTGCCTCAAGGTATTTGAGTAGCAGAGCTTCATTTTGAATAGTAAAATTGATGACCCCAAGCCACCTTTTTGTTTTGGGGTGCAAACTCTCTTCCATGATACCAAGGGTTTTCCTTTAATGTAGATATCAGAACCTCCCCATAGGAAGTGCTTCCTAGCTCTATCAATGTTGTTGGTGACTGTCACTAGCAGCTTTAGTGTGCACATTGTGTATGTAGGTAGAGAGGATATACTGAATTGACCACCATCAATCTTCCAGGTGTGGTTCAAAATTTTGAAGTTGATGTAAGCCTTCTTTCTATCCTATCTATGAGGGGGCTGTGATCTTCAACTCTTGGTTTGGTAGTGCCCAGTGGCAAGCGAAGGTAGGTAAAAAGAAGAGTACCTACTTTGCACCCAAACACTCCTACTAGGTGCTGAACTTTTTCTGTGGTACATTGATGGGCACTAAGAATGATTTAGAGTAGTTGATTTTTAGACCAGTAGATTGTGATAAAGAATACATGATCTCTTCCAGACTAAACAATTCTCTTTGTGAAGCTTTTAAGATGAGAATTGTATCATCAACATATTGAATGATGGGGAAGCCACTTTGTTGGGTGTGTTGTAGAGGTAAACTGAGTACCCCCATGCTGTTGGCTTTGTTGGTAATGAATTGAAGTAGATCTACTACAATAACAAATAGAAGGGGTGATAGGGGGTCCCCTTGCCTGACACCCCTTTTTCAATGGAAACTTTTTCCTAGGACACCATTAAGCAAGATGGCGGAGGTTCTTGAGCTTAGGATAGATTCAATGTAGCTAATCCACTTTTATGTGAATCCCAGATTGGAAAGCATGCCTAAGATGGCTTGGTGTTCCAGTGTATCAAATGCTTTCTCAATCAAGTTTTAGGATCACTATCTCCTTTTTTGAGTGGTGGCACTGGTGAAGATCTTCATATGCCCAAGCTAAACAATCCTAGATAGTCCTGCTCTTTATGAAACCATATTGGTTTTTATGAACAATTCTAAGAATGACTAATTGTAGTCTATCTGCTAGGAGCTTGGTAAGCAGTTTGATCATTGAGTTTAAAAAGGCGATAGACCTATATTCACCTATTGTAGCAGGTTGCCGATTTTGGGGATCAGGGTTATCAAAGAGTTGTTAATTGCCTGTAGATAAATTGTGACATTGTGAAAGTCATTGCAAAGCTCATATATGTTTTCTTTGATGATGTGCCAACATTTTTTGAAGAATTTCCCGTTGAAGCCATTTGGCCTTGGTGATTTGTCAGATGACATTTGTTTAACTACCATATCTATCTCTTCCTTTGTGAATGGTTCAGCTAGCCATTCAAGGTGGTTGTGTCTTTTTGGATCAGGTCCTGTAGGTTGAACAACATTTTGGGTTTTTCTCTATGGATTATTTTGTTTCTATATGTGTCCCAAATAATCGCTGCTTTTTCATTGTGATCACCAATCTGCCATCTGTTGTTTCTAGGCTAGTATGGCGTTAATTCTATATCTCTTCATAGCAGCTGCATGAAAGAATTTTGTGTTTTCATCTTCAAATTTCACCCATACGATGGTGTACCTCTTTCTTCAATATTCATTTTTTATTTCAACAGCCATAGGATGTGCCTTTTTAAGATGTTTCGGAAGTTTTTCTCTAGAACAAAGAGATGTCTTTGCTCTTCCAATTTATCTAGACTTTGCACAATGTTAACTTCAGGTATATGATGATTAATCTCTAACTTTGCCAATCTGATCCATTGAATTTTTGTTACATGAGTAATTTCTTTTCTGTGTGTGTTGTACAGTGACAGATAACTGTTCCATTTGACTTTACGATGTGTTGTATCCTCTTACTGTAATACTAAACCATATAAATGCGATGCAAGACATGTGCTTTTATATTCAATCTCCTTTGCAGAAATCTATATGCATTTGTTCAATTTATGGAAGAAACTTCCGTAGGCAGATGTCTTAATTTGTTCTCCCAGATTGCATCGGTATATATACTTTTTTTAGTAAGAGGTAGGATTGAGGAAGGCGACTAAAGGAGGATGAATATGAGTCTCATCAAATTCTTAAATCGTTTATTCTAATCTTTCACCTAACGCGTCTCAAATAAAAAAACGGAAGCAACAAATCGAGAGAAATAAACCACTCCAAATATCCTCAAGAAAAACCATAGCTCTAATGGATAGATATGAACTATAGGTTTCATAGAAGATCAATCTAAGTGTCACAGCTCTCAAAACTTGCAAATAAATAGGGAAACACTTAAATCCAAAGAATTAGACACCGAGTGAAGAAACTCTCCAAGTTGATGGATCTAGAGGTGGGCGATAGTTCAAGACCGACTCATATATGATTTTTTTTATCCCTCTAGCAACAAGAAGGATAACTCCAACACGGTAGAAAAATTCAGCTCTTCAACCATAACGAAAATCACCAAAAAATAAAAAAACTTGCAATCATGCAAGGGAACTAAAAGAGGGAAACTAGAAAGAGATGAACACAGGCGTAAGAGTAAACACAATCATCATTACTTGCAAAGGAACACCTTATTTTCCACGAATTACAAGTATTTTAGCTTAGAAAGATTTCACCTAACACATAGACTAAACTCTCATCTCTCTCCTAAAACCCTAGAACTCTCTCCCAAATGCTCTCAAATGGCTGACTCAAGATGGCTCTCAACCCCTCCCCTCTATTTATAGGCCTTTGGGAGGTTGCTTACCTCCTAAGCTTCCTAGATTCCTTTCTTGCTCTCAAGTTTTCTAGATATCTTGTTCTTCAAGCAACCTAGCTTTCTTACTAGCCAAATAATCTTCTCGATGATGACACGTGTACTCCGTCATGCAATCTTTACCACCGGCAAGTCTCTCCCGCTCCCGCTCTCCATCCCTCGGGCCATCTTGTCACTTGCACTCACATCTTTTTCGCTTGACTTTGTCAACACGCTGTCTTCATCCATCTTCTCCTACTTTACTTGCTCCCCATATGTACAGATAGAATCATCCTTGATTCCACCCGGTCTCTTTGATCATTCGGCACCAAGCACCTCGCTTAGTGAAGAATTTCCTTGCCATTTCCAAAGGAGAAAACGGTATCATCAGCGCATCATGCCAAGAACCACAAAGAATGGCAATCATTGATCTGAGAAACATGAGTCACCCTGCTGACCGATTATGGCACTAAAGTTATCAAATGAAATTCCCACTCAATGATGAGGAAAGCAACAAATACCAGAAGAAGCAAACAGCTCTTCTTTCATTCCTGTCCTTTACGCGTGACGCACAAGGAAACGGTTGCTTCTTCAGATTTGTTTGTCAGATTGCAACACTCTACTGACAGTTTAATCAGGGTCGACCATCCGATGCTGTTTGTGCTCTCTTTCTTCTGTTTTGTTTTTTCCTTCAGTTTTGCTTCTTCAGTTTTGTTTTTTCTTCCGTTGGTTTTTTTAATTAAATGGCATTTCAATCGATACCCGTTAGGTATACACGCATGATGTGTACGTATCTCCACAAATCGCTCTGTCTTGCTCTTGTATAGTGATGTGATGTGGACTCGTGATGAGGTTGGATGACCTTTCGGTCTGGAAGAAAAGGATGTCTCCATACGTTCTCAAAGCCTGCTTGCCTTTTGCAGACTTCTTCTAGTTTGATCCTCCTTTTTTTTTTGTCCCTTTTTGTTGTTGACGGAAGTGTTTCATCGGTTCGGGGGAAGACCAAAGATCTTACGCGACTGGTCCGCTAGAAAAACTCAAAAGAGAAAGAAGTCTCGTTAATCTCTTCATGCTCGTTCCAAGTTCGAAGTACCGTTTGGCAAAAAAAAAACCGCTTCCTAACACGATTGCCTCTCTATATAGATAAGATCTATGGGGTTATTACTTAGAAGTCTATTTTGTACAAGATCTCCTATCTAATAGAAAAGGATCTCATGATCCCAAGTCGATCTTATCTTGGCTCGCAAACCTCAAGTTTCTTCTTGAAAGGAAGTAAAAGGATTAGGTAACACACAAGTTTTATTCGTTCCTTTCCTTTGGCTTATATATGTAAATCATGTTCCAGTTTTCAACTTTGATGCATTGTTAAATCATTGTTTGTTACATACATAATTTTGCATCACAGTGTAGCCGTAGGGAATTTGTTGCACACTTGTTGATGCTCATTTTATTTATTTATTGGCACACGGAATTGCGGCATTCGTTCTTACCTCCCGTGGCAGGACAATGGACAGGAGAATGGCTTGGGTCGATGTCGCACGGTCATATACTCATATATGATAGAATAACTTGATAAAAAGAAATGGAAAAGGTAATTTTAAATGTTGTTTTGCAATTATAATGAAAACATTCAGCATTTGTTTTTTATACCATTTTACTAGTTCATTTGACATATAATTACAATTGCCTTGGAAATAAAGAAACCAAAAAGCATAGTCTATATTATGAGATTTTGGTTTAGATCAAGGGTAGCTAGTAATAGATCACTCCTAGTAGGCGTGGCTGCAATTTTTTATCTATATAATTGTTGAAATGATGTTATTTTTAATAAAAAGTCTACTATGACTATAATGTAAGCAATTTTTAGGGATACTTTTTGTTGCGTTTCTGAAGGTTGTTGTAAAAGGAATAAGAAAAGGGAGGATATACTAAAGATTTGTTACTATTTGGAGGTGTTGATAATACAAATCTTCGTTAAGATTGGGTGGCCGTATAAATTATAGGCTACATGCTTAATGTTTTTTAATTTTTTTTATTCCACCACTTTAAAATGGTGTAATAATGAATTTGGACTCTATGCATTGAATGATGCAAAAGGCCAAAATTTATTTCCATTATCTTCAAAAAAATATATGATAGATGACCATTGGAGTATGGCAGGGCAGGCCATTGCAGGTTAAGCCATGACAAGGGAGGTAACAATAGAGTATTGCAGCCTCCTCCCGTTCCGTGGCTGCCTTCCGACTGTATGTTCTTGGACGAGAGCGTTCAAAGCGTGTGCGTGTCCCTCACTGCTAGCTGATCACCTCTCTGCTGGCCGCCCGGAGTAGTGTTTGGAATTGGAATTAGATGGGTTGTTAATTGATATCCTCTGTTCTAAATTGGAAACCGGTGCATCCTTGGTTGATGAAACGGCTGAAATGATTTTATTATATTATCTAAAAGAAAATTTGAAACACGTGCTCAGTGGCGGACCCAACATTTTTAAATTGGATATACATAGTCAAAAAATTAGTTTAACAACCATAAATATCAAGTTAAAAAATCACACTTGGTCATTAGAATTAGCTTAAAGGACTCAAGTAAACTGACAGTACTACAAAGTACAAATCACGAATCAGTTGATACAATTGACAGAACCAACTCAGTGACAGAACTAACTTAGTGACAAATTTGTTGGTACCATTTTAGTTGATATCATTCAAGTAAGTACAAATCACAAATCAGTAGATATCAGGGGTTTGATTCCCTGCAACCCCACATCTAAGTTGATTGCACATAAGAAAGACAATAAGCAACCAATAATGTTATCTTATTTCATTGGTCATTTGACAAGAAGACTGACAATACAACAAATATAATGCAAGATTTCAAGTTGGTCATTTGGTCAGCATTTCAGTTGATATCATGGAAGATTTCAAATAAACTGACAGGACTGTACAAATCAGAGTGAATCATCTTCATCATAGCTAACTCCGATGTGAGCTATTGTGGCTGTCACGCTAGCACTGCCCCGCCAAGCCACGCTTGCGCTGGCCGCGCACACCACGCTCGCACCGCCACTCTTCATCTCTATTCTCGACTCATCACTCAGCCGTTAAAAGGGTGACATGTTTACTTTTTTAAACATGTGCTCCTCTCCTAGTCTGACGGTGGCTCAGGGCCCTGTCCACGTTTGTCACCGTGTTCAGCGCGGGGCTGGGCGCCCCGTCCGGAGGAAGATCCTCCTTTCTATTTGTATATATTATTTTTAATATTTTACTAACTTTATGAGTTTATGATAAAATAAGTTTAAATATGTGTACTAAATCTATATACTATGTGAACTTGTACCAATCATAACACGGGGGCTTATGAAATTATGATGAACTAAGTTATGTTGTTTATTATCCAAGTGACCAAAATATGTAGACTATATTATCTCAGCTATTACGTAGTAACTTTCTAGTATAAATATGTTCTTTGCTTTTATTATGGTCTGACATACAATTTAAGTGGTGTTTTATGTTCCGGTAAATATTTGCCGGACGTATTCGTTTTCGATCCATATTCGTTTGTATCCGTTTCTGACATTATCTGTGATCATATTTGTATCTTAACTATCCATATTCAAATATGTTTCCCATAAAAATTATGGTTTCAAATATAGTGAAGCCAGCCATTTTCACTCCTAATGACACATAATGAACCATACCAACAATGGCGGACTTCATTGATGATAAGAAGACTGACCAATCTCATCTATGTGCTGAGTCTAGGAATTAATCCAAATACATTGCGACTTCATTGATGATAATCATTACGATGTCCATACATTAATCGACAAATCATCATACAAAAGATCTTCAAAGGTCGAAGAACCAAATAACTGTAACGGATCCTAAGCGTAGCCTTCATCTTCACTAATAACTCCACAGGAAAATTCGACGCAGAACAACTCCATAGAATGCATCCTTCACAACGTCTTCGATTTCTTTCCCAATGAGTGTTTGGTTATAGCAGGTGTGAGCACATATCATACTTAACAACTTGTGAAGGAATAATATGCATATAAAGGCATTAACAATGATTAGGCTAATATGGATCTTTTGTAGAAACATCATTTAAGTAAAAATATTTGAAAAGCAAAAGTAATTAAGTAAATAATGAATAACCTCAAGATTCCAACTATCTTGACTTAACATACTGACCAACTCAACCAAGATTTTAACCACCAAGATTGAACAACAACACCTCAACTATAACTCCCACCACCAAAGTTGAACCACTGACAAACCATCCGCAACTATGGTCCCAAAACCACAGCTGACCAAACTAACCCAAAATACCAAGTTATAATCATGGTAGGTTTTCTATGCTGCTTGAGACTATGAGGACGACTGAATTTTCAGTTTTAACTCTACAGAGGTTGTACTTTACTTACAAGTCATGATTTCATCACCCGCAAGTAGGTGACTGAAGCCACCATTATGCTTGTGTTAGCTAGATGGTTACACACTCCCGATGTGTGTGACCAGAAGATCACTACAAAGCCTTTACGATGCCCCTCTCAGCACATGTCTACCCGCTAAGGTTTCACCACTGTGTGATTACACCTCAACAACAGAAACCCCGTCTTACGCCTTTCGAATCTAAGGAAGTCCATCCCATCCATTCCCCGTACCACAAAATGGTCTACACTATGCTGAGAGTAAAGCAAATTACTTTGCTAGGACCATCCCATATCAGGTTTTGTTAGCAAAAAATGGCACGGCTAGACTTTTTGTGCACACCGTATAGTTCGATGTTTAAGACCGTGTCATCATCTGACTATCCAATGAGTAGAACAGGATTTTGTGTAGAAAACATGCTCTCAGTACAAATTGGTCCGGCGAGTGCTCCGGTGCAAACGCCAGATTATTCGATGCTTGTAAGTTGATATTTGCCAAAAGACATGTTCTCTGCGAAAAATAGTTTGGTGAGGGTTCCGATGCAAACGCCAGACTATCCGGTGCTTCTAGCTTGAATCGCGTAGAGAGAATTGTTCTCTACAAAAAATAGTTCGGTGTGTTATATAAGGTAGCGCCGGATCATCCGGTGAGCTCAATGGAAAAACTTGTAAGAAAATTTCTCTCTACAAGAATTAGTCTGGTGAGGCTTTCGGTGTCAACGTCGGATCATCTGGTCCATGTTTTTCAAATTTTTGCAGCAGGATTTGCTCTCTGCAAATATTAGTCTGGTAATAGCCTCCGGTGAGTGTATTTCAAACGCCGGACTATTCAGTGTATATTAGAAAAGAGTTCAGGGTCCAGCCGGGTTGAACTCACCAGATAGTCCAGTGATCAAAAGTTTGTTCTCACCAGACCATCCGATGTTCAGTCTGAGTCCGACTTGAGTTGGATTTGTAGATCTATTCGGATTCTTTTCGAGTTTTTGGTCAAATAGAGCGTGTTTAGGGTTGAAATAGAGTCTTACTATTGCATCTACTTTTCATTTTTCTTTACTTTCCTACACATTAGGGTAGTTTTAGAGTAGTCCTTCACTGCTACTTTGAGTCCACGCGATTTTGGTGGTAGTTCTTTGTTGATTTGCTTGTAAAATGTCCGAGCAGTGATCCTCAAGGTTACCCGTCAAAATTCTTTGCTTGCTTGCTCGTAAACAAGTCACATGTCACTGCGAAAAGCGATAGTTATCTAGGATAAATTTGTGTTGCAAGGGATTGCCAAATTCTGCGCCAACACAAATTGACGACTCCGTTGGGAAACAACGGTTCTCCATCGACATCTTCACCTAGGGTTCGGTGACTTCACCCTATGCAACTTACTGTTGTGCCATGTCTCAAGAGGGGACCAAAATCAACCTCGACAACGTCATCACCTCGATGCTTGAGGAGCTTTCCGAGGAGTATCAGTAAGCTATTGAAGCTCAAAAGCAGGAGGTGGAGATGATGATGCTTGGATGCTATCAAAAAACACTTCAAGACGTCTTCAAGAAGGACAATCCAATGCCAATCATCCATGCTAAGCATGAGGTAAAGAACAATGTAAGTGATTCCACTCATGATTTACAAGAACACATTGCACATATGGTTGATCAATCTATTTGTGCTGCTATGCTCAATAATTCTGAAGCATTGGTCAAAAGTCTAGATCATGTGCTATCTAGTTGTGTTAAGGCTCTATTTATTGAATTGGAAGATGAAAAAGGTAAAAAACAGCCCCAATTGCATGATGCTAGTACTTCGAATTCCAATGACAATAGCAAAATTCAGCAAGCACCCTTAGGTTCATCAGTAAAATTTATGCCACCTTTGCCTATAAAAAAAAATGCCAATGCAACAAACCCATAACCGAGAAAATGAAGGTTCGGTCAACATGATAACACATTTGTTTAATACATTGAGTACAGCAAGCCAGAGGTTTCCTCATTTGTTTTTCTGGCTCCTAGCACTTCATCTAGCATAAATAGTTCGGTTCCACAAGTGGTTAATAGCCGAGCTAATGAAATTTCAACGAGCATACAACTAGTTCCCTACAACACCGTGGCATATAGCATACCTCCTATACCCACACAAGGTACTGACATACCTTATGGTGCATTGCTAGATACTTATTTTAATGTGTCTTCACAAAATACTCCACACATACAACCCATAGCTTCACACTCTCAAGATATGCCACAACCACAACCTTTTAGATCACAATCATATGCTAATGTGTCATCCAATCAGCCCATGGCCGAAACACTTTTGGGGCCTCAAAGCATGAAAGAGCAAATGGCTAATATATGGAGAGAACATTTTGGTGTAGCACTCAAAGGTAAATCACGTTTTATCAAAAACCATACCCTGATTATTATGACCCAATTTTATATCCCCATGGGTTTAAAGTTCCTAATTTTGTTAAATTCAATATAGAGGATGGTAGAACCACAATGGAACATATAGGATAATTTCTTGCGCAATGTGGTGAAGCTGGTAGTAGTGATGCTTTAAGATTACATTGATTTCCTTTGTCACTTTCTGAAAATTCTTTTACTTGGTTTCGTTCACTTGCGCCTAACTCTATTCATGCATGGGCACAACTTGAGCAAAAATTTTATGAATATTTCTATACCTGAGACACAGAGTTGAGGTTACATCGGTTACACAAAAGTATAATGAGTCTGCTTTTTAATACATTTGAAGGTTTAGGGATACTAAAAACCAATGTTTCAATGTATCGCTCTCCGATACAGATTTAGCTGAGTTAGCTTTTGTTGGGTTGCATGCACACATTAAAGAGAGGCTAGAGGGGCAAGAATTTTCAGATGTAAACCAAGTTTTGCAGCGTGCTCTGGCTCAAGAAAGCCGTGCCAAAGAGAATAGAAAAGTTCAAAACACCTTGATGCACCTTTTTCGTGTTCAATCTCCCCTGAGAGCAGTGCATCGATACCATTCGTCTTGAAGAGCCTATATAAGCCCTGACCGAGGCCTTGGAGGACCGAACCCACGTATGTGGCAAAATACGGGGATGACTTGTGGCTAGGGGTGAAAGGCCAACCAAGATCGGATATAGCTGGTTTAGTGAAAAACATAACGTGGATCGTTCGAGTGTTAATGTAATTGAATATGAGGACGATTCATCGGATGATGATAGTGTAGACATGTGTGTAGCCAAATAGGTATGGAAGTCTAAATCTAAATGAGAATCATTTATATGCTCCGCATTAAAGCCAACTCCATAAAAGAATCGGCAAGAAGAGATGAAATTTACATTTGATGTCACTAAGTGTGATAGGATATTCAATCTCTTGCTACAAGAAAAGCAAATTAGTTTGTTTCCTAATCATGATATTCCACCACTTGAGGAGATTAAAAAGCGTGCATATTGTAAGTGGAATAATTCATATTCTCACACTACTAATGATTGCAATGTCTTCCGTCAACAAGTTCAATCGGTCATTAATGAAGGACGATTGAAATTTTCCGTAAGTCCAAAGATGAAGCTAGATAATGATCCATTCCCCATCTCAAGCCGAATCGACTAAAGTAAATAATGTGATCATTAGTGAGGGTAATGTCAGGCCAAGGATGATCAAACCTAAAAGTCTCAAAGTTAGCCATTGGAAGGTAAATGAAGACAAGAGCAAAGTCACTAGGAGATTTGAAAAGCCAAAACCTATATTTAGTGCACTTTTGGCTAAATATGAGAGTGGCAAGGTTGGCCAAAAAGGAGGTAACAGGCCAAATACTCTTAAACGTTTAAGATCACCTCCGAAGCATGAGTTTGGAGGGAGGAAAAGGCAATGGAAGGATAATATTGTAGCAACTTTGTTTCCTCCTTTCGGGCCACCAATGCCTATGATGTGGGGACCTCCTCCTATGGTGCTTATTCCATGTTTGCCATGGGGATGGTGTGGACCTTGGGTGCCACCTCCTATGTTGTTTGCATCATTCCATTCGGGGTGGACAGCACCATGACCTTTGGCATTCGACCAATTATTTCATTCTAGACAAGACCGGTTTAATTCAAGAAACTGGTCAAATGATGAGAGTGATAGAAAGGAAGTTAAAAAGGTATATCATGTGAAGAATACAAGCGTTTCTAATGAGAAATCAGATCTGGACAGAGAGGAAAAACACCAGTTGTTGATAAAAACAAATGCAAAAATAATTGGTAAATTGTCACGCCCGGTTTTTCAAAAGAATCACCAGGTGCAATCCACATGTATGCCAGGATCAGTTTCATCATACATGCGGTGACATAATAAGTGATATACAGTTCTATATCAAATAAAACAACTTTATTGAAAATAGATACCAGATTTTTTGAGCAGCAGTGGAAGAACAAGAGGAAACTCCAATGATAACTTTAGGGCACACCACAGGCAATCGACTGGGGGCAACGCGACCTTGGATGCTCTGTCTTTATATAGCCTTCAGCTTCCTTGATCTTGATGAGGTCTTCTCTAACTGAGCAACATTTATTATTGGAAATAGCAAGTGTAAGTACATCTCGTACTCTGCAAGTGTAGGAAGGCATGACATGGGGCTTAAGTCAAGAAAAGGGTTAGACACTGATTTACTACACTAAGCAACCTTACACATATAATTCTAGGAAATAGGCATCCTATTTACTAAGTGTGAAGACACAACTTAAACAAGAAGAACAGCTCATCGGATTCCATCCGACTACCAAACTCACCAGATATTCCATATCCGGCTATCAAAACTCAACAGGTAATCCCATTACCTAGCTACCCGACCATCCATATCTGAACCCTAATCCCAACTAATCAAGAAGAAGTCCAAGCCGCTCTTGACCATGAGCATGGCTGATCGACCAGATTGATACTCTGCAGAGTTTGCCCATCTTTCCGCACGGGTCATGATTTCATCACCCGCATTACTAAGTGACAGTCTCCATGTTGCCGTGCTGGCCAAGCACTTCTACACTTTTAAGGTGTGCACCAGGAGATCACTACAAGGCCTTTACAAAGCTCCCGCCGACCCGCAAGCACCCACTGAGATTTCACCGCTAACAGACGATTACATCACTGCAGAAGTCCCCTCTTGTGCCACTTAACCGTCCAACAGTGCCTGTAGAATCGGAGGGGTGGCTAATTAATTGGCTAGGTCGTACCCATTAGGCCTTGTGGATGGTTGCGGTTTTAGCTTGGTTACATTTTTCAAGAACCGGTCCTTAGGATCCCACATAGGAACAACCACATTAGCCTTATTGTACCATCCTCAACCAACCATCCTGTTAGGATCCCTATACCATGTTGCTATGAAGGATTACCACTCCCGATCATATTGTATAGACATTAGTCCAGTTTAACTCATAACCCAACCATGACAGTGACTAGCATATCTACCATTTATTTCCCATGACTCTTTCAACGGTGATAAGGATAATCATACAAAGCTAGTAAACCCTAACATGGGTGTCGAGGGTAAGTCCCTGACAGTGATTCCAGGGTATGTTGGATAGTGAGTGTGTGATCTTTGTTTGGGATGTGTCTGCTTAATATGTTTGTGTATGTGCAACTCAAGAACACCGGGGTTTATCCAGGTTCAGGCCCCCATTAGGGTAATAGCCCTACATCCTGTGTATTCTCTTCTTTGGTCTAAGTTGGTTACAGATGATGTTCTTGCCAACCCTTCCTCTCGGCCACTTTTTTCTCTAGGCCTCTCTTTTTTGGATCCCTTTACAAGCCTGGTACTCCTCCCTTTATATATCAGAGGGAGAGAGGATTTACATGTGAGTCAAGACATAGACCCAGGCCTAGCTAGAGCTTCCCACCTAGGCCCATCATTAAGAGCAGATGTATCCCATTTGCTCTACGGTGCTACAGAGCCTATCCCATCGCTCCATCGCCTGTGTCATCCCAGTCGCGGACTGCCCTGTCCCATCGCCACGCACCGCCTGCGCACCTACGAAAGACCTCCTGCCACGCCTGTCAGGTCGTCCCGTAGCATTTAATGCTACGGGATGGGACACGGCAGCTCTGTGCCGACCATGCTATGGACGATCAGAAAGAGGACCTGGGGAAGGGAAATACTCAAGTAAAAAAATATTTATTATGATTAGACTATTTAGACACATACCTGCCCCACGACCAGAGAAAACTGCTCGCGGAGCTTGGTCGGGGAGCCTGGTTGCGTGGTCGATGGCTGGTCATGCGGTTGCTGACTGGTCGTACGGGATGACCACAGTTCTGGACAAAACATGGCATGCAGCACCTGCTGATATCTTACCGGCGTGGGTCTGCCTGTGAGGGGACCCCACTATTCTTTACACCGACAATGAGATTCTAATTTAGACAAGCATGCAATGAAGGATAAATAGCTACACATGAATCCTAAAATGGGAGAAAGATGTTCAAGGACACTTTCCTAGATGCTGCTTAGTGATCTTCGTAAACTCGGTTCTGGCATCCTGAAGTCTTGACTTTGCAGAACATTGATTCTTAGACACGTCGTATTCTGCTCACAAGATCTACCGACAAAAGAGAAAGCACAAAACAACTAAGAAACAATACACCAAACAGAGACAACACATCATAAAAATACTGATGAGGACATCACTCCCTCGGATACATACAATGATCCTCCATTGAACTTTCAAGGTCCAATCACAAGAGCTCGCGCACGACAATTAAATTTAGAGGTGAGCTCGTTCCTAAGCAACTCTTTATATAATTTTGAGAATAGATTACTACCTAATGATTATGTGTTGTTTAGGAATCATGGAGAGGACAAGGAAACACATAGAGGAGGGCTTGGAGGCGTGGAGGAGCAGCTAGGACGTCCAACAACAGCAGGAGGTCCAGTCCAACTCGAGTCCGAATCAGCCTCGGCCTCCAGGACCAGCGAGCAATAAAACGGACGCCCAGGACGCATCCGGACTTCGTTTTCGACGATTCACATATGGTTGGAAAGATAATTTCATAAGGAAACCAATGGCGTTGGTTTGAGGTCCAAATTCCTTCTGAGTCAACGGGAAACGTCGAAACAAGTTAGCGTCCAGAATCTGTCCCGGTGCTGCGTCACCGTTTTTGGTCCGTTGGGCCATGTATCGTGTTGGAGTCCATTAGGGACGCGTCTAGGGGTCCTTGGCCGACCCTAATCCTTTATATACAGTAGCCGTCGCCCTAATTAGGGTTGGGTTTTGCTTAGATTATTCTGTCAAGAACAGTTTCGCCGTTTCGTCGGTTTGTGAGACCCCAACTCGTGAGATTAATCATTCATCTGCAATTTGGTTGCATTCTTCCTTGTTCTTGCTTGTGTTCTTCGATTCGCAGGCAAGGATTTTAGCCTTCTTGGCGAGGTCAACCGTGCAACGCCGGTTGATAACCAGAGGAGACGTGGTGCTGCGATTGCGGGGTTTCGGATCGTGTTGTTCGGAAGCCGGATCGACTTGTGTCTCGTTTCCACCAAATCGAGAGTTACCAGAACCTTTCGGAAGATCGGGAACCCTTGTTCATATTAAGTGGTATTCAGAGCTTCAGGTATACCGTCAGGTTCATATCTACCCTTAGTTTCGAGTGTTTTCGCCTTCGTTCCATAGTCCACTGCCATATCGTTTTTTTTTTCCTGTCCTACAATCCTTCCGCGCCTTTAGCTTTTGCATATTTCAGTTTCAGAGTTCGTCGTGTTGAGTTTGTGTCCTGGTCAAGGTCTTGTTGCTGGTTAGGTCGTGTTAGAGTCCAGTTCGTGTGTTTTTCCCCACCATTTCCATCAAACCCTAGCCTCCGTCGCATATTTTCCCCACTTTCTTCCCGTTTTGTCCTCTAATTCGGAGTCATTTCTCAAATCGGGCATAACTTTCGCATACGAACTCCGTTTTCAGAAAAGTCATAGAGTTTTTCGCATCGAAACAGCGTTTCGGATCCGTTCATCCCCGGCTTTGCCGGGTTCGGCGAAATCAGAATTCCCAAATTCGGCTCCGAAGTTTGAGTTTTCAATTTCCAAATATTTTTCTCATTTTACGGCTGAACTTCAGAAAATTCTACAGGCCACGTCTTTCACTTGTTTAAGCTCAAATTTTCTGTGGTTCCCTCTTGTGTGCTCCTAAGTATAAAAAAATATCAAAAAAATAAAAAGAAAAAGTCGAATTTTCCCAAAAAAACAACGACAACCCAAAAAAATAGAAAAAAGAGAGGGGCAAAAGAGGAACAATATCTAGAGGAGCACATAGAGAAGGGCAAAGTGAGCTGTGTTAGCGTGTGCTGTTTAGTTCTTTGTTTCTGTTGCTCTTGCTATCCATCATACTTGTTTCTCCACCTTGTTTCACACACATACTTGGTACTTGCAACACTTTAGGCCAGCAACGAGAACAAGTACTTGGGGCTATAATTCAGCATTACTATCTGTTTCTGATTTGTGTTCCACATATACATATTTGTTCTCTTTGTGTGCCTTCCAAGCCCCACAGATTCTTCTGGACAGCACTGGTTTGCATCCCTGCAATCGCTCGCACGCCTTCCAGGTATCCTTTGCTTTGCTGGTAAGAACCCTGGTAAGAGCTTGGTAAGGTGTCTACCTTTGCTGATCTTGATTGAGAGGCACCACTCCACCTTTGTAGTACGTTTATTAGGGATAACCTTCACTGTTTGTTGTTGTGTTTGTTTCCACAATGTCAGTTGAAGGAGATAAAACGCCAAAGGACTTCAAGGAGTGTGTCAGCCAAGAGCAGCTACAAGCTGTTGTAGACAATGCTCAGAAGGAGATGAGGGAGACAGTCATCAAGGCTGTCACTGAAGCGATAATTGAGATGAAACTCGCAAACGCGGTTGAGCGGGTGGACAAACGGTTATCCGAGCTCACTGACAGAGTAAATGCTTTGGAAAACCGTCCTGTGCACAACGAAGATGTGAATGGAAGCAACACCGGTGATGAGTTGTATGATGACGATGTTAATGTTGATCCAGCGGCGACATTTCAAAACAGATTACGGCGTCGTCTTCGCACTAACACCACAGGTATGGGTGGCGTTCCACATCACCACCACCATCGAGGTATGTATAATCGAGCTCCTGAAGATCCTTATGCTAAGGTTAAATTTACTATACCTTCTTTTTCGGGACATTATGATGCTGAGGGATATCTTGATTGGGAGATGACAGTAGAGCAAAAATTTAGTGCCCATCAAGTACCTGAACAACATAGAGTTAGACAAGCCACTAGTGAGTTTAAAGATTTTGCTATTATTTGGTGGACTGGTTTAGCTGCAGATGGTGCCACACCTCGTACATGGGAAGAGCTTAAGGTTGCTATGCGTGATAGATTTGTTCCCCCATCTTATCATAGAGACTTGCGTAAGAAATTGATGCGCTTAGAACAGGGAGATAAATCTGTGCAGGATTATTATGGTGAGCTTCAAAAGGGCTTGATGCGTTGTGGCATAGTAGAGGGAAACGAAGATTCTATTTGTCAATTTTATTCGGGTTTGAGACGTGAAATCCAGGATATTATTGATTATAAAGAATTTAACAATGTCAACCAGTTGTTTCAGTTTGCTATGCTTGCAGAGAAGGAGTTGCAGGGGCGTGAGCAGCAGGGCAAGTACAAGGCCAGCACCACATACATGCCGCGCACAGGACCATCCTTTGGGCTGTCCAAACCATCCACTTACAGGGCTCCCTCACCAGCGAGCAAGCAACAAGCAGCTACGGCACCAAATCCGGTCACTACACGACCTTCAGGCTCAGGTAAAAATTCTGTTTTGCAGGGACCTTCCAAGAGTGCTTCCTCTGTTGCATCAACGGGACGCACCTCTGGCATTCAATGCCGTCACTTCCATGGATTCGGTCATGTGCAGAAGGATTGCCCAAGTCAGCGGGCATACATTGCAACGGAAGATGGGTACATCAGCGCCTCTGACATTGAAGAAGAAGAAGAACCAGTTGTTGAGGAGAGCAACGAAATCTTGGGCAGTGATGACACAGCGACCTATAGGAGCATCATTGTGCAGCGGGCGCTCAGCACAAAGGTACAACAACCAGAGAAGCTGCAACGCCATAACTTGTTCCAGATTTTCTTCGTCATCCAAAATCGGCGAGCACGTGTCATCATCGATGGAGGTAGTTGTAATAATTTGGTGAGTTCAGATTTGGTCAAGAAGCTTGGCTTGACCACACGCCAACACCCCCATCCATATAATCTTCAGTGGTTTAATGATGCTGGAAAAGCTAAGGTAACACAAACTTGCAGAGTTTCTTTTTCCATTGGTTCCTATGCTGATTATGTTGACTGTGATGTGGTACCTATGGAAGCTTGCTCACTTTTATTGGGTCGACCTTGGGAATTTGATAATGATGCTATACACCATGGTAGAAGTAATACATATACTTTTATGCATAAAGGAAAGAAAATTACTTTGGTTCCTATGACCCCTGCTGAAATTGTACAAGCTGATAAAGAACGAGCTGCTAATTTGCGTGATACTAAATCTGAAAATCAGCAAGTTGCTAATTCTCTTTACCCACCTAAAAAGGATAAGTCTACACCTAGTTCTAAGGTAGAGGGCATAAAATTGAAGGGTGGTGTTATGCTTGCACTAAAAAGTGACCTTGCTGAAATTTCTAATAATGATATTTGCTACACCTTGGTTTGCAAACGAGTTTTGTATTCGCTTGATGATGTTATTAGTTCGATACCTCCTGCTGCCACTAACCTTTTGCAGGAGTATGAGGATGTTTTCCCAGCTGAGATACCCCCGGGACTGCCACCTATGAGAGGGATAGAGCATCAAATCGATTTGATCCCGGGAGCAACATTGCCAAATCGTGCTGCGTATCGAACCAATCCCGAGGAGACTAAGGAAATTCAGCAGCAAGTCCAAGAGCTTTTGGACCGCGGGTATGTACGTGAGAGCCTTAGTCCTTGTGCAGTTCCTGTGATTTTGGTTCCTAAGAAAGATGGTACTTGGCGTATGTGTGTTGATTGTAGAGCCATTAATAACATTACTATTCGATATCGCCATCCTATTCCTAGACTTGATGATATGCTTGATGAGTTGTGTGGCTCTGTAATTTTTACAAAGATCGACTTGCGTAGTGGTTACCACCAAATTAGAATGAAACTTGGAGATGAATGGAAAACAGCTTTCAAAACTAAATTCGGATTATATGAGTGGTTAGTAATGCCTTTTGGTTTAACTAATGCACCTAGCACTTTCATGCGTTTGATGAATGAGGTTTTAAGAGCTTTTATTGGACGATTTGTGGTGGTTTACTTTGATGACATATTGATTTATAGCAAGTCTTTGGATGAACATATGGATCACTTACGTGCTGTTTTTAATGCTTTACGTGATGCACGTTTATTTGGTAACCTTGAGAAGTGCATCTTTTGCACGGATCGAGTCTCTTTTCTTGGCTATGTTATTACTCCACAGGGAATTGAGGTGGATGAGATGAAAATTGAAGCCATAAAGAGTTGGCCGGTGCCCCAAAACATCAAACAGGTGAGAAGTTTTCTTGGACTTGCAGGTTTTTATCGTCGTTTCGTGAAGGATTTCAGCGCCATTGCTGCCCCCTTACACGAGTTGACAAAGAAAGGTGTGGTGTTCCATTGGGGTAAGGCACAAGAGGAGTCCTTTGACACTTTGAAGGACAAGCTTACGCACGCGCCATTGCTGCAACTTCCAAATTTTGGTAAGACCTTTGAGCTAGAATGTGATGCTAGTGGAGTTGGCATTGGAGGTGTTTTGATGCAAGAAGGTAAGCCCGTTGCATACTTTAGCGAAAAATTGCATGGACCTGTTCTTAATTACTCTACGTATGATAAGGAATTGTATGCACTTGTACGTTCTTTAGAGACGTGGCGTCATTATTTGTGGCCTAAAGAATTTGTTATACATTCAGATCATGAATCGCTTAAGTATCTTCGTTCTCAAAATAATCTGAACCGTAGACATGCTAAGTGGGTTGAATTTATTGAATCTTTTCCTTATGTTATCAAACACAAGAAAGGGAAGGATAATATAATTGCTGATGCTTTGTCTAGACAATATGCTTTGTTGTCCCAACTTGATTATAGAATTTTTGGACTTGACTCAATAAAAGAACAATATGTGCTTGATCCTGATTTTAAAGATGTATTGCTGAACTGTAAAGAGGGACGTACATGGAACAAGTTTGTGATCAATGATGGATTTGTGTTTAGAGCTAACCGTCTATGCATTCCAGTTGGTTCCGTTCGTCTTTTGTTGTTGCAGGAAGCACATGGAGGAGGATTGATGGGACATTTTGGTGCTAAGAAGACGGAGGATATGTTGGCCACACATTTCTTTTGGCCAAAGATGAGGAGAGATGTTGAGCGGTTCGTGGCACGCTGTACCACATGTCAAAAGGCTAAGTCTCGCTTGAATCCACATGGTTTGTATATGCCTCTTCCTGTTCCTTCTATTCCTTGGGCAGATATTTCGATGGACTTTGTTTTGGGATTGCCTAGGACTAAGAGGGGGAGGGATAGCATTTTTGTTGTTGTGGATCGTTTTTCTAAGATGGCACATTTTATACCTTGTCATAAAAGTGATGATGCCGTTTATATTGCTGACCTCTTTTTCAAAGAGATTGTTCGCTTGCATGGTATGCCTTCTACTATTGTTTCAGATCGCGACGCTAAATTTTTGAGTCACTTTTGGCGCACTCTATGGAATAAGTTGGGTACAAAACTATTGTTTTCTACTACTTGCCACCCACAAACTGATGGCCAAACGGAGGTAGTGAACTGCACTTTGGGTACCATGTTGAGAGCTATTTTGAAGAAAAATTTGAAGATGTGGGAAGAATGTTTGCCCCACGTGGAGTTTGCTTATAATCGGGCAACACATTCTACCACCAAGGTAAGTCCTTTTCAGGTAGTGTATGGTTTTACCCCTCGCGGTCCTATTGATCTTTTGCCTTTACCTACCACTGAAAGAACACATAGTGATGCTAGTGCACGTGCTGATTTTATTCGTAAGTTGCATGAAACAACTAAAATAAATATCGAAAAGATGAATAAAAAGTATAGAATTGCTGGTAGTGAAGGTAGGAAAGAAGTCAAACTTGAACAGGGTGATTTAGTGTGGTTACATTTAAGAAAATATAGGTTTCCAGAGTTGCGTAAGTCTAAATTAATGCCAAGAGCTGCTGGTCCTTATAAGATAATTGAGAAAATAAATGATAATGCATATAAACTTGAGTTGCCACCCGAGTTCGGGGTTAGTCCTTCTTTTAACATTGCAGATTTGAAACCTTACTTGGGAGCCGATGATGAGCTTGAGTCGAGGACGACTCCAATTCAAGAGGGGGAGGATGATGAGGACATCACTCCCTCGGATACATACAATGATCCTCCATTGAACTTTCAAGGTCCAATCACAAGAGCTCGCGCACGACAATTAAATTTAGAGGTGAGCTCGTTCCTAAGCAACTCTTTATATAATTTTGAGAATAGATTACTACCTAATAATTATGTGTTGTTTAGGAATTATGGAGAGGACAAGGAAACACATAGAGGAAGGCTTGGAGGCGTGGAGGAGCAGCTAGGACGTCCAACAACAGCAGGAGGTCCAGTCCAACTCGAGTCCGAATCAGCCTCGGCCTCCAGGACCAGCGAGCAATAAAATGGACGCCCAGGACGCATCCGGACTTCGTTTTCGACGATTCACATATGGTTGGAAAGATAATTTCATAAGGAAACCAATGGCGTTGGTTTGAGGTCCAAATTCCTTCTGAGTCAACGGGAAACGTCGAAACAAGTCAGCGTCCAGAATCTGTCCCGGTGCTGCGTCACCGTTTTTGGTCCGTTGGGCCATGTATCGTGTTGGAGTCCATTAGGGACGCGTCTAGGGGTCCTTGGCCGACCCTAATCCTTTATATACAGTAGCCGTCGCCCTAATTAGGGTTGGGTTTTGCTTAGATTATTCTGTCAAGAACAGTTTCGCCGTTTCGTCGGTTTGTGAGACCCCAACTCGTGAGATTAATCATTCATCTGCAATTTGGTTGCATTCTTCCTTGTTCTTGCTTGTGTTCTTCGATTCGCAGGCAAGGATTTTAGCCTTCTTGGCGAGGTCAACCGTGCAACGCCGGTTGATAACCAGAGGAGACGTGGTGCTGCGATTGCGGGGTTTCGGATCGTGTTGTTCGGAAGCCGGATCGACTTGTGTCTCGTTTCCACCAAATCGAGAGTTACCAGAACCTTTCGGAAGATCGGGAACTCTTGTTCATATTAAATACTATGATTGGAAAGGATACGATTTTAGAAGAATTTACAAAGTGGCATTGGAATTTGGATGAAACTCGCTGAATTGGACACAAGACGAATTTGCATTTACTGAACAAGATTTGAATAGATACCTTGGTAAAAACCCTATAAAAATATTCTACACATTGGTACAAGAATTTGAGTGCAAAGATCGCCTAAATCGGAGCTACGAGCAAAAAGTGTAGAGCTTTTGAAGTTCTAGGGACTTTTCTGCAAATTTTAGTTGATTTTCAGAGAAGTACCCGAATTGTTTTTATACTGAAAACGTTATTTATAACATCATAAAGTGAAACCAGACTTAATTTTCTATTGGAAAAGCTAATGGAATTGGTCTACGGACCCATGGACCAAAGCCTGAAATGCTGGTCCACGTACACGGTGGGCCGGTTATGCAAAATGAAGGGGTATGCAATATAGACCGTTGGATGAAGATTGGACAGCCGGGGCAAAAGGAGCTCGGACTGGGTGGCGCGGGCAAGTGCGGCGACTGGCAGACGGTGGCGGGGCGAAGGGAGCTCGGACAGGGATAAGTGCAAAAGAGAAAGGAGGCGGAGGGGATCATCACCGTGGCATTCTTGATGACAGAGAGGAGCTAAGGGCGGCCGTGATGGAAAAGAATGGACGGTGGGGCTCCCAGCTGGAGTCTCCATAGCCCTACGAGCAAGCAGTTAACCTTGACTTGAGTATGGCGTTGTCTTCCTCCTATCCTCTTCGGAGATGTCGATGAGGAGATCGACTGGGATCTCCTGTGGGGGCAGAGCGAGCAGGCATCTATGGAGACAACGGCGAAGCAGGAGCTGGGAAGGCGAGGGAGAAGGCCCCGCCAGTGACCTCCTCAAACTCTTCTTCGTCCTCTGACAGCTCGGGAGCCGGCTACTGTATCAGCTACTGCAGCGACAAGCCGCAGTTGAGGCGCTTATGCCGTTGCATGCGTGGCCCCTATCGGGACCCGTATGAGGTGAAGGCGGTCACTGAGATGGCGTACTTGGTGACGTCATGAGGCATCTATGTCTCATGGTCGACCATGGCCTTGCTGAGGGCTCATGGCATGACTTAGTCACCTTGTACTCTTTCTCACCCTGTTTTGCTCCGTAGGGATCTATCTTCTTCATGGCAATTTCTGTACTATCGCTTTAGTATGTGTCCTCTGGATATACTAATTGTTTAATAATATAACATGGACCTTCGGGGACGGTTGTGTCTCCTTCTGTATTGGAGTGCAAGGGGATCTTTTGAATGGGTGACCGCATGTGTGTGTGCCTTCGTGCCTTCAAACCGCGCTTCTTCGCCCCCTTCGTAGGTGATGGCTAGTTTTTCTGACGACCGAGGTACCGAGCCTTCGCATAGATCATCGTCGGTTTTGTTCCTTCTGGGGGGAGGTGGCCTTGGGAATCTGGTGGTGGTAGATACGTAGGGTAACTAAGGAGAGATGCGTGGAGTAGTGGTGACCTCATCGTTCCCGGTTATTGCGTACTCCTCAGGCTCGATACTAGTAGGCCCTTCTTCCCAACTTGTTCCAGATTTTTGACTCAGTGAAGTCCATCTGGAACCTTTGAAGACAAGCTCTGGAGGTGGTCCTTGACCCTTTGGGTTCCTTAACGATTGCCTGGGTTGAAGGTGACGGTGTATCGGAGGCGAGAGAGGTGGTCCGTGACCCTCTCGGCCCTTAGCCGCAGCTCGGCTCCGGAGGTGCTCTTTCTGGAGCCTGGCGACGGCGTGTCAGAGGCGAAGTCGAAGGCTAGGCGGAAGAGGTGGTCCGCAGCCCCCTCGGCCCTTAGCCGCTGCCCAGCTCCGGAGGTATTCTGTCCAGAGCCTGGTGACGGCGTGTCGGAGGCAAAGCCAAAGGCTAGGCGGGAGAGGTGGTCCGTGGTCCCCTTGGTCCATAGCCGCTATCCGGCTCCGGAGGTACTTCGTCCAGAGCCTGGCGATGGAGTGTCGGAGGTGAAGCCGAAGGCTAGGCGAGAGAGGTGGTCCGCGGCCCCCTCGGCCCTTAGCTCTTGCCCGGCTCCGAAGGTGCTCCGTCGGGAGCCTGGTGACAGCGTGTCGGAGGCGAAGCTGAAGGCTAGGAAGGAGAGGTGGTCCGTGATCCCCTCAGCCCTTAGCCACTGCCCAGCTCCAAAGGTGCTCTGTCCGGAGTCTGGCGACGGTGTGTCGGAGGTGAAGCCAAAGGCTAGGCAGGAGAGGTGGTTCGCGACCCCCTCAGCATTTAGCTGCTGCTCTGCTCCGGAGGTGCTCCGTCCGAAGCCCAGCGATGGTGTGCCAAAGGTGAAGCCAAAGGCTAGGTGAGAGAGGTGATCTGTGACCCCCTCGGCCCTTAGCCACTGCTCGGCTATGGAGGTACTCCGTTTGAAGCCTGGCGATGGCGTGTCGGAAGCGAAGCTGAAGGCTAGGCGGGAGAGGTGGTCCGTGACCCCCTCAGCCCTAAGCTGCTGCCCGACTCTGGAGGTGCTCCGTCCAGAGCCTGGTGATGGCGTGTCACAGGTGAAGCCAAAGGCTAGGCGGGAGAGGTGGTCCACGACCCCCTCGGCCCTTAGCCGCTGCTTGGCTCCGGAGGTACTCCGTCTGGAGCTTGGCGACGACGTGTTGGAGGCGAAGCCGAAGGCTTAGCGGGAGAGGTGGTCCACGGCCCCCTTGGCCCTTAGCCTCTGCCCAGCTCCGGAGGTGCTTCGTCCGGAGCCTAGCGATAGCGTGTCGGAGGCAATGCTGAAGGCTAGGTGGGAGAGGTGGTCCATGATCCCCTCGGCCCTTAGCCGCTGCTATGAATTGCGGTCTCTGCAATGGACAGTCAACACGTAGCGTGGGCTTTTATTAAATGTTAGTATAACACTCATAAAATGACTTATGAAATGTGTCTTTAAAGGAGATGGTAGGGTAATGATTTTACCTTTTACCATACGTGTTTTAGTCACGCGGGTCATACCTTTCCCTATAGGGAGGGGGATTATTATAGCCCTTTGATATGTGTGCTATGCTCCTTGTAGGCTAGCGGGCTTCGTATCCCGTCGGTACGGAGGCATTTGCCTTAAAGATGCCAGGGTACTCTTCCCATTAGGTCCTTTCAGAACCTTTTCACCTGGCAGAGTTTTTGGAAAACATCCCCATTGCGGGGGTTTTTGGAAGTCTCTCCGTTCTGGCGGAGGTTTGGTAAAACTCTCCGTTATGCGGAGGTTTGGTAAGGCTCTCTATTTTTGTTGGAGGTTTTGTAAAGCTCTCCGTTGTGCAGAGGTTTGGTAAAGTCTTTGTTTTTTCCGGAGGTTTGGTAAAGCTCTCTGTTATGCGGAGGTTTGGTAAAGCTCTCCATTTTTACTAGAGGTTTGATAAATCTCTCCTTTTTGTCGGAGGTTTTATAAAGTTCTCCATTTTTGCTGGAGGTTTTGTAACACTCTCTGTTTTTGTCGGAGATTTTGTAAAGTTCTCCGTTTTTGCCGGAGGTTTATAAGACTCTCCATTTTTGTCGAAGGTTTTGTAAGGCTCTCCATTTTTGTCAGAGGTTTGTAAAGTTCTCCGTTTGTGCTCGAGGTTTTGTAAGACTCTCCATTTTTGTCGGAGGATTTGTAAAGTCCTCCGTTTTTGCCGGAGGTTTGTAAGACTCTCCATTTTTGTTAGAGGTTTTGTAAGACTCATTTTTGTCGGAGGTTTTGTAAGACTCCGTTTTTGCCAGAGGTTTGTAAGACTCTCCGTTTTTGTTGGAGGTTTTGTAAAGTTCTCCATTTTAGCTGAAGGTTTTGTAAAGTTCCTTGGCATGTATTAATGCCGAAGGCCCTACACACTATCGGAGCTACGCAATACCTTCCAAGAAACCTAGGCAGTCTTGCCTTCCAAGTGACCTAGGCATGCTACGCCCGCGGTGTGTAGGCTTGTTGTGCTCCCGGGGAAACGCCCAGGGTGCACTACAACACTGTCCACCAAGGATGTGCCCTGGCATGTGACATTTATACAACCGAAGCTATGCAATACCTTCCAAGAAACCTAGGCTTGATGCCTTAGCGGTGACCTAGGCATGCTACGCCTACGGTATATAAGCATGTAGTGCACAGAGGATTCCTTACCACAGCATTCCTCAGAGCACCGCATCCTCACATCAGGGCAGTCCCCTGATATGCGGCGTCCACACATTATCGAGGCTACATAGTACCTTCCAGGAAACCTAGGCAGTCTTGCCTTCCAGGTTACCTATGCATGCTACGCCCGCGGTGTGTGGGCTTCACTTCCTACTAGGGCAAAGCCTATCCTCCGGGAAACCTTTTCAGGTGACCTTGGGTTTAGGCAAGCAATGCTTACTGGTGCGTGGGCTTGTCACACCTCCGGAGGAATCCCTCGGAGGCGAAGCAACTACAATACCAAGGAAGTCTCTTGATAACTAGCATCTACACACTATCGAGGCTACACAATACCTTCCAGAAAACCTTGGCAGTCTTGCCTTCCAGGTGACCTAGGCATGCTACGCCCGCGATGTGTAGGCATGTCGTGCAACGAGGATTCCTTGCGACATCATTCCTCAGAGCACCGCAACTCCGCCACCGAGGACATCCCCCGGGGCGTGGCTTCGATACCCGAGGCTATGCAAATGCCTTCCAGGGCACCCTGGGCATAATCTGCCATGCAGGTGACCTAGGCATAAGCGATGCCCGCGGTGTGTGGGCCTCATTATCTACCAAGACTACACATTGCCTTCCAGGAAATCTAGGTTGTCTTGCCTTCTAGGTGACCTATGCATGCTATGTCCGCGGTACGTGGGCTTGTCACGCCACCCAAAGGTGTCCTACGGGTGGCGCCGCAACACGGTCTATCAAGGAAATCCCTTGATATGTGGCAACTACACTTTCGAGGCCGCACAATGACTTCCAGGAAACCTGGGCAGACCCGCCCCCCAAGCAACCTAGGCACGATGCGTCTACGGGAGTGTAGGGATTTTGCATGGTTCTACTAACTAAGTTTTGTAGTCTACTGTTGGCACTAAGAAGCTAGTTGTAGCATAAAATATAGCTAGGTCATAAACTGTACATGCTAAATGAGAATGTAACTTAAGTTCTACCACTTCTACCTAGTGGCTATTTATTGCAAAAAGACTTCTAGCAGTAAGGTTGGAGGCCTCCAATAGACTCTAACCATGCCGTATGAAAGACGGATCACTAGGTAAACTACTTGGTACTTAACAGTGGTCTCTATTGTGAGGCTTGGTGGCCTCGAAGCCTGTGGCTACGCTGGAGAGGCAGTGCTTGACCCCCTCATCCTTTAGCCGTTGCCGGGCCCCAAAGGTAATCTGTCTGGCGCCTAGTGACGGCATGTTGGAGGCGTAGTCGAAGGCTAGTCGGGAGAGGTGGTCCTCGATCGCCTTGGCCCTTAGCCACTGCCCAGCTCTGGAGGTACCCCGTCTGGAGCCTAGCGACGGCGTGTCCCCGACTCAATTCTCGTTGTTGGATGTACTATCGTTGGTAGGGTTGTTAGCGACGGTGCAGGGTTGAGGGGCCGGGGATTTGCCCGGCAGTTTTCCCCAGGTCTCTGAACCCTGTGTCGTCCCTCGCCCGCTCCCAATGCGGCCAGGTATTCTGTTTGCCTTCCAAGGTATTCCTCCCAGAAGGTCATGAGGGTGCAGCAGTCGTTGGTGTTGTGGCCGCGCCTTGGTCCGTGCAAGATGCACCTTTGTGCCTCCGGGGACGCTGGAGCTTGGAGTTATTGTTGGGGTCACCGCCGAAGGCGGTGTGTCCTGAAACCTGTGGTTTCCCCAGGATCTCCTTCCCCTTTGGGAGACCATCGAGGCTGCCCGGTGAACCGACTTTTTGAGTCAAAGTTGTTCTGACTATGCCTCTCTGAACGATGTGGGCTTGGGGTTCCCTGCGTGTAGTTGATGTTGCGAGGGCGGTGTCAGAGGCGCTGGCAGGGTCTGTTCACCCTAGAGCCCTCCGTCTCCTTGGAACCCTCTTTTGCCTAAGGGGCCCAAGGAGGGCGCTAGGTGGATAGACTTTTTGAAGATGTTGGCTCGCTCGGGGTATCCCAGGTGTGGTCGAAGGGGATACCTGGGGACCAAGACTAGGTGGGAGCACTCCTGGGTTGGACTGCCCAAAACCATTGGAAGGCGGCCTGCTTGGTTGTGGCTTCGGCCGCATCCTCTCCTGAGGCGGTGAGGTCTTCATCGTGCAGAGGCTGGAAGGCCTCCGCGCTGTCTGGAGTTCCTGTACCGACCCAGGGTTCTGAGTTGGCCAAGGTCAGAGGAACACCGTCCCACACGGTAGCGGGGCTGGAGCATGCATATGGTGCATTTGGCTAAGACAGCCATACATATGGTTGTATGCTTGCAACGGTGGGTATGACGGTTTTAGCTAACCCTTTAGTGGTTTTCCTGGCTGATTCTTACCTCTCTTAGCACAACTGTGTTCGAGTCCCCATAGACAGCGCGCTGTTGGAGTAAGAGTTCGTCTTGCCCCAGCAAGTACGGCAAGAGTTTCTTCTAAGGAAGAGACTCAACCTTGGAGACGAAGTTTAAGAGGATGGAACACCACGAATGTATTGATGGTAGAAAAAATAGATCGCTCTTGGAGGAGTATCACACATGACTTGGTGTATTTTCACCTCTGTATCTTTTTTGCTGTCTTGCCCATCCCCCCTGCCCAGATGACCATGGCCCCCTATTTATAGGGCCGTGCGTAGCTTGGTGTACAAGTTATCATAATGTACAAATATCTGGGATCTGACCGATTTACTGGGCCTTATCCTGGATAGCTACTTTCTACCCTATCTGGGAGATGAATATCCACCGTGGTAACTATCGTGGTGCCTGCCCCCTTGAGTACGGCAAGCCGGTCGCCAATTGCGGCCCGACGCCGCACTGTCAGGGATGTCAGGATAGCCTCCATTATGTCGGGGTGTTAGAGAGGCGTCCATCAGCCTAGGCTTTTAATGCTGGTCACTTCCTTGCAGGCAAAGCATGACTGGTGCTCCCCTTCCGGTAGATCATTCCTAAGGCCTACTGACTCACCTTATAGCCTTCTAGAAGGTGGCCCAAGCAGCCCGAGGCGGGGGCCTCGGGAGGCATGGAACCGGGAACTGAAAGCTTCAGGAAGCAGGACTCCGGAAGGCCGCGACTTTAGGAGGCCAAAGCTTTGGGGGATCAAGGCTTCAGGAGGTTGGGTTTTGGGGAGGCTGAGCCTTCGGAAGGCCGAGTTAGTTGAGCCAAGGGAAGGCTTCACGGGTACGAAGAGGGAAGGGATCTGATGACTTTGGAGGCCAAGCCTTTAGCTGAAGGTTCAGAGATCAAGGCTCCGGAGGGACCTGGATGATAATCTTTAACCATTATCCTCAGGCTGGTTTATTTTCCCCGCAATAACTAGTTTGTAACAAAATTTCATATTAGGTAAGAGAGGTGAAGAATAAACTTTGTTCAACCTAGTTCTTCCTTTACATTCCTTGAAGCCTAAGTGGTAGTTGATATGAGTCTCTTGGGTAGAATTGCTTAGCCATGTTGTTGGGATGTTGGGGAAGTGTCATATACATGTTTAGTGGACTATGCAATGGTGACGATGAACTTATTTTAGTAACATGAAACTCTATGACTTGGGCAAGGAGTTGATTTGATAATGGTGGTTCATGTGGTGGGCTTGTGGATACATTCCAAGAAAAGGTGTTAGGTTTTGTTGGTTATTTCCCCGTTGGATAGTGTTTGCCCAAGTGACACATATAAGGACCGGTTCGTGGAGCGACAACCCAAGAAATACCGTATCAAACACAAGGCCGATATGGGTAATGCTTAGCATATCAATTAGACACCTAGCTGACATTCGTTGGAGTACTAGGACATAATTGATGGACCATGCTTCATAGTTATTCTTCTGGCAACACACCATTGGCGTGTCTTAAGTGTTTCACGAACATGGCAATATGGAAATCACGACTCGCTGCAAAGTGTAAAACTATTATAACAGCCGTGTCCATGGTTATGGGAGATTTGGATCCTCACATGATTAGTTGGTCATAGTAATGGTTTGGCTATAGGTTGATGATGCGAGTGATGGTTGGATGGTTATGGTTTGTAAGGTGGTTAGCCTTGGGTAATATCTAGTTGATCGGGTTGTTGGTTTATATTCACTTAATAACTACTTAATGCTTTGGAATTACATTACTGTTTTCTTTACTCACACTTAAGCAAATATACCATGTGTTAGCCTATTCTTGTTGTAAGCCTACATATCATTATCTTTCCCACACTTGCTGAGTGCGTCATGTGCTCACACCTTCTATTTTCTCTATCCAATGCGACATGCGTGGTGCTGCTCAATGACTAAAAATGTTGAAGGTTATCAAGACGAGGTTGTGACGTTCTGGGCTCATGTCTCCCAATCGGTTACCTGTGGTGTTGTTAGGCACTAGTGCTTCTGTTTCACTGCAGATATCTATATAAAAGACAATACATATCAATTGATGTAAGTGTTTAATGTTTATTCTATAAAAAGTATTGCTTTTGTTACTTCACCTGTGACGTCCTTATGTGTGTTGAATATCCTGGGTATATCCAACCATGTTAGTTTTAGATATCAGTCCTCACATATTTATAGTAGTTATCCCTCATTAACATCTAGATCCCCACAACATGAGGATATTACTTTGATCAGTAAATTTGTGATTGTCACAATGACATATAGGTCATGAACTACTTGTCAGTGTATCGCAAATATAAGTTTATGATATTAAAATAATATATTATTTTGTAGGTGGCACATGTTAATACTTCAGTCAATCTTTTATATCATTTCATGTGAAGCTTTAATTCCTATCGCCTAATTTTTCTTCGAATGAAGTCCAGTTAATTATGTTCTCCTTGTCTAGCTCAACCAAGATCCCAGTTTATCATTCTATTGCTATTGTCTTTCCAATTTGGAGTTTATTTAGTGTTTATTCAATGTTGCTTTTGTTTGTTGATAGAATCCACAATTAGTCGATAACGCTTCAGATCTGTTCGAGGACTTCAAGACCAAGGTTTCGACAACACTAAGCAGTATTGGGTAAAAGGCAAGTGTACTTCTTGATCATATTGCTCCTATATTTTGAACTTTTTTGTTTTATAAAATTGCATGCATTGTTAATTTGATGGGAACTCTCCTATGTTACGGTTTCCCTAGTTTTTTCTTTACATTCCTTGAAGCCTAAGTGGTAGTTGATGTGAGTCTTTTGGATAGATTTCTTATCCATGCTGTCGGGATGTTGAGAAGTGTCATAACATAATTAATGGACATATACAATGGACATGATGAATTTGATATAGTACCATGGAACCCTAGGACTTGAGCAAAGAATGGTAGGATTATGATGGTAAGTGAATATGATGGTAAGTGTGGTAGGCTTGTGGATATGATTGAAGCAGGTAGGTTCTCTTGGTTAGGATGACCGTAACATCTGTTCTTTGGTTAGGATGATCGTAGCATCTGCTTTCTTTCTTTTTCCCCTCCCCCTTGCTTTTCAATGGTTATCTCTGTGTTGAGTAATCTTTTCCCAAGTGTCACGTATAAGGACTGGTTCGTGGAGCGACAACCCAAGAAATACCGTACCAAACCCGAGGTCGATATGGGTAAGGCTTAGCATATCAATTAGATGCCAGGCGGGTATTCCTTGGAGTACCAGGACCTAATTGATGGACCATGATGCGTAGTGATCTCCTGACGGCACACCACTGACGTGTGTTAAGTGTTTCGCGAACACGGCGACATGGATATCATGACTCATGGCTAAATATTGGGCAACCTCTGTAGGGTGTAAAAACTGTTATAGCAGATGTGCTCGCAGTTAAGGGATACTTGGATCCTCACATAATTAGATGGATTGGGTTATGATTATGGTTTTGGTTATGGTGGTGGAGTAGTTATGGTTTGGTGAAACTAGTGGTACAAGGTGGTGTTGGTTTACAGGATAGTCAACCTTGGGAGTTGGTTTGTGGTTGGATTAATTGGGTTACACTCACTTAATAACTGCTCAATGTTTTAAAGTTTAATTGTTTTCTTTACTCGTATTTATGCAAATATATCATGAGTTAGCTTATTTTTGTTATAAACATGCATATCATTATTTTCCTGTACATTTGCTGAGCGCGCCATGTGCTCACACTTTCTATTTTCTCTATCCCATGCGACATGCGTGGTGATGCTCAGTGAGTGAACATGTTGAATGTTATCAAGACAAGATTGTGATGTTCTAGGCACGTGTTTCCCGGTAGGTTGCATGAGTTGTTGTTGGGCACCAGTGCTTCTGTTCTGCTGTAGATGTCTACTTAGAAGACAATATATGTTAATTGATGTAAGAGTTAACATTTATTATATAAAAGTATTGCTTTTGTTACTGCACTTGTGATGTCCTTATGTGTTGAACATCCTGGGCACACATAAGCCATATCTGGTTTCGTCTGTTAAAAACAGGTGTGATAGAGGTGGTATCAGAGCCATACTGACCATAGGACGCAATGCTAGATAGAATGATTGTGCCATCAGGTCATATTTTAAAAGCTTATTTTGAAAATCCTATCCCCATGCTTTTCTACTCTCTCAGTTTCTCTCTCCACTTACCTACTTCAATCTATTAAGCAAAATAAAATTTCAGCACTCCCCCTTTCAAAACTTTTAGTTGTCAGACCATCCTAGTTACTTTGTTTGAGAAGGTTGCATTTGAAGATCTCACTTGACGCCTTTACCTCATATATAGATTTTGATGATGAAGTTGAAGACCCTTCACTACAAGGAAGAATGATCTACCACAACATTGAAGACATGAAGATCTACATCTGCGTCCCTCATTCCCCTCAACCTTGCTGACGACTCCACCTGTGGCATCCATCGCTGATGGGGTAGCGGGCTGCCTCAACCTCACCAATGACTCCACCTAAGACTTCTACCGTTGAGGGGGTAGCGGGCTACCTCAGCCTCGTTGTCTACTCTACCCCTGGCTTTCACCACCGAGAGCTCTGGATGGCTATGCCCCATCATCCCCCTCAACCTCGCTATTGACTCGACCTCTGGTATCCACCGCTAATGGCATATCAGGTGTCCTCAACCTCGCCAATGACTCCACCTCCGGCTTCCATCGCTGAGGGGGTAGTGGGCTGCCTCAACCTCGCCATCGACTCCGCCTTCGGCTTTTGCCATCAAGGGCTCCTGATGACTCTGCCTCTATCACGCCCCTTAGCTCTGCCGACAACTCCACCCCCGGCTTCGTCGTGATGCTCCGACTGGTCTAACCTCCGTCGAGCATCGTCACGGGATCCGGACCATGTCACCTCCATCAAACCTCATTGCCGCCGCTTGCGGCCATCACTAAGAGGTTTTACAAGGACGGGAAGCAGTTTAGGGTATGATAACACCTAGGTGGGGCTGGAGCTAGTTCTCTGTTAATCTGTTCACCCCTCGTAACCTCGGAGCCACAGATGAGGGGATACTGTTTGGGGAAAGCCCCAGCCTGGAGATATTTAGGTAGTGCACTATGGTATTACTATAGTTGTTATAGTATCTTAGCCACCACAAGGTATGTGAAGGGGTGAAGTGCCAAATGTACCCCTCTAGGCATATGATTGTAACATAATATCTTAGGGCAGGCTGGTAATTTCTCATGTCCCTTCTCTCTATAAATATGCCCTCCAAGGGCAAGAGAGGGACGACCCCAGTGGTTTTTTTCCCATTACACAAATGATATTTCTCTCGCTCTATCCTTTTCACTCATAGGCTCCGTCTCTAAGCTTGAGCCTCCTCTTATAAGTGGGGCACTGGCTGTATCTATTCGGGGCATGCTCTCGTGCCCCTACAGATGCAAAATAAGGAATATGTTTATTGAAAAATTATGTTTGTCATTGTATTGTGCATGCATCAAGTTGAGATATTATTTGCTTTTTAGTACTTGTGTGGTTGCATGTCAAATCGATGTTATTAAATACATATTGCAATAGCCAATTTTGAGTGGTAGAATCAGAAAGTGGGCATATGCTTTAATTGAATATGATTTGGCTTATGAACTGTTAAGTCTATGAAAGGACAAATTATCGATGATTTTATTGTTGATCATCGCATTGATAATGATATATCAGTTAGTGTTATTAGTGTGTGTCCATTGAAACTATATTTTGATGGCTCGACTTGTAGAGAAGGTCAAGGTGTTGGTATTTTTTTTTAGTTTCACCTACATGTGTTGTTTTTGAAACATTGGTTCATTTAGAATACTTTTGTACAAACAATCAAGCCGAGTATGAAGCTCTTTTTTTAGGTTTGCAAATTTTAGAGTCCATAGATGTGAAACATATAGAGGCATTTGGTGATTAATTATTAGTGGTGCAGCAGGTTTCTAAAGTTTTTCAATGCTTTCATTTGCCACTAAATAGCTATTTAGATAAATGTTTAGATATCATAACAATTTGGATTATTTCACCATCACTCACATATCTAGAGAAGAGAATATGAGGGCAAATGATTTAGCGCAGCAAGCATCCAGTTATAGAGTCAATAGACTTTGTATTAGAAAAACTGTTGTTGGCTTGTGCTAGTATCCATTTGTTCGAATAATAGGAGGAGAGTTCAGTTTTGCCCAAAAAAATTCAGATTTGCCTACTCCTAGTGATTGGAGAAAGTCAATGATGAGTATTTAGATAATCCTAGTTCATCAGTAGATAGAAAGATTAGGCTACAAGCTTTAAAATATGTGATATTGGATGGTGAATTATATCGTCGAACCATAGACGGGTTGCTTCTAAAATGTTTTGGTTCAGAGCAAAGTAAAATTGCTATAGGTGAAGTACATGAAGGTATTTGTGGTACGCATCAGTCGGCTCACAAAATGATGTGGTTGTTAAGGAGAGCTGGGTTTTATTGGCTGACTATGTTTGATGATTGTTCTAGATATTACAAACGATGTGAAGCATGCCAAAAGTTTGGTGATATAAAATTAGCTCCTGCTTCTATGTTGAATCCTATCATCAAACCATAGCCATTCCGAGGCTGGGCTTTGGATTTCATCGGCCAAATTCATCCTTTATCTTCCAAAGGTCACTACTTTGTTTTAGTTGCTACATGTTATTTTACAAAGTGGCCTAAGCCCGTTCCTTTGAAGAATATGACATATAAAGAGGTAATCAAATTTATTTTGGAACATATTATTTATAGATTCGGCATTTCGCAAACTTTAACTACCGATCAAGGGTCTTCTTTTATTTCCCATCAAGTGTGTGAGTTTGCCAAATCATTTAGAATTAATCTTCTCAATTCCTCACCATATTATGCTCAGGCCAATGGATAGGCTAAGTCAGCAATACAACCTTGATTAGGCTCATAAAGAAGAAAATAGAAGAACATCCAAAATGATGGCATGAGGTTTTCAGTGAAGCATTGTGGGCTCATCGTATATCTAAACATAGTGCTACTAAAGTTACTCCTTATGAGTTGGTGTATGGACAAGAAGCTGTTTTGCCCATTGAGGTAAATATTGATGCATTGAGAGTGGCACGAAAAAATGATTTGTCGACCGTAGATTATTATAATGCTATGGTAGATAGAATAGATGACCTCAATGATGAAAGGTTTAGAGCTTTGAGAGAAATTGAAAATGATAAATTAATGGTTGCTAGATCCTACAATAAGAAAGTAAAGGAAAAATAGTTTCAAGTAGGAGATTTAGTTTGGAAGATGATTTTACCTATCGGGTCTAAAGATAATAAGTTTGGATAGTAGTCTCCTATTTGGGAAGGTCCTTTTAAGGTTGCAGGAATCGTACTTGGAAATTCGTATATATTGCACTATTTACAAGGAGACAAGATGCCTCGAGCTATCAATGGGAATACTTGAAGAAATAATATCCGTACGACAAGATACTTGAGAAGAGAGGTAAGCATACCTGGCCGATGTAATTTGCCATCATCCTAAGATACATAGTTATACATGGCTGATGTATTTACTATCACCCTTAGAACATACACGTGCCTGATATATTGTTCATATCGTCCTAAGTCGTAGCTGATGGTGAATAATGAATTATTTCATGATTGTACTAAGAAAAAGTATTTTTGAGTGTGCAAGCTTTACCAAAAAACAGGGGCATGTGTTGATAGCAAAAAATAGCACGACCATACTTTTTTGTGCACACCGGATAGTCTGGTGCTTAAGGCCGTGTCATCACCAGACTATCTGGTGAGTAGAAGGGGATTTTTGTAGAAAACATGCTCTCTGTACAAATTGGTCTAACGAGTAATTCGGTGCAAATGCTGGACTATCCGGTGCTTGTAAGTTGATATTTGTCGAAAAACATGTTCTCTGCAAAAAAATATTCTCGTTGAGGGTTCCGGTGCAAACACTGGACTATCCGGTGCTTATAGCTTAAGTCACGTAGAGAGAATTGCTCTTTCCAAAAAAATAGTTTGGTGTGTTATAGAGGTAGCGATGAATCATCCGGTGAGTTCAATGCAAAACTTGTAGAGAAAATTGCTCTCTACAAGAATTAGTCCGGTGAGGCTTCCGGTGTCAACGTCGGATCATCCGATGCATGTATTTTAAAATTTTGCTGCAGGATTTGCTCTCTACAAATATTAGTCCTGCAATAGCCTCGGGTGAGCGTATTTCAAATGCTGGACTATCCAATGTATATTAGGAAAGAGTTCGGGGTCCAGCCGAGTTGAACTCACCGAATAGTCCAGTGATCAAAAGTTTGTTCTCACGGGACCACCTGATGTTCAGTTTGAGTCTGACTGGAGTTGGATTTGTAGATCTGTTCGGATTCTTTTCATATTTTTGGCCGAACAGAGCATGCATAGGGTTGGAATAGAGTATTACTTTGATTCCCTAGGACCAAGACCACGTCCCCCTTACAAATAGTTGAGGGTGGAGGCCGATTACAACAACAACTCAGTAAATCACAACTATTACATCTACTTTTTATTTTCTTCACTTTCTTGCATATTAGGGTAGTTTTAGAGTAGTTCCTTGTTGCTACTTTGAGTCCCCGCAATTTGGGTGGTAGTTCTTTATTGATTTTCTTGTAAATCATCCAACAGCGATCCTCAAGGTTGTCAGTTGAAATTCTTTGCTTGTTTGCTCGTAAACAAGTCACGTGTCGCTGCAAAAAGGGATAGTTATCTAGGACGAATTCGTGTTGCATGGGATTGCTAAATTCCATGCCAACACCAGGCTTGTTGTTGTATTGTAAACATAGGAAGGTCACCCCATGAACCAATCCTTAGATTTGAGCAAGACTGCCACTTTTCCAAACATACATCTCATCATACCACATGCTCAAATCCCTATACCATGTTTCTACAAAAAATTATTCCATCATGTTTTAACATTGTTGCACATGACCATTATCAAGTTCGTAGAGCATTTATCATGATCACCATCCAAAAGCAACGCTATACATCATCTACCCTTCCATAACCAAAATTATACTATGGCAACAAGGATGATAAAGGAAAACTAGGGTAAAGTCTAACTCTTGGGATTCCAAACAAATTATTAGCATGCACATTTGTAAAACAAAACATTTTAAAAACATGGATAAATATGATCAAGAACACAACTTTCCTTCACTCGACTCAGTTGGGTCTTTAGCGAAGTCTTGATCTTGAAGTCCTTCTAGCTCCTCCAGAACGTTGGCGTCTACTCATGAAAATAAGCGAAAATGGCAACACATAAACACCAAGATCCAAAAAGAATCAAATATGACACAACTAACATCATCACATACAAAATCACGCTTTTCTGGACAATTCGTTGAAGGAACGGGTCACCGAAACTATGGTTAACAAGTTATGATTTTCCCAAAGATAAAAACGATACTAAAAAGGTTATCTAAAAACAAAATTATGCTGCTAGGAATTTTTTTAGAATTATTCCAAAGTCGTCTATGATTTTTTGGCATTTTCTAGGATTTTTTTGGAATGTTCTAGCATTTATTTAAATTATGAAATTATTAAATAAAATTAAGTAAACCTATAAAAAATTATCAGAAATTAAATTCCTAATTATTATTATTATTTAGAATTATCTTTACACTGGAAACTATTTATTGCACAATATATAATAATTATGACATTATCAAAACAATTAAAAAGAAAAGATTACATGGCTACTGACTCAGCAGCTAATGCTGATGTGGCAAGCAGAGGTGGCACAGATGTGATGACTGGGATTATGGTGAACACGTAGTAGTCTCTAATTGGTGGCCGAAGGTGTAAGGCTTGTATCTAATCTGAGCCGATGAAACAAGATCAGATAGCTGGGGATTTGGGAAAAAGGTCAGTTGGCTGGTGGCAAGAACCGAGACATTAGAGGGGCTTGCCACAGCGGTGGTGTCACTGGAGTTCCACCAGAACGTCGCTCCGATGGGCTATGGTCAACGACAAGTGGCGGGATAGCATCAGGAGTAGATGAGGATCTTACCTTGGACAACCGTAGGGTTCAAGAGGTGACGAGGTAGCCTGGAGACTGCGTACAGCAGCGGTGATCTTTGGGTCTCGTTGGCGACGGCGCTCCGGTAGCCGGGAAGCAAGGGCAAGGCTAGGGCTGGACTTCAGAGGTGAGGGCGATGTTGTGGCATTGTGGCATGGAGGCAGCGAGTCGATGAGCTTGGCCAAGGAGCAGCAATGGCAGCTTGGTGTCAGACCTAGAGTGCTACGGAGTTGCCCCTGCGTCGGGGAAATGGGGAAAAGGTTTGGGGTGCTCTTGGGATGGCTTAGGGGCGGTTATATATAGGCGGGGAGGGCTAGAGAGTCCGGGAGGTAGGCGACTACGGTTATGGCTGCGGCGGCTAAATCCCAACTCGATTTCCCCGTTTAAGAATGTGGGCTTAGAGATAGGGCTTACAAAGGTTATGGGACTCTCAGGAATTAGATACAATTAGCTTCTAGATGGTTTCTCATTTGGATTGGGCATGGATTGATGGCTGGCTCGATCTCGTGTTGGAGGTGGACTCTAGCTTGAGGTGGGAGACCGGCATGACATGCGGGGCTTGCATGTCAGCGGCTTGGTGGGGAAGAGGGAAGGAAGGAGGTGCCTTCAATCTGAGGCACACGCAAGTTCAGCCTGGGCGGGGAGAGGGTGAGAGGCCAGCTCGGGCTGGCTTGACTGGGTGGGCCGGACGGTGGGGAGAAAAGGTAACAGGGAAAGAGAGATGGGCTTTGGCCTGGTAATCTAGAAGCTTTTCTTTCCTTTTACTATCTTTTCTATTTCCATTCTCTCCCACATATACTAGTATACACATGTATATATATAAAGCATATACACACTACATATATACTATTATATTGGCTCACATAGTCAACCATCAAATTAACAAACAAATCAATCAATCAAATATATACATATATATAGAAATCCTTTTATCAGAAAATAGCCCTCAAGGTATTTATGTATTTATACATATAGCACACATACTCACATATATGTGTATATGTAAAAAAGCACACATACACACTTAGGATTTTTATTTAGTTTTGCAAAACTCTTTTATCTTCTTTGAAAAAGATTTTTATTTTTCTTGGTTTTAAGAATTTGGGCAATTGCAGAAACTTGGGAGAGTCAATGGTGTCAGATCACATAGTAGAGAAAAAAAAACTACTTGTTGTGATCGCATTATACTCCTTTGGTATGTCAACATGAACTCTGATATGAATTTTCACTACAACAGAAATAGTCATCCGTGCTGTCCCATCAGTGTAGGTTATGATAGAACCGGCACTGATGAAGTATCAGCGCCGGTTTATAACTTCATGTGCTTGATCAATGATCAAGCCGGGTTTAACCGGCACTGATACTCAATATCAGTGTCGGCTCTTAGAACAAACCATCACTAATACTTCAGTGTCGGCTGGTAATCATGAGTCGACACTAATAATGAGTATCAGTGCTAGTTTGTATTACAAGCCGCCACTAATAAGTCTACTATCTATAAAATGCGTAGTTCTCTTCCCCAAGGTTCTTTGGTACCGACCACCCTTTTTTGCCCCTCTTTGAAGTTATATTTCTTGTACTATGTAAAGATACTATAGTTAATTTTCACTTTCTCCATATTTCACTGAAGCTCAAGTTTCAGCACTGAGATTTCAAAAGAATAATTCATTTCTTGAGCAGTTGTATGATAGTTATAGATGTAATTCGTATCTACAAAGAATATGCCTTAGTTATATTACGTAAAAAGCTTTAATTACCTAATATACAATAAATTACAAGCCTAAATATACAATAAATTAATTCTTGCAAAAAATAACGATCAAGTACTACACAAAATTATAGGTCTAATATAAACCCTAATATAAAATAAATTACAGACATAGATATACAACAAAATATTTTGTCAAAAAAGAAAAACAATATCAGTGCCGGTTCTAGGAAAAAAAACCAGCACTGATAGTTAGTCGGCTGGAGTTTAACATCTACACTAATAGTCCAACTATTAGTGCCGGCTGGGGTTTCAAAATCAGCAGTGATAGTCCAACTATCTGTGTTGGTTGGGTTAAACAACTGGCACTAATTCTAGTATCAGCGCTGATTATAGTCCACAGCTAGCACTAATACTCTATCCCTATATAAGTAGGACTTAACCGCAACTTATCCTTTCCTCCCTTGTGTGCCTACCGATTCCCGCTGTCTCACCAAAGCTGCCATCCCCAGAGCCGACGTCACCTACCTATCACCGTCCCCAGAGCCCCACCATCCTTATCCCCGTCATCGTCCCTAGAGCCAATGCCACCTCCCCATCATCGCCGTCCCCAGAGCCAATGTTGCTCCCCGCCATCCTCAACCTATCGCCATCTTCGGAGTCGATGCTTCTTCATCCCCGTTTTTGTCCCCAGAGCTGATGCCATCTCCCCGGAGCCGTTCCCGAAGCTGCCGCCGCCTCCCCATCCCCGGAGCCCTGTTGTCCCCTTGTTTAGGTAAAACTAAGCAAGTGTATTTGGTGGTAAATAAAAGTGTCCTACAGCAAAAATTGTTTTCGGTAACCTTAAAAGGACTTCTTAAATGATTCTTAGGGACAACTTTTGTACCAAAATGTAGTTACTTAGGTTTGATTTAGTAAAAAAAATGTGGTTGCTTTGTTGTGTAATCAGAAGGCAATTGATTGTTGAAGGAACTGATGATCTTTACATAACATCAGTTCAATTGTTTCCTTGGTTTGTTGAAGAACAAAAGCGAGAATTTTGGTTTGTTGAAGAACAAACATATTGCTGTGGGCTCAGTGGTTGTTACTTTGGTTGAATTGTGTTGGAAGGTTAGTCATGGCTGTGTTATTAGGATGGGCTGGTGAATTATTAGTTTTTTGTGCATGTCTATTTCTTCTTCAATTAATTTGTTGCTTCATTTCCATGCTGATTACTTAAGTTCAACTATGCTGGATGTAGGAGCATATACTGTCTATTTCATCTATAGCCTGGGTATCTTGAAGTTTGGTGAAACCTTAGAAATGTTGGTGGGAGTTTTAGCCATATTTCACTTCAAAAATTGACAGATTGTGATATGAAACTCCAAAACATCTCTTCAGGATAATGCCACCTCAAAACATATAGTGTACTTCACTAGCAACTTCATTAGCTCTTCCTTGGTTAGGGCCACAGCCAAGGGCCATCGGCAGCTTGTGCCCTAGGGCCGGCCTCCAGAGAAGTAAAATTTGTTGGTTTACATATGCCTTACTTTTTGTAAATGCCATGTGGATCTAGCAGGTATCGTGGATGCACTGAAGTAGCATCTACATCTCACCGCATGGTGCCCCCCCCCCCCCCGGCATCCTCTCGGCATATTCCTCTACGAACTCGACGCCCTGCCCTCCCCGATACCCTCAGGGATGATCAAAATGGTATACTCACATCTATTTTGGTTGGACAACTGATAATTGAAAAATGTGTAGTTGTTAAAGATATACATGTATTGATATAGATGATTCTTCCTCTACTTTGGTTAAATGGAATAACTGCTCACATAGAGGGTTGTACACAATATATTGTGAGTTTGTGACTAACACTATAGGTGATAGTGGTACAAGGAGGATATCAATTAGTTTTTAGATGTTGGCAAATGAAGTATCTATCAATATTGTTATCTCTGGCATCCAATCACCTGAGATCCATGTGGATAAAAAAAAACATGGTGGTAGCAGTTTTGTAAGAATTGAGGATCAAGTTGGACACATTTTACCTAACTACAGGTTAATTGAAAGTGCTTGAGCAGAATGTGGAGGATGTGAATTCAATTACTATCTGTCTATGACGGTTACATGAACTTGACATGGTTGGTGCTACAAATTTTAGTCTATAGTATTGTTTCATATATTATCAAATTTTCTCTTCATATTCACGCTCTTGGGCTATAGGATTTTTACTGGAACAACATGATGCATTTGGATGTTAGCTTGGGCTCACTCTTACATTATGTCATGGAGTAGCTAGGTTTCACAATGATTGGCTCGAAAGTCAAGAGAGTTCATGAAGGTAGGTATCAGACTTATGTGGAGTTCGGTGGAGGAGGTTTCGCTGTTTATGGAACTATGATGGATCTGCCCTTTCTTGCTCGAGATAGTACGCTCATTTATGCACTACACCATTTGGAAGAGATATATAGAGTTGATATCATAGATGTCAACTATAAAGACTATATGATTCGACGTGCAACATAGAATCAGGGATGAGTGCATTTGCAATGTGTTTAACCTATGATGTGAACTATGATAATATTTATGTGTGGATGTGGATGAACTATTTATGATCCATGTGTATATATCTTCATATGATGAATGTCTGCATATATTTGAATACAAATTTGAAATTGGATTTTGAATATTGTATTATTGAATTCACACTAGCCAGCAGAAGTATCAATGCTGGCTTGTCACACTAGCCGGCATTGATACTCAGACTATTAGTGCCGGTTCGTTCTTATGGGCTGGCACTAATAGTCTGAGCATCAGTGCCTGTTCTTTGTTTTATGGACTGGCACTGATACTCTTTATCAGTGTTGGTTCATAAATCAGCACTGATAGTCCATAACTATCAGTGTCGGTTGAAAAACTATCACTGATGGTATTTTTGAGCCGGCACTGATAACCATTTCTACAGTAGTGTTTGAGTCTTTGACCACTATATGATAAATGGTATACAGAAGATGATAAGATATTTTCAGATCCCTATAGCATGAAAACATTGTCATAACAAATTCAGTTGCACTACATATAGTAAATTGCTCTTCTTACATTAGTGCTCAAAGTTTTAGATATTTCTCTGCGCACTTCAGTTAAGGAAAGTGAGGGAGAAATTACAGTTGAACTGAAGGTGAGTCGATGATGTAACCATTGTAGGTACAACCCCGTCAGATGGTGACACGCATGCACAGCAAAGCCCTATGCTGCAATGAGACAAGTCAAGCACATGCGTGTAGATGGATGGAGACGACGATCAGTCGGTGCCAGATCAGCGAAGCGACGAACCAACGACTAATTGTCTGAGGGTGCGATGATGGGGGCAGGCAGTGGTGGTACATGTAAAACCTACACTTGCTGCATGCTTTGGTAGTTAGAAGCTTGGTAGCTATAAGCCTATAAGGTTGTACAAGTCAGCCATAGACAGCATTATAGATCATCCCTCTAACAGTCTATCTATAAAATGAGTGTTAGAGCATATTTGGTAGAGCAGCTCTAAGAATCTTGAAGTAGGTTATCCCTATCTCCAAAAATTTTTGGAGCTGAAGCTGTGGGTAGATTGTGAGTCTTTTATTTATTCATCTTGTTCTTATTTTGGACTGGAAATAGATATTTAAATCACTCTATTTTATCCTACAAACTCTAAATCCTACATGAATCTCGAAGCTGAAGCTCTACCAAATAAGGTCTTAGCCAAGCATGTTACACGGTCATGTAACATGCATGGACTTCCAATCGAAGGCAACAAATCAGCCCTACGCTTGAAGATTGACATGAAGGAAATCAAGGAGATTAGTTACCCTATTGAGCCTACCTATTTTTTGGCATGTAATTCCAACCAATTCAGTTGCCTCCTCTACTATACATTCATATACTGATCAATGAAAACACCAAGCGCAATATTACAATTGCCTTCATGGTATCAGTACACCACACACGATCCTCACCTCTCCTCTCCTGATGACTAGAGACAACATCATCGCTGCCACTACAGTGATCGACAAGGCAAAGGCGGACAAGGCCACACTCTAGGTGCCAGCTGTCAGGGTCTACAGCATCAAGCTTCTCGTCCCCATCACTCTTGACCTCCAAGCGGGAAACTGCTCACTGGTGTGGCCTATTCGAGGTCATTCCTCAGATGTACACCCTTGATGATCACATCCTCCAAGGTGCGCCTTCCACTCCAAGCTCACATTGGACATGTCTCGATGCCCTTGTCCGATCATGGATCTACGCAATCGTCTCCCTAAGCCTCCTCACCAAGGTGATGGACACCACCGCCAATGCGCACACTATCTAGTCACGCATTGAGAGTTTGTACCGTGATAACACAGAAATATGGGCCATCTACCTTGAGCAGGAATTCTATGAACTACAACAAGTGCCATGTCTGTCACCGATTATTGTGGCAATCAAAAGGCCCTCGCCGATGAGCTCCTCGCCATGGGCATGCCAATCCTCGATAAGTACCTCGTCCTCAACACTTTACTTGGACTGAGACAGCGCTTCACTCACATGTGCATGCTCATCTCCATGTGGGCCCTCTTCCCTCCTTCCCTGAGACCCGATCTGCCCTCCTTAATGAGGAACTCATGATCATCGTTGAGTTGTTGCCTCCATAGGTGTTCGTCACCTCCTCTTGTGGAAACTCCTCCAAGGCAACCTATCGTTGCACCAATACCACTAGTGGTGGTCATTCTCGTGTCTCCAACAACAATGGCCCTCGCCAAAATAGCAGAAACTCCAGCAACCGTTGCCGCACCAACAAAGGAGACAGCGGCAGACATCTTAGCAATAGTACCAACGACACCACCTGGCTTAAGTTTTGCTGTCTACTATGAATAGAAATATGACTTAAATTTTTCTGTCTACTGTTGTTAGCGAATAGCTAGTTGCAACATAAGTTATGACTAGGTCAGATGGCTATTCTTAATGCATGCTAGACTAAGGTATAACTTTAAGTTTTGATGTTTTACCTTTTCTAGTGAATAGCTAATTGCAGTAGAATGTTGTGTAAACGTTGAAAGTAAACAGCGATGCTGAACTTGAGGCGACAGTGGTGGGGCATACCAGGTGATCAGTAGGAGTTCGGGCACGTTCCCTCAGGCGCGCGCGGCTAGAGTTTTGCTGGGCAGGAGGGGCTCGCGCACATGCCTGGAGGGGGTCCACCAGTTTGGTCCTTACAAAACTGGGTCTCAACCACTCCTTGCTCCTAGGCCCACTAAAGGTCCTACTTCTGGCTCCTGAAAAATAGAGAAAGTTGTGCACGCATGCATGCATATATCACAAAAAGCAAGAGCTACACGCAAGCGCGGCGTTCGTGACCTAATGCCCTGCTCCTTTTATGTGTGAGGAAAAGAGTGCATGTCTGCTGAGCATTAAATGCACATGCTGCACTCAGACGCCTAGCACACATTGGCCAGTCGCTAGGTTTTTCAGCCTGCGATGGGCATGACCATGCACCAGTACTACCTTGTGAAGGATTTGCATGCAAAGAATAGGCACTAGCACGGTAACACGTACCTTGCAAAGGAATGCATGCAAAGAATATGTGCTGGTGGTCTAGCATGTCCTTATTATATTGATTATGCATGTAGCCAACCTGCCCCATGTGGCCTAGGATGCTAATTCGCATTGCTGCTCAAGGGTAGCAGGGGCAAGATAGCTCGTTCGAGCTCCTATGGCAACCAGCGCATCCTGAGGAGGCAGGTTTTCTTCATTGATGAGCATGGAAGGTGGCGGCTAGAGCGTGGCCTCTATCGAGGTGGGCGGCCAGAGCGGGGCCCTCGGTGAGAAGCTCAGCCCCCGACATAGAATATGGCTAGAGCACCTCCTCCAGCGAGTAGCTTGGATCCCAAAGAACATGCATGCATGGGGAAGCTAAGTGCAATGATGAAGGCTACCAAGAAACATACATTAGACTATCTAATGCATGAGCGCCCCGGGCAAGGATGTGAAGCTCTGGTGGGGAGCCTAACTCTGGGTGAGTGGCCTCCGAGTGAGGCCTCTGGCGGTAGCATGAAAGGCCTTCGAGGAGATGCACGGAAGGGTTTCAACCTTGTGAAGCTTGGCCTCTGATGGAGAGTCGGCCAAAGGGCAGCTCGGCCTCTAGCATAGATGCATGTAGTGCTGCCTAGCCTCCAGTGAGTACTCACGGCCTTCGGCGAGGTGGGTTAGAGCTCCAACTTTGGCATAGAGCTGACCAGAGCCGGAGGAAGCCTCTAGCATGGTAAGAGCTTGGAGGAGGTCTCTAGCATGGCAGCGAGCCGAAGGAGGCCCGATCACAGCCAGAGGCTTCGGAGTGGGTGTAGGTGATGCCGGAGTGGAGCAGACGGGGACTTCGGAGGCTAGTGTAGGCAATGTCGAAGTGGCATGACAGGAGGCATTGGAGCTGGTGTAGGCGATGTTGGAGTGGAAAGGCTGAAGGCTTTAGGGCTGGTGTAGGCGATGCTGGAGTGACACGACTAGAGGTATCAAAGCCGGTGTAGGCGATGCTGGAGTGGCACAGCTAGGGGCTTCGGTGTAGTCATGGCCAGTGACTCCAGAAGCTAGAGTAGGCATGGCATGGAGACTCCGGTGTAGTCACGGCCGAAGACTCCGGAGGCTAGAGTAGGCGTGGCTTGGAGGCTTTGGTGTAGTCATGACTAGAGACTCCGGAGGCTGGAGAGGCGTGGCTTGGAGGCTTCACTGTAATTGTGGCTAGAGACTCCAGAGACTGGAGTAGGCACGACTTGGAGGCTTCGGTGGCCGGAGATGGGCTCTGGCAATAGCGAGGCGGATGGACTCTGGCTGTAGAGCACAGTGGGTTCTAGAAGCTGGATGGAGCTCCAACCGTGAGGTGTTCCTCTCGTGTGTATTTAGTTTGTGAACTTCTGTGGTGTGAGCAGTCTTAGCTTTGTTCTCTATGTGCATGTGCTCTAGTGTGGTTGCGTTAAGTCTTAGTATTAGCTTCTCTTCAATGCTTGTGTGTGCTTCCTGAGAGCTTGTGGGCTCCCTGTTTGGTGCCTGACCCAACAGTGAGTGCGAAGGGCTCAAGTCGTGAGTGCGGAGGGCTCCAGTAGTGAGTGCAGAGGTGGTTTGGCAAGCGGAAGGGCTCTGGTGAGGCCGGAGCTCGTCGAGGTAGAAGTATGGAGAGGCTCTAGAGTATGGGGGAGGCTCCAGTCCAGCCAGGCTTCGACGTGGTGGCTGAGGGAGGCTCCTACTCAACGGCTTCGCGCGTGGAGGTGTGGAGAAGTGGATGCCATGGAGGCATCACCGAGCATGGACGTATCTCAGAGCGCCTGTCCTCCAGTGTGGTCTATGGAGACGGCATGGAGCGCTCGACCTCTAGACTAGCGCAACGGATAGGATGCTGACAAGACTCAAAAACATGTCAAAGCTAAGCACATGCTCGAGGTTGCCCTTGCCCAGTTGCATGCATTTCTTAGAATCTGTGTATGGTAGTACGACAACCCGTAGGACCTAGTGGCCACAGTAAAGGTACATTAAATGTTTTGACACGCTGACACAAGATAAGCTTTCTAGCGGTAAGAAAATGTGGGTACCACAAAAGTTAAGAGTTATCCTCCCATACTATCGACATACATGCTACTATCTCTTCTGCGTATAGTAAATAAAATATACTACTATTTCTTACACCATCAGAGTAAATATCCCTGGGTCATGGTGTGAACGCAAAAGCTTTTGTCAAGTGTTGCGGCACCATGCTCAAATGTGGATAGTGTATGCATCAGGTGGGATAGTATATTTTTTACTAGCTACCTCCTCTATCTCTACCACTACATGCATAGTGGAGCATTTAAATGAGTCTACTCCATTTTTCACCATTATCTTTCTAGCTTGGGCGCAGATCTTTGGTGTTAATAAATGAAGGTTTCCAATGCCCCAAAGCTAACAGTGACTAGGTGCAGTGGATGCTTGCCCAGAGAATAGCACGTAACAATAAAAATACTATCATGAGTACTAGCTAGTCCACTTAAAGGTCCAATTGACCACCGGATGACACTAGTAATGAATAGGGTATATCTAACTGTTGCACAATAAATGGGTGCATGCACTTACCTTGTGTCTGGAGGTTCGCATGGGTTTTACCTTTGCTTTTGCTCTCACATGGGTTAGCCTTTGCTTGAGGCCGGAGGGGCATGGGGAACCACACTTATACATGCTTTGCCTCTAGACAGTCTTCGGAGCGGCTCGTAGCACGCCATAGTCATCGTTCACGCTCGCCTGGGCCAATGCAAGTGTTGGTTCTTCACACGCAAGATGCCAATGGGGTTGTGCTCACAGAGTGCCACTTGCAGCTGCATCCCCTTTATCCCGGACGTGTTTGGAGGGGGCGGAGAGGCCATCGCTTTCTCTCCAGAGGATGGGCGAGGGCGTACACGGGCTCGCAGTTGCAAGTGTAGCTAAGTACGAGCTAGCGTGAGCGTACACATGTAGTTTTGGCCACAGCTCGCTCGCACAGAGGGCGTGGTCGTTGCGCATGCATCAATCCACGCCTACTCGCGTGGCGATGACACATCCGAGCTAGAGCTAGCCTGCACGCTGGCGCCTTGCTCACGGCACTTGGTGCTTTCTCTTGCTTTCTCCTTCCGGCAAAGATCTTTGTTCGCATCCCCACAAACGACACATTATTGGGGCACGAGAGCATGCCCCGAACAGATACGGCGAGAGCCACACTCATAAGAGGAGGCTCAATCTTGGAGACGAAGCCTATGAGTGGAACGGAGAGAGTGAGAGAAATATTGTTTGTGTAATAGGAAAAAACCACTGGGATCTTCGCTCTCCTACCCTTGGAGGGCATATTTATAGAGAGAAGGGGTAGGAAATTACCGGCCTACCCCTAAAATATTATATTACAATCATATGCCTAGAGGGGTACTTTTGGCACTTCACCCCTTCAAATACCACGTGGTGGCGAAGATACTATGATAGCTATAATAATATCACAGTGCATCGTCTAAATATCTCCAGGCAGGGGTATTCCCCTAATAAATCTCATATGGAGTCTCTTCCATAGACTTAGATGGAACCTTATTTAACGTGAAAACAACAATTTCTAGAGTGTATCCCAGAAAGATAATGGAAGATCAAATTGTCTCATCATACACCAAACATTTTCCAACAAAGTACAATTCGTCCATTTGGATACCCATTTGAAGAAGGCATGTTGTGCGGAGTCAACTGTGGAACAATTTCATATTGCTTTAGATGACCATAAAATCATAGCTCAAGTATTCATCTCCACGATCCAATCACTAGAATGTAATTATCTTGCATGTATGAGTTTGTACCTCATTCAGAAAGTCCTTGAACTTTTTGAAGGATTCAAATTTGCACCATGAACCACTTTTAGCTATATAGCTCCTGAGCCCACATATATTTGTATGTACAAGAGGTAATAACTCAGTTGCCTTTCTCCTAGACTGGTGAAAAGCAACTTAGTTATCTTGCCAAGTAAACAAGATTTGCATATGTCAAATGATTCAAAATAAAATGAATCTTGAAGACCATCTCTAAGGAGCTTCTCCATACATCTCTTATTCATATGACACAAGCAAAAATGCCAAATAAAAGTGGGGTCAATCAATGTAATAGATTCACATATCCTCAAAATCCATTCACCAATGGATCATGACTGGACCAAGATGCTAGAAAGCTAAACAACATTTGTCAAAAATCCTTTACATGCAAAGTAGTTTTTTTTTATGGTCATAGTCATGTTAAGATCAGAATAACAATTATTCCATTCAAAACTCTGAGGATAATAATGAAGCTATAGCGACAATCGGCCAACACAACAACCATTTGCTATATTGCCGATGCACATATCAACTTCATAACTTGCCAAAAACTCCAGCTTGATTCTAGTATCAACTACCCAAGAGTTACAAGACAAAATGGCAAGATCCAAGTCTATATCATTGGTATCTAGGTCAAGAAGTCATACTTCCCTTCCTTTTTCTTGAGAACTTCCAAGTAATCCCGGTTTCTCTTTGAACTATCATCATATTATTATGACTCTTTAAATGCTATGCCCCACTTTCTGAACATGTACACAAGCGAGGATTTCATGATCAAGTATCTTTTAGCCAAGCTTGGTTCTTGATGCGTGTTTGCCCAATCTTCTGAAAGGTAATATGATAAGTCGATTGGTGGAGTTTCGACGTTGATGATCCAAAGGCTACGAACAGAACAGATCGAGAACCCTTGCAACCACTACACCACTACTCCGTGGTTATCGACCGTGCCAAGACACAGTTGACCTCACCAAAAAGACTTTTTCCAGCAAGTGAATCAAGAATACAAGCAAGAACAGGTAGATACAATCTGAATATTGCTAATTACCAATGAAGTGCTCGAGTTGGGGTTCCACAAACCGAACAAACGGTGAAACTATATAAAACAGAATAATCTAAGAAAAATCCGACCCTAAACTACGACGGCTACTGTGTATATATAGGTGATGTGAGGAGGTCGACCTAGGGTTATATAACCATGAAAAGAGCCATGCACAACCTGGACTCCAACCTCGACACGATTACAAGACCCAACTAGGTCCAAAACGGTGGCATAACACCTTGTTTCTTTGACTTTAACTAAACTATAAGGAATATTCGGTCGAGCTCTTATCCATTGGAAAGGGCTCATCGTAAGCTTTCCAGAATGTCAAAGATTGCCTAAAATGAACTTCGTATGAGAGAGTTATGTCTGTTTTACTGACATGTTGTCCTGCGACTCGACCATGACCACGACCATAACTTCGACCACGACCATGACTAAAGCTTATCCTTGAGTCCGAGTAGACTTAGCATTCGAGGGGTGACATCCGGGTAAGGTTTTAGTGCTTCTCCCATGTTCCTAAGCAACAAAACAACACAAAACTTAGTAGTATTTTATTCTCTATGAATAAAATATGAATAATAAGGAATGAATTCGCAATGTGTGTATCCAAGGGAGCCATGGATGCATCAGTTCTCCACAAAGCAATATGCCCACCAATCATATTGAAGTCATATTCAATGTGAGGCAATGGACATAAAGTGAGTACTCATGGCATTTCTCATAAACTCCCTGAGTTACAACATAGCATCTTCGAGCTAGTTCATCAGGATAAGAACCTCTAGAACACATCCTTTGCATCATTAGGTGAGAATAATTCTCAATTCAATTCCAATTGCCACAATTTAATCCAAAGATTGTAAGGGGAACTACTTCCAAAATCTACAACAAAAATATAAGCAATGCTTCAACACTATGTTTGTGTGTATCCCCCAATAAATAATTTATCAGAAGATACTCCCATTGAATGTTTTAGAACTATTTCCCTTAACGCCATACAATGGGACAAGATCCATAATCAACTAGGTTCTAGTGAGTTTTGGCATCACTGCTAAAAACCTAGGTCACATAGGTAAGCAACACATTGCACATCACATCTTTATGTGACTCTTGTTTGTTTGGTGGCATTCAGTGCCCCAGCGCCCAACACCATGCCCCAAGCCCAAAACTGTTTTGATAGCTTGTTAAGTAAACCAGCATTATGTGTGTAGATATCCGATATCCACCCTAACTGGTTAAGAAAAATGATGGCATCTTGCTTTGGCAGACCTACCAAACAATGATCAAAACCTATGTAGGTGCAGCTATTGGAAGGACATCAATTACTCTTAATTTTACAGAGGGGAGCTATTCTATCATGGTAATCATATCCACCGCATATAAAATATGAAGGAATAGTATGACATAAACATAGATAAACATCACAGGTGGTTATATTCACAATGTGATCTTCATTGCCATAGTCCTGTTCTCTGGATCATCATGCTCCAAGTCTCCATGATAATGTGCTAGTCTATTACACCTAATAATACTAGACGAATTACATGAGAAAAAGAAGCATCACAAGTCAGCATGTGGGCCGTTATACAATAACATGATAGCCTTTGGCTGCAATTAACCATGACACGCAGGCCATGAAAATTACACACATGCATCACATACATAATAAGGCCATACCAGTCATAGCATTCTCTAGTTAAGCATAGAAACGAATTCTAATGTCGCGACATGAAAACATGTTATTATAATGATCTATGCGTATATGCTACGCAACGACGGTCCCTAGATTCTAAAATCGCTATAAAAATCTCATCAGATTGATCATATCAAGCCGATTATGAGTCCTTCACAATGCCTCAATTTCCACTAGATCAATCATATTGATCATCGTGTGAGGTTTTACAGAAACGACGACAACACACACAACCTTGATCTGCTATTCTTCCACCAACCATGCAGCAGTACACGCTGTTAGCCCCGATGGTTCCAGCTGGTAGGGGCAAGTTGCACGCGTAGCCAAGTGGAAGATCGAGCTAATCTTTTTGTCATATGGTTCCATTGACTCACGCCTCATCTAACCCCTATTTCACCAAACCTTGCATCGACCGATCCATCATATAAACCAATCACAAGAACAATAGTAGATCCAATCTATTACTATCACATATATGTGACCGACCCAAATCAAAAACTATGCATGTAGGCTATGATACCACTATTGGGGAAGGGATAGGCTACGCTAGACTAAAACAAAAAATTTCTACCACATTCACAAAGAAAACCATACAAGTAGGAGATCAAAGATAGTTACCACTTGATGCACAGTGCAGTGAAAGAAGAGTTAGAGTACACCGATCCAACATTGTGCGCGTCAAACTCCTCGAACAGCTTCTCGATCAAGTCCGCGACTAGCCCCACGTAGGTGGTCATGCTCCTCGACCAGCTTTGAGCAGTGTTGTTGTGATCCGCAACCACGAAAAGAAACCTCGACCACAAAGAGTAAGTAGTCGATCTCATCGACCACCTTGTCGACAAGGTACTCGCACTCCTTGAGCACCCCCAAGCAGGTACGTTGTGCTCCTTGACGACAGAGCACGACCAGCGTCATGATCAGAGAGCATGATCAGCACCGCAATCTTCATGCCGAAGAGATCAATGTTGCAGTAGTAGCAATGCCTCTACGGTACCCACACATACAGGGATGGAACACCGTACACCGGTGTGCTAGCACCGCATGCCCGGCTAGGATTTTGCAAGGAGTTTGGGAAGAGGTGGCAACTAGGGTTTTGGTGGCAAAATCAACTCACGAACCCACGGCTCCTGCCTCATCGTATATAGAGTACGCTAATTGGCCTTTAGTCACAAGCCCATCATGACTCTAAACCCTAATAGACATTCAATCATATTAAATCCCATTTGCAGATCCAATCTCCATAGACAATCACCTCTAGGGCATATTACCAACAATATCCCACTTGCACTAGAGTTAATTCATGCAAGTTTTAAATTCGATTCCTTTAAGTGTGTGACCCGTTAGGTTCATGTGTAAACAGCCGCTACCTGGAACCCTTTCCAAATTGCAAATCAACAGCGGTACCTAGCAGCACTTATTGGCTCCCAAACACACATAAAGATCATATCGGCTGAACCTTGATACACACATGCATCAATCTCTTTGCCACATGATACTAGTCAAGCACAAGGTGAGGTACGTGCCACCCTTGTGATAGGTTGACCATTCACTCGATCAAATAGTAGATTCATCATGATTAAACAGTTTCTCAATCCAACTACCTCAAGGGGCCAGAGATATCTCTCCCGTTATCAAGCAGGGGCAAATTCCATCTTGTCGCTCACACCCCATGACATGTTTCATGGCAATCCTGAAAACTACCTTTATGACTACCAAATTTTAGAATAGCGTTTGGTAGCCCCAATGTATGTCACTACACATTTTGGGAATACAAATGTTTTGTTTTAGAAACATGCATGCTAATTATATGTTGGGAATCCCATGAGTTAGGCCTTACCCTAGTTTTCCCTATCATCCTTATCACCATAGTATGGTTTTGGATTATAGAAGGGTAGATGAAGCTTAGCCTTACTTTAGGATGGAAGTCATGGTAATTGCTCCATGAAATTGATAATGGTCCTATGCAACAATTATAGAAATATGATGGAACAATTTTTGTTGCAACATGGCATAGGGATTTGAGTGGTATGATCGGTATGGAATGTACGGATGGGAATGTGGTAGTCGTGCTCAAGTCTAAGGACCAATTCGTGGGGTGAGTTTTCTGTGTTTATAGTACCACCACAAGCCTGTGTGGGACGGACTTAGCCAAGTAATTTGCTTTACTCTTAGCATAGTGTAGACCAAGCAGAAGAGAGGTGAATGAAAGGGATGTACTTCCTGGATCCATAAGGCGCAACAGGGGGCTTGCGTTTGTTAGGTGGAATCACGAGGTAGTGAAACCTTAGTGGATAGACATATGCTGAGAGGGGCATTATAAAGGCTTTGTATTAGATTCCTAGTGCACACCTCGGTAGTGTGTATTAGTTTTCCGTCGGCCCACGGATGCTCGACAAAATGTAAAGAAATGTCTTGTGGGTAGTGTACAACTTCTACAGAGTGTTAAAACTGATTAATCAGCCATGATCATGGTCACGAGCGGCATTGAAAACATACCATGATTAGAACTTAATGTTTTGGTTAGTTGGTCAACTATGGTGGGAGGATCATAGTTGAGGGTGGTCAATCATAGTGGTGAGAACTATGATTAGGGTGTTCAACCTTAGTGGATGGAATTGGGTTGAGGTGGTCAATTGGTTAAGTCAGGATGGATGGAATCTTGAAGTGGTTGTTATTCACTTAATTGGTTTAGCTTTTGGAGTGTTTTTACTTAAATGATGTTTATGCAAAAGAGTCATTTAGCCATATTCATGTTATAGCCTTCATATGCATACTATTTCCTTCACAACTTGCTGAGTACAACATGTGCTCACTCTTGCTATCACCGAACACTCAGTTGGCGATGGTATCGAGTACATTGAAGGTGTATCATTCTAAGATGTTTTTTATGTCTATAATGCATGTAGAAGAGTCATAAAGGATTAGAGTAGTTATAGTTCATGTAGTTTCGCTGCAGTTTATTTGGTTTTTCGACTCTCGAAGGTCATTTGAGTAAAACAGTTTAATTCAATTAATGTATGGATATTGTAATGGTTATGATCAATGAAGTCACTATGTGTTGAGATTGATTCCTGGGTTAGCCCATACAAGAGAATAGTTTGTTTCCTTAAACCAGTCTCGGCACTTGGTAGCTCAACCTATGTGAGGCCTAGGTGGGTCAAGGATCGTGACCGCTGCCATCCTGGAGCTATAGCCTAGGTGACTACTCCAACGTGGATTAGAGGTGGTGTTTACGCCATCGATACCACGGGATAAAAATCTCTTGTGCCGGGTTTGCTCTCTCTACCATCTTTACATTGCTGCATTTACATACATGCAATCTACCATTGTATGTTTACCTTCCTAAGTAGTTTGCTAGGATTGATTGTAGGTTGCAAACCTTTTTGAACTATAGAGTAGATAGACTAGATGAATCTAGAGCATATTTAGATAGAAATTGATATTGGTTTATCTTATGGAGTTCTTGGAGCTGTCGAGACTGGTTTAAGGAACAAACCAATCTCATCTGTGTGCTGAACCCAGGAATCAATCCCAACACATAGTGGCTTCATTGATGATAACCATTACAATATCTATTCCTTAATTGAATAAACTATCTTACACAAATGACCTTCAAGGGTCGAAGAATCAATTAAATTGCAGTGGAACTAAATGAACTACGATAACTCTAATCCTTTACGACTCTTCCACAAGCATGATCGACATAGAAAGCATCTTAGAATGATCCATCTTTAGCATACTCCTCAATACCTTCTCCAACTGAGTGTTTGGTAATAGTAAAAGTTAGTACATGTCGTACTCAACAAGTTGTGAAGGAAATAGTATGCACATGAAGGCTTTGACAAGAATATGGCTAAATGGCTCTAATCACAATTGACCAACTGACTAAAACATCAAGTTATAATCATGGTAGGTTTTCAATAACACTCGTGACAGTGAGCATGACTAAATATTCAGTTTTAACACTCTGCAGAGGTTGTACACTTTACCCACAAGACATTTCTTCCCATTTGCCGAGTATCCGTTGGCCGACGAAAAACTTTTACACACTTCTGAGGTGTGCACTAGGAACCCACTGCAAAGTCATTACAAAGTATCCACTAGTATGCATGTACCGGCTAAGGTTTCACCGCCATGGGAATCACTCCACTCTAGAGGCCCCCTCTTGCGCCATGGGTCCGGTAGTCACTTTCACAGATATCGTACCCGCCCACATCCACATGGTATATACAATACTAGCAAAACACTAATTAATAGGCTAGGTCTGTCCCATACCGGGTTTGTGATTGTACTATAAACACAGAAATGTCACCCTACAAACCGGTCCTTAGATTTGAGCAAGACTACCACATTTCCATCCGTACATCCCGTATCGGTCTCATCATACCACATGCTCAAATCTCTATGCCATGTTGTTACAAAAACTATTACATCGTATTTTATCATTGTTGTACAGGACCATTATCAAGTTCGTGGATCGTATTTTATCATTGTTGCATAACACCAAGATCCAAAAGAACCAAATAACACACAACAAACATCATCACATACAAGATCACACTTTTCCGAACAATCCAGTGAAAGAACGAGTCAAAAATAGAGCTACAATTAACAAATTATGATTTTCTAAAGATTAAAACAGGAATAAAAATATTAACTACATATGAATTATGTTGCTAGAAATTTTTGTAGAATTTTTCCAAAGCCATCTGTGATTTTCAAGGATTTTCTAGGATTTTTTGAAAGTTTCTAGCATTTATTTAAATTATAAAACTACTAAATAGAATTAAACAAACCTATTAAACATTATCAAAAACTAATTTCCTAATTATTGTTATTATATGGAATTATTTTTACATTGCAAATCTATTTATTACGTAATATACTAATTATGACATCAGCACAGAAGTAAAACAATTAAAAAAACAACACTGACTGGGCTGCTGACTCGGCTCTCTATGCTGAGGTAGCATGACACGTTGGACTCATGCGCCTACGTTGCTGCCACATCATCACTAACCGGGATTGTAAACCGAAGGGGTATGGGCTATCTAATCTCGGCCATTCATACAGAAGGAGCAGCGACGTTCCCACGGTGGTGCATGATCGAAAACTTTTTGGTGAGGCGTTCTGATGGTCCAACAACTCCGGCTAGCAGTGGAAAAGCATCTGGGACGCACGGGGAACTCACCTAGGGCATACGATGACGTCAGCGATGCTCCAGAGAGGTGGGCGACAACGTTGCGATGCTCCAGAGAGGCGAGTGATAATGTTGCATAGCTTGAAGCTCTGACTCTCGTCAGAATAGATCTCTGATCGACAATTTCACCTCATCTTGATGGGCAAAAGTTGTGGGATTCTCTAAGAAGGGCGTAGGGGTGTATATATATAGGCGGGTGGCTCCCCTATCTCTAATTCTACTCGGATTTGGAAAGAAGGGCAACAGCTAGTCCAAACGCGATTTTGTCGATTCAAATGAGCTCAGGCTCCTATCTCTTAGGCAAAAGCTCACATAAGCTCCCTAGATTCTTCCTCCTTTTACTCTATATCTTATCTCCAATGCAATCTCACAAATTTGATAGAGATATTTTGCGACTGGCAGACTCCTCGCAAGGGAGAGAAGGGATAACGGGATAGGCTGGATCAACGAGAAAGAGATCAGAAAAAAGATGGGCCGGGTTGTCGAGCTAGGCTGGGCCGAAACAGAGAGAAGAGAAGAGAGGAGAGATGGGCTTCGACCTATTTAACTAAAAAGCTTCTCTATTTCTTTTCCTATTTTCTCTCATGTATATACACAAGTATATTTGTACATACAGCATATATACCGCATATATATTATATATTGGCTCACAAAATCAATCAATCAATCAAGCAAACAAATAAACACATACACACACTTAGGATTATTTAGCTTTGCAAAACTCTTTTATTCCCTTTGAAAATAGTTTTTTAATTTTGGTGAATCTCGTCCCTAAGATTCGGGTTGATCTCGAAACAGGTGAGGGTGCTCTGCCTTTAGCTCTTCTTATTATTCCTAGGTTGCTTCATCTTCACTATGGTGACTCCACTTACTTTACCCATACATATGACTTTACTTTGACTTACGCACTCTGCCATTTCCATAATCTTAACCGGGTATTCCGAATAAGTCAAATCCTCTTGTGGGTCCACTTCTTTCGAGGGTAACTGTTCCTCTAGTACTCGCAAACATTTCTTTAGCTATGATATGTAAAACACATTGTGTATGTCTTCCAGCTGGGGTGGCAATTCTAATTGGTAGGCCACTTTTCCACGTTTAAAACTCACTTTAAACTATCCAATGTACCTAGGTGCCAACTTGCCTCTAACCTTAAAACAATGAAGTCCTCTTAGAGGCGAGACCTTGAGATACATATAATCCCCAACCTTGAGAGTTAACTCTTGGCGTCGGTTGTTCGCATAACTCTTCTGTCTGGATTGGGCTGTCTTTAACATTTCTCGCATTGCCTTGACTTGTTCCACTACTTCCTTGAGTATTTTTGGTCAAAACACTTGACCTTCTCCAGCCTCACTCCAATGTAGAGGCGTTTAGCACTTCGTTCCATATAATACCTCGAATGGGGTCATTTGTAAACTGGACTGATAACTTTTGTTATATGAAAACTCTATATATGGCAAGTTCTTGTCCCAATTTTGAAGAGGACGTGCCCGTAGTATATCTTAAAGTATATTGTTTATTCTTTCTATCTATCCATCTGTCTATGGGTGACATGTCGAGCTAAAATTCATCTTCGTGTCCAACAATTCTTGAAGTTGCTACGAAAATCTTGAAGTAAACTGGGTCCCTCGATCCAACACTATTCTCTTTGGAACTCATGTAAGCTCACAATCCTGGATATGTGCAATTCTGCTAACTTATTTCCTTTATAGGTCATTTTAATCGGAATGAAATGAGCTACCTTCATGAGACGATCCACAATGACCCATATTGAATCATAGCCTGACTGAGTACGAGGTAATCTGACTATAAAATCCATCCCAATTTCTTCCCACTTCCATTCTAGTATCTTCAGAGGTTGTAGCAATCCTGCTAGTTTCTGATGTTCTGCTTTCACAAACTGACATTCATCACACACTACCATGTACTCGGCTATTTCTCACTTCATACCAGGCCACTAATAACATTCATTCATATCCTGGTACATCTTGGTACTCTCTGGGTGAATAAAGTAAGCTGACTCATGAGCTTCTCTTAAGATTATCTCCTTAAGCCCTTTCTGGTCTGGTACACAGATGTGCTTGCCAAACCATACTATACCTTTTTTGTCCTCCGAGAATTTTGGGGCTTTTTCTGCTTTCATATTTTCTTTAATCTCTTTGATGTTTTCATCTAGAGTAGGTTCCACTTCCATAGTTACTGCCTCTAAATCGGCAACAAAACCTAGGTTAAGGCACTGGAATTATTCACACAAAGTTGGTTCAGCTTCTTGTAACATAGCCATGGTACTGTATACTTTTTGACTTAAAGCGTCTGCAACCATGTTTGCTTTTCCCAAGTGGTAATGGATTCCTACATCGTAATCCTTCATCAGTTCTAGCCTTCTTCGTTGTCTCATGTTAAGATATGTTGTTTGAATATATACTTGAAGCCCTTATGATTCTTATATATCTCACATATTTTCCCCATGAGATAATGTCTCCATATTTTAAAGACATGTACCACTGCCAATAATTCCAGGTCATGTTCTATGAGTCCTTAACTGTCTCCAAGCGTACGCTACCACTTGTCCTTCTTGCATCAAAACACATCCAAGACCTTGTCAAGATGCATCGCAGTGCATGTCGAAATTGTTTTGGATATCCAACGACACTAACACAGGGGCTATAATTAACTTTTTTTAAGCACATTGAAACTTGTTTCACAAGCGCTTGTCCATTCATACCTCTTTTCCTTCTTTAACAACTCTGTGAGCGGCTTGGCTATCCTCGAGAATCCTTCTACAAAATGGCGGTAATAGCCTACTAAACCAAGGAAACTTCTTACCTCCGTAACGCTGGTAGGTGATTTCCAATGTAGCACATCTTTCACCTTACTTGGGTCTACTGTGACTCCTCTAGCAGATAGTTTATGTCCAAGAAATGGCACCTCTATTAACCAAAACTCACACTTGCTAAGCTTAGCATATAGTTGATGCTCGCTAAGCTTTCCCAAGATTTTTCTTAAATGCTCTTCATGTTCTTATTCAATCTTTTAGTAAACCAATATATCATCAATAAACACCATAGCAAACTTATCCAGACACTCCATGAAAACCTTATTCATGAGGGTAAACTCACATAGTCCATACCGGGTGATGAATGATATCTTGGGTATATCCAATTTCCGAATCTATCTTTGAAAACACTCTAGCTCCAGAAAGTTGGTCAAACAGATCTTTGATCCTGGGTAAGGGATACTTATTCTTTGTTGTGACATCATTAAGTGCTCGATAGTATATGCACATCCTTTGGCTTCCATCTTTCTTTTACACATATAGTACAGGTTCTCCCCATGGTGGGAACTAGGGCGGATGTAACCCTTCTCTAGCAACTCTTGAATTTGCTTCTTTAATTCAGCTAAGTCATCAGCGAGCATCCGATAGGGTCTCTTAGCTATACGTGTAGATCCAGGCACAAGATCAATTACAAACTCAATGTCTCAGTTTGGTGCATACCTAGCAATTTATTCGGAAACACGTCTGGAAACTCACAGACTATCCATATTTGGTCCACTGTTGATCCTTCCAGGTGGTTCAACTTGCATTCCTCTGTTGATGGCGTGTTTGCCACAAACTTTATCTTGACGCCCTCTCCGTTTTCCAAGGTGACTGCCCTTTTGGGACACTCTATCACTCCTTTGAACTTTGCTAACCAATCCATTCAAGAATCACATCAATCCCATTTGATTGCAGGATGATGAGATTGGCTGGAAACTCTACCCCCCTTAATTTAAGGTTTAACTTAGGGCAGAGGAGACTAGCTCTCATTTCTCCACCAGGAGAGCTAATTAGCATCTTATGTTTCAAAGTTGTTACCGGTAAACTATGATTAGCCATGTAATTAGATGTAATGAACGAATGCGCGACTCCATAATCAAATAAAATAGATGCAGGGACTGAGTTAACAAAGAACATACCAAGTACGACATCAGGTGCGTCCTGAGCTTCTTCTGCAAAGACGTGGTTCACGTGTCCCTTCACATGGTTCTATTGGGCTCTGTTAGGTGGTGTATGTCTGATACTGATTGCGATTCTGAGTTGGTGCAGGTGTCTTCCCTGGTGTGTTAAAATTGAATGGGACCGTTGATTGGTTCTACCTCTTCTTAGGACACTGATTGGCATAGTGTCCATTCTCCTGACAGTTGAAACATGAGAGCCCAGTTGTAGCCTATGGGTTAGGGTTATTGGCTGAGGCATGTGTTTTGTAGTCGGTGTTGGAGCGAGGTTGCTGATACGCGGGACAAGGTGCTGCTATTTGAGGTCTAAACTGAATAGATGAATGTTGTTGTCCCTAGTGTGGCATGCACACATGGGCGAGAGTTACTGCCTGAGTGTTGTCCTTATGAGTCCATCCTTCTCTTACTATCTGTACCGAGCATACGATGTTTGCCTTCCAATACTAGTGCCTTGTCTACCAAATGTTGAAAATCCAGGTAATCATGGGTGCTTAACTGAGCTTGCATTCCATAAACCAACCCATCCAAGAATCGCTCTTGTTCTTCTTATCAGTGTCAACATCCTCTAGCGCATACCTTGAGAGTTGAGTGAACCTATTGACATACTCATTCACTAACATAGACCTTTGCTTCAGGTTGCAGAACTTCTTTTTCATCATAGCGAAAGTGCCTACCGGCACATGATGGCAACAAAAAGCTTCCTTGAACTCTGCCCAAGAGAGACTTGTGATCCTCATGGGCGTTGCAAAAAGCATCCTACCAGTCAACGGCAGGACCGGTGAGTTGATGTGCAGCATACAGAACCTTCTCATGATTATTATATTGGGCGATCAATAGTTTTGTCTCAATTGTCTTCAGCAAATCATCTGCAGCAAGCGGCTCAATGGTGTGAGAGAACATGGGTGGCTTGGTCCTCATGAATTCACCCAACTTGGACTAGTTGTGGTAGTGAGACTGTGGTGGTGGCTAAGTCTAAGTAGCATGTTGCATGTTGGTCATTGTCTGGATCATCCCTTGCAAGATCTGGGTTTGCATAACCATAAGTTGCTCCATGGTCATCGGAGGTGGTGGTGGAGGCGGGGTTTCTACGCAGTTGTCATTACTTCTGAGGTTGCTCCTGGTGTTGACATCTGGCAGAGTAGGGCATAGATAAGGGAAAAGTACAAGATTCTAAGAGGGAGTCTATGTTGTAGAGACCGGTATTATATTTATTAATATTATCAAACTCTACTTCTAAGATGTGGATGCAAACAGGATGCCTAATGACGATCCTGCAACTCACATCTGACACTCACAAGCAAAAAGATCCATAAGAACCAACAACTCCAAAATTACCTAAGAGACACTACTGATCGATCTCTATTATTCTAATTAGAGACTCCCTATTTGGTAGACATGGTGGGGTTGCAGGTTCTCCATTCGAGTCACCGCCTGGGTACTCTGATCCTGAGTTGGAGAGAGGTTCGAAGCGGGCTCTCTTGCTTGGGGTTGAAACTGGGGAGTGAAATAGCGCAAGTGGTGTCAGAGTATCATGTTGCCCTCTTTAGCTTCTAACGATGGTGAACCGCCTTCAGTTCTTGCATAGTGCTCTCATAGAGTCGATCCAGAGCGACGGTGAGTTGAAGCTGGATTTGGAGCGTGGCATTCTCTTTGTTGCAGTAGCATCAAACTCCAGTATCTGAGCTTGCATCACTGCGAATGGGGACATAGCGATATAGGGAATCCTTGGTTGTTGCTCCATAGTCTAGACACACGCGGTAGAGGGCTTGGCATGTAGCATCATGTATGCCTTCTTCAAAACTGGACCTCTTTTTCTTCGTGTGTAGGTGCGTGCAACTCTGAATTCTCCCTTGTGTGCATGACATAAATAGACGAAGGCAGTGACAGACCATTCCATGTTGTTGGCTTGCCTTGTCCCTTCATACACCGGCTTCTTTTGGTGTCCCATCTCAGTAAGTAAGGCCTATAGCATCCTTGGTAAAATCCCTTGGCGTATTCTGTTGGAATGGCGAACTTCATTGAGATCTAACCCCATTTGTAGGTTTGAGAATAAGGGGGAGAGGGTAAGTAAATCATACTAGAAGAGAGGAAGGTAAGGGGTCTTTGAGCAAACTTTTATTCTTTCCATAAATTCGTCTTTTTAGGGTTGACCGGGCTATCTAAGGCTGCATTCTAGGTCAATATTGCTCTAGTACCACCTCTGTCGAGACCGGTTTAAGGAATAAACCAATCTCATCTATATGTAGAGCCTAGGAATCAATCCGAACACATAATGGCTTCATTGATGATAATCATTACAATATACATACCTTAATTAAATAAACTGTCTTACACAAGTGACCTTCAAGGGTCGAAGAACCAATTAAACTGCAATGGAACTAAATGAACTACGATAACTCTTATCCTTTATGACTCTTCCACATGCATGATCGACATAGAAAACATCTTAGAATGATCCATCTTCATCGTACTCCTCGATACCTTCTACAACTGAGTGTTTGATGATAGCAGGAGTAAGCACATGTTGTACTCAGCAAGTTGTGAAGGAAATAGTATGCATATGAAGGCTTTAACAAAAATATGGCTAGCTCTTTTGCATAAACATCATTTAAGTAAAAGCATTTGAAAAGTGATAACAGTTAAGTGAATAACTTTAAACAACAAACCACCTCAAGATTCCATACATCTTGATTTGACCAACAACTAACCACCTCAACCAAAGTTCCATCCACTAAGGTTGAATACCTCAACTATGATCTCACCATCACAGTTCACCAACTAACTAAAACATCAAGTTCTAATCATGGTAGATTTTCAATGCCTCTCGTAACCATAAGCACGGCTGAATATTCAGTTTTAACACACAAAAGACATTTCTTCCCATTTGTCGAGTATCTGTTGGGCAACGAAAAACTCTTACACACTTCCAAGGTGTGTACTAGGAATTCACTACAAAGCCATTACAAAGAATCCACTAGTATGCGTGTACCCGCTAAGGTTTCACAGCCATGGGAATCACTCCACTCCAGAGGCCCCCTCTTGTGCCATGGGTTCGAAAATCACTTCCGCAGACATCGCATCCACTCACATCCACATGGTACACGCAATACTAGCGAACCACTAATTAATATGCTAGGCATGTCCCATACTGGGCTTATGGTTGTACTATAAACACAGAAAGGTCACCCCATGAATCAGTCATTAGATTTGAACAAGACTACCACATTCCCATCTGTACATCCCATATTGGTATCATCATACCACAAGCTCAGATCCCTATGCAATGTTGCTATAAAAATTATTCCATCATATTTTATCATTGTTGCATAGGATCATTATCGAGTTCATGGAATAATTATCATAATTACCATCCCAAAGCAAAGCTAAGCATCATCTACCTTTCCATAAACCAAAATCGTAACTATAGTTACAAGGATGATAAGGGAAAACTATGGTAAAACCTAACTCTTGGGTTTCTCAACAAAATTATTAGCATGCATGTTTGTAAAACAAAACATTTAAAAATTGGGATCAATATGATTAAGAACACAACTTGCCTTCCCTGAACTCAGTTGGGTCTTCGAAATTCTAATCTTGCAGACCTTCTAGCTCCTCCGGAACTTTGGCGTCTATCCGCGACATATGTGGAAAATAAAAACACTTAAACACCAAGATCCAAAAGAACCACATAACACAAAAACATCATCACATACAAGATCACACTTTTTTGAACAATCCAGTGAAAGAATAGGTGAAAACAGAACTACGGTTAACAAGTTATAATTTTCTAAAGATTAAAACATGACTAAAAATATTAACTACAGATGAGATTATGTCACGTCCCAAAATCCGTAATTACGTGTTTAATATTAAACATGCATCAATAGCTTCATATTTGAATATGGATCGCTTCCGATCGCCAGATTGAAATATGAATTGCGAATAAAGGATCAGATGCTCCTGGGGATTGTAATCGTGATAAAAAAAATTCTTGAGTTTTTAGCACACTAGCGCACCTCACTTTAGATTAATGAGGTGGGAGAAGGGAATTTGAGAGAGATAAAAGAATTAGAAGCAAAATTGGAATTGATCACTTACATGTGGGCCCTTTAGAGTGGAAAAGATCTCCCTCTCTTTCTCTAAGGGCAACAGCCCCTCTCTCTCTCTTTCCCTCCCACACGTGCTCCACTCCCTCATCCAACCGGCCAACACAAGTGAGAGGCAAAAGTGAAGTTGTCCTCTCTCTCTCTCTCTCTCACTCTCTCTCAAGTTCTCCCTCTTTCCCTTTGGTTTCCCGCCTAAAGAAGCGAAGCCGAGGTACGTGTGTGGTACCTACGCGACCACACTCTCAAGGGTTACTCATCCATCCAATTTGTTTTCGCCTCCCCGAAAGATTCGAGGCGGTTTTGATCTCTTTTGGTTTTTAGGTTAAAACTTTGGAGCTCTGGCTATTCTTCTCCGTCCCGAGCTTTCCGCTTCTTTCCGAAGGTCACCAAGTGGGGCAAAAGCACCTTGGGTGAGTCTACTAGGCATCCATAGTGTGTGTTCGCATTTCGGTGGGACTCTCTAAACTCTCCCAAACGTATCCCCAAACGTATCCCCCATTTTACCCCTAATAGGGGAAGTTCTGGAAAGTCCGGAACCTCCGGACAATTTTTCGGAGGTTCCGCAGTGCGGAATGTATGTGAAAATGTGCGGAAATCTGGAAAAATGCGGACGTTCCGCAGAATTTTGTGGAGGTTCCGTAATTACTATTTATCAAGCAAGCTGAGGCTTGTAAAATTCATAATTAATTAATCCGAACTCCAAATGACTTGAGACCAGTTGTGTTAGTTTTGTATGAGTGTGAACTCTGTGTTAAAAGTGTTGGAACTCCATAAAATACTTTTGATAATTGATGAGTTAATTAAATGTGTTACCGCTTGTTTAAATCACCGATAATCAATACCATCTCCGAAAATTATGAAACCACTTGTACAATTCATGTTTTGCACATCTTATGGCATGCATTGTTGCATTTCATCCATACTTATGGCATTGCATGCGTTATATTTTTTAGAGAACGCCGATCCGACGATCCCCGAGGCCGAGTTCGATCCCGACGCGCCCCAGCTTTCTGATCCAGAGCAGCAAGGCAAGCAACTAACATATTTCACCCATGTCAAATTTGGAAGTCTCAATTGATGAATATGCTTATGTATGTATGCATGTGTCGGGTACCCTTGGGTAGAACCTATGCCGATTGCATCTTTCTATCTTGGTCAATTGTTCAAGTAATTTCCTTGTAGCCTAAAGATGGTGTTATGTCTAGGTACGAGGACGATATACATGCTTAGCAATGCTTAGGTCTTTCGGTAGAAGTCGAACGACGGTGGTTTCCATTGATTACAAATACATGCTGATGGTGAGATGCTTGGTGAGTAGTGAGTATGAGACGAGATGTGGGCGGTTTTAGGGGTGTCGTCTGCCTCGGAGGAAAGTCCCGGGGGCAGGTCGGGAGAGGAAACCCGAGCACTATAGACCGCTTGCATCATTTAAGGTCGTCCGTCAGTACCGATGGCTTTAACACTTACCTTACTCACCACATGCCGATCTAATGGTAAGGCAAGCCGAATACCTTCGCAGTTGTGGCTTTGTGGGCGTGAACATCGACGGTGTGAGCGGACGGGCATGTAAGCGGTACTAGTTTGCTCTGGGAGTAGTTCTAGTATCGCCGTGCCGAGCGATGCATGCCCCACACGGTTGGGGCTGGTTGAGAAAGGTTGTCACGGGTACCCTCTTGTGTGCACTTTAGCGGGTGGCACAAGTCATATGGTCCTCGTGTCGTGTGAGTCCAGGAGTATTCCCCTACAGGGTGTATAAATAGTTTGAACTACCACGCTTTCGGTCATGAGCATACTATTGTTTCATCCGTATCGGTCGTAGAGGTTCGTTGTGTATTTGTGGTTCGGGTTTGTGGTAGTGGTATGGACATGGTGGCTATGTGGGAGTGGTCAGAGTTGGTACTTGTTATACTTTTGATACACATGTTGATTACATTTACTTATGTTCAGTTGGTGGTGCAGAGTAGTTTCATATATGTTGGTTAAGTTAGTTGCACACAAATATGTCTAGGTTGCTTACCGCTTTAATTCACTTAACTGCATGTTTAATCCTTGCTACTAGCTAATGCATGATCCTTGGAGTCGAGCTATGTATATGTGATCTATATTGTGTAAGACTTGCGAGTACCTTCGTACCTAGGGTGCTACCCTTAAGTTGATGCAGGTTTAGAGGTCGGTGAGGAAGAGACGGTGTTCGACTACTTTGTGCCTGCCGATCAGGGTGGCGGGTAGAAGTAGCACACTCTACTCTGCACTCAGTGTTTTGGTATGGATCCTAAGGGCATGCGGCTCCATATCCTTTTATTCTATAGTTTTCTTCCGCTGCGTAGTGGTTGTTTCCTTTTGATGTAAATTGTGAAAACAACTGCATGTTTAAAGACTTGTAATATAATATTTAATTACTCGCTCTTTCTTAAGCTTTGTTGTGGTGCTATATGTTGGTAAGGCATGTGTTCCGATCCTAGGCACAAAACACGTGTCGGGACTACCGGAGCGGTATTCTGATTCATCGTTGAAGTCATAATTAAGTAAATGATCGACTTAGTGATTAATTAGAATACTGTTTGAATGGTTTCTCACAGATTATGTTGCTAGAATTTTTTTAAAATTTTTCCAAAGCCATTCATGATTATTTTGGATTTTCTAGGATTTTTCAAGAATTTTCTAGAATTTTATTTGTATTATAAAACTATTATAGAATTAATAAACTTATAAAACATTATTAAACATTATCAAAAATTAATTTCCTAATTATTATTATTTGGAATTATGTTTACATGAGAATCTATTTATTGCGCAATATACACTAATTATGATGTCAGCACATAATTAAAACAATTAAAAAGAATAAGCAATGCTGACTGGGCTACTGAGTCAGCTCTCTGTATTGAGGTAGTGCCACACATTGGACTCATGCGCCTGTGTGGCTGCCATGTCATCGCTAACTGGGATTGTAAACCGAAGGGGTATGGGATATCTAATCTTGGCCGTTCATCTAGATCGGATAGCTCACATGCTCTGGCGCTTGGCTCTGGTGAAACACAGGGAGTGGCATTCCCGTGGTCCAACAACTCCAGCGAGTGGCAAAAGAGCATCTAGGAAGCACGGGGAACTCACCTAGGGTACACGTCAGCGTCGACGATGCTCCAAAGAGACGGGACGACGTTGCGCAGCTTGAAGCTTCGGCTCTCATCGAAATAGGGCTCCGATGGATGATTTCGCCTTGGCTTGATGGGCAAAAGTTATGAGATGCTCTGAGGAGAGCGTAGGGGCACATATATATAGGCGGGTGGCTCCTCTATCTCTAATTCTACTTGGATTCGAAAAGAGAGGCGATGGCGGGTCCAAATGCAATTCCGGTGATTCAAACAAGCTCGGGCTCCTATGTCTTAGGAAAAAGCTCGCTTAAGCTCCCTGGATTCTTCCTCATTATACTCCGTAGCTTACCTCCAACGCAATCTCACGAATTTAATTGAGATACCGTGCAGCTGGTGGACTCCTCGCGAGTTCTTCACAGGTTTGGCTCGTGCTTCGACAAAACCGACGTGGGCTTGAGGTTCTGGAAGTCATGACAAGTTTCTTTTTGTAGTTGGCGTTTGCTCTCCGTCTTGGACACAGCGAAGTCTAAACGGTGGTGGCCGGCTACTACTGCTTTGCTGCCGAGCGAAGAAGAGAAGGAGAGAAGGGATAGCGGGCTGGACTAGATCAACGAGAAAGAGAGGAGAAAAGAGATGGGATGGGTTGTCGAACTAGGCTGGGTCCAAACAAAGAGAAGAGAAGAGAGGAGAGATGGGCTTCGGCCTATTTAACTCAAAAAGCTTCTCTATTTCTTTTCCTATTTTCTCACATATATATACACATTTATATTTATATATACAATGTATATACCGCATATATATTATACATTAGCTCACAAAATCAGTCAATCAAGCAAGCAAACAAATAAACACATACACACACTTAGGATTATTTAGTTTTGTAAAACTCTTTTATTCCATTTGAAAAAGTTTTTTTTTAATTTTCTTTGTTTTGAGAATTTGGCCTATTACAGGAGCCAATTAGTTTTAAATGTCCTAATTCATCCTCCCCCCCCCCCCCCCTCTTAGGACGTCAGATCCCTACAGCGTAGATATTGTGCAGCGGCCAGCAACAATAGTTGGCACCTTGCCATGCAATAAGAGTTCAATGCCTTGCGTGCCAACAATACATGGTAGTTTGTTCTGTGCCCGGCCAATGATAACATTATTTCAAGTAAATGGATTTTTCGGCATAAGTTGAAACCTGATGGCTCCTTGGATCGATACAAGGCTTGGTGCGTACTTTGGGGCTTCTCTCAGCACCCTGGTGTTGACTCCGGTGAAACCTTCTCTCCAGTTGTCAAACCAGCCACCATGCGCATTGTCCTCACCCTTGCGCTTTCCAACGGCTGTCCCATTCATTAACTCGACATCAACAGTGCATTCCTTATTGGGACTCGTGCTGAGGTCGTCTACTATCAACAACTATCAGGCTTCGTCGAAAACACACGCTTGACGCATGTCTGCCACCTCAACTGGTTGCTCTATGGCCTCAAGTAGACCCCACACGCCTGGTTCAACTGTATTGCTAGCTTCCTCGTGTCTTTGGGCTTCATCGCCTAAGGCTGATCTGTGGTTGTTCATCTACTGGCGTAGCTCTGACATGGCGTACTTGCATCTATACATCGACGACATCATCTTGATAGCCTCAACAATCATGCTTCTTCGCTGGGTGATCAACTCCTTTTGCCAAGAGTTCTCCCTCGAGGACATGGGCGATCTCCACTACTTGCTTGGTGTCTCTGTCCAACGCAACGGCACCAGTTTCTTCCTCTCACAACGTCAATACACTTAGGATATACTGGCTTGTGCAGGCATGCGTAGCTGCAAACCTTGCATTACACTGGTCGACACCTGCACCAAGTATTCATCCACCGACCCTCCAGTCGCCTACACCACTAACTATAGGAGCATCGCAGGCACACTATAGTACCTCACATTCATGCGACCTAACATCGTGTACACAGTACAGGCCTACCTTTACATGCATGATCCTCATGAACTGCATACCAATCTCATCAAGCGGATTCTTTGCTATCTCAAGGGCACCATTGACCATGGCCTATAGCTCCATCGCACCTCATTGGCATCTCTCACCGCCTACACAGATGCCAACTGGGCTGGCTAGCCTGACACAAGAAGATCTACATCATGTTATGCAGTCTTCCCTGGCGACAATCTTATCTCCTGGTCATCCAAATGACAACAGACAGTCTCCTGCTCTAGTGCTAAAGCAGAGTACCGCTTTGTCGCCAATCCCATTGCCGAGTCCTGCTAGCTTTTTCAACTCCTCATGGAACTACATCAGCCTCTTCAGCACAGGATGGTTGTCTTTTGTGAAAACATTAGTGCAATCTATCTCTCAATGAATCCTGTCCAGCATCAATGGACGAAGCATGTTGAGATTGATCTTCACTTTGTCTTGGACCATGTCGCACTCAGAGAAGTCTGTGTCCTTCACGTCCCGAAATCTTCCCAGTATGCTGATGTTTTTACCAAGGGGTTGTTGACTGCCATCTTCAAGAAGTTTTGTTCTAGTTTGCACATCCGCCCTGCTCCCATTCCAACTGAAGGGGTGCTAGAAAAGCACGTTACATGTTCACTTAACCTGCATGGACTTCGAATCGAAGGCAACAAACTAGCCTTGAGCCTAGAGATTGACATGGACAAAATCAAGGAGATTAGTTTCCCTATTTAGCCTACCTATTTTTTGGCATGTAATCCCAACCAATTTGGTTGCCTCTTGTACTATATATCCATATGCCGATCAATGGAAACGCGAAGCGCAATATTACAATTGCTTTCAATGAGTTCCAAAGTTAATGTGGGACTCGTATGTCAGAGTTTTTTAATCACAAATGGACCTATCTACCTCTCTCTCTCTTTTCCTCCATCCACCTCACATCCTCTCTTCTTTCTCTCCATTGTCCACTCGGCACAGCGGCTCCCCATCCCCTATCAGCGCTGCCCTCTCTTCGTCCCCATCGCTCCCCTGACTTCGTGACTCCCTATTCTAGTGTCTCAACTGCACTCTCCCTCTTCCTGTGCCAATTCTGCTAGCTCCTGGTGTCGCATGTCTCTCTTCCCTCCCCTCACGCACCGCCCATCACATCATCTCTACCTCCCACCAAATCCTATCAGGTGCATAACGACCTCAGGATGCCTGCAGGGCACACAAACTCTGTTTAACTTTTGTCACATCCTCATAGCGGTATCTAGTGACTCATGCCGTTCCACCAGATCACCGTGTCTGGTGATGTTCGCGTGGTCATTGTTAACCTCATGTTCTAGCAGCCTTAGCCGCAAGAGGTGAAGCACACATCAAGGAAACACACAAACTATGGAGGTGAAAGAGAAGGCAGAGAGAGGAGAGAAGATATCGTATGTGGGTGGGTCCGCGCATGTTGGGACAAACGCTAGTTATTAGAAGGAAATTCTATAAGACCCGGTCTCACAGAAAGATTCCCTCTTGTGCATGCCACGTGTCTCTCTCCTTCCTCTCAGTTGCATGTGCCAGCTATTGGATCAGGAAAGGACGGCATGGATCAGGGTCTCGTAGGGGTCGTTTGGTGAAGGGTCTCATAAAATTTCCTTCCCTAGTTATTAGCTAATGAGGTGTTAGCTATTCTCTCTCCTGACTCCTCTCTCCCAATGAGAAGCCATATTGAGATGTGCTATGACTCAAGCTTTTGTGATGAGTAAATGACAAGTTTGGTTTGAAATTAAGTTGAAATACAGGAGTTTGGGGATTGCAAGAGTATGTCTATTTGTTACAATGCATGATTATTATTTGTGACTAATTAGAGTTGGTGAAGGTGATGGAGATTGTTGGAGAAAAAAAAAGGGTTTTCTTGTCTTATGATGTGTAGATCAATGAAGTCAACTTGGTGATCAACAACGAGAAGACTAGAACTAAGCGGGAGGCTTGGGGCCGGATGGTCGGGATGCTGGGTGAAGTCAAAGAAGCACAAGGAGATCGATATTGACCAAGTCAAGGTGAGCGGGATGCCGGTGCGAGTAACAAGAGGGTCCGAGGAGCGGGGATGGGGGAAACTTGTCGGTGGTAAGGATCGTGGGACGAGGAGACACATGTTGACATAAAAAGACTTGCTTAGGATGTAAGCAAGTGGCTAGAAGTTATGCTTTGAGAATCGTGCAAACTGGTTTCATAGTTTGGCATCAAAACCATGGGAATTATGGATGTGCACATGTCACCATCGTGAAGCTTACGTCAAGATAAAGCAAAGTAATGAAGACATTGAGAGTGTTGGATCGAAAGAAAATGAGTTGGATGGTTTTTCCCTTAAGGGGTAGGTAGAGCATGTAACAGAGTGAGGGCATTTTGAGGATGTTTCAAATACTATTAGAGAGGGGTTTGGTGCTTATGCCCATCATGGGGTTACAATTTCACTTTCTAGTTAGGGTTTAATTGCTAAGGAGGGCTTAGAGAGAAAGGGAGAAGAAGAGAGGTAGTTTAAATCTAATCTTTCTTATTCTTCCATAAGAGAGGGAAGAGAGAGCGGTATCCTAGTAAGTTACTTATTTATTCAACTTTCTTATAACTTAAATGAGTTTTTTAAGTAATTCCATGCTCCTCTCCTTCCCCACTTCTTCTCTTTGTGTTGGATGAGAAACCGATGCTTTCCCCGCTTTTTGAACTGCAATTTTTGATGAGTTTTTGTGAGTCTCTAAGGTTCTAAAACATGTGAGAACACCTCTTGAATGATCTCAGATCAATCCATCTCACCAGCACCGCAAATTTAGAGTTCTTGCACTTGTTCACGTCCCTCCCTTTTTCCCCAAAAGAAATGAACACTTGTTCACGTCCCTCCCTTTTTCCCCAAAAGAAATGAACTTTGCCATGATTGTCTTGATCCTTTGAGATGGATCATTTTTGTGGTGATTCCCTATGTCTAGATGTACTTCTAGTTCTAATTTCATTGGATTTAGAGGTCGTTTGATTGGATTTCATATTTTAGATCTCGTTGGCTTGAGTGCTGATATTTGCACAGTCCCAAGAGTCAGACTCCCTGGATTTGAGGTAAGACTGCCAGAACAGGCGTCAGAACACCAACGAGACAGAGTTTTCAAATTTCTCTATTCTCCTTGTAGTTAGACTGTCAAGATCCACAGTGAGACCGCTAGAGCTTAGTTTGCGCTATTTTATTTGCTCTTTTTACAATCTTGCTTTCGCTTTGTATCAAGTGGTTCCTAACTTGTTTCCTAAGTCAGTAGTTTTTCTCAATAAGTACATGATCTTGGCCACGTTGAGTAATAATTAGAAAATACTATCTAAAAATTTGGTCTTATCCACCTTCTCCGGTTCTCTTGTTTGGTTGTTCACCGACCTATAAAAAAAAATCAAAGGCAGACCTGTACTGTTAGAGAAGCCGTCGGGCCTGTACTATTGTAGAGTAGGATGTACATAGAAAACAGTGATAATGCATATTATCGAGTTTGTTGAATAAAAACCACCTCACCCGCAACCCTTTGAGAGCCGTAGTTTGGGTCTTTTTTGCTGGCTATCTTGTTGTGCACGTGTGGCGTCTAGTTCTAATCTAACGGTAACCTTAGACTATCTCAACTATTTTCTTTTCATTTTATTTATTTTTTGATTCTTTTTCTAATTCTTGTTCTCTTTATTTTCATCTATCTCCAACAGTTTTTCTTTGAGGGGAATCGTGAAAAAAAAAGAGAATCATGTTTTAAAGGGAATAATTTTAAAAATTCCTTCGTGAAAAAAACTGTAAAGAGAAATCGTTAGAACGCTAAAATTAACAAAAATCTTATCTTAAAGAGATTTTGATCGTGTTACACAAAATTAGGAGTGGAAATGGATGGTAGGAAATTTAAATTATCTGATTTTGTATCTGTTAAAATACGAATATGGATATTCGTATCCGTATTCGTTTCTGAAATAGATATAAAATGGATATATCCGAATTCGTTTTCGAGATTTGGATTCAAATGTGGATATCCGAATTCGAGATATATTCGATTTGTATCCGTATCCGCCAACCAGGGAACCAAATTTTGCTAAAGTTTTAGAAATTTCAGATATGAACGAAATTCCAACCCAATCAAATTGGAACAAATTTCAGTCAAATTTCAGTTAAATTTGATCAAAAATTTAAATTTCTAACATGAATTTTGAACAAAAATTTTAAAATTCCGTCCCAATCAAATTAGAACAAATTTCAGTCAATTTTTTTCAAAAATTTAAATTTCTGATCTGAATTTCAAAGATCAAGTAGATATCCGAATGCGGATTCGTATTCGAACTATCTGATTCGTATTCGTATTCGAGAATATCCGAATCCGTATTCATATTCAGATTAAAATATAATAAATCGTACTATCCAAATTCGATTCTATACGTATTCGATCCGTTTTCATCCCTCCGCAATAAAGGAATCGAACGAAAAGTTAAGCCACTACGGCACTACACAACTGTAGAGCGCCGTGCATTGAGAATGCCGTGAGCACATTGCACTAGCTGATGACGACGCGACAACGTACGGCCGTGCCACGCCATCCGCTCCCTCCAGGGCTCGCGGCTGCGATCTGGACAGTGGACACCCACTGGCGCCGCAAACGCAAAGCCTCCACGCTGCAACGAGACAAGGCGCATGCTTGCTGACCGGAGTCCGTCTTGGGAATATAATAATGGAGCAGGTCGCAGACGCAGTGGTACATGTAAAGCTTCCTACCTACTTGCTGCTTTGTTAGCTTCAGATTCTGCCGGTGGAATGGAATCTGACGGAGCGACGTCGTCGTTAGCTTCCTCTGGTTCTTAGACCGTTCACCGACAGCTGTTTGGTTGTTGACTCAATAAGCCAAGCTAAAACTTAATCATCATTAGAAAATTTGGTTTTCACTTAGATCAGAATCTAAATTTAATTACACTTAAAAAAATTTAGCTGGTAAAATATTTTCTATAGCAAAGCTAGTTCAGATTTTGACACTCAAAATAGCAATCCCGATTTTTAGCCGATTAAAATTTTAGCTCGGACTTGAACCAAATACTACTCTAGTTATCCCGATTTTAATATAATCTTACTTTTAAAATGATTAAATTTTAACTTAGTTTATTAGAGTCAAAAGCCAAACAACCCCAGCTAGCAGTCAAAGCCGATGATGATGGGTGACCATGAGCCTAGATAGCTACCTGCCGGAGTGTGTGTCTTGGATGGATCCGTTCCCTTTCATGCGCTGGCTGCCTCAATTGACTGGTTACTGGCTAACTGCTGCTTTGTTCCTTTCCTAATCTTTGATTCATTATATAGGGCAGGGCAAGGCGCTTGATTATCAATCTCGTCCTTCTAGAACTGTTGGATAGCTACTGAGTCATTTTGTTGTACTAAAACTAGCGAGTCAGATCCAACGGTTGTGTGTATTATATGGTATGTTGGAAAACAGTGATACCTGGATCACTTTTAATTTGGTACTAGTGTCAACTACGGTTGTAGGATTGGGACCTAGGACTTGGAATTTGCATACGTAAGGCCAGTAAAGGCCACAGGAATTAGAGTGGGCATGCTAGAGAACAATGAATTTAGGTCTTATACGTTTCTTATTTTTTTAAAGATAAGAGCCTAAGTCTAGCTTTCATAGGAATCGATCTTCGATCGGCTCGCACCACCCTCGGTGACTTGACAATCGACCTCAGCTCGGTTTCCATTTTAGGTCTTATACGTCGCGGACCAATCCTTTCTTTTTATGGGGTTGTTCCCGACACGTGAAGGATTGCGATTGAAGATCCTGTTTGGAGTTCTTCGAATCCAAAATGCATGATAACACAAGAATCCGGGTGAAATGTCTAGGTCCAATTCTCACCAACTCTCTGGTTCTGGCAGTTGATGGGCTAATTTGGAAATGTGATACGTTTTTTAACGGATGCCCCATAATTTTTTAGGTAGAATGTGAGAATTGATCAAAGATGGACAGATGACATTATCCAAGTCTAAAGTTCTGAAAATGGAACCTTAACATGGGGAACATGCTCCTTTCTTTTTGTAATAAACATGAATCCAATCTATGCACAAAATCCTGAATAATCTAGCTATTGCGTAAGCATAAAAGAAGAGAAGGAAATGCTCTGTTCCGAATTGCAAACCGGTATATGTCCCAAAAAGGAACAGCAGTTCATGTGCATGCCCAAAAGGACTGAACAGTGAGCTGACAAGAAACTCAACTGCCATATCCGATGCCTAGGCCACCCAATTGAAAACATCTTGGAAAAGTGAGAAAGCATTTCAGAAAAAAGTTATCCTTTTTAGTCCTTTTGACCTCAGCAGCGCACATAACGAACCATATCAACCTCGGCAGCCGTTTCAAGGATAATGATCGATTCACATGTAACATCTCTGCATCTTGTGCCGGCATTTGGCAATTTACAATTCCCCAAAGAAATTTTACAGCTCACTTGTTCACATCGCGAAGGGACGAAGAATCGTCAAGGAAAACACATGGACAGGTCCTAATCCTCAATTGAAACACTCTGAATTTTTCTTTCCCTTTTCTCAATCTTTGTCAGCGATCTATCTGTGCACATCAGTAAAGAATCCGGGCGCCCGTGGAAACCGCCCAAACAGGAAATGCCAAAAGAAAATACACAACGAATACAGCAAGAAAGGAGAAAAGAGAAAGAAAGAATGATATTTTCCGTCGTGCCGGGTCTTTTCAATTCGTTTCACCAGCACGATGATCCGGTGCCGCTGTGGGGTTTGTTACCGAGTCAATCGAAGGTAATCTTACCAAGAAACCGTTGATTTTGCAGCAGTGCGCAGCAGGATCGGAGATGTCTTCATCGCTTTGGTCCTTGATTGCCGTTTCTCCATGGCCCAGAGCCATGATTTTTAGGTGTCCCCAATGGCGACTCGCGTGCGGCAGTTTGCAGTTCGCAACGGGGAACTGGCCGCTGACGCAATGCGAATCGCCAACCTACATCAGCAGCCACGGGTGGTAATGGCGATGGCTGCCGGTGAGGGAACGCGTGGTCAACGCGCGGGCTCCGCTAGTCGGTGTCGGTGAGATCAAACTGGTCCGTGCCGGAGCGGGAGAGCGCACGGCGGGCGGTGCCGACGCGGGAGAGCGGGGCCGCCCCGCAGGCGGCGAGGGCGCGCTCCAGGGCGTCGACGACCTCCGTCATGGATGGGCGATCACACCCGACGGGGCCCACACAGTCTGCGGCGAGGTAGCCAACGTAGGCGAGCGCCTCGGCCTCGTCGGGCGTCGGGACGGGGAGGCGCGGGTCGAGCACGCGGACGACGTCGTCGGCGAGGATGTGCGGCACAGTGAACTCCACCACGTTCTTCGGCGTCACGCTCTCGGCGTAGCGCTGCACGACGCGGCACCCGGACATGAGCTCCAGGAGCACCACGCCGAAACTGTACACGTCGCTCTTGTCCGTCAGGTGCTGGAGACGGTAGTACTCCGGATCCATGTACCCCACCGTGCCGCCGGTGTAGAGCGGCTCCTGCGGGCTGCCATTGTCGCCGCACGCGCCGGCGTCCAGAACAGAGGACAGGCCGAAGTCGGCGATCTTGGCCGTCCACGAGTCGTCGAGAAGGATGTTGGCCGACTTGACGTCGCGGTGCATGATGGGCGGCACGGCGTAGACGTGCATGTACTCGATGCCGCGCGCGGCGTCGAGCGCGATGGTCAGGCGGCCGCGCCAGGAGGCCACCGGCGGGGCCAGGGGGCTGCGGCTGTGGAGCTGGTCGTGCAGGGTGCCGTTCGCCATGAACTCGTACACGAGCAGGCGCTCGCCGGAGTCCGCGCAGCAGCCCTGCAGGCATACGATGTTCTTGTGGTTGACGCGCGCCAGCGCTGTCAGCTCTGAGTTGAACGCCGTCTCGCGGTCACGGCGCCGCGCGGGCCGCGCCGCCGAGCTCGTCGGCTTGGCCGCGTCCTCTGCGCGCTTGATCGCGACCTCGCGCCCAGAGGGGAGCGTGCCGCGGTACACCGACCCGAAGCTCCCGGACCCGATCCGGCGGTCGTCGGAGAACCCGTCCGTCGCCGCGTGGAGCGCGCCCAGTGTGAAGTGCTCCACCACGCTGCCCGGGCCCTTGCTGGACCCGAGCCGCGGCGGCATCAGCGATTGCTGCGTGTCCGCGGCGCCATCCTTGCCTTTCTTGCTGCGGCGACACCACAGGAGCAGCACAATCTGCAATGCCACCAAGAACACGAGGGAACCAGCCGCCGCCGCGATGGCAATCCACATATTCCTCTTACTCCTGCCGCTCTTTCCGGGGCCGAGCGACACATTGGGCGCGGCGACGTTGAGCTCGAACGCGCAGTCCACGCAGATGCAGCGGCCAGAGGCGCAGAGGTTGGCCGAGCCCGGCAAGATGCCGCATTGGCACGAGGACATGTGCACGCACGGGCCCGGCATGACGCGGCCAAACACGAGGCGGTTGGTGGCGTTGAACTCGCGGCCGCCCCAGCACACGAGGGAGTAGTTCGCCATGAGGACGCCGCAGAACGCCTTGCCCTGTGCCTTCACGTCGATGTACTGGGCGTCGGCGAGGCTGCCCGGCGGTGCGGCCACGCTGTCGCCGAAGCAGCGGATGGTGCCGTTGGTGCGCAGCCCGCAGACGCCGCCCTCCCCTAATGCCAGCGCTGCGTACCCGGTGTCCGCGTCCGCGCCGAGCGCCGGCGTGCCGCGGCCCCAGCACGCGAGCCCCCCCTCCGTTGACAGCGCGCACGCGCGCCGGCCGCAGGCCGCCACCACGTCGTAGCTACCGCCCCGCGGCGCGCCGGCGACGGCCTCGTCTGCCGTGCCGTTGCCGAAGCAGCGGATCGACGCTGGGGGCCCCTCCACGATGCCGCACACGAACCCGTCCCCCACGGCGACGGCGACGAACCGGAGGCCCGCCGGTATCGCCAGACCACGCCACCGCCAGCAGTGGAGCTCCCCGGCCGCCAGCACCCCGCAGACGCGGTACTCGCTGGAGGACAGCGCCCGGAGCGGTGGGCCGAGGTACACCCTCTTGGACCTGTTGCCGCCGTTCTTGGATAGGTCCCACCACCGCATGTCCACCGCATCGGCGCGCTCGCCGGAGGGCCCCACGGCGCAGAGGAAGTTCCCCCCTCCCGCGAGCGCGGAGAAGGGGAGCAACGACGGGTACGTCTCCTGCCGCGCGTGGTCGCCGCCGGCCGCCGTGCAGTTGAGGTCCACCAGCAGCGGCGAGGACGCGGACGGCAGCAGCCCGCACACTATGGTCGTGGTGTCCGCCTTGGCCATGGCGAAGGTCGAGAGCGCGGACGCCGACGCGGTCATCCATTTCGGGACCAAGGATAGCACCAGGAGCAGGATGAGGCAGTGGAGCCGGTGCGGCGGCGTAGGGGTGCCCATCCGCGTGTTGGGAAGGAGAGGAGCGGCAGGTGGGGGGACATGGTAAGGCAGCGGGACAGTTCTGAGGGATTTGGCCGAGTCAGGTGGTGGATTTGGTGAGTAATCTTGCCTTACTCCGGTGGAGCTCACCTCAACTGCTCTGCTCACTGCGCTGCATGCTTGCATCGAGTGAAGCCAAGTGAATGCTAAATTAGCTAGTGCCTAATGGTGGCAATCACTAGTGTTTGCATGTGCCTGAGGATCATGGTTGCTTCCAGTGGGATGCCAATCTTTGAAAACTACTCACCACCATCTAATCTGTTTAGCAGACTCATTCGTGTCATGTTATTGTTGCATGTGAAAGTGCCTCCTTACTCACCGGATTAATTGAGAACGGAGAAGTGAGGGTGAGTGATCAGCTGATTATCATTAGTGAGGACAGGTCTTTGGTAAAGTATATTCTCCCCTCCCCATTTTTTTATTATTATTTGACTTTTTTATATTGGGGATATGTGTTTGGATAAAATTATACTCTTGGGCCATATAAAATGGTTGGTCAATCTGCAAAAATAATAAATGATTGTGCATAGGGAAAGATCAAAGGAAGTGCTGCAATAAATACAGGTGCCATAAATATATGCCAAATTATAATATGTGACAAAATTTGTTGAGCTTTGAGGGCCAGTATCCACGAAACCGTTTAGATTGATCACAAGAAAAATATTAGCACCACTACATTTGCCATAACAAGTACTTGAAAATGTTTTTCTACTTCTTATTAACACAATAGCACGGAAATTCATTACCGAAGCGTCGTATTTTTCTTTTCGTTTTCTTGAGTCCCATTTTTATTCTCCAAAAATATAAGACCATTTCCAACCATATTCCCTTCATTTTGTTCCCTTTCCGATTCTTTTCTCCGTTCCTATTCCTTTTATTTTTTCTTATCTCCAACAGCTTTCCTTCGAAGGGAATGACGAAGGGAAAGGAGAGAGAATCCCGTCCTGAAGGAAATGATCTTTAGAATTCCGTCGTGAAGGGAATCGTGAAAGAAAACCGTTGGAGCACTGAAGGGAACGAAAATCTCTTCACGACGAGATTTTCGTCCCCGAAGGGAATCCGTTAGACTTAGCCTAATGGTGCACGTGCTTTCGTGAAAAGACAATAGGAGTTAATTGGTGAAGTGAGATTTAGAGAAGGAGGAAAGTGTTGTGTAGTAGTGTCCAACCTTTTTGTTTTGTTTAGCACTTTGGTGACACGAGTTTGAACTTGCAAAGCAATGTAGTCTCCAAATCGAACATAATAGGCATAGACGACACTATAGAAGAAACCTCCTTGATCACATGCTGCATATTATACACGCATACTATGCATACATACATAAGTACATACATACATAAGTACGTACATACATACAAACATACATAGTATAATAAATAAAATAGATTCGAATTAGGATCATACGACTCAGTTGTACGTGCTGGTGACTGATGGGTGACAAGCAAGTTGAGTCGTTGGAGAATTGTGCAAGAAACGCCCATGTTCGGCCAGCAACGGCGAGTACTCCTTTCGTTTCGTTTCGTTCCGAAAGGCAGCTGCAAATAATCCACTTGATTTGCATGCGACCAACCGGAAAGAACCCTAGTATGATGGCAACTGAGCGTAGGAGGGACCCGATCGAGTCACGACTGGCTTCATAGATGAAGTTTTGGATATAGATGTTGTTGAGCATAGCAGAACACGCACGCCAAGCAGAGATGGGGAGACGTTGCTCCGCAATGCGACTATCATGCAGAGCAACGTCGCCTCCGATGATGATCTAACATCAAATAGGCATCGGGTCCCATGCATTGTCAGTGCACGAATCAGTTTCATTTGCGCGTTTCACATTAGGAACTAAGTAATCCTCAAATTACCGAAACTTTGTGTCACTTTGCAGCCGGCCACCTTTTCCAACCGGTATCAACATGTAGGTGCTCACATGGGTTGTTACTATGCATACATGCACAATATGAAAATCACTAAACCAATTTCTCGTTATGTGCTACTACAAATTTAAGGTAAAGTATGTTGATTAGTTTAGGTGACTAAGGGAAGAGAAACTTTCGGGCACATACCGTACAGATGTACAAGTGGTGTACAGCGTTTTAGTGTCGTTGGTTTTGTTCCCTAGCGGCAGCGGTATATTAGTATTTAACACGTCGACCAACCCAATTTAAGAAAACATGAAAACTAGTATTCCAAAAAAAAAAAAAAACAACCAACTGAAAATTATATATATATATATATATATATATATATATATATATATTCTCCGATATAGGAAGCATATTTGGTACTCCTGGGAGTATGTATTCTTACATGTGTATCTCATAATATAAGAAGTATCTCATGTAATAAATGGTATGTACATAGAGCATGTAAGTATATAAGATCATCCAAGTGGTATATATACTTTTTTAAGTGGTTTGTATATATATTTTTAGTATATTATATTTTATGTACAAATATGAAGGTATTATCAAAATCTATTAAAATTGATGGACTTCTTTTCAATTTTTCATGTAATTCGTATTGGAGTATCTTAGAATGAGTATATAAGTATACTTATAGTGATAAAGGAGTATATCCAGTTCATTTCTGTGGTATATCATAGTAGAGAGGTATGTTCTCCCGGGAGTACAGACTAGTTTTCCTATATATACATATATATATATATACATATACATAGATATACATATATATATACATATATATAGCGTTGGTTTTGTTCCCTAGCGGCAACGCTATATAAGTGTTTAACACGTAGACCAACCCAATTTAAGAAAAACATGAAAACTATTATTCCAAAACCAAAAAACCAATCAACCAGAAATTATATATATATATATATATATATATATATATATATATATATATATATATATAGCGCAACGTCTTAAACAAGTATTCGACACGTCATCCACTCCCGCACTATGTATACACCGATACATAGGTTTACATCTATATACGTATATGTATGTGTATATATATTTGTGTCTATATATGTATACGTATGTATACATACATATATATACTACTTATAACAACTCCAAATTATATTAGTTCAAAAAAATGAAATTAGAATTTATTAAATGCAACTGTGCGTGCGGGCTGGTTTAAACAGTGATGGGCTCAGCCTACTAGGCTCTCTTTCTCTCCTCTCTACTAGGCCAAACTGGCCATATGGGTCTCAGCCCAAATCTTCCTTGCGGGCTCTTCTCTGTTTTCCCCCACAAGCCGGCAGCCTAACAGGCCAGCCCCTATCACTCTCTCTCTCTCTCTCTCTCTATCTATCTCTCTCTCTCTCTCTCTTTGTCTCTCTCTCTCTTCCTCTACACTAAGGCGATGGTGGCGGTGGCTAGGTTTAGCGGCAACGGTAGCGACAAGGTTGCAGCCAGGGTGGGGAAGGGCAAAAGCGGGTAGCGACGGGGTGGCTAGTCGAAGGAAAAAGAAGAAGAAAGGTGGGCTCATCACTCATCTTGGTTGGCGATGACACGATCGAGACAATGGTGGTGGCGGCGGCTCAGGTTGGCGTGGATCTTGAAAGTGCATCTAGGCCCCCTATGTAGGTTTTAATGATTGATGACAAGCGATTAAGGGACTAATATGTTCAATGAGTATTGGAATAGGTGAAAGTCCTAATGATGAAAGCTAAATGACGTTGGTGAACCCTAAAATTGCGAAAGAAGATGGCATTTGGTAATTCCTACAATTATAGCTCTTTATTTTGAATTGAGTATATGAATGTCGTACTAATAAGAGGGAAGAAACGTTGAAGGCTTTGCTATCCAAGAACACAGACACTTAGGTGGAAAAAGTCTATAAAATCGGAAGTTTTGATATGAATATCAAAAGTTCCGATGGGATCAAAATGTCTAATTTTCTCAACCATGGGGTTCTCAGGTTCTTGGATTTAATGGGATCAGAAGTTCCGGTCTAGTGGTCAGAAGTTCCGATGTGGTTGGAATGTCCGATTTTCTGAAACATAGGGTTTTCAAATTCTCTATTTTTATTTGGATCGGAAGTTCCGATTCTGATATCGGAAGTTCCGATCTAATCAGACTGCTAATTTTCTCAAACCGTGGGTTCTCGAGTTGGGATTATTTTACTAATTGGAAGTTCCAATTTGTGAGGTTGGAAGTTCTAATGTGTTTATTCTACCAATTTTGGTTTGGGTGAAATAGGTCGATGCTATTCCTTTACATATATTGGAAGTTCCGATTGGGATATCAGAAGTCCTGATGTGGGCTGAAATGCACATAATGGCTAGTTTTTGGGGTTCTCTATATATACCCCCTCCACCTCTCCCCAAGCCGGCTGCTGCTCCAATTCTCGTGTGAAATACATCTCGAGAAACTTTTTCACCTCTCTCTCTCTCCTTTCTAAGTGATTCAGTCTTGGGTGAAATACCAAAGGAAGTCGAGGAGTTCTTTGTGCAACCTCAGGAGGAAAAAGGTTGAAAGGGATCCGGCTCAAGTATGATCGAGCCCCTCAACGGAGGCGTAGTATCCCCTCAAGGATATGAACTTCGGGAACAAATTCAATTTGTCTCTACTTTCAGTTATTTCTTACCTTTTATATGATCTTGAGCAATTCGTTTACTATCTTGAGTTATACATTGTATTTGCTTGTTCTACTTTAAATTGAGTAGCATCATACCCTACTTCAACTTGTAGTTTGTAGTTTGTCTCGTCTTTACTCGTAGATCTAGCGAGCTTGAAATCAGTAAAATCGGAAGTTCCAATTGTATCAATCAGAACTTCTGGTTTCAATCGAAACATCCGATCATATATCGAAATATTCGACCTTCTTCCGCATTTCAGTTTTAATCTTTTGAAAGCACCTATTCACCCCCTCTAGGCCGCGATCTTGATCCTTCAATTGGTATCAGAGACTAATCTCCCTAATTAGGCTTAACCACTTGGAGAATTCAATATGGTAGAAAAAGAGGATGGAGCTAAAATTCCTTATGATTATCCAACCATATTGTCTTCATACATATCAAGTCATTCCGGTAGAGCATCGTTCTTTGATGGTACGCATTACGCTGCATGGAAGCATAAGATGAAAATGCATTTGAAATCTATTAACCCTTCTATTTGACGTATAGTAGAAAATGGCTACACCATGCAGGACCCAAACAAGCTCATCGCCGAAGATGATCTCAACGAGCACAAGAACGCCCAAGCTGCGAATGCAATCTTTAGTGCATTAAGCGGAGAATGGTTCAACCAGGTGGAAGGGCTTGAAAGTGCCAAGGAAATTTGGGACACACTTCATGATATTCATCCGGGCACATCAAGCGTCCGAGAGTCCGAAATTCAGCTATTGAAGATCAAGTTGGATTGTTTCATCATGGGTGATGATGAGATGCCAAGTGAGATGTATAATCATCTAAGCCTCCTTGTGAATGAGATCAAGGGCCTTGGGTGCAAGGAGATGAGTGATAACTTCATCGTCAAGAGGATGCTTTGTGCCATCACGCCATGAAATGTCACATTGGTGACACTCATCTGGGAGCGAGAAGATTTCAACAACCTCACACCTCATGATGTCCTTGGAAGAATTCTAGCACATGACTTGATGCAACAAGAATGCAAGGAAGTCTATGATCTCAACAATCAAATCTCAAGCTCAAAGAAACAAGACCTCGCATTGAAGGTAAGAAGGGAAACTGAGGCAAGCACAAGTGAAGACCATGAAGGCAAGGAAGACATGGCACTCTTCGTGAGGAGATTTAGCAAGTTTCTCAAGAAGAGTGGCTATAACAAGGGTGGTGGTAGAAAGAAGACATTCAAAAAGTCAAGAGAAAAGCACTCATCAAGAACATGCTATGAGTGCAGCGAGCCAGGCCATTTCATCGTCGAATGCCCCAATAAGAACAAGAACGAACATGAGAAGTACCACAAGAAAGGGAAGGGCAAGCACTACATGAAGAGCTACACAGGACAAGCTCACATTGGTTAAGATAGAGATTCCAACGACTCCGACACCGAGTCCAATGAAGATGAAGGTGTTGCAACCATTGTTTTCGCAACCACTTCACCAACCAAGTCGCTCATTGATCATTCAAGCAATGACAAGGCACACATTTGTCTCACGGAAAAAGGGTGCAAGGTATCATCTACTACCAAATCCCATGATATTGATGTTACTGGTGAGATTGATAGTAGTAGTGATAGTGATGATGGCTTACTAGATGATTTAGGCAAAATATTTTTACCTAGCATGTGTGAATTACTTGAGACAATAGAAGGGCAAGAGGAAACTCTCGAGAAGCAAGAAGAATTGCTCATCATTGAAAAAGAGAAGAACCTTGAACTCAAGAAAGCCCTTGCTAAAGAGAAGGAGAAAAATAAAAATTTGGCTAACATGCTTGAATTAACCAAAGCTTCAAATGCTAGTCTTGAGAGCTCAAATAAAATACTTCAAGAGAAATTTGATTGCTCGGATAAAACTCACAAAATTCTTGGAGTAGAATTTAAAATTGTCAAGAATAGGACTTCCCTCTCTAATGAAGCATCTTGCCTTACTAGTGCCTCAAGTACTAATAGTTGTTCTAGATGCAAAGATATTGATATTGATGCTTGTGCCACTAACTCTAAATCTATGCAAGCATTAGTGAGTCAAAATGATAAGCTCATGGGGATTATTCATAATGACCTTCTAAAGTGCCACATGGGTAGTAAGACCATTAAGGAGTATCTTTTCTATCAAAAGGGAAACTTCAATCATGAAGGGCTTGGATACAATCCCTCCAAAGGGAAAAAGAGTGAGAATTATATACAATAGGATCAAGGCTTTATCAACTTAGTCAAGGCAAAAAAGTATCCAACCTAATGTTCATGTATCTCATGCAAATTTTAATGCATCATATGTTCTTAGGAAAGATTGCCATGGTAGAATTATGGCTAAATATGTTGGCATTAGGAATAAGCATGTCTCTATTGAGAAATTCATTTGGGTACTAAAAATTTCTTATGACTAACATGAAAGGACCCAACAATTGTAGGTACCTAAAATTAGAACTTGATCTATTTTTGTAGGACTATACCTCCGGTAGAAGAAGTGGGGTAATCAATAGCGATTGCACAAATCATATGACTGGAGAGAAATCCATATTTTCATCATTTGATACAAGTGGATCATCACATGAGAATATTGTGTTTGGTGACAATGACAAAGGAAAGGTAACGGGACTAGGTAAAATTGCTATTTCAAGTGATATTTTCATATCGAATGTTTTGCTTGTAAAATCCTTGAACTACAATTTACTATCCGTGTCTCAACTATGAGAAATAGGTTTTAATTTCTTATTTACTAATGTTGATGTGACAATCTTTAGAATGGATGATTCCTCCGTAGTGTTCAAAGGTCATATGAAAGGCAAGCTTTATCTTGTGGACTTTTCATTGGATAAAGCAAGCCTTGAGACTTGTTTGATGGCTAAATCTAGCATGGGTTGGTTATAGCATCGTAGACTAGCCCATGCTGAAATGAGAAATCTTAGCAAACATCTAAAGGGCGAACACATTTTGGCACTAACGAATGTTACTTTTGAAAATGATAGAATGTGTAGTGCATGTCAAGCAGAAAAACAAATTGGAATGCCACATCCCACCAAGAACATCATGACGATCACAAGGCCATTGGAACTACACAAGGACCTTTTTTGGTCCTATCACTTATATAAGCATAGGCGGTAATAAATGGTTTTGTAATTGTTGATGATTATTTTTATTTCACTTAGGTATTCTTTTTGCATGATAAAGGATAAACTCAAAGAATTTTCAATAAATTTGCAAAAATAGCTCAAAATGAGTTCAACTTGAAGATCAACAAAATTAGAAGTGACAACAAGAGTTAGTTTAAGAACACTCAAATCGAATCTTTTCTTAATAAGCAAGGAATCAAGTATGAGTTTTCAGCACCCTACTCCTCTCAATAAATAGGGTTGTCCAAAGAAAGAACCGTGAGTTTATTTAGACGACAAAAATCATGCTTGATGAATACAAGATCTCCGATTGTTTTTGGGTGGAGGCCGTCAACACCGCTTGTCACGCAACAAACCGGTTGTATCTTCACCGGCTCTTAAAGAAAAACTCTTATGAGCTTCTTACCAGTAACAAACCGAATTTCACATATTTAAGTGTTTCATTCTCAACAAAAGGGCAAAATCCTCTAAATTTGCATCTAAAGTTGATGACAGTTTCTTGCTTGGATATGGATCAAATGCTTATGCATACCGTATTTTCAACAAAAACATCGGTGCTGTTGAAATCGTGTGTGACGTAACATTTGATGAGACTAACGGCTCTCAAGTAGAGAAAATTGATGTTAATACACTAGGTGATGAATAAATTTCAAGTGAAACAATCAAAAGAATGGCTATCGGAGAGATAAGGCCACAAGAGCCCCAAGAAAACTCAAATCAACCTTCTTCATCAACACAAGTGGAGCCTCCGACATCGACTCAAGATCAAGAAACCACCAACACTTGTCTAGATTAAGAGGGAGTAAAAGATGAATTTGAACCCCAATCACAAGTGGCACACTCAAGAATCCATCAAAGTGTACAAAGAGACCACCCCACCGATAACATTCTTAGGGCTATAAATAGGGAAGTTTCTACTAGATCTCGAGTGACAAATTTTTGTGAACATTACTCTTTTGTCTCTTCTTTTGAGCCATTAAAGGTAGAAGAAGCTCTTAAGGATCTGGATTAGGTGATGGTCATGCAAGAAGAGTTGAACAACTTTATCCAAAACAAGGTATGGTCATTGGTGGTAAGGCCTAACTAAAATATGATCGGCACCGAATGGGTTTTTCGCAACAAGCAAAATGAGAACAGGATAGTGACGAGGAACAAGGCAAGACTAGTTGCATAAGGCTTCACACAGATTAAAGGTTTGGACTTTGGTGAGACTTATGTCCCCAGTGCTATATTAGAGTCTATTCATATATTACTCACTTTTGCTACTCACCATGATTTCAAGCTTTATCAAATGGACGTGAAGAGCGCATTCCTAAATGGACCCATCATGGAATTAGCATATGTTGAGCAACCTCACGGTTTTGAAGATGTCTATAAACTCCATAAGGCGCTTTACGGACTTAAATAAGCTTCAAGAGTATGGTAGTCAAGAATTGTTTTGAAATTAGGAAAGTCGTTACTACTCTCTTTACTAAGAAGCTTGATAATGATTTATTTGTATGCCAAATATATGTCAGGTACATTATATTTAGTTGTGCTAACAAAAATCTTTAGGGAAGAGTTTAGTAGGATGATGACCAAGAGGTTTGAGATGTCAATGATGGGGGAGTTGAAGTTCTTTCTAGAACATCAAATCAAGCAACTCAAGGAAGGGACATTCATATGTCAACAAAGTACATCAAGGACATGCTCAAGAAGTTTGACATGGAAAACACCAAGCCAATTCGCACCCCATGCAAGCAAATGGCCATCTTGACCTCAATAATGAAGGTAAAACCGTTGATCAAAAGGTATATTGTTCCATGATTAGCTCCTTGTTTTATCTTTGTGCATCTCGACTTGATATTATGCTTAGTGTGTACATGTGTGCAATATCTTAAGTCACTTCGAATGAGTGTCACTTAGTGACTGTTAAAAGAATTCTTAAATATCTTGTTCATACACCAAACCTAGGGCTTTGGTATCCTAAAGGTTCGAGCTTTGATCTCATTGGATATTCTGATGTGGATTATGCAGGTTTTAAAGTAGATAGGAAGAGCACTTCGGGTACATGTCAATTCTTGGATAGGTCCCTAGTGTCATGGTCTTCCAAGAAATAAAACTCCATAGCCCTATCCACTACGGAAGCGAAATATATTTTCATGGGTAGTTGTTGCGCTCAATTGCTTTGGAGAGGCAAACTTTGAAAGATTATGGAATTCATATGAACAAAGTGCCTCTCTTGTGTGACAATGAAAGTGCAATCAAGATAGCCAACAACCCCATTCAAGACTCCCGAACCAAGCACATAGATATCCAACACCACTTCCTTAGATATCATTCCACAAAGGGATATATAGATATACAACACGTAAGGATGGAAAAACAATTAGCGGATATAAGCCCCTAGATGAGCATAGGTTTTTCAAGTTAAGAAATGAACTAAATATCCTAGATTCTCGAAACATGGCTTGACTCTTTGCATACAATATTTGCATTTTCCTAGGTGTTTGAACTAAGATGGTGAGCATATCTTGGCAACATGTTGCTCTCTAAATGAGCAAATACAAACCACATGATATGCAATTGATATTTTTGCAATTAAGTGACCCTTGGGTGACTTATGTGTAAAATGTAATCTAAGTGCTAAGGGATCTCATTCCAAATTTATTTTAGTCCTAGTACAATAATTGGATTCATACAATTCTGATCTCTTGGTTAATTCACCATTATTAGTTCAATTTGCATTTTTAACTGCTTGTCAGATTTATTGGTCTATTCTAATACCAATTTATCCATTTTGATCTTTGGATCGTGTTGATTCGCTTGTGATCATGGCCTTGATTACTTGTTTATTCGCTAATCACAAGTGAAAAAATATCCAAAGTGTTCAATTGATCAACCTCTCTAAAAATCAATCCGAATCACAAGTCTCAAATCTCTCAAGCTACTGATCTACTGAAATTTTTCACATATCGGAACATCCAATCTATTGAAATTCACAAACTTATCCCTGGAAAAAATCCTCTCATTGGAACTTCTGATCATCAACCTTTCTGGACATTTCAACATATCAGAACTTCCGATTTGGGAATTTTTTACAGCATCTTTATGCTGGGAAACAGGTGTGCTACGCTAGCACAAATCAAAATTTCTCTACCGTGTTCAACCAGAAAACTATACGAGTAGGGGATCATAGATCGTTACCACAAGACGCGCGACACAGCAAAAGAGTTGGAGTAGACCGATCCAACTTTGTGCACGTCCTCGACCAGCCCCGACCACGTGCACCGTGTCCTTGACCAGCTTCGCGACCATGGGCACCATGTCCTCGACCAGCTTCGCGACTACGGGCACCACGTCCTCGACCAGCTTCATGATCACGTAGAGGAAGTAGTCGATCACATTGACCACCTCATCGACCATGAACAGGGAGCCTTGACCACATCCTCGATGATGAGGAGGAAGTAATCGAATCCATCCTAGTGTCCTTGTCGCCGATCAACACCATAGCAATCGCAGTAGTACCTCCACAGTATCCACACGTACAGGGACAGAACATTGTGCGCTGGTGTGCTAGCACCATGCGCTCGACTAGGGTTTCACAGGGAGTTTGGGAAGAAGTGGCGGCCAGGGTTTTGGTGGCAAAAAAAACTCATGCGTCCACAGCTCCTACCTCCTCTTATATAGAGTACACTAATACGCATTTAATCACATTAAAGCCCATCATGACTCTAAATCCTAATGGACATTCAATCATATTAAATCTCATTTGCAAACCTAATCTGCATACATGATTGCCTTTAGGGCATATCACCAACACTTTATTCATGGTGAACCATTTTTCTCCTCATTCCTTCCTTCTCACTGTCGGCCTCTCACTACTTCTCACGACTCCACCAATGATTGGATCTTCTGAGCGACCGAAAACTTCGACCTTCCTCTGATTTGGTTGTACCTCTATTGGATACTCTGATTCCTCTCCGCATCGAAGTCCAACTTCATCTTTTGGATTCTTTCAAGGTAAATTCATCTCAAGTTTTCTACGAATCCTTTCGATGGAAGTCTAGCTTGTAGCTCCTAGTTGTCAGATCTAAGACCTCCTTTCAAAGTTATTGGCACTTGTGGAAATTTTAATTTTGATGCTAGGTCATGAAAATCGAAACATCCATTTGGGATGATCGGAAGTTCCAGCCATATCAGGACTTCGGTCGAACCAGTCGAAACTTCCGATGTTCACTGATTTCAGCATTTGAGTTAGAACTTTGTGTTGATTTTTTTTCCGCTTGATCCTAAGTATCTTCATATCCTCATCATCTCAAGATCAATGAAAATGGATGACGGACATTACTATAAGAGGAGGACCAAGGCTAGGACTGATCTGAATTTGCTGGGAAGCTCAAGCATAGTCCGTGTGAAGAGGACAACTGGCAGTGGCAGGAATCCAAATCCCTTGCTCACTTATGACTTTGAGCAGGACACTCAAACTGTGAATGTTGGAAGATATGGTTCTCTACCACCTAGAAGAGAAAGTAACTCTAGTGCCCAAGCTGAAATTGAGGAAGATGAGGAGATGGAAGAACAAAGGAAAATTGGACTCCTAAGGATGCACAGGTCTGAAAGGTCCAATGCTAACTCTAGACATTGCTTAAACTACAAGGGCAGGCCTACTGTCACAAAAATGGAAAGGGAGTCGAATCCAATAGAGTATGAGAGATTCTCCACTAACAATTGTTTTTGGAACTTCTTCCAGCAGGACTTCTATAAGTCAGTGATTCTTCCTAGAAAGTATCCCATCTCTCTCATGCAGTGGATCGATTGGTGATATATGGAGAGACAAGATGATCCTATCTTCAATGAGGTGATAGTTGCATGTGATCGTCAAAATCTAAAAGGGATCATGGCGTTTGAGCATCCTTGGTGCAATGAAGTTATTGCTTAGTTCTATGCCACTATGTACGTGGGGAAGGATGCCGCAAGGACTGTTCATTGGATGACAAACATCGCATGGTACAAAGTTAAGTATTCAGTTTTTGCCAGACTTTTGGGCTTCACAGCGGATGATCATCGCAACAAAGAGAGGATCCATAATGAAAATGTCATTCCCACAAATGACATGGAGTTCATGTACAATAAAGATGAGGAATATGAGCTTGGAAAAATAAAAGGTCTTCTTACTTTCTATGCCTATCTTAATAGGATATTCAGGAAGACCATAGCTCCAAAGGATGGAGCTGCCAACAGCATTGTCTCTTTCACAAGGAACTTACTTGCCCGAATGAAAGAGAACACAAGGCACTTTGATGTGTTTGACTTCATGTGGGAAGAGATTTGCACCATATCCATTGATCCAAAGAGAGGTTGTGGATATGCTCCTTACATTATGTTCATGATTGAGAAGGTTACCAACCTCACTTTTCACAACGAGTAGAAGTACACATGGCTGCAAGTGAGGATGATTAAGCATGTTCCTTCCTCCAGGAGAGAGGAGTCACCACCAGCTGAGTCTTCTTCTTCATCCACCCTACGGATCCTAAAGTCCATATTTTGCCTGTGTAAGAGCACTTCAGTGAGGGTTTAGAAAGAGAGGGCAGCAAGGAAGAAGCTCACTAGGAGAGTCAAGGAGATTCATAGTGATGCGCGCTTGTCCGATCTTCCGAAAGGTAATATGATAAGTTGATTGGTGGAGTTTCGACATTGATGATCAAAGGCTCTGAACAGAACAGATCGAGAACCCTCGCAACCACTATACCACTACTCTGTGGTTATCAACCGTGCCAAGACGTAATTGACCTCGCCAAGAATGCTTTTCCTGCAAGCGAATCGAGAACAGGTAGATGCAATCTAAATATTGCTAATTACCAATGAAAGACTCGAGTTGGGGCTCAACAAACTGATAAACGGTGAAACTGTCTAAAACAGAATAATTAAAGCTAAACCCGAGTCTAAACTATTACAACTACTGTGTATATATAGGGGGGACATGAGGAGGTTGACCTAGGGTTGTGCAGTCATGGAAAGAGGCATACACAACCTGGACTCTGACTCTGACATAATTACAAGACCCAACTAGGCCCAAAATGGTGGTACAGCACCTTATTACTTCAAATCTGACTACAACATAAAGAATGTTTGGTCAATCTCATATACATTGGAAAGGGCTCATCGTAAGCTTTCCAAAATGTTCAAGATTGTCAAAAATGGACTTCGTATGAGAGAGTTATGCTCGTTTTACTGATGTGCTGTCTTGGGACTCGACCACGACCACGACCTCGACCACGACCATGACTAGAGCTCAGCCACGAGTTTGAGTAGATTTGGCCTTCGAGGGCTGACGTCCAGGTGAGGTTGTGTTGCTTCTCTCACGTTCCTAAGCAATAAAACATAATAAGAATTTAGTAGTAATCCATCCAATGAAGCATGAACAGCAAGGGATGAGTTTACCTGGTGGTCTAATTATTGTGCACGTGCTCTTGTAATTGGACCTTATATGATTTGAGAATTATTGACGGTATTGACCGTATCTGAATGAGCCATGGGCTCATCATCCTCCCTCTCTTGAATTGGAATCGTCCTCGAGTCAAGCTCATCTTCTTCTCTCAAATATGGCTTTAAATCTAAAATGTTAAACGTGGGACTAACCCCAAAATCTGCTTGTAGGTTCAATTTGTATGCATTATCATTGATTTTCTCAATTATCTTAAATGGTCCAACAGCTCTAGACATCAACTTTGACTTTCTTAGTTCTGAAAACCTATCCTTCCTCAAATGCAACCAAACTAAATCACTCAGTTCAAATTTTATTTCCTTCCTACCTTTACTTCCATCAATCCTATACTTTTCAGTTATGCTCTCTATATTCTTTTTAGTTGTTTTATGCAACTTAAGAATAAATTCAGCATGTTTTTTAGCATCAAATTAAGTCTTTCAAAAGTAGACAAAAGTAGTAAATCAATAGGAGCATGGGGATTAAATCCATACACTATCTGGAACAAACTTACCTTGGTGGTGGAGTGTACGACCTGTTGTAAGCAAATTCAGTATGTGGTAAACACTCTTCCCATATCCTCAAATTCTTCTTTAGAACTGCCCGTAACATGGTCGATAATGTACGGTTGACGACCTCCATTTGACCATTAGTTTTGAGATGATACGTAGTAGAAAATAGCAGCTTTGTCCCCAATTTATTCTAAAGTGATCTCCAAAAGTGACTCAAAAACTTTGTATCATGATCTGAGATGATAGTATTAGGCACTCTATGTAGGCGAACGATTTCCCTGAAAAACAAATCAACTATGTTTGTAGCATTATCTTTCTTTTGACAAGGTATAAAATACGCCATTTTAGAAAATCTATACACAACTACAAATATGCTATTCTCCCCCTCATTGTCCTAGGCAGTTCTAAAACAAAATCCACAGAAATAATCTTTCATAGTGCACTAGGAACAGGAAGAGGCATATAAAGACCATGTGAATTTAAGCAAGACTTAGCTTTGTTGCAAGTGGTACAACATTAAAACATAGCGCTCGACGTCACGTCTCATCTTTGACCAAAAGAAGTGGGTGGCCAGCACATCTTCATTCTTCTTTGCTCCAAAATGTGTCATCAATCCTCCTCCATGCGCCTTCTGTAACAACAAAAGACGAACGAAGTTAGCTGGAATGCATAGCTTGTTAGCACGATAGAGCAATCTTTCATTCAGTACATATTTATTCCATGTCTTCCCTTCTTTACAACGTTCAAAAACTTCCTTAAAGTCTAAATCAGTAGCATACAATTTCGTAATGGTCTCTAAACTAAAAATCTTATGATCAAGTTGAGATAACAAGGGCTAAGACTTTCTCGGACATACCCGCGGTCCAAAAGGTCTTGGACTTGTCGCTGAATTTCCTTAGTCTCTTTCGTGTTGGTCCTATATGCAGCACGATTTGGCAAAGTTGCTCTCGGAATCAAATCAATTTGATGTTCAATCCCTCGAATAGTTGGTAATCCTAGGGGTACTTCAACTAGAAATACATCCAAAAACTCCACTATTGTTGAACCATTGAATATGATATGGGTGAGGATGGTTTCTTGTCGCCAAGGCAAGTTTCTTGATCATATCTGAACTTACCAAGTTGTTGCAGCTTTCTCCATCAATAATGACTTGAACACAATAATTCTTGACTATGAGGAACATCTAAAACAAATTGTGGTGTTGTAGCTATTCTGCTTGCTCCATTTGAGTACTTAACACTCGCTGCACAATGAGTGTCCTATAATTCTCCGTAGCAGTTGCACTCAATTCTTCCTCATTGTCGATATTCGTCTCATGTTCGTCCTCATCGCCTGTATAGTTAGCTGCAAGTGCAAATTCATTCTCAACATCACTAGCACTGATATATCCACCATCTTCTGTTACAATGTACGCTCGCTGACTTGGACAATCCTTCATGACATGGCCCATTCTCTTGCATCGGTGGCACACAATCCCGATCGATCGGCCTGTAGAAGCAACCAAAGAAGAGCTCTTGGTTGGCCCCTGTATACTTACAGATTTGCTTACCTCGGGAGCATGTGACGGTGTCAAATGTACTGTTGAACACGCCCTACTCGAGAAGGGGGCAGCAGACTGTGTAGCTGAGTGTGGGCCTATTTTGGCTTGTCCCGGTGCTGATTTTGAAGTGGTCGTGCATCCAAAATTGCTCCTTGGCCTCTGTCGTCGTCCATGCAATTCTTTTTCTGCCAGATATGCAGTTGGAACAATCTAGGAATACTATTGTATTCTTTGTAATCAACTATGTCCTTAATTTCACACCTTAACTCTCCATAAAAGCATGCCATTGCAGTCTCTTAATCATCAAAAATATCACAACGCAACATACTAATTTGTAGCTCCTTGTAATATTCTTCTATGGATCTATCACCTTGGTTTAAGAGCTGCAATTTCTTATGTGCGAGGAACCGTCCAAATAATATTCTAATTGATCACTAGGAGGATCATTATTCATATTCACAACCTCGATGATTAACCAGAATATCATCCCGGTAGTCCCGGCACGTGTTTTGTGCCCAAGATCGGAACGCATGCCTTCCAACATTTAGCATCATAACATAGCTTAAGAAAGAGCAAGTAATTAACATTTATATTACAAGTCTTTAACATGCAACCATTTCCAATAATTTACATCAAAAGGTAACAACATCTACACACCGGAAACATAAACCTATACAACAAAAGAGAGTGGAGCCACATGCTCTTAGGCTCCACCCCAAAAGCACGACCTCCGAGAGTAGGATGAACTACTCTTGCCCGCCACCCTAATCGGCAGGCGCGAAGTAGCCAAACACCAATTCTTTCTCACCAGCAGCACCTAAAAATATAGGCATGAGTACGAAGGTACTCACAAGACTTAAACCATATAGAGCACATATACATAGATTGACTCCAAGTATTATGCATTGAGCCATTAGCAAGAAAAATCCACATGGTTAAGTTAAACATAAGCAGTAAGCAACCTAGATATATATGTGCGAGCAACTAACTTAGCCAATAACAACATAACTCTACCTTACCATAACCAACTGAACATAAATAACTGGAACCATTATGAACATACATGTAACAAGGACCAACTCAACCATCTCCCACATATCCAACCATCAACCACAAGCGAAAACTCTACAACCAATGCAGATGGACAGAAGCATGCTCATGACCGAGAGCGTGGCATTTCAAAATATTTTTACACCTTGTAGGGGATACTCCTGGACCCACACGATATGAGTACTATAAGGCTTGTGCCACTTGCTAAAGTGCACACAAGGGGGTACTCGTATCAATCTTTCCCAATAAGCCCAATTCATTTGAAACATTCATCGCTCGATGCGGCGGTACTAGAACTACTCCCGGAGCAAACTAGTACCACTATAAGCCCGTCCACTCACACCGTCGATGTTCAGGCCCTAAATGACCACAGCTACAAAGGTATTCAGCTCGCCTAACCATTAGATTGGCATGTGGTGAGTACGTAAGTACTAAAGCCAACTACACCGACAATCGGTGCTTAAACGACGTAAGCGGTCTACGGTGTCCAGTTTCCTCTTCTAACCTACCCAGGGGAACTCCACATCCGGGCAGGATAAACACCTCCTAGCACCGCCCACGTCTCGTCTCATACTCACCACTCATACAACCATCATCAACCCATATCCAGTATTGTGATCATTACGAAAGTAAATAACGCCTATGCTCGCGAACGATGAAACAATTCACCACTCGACTTCTACCGAATGACCTATATATTGCTAAGCATTTCGATTTAACTTGTAATCTAGACACCAACAACATACTAAAGGCGACAAGGAAAGGATGAACAACAATTCAAGGTAGAAGTAATGCATTCAACATAGGATTTATCCATTTGTACCCGATCTCGACTCGACACATACAAACATACATAAGCATAGTTTATCAATTTTAGACTTTATTCAATTGAACAAAGGTGCACTCAGGTGGCTACCTACAATTACCATGCAACACTCGCAAAAATTCGAAAGATTAGAGTCGTCTTCAACCACGGTCGTATCACGCTTCGGCTCCTTGTTCACTAAAGAAAAGCGCATGCAATGATGAGCATGAAGGAAATGCAATAATGCATGCTACAATATGCATATGATGAATTGCCATAAAATATGCCATATAAAGCATGCAAACATTATTTCTATCTAGAACAAGTCATGAGGAGACTAGCAAAATTGGTTTCGCTAATTTTGGACTTGTAGAGAATTAATGGTGAATTAATGAAGCCTCAACCTAATTAATTAATCTTAGAAATTTAATTAACTAATTAACTATTTAATGGTTGGGACATTTTTTAACAGGTAGTGGAGGTTATTATGAAGCCAACAAAAATTGGTTTCATAATTTTTGGAGCTCGTATAAATTAGCTATGAATTTTACAAGCTATCAGCACAAAGGAAAAAGTCTGACGAATAGCAAATCCGAATTATCCGGGTTGGGCCGGACACTCCGGATTCCGGAGTCTCCAGGTGATCCTCCTAGCGGGGGTCCTCTTTCATCTTTGGCTGGGACCACCCGGATACTCCAGATTGATCCGGATACTCCGGATACCGGAGTCTCCGGGTGAACCTTCGCGAGGGGGTTCTCTGTTATTTTCGGCTAGGACCGCTCGGATACTCCGGGTTACTCCAAAATAGCCGTTTTGAGAGCAAAAAATTGGCCAGTTTAATTTGGGAGCCTCTCCAAGCTAAAAGGGAACATGTTTAGGATAGTTCATGGGGTCTAGAATTCACTCATCAACCTAGCAACTCGATTCCTAACTCAAAACTCATCAAAATCCTTTAATTCACCCCAAAGCTCAAGAACACCATAACTTCATAACCTAAGCTCCAAACTCAAAATCGACCAACCAAATCATGCATTCTTGCCATGGGAAACCTAAGGGACTTACCCAAGATGGTTGTGGAGTTGGGTGGTCGTCTGGTGATAGAGGAAATGGAGGAAATCACTCGGGAGATGAAGAAATCCGGTGTTCCTCATGTTTCAACCCTAAACACTAAAAGACACCAAAATCAGCTTGAATCCTTTGGGAAAATGAAAATGAATTGAAGGGATGGATAGCTTACGAGCTCGTAATCGCGGGAGTATCACATGCTTACCTTGATCTTGCTCTTAGAGAGAGAAATCCAAGGAGAAAGAGAGAGCTTGAGGGAGAGTGAGAGAGAGGCAGCAGCAGCTGTGCTGCTAAGTGGGAGGCACGGGGAGTGAGGGAGGAGAGAGAGGGAGCAGGTGGTGCTACCCCTTTTTGTGGTTGGGATGGTGGGGCCACTTGTGGGGCCCACGTGTTGGAGAAAAGGAGGTATTTCCAATGCGATTTTTGTTCTTTTCTCTCCCAAATTTCTTTCTCTTATCCAAATGATTTTAACGAATTGCTTTATAGTTACAAAACAAAATCACACAAAATTAAACATAATGCTTAAGAAGCATATTTATGCTTAATTATGTAATTACGGATTTTGGGACGTGACATTACGCAAATCACGTTTAAAAGAGGGCGGAACAAATATGTTACGCATAGTAACCTTTAAAGCATTCCAAGTAGTAGGAGCTAATCCGTCGATGCACACCCTATTAAACCAAATGATTGCAAAATTTTTAAATTCATTAGTGGTTTGCCTAACTCTATGCACTTCAGGAACTAAATAAGCATTAAACTTATGTTCTACCATCATCTCCCAATCTAATACCTTTCAGCATCATAAGCACCCTCAAGAGATGGTATAGTAAACTTAATCTTAGCAAATGGATTATCATTAATACATGGGTTATGTTGTTGAAAATTATTACCTCTCATACCTTAACGGTTGAAGTTCAATCGGTTCCTTTGTCGTTCATCAAAGGCGTCACGTTCTTGTCTCAAAATTCCATCATCCGCGACGGACTCCTCTTGTTCATTGGCTGTACCATGAGGATCCACTCGACCATTGTTTAGTGATGAATTAACCAATCGATCAAAGCGTGTATTGAGCATTGCAATGCTTTTATTAAGTCATTGCAATGTGGTATTGATCCCCGCAAGCTTCTTGTCAATGTCATCATTAATGGTTTGTCGATGATCATCCAATAACAATATGAGTTCTTCCCTCAAAACACTCTTCAACATCCAATGCTTCTCCTGTCATGGTTAGTCGAAGATAGAAAACAAAAAAAGATAAATTATCCCTATCGACTACTAGGTGGTGGAGGTGGAGTTACACACTCTCAAGCGTCTTACCACGCTCTTGCAAGTGTTCTTACCAATCAGTGCAGTTGGCACAACCAGGGGCTGGTTTGTGATACCTTATCGGGTGTGAGTGAGGTAGTTGCAAGGGGAGAAACCGTTCTGATCGAGAGAAGGTATAGCTTGGATAGGTAATATTTAGTAGCAAGGAATGATAATAATTGAAATCAGATTAGCAAAGCTGAATATAAAGTCCACAATACTTGTCACAGTTATTGGCCCGAACACGTTCCTAGAACTAGCTCAAGCAAGCCGAAAACTATAACGGACACAAGCACAAAGGGACAAAATTCGCAATGCAAACTGATTCTCTCTCTTTTTTTGAATTCTCTCTCTCTTCTTTTTTTCACACTCTTTGCTTCTTTTTTGCACTTTTTGTTTTTTTTCACTCTTTGCTTCTTTCTTGCTTTTCTTTTCTTTTTTTCCTTTTTTTCGCGAATGTGACACAAACTCAAAAACTCTTCTACTGCCTTTTCTAATATCAGTGAGGTATATGAGCCACAAACTTTTTCCAAAGAACAGGGGTATAAAGGTAATAAAAACTCTCTCTCTCTCTCTCTGAACTTTGGCTACCTCTATTTGGGCTATCGAGTGATACTCAAACTTTATCGGACAATGCTCGATATGATGATTTCGTAGGATGTCCAAGAGCAGCCAAAAACAAATAGACTCCGACTAGGTTGTGGAGGCGAAAACAAGTGGGTAGTTGAATCCGACTAGGTGGTCGAACCCGAAAGGATGGTCGGATTCAAGAAGGTGGGCGATTTTGACTATGTTTTCGAAGTGACTGGTTGGGACTCCGAGTGGGTGGTCGAAGTGGCTGGCCTGACCCCAAGTGGATGGTCGGAATAACTGGTCGGGATCCCAAGTGGGTGGTTAGAGCGACTAGTGGTCAAACCCGAGTAGATGGTCGACTCAACTAGTGGTCAAACTCGAGTAGATGGTTTAAGCGACTAGTGGTCGAGTACGACTTGATGGTCAACTCAATTAGTGGTCAAAATTGAGTAGATACATAACCTTGGCTATAGCAAACAAGGCCAGATCGAGATACACGATGACTAAACAGCAAGACTCGACACTAAAAAGTAGAACACGATGACTCGACCAGCAACAAAGACACCGACGATGGACTCAAACTCAACGACGTGAATACTGAAAATAAAATTGTGAAGGCTCAAAGTGGTTTGGACAACGAAAAAAACTAAGATGTAAATATTTTTGTGGGGCAATTTTCTGGACTCTAGGTAATAGAAAATAACAAAATAAAGAGGATAACTAAGATTAACTAACGGGCAACCGAGGCTCTAATACCACTTGATGCGCGTTTGTCCGATCTTCCAAAAGGTAATATGATAAGTCGATTGGTGGAGCTTCGACATTGATAATCTAAAGGCTCTGAACAGAACAGATTGAGAACTCTCACAACCACTACACCACTACTCCGTAGTTATCAACCGTGCCAAGACGCGGTTGACCTAACCAAGAAGGGTTTTTCCTGCAAGTGAATTGAGAACACAAGCAAGAATAGGTAGATACAATCTGAATATTGCTAATTACCAATGAAGTACTCGAGTTAGGGTTCAACAAACCGATAAACGGTGAAACTGTCTAAAATAGAATAATCTAAGCTAAATCCAAGCCTAAACTACAACAACTACTGTGTATATATAGGGGGGCGTGAGGAGGTTGACCTAGGGTTGTGCAGTCGTAGAAAGAGACATACACAACCTAGACTCCGACTCTGACACGATTACACGACCCAACTAGGTCCAAAACGGTGGCACAACATCTTATTTCTTAGACTCTAACTACACCATAAGGAATATTTGGTTGAGCTCATATCCATTAGAAATGGCTCGTCGTAAGCTTTCCAAAATGTTCAAGACTGCCAAAAACAGACTTCGTATGAGAGAGTTATGCCTGTTTTACTGGCATGCTGTCCTGGTAGTTGACCACGACCATGACTAGAGCTCAGTCTCGAGTCCGAGTAGACTTGGCCTTCGAGGGGTGATGTTCGGGTAAGGTTGTGCTACTTCTCCTAAGTTCCTAAGAAATAAAACATTATAAGAATTTAGTAGTAATCCATCCAAGGAAGCATGAACAGCAAGGGATGAGTTCACCTGGTGGTCTAATTGTCGTGCACGTGCTCTTGTAATTGAACCTTGTATGATTTGAGGATTATTAGCGATATTGACCTTATCCGAAGGAGCCATGGGCTCATCACATAGGCATCTTGACATTTAGCCTCCATACTCTCCTAATGGCTCCGAGGTTGTGGATAGCAAGGAGGACGTGATTGAGGATCCATTCCATGAAGGTCTCGCTCCTGCTCACGCATCTGAGTCTAATGAAGAAGGTGAGGAGGGCGACAAAGAGGAGGACAACGACGAGTAGTTGACTCTCTTGGCTTCTTTCTTCCTTTTTGGTGTCTTGATGTCAAATGGGGAGAGAAAAGCTTAGTCTCTTTGCTTCGGATATCATCGTTTCCTTTCCATTGTTTCCTTTCCATCGTTGGACATGTTTAATTTATTGTTTAATTGTTGAACCTTGTTTAATCAGTGTAAGAACTTTATTGTGCTAGTGTGATGTAATGTGTCACCTTTATGTCTTGTGGATGCTATGTCGTATGTTTATTTATGTTTCTTAATGAGTGATGTCATGTCATATGCAATTTTATTTAATATATGTGAGATGACATGTTTTATAAATCCATATTCTTTTATGCCACAACATCACACATTTTCACACACTTGCACCCCATGAATGCCAAGATATAGGGGAGCTCTCTCTATTTTACAAATCAAATTTCTCACAATGCACACCTTTAGGGTTAATCATTATATATCTTTGCATTTAAAATAAATTCATTTAAAATCTCTTATAAGCTTTAATCGTGTTGTCATCAATCACCAAAAAGGGAGAGATTGAAATGCATCTATTTCTCCTTTGTGGGTTTTGATGATTGACGACAAGCGATTAAGGGACTAATATGTTCAATGAGTATTTAAATAGATAAAAGTTCCAATGATGAAAGCTAAATGACGTTTGGCGAACCCCAAAATTGAGAAAGAAGATGACGTTTGGTAATTCCTGCAGTTATAGCTTTTTGTTTTGAATTGAGTATAGGAATGTCGTACTATTAAGAGGGAAGCAGCATTAAAGGATTTTCTATGAACTTAGTGCTAGAAAGTTCTCCTTTAGAATTAGAGACACCACTCACAACACGGGCACTTAGGTGAAAAAAGTATGTAAAATCGGAAGTTCTGATATGAATATTGGAAGTTGTGATGGGATCAGAATGTCCATGCTCTGTAGTTATCCCTAAACCCATTTTTACACAAGTGCATCTCTATAGTATACCTTTTATGCCTCACATAATTCCGACACAAGGCACATGGACACTTAATGGTGTCACCTTCAACTAAACTAGGCATAGAGAATGCACGATCTATGAAATGGTTGGTGTTTTCAATCCAATCATTAGAAGGAACTTGTCCACGAGACCAACCATTGTACATCCAATCACGGCCTATCATTAGTTTGTTCTGTTTTTTACAACATGAGAAAGATAACACAAATCAGTTTCACAATTGTTTGACACAAGTATCAATTGAATATCACTACGCAGGAACATATGGATACAAGTCAAAGTGACATTTCAATAATGCATAAACAAGAAGTACAAAACTCATAAAAAAGAAGCTCATGTTTGGGATCATAATTCAGATCACATCAAAATAAACTCATACAAAACAAGGAGTACTCTCTGCTGAGTTACAACACAAGAAGCTCATGTGTAATTGGATACTTAACTAAATCACAACAACCAAATATAAACAATAAACACAGAAGCTATAATTTATCTTCCCCTTGAAATAGCATAAATTGGTTCATATATGCATCTTACTAGCTACTCTAATCTGACTGTTCAAGGTAAAAAATCCGATCGATCTCCATAAGGATTTGGTAACTAACTGTGGCTACATGGTGCATGACACAAATTTCAGCAAAGCACAAAACCTACACACTAAAATAATCCATCAGGGCTTATGTAACTGTCTAATCATATTTTTCCTTTTCTTTTTTCATGAATCTTGAGTGAACAGTTGCTTTCATATGAGAAAAATAGTTTCATGATCAAGTCCTAAGAGCGTATAAACACTATGCACCGGGACTCTGGGAGTGGCCTTAGGATGTCTTATTGTGAATATACATTTATGTGTACTCTCTCATCTCTCAGAAATGAGTATAAACACTATGCACCGGGTGTCAAAGATGCAAAAAAACAAATTAAGACCAAGAAGACTCACATTAAGCTAACCAACTGTTGAGTTGAGAAAAACAATTTTGCTTGAAATCATCTCATTCTGATGGAATGCAAGCAAACAAGAGAAGAAACGGACAAGTAGCAGGAACATATGGAATCAAATAGTATTGCGAGGGGGAAATCAGATACCAAACACACTTGGACAGGATGGAGTTGGATGCAGCTTGTCCAGCACGGAGGGCTCCTCTCCTCGCTGTAGGCACTGGCGGCTCGTCTCCTCACCGACGTTGCGTGGCACGGGAAGATTCTCTCCTCGCAGCACGGGCTGCTGCTCACTGCCTGCACAGGCGTCTTGTCTTGCCGCCCCTAGGCTCCAGCGCCACTGGGGTACGGTGGCCGGGGTGCAGATGCACGGCGGCCGGGGTGCAGTGGCCGGGGTGCAGATGGAGGGCGGAGGCCGGGGTGCAGATGGAGGGCGGCGGCCGGGTTGCAGATTGAGGGCTACGGCCGGGGTTGCAGATTGAGGGCGGCGGCCGGGGTTGCAGATTAAGGGCGGCGGTCAGGGTGCAGATGGTGGCCAGGGTGCAGATGGAGGGCGGCGGCCGGAGTGCAGATGGTGGCCGGAGAGATGAGAGCAGGGGGGCGACAGCGTTGGGGAGAGATGGAGATCGATTGTGGCCGGAGTGAAGAGATAGGTTGGGGACGGACGGACGGTGGGGTCTCCTTCCATTTTTTTTCCCTCTATGACCGGCGCGCAAGACCACCAATTTACCCGCGCGCTTCACTCGTACGCGGGACTTGGAAAATTTCCAGGACGAGTGCTAGTAGTGCAGTGCGGCAGTCAAGCGCGGGCGCGGCACAGGCCGTTTATTTCTGTCTAGATCCCGCCACAAATTACTCTGATTTCTTGACGGTGCTCTCAATTTCCTTGGAGGTTCAGTGTACCCGCCAGGATAAAGATCGACTTTCCTTGGCGGGGTTATTACCCACCCAAAAATATATATATCCTTGGCGGTATTTGTTTCAACCCCAAAGAAAATGCAATTATCTTGGCGGTGTCTGATGCCTCCCAAGGAAATTATCCACCGCCACAAATATTCCAGATCCTGGTAGTGACACACTCTTCTGTAAAATATGAAAAATTATGAACGGTAAGACCTATATAAATTTTAACAATATACTCTTTTAACTAAAAAGTAGTAGCTACTTATAATCATTGGACTCTGAGAACGATGGGATAGTAGCGGCAGTGTAGTTCTAGTGGTGGGGAAGAGGTGGCGGCTGGCAACACAATGGCTACTTATAGTCATTGGAGATGCTCTGAGAACGATGGGATATTGGCGGCAGTGTAGCTCTAGTGGTGGGGAAGAGATGGCGGCTGGCAACACAATGGCGGTGGAATTCGTGGTGACCAGATTCGTGGTGCGTGACGGCGACGGGATTCGCGGTGCATGAGGGGACGGGGCGGCACAACTTCATAGCGATAATGGGATTCACGGTGTTTGTGGCGGTGACGGGATTCCTGGCATAGCGACGACGCAGTGGAAGATATTCCTGGCATATCTTGATCCTTCAGATTCGTGGTGCCATTGAGAAGTTGTTTATTCGAACGTTTTCCCAAACATCTTATGATCTTGCGCTTTGGACACATTGGTTGAATTCCTAAACGAAAAGGACATGGAATCCTCCTACTTCGCATGGCCATGCGTGGCGGATTTTTTAATATTATTTTTACGGTAATTTTAGAAATAATTCAAAAAATCATGAAATTTCAAAAATATTGCGCGACCGTTTAGCAAAAAATAAAATATAAAGATCGTCGAGCAAAAAATAGAGTTTTCGCACTATGATCGAGCGAAAAATGTTTTATCAGGATCATATAGCAAAAATAGAAAAGTTTTTGCAGGACCATATCATGAAAATAGTTTTTTAAGGACCATTACGGGAAAAATAATTTTTGCTAGACCGGATCACGAAAATTGTCGTACAGTGTATTATGTGTGTTCCTCCAGTCATATTAAGTTTGTTTGTGTATTATTTATATTTATAATATAAGAAAACAGATCGGAAAAAAACTATTTTCACGCTACATTCAGTGAAAATTCAATTTTTAAATTTTTGAAAATGCAAAAATATTTTTGCTATTCTATAGCACAAAAATTATATTTTTGCAGAACATTCACGTGATTTCTATAGTTTTTGCTTTACCGTTGTGAGAAAATTATTTTTCGTTAAACGGTCTGGTGATATTTTTAAAATTTTGTAATTTTATATATTATTTCTGAAATTATCGTAAAAAATATTATTACAAAAATTCCATGCGTGGCACCCTTTTTCCCTCTGTCATCTTCAATTGTACTCCTGGTAAACTGTCATGTTTTTGCGTAATATATTGTTCCGGTGGATCGTAAGATTCTAGTTCCGTGAAAAAAAACATTTTTCCTATGGAAAAGAGAAACAGGTCGTATGAAAAGCGTGCTCTACAAAGACTCTTACACCTTGTAAAGCTAAAAAAGCCGTCTCTTTTTCCATTTCTTTTGTGGGAAATTGGAAATGCAGTGCAGTGGTACAGATGGAAATGCAGTGCAGTGGTACAAACGGCTGCTATCTGTAATACGATTTCATATCATATATAGATGATATACTAAACAAATCATTATACGAGTTGGCTGTAATTAACCTAAATGATACTTAATTGTTAAATGATACGTGAAAAGTTGATACCATAAATAACAAATGGCATTCATACATTGAAGAAAATATTGCTTATAAGACTGATTGGCTGATATTTTAAACATTTATTAATTAATAGATGTCATCTTTTTCTATCTTATTTCTTTTTCCTTCACATCAGATAAAATTATAGATCACTTCTTTTTAGATGACTGATATCACCTAATTAGACATACCCTTAGCTGCAAATTAAAGCCTCGCTGTCTGGAAGCGGTTCTATTACGCCCCCTCCATTCTTTTTTTTTTTGCCGGTACTCCTAGCATCCGTGCCATTAATTTTTTTAATTTGACCACTAATATGTGCAAATCTCTCGGTAATGGTTATATAAAAATCATACAATTAGATTCACCTCTTAAAATTGTTTTATAAAATCGTAAATTTATTAGTATACATTGATATAAAATTATAAAAAAATAGCAGCCAAAGGTGCACCTAGAAGGCCATAGAAAGTCAATAATCTCAAACAATAAAAGGATGGAGGGAGTAGTGATTAGATAAAGCCCACCTAATTTAAACGGTTTCCGTTAATTTGTCATGCACAGGGATTTTTTGTTCGACAGGGCATATTTGTTTTTAACTTGTTTCTGGCTTCTGTTTCTATTATAAGTTTAGAAGTCTAAACAAACGAGTTTGTTTTAAAATAATTTTTGAAGAGATTAGAAGTCTATTTCTGAGAAAATAAACTAGAAACTAAGAAGGTAGCTGAGAATAGTTTTTTTTAAGAAATAGTGTATAAAAAACTAAACAAAATATTATAAAAACCAACAACTAAAATCAAAAATAGCTTTTCAACCAGACAAAAAACACAGCTTTAAAAAAAAGCTAAACAAAAACTCAAACTAACGTACCCTTACTACCTATACGAGGAGCTGAGCTTGATAGCGGCATGGCGCCAGGGAATCAGGGATCATCCAACCAACCGAGCGACAATTGATTAGTAAGACTGAACTGTTGTATGGGCCGTGCAGTTGTTGGACATGTTGACCACGGCTGCGCGTGGCTTCTCGAGTGAGTGATTGTGATGGCCGGCGATGCCCTCGGCTAAACCACCCGGCTAATTTGTCAGCACTGCTCACTGATGATGACTACACGATGGAAATGCATGCGGTTAGGGCATCCCCGTCAGCAATTAGACCACCACTTCTGTGCTTGCTAAACTGTAGAAACAAAAAGGAGGAGAGCGTGGATATCTTTGTCGCTTTGATGAACACATATATCCTCAATTGAAAAATATTCAGAATAATGACATTATTTTATAGATTTAGTTGAATATAGTTCCTAAGAGAAGGGGACGGTGAAGATATAACAATATAAAATAACTAGAAAAAACATTCCGCGCGTTACCGTGGGAGGTTTCGAGATTCTAAATTGGAATCTACATACGTGTTATTATATACATATATATATATATATATGTATGTATGTATGTATGGTTATGCATACGAATACCATGGGTACGCATATTCATGTGTATATAATATGGTAATCATATATGTTATATACGGTAATGCTTGTGGTAGTAAATTATTGTTATCATCCATATGGTATCCTATAATCATATATTACTAATTTGTTGTAATGATATGTATATATGTATATGTATGTATGTATATATGTATATATATACATGAACATCATATACATATATATATTAATAGTATATTTACGTCACCATATGGTACATATATATAGTATAGTTATGCTATCATATGTTTTATGTCATCCATACGAACTATAGTCGATGCACATATGTATACATTTTATATGGTGTGTTATACTATATGTAATATGTGTGTGTGTGTGTATATATATATATATATATATATATATATATATATATATATATATATATATATATATATATATATAATGTTATGTAATGTGGATATAATATATATATATTGTACCATCATACTATATGGATATAATACGTTATATGCATGCATAACATATGTTATATGTAATATCCATATATTAGTAACATATTATATATTAATATATACATTAATATATACATTATATATGGGTTATGGTACTGTATTATATCTTATATGGATGGTAGTTGTTGAAATCGGCTAGAGAGCACAGTTGAAACCATGAAGATTAGCATGTATACAGGTAGAAGATCTACAGATTGGTAGCACAGATTAAAACGTAAGGGAACTGTATTATATCAGACATTTTGTGTTGCATCTTGGGAATATAAAACTTATGCAATATTGATTGTCCTAGAAAATGGATGAGAGTGGTTTCTTTAGAACCCGTAGCATTAAGACCATGAGTGCAACAATATATATGTTATTATACATACATGCGCATATTTATAGCTTTATATATTATATACGGTAATATGCAATATCCATGTATATATATAGTGTTAGGTAATATGGATACAATACATATATGTCATACCATCATACTATATGGATATAATATGTTATACTCATGCATATAATATCTTACATGTAATATCTATATATTAGTAAATTAACATATATTAATATTGCTGGGGGAAATAAGCCAACCTGAGGATTATGGTTGAAGAGTACCATCCAAGTCCCCCCGGAGCCTTGATCTATGGATCCCCAGCTAAAGGCTCGACCTCCGAGGTCGTCAAGTCCCTTCACGGTACCTCTTCGTACCTACGAAAACTTCCCTTAGCTTAACTGGCTCAGCCTCCCGAAGCCTTGGTCCCTCGAAGCCTCAGCCTTCCGAAGGCTCAACCTCCCGAAGGCTCAGCCTCCCGAACGCTCAGTCTTCCCGAAGCCCCAGTCTTTCGGAGCCCTGCTTCTCGAAGCATTCACCTCCCAGATCCATGCCTCCCGAGGCCCTCCTCCTCGGGAGGATCGGGCCACCTTCCCGAAGACAGCAGGGTGATTCAGCAATTCCTGAGAAGATCTACCGAAAGGAGAGCGTCGGTCGTGCATTGCCTGTCAAGAAGTGACCGGCATTAAAGGTCTAGGCTGATGGGTGCCACTCTGACACCTTGGTGTAATGGAGGCTATCCTAACACCCCTAACAGTGCGGCGTCGGGCCGCAATTAGTGACCGGCTCGCCGCACTGGAGGGGGCAGGCACCACAATAGTTACCACGGTTGATATTTACGTCCGCAATAGGATAGAAAGTAGTTATTCGGGATAAGGCCCAGTAATTCGGTTAGGTCCCAAATATTCGTACATTATGATAACTTGTACGCTAAGCTACACATGACCCTATAAATAGGGGGCCATGGTCATCTGAGAAAGGGGGCGCGGAAAAAAAACGGACACAGAACACACATCACAGAAAACTGGTGATTCTCCCCCCAAATCGATCCATTTTCCCACCATCAATATACTCGTAGTGTTTCTTCCTGTCAAACTTCGTCTACAAGCTTGAGTCTCCTCCTTAGAAGAAATTCTCGCTGTATTTGCTGAAGCAAGACAAACTCTTGCTCCAACAGTTGCGCTGTCCGTGGGGACTCGAACACAAAAGTGCTAAGAGAGGTAGGAATCCACCAAGAAAACCACCAGAAAATCGGCTAAAGCTGCCGTACCCACTGTTCCAAGCATGCAACCGTATGCATGGATGCCTCGGCCATACGCATCGTACGCATGCTCCAGCCCCGCTGCTGTGTGGGACGGTGTTCCTGCGACCTTGGTCAACCCAGAACACTAGGTCAGTACAGGAACTCCAAATGACGTAGATGCCTTCCAGCCCCTGCACAACGAAGACCTCACCGCCTCAGGAGAGGACGTGGCTGAAGCCACAGCCAAGCAGGCCACCTTCCAATGGTTCTGGGCGGTCTAGCCCAGGAATGCTCCTGATTGGACTTGGTCCCCAGGTATCTCCTTCGACCACACCTGGAATACCCCGAGCGAGCTAACATCTTTGGAAAGTCTGTCCACCCAGTGCCTTCCTTGGGCCCCTCAGGCAAGAAAGGGTTCCAAGGAGATGGAGGGCTCCGGGAGGTATGGATCCCGCCAGTGCCTCCGATGCCTCCCTCGCAACACCAACCGCGCGTAGGGAACCCCAAGCCCGTCTCGTCCAAGGAGGCATAGTTAGAACCACTTCGGCTCCAAAAATCGGTTCACCAAGCGGCCTCGACGGTCTCCCAAAGGGGGAAGGAAACCCTGGGAAAACCACCGGCTCCAGGGCACACCGCCTTCGGCAACGGCCCCAACGACAACTCCAAGCTCCGGTGCCCCTGGAGGCATACGGGTGCGTCCTGCACGGACCCGGGCGCGTCCACAACACCAACGACTATCGCACCCTCATTACCTTCCGGGAGGAATATCTCGGAAGGCAAGCCGAAAACCTGGCCGCAGAAGGAGCCGGGAAGGACGACGCAGAGTTCGGGGGCCTGGGGCAAACTCCCAGGTGAATCCCCAGCCCCTCAACCTTGCACCATCACCACCAACCCTACTATCAACGGTACCATACCTAGCAACGAGAACTGAGTTGGGGACATGCTGTCGCCAGCCTTCGACCAACCAGCTTTCGACCATGCCTCCCGCGTGTCGACTTCGAGGCCACCAAGCCTCACAATAGAGGCCTCATTCCTACAAAGGTATGCCCAGTGTTAACTACCCAGTAGTCTACCTAGTGATCCGTCTTTCATGCGGCAAGGTCAGAGTCTGTTGGGGGCCTCCAACTATATTGTTAGAAGTCTTTTTGCAATAGATAGCTGCTAAGTAGATGCAGTAGAACTTAAGTTACATTCTCATTTAGCATGAGCAGTTGTTTAACCTAGCTATTTTTCATGCTACAAACAGCTTCTTGTTGCCAATAGTAGACTACAAAACTTAGCTAGTATAACCATGCAAAATCCTGCACTCCCGCAGACGCATCATGCCTAGGTCGCCTAGGGGGCGAGACTATCCAGGTTTCCTAGAAGGCATTGTGTGGTCTCGGAAGTGTAGTTGCCACGTATCAAGGGATTTCCTTGATAGACTGTGTTACGGTGCCCTCGGTGGATTTCTCCGGAGGCGTGACAAGCCCACGCACCATTAAGTATCGCTTGCCCATACCTAAGGTCACTGAAAAGGTTTCCCGGAGGGTAGGCATTGCCCTGGTAGGGAAGTAGAGCCTACACACCATGGGCATAGCATGCCTAGGTCACCTGGAAGGCAAGATTGCCTAGATTTTCTGGAAGGTATTGTGTAGCCTCGATAGTGTGTAGATGCCGGTTATCAAGGGGCTTCCTTGGTGATGTAGTTGCGGCGCCCTCAGGGGATTTCTTCGGAGGCGTAACAAGCCCACGCACCAATAAGCATCGCTTGCCTAAATCTAAGGTCACCTAAAAAGGTTTCCCGGAAGGCAGGCTTTGCCCTGGTTGGAAGTGGAGCCCACACACCGTGGGCGTAACATGCCTAGGTCACCTGAGGGCAAGACTGACCAGGTTTACTGGAAGGTATTGTGTAGCCTCGATAGTGTGTGGACGCCGCATATCAGGGGACTACCTTGATGTGAGGATGCGGTGTTCTGAGGAATGCTGTCGCAAGGAATCCTCTCTGGACGACATGCTTATATACCGTGGACGCCGCTTAAACCTAGGTCACCTGCAAGGCAGATTATGCCCAGGTGTCCTGGAAGGCATTGCACAGCTTCGGTCATATAAATGCCACGTGCCAGGGCACATCCTTGGTGTACAGTGTTGCGGTGCACCCCGAGCGTTTCCTTGGGAGCACGCCAAGCCTACATACCGCGGGCGTAGCATGCTTAGGTCACCTAGAAGGCAAGACTGCCTAGATTTCCTGGAAGGTATTGCATAGCTCCGATAGTGTGTAGGGCCTTCGGCATTAATACATGCCAAGGAACCTTACCAAAACCTCCGATAAAAACGGAGAGCTTCACCAAAAAATCTCCGATAAAAACGGAAAGCTGCACCAAAAACCTCCGATAAAAACAGAGAGCTCGCCAAAAACCTCCGGTAAAAACGGAGAGCTTCGCCAAAAATCTCCGGTAAAAACAGAGAGCTCCGCTAAAAACCTTCGGTAAAAACGGAGAGCTTCGCCAAAAACCTCCGGTAAAAATGGAGAGCTTCACCAAAAAAAAACCTCCCATAAAAATGGAGAAGCTTTACAAACCTCTGGTAAAAACGGAGAGCTTCACCAAAAAAAACCTGCCATAAAAATGGAGAAGCTTTACATAACCTCCAGTAAAAACGGAAAACCTTATCAAAACCTCCGGTAAGAACGGAGAGCTTTACAAAACCTCCGGTAAAAACAGAAAACCCTACCAAAACCTCCGGTAAAAATGGAGAACTTTACCAAAATCTCCGGTAAAAATGGAGACTTTCACCAAAACCTCCGGTAAAAATGGAGAGCTTTACAAAACCTCCAGTAAGAATGGAGAACCTTTCATAGGCCTCTGGCAAAAACGGAGGGCCTTTTCCAAACCTCAGCACAATGGAGAGCTTTCACAAAAACCTCCGCACCACGGAGAGATTTCCGAAAAACCCCCACGATGGAAATGTTTCTTCGAAAACTCCGCCGGGCTAAAAGATTTGGAGAAGACCTAGCAGGAAAAGGTACCCTGGAATCTTGAAGGCTAATGCCTCCGTGCCAAAAGGAGTACGCAACCCACTAGCCTCTTAAGAGGTACAACAGGCCAATCAAAGGGGTATAAAAATCCCCCTCCCTACAGGGAAAGGTATGACCCGCGTGACTCTGAAACACGCATGGTAAAAGATAAAATTATTACCCTACCATCTCCTTTAAAGGCATATTTCATACGTCATTTTTGTTATACTAACATTCAATAAAAGCCCACGTTGCGTGGCACAAGAAACATAGTGGAACCCTCGACTATCCGTTACAGGGACAGCAAGGCCAGGCAACGGCTAAGGGCCGAGGGGGTCGCGGACCCTCTCTTCCACCCGGCCTTCCACTTTGCCTCCGACACGCAGTCGCCAGGCTCCGAACAGAATACCTCTGGAGCCGGGCAGCGGCTAAGGGCTGAGGGGGTCGCGGACCCTCTCTTTCGCCCGGCCCTCGGCTTTGTCTCTGACGCGCCGTTGCCAGGCTCCGAACATAATACCTCCGGAGCTTGGCAGCGGCTAAGGGACGAGGGGGTCGCAGACCCTATCTTCTGCCTCGCCCTCAGCTTTGCCTCCGACGCGCCGTCGCCAGGCTCCAGATAGAATCTCTCCGGAGCCAGGCAGCGGCAAAGGGCTGAGGGGGTCGCGGACCCTCTACTCTATCCGGCATTCGGCTTCGCCTCCGACGCGCTGTCGCCAGGCTCCGGATAGAATACCTCCGGAGCCGGGCAGCGGCTAAGGGCCGAGGGAGTCGCGGACCCTCTTTTTCGCCTAGTCTTCGGCTTCACCTCCGATGCACTGTCGCTAGGCTCCGAACAGAATGCCTCCGGAACCAGGCAGCGGCTAAGGGCTGATGGGGTCGCGGACCCTCTCTTCCCGCCCAGCCATGGGCTTCACCTCCGATGCGCAGTCGCCAGGCTCCGGACAAAATACCTCTGGAGCCGGGTAGCGGCTAAGGGCCGAGGGGGGCGCGGACCCTCTCTTCTGCCCGGCCCTCAGCTTCGCCTCTGACGTGCCGTCGTGAGGCTCCGAACAGAATACCTCTGGAGCCGGGCAGCGGCTAAGGACCAAGGGGGTCGCGGACCGTCTCTTCCGCCCAGCCTTCGGCTTCGCCTCCGACTCGCTGTTGCCAGGCTCCGGATAGAATACCTCCGGAGCCGGACAGCGGGTAAGGGCTGAGGGGTCACGGACCCTCTCTTCCGCCTGGCCTTCGACTTCGCCTCCAACGTGCCGTCGCCAGGCTCCAGATAGAATACCTTTGGAGCCAGGTAGCGGCTAAGGGCCGAGGGGTTTGCGGACCCTCTCTTCCGCCCGGCCTTCGGCCTCACCTCCGACGCGCCGTCGCTAGGCTCCGGATAGAATACCACCGGAGCCGGGCAGCAGCTAAAGGCTGAGGGCGTCGCGGACCCTCTCTTCCGCCCAGCCTTCGCTTCGCCTCCGACACACCGTCGCCAAGCTCTGGACAGAATACCGCCTTCACCTCTTACGAGTCCCGGTAGGGGCTACGCATGAGACGACGTATACGCCTCATCTGCGGCCTGCCGTTGTGGAAGCCGATACAGTAGCCAACTCCCGAGCTACCAGAGGACGCTAAGGAGTCCGAGGAGGTCACCGGCAAAGCCCTCTCCCTCACCTTCTGACCTCTTCTTGCTTCACCGCCAGCCCCATTGACGCCAGCTCACTCTCCCTTAACAGGAGATCCCAGTTGATCTCCTCGTCGTCATCGAAGATATCGATGGTCTCGACAGGCACGCCCTTCTCGGCCAAAGGTCGGGCCGGAGTAGCGGACAACTGCCTCCCCTGCGAGGGGAGGAGGCTGTTTCACCTCCAACGCCTCTACTGATGACCGAAACAGCCCAGCTCCCAAAGGAAGCTATCGAGATCATCGATGTCTCTGAGGAGGATAAAGAGGACAATGATGCCATACTCAAGTCAATGATAATTGCTTACTCATGGGCTGTGGAGGCTCCAACCGGGTAACCCCGGCTTTATACCCAAGCCACGCAGCCACGTAGGTCCGAAAGATGAAGCTGGACGAACGTCGTCGTGTCCTCCCATTAAGACTCCTAGGGGAGGGGGCCGTGGCCCTATCCGGTTTCTCTCCAACACGTGGCAGCACTCCACGATAAAATGCCTCGTTTTCTTGCGCAGACGTCCCGTTACATTAATGACCCAAACCTCTTTCTACGCGTGACATGATCGCGGGCACAAGACCCTAGTGACCCCTCACATTATCCAGTCAGAACGCAGCAGTGACACATCTTGTCCCGCCAGGCGAGCGTACGGGATTCTCCAAACCTACACGAAACCTCTACTCTAGCGACTTCGAAAGACAGAGAATCACCATCAGGCATCCTTGATACGACACCAGGCTAGGGTTGATTTTTCCTCTGCATCCTCTCCCTCCTCCAAAACGTCGGGGCCCGAGAATGAGGGGTACTGTTGGGGGGGAAAATAAGCTAGCCTGAGGATAATGGTTAAAGAGTACCATCCAAGTCCCCCCGAAGCCTTGATCTATGGATCCCCAGCTAAAGGCTCGACCTCCGAGGTCGTCAGGTCTCTTCACGGCACCTCTTCGTACCTACGAAGCCTTCCCTTGGCTTAACTGGCTCAACCTCCCGAAGCCTCGGTCCCCTGAAGCCTCAGCCTTCTGAAGGCTCAACCTCCCGAAGGCTCAGCCTCCCGAAGGCTCAGTCTCCCTAAAGCCTCAGTCTTCCGGAGCCCTGCTTCCCGAAGCATTCACCTCCCGGATCCATGACTCCCGAGGCCCCCCGCCTCGGGAGGATCGGGCCACCTTCCCGAAGACAACAGGGTGATTCAGCAGTCCCTGAGAAGATCTACCGAAAGGGGAGCGCCAGTCGTGGTTTGCCTGTCAAGAAGTGACCGGCATTAAAGGCCTAGATTGATTGGCGCCACTCTGACACCTTGGCGTAATGGAGGCTATCCTGACACCCCTGACAGTGCGGCGCCTGGCCGCAATTGGTGACTGGCTCGCTGCACTGGAGGGGGCAGGTACCACGATAGTTACCACGGTGGATATTTACGTCCCTAATAGGATAGAAAGTAGTTATTCGGGATAAGACCCAGTAATTCGGTCAGATCCCAGATATTCGTACATTATGATAACTTGTACGCCAATCTACACATGACTTTATAAATAGGGAGCCATGGTCATCTGGGAAAGGGGGCGCGGAAAAAATACGGATACAGAACACGCATCACAGAAAACCGGTGATCCTCCCCCCAAATCGATCCATTTTTCCACCATCAATATACTCGTGGTGTTTCTTCCTCTCAAACTTCGTCTCTATGCTTGAGTCTCCTACTTAGAAGAAATTCTCGCCGTATTTGCTGGAGCAAAACAAACTCTTGCTCTAACAAATATATATGTTATATATGTTAGTATACATATATGCAAAATAGCTTTATATATTATATGTGGTAATATGCAATATATATATATATATATATTATAGCTCGGTACTGTTAGTCGTGCACTGTCGCAAGGACATTGTAGAGTTGCCGTGCATCGTGTGCTTGTCGATGGTACTGTTTATATGAACAGTGGAACAGTGCTTGGTATTCCATTTCTTTTAGGGGAAAAGCATTAGATTGCTGAAAATTAATTAAAGGCCTGGACGCATAACGTGTATCTGGAAGCGGTTTTATTATATACTCGTGATTAGATAAAGCACACCTGATTTTTGCAGAAGAATCTTTTTTAATTTGCCTGGAAAACTTTAATGACCATGCGACGAAGCTTAGCTTGCTGCCGTCCGGGGATCATCTAACCGAACGACAGCTAGAAAGTTTCAACTGTTCAGCCATGTACGACGTAGTTGTTGAGCATGTTGATCAGGACCGCTGTTTCTTGAGTGATTGTAATGCCTCGGCTGCTAATAGATTCATCAGCCCAATGAATCGCCACTGCTCATTGATGATTAAACGATCAAAATGCAGTTAAGGAATCCCCATCAAGTTGCATGTGCCAACAATTGGGTCGCTACTACTGTGCTAACTGTAGTAACAAATAACAAAAAGGAGCAGAGTGCGTAATCTGAACGGGGATATATCTGTCTCTTTCAGTCTCCAATCTATAATCTTCACGGGATGATATATCCTCACCACCTCATTGAAAAATATGCAGAATAATGTCTCTTTTTTATTCGAATACATAAGAGAAGGGGATGTTGAAGATATAACAGTATGTAATGATGCAATGGGAGATGCTATTCTCAGCCGTTCCATCTGATGGACGTGCACCCTTCTCCTTCCTCCTGGCTCACCTGCTCTGTTTCTCTGCTCCCCACCGCTGCCTGCTCTGTGCGACTCGTTCTCCTATTCAGCTCGTCTTCTCCAGCGACGTCCTCATTCCTACGCTAACCTGGTCGTTCTGCTTGCCCCTGCCCCAACCCTTCCCAATAGACGGCCCTCCGCCTCCTCCCACGATTGGCCACGCCCTGCCTCGCTGCCTCGCCTCATGCCCGCCGCCACCACCAGGACGGTGTGCTGCCCCAGGCATCTTTCTCAGCTCAGGAAATGGCACTAGCGAATTCCTAAGCTAACTCTCTGAATCCTAACCCACCGGCGAGCTCCAAAATCGACGTCGACTATAAGTAACTGCATTCTCAGGCGAGCTCCAAAATCGACGTCGACTGTCGTGTTTGCAGGCGCCTGAAACATAGTAAAGTGATATCTAATAATATGATGTATCCTAAAAAATATATAATATGTTCATGAGTTCATCCACCTAACTTTTCAGAAAAGTGAGAGCCGAAAATGCACTCGGCTGATAAACATGACAAAATGCAAGAAATTGGAGGAACTAATGGAGCATTTGTCCTACAGTTTGGCCGTGGATACCAATTCTTTCTTGAATGACAATGAGAAACATGATTAATTCGTCGTCATCTTAATCGTACGGGAGATACGTAAGTATTACTACCTCCATTTGCTTTTACTTGTCACCATCTATCACTATAGTAAATTTGATCATCTATTTTTTTTAAAAAGATTTATAGATATTTAAAACTTTTATATTATTAGATTTATCATGAAACAAATTTTACTAGTATGATATATTTTCAAGTATCTATACATATTTTTAGGAAAAACGGATAGTCAAATTGCTACAGTAAAAAGTGGTGATAAGTAAAAATAAACGGAGGTAGTACTACTCAATATATAGCCGATATACTTAATCTCAGCTATTCGAGGGAGGTTAGCATTCCTCCATCGGATTTATCTTTTGTTGGAGCTTGTAATTAGCCCAAGAATTAAGAAAGTTTTGTTGCCATGCATGATGCAACTCTGAAAGTCAACACCAAGTCGAAATCATTCATCTTCCGATTTGTATATGAGCGAGTGACCATGGAAAATTTGGATGTGTCACTGCCCACTGCCTTTTACTCGTGCCAAAAAGAAAAAGAGAGATTTGCCCACCTACCTATTCATCCGTGCAAAGTGTTTTTTCAACTAAAGAAAACTAGGTTTTGAAAGAAAAAAAAAAGACCGAACCAGGCCAGTCGTTTCTCTCCCATTTCTTTGAAATATTATTTCTTTCAACACTCTTAACTCAAATATTTCAAAATTTGATGTAAAAGGGGAAAAGCACAAAGTATTGCAATATAGATACATGTCTGCAACATCACAAATTCACAATAAATTCAACACTCTTAACTCAAATAATCTCACACTTAGGAGATAGGAAGTTCAACGATAATGATCAGTTCAGTTTATTAAATTAATTCGGTTTTCTGAAAGCTGAAAACCGCATAATAAACTGAAACCGAAAAAATGATTAAAAAAATCGAATAAACAGCAATAAAGGTTAAACGGTTTGGTTTCAGTTTCCTGTTCACTTTGTGGTCCTCCCCCACCCCTATCGTAATGTGTGAGAAACACTATTAGTGCACAAGGAAGGGAGAAATACCATTAGAGCAACTTCAACAGCATATTCATATTTTATCTTCTATATCCCCATATAAATTACCATCTATAAAGATTTATTCTCGATATTACTTTATCACTCCAACAGCATATCCATATATCACCCTCTATATTCTCTCTCCTATATTTTTAAGATTATTTAACTAACAATTATCTATCCCTCGCCCACACATGCAGCGGCAAGCTAGTAGTACATACTTTTCCCTCCTCAAACCGTGAAGCAAAACTAGAAACAGTAAGCCACGAAGCTGTCACTGCCCGGTAGTGGCTACCGCGTCCAGCGGTGGAGTCATGAGCAAGGGAGCCGATGACGCGCGAGCTGGGCATGTCTTCACCACCGTCAGCCTCGATCTAAGTTCTACTGCCTCTTTGTCTCTGCGGCCAAACAACCATGGCCAAACATCGACCGCGCCCTGCATCTCAGTGGAGTGGTAATCCACCAGGGGCTTCGATGGATTTCTTGGTTAGTTGGTGAGTACCCTTGCTTTGATGGATGTGTTCGTCCAATTTTTGTTCAAGTGAAACTCTGCTCTTCTAAAGTGTGATTGGGAGTAATCGAATCGAGTCTTTCAATTTTGTTTGTTGTGTTGGTGTCCTAGTAATCCAATTAATCTATCTATGGATCTATTAGACTCGGCTCGACTAGAGGAGGAGCTTGTCACGGAGGACGATGGGATGCTCAGGGTGCGCAGTGGTCGGATTGGTGAGACCATGAAATATCAGCTCGTTTGCTCAACTGCTGGTGGTTGAGGCGGTGGGAAAGGTTGCTCGGACGCCCCTACGCCACCGGCGTCCCACTACCCCAGCACAAGCACGACCGCGGCGGGGAGGCAGATGGGCATCAGGATGGAGGCAGGAGCGCTCAGGAGGAAGCATCAGTTGAAGGATGGCGTGGGAGAGAGGCACACCAGATATAGCGTGCGAGAGGATAGAGATGGCATGGCCGTGAAAATAGCAGGTGAGATAGAGCGTCTGTTGGAGACCGATTTTAAGAGATTTTGGATGAGCAGTTAGATAGAGAGTGGCATAGAAGCTCTGTTGAAGATGCTCTTGGAAGCCACATCCACGATTCATTGCATTTCACAAAACTTTAAGTATCTCATACTCGTATTGATGGTGGCAAGGCACTGTGTATCAGGTACAAAGGGGGAAGAGATCTAGAGTACACGCCTTGTGGCACCAAAGTGGCAAACAATACAATGGGGGGGGGGGGGTATGTGTATTGAATTCAACACTACTATTCATCTTCATATTTCATTACAGATCTTGATTCCTCAGTAATATACAAGTCCGAGCTATACAGCCGATAGTATGCGCTGAAGGTTCCCCCTCAGGATGTGTAACATTGTAACCACTACAAGGGAGGAATACGAGCGTAGACGCGGCAGGGCCGGTTGCTTCTTACCGGCACGATGAATGGGATCCTAGCCGGCAAGATGACTGGGAGAGCTTTTGAACATCGTGTGCCACATGTAAGCCCTGGAGAGGACCATTTCTAGCTCGTGGTGCGCCCAGGTCCTAGTCGGTAGGTGCTGAAGGAACATCACCATCTCTTGAAAATCCAGTTTCTGCAGCTTGTCTGACCACTGGGAGAAAGAGGGTTCAACTTATCAGGAACTTGAAAGCCTAGCATGCATGACAGAAAGAATGCTATTGCTGCAGAAAAACGTGCATATCGTTCAAGGTAACTTAGGTCAAATAATAACTTCACGAGTAGGATATTTTGTTGAAATGTAACTTGAAGAAGTTCAAGTACTGTGCAGGTATTAGCAGACTTTAAAAATCATTTGCACAAACCAGTTACCAGTAAGGGGTGCTTTAACTTACAGTTAACAAAAAGCTAGCCGTTATGTACAAAAGAAAATCGGGTAGATAATCTCCTTCAGCAAGATATGTATCCCACAGGCGAGTGACAAGATGAGAAGGTATCTACAAGGATATGAGACAGATTAGCAAATTTTTAATGTGTAGATGAAATAAAAAATCAAGTGTTGCAAGACAAACCTCCCGTATCAGAAGGCAGTTGAACCAACGGAAGGCAAATTGAAGAAACTCTAGTCCTTGTTCTTCAATGTGCTTTGATACAGGTTCTGCATACACCCCAAAAATATGAGGTCAAAATAAGTGTTTTTTCCAGTATATGGAAAAAAGAACTTTGCTGAATTACGAGAAGATCTGTTCATAAACGATCAATGACTAAGCGCTTACAAACTGATGTTTCTACAACTATATGTATTATTTATGCCCATAGAAGGGTCCTATAAATCCTTAAGGGTCCACTATTCCACCACATTTATTTAGCTGCAAAGGCCCATTACATATGAGAGTTAAGAAGTGATTTTCTTTTTGCCAGAAAGCCCAACCAGAAGTGGCAACACATGAGAATCTGTGGAACATTACCATCTATACGTCGAACTAGTTCCTTCAATCTAAAAACAAGGCGCTGAATTCCTGGTTGTGCAAAGGTGTAATGATCCTGCATTCCGTCAAGAAATTTTGAAAGACACCAATAGCAGTCTGCTTCTATGTTAGAAATGTCCTGCGGCGTAAGGTTGTCCATAGACCAAGTGTCCATGTTGCCTTCTAGGTGCTCTGATAAGAACACGACCAAGAATGGCGTAACAAGGTCATTTATTCCTTGAACATAGCCACTTGCTGGGTGACGAATGGCCCTGAAATTGCCATATAAAAGAATAATGAAGAAGAGCAAATAAACATAACCCTGGTTGTATTAAATACAAATAGCATAGCCAAAGGCCAAAAAGATGTAGTACAGTCATGTTTGCACCAACAGAACTGGTCTGCATGTGGATGAGAATTTAGTCAAAGGATTAAAAGAATCACATTACTGCCAAAACAAAAAATAAACTTGGAATCAAGAACAATAAATTTAATGCTAAAGAAAAAATGCACTCAATACAGGTGATCTACTAGAACAAAGGCCAAAGATATGCAAGTACGATAAAATGGTGAAGTCATGTTGGCGCTGACAGAATTGGTCCACATGTGGGTGAGATAGAGAATCTATGTAAAAGGAATCAAATAATCATGCTAGTGCAATAACAAGGAAAGCATTCAGCATTGAGATTTAAACATTCAGATGTAAAGCAAAAAAAAAAAAATAGCTTAAGGAATTAATACAAGAGTGTGTTCAGTGCAAAATTCCGTCCACTCAATAAATCTTTCCCACAGAACACATAAAGTTGCAATGGATAAAAATGATTTCACAAAAGCTAGTAATTTCCAAACTGACAACAACCATAATTGCATCTGGCAGACTATCAGCGGGAGGAAAATAATGCATCAAAATGGGAAAAGAGGCATGTTTTTCCACTGACAAACCATTAAAGAAAAAACAGCCAGCCAAATTCACACCTTACCATGTATATAAAATGCGCTCTAGAGATTTCTGAATTTGAGGATTCTGGAAAAAGGTAACATCAGGTACAGTTCTTGGGCAATCAACTGCAATCTACAGGCCAACAGGTGATTGTAAGATGATTGATTTCAAGAAAATCAGGTGACGGCGTGAGTCAGAATGATTTAAGCCAAAACATTCACCTGGCGAAGCATTGTAATCTCTTCATCTGAGCGTTCATTATCTAGAATATCATAGTATTGAGAAACGCATTCTACATACTCAAGTCTTTTCCTTGTTAGAACACCTTCTCGTCTATCTTTATTAGGTGGTGCATATCCCTGTAGCAAGCTATATTAAATTAAAAAAAATTGAAACAGCATATTCAAAAGAGGTTATATGATCTTTACGCTAAACAAGTATACTCACCAAAAGAAGCCTCCATATGTTAGGTCGCATATATGGGGGCACACCGCTCCAAGATAATTCACGCAGTTTGTCTACATAATGGAGGATAGACAGCATATGTCAACTGAATTTTAATAATCTAGAAGAATCAAAAGACATTAAAAGTTGGCAATTTATCTAGAACATAATGAGAATGGACTCTGATAGAAATTGATGTGTGCTCTTTTACTTTTATTGATTCAAGCATATTTAAGGTAGATACGCCGGATGTTTACTGCAGCAATGTTGATATATACCACTGATTGTTGCACACTTTTGAAAAAGAAATCATACACCATCCAAATAATATATGGAAGATATTCTTGCTCGTAAAACCAGGGGCATATCTCAACTTCTTAGTTTATGGGTATAAGAAAAATCAGCAGTGCACTTTATACACTGAAATCACTAGTTTTCTTTGTATTTGAAATAACTTGTTATCATCAACAAGAGGACGCTTAATTGATAAACAGAAGTGAAAACAATAACTTCCGCAAAATACAAGGAATAGCCACTCATTAGATTGTCATCGTAGATAATTTTTTCTACTTTTGATGTTTGCCTTCCTGACCAAAACGATCCAAAAGCAGCCAGATAGAAAATTAGAAATGATACCATGCTCAATATAAGATTATTACTGTAATGTTTACTTCCGAAATCAACTTACTTCACGCGAAATTGATGATCAATTCCATATTATATACTACAATGAATAATCTCCATACCTAATATAACAGCTGGCCTAGAGAGTTCCTTTGTGAATTTAGCAATTCTTGCAGAATCTGTAGCTCTAGCCCCAGAAACTAGTCCTTGGGCATCTGGTAATGAATTTGTGCTACTTGTTGATGGAAGATTTGATTTCTTTGCACTTGCGTTGTCAGATAAGTTTCCAGGTGCTTGGCCTTCTCTCTGCACAATTGCAGTTCTATCAGTTACAATATATCTTCTTTACATGTTGAAAGCAATCAAACTAATAGCACATTACCTCCTGCGAGCCTTCATTGTGCTCATCCTCATCATGATCATTCTCCAAGCGTGGAGAATAATCAGGAGGGGAAAGAGGCTCAGACCTCCGGGTTAGCAAAACCTTCCCAGGAAAGCTACGTCCTTTGAGCATTCTAACAAAGAGTTTGGACAAAAACAACCAAAGATCATTTGTAAGATTATAAGCAGATATGCTTTACAATGTCGAGCAACGGTAATATTTGTGTCTAATCATAACATCATAATGAAATCTTGATGGAAACAACATAATTTGGAAGGATACAGTTTATAAGTGCCTTTTCGTCGCTCTTTTTGAATAACAGAATTAAATTTAAATACCTGTGGTATATCGATCAATGAAATAGATCAAGTTCATTTCTTCGGATATGTAACCTAGGAAGTAGGAACTGTGCTGACACTAACAAAGCTATAACCAAAAGCCCCTAAAATACATATGAATTATGTAAGTTTCAAGAAAGATGTAACTTAATTGGCACTAGCAATACTCCATATGCGGAAAAAAGCTACTATCCATTTGAAGCAAGGAATACTCCATATGCAGAGAAAAGATACTGTACAAGGCAGCCATATCTTGTACTAGCATTCCACAGGTATACCCCAAAAAATAACCTCTAATGAAATTGGACTCGGAATAGAAGGGCCGGATAGAAGATACATCCATGAAAAGTAGCACACGATCAAAATTCCCCATTCCAAAACACCGTATCAACAACGTAATTTCACGCCACCAAATGCATCACGACCCGGACAAAGAAGCTAAATTCCCCAGATCCGGCGGATCAGGGACGCGACCACCAGGCAAGATCCCACCTTTAACCACCAATCCTTCGAAAAGCTCCACCTTTCACGCAGTGCCCCGCCAGAAACACCAGGTCGCGTCCCATTTTGCAGGAATCAGATCGGAGATCAGAAGGGAGGAACGGCAAGGGAGGAAAGACCGGCTCACCCTTGCACGTTGCGGAGCGTCTGGTTGAAGCGCCACTCCGTGTTGTTGGGGCTGCCCCCACCGCTGCCGCCGCTCATAGCCGCCTGTCAGCTGGGCTCGCTGGAGTCGGCGGCCGTGGTGTTGGAGAGGCGGACCAACCAACAGGGCGAGAAGGAGCGGCCACCCTACCTACCGGCGGCGAGCACTCTCACCCCCAAAGGCAGCCGACCCACGCTGGAGAAGAACTTCATCGACGGGCGTCGCTGTTGTTTAGGGAAGAAAAGAGGCTCGGGCCTTAGGTGCTATAAATTGGGCCGGCAAAGCATGGGCTGTGAAGTATTGGAATTAGAATTAAAGGCTAAGGCCCAACCAGCCTTGTCGATTGACCGCTCGGCACCTCGCGCTCTCGTCTGGGAGGTCCATGAGAGTGTATCCCGATTATCTGTTTATCTATGGCTAAATATTTGAAAAGAATAGGGTATTTATAGCATTTGGTACCTATGAGTATATTAGTGGATAGAAAATACTACCTGATAGATAGACGGGTACGGATATAGATAAAGCATATACATACCAGCGAAACCCGTGTACCTCATATAAATACCTCACCTCCAAACCCTAATATTCAATATCATATAAATATCCCACCTCTCCTCTTCAACCCCCTCCTCCCGACCCCAATTGCCCAGTCCGCCCCAAACTCCACCCTTGATTGCCCCCCGCCACCCAGCCCTCAGCAAACCATGCTGCGTCGCCGCGCATGAGACACCCCGCCGCGCACACGACACCTTGTGTGGCCCATCGCACCACCCTGCAATGACCCACTGTGTCGCCCTGCCCCATCACCTCGCCTCACGGTCGTCGAGCTACATCGCCCTGTCCCGGCCAACTCTGTTGCCCCGTCATGGCCAACCCCGCCACCCCCCGCCATGTCGCCTTGCGTCGCCTCGCCTTGGCCTGCCCCATTGCCCCGCGTCATCGCCCCGTGGGTAAACAGGTATACCCGTGGGTAACGGGTACTTGCGGGTGACGAGTTTGGGGTCGGTCCTTCATCCGCGGGTGTTCGCAGGTACACCCACGAGTGGGTAAAAAACCGGTAGGTACAAGTATGGATGAGCACTACCCGTATCCGTCGTACACGATTGCCATCCCTAATCCCTACCACTAGCGGAATTTTTTATTTTTATATTTTCTAACATCTCTACTACTTAAAAAATATGTAGTGTTTCCCGCACCAAGCAGGACGTCTTGTCTTCCTCGTCCCTTGCTTCTCTCTCATGCACTCGATCGGTGGGGTCTACACGCCTAGCCGCCCCCTCTCAGATCCGACTTAGCCGCCCCCCTCCCTGCGTCTTCCCTCCGCTGCCAGGCAGCCTTGTCTCCCCTCTATCGTGAGTTCTAAAGCAGAAAGGCCTCATTGAAGACCTTCGAGCGCCACCTGCCCCATCCTTGTCGCCGCCTTTGTGCGCCGCCCTAACCCTGCCTCTTCACCACCGGAAGCCAGCCCCTGCCCAACCAGCCCTCGTCGTTGCCTCCATAGCTCCGATCCTTCACTCCATCCTTGCAACCCACGAGGAATCTTCTGGAGCCTAAGGTTTGTGCATCCATGGCGGACATCGAGGTGGCAACGGCTCCACCCCAGGTGCCATCAGCAAGGAGGAGGGTCGCTGCAGCTGCTTTATGTGGGCTCCTCGCACTGGCCTCGCAGGACGTCGTCTACAACCTACTCCATGATTTGGGCTTAGCCATGTCGAGCCCGGCTCCTAGGTCGTCACTCACCTTGAAGCATCGCTCCGCTCGCACCGTGGTGCTCTTTCTTATTCGATCGTGCCAGCACCGTCAAACTCGGCTCTAGAATCTAGGCATCGACCGAAGCATGGCAGCCACCCATAAGAGGAACTCTTTGCTTTTGCCCGTGGTGGTCGTCGTCCTCTCTCCCCCACGCACCCTCGATTCCAGTACTGGCGTAGCGTGGAGTGGAGATCCATCCGGAATTGGGGATTGTGATTGATTTCTTTTGTTGGTGAGGAACCATAACCTGCTTGATTGAGTGGATTTTGTTCCCGGGAACTGCTGCGAGCAATCGATTCCAAATCCGTCTTTCCCTCCATCAGTTAGTAGTGGAATTCCTTGCTGCATGGTTGAGTGCTAATCTAATTTACCATGGTTTTGGTTCGGTTTGGCTATGCTGTTTCTTCATCGTGTGCTAGGTCGATCTCAGTTGAGTCCGTGGGTTCTAAGGCGCGAGTGCAGTTAATTTTCCAAAAAAGTTTGGTGGTTCAACTGAATAGCCAGTCGCTTCTTTCACTGTGTTATGAAGAATTTTTTGATAACTTAATTGGTATTATTGATTGTAGCTTAATTAATGTTCTTGACTGAATAGTCAGCCGTTCTCCCAGCATTATAGAATTTGCATTAAAAGTACAGTGAAAGTACAAAAACTGCAAGAAAGGATGGTACAAAGTTGGAGAAGGAAAACAATGAAAGAAATAGGGGAAAAGGGCTTGGGATTGGGAGTAGATAGGTAGAATATCAGAGCTCGGGAAAACATTAGGCTATCAATTAGGTGATGCTATTCTGAAGCCAATCAATTCTTTTTGGATTATTTAATTCTTTTTTGGTATCTCTAGAGCTCTGAATATGGATAGCTCTATTTTCGCTTTAATCTTCCACTCCAATTTGATGATGCAGGTTACAATAGTATCTTGAAGACTTACAATTGGATGGAGCAAAATGGTTCCATGATTGACTCGCCAAGGAGGCAGCATAACCTTCTGCACGACAAGGTTCAGCCGGTGAAAAGGAAAGACAAAAACCGCTATGAAATTGCCCCCTTTCCTGATCCATTGTCCTTCGTGAAAGGCTTCTTTGTTGTGATATGCTCCTGCCAGCTTCTAGTACAACACAATGAAGGGATAATATTTGTGGGTGTTGTCAGCCCCTCTGGTGTTGGTAATACGGTGTTTACTAAGAAGGTGCTCAATTTCATCACTGGTGGTGTTCATTTTGACCTGGTGAAGAGGGTTTTACGGGACATACAGCGAGCTGGCCAGGAGCCTGAAGAAATAATTCATCGTATCTCAGAAATGGCACCTTCACCTTTCCAACTTGACTATACATATGCATTAGCAATCTTATGGTTCATGCTAACATGTAAATTACCTCTTACAGCCATCAATGTGATTTAATGAATGATTGTATTTTTAGGTTTATCCAATGTACAAGGCTTTCATTGAGCCAGATTTGGAGACTGCACATATAAAAATTAGGAACAAGTTCAACCCATTCACATGGGAAGATGACTTTGCAGTGGTGGAACCAGGTCATGCGCCACCGGTGCGTCGTTCCTGGAACACGAAGGAGGAGGAGGCGTCTGTGCCGATCTCATTTTCTTCTCCAGCGGCCTCAACACCAGGCCAAATCAACGTCGTCTTTGCTAGATCTACAGCTGCGTGACAGGCACAGTGGTCAGCAACGGCGTGACGTTCTACTTCCTAGTGTTCACGATCTTGGCTATGGTGGTCAGCGCGGCATCCAAGCTTGCCGGTGTGCACCATGTCCACGTGTGGCACCACTATACCGATGCCACCAATGCCACGTCCTCCCTTATCGCCTGGGCTATCACCACGCTCGCCTTTGGGCTACTGTGCAAGGAGATCCACATCGGAGGGCACCATGGGTGGCAGCAAGGACAAGAACACCCAGTCAACTATATTATCTACTGCAAATTTTGTGCTCCCGTTGTAACGCACATGCATTGAACTAGTAAATAATTAAATAAATATACTCTAGATAAAATAATTTGTAGAATTAGACGCCTAGGGTGGTAAGGTGCCTACCGCCCTTACCGCCTTCTGATGAGGCAGTTAAGCTCGGATGAAGAGTACCCACCCTTTTTTTTCTAATTTTTCTCCTTTCCTCTTTCTCTATTTGGGCAGTGGGGTTGTTGTACTCTAAAATTCATAAACCTTTTTCTGTAGGGCCTATAATTCATGATAAGTCCATTTTAAAAGGATTCACCTCAATACCCCGTGTAGGTTTCAAAATAAAGAAACTCCAAAGAGGGCTACTTTTAGAACTTCTAGTAATTTTTAAGGCTTCAAAACAATTCCCAAAATTCTGGGAAAATTCACTAATATTACTCTCATGTGTCTTAATAATATCTAATTTTTTTCAACCCTAAGTTACTTGGTGAAAAAGTGATACCCTTTGGAATGCCCCATGTATATGCATTTTTATCATTTCATGTGATATTCTCTTTTTAATTTAATTTGATTTCAAACAAATTCAAACATGAAAAATTCATCCGAATTCTTATGCAATACATATACAAAGTACATAAGTCTACTCGGGTAACCCTGCAATTATTTATCGTGGCCTCGACCACTATCGTGGAGCGGCTTGGTCGTACAGAGTTATCAGGGCAATCTTCTTGGTTGAAGGATATTTTGGCGTTTGACCACTTCACGGCCTAATGAATGTGCATAAAATTATATAAGAGTTTGGATGATTTTGTGTAGGTACTTGTCCGGTTGCCTACATTTCTTTTTTTATTTGATGTCACACCTCAAATTGTGCACATTCATATTTATATGTATTCCATAAAAGTCTGGATGAATTTGTGCATGTTTGAATTTTTTAAAAAAAGAGAATATCACATGAAATGATAAAAATGCATATAAATAGAGCAATGCAAAGGAACTCACTTTTTCACCAAGTAACATAGGGTTGGAAATAATTTTAGATATTATTAAGACACACGAGAGAAATATTAGTGAATTTTTCCAGATTTTTGGGAAATTTTTTGAGGCCTTAAGAATTGCTAGAAGTTCTAAAAGTAGCCATCATTGGAGTTTTTTTAAAATTTTAAACCTACATGGGGTATTGAGATTAATTCTTTTAAAATGGATTCACCATGAATTATGGGCCTTATAAAAAAATTTCATAAATTTTGGAGCATGACAACCCTACTGTCCAAATAGAGAAAGAGGAAAGGACAAAATTGGCAAAAAGGGCATGTCCAACCATGGTGGCACCTTACCGCCTATGGTAGGCACCTTACCGCCTAGTCACATAATTCTACAAATCTTTTCATTCGGAGTATATTTATTTTATTATTTATGTTAGAAAATATAAAAAAAACTCACCGCTAGCGTGTGGCCGTCGGCCGCCGTAGTGCCATGCCGGTGGGAGATGGCCACACATCGGTTTCCGACTCCTGGCACGGACACGATCTGTTGCGACGAGCACGTACGCAAAGCAAGGTCAAAGATCGATAGATCTAAGTTCCGTTTGCAAGTGGTTTTAAAAAAAATGAGCGAATGCAAAAGGTTCATTGGATAAATGGAATGGTAAATTGTTACAATTAATTTATATTACCCTTCACAAGAGAGGTAGCATCTTGAAATTGATTATTCTTCAATGCCGTCCATTTATCATCGTATACTCTAAATTGTACTATTCTAGTAAACATGGATGTTTATTTTTTCTATTGGTTAAGCTCACCTGCCGTACCGTAATTTTGGAGCTAGGGGCCTGTTTGGTTTGACGCCGCAAGTTGCCACAACTAAGGTTAGACGCATGCCGAAGTTCTGGCATGACTAACTTTGTGGCAAAACATTGTTGTTTGGTTGGCTGCCAAGCCTAACCTTAGTTATAGCAAATTGAATACGGCTACCGTTTGGATTGCAACCGTAAGATCTGCTACAAGTTTGGTAAATATGTGTGGCAATTGTTTAGTTTGCAGCCAAACTTTAATATAAACACCTCAATCTATGAAGAGGTGAGGTTACCACTCCAAACACATAACATGCAACCACAAACAATATAGCTGATATTGCAAGTACAGGAGAATAACTAATCACATTACATTACAAGTGCTATGCTTAGCATCATATAGATTCACTATAAGCACAAATGCATAATTTTACACAGACGATATACAGTTTAGATAAAGCATCATTGAAAGTGAGAAGATTAGACCATAGGATCACCATAGATATGATGACAAGATCTCAATAACCCAATGTCCCTAAGCTTGCATTTGAAAAGCCAAAATAGAAGTTAGTATCAATACTGGAAAACAAGAAAAATAAAAAGCATTGGAGTAGATGCTTACTTGAAGGAGCTTGTAACCAGGTTCTCATCCACAATAGTAATATGATTGGTTTCATCCCAATCAATATAATATTGTTGGTTATGCGACCAACACATTGACGATCAACTTGTGCAATAGTTACACACATACCAAACTCTTTATTTAAGGCATCAGCACAATTCATATGGTGTGGCTTTTTTCGCATAAAGCTTGAATGTTGGTTTTTCTTATACTCAAAATACTAATTCAGCATGAACTTGGTGTGTTCCTCATCCTAAGTGATGGTTCTCTCACGGACAGACCCATCAACATCCACATTTCCCTTTCTCTTCACCATTTCTTTCCTAATTAAGAAGTCCATATCAACAGCACAATAAATATTTGAATACAATGATGTATTCAGCATAAACAAATAGCAAAAGCATGGTCTCGAATAGAAATTGCAGTACATGGAATATCTAAATAATGGTCTCAAATAGAAATTTCAGTACATGGAATACAATCATGTGTAGAACCACTACATGACACCTTCAATGGTTATATTCTCGGTCGCTTGATTAGCTTCTAAACTGGAATTGCCTACTTTATCTCCTCACATGCTACGCGCTAGCTGATATCTTTTAAGTATCCAAGCCTGACTCTCAGTACGTATGTCACGATAGGACTGATTACTCCTTGGAAGAGCTTTGTACCATGAATCATCATCATAGACACACTCATCATCACCATCCTTTAGTATCCAATTGTGAAGTGCAAAACATGCAACCATAATCTTTACTTGAATTTTCAAAGGGAAATTTGGTTGACTTTTAAGGATTTTAAACCGATTCTTCAAGGTACTAAAAACTCGCTCAACTATTGTCCTAAGTGAGGAGTGGCGGTGGTTAAATAATTCCTTATAATCTTCTAGTTCTCTAGTGCCTTTGCATTCTTTAAGACGATAACGAACACCACGCTATGGAAGAAGTATACCAGGTCTTGCTGCATATCTAGCATCAGCTAGAAAGAATTTTCCTACAACATGAACATGTTCCCTATGTTGCTGATGAACTAATATGTTGTTTAATTAGTCTATAATGTGAACTACTACCTTCTGGTATTTTTAGACTAGTGGGGGCGACTTCGAGCATCTTGAAGGACATGAGAATCATGTGTTGATCTCACCCATCCAGCAAGAACATAGATAAATCGCAAGTCAAAATGAACAGCTGCAAGGACATTCTAAGTTCGAATGGACTTTCTACCCATAAACATGTCCTGCATGTGTGCAGGGACAAATGCTGGTATATGAGTACCATCCAAGGCTCCTATGCAACCCTAAGACAAGATAAATGATGTTTCATTAGACTAACACACCACTCACCTAAATTTGAGAAAGCTAGCTGAAAGAGTTTCATGATTATTGTACCTCAAAGTAAGGGTAGAACCTGCCTAGATTACTTATGATCTTTAGATGTGTGTCAGTGGTTTTGATGTATATGAGTTCTCTAGCAAGCAACCCAAGTACATATAGAACGACATTGAAGTACCTACTAACTATCTCACCCGGTCGAATGAACTCAAAACCAACAGCTCTATTAGACCATTTTTGACCCACTATATGCATGAACATAGCAACTTGTTCTTCCACCATGACATTCAATGTGTCCACCAAAAGACCACAAGATCTGAGGTTTCCACATAGCCTATGGAAAACTTATTTTCACATGCACAACTCAGAAATACAATGGGCTTCAGTTTCATTATATAAATGTTGTAGCCATATTTCTCGTGAAATGTTCTACCCAACATGGAGCCATATGTAACACCTTCGCGCTCCCTCTTTCGTATTTCAGTCAAATACGAGTAACTGGCTATGCACAAGGCAAGAGCAGCGAGTAACCTTTTCCTCCACATGTAGTAGCATCACCAGTAACTAAAGTAATAATATAAGCATAGCTGCTTTCTTCACTCCATCTAGAAATAGAAAATGCTATGCCAAAAAATGAATCGACATTGTTCCGTATAGCAATTAAACAAAAAAAAAAGAAATGACAAGCATTCCATGAGCTTCTCTAAGCAACAGACACTTGCATTTTGTCCCCTAGCTATACACTTTTATGCATAAAAAACTGATGCATCTATGAACAATTAAGAGAAATTAGAAAAAGGGGTACAATTTATTTATCTTAGAGCCACAATAATTTGGCAACTAAAATATATATGACAAAGAGACAGCACTGACAACAGCAAATATAGGAATATACAGGCTGCATAGACCGTGATTCAACATTAGACACCTCAAACATTCGACAACAAGTAATGAAACAAAAAATTGATAGTTTTTACCTCATATCTACTAGACCAAGAGAGACAGAATGGAGTCACCCATTGTAGCAGCTAATTTTCATGTGGAATTGCCATGGGGATTAGAAAGGGAGGTTAAGGAAACCAATTAGAAGCAGAAATTGTTTGTTTCACTTACACCCAGTGTTTAGATCCGCACATACCTTGGAAGAGATGCCTAGCCTCAGCACGAGCTACGTACAGATGAGATCACGGAGGTGAACACCGGTAGCTACGTGAGCACTTTGATTCAGGACTGGCAGTACTAAAAAGCAGAGAAGATGTCATGTAGTCATGGCTATAAGGATCAGAAGGGCCGAACATAGAAGCCATGAGAGATGAGAAAGATAGATCAGCACGTACCTTGAGTTGGTGCAGATCGAATTGCATGAGTGAAGTGGGAAATCATCGCAGCTCACATGATGGGCTCAGCACTATCCAAACATGGTGATGAGAAAGGAGGCAGATCTGTGGATGGATTTGCAGCAATTGACTGATTGAGACAAAATATTGGTTATAATGGAGAAGAAGAGATTTTGGGAGAAGCTGCGGAGGGAGAGAATGAGATGTGGAGAAGAGTAAGTGGAAGGAGAACTGTTTGTACAGATAAGGCATGAGAGAGAGAGAGAGAGAGAGTATCCGCGAAGCTTTCTGCTTCGCGCCAGCTTTTCGTGCCACTAGGACGGTGACCACAACATGTGCTTCTTTCGGTGCATGCGTTGCGCTAAAATACTAGCGAGCAAATTGATTGCCAGACTTTTGGTGAGATTTGCTATGGCGAAAAATGTACTAGCTGCTTAATTTTGTTTGGCACACCACAGTCTGGTAGAGAAACAAACAACAGTCTAATGTGGTGTGGCACACCTAACTTGCAGCTTGGCAAGTTACGGCCATCAACCAAACAAGTCCTAAATCTGTCACGGTGGTGAGGAAGGAGGGAGTAACAGCAGGGCAGCGAACGCCATTGGTTTCAACAGCAAGCAGCAAAAAGGAGGACTCGAATGAAGTGCCACGAGAGCTAGACAAGCCCAACTCGGCCCAAATTTCATAACAGGCTTAGTCTGGATTACGGCTCAATCGGACAGTGAGGAAAGCGAGTTTTTTTTATTTTTATATTTTTTTGATTAAAAATTTAAATAAATAGATTCTATACAGGAGAATTTGCAAAACTAGGCGCCTACAGCCCTCTCAGGGGGATGCAGCCCTCTGAGAAGGCGATTAGAGGACCTAACCGCCCCCTGAGAGGGCGGTAGGCCTAACCGCCCCCTTAGAGGGCAGGTACAGCCTGCCCGCCCGAGCCGGTCCCTTACCGCCCCCTGAGGGGGCGGGTAGAGGTCCTTACCGCCCTCTCAGGGGGCGGTAATAGGCCTCCCTGCCCGCCGCGCCGCGCTACCCGCTCGGCTGCCCTCTCCTATAAAAAGGACGAAAAATAGGCCAAAAATTCATTAAAATCCGAAAAAAGAAAAAGTTGAGAAGAGGGAGGAGAAGAGAGGAGAGGAGAGGGGAGGAAGAGAGGTCGGCGAAGCCCTGCTGCATTTGGACCGCGGATTTGAAGAATAATTTCGGGTAAGTCTTTTTTTCTTTCTATTGTTGTTAATTAGTGCAGTAGTAGTATATGACATAGGTTTTAGACATTTATGACCTAGGGTTTAGAAAATTGTCAAATTTATTTAGAAAATGGTACGATAGCAGTGCAATGTAGAATATTATTTTTAGTATATTATTTTTACTATATTGGGGTTGTACCTGTGGACGTAGGAGGTAGCAGTATATGATAATTTGCGAACCTAGGATAGCATTTAGAAATTATTTTATCCGATAATTAGAAATATAGTTTGTTGTCTTAACATTGGTTATGTTTGCGGGTGTTTTCAGGGATGGCAGATAAATTAATTTTTCAGATATATTATGGTGAGGGTGAAATTAGGTACGGTCTTAACAGTGTAGATCTGTCTGAATTTCGCCATGTCATGAAGGGGCTTAGTAAAGCTAATAAGAGGATCATTGTGGGTGTGTGCAAATGGCTCATGCGGCTTTTCCAACTGGATCCGCAGCAACATGAGCTGAAGTTGAAAGCTGTCCTCAGCCGTGCTAGTCATGGATACTTTGGTGAGCTTGTTCCCATCGAAGCCACATCAACTTGGAGGTAGTATATAGATATATGTTGTGAACGTGGCTTGCCGCTTGTTTTGTTAGCTGAGGCGTACCTGAAAGATCAAAATGAGGTGAACTCTGCGGAAGCAGTAGCAGGACCAAGTGATGCAGTGGAAGATGAATCAGAGGCGGCTAATGTCGGGTCCAGGGAGGAAGTTGGTGATGTTCCAGAGCTGCAATCGATGGGTGTAGCTGATGAAGGAGAGCACATCCCTAGCATCATTGAAGATATGGATTTGGAGGATGAAGAGTTGGAGGAAGGCCTTACAGATGGGGATTCGTCTGACGAGGAGGGTAATGCTCCAGTTCCTGCAGAGTGGCAGGATCATGAATTTTTGAAGTTGGTGGTTAGCGAGGCTGACCGGACACCATGGCAGTACCATGAGAACGAGGTGTCACAGGGTGCTATGTACCCTATAAAAGATGCAGTTATTGATGCAGTGAAATTCTGATTGTTGTCTCTTCATAGGCAATTCAAGGTTGTTAAATCCAGTAAAAGAGAGTACGATGTGAAGTGCTTGGTGCCTCAGTGCCCTTGGCGGGTGCACGCATTCAGAGGGAAATGGTTAGACTACTGGCAATGCTCAATAGTTAAGGAACATAATTGTCACATTGAGGAAATAGAGTTCGCCCACCGGAACCTGTCTTCTGCTTTCATTGCAAATGTTATGTACGGAGAGATTGTGGACAACCTAAGGTATGAGCCACGATCAATAATTCGCGCTATTGAGCAAAGGTTCCAGTACACAATAAACTATGCGAAGGCATGGAGGGCGAAACAAAAGGCTATTGAGATGAGTTTCGGAACATATGAAGATTCATATCACAATCTACCTCGTCAATTAGCCATAATTTGTGGAAGAAATCCAGGCAGCTACTATGATATCAAGCATTACCCCTCTACTGATGTGGAGTACAGCGAAAAAAGAGTGTTGCAGTGTGCTTTCTTTGCATTCGCTGCAACTATCAAAGCATTTCGATATTGCCAACCCCATCATATGCCTAGATGGAACATTCCTGACTGGGAAGTACAAAGGGCAGATTTTGTTTGCAATTGGGGTCGACGGTAACAACCAAGTCCTGCCACTAGGGTTTGCTTTCGTGGAGAGTGAGAACGGGGACAGCTGGTATTGGTTCCTAGAGCGGGTTAAACATGCAATTGTTCTTGACCGACCAGATGTGTGTCTCATTCATGATAGACATGCAGGATTGTTGCAGGATTTGCTGGATATGCAACATGGTAGCGTGCGATGGGGTGTAGCAGCATAGTGACCCGATCTCAAAAGCAGGTGATGCATGCGCCATATGGGTGCGAACTTCTACAGACAGTTTAAAAACAAAGAGTTAATGAAGCTTTTTAAGAAGTTGTGCAGTCAAAACCAGCAACGTAAGTTCAATGCACTATGGGCAAGACTTGATGAACTGACTCTAAAACAAACTGCGGAGGCTGCACCTAATGGTGATGGACCAATACCTCTCGGACCTCTTCCAACCGATACTCCGCAGATTGTAAGGAGATCAGGCTCATCTATTAGGAGATTCTCACAGTGGATACGTAATGAGCCAAATGAAAAATGGGCTCTGTTGTACGGCAGTGGTGGTGCAAGGTACGGAGTAATGACTACAAATCTTGCAGAGGTTTATAACTGGGTCATGCGAGGAATGAGGTCCCTACCACTAGTTGGAATTGTAGAAGGCATTTTGCATGGGACCTGTAAGTACTTTATTGATCGGTATGCAGTTGCTAAGGTTGTAATGGAGGACAATCGTATGCTTTACGGATGGATGCTATGTGAGTATATGGAGAAGGCTAATAAGAAGGCCCACATGCATCGTGCAAATCAAGAGGGCACTACGGAGCACAGGTTCAATGTCCTGTGTTGGGATAAGGGTCAGATGGGGGTAGACGTGAGCGGCATGTTCAAGAGTGTGTGTTAAGGAGTGGGACATGCATCTGTAGTTGTCAGAAGCCACAATTACTCCACAAACCTTGTACACACGTCATAGCTGCGTGTGCGGAACACCATATGCTTCCCAAGCAATATGTGTCAAAGTATTTTATTAAAGATCAAATACTCAACACCTGGAACCAGGAGCTGTATGGTTACGACATTGTTGACACTTTTACAAGTAATCCAGGGCCTGCAAGAATATATGTGCCTGATTTGGAAAAGATGAAGAATGCACCGGGCCGAAGACAAACTCGTCGGATTCGCAACGATATGGATGAATCTGAGGCTGGCCCTAGGATGAAGCGATGTAGTCAGGGCAATAAAATAGGTCACACGTACAAGTATTGTCCCAAAAATGCACCAGGTGATGCACCTATTGTCTAGGTGAGTTTTATGTGTGTTGTGCTCGTTTTCTACCATTTTAATATTCGTTAATGTTGCATATAGTGATATAGTTAATTTGCATTCAAAGTATATTGTTACTGTATTTATTTAACAATGTATTAATGTACATGTCTTTCAAATGCAGATATGGCTGACCCTGCGACCCCCGAGCTTTTAGACCCTGCCGTGGACAAGAAGCATCGCAGCTTCTTATCTGCCGAGCACCAGACGGAGCTAGGAGTGTTTCGACCACGGGGCCCTGGAGAGCTGCTGACGATAGACGAGCGATGGAAGCACAGGTACTTCGAAAATTTGATACAAAATTGCCATATCACTGATGTTGTTCCATATTATTGATATACTGCAACACTTATAGGTTGGCAGCGGCTGGACTCCTACCGCTTTGCCGGTTGGTCGAGGCCCGATCGACGGAGAACCCTGAGGTTGCGGCCCGTCATTTCTACATTGTTCGGTCGTTGATAGCAGCACTGGTCGACCGATGGAGGCCGGAGACACATACGTTCCATCTCCCGTGCGGCGAGATGACCCCGACCTTGCAGGACGTAGCCTACCTCTTAGGCTTTCCTTGCGCGGGAGCTGCGGTTGGGGTCATCGATATGTAGGCTGACTGGATCAATGACATGCATAAGCGCTTTGGCCCGGTGGAGCAAAAGGCGGACGCACCCTCCTACGTTCCTGAGTTCTTGTCCGATGCACGAGGGCCAACGAAGAAGTGGATCCTACAGTTCCAGGTACGGTACCATACAAACTATCAAATACTAATATAGTATGTAGTAATGCTCATTTTTGACACCAGTCATATTTGCAGCCGGCGTACATACACCCACATGCCAACGCATACGCGGTCTCCAGGCATTTGGAGGCCTTCCTGCTTTGGTTGTTTGGGTGGGTAATGTTCACTAGTGGTCAAGGCCACCTGGTTGCCAGGATGCTTGTGCCGTACGCCCGGTCGATAGCGGACGCTGATGCGGAGGACGTACCGTAGTTCAGTTGGGCATCCGCTGTTCTTGCTGCGATGTATCGGGCGCTCTGCGACGCATGCACGAAGAAAGAGCCACTAGCCACTTTCACCGGGTGTCCACTTCTTCTGCAGTTGTGGTTATACGAGCATTTCTCCATAGGCAGGTCGGTCGTGGATCGCTCCCCGTACCCAGAGGAATGGTACGGCGAGCCGGACGAGGACGCGCCTACTATGGCCTCGATGTGGTGCCGTCGTCCGGTACGTATTTTACATTAACAATTTCCTTCGTGTTCTTTTTCCCTCTAAAGATTTGTATTGATGTTTGTCACGCAGGCACACTGGACGCACGAGCAGCCTCGCAGCGCGTACGAGCATTTTCGTACCCAATTCGACAGGCTACGTCTGGACGATGTGGTATGGGAGCCATACAGCATCTTGGCCGTGCAGGGGCGTGCAGGATTGGGTTTGTCACCGTTGTGTACCTGCGACGAGGAGTACTGGCTCACAAAGGCGCCCCTTGTCTTCGACATCTACATCGAAGAGTACTAACCGCACCGCATCATGCGGCAGGTTGGCCGTCACCAGGCATTCCCTCTCGTCCACATCCGTACCGTCCCCGTGCAAGTCCACAGGTACATATGAAAAATTACAGTTTTCGCAACCTTCGTTTCACTGTGACTTACATTTACCGTGGTTCAAATGCAGGTACACGCGGAAAGGCCAGCCAGCTGGCAACCTCTGGGCAGAGCGCTTGGCCCCTTACGTGGCAACATGGGCCCAAGCGCTACAGGATGTCATGGAGGAGGCTCGTCCCCACACCGAGCGGAACTTCAACGAGTACCTACGGTGGTACGTTCCACGTACGAGCGCACGTGTCACCTACACCCCAGAGGGTGTCCAGCCCCACATCGCGTCGACAACGGAGGCATACTCGGTGCATTGGAACGAGGACCCCGCATTTGCAGTAAGTTATTTTTTGAAGTCAGTAGTCCATATTGAACGAACATAACCGTATACTGTAATTGTTTACTTCTGTTCGTATCCGCAGGCAGATATCGTTTATGATGTACATAGGGATGTAGCTGGTGCCATGGACCGCCTCCGGCAAGGGCACCACCTAAGTGCGTCGGATGTTGCGAGCTTCATTAAGCGGGTTTTTGACAAGACAACGCGCGCCTTGAAGCTTACCTCATGCCGATCTACCACAGATGTAGCAGGGGCGCCTCCCAGGTCCAGTGGTGTCCACGCCGAGTCGTCTCGGCCATCAGACGTGCACCATCGTTCATCCGTGTCGGCACCCACCTCTCTGTGATTTTATTCAGTGGCTCGACAATGAGCAAAATGTCTCACAGAAGCTGTGGGTCGACATGAACATGAGGTGGAGAAGGGAAGCGTACGCACGTCGGGAGTACGAGCAACAGCAAGAGGAACTTCGCCTCAAGCGGGAGGAAGAAGAGCGCATGAGGAAGGCGGCGCACGACCGTACCGTGGCTCAGGCTCGAGAGGCTGAGAGGGAAAGGAAGCGGGAGAGAGCCCGCCGTGCTAAGGCGGCAGGTCCCGATGCCCTCCGAAAGGGAAAGTATCCTAGATGCACGCAGTAGAGAGTACCTAATGTAACCTGACATACTTTTCCTCCCTAAGACATATTATGATTAGGATCGGTGCACTAATAAGTAGGTCTTAGTGCGAACCGTACATATCACCTTTGTTTTCTCATCGTGTCATCGCGGTTACAGTGTATTCTAATGTTTTCATCCTATGTTTAATACTATGTTTGTCCTCGTTGCACCTCATACCCATGTAAAATGCTGCGACTGCTAATTACTGATTTTTTATTCTCCGACTATTACATAACCTACTCCAAATTTAAATTCTTAATTTCCTTACACCCCTTCCTTTTTATTTCTTCAATTATACAAAAAATTACATTTTTAGAGGAAAAAAAGGCCCTAACCGCCCCCTCAGAGAGCGGCAAGAGGGGCTAACCGCCTTGGGATTTGGTTTCAGCTATCTTTCAGCTCTTCTATTTTTCCAATACTGACTTAAGCGGAAGCTATGCCAACGGAGAATCTAATATGAGACCTAGCTTTCCTCAGAGTTTTTTTTATATTTTTTATTAAAAATTTAAATAAATAGATTTTTCGCAGGAGAATTTGCCAAGACCTGTGATTTCTATTGACCCCACAGGTTAACAAGGCTCCACTACGGCAGAATAAACTCTTTCATTTAGGCACTTTAGCTTTTTCCTACAGAGAAGTCAGAAGCTGTGCCAAATTGACTCGGACTTGGAAATAATAATATACATCTCTAATACACTTGGGTTGGGGACGTGGAGGACAAAGATGGTCTGGTTTGCTCGATCGTTTGGGTCGAATGCATCCCCGAGTTACAGATGGTGAATGGGTTGGTACAACCAGGTCAAGTGTGGTTCTGAACTTTAAATTTGCAGATACGCACGGAGTGTAGTGGCAAGACTTAGGATAGAGTCGAGCCGACGAAGGTTGGATTCCTTCGTTCTGCATCTCTTGGACTCATATGAAGTCCATGCAATTTGGGAAGACACCGGTAAAAAAGAAAACTCTAAAAAGAAGAAAAGAAAAACGAAGTGTGGTTGTAGCCACGGGCAAAAGCTATTCACAAGAATAAAAGGAAAATAGAAGAATACACTGATGGTGGCAAATCCATGTTATTTCTCTTGTCTGCTACTCAAAAAGAAGCTACTGAATTCATCCGCCCCTTCACCTCCCCCTCCCTTGTCTGCCCAGGCGGACATGTGGGTCATAATTCGTCCGCGAAAACAATCCATCGATTGTGTGCGTAGTCTCCCTCGTAGTCTCTACTATATAATACACGAATTGATTTTCATATTTTTTATGCTCTTCTCATATCTAATAAAAACTCATAAAATTTAAATAATTTATTTACTTTTATCATCCACCTCATCCTTCAGCCTTCTCACCTCGTTACTAGCTACGGATATAAGACTCATTTTACTACTAAAAATAAATAAAGAAATTAAAAGAAAAATCAGCGAAATATCTCTTCATCTTTTTTTAATTTCAGCTGAAATCAAACTACGGTATCGCTCCCTACGTATTCATTTGGCGATGCTCTCGTAACGCATTCGATAACATCTTCAATATTTATGCTTGATGTTACCGCATTTAATATTTATGATTTTATTGCAACGTATGAACACTTAACTGAGAAAATGGAATCATTTGGCATTAGGGCTCTACCATCACTTGTGAATAAGTTGTCCTCCAAAAGAAAAAATGACTATAGAATAGAGTGGAGCAAGAAAAATAACTGTGAATATTCTATAAAGGAGTATGACCCTATGGTGATGAGAATCAATAAGCAGAAAGTTATGCCAGTTTAGAAAAGGAAAAGCAACTCAAAGATGCAGTTTAGAAGAGGAAGAGCAACCACAATTGAACCAATACCAACCTCCCGGAACAGCCTCACCTCTGCATTCTATCAGTTGCTGCTAGAGGTACCCCGAAGGTATGGCCGAGGACATAATAAGATGCCCGAGGGCCGATGTAACACCATAGATGTCATGGCTGCCGGGTCCCACTCCTACCTAAGAAATCAACACAGAAATTCGTAAGAACCTACAGGCTGCTTGGTAAGGAGAAGGTGAACATCGATATTCTTATATGGAAGGATGCTCCTAAGGCAGAGAAGGCATTGTTGTTGGCAGAACTTGAGAAGTTTGAGACGCCATCAGAATCAAAAGATGTCGTGTGGGTCATGGCACTAAAGGTGATTGATGAAGTATGAAAACGTTTAAGCACATTCTTTTCAAATAGTATGTTAAGAAGGGCCAATCGTTCCGTTCCGTCAAGGGATAGGTGATATCCTATGAGAGGATGAATTAGGACACTCAAAACTATTTTGGCTCTAAAAATAACTCAAGATGTCTATATCAATTTCTATCTAAATATGCTCTAGATTTATCTAGTGTGTTTCCTCTACCGATCAAAATACTTTCAAACTATCTAAGAAGGTAAATTGCAAGAATATAAATACGGAAACGTAAATAAGATAGAGAGAGCAAACTCGGCATAAGAATTTTTTCTCATGGTACCGATGATATAAATATCACCCCTAGTCCATGTGGGAGCTCCACAAAGTATATGCTCCCGGTCGACACCCGGTCACGGCTCTTGAGCTACCAAGTCACAAACATAAGGCCTCCATCTGAATGAGCCACCAAGGCAAGATCTCACCACTAGCCTCTCTTCCGGTTCTTTGCCGCCGTGATCACTTCGGAGCTTGAGCTACCAAGGCAATAGTCTCCGCGTCCCCGTACAATCGTCTTGCTGCCGCTCCACACCAAGTCAGAGGGTCAACAAGCTTGTCGGTGAGTCACCAAGACTCTAAGGTGCCGGCGTACCATTAGGTACAAGGTTGGATCATTTCTTGATCCACTCTCTAGGCAGCAATCACCTAACAACACTCTCTCTAGGTCTATAAGCACTAAATACTCTCTAATCTTGTGCTTAATCGCCTTAGATAATCACTTTAAGCACTTTGGTGGCTTGGATGTCTTCTCAGGTGTACATGAACTTCTCTGGACTCCAGCAGCATGCCACATGTTTAAATGACTGAGTGGAGGGGTTTTTATAGCTTTAAACTCATGCACTAGCTGTTAACCCAATGGCTCTAAAAAGCTGTTAACATCAGATGATCCGGTGAGAACAATAGTACCAACACCGGATCATCCAGTAAGTACACTCTCACAAACTAGCCATTGGAACCCCACTCAAGCCTCTGTGAACACCGGACACACCAGTGTATACTTCATCTCCATCACCGGACTATCCAGTGAGTTATCCTAAGCAATCTGAGCCTTTCCTTCTTTTGTGTGTAAATTGCTCTGGTGTATGCATCCGGTACACATCACTTCATCATTGTATTATTCGGTGAGTTGACTTTAGCCAACCGAGCCAATGCAACTCTCTTTGGAAATAATGCTATGGTGTACACAATCTTCATCACTGGACTATCTGTTGCGTTGAACTTCATTCTGCTTCTTTGCACTATTCATTGTTTGGTGTTCATTCCATTCACACCGGACCATCTGATGGGTTGAACCTTCGATCTTCAGCGGCTGCATCCTTCTCTGGTAATAATGCTCCGGTGCATTCATCCTTCTCAACACCGGACCATTCGGTGGGTTGAGTCTTCTCTTCTTTTCTCTGGAAATGCTCCGGTGCAATTCCCACTGATCCCCACACTATCTGGTGAGGCTTAACTTTCATTCTTTAGCACTACACCTTCTCTGGAAGAATTTCTCTGGTGAGCACTCTACTCAAACACCGGACCTTCTGGTGAGGTCTTCAGCCTCTCTCATATTTGATAAATATACTCCGGCGAGTTCAAACACCCAGAGCATCAGACCATCTGATGAGGCAAATCTTTCTAGGACTTCTCCAATTCAGTCCAACTTTGTCTCGGCTGCGGTGGCTTCTTCATGTATTGCATCCATGTGATCTACTAACATATATTCTTGACAAACATGTTAGTCTCATTGACTATGTTGTCATTAATCACCAAAATCATAATCATGGCCTAATGGGGCCATTTTCGCTACACCCCGGAGGTTGTACCCCTTCATTAAGGTTGCGAACTGGGATACCTTTGTAGAGATGAGGAAACAGAAGAATTTGAGAAGGTGATCCAAGAACACAAGGTTGTCTGAGAGCGTAACAAGAACCCCCACCACCTCTGTTGAGGAATTGCACACGACTGCCAACTATTATATATCATTTTCAACCTTGGTGCCATGGGCTACGCTGGTAAGCAAGAGCAATGGGCAAAGGTGGATGAGGAGGCAATCCAGGAGGGACAAGAACCGCCATTCTTAGACATCGACATTGAACATGCCCATAGCTGGCTTCGAGCGAGGGCATCTACCACGCATACGGGTGAGATAACCTTCAAGAACCTTTGGATGAGGAAGTGAACCAAAAATTGTAAGATATTAATTTACATTAAAATTGTTGTTTATCGATCACATATTTTAACATGTTCCTAATTAACTTGTATAATCTTAGTGGCATTGTTTGGTTGCTGCATCAACACAAGGGTCTATTCAAGTGAACAAGGAAGATGACATGCTAACCAAAACCTTAGGAAACAAGGAACACCCTGGTCAAACATGCACCATTTCTGTTTTCGCAACCTGGAGGCAAGCATTTCTGTAGAACACATCTTCATATAGGAGCAAGAAAATAACCAAGGCAACATGATGAGACTATGTTCATTATAGATGCAACCATAGCTGGGCAATCCAAACGTCCCATGCAGCATGTATATTTTTGTGTGCATGATATTTCAGGTTTACATGATGAAAAGCTTGTTGCAAGGATGAACAATAGCACGTCAGTACTTCTCCTACTTCATGGTGATCATGATATGGTGCTTCATGGCCAATTATGACTACTTCAACATGTACAAGTACCTCCACTACATGGCTGAGCTTACCTCTACTTTCTCTACATCGATGCAACAACATTGCCTTCCGAAGGCCAAAAATATTTTATCTGGAGTCCGATGGAGGCATATGAGTACTTGATGAAAAACTTATTGCCTTACCATTCTGATGGATCTAATCTCACATCCAAATTCAGCAAGGAAAATCTTAAAAACATCATGACAAGTCACTACTATTTCTATTGGGTGTTGCATCATATTTTATCAGGCCTTGATCCTTGTAGTTTCGTTTGAGACCCAGGCCCATGTTGGTGTTCGCCCCACCACTAGGACCATACTCAAGGGGAGCCCTAGAGTGTCCACTCCCTTGGTCACCATCTCCTCCTTTGCTACCGCCACTTGCTATCTTATATAATTCGCTCCTGCCACTTTAGACGGGGGTTTTGCTTAGATTGTATCTACACACATTACTTGTGAGATAATCACTTCTGTACTATACTTACTAGGCCGCTACTTTGGTTTGTGGAACCCCACTTTATCGTGTGCTTAATATTATTCGTAATTTCAGATTGTATCTTCTGCGTTCTTGCTTGTGTTCTCAATCCGTATGCAGGGATCGACATTATTGGCGAGGTTAGTCATGTTTTGCATGGTTGATAACCCACAGAGTTGTGGTGTAGCGATTATGATGGCTACGTTCAGTTCTGATCAGAAGCCTTGGATCATCAACATGGAGTCTACAAAAATCGACTTACCATTGCCTGTTGGAAAATACGGCCAAATCCTCTCATCACAGTGCATCTCTTAAAATTATTTAAACATGTATAGAATAAGAAGAAGGTGAAGAAAGAAGTAACTCAAGTATGTAAGTATGTTTTGGCCCAACCATTTGGCAATGATGCTTTTATAGAGACACTTACATTGGCGCCCAAATAACTACATCAATGGTACTAAAAAGGTCCAATGAGCAACTAGAGTTGCCACAAAATATCATGGTCCATATTAAGGGTGTGGTTCTTCTAAGCAGGGATAGCCACTTCCCAACAGACTTCGAGCAGTTGCACCTACTCTTCTAGTACAACAAACTCGGCACTTGTTTCTTAAGATGTTGGACATTCAGTGTCACCATCATATTCTACATTCACATAATACCAATTGTAGCAAAAAATTAACTCTTTTGTCACTTACGAGGCTTCGATCCTCGCAAGTGACATGCAAAGAGTCGTGGACTACATTTTGTAAGCTGTGGAGGTAAGTTGTGGGCCGGTGAAAGTACTTAGTTGGAGTTGGAGCCTACAACAACGGGACAAAGTGGTAATAGATCCTTGTTGTGATTGATCTTAGAAGAGGAGTGGTTGCATACATGGACTCCAAGAACTATCCTAAAAACACCTTTACGCCTATGAGGACCGAAATCGATAGGTAAACTTATTGCATATATAATTATCTTCCAATGTTTTCACAATGGATGTGCTTAACTATATTTTGAACATAGGGCATTTGAAATGTTCATTGAAGATCACAAAGGCTCCTACAGGAGCAATGGACAACTAAAACATGTTTGTCATTTTCCGATATGTACACATTAATAACAAAATAAGCATTTATCACAACATTTATAATTTATTCTCTCAAACTAACTCCACATTGTTTTCTTGCAGTGCACAACCAATGTGGTTTTTGTGCCTGCATATACATGGAAGAATTGGTTAACACCATGCCCCAAATTCTTGAGGTTTTTTTAAATTTCATATGATTGCTTTCAATTTTCATAGAGGACTAAGTATGCAATTGACACTTTTTCTTGATACGTTGCCTACAACTGACTTGGGGAAGGGTGAGTTAAGCTTGGTTTGAGGACATGTGCATAGCTTCATAAACTGGCAAATCCTCAAACCAAATGGAAAGTATTATGTGCTGAGCGGCCACTCAACATGACTCATTTGTATGAATGAAACAATATCTAGTTTGGATTTGTTTTAAACAATTCTGTCATTCTTTGGTTTAAACAATTTTATAATTCTTTGGTTCAAACTTGTTTCGTAATTCTTTGGCTCGAGCAATAGCTGGTTTGCATGAATGATATATATTGTTGTTTGTATGTATTCTGCTATATAGCTGCTATTATGTCATCTGATTGAAATATAGTGTTGTTATTGTTGTTGTGTATGCAAATCATAGATGGTATGCAAAATATTGCATTTGGGGAAGCAGGGTCATCCCACACGGCTTGCAAGAGGAGTCGTCTCGTATAACTAAAATATCTCACATGGCATACGAGAGGAGTGTCTCTGATAATGAAGTTACTTAGTCCGGTCATAAATACATGTCATTTTGGAAAAAGTTTAGTCAAACTTTTAAAACTTTGACTAACAATAGCTTTCAAAATATTTAGTTTGAAAACTTAAAAATCATATGTGTAGATTTATCTTGAAAAACACTTTCATAATATCACAAATTTAATGGATTTTATAAATATATTATAATGTAAATAGTGGTCAAAGCTATGCATTCAAGATCGTGTCTCATCCAAAATGATATGTATTTATGATAGGAGGAAGTATTCCACACGATTTCAATTTAGAACTGTTGGAGGTACCTATTATTACACACGACTCGAGACACATTGGAGATAATCGGGTGATTATACGAACCAACTATCTTTTACAGCTCCAAAACCATGTGAGACGAGGTTTTCTGAGCCATGTGAGATGAGTCTCTATGTTGTAGTGTATCCTAAATATGAATATTAATAGTATGCATAGGAAGTTTTTACTCATGTATAATTTCTTCTTCTCTATGCTGCTAGCAGGTTTGGTCCAATTAAGGTCCCACACCCAGCTTTCCAGTGGAGTTGCCGTCCAAGTATTTTTAGTGGGCAAACGAACAATAATTCCTACATTGTTCATCGATACAGTGGTGATAGCAATGTGAGAGGATGATTGGACATTATGGTGCTGGTGCATAAGTATGGTCAATCGGACATCTTCCTTAGTCCTTACCATGATTTGCAACCCAAATTGGGAAGAGATCATTCGGGAGTTTGAGCTTGGCCAGTTGCCACAAGATCATCCTGATCTCGTGTTAAGTATTTTTAGAGCCAAATTAGAAGATCTCAAGATGCAGATATTTGAGAATCATGTCCTCGGTTTCATGGCTACACATGTCCATGTTATTGAGTTCCAGAAAACGGGTCTATCACACGTGCATTTTCTTCATACTTTTACCTAGATGCAGGGTCAGCCCTGGGGGTGGGGTAAAGGGGCGACTGCCTCGGGCCCCCAAAAGTTAGGGGCCTCCAGTCCAGCCAAAACCTGCATGAAGTATGCATATATACATAGGCCAACTACCAACTAAGGATTGAGACCCTATGTCTAATCGACAACTCCCAAAGCTTAATCACAAGTATACAACATTAAGCCATTAACTATCTCAGCCAACTAAGTGTAGTAAAAAAACTATGGGACTTGCTTACGTTCCTTTCAAGTGTTGAAGCCATCCCTGTGATCGCCATCCTATTCTGTCGTTCCCCACCCAAAACAATGATGTTGTCTACTCCTCGTGCTTCCTAAGAGGCAAATCCAAAAACTTTGATGGAATTGGTGACAGAGGAAATTCTATTAGATGAGAAGGATTTGAAAGGTAATTACCTTTTAGTTATGTTTGGCATGGCAAATACTTCAAAGAAAAATAGATATAAGGAAGTCAGAGTGTTCAAAAGTATAACCAAACTAAGCTCAAGAAACCTAAAGTATTTAAATGATGCTTGAAGTATTCACCGATAAAAGTTATCTTTGTTATGTAACTATAAATACACTAAGAATTCACTTTATGTTCATATTTATTTGAGGACCTCCACTTTTGTTTCGCCATAGGGCCTCCGATATGTCAGGACCGACCCTGCCTAGATGTCTCTTGGATGAAATTATAATAAGTTATTTTTTATTGTGTTCATGTTGGACAAGAAACAAGACTTTGTTGTAATATTAAATCTTAGGCATGTGGAGCACTTTTGCTTTATGAAATTAAGTTTTATCTTTAAAATCATGTTTGTCCTAGTTATGTGGAAATAAAATAGATAGCATGTGTCAGATTTAGGAGTTGCAACACACGGGCATCTTACTATATCAATAAAACCATTTTTATTACCACTCCCATCTAAAGTAGGGATAATAAACTTCTGAAGACTAAATGTGAGTTTGCAATGCACAGGCATGACAAATCCTAAAACACACACAAAAGGGGTGGTAGGTGATTAATTTTTCAATCACAAGGTGATAATAATAGATAAAATGAACACAACAAACATGAGGATAAAACAAATAATTCAAGCTAATTGAGTGCACTTTTTCTTGAGGCTACAAGAAGTTTCCACACACACATGTTGCACTGTCAAAACGGTACAACACGACAGGTAATTTAACTTAAGGATAACATGTGAAAAGGTTTGGCTCATCAAGGACACAAGCAGTTTAGCCTGAGATGAAGTGTGCATACAATGAGAGGTTATTGAAGATACAACATGTACAAAGAAACGATCATGTAGCTGTGACTACGGTGCGTTTGAAGCTTGGTTTGGGTTGCATGAGCAATGCAACCATGGTTACATGCTACTTCTCTTCATATTTCTTGGCTATTCCGTAGTATCTCCATCATCGGCAAAAGCATCAACCGTAGCATCTCCATCATCAGCAACCCCATCGTCATTGGCAGGAGCATCATCTCCATCTAGGGGAGCAACAGAAGTAGCAGCGTTGTCATCAACATTCTTTCCATCTTCCTCCTCTTCCTCATTATCTGCAATTGTAGCCAAGAAGAAACAAAGTTCGCCAACTATCCTTCAAAATAAGCACAACGTATAACGAATAAAGTTTTCTTTCTAAATTTATATAGTATGTAATCAATTCTTTAAGTTTTTGTTTGCAAGAGGTGAAATGTATGTAAGGCAATTGATTATTTGTGCACCATTCTCTTGTTCCATAGGAACAATGTAGATCCTCTTGACTGAAATGGTGAAAAGTCTGCAATAGTAACTTTTTAATATATAATTTGTGAAGGAGAAACTAAAGGTCGTAATAGGATTCAAAAACTCACTCCCATGGGACTTCATCAAGGAACAAACGGGTCACCATCCAGGTTATCATAAAAGAGAATGAAGTTGTTGCCATATGATACACTGTCTTCTTCATTGTTTACTAAGCCATTAAGTTCACATGATGGAACTAGGCAATTGAAGAATAATAAGTATTTTCATATTTCCAAATCCAGATTTGAATTATATATATATATATATATATATATTGGGTGATGATGTACATGCTCAAGTATATATGTGCTTGAACTTTTTCTCAAATAAAACAAGCATGTATAAGTAACATGTAAGAGTTTGCACAATCTAAAAATGTGAAATAAATTGAACACCTTTTCTAATAGTTAACAATTATTTTGACTATAGAGTCTACTCTTAAAAAGAACAAAACAAAAGAGACTACCTAAATTCAAGCCAAAGAGAACCAAAACTAGGTGGTAGAGGTGGACTTATATCTCCAATCAACTTGGCTAAGCCTAATTCCTACACAATAAGAGTCTCTACTTTCTCTTTTCCACTTTTAGAGTTATAAACTAGCGAAGCTTCATTCTATGCATATGGCCAGAGAGAAAACATGGATCTTTACAAGTTACTATTATTGTGATTCTTGTGTATACAAAAGTATGCTTACATCAAAAGAAAAGGATTAATCAAAGTTGTGAAGGCTATATATGTCCATAACTAACTAATATAGATCCTCCATATATTCAACAAATATGGCATGTCACCCAAAAGTATATACAAATTAGAAACTAGAAAATAACTTTAGGTCCAAAATAAGAAATTGAGGTGAAAAAGTTTAAGAATTTTCCATGCCCTTCCTTTGAAGATCTTTCTATTTTTTTTCATAATAATTAAGAGCTAGAAACTACATGCTCCATTGAAATTATATATATAACAGAGGCTACATATCCATGTGTGAGTTCATTAATGACTTTTATCAGCAGATGACTATATGGGATATGGATGCATATGGGAATGTTAAACTTACTAGAATAGTTGTTGCCTAATCTTTCTTAGGTGAAGGACAATGAAGCATAGTTCTTGTGAATGACCAAATTTATCTTCCTGCCAACAACTTTCCCCTGCATAAAAACCTTCACAAACCTTGATGAGAACAACCCTGGTTTCGCCTCAGTCTCAGGTTCAATAGAAACATTCATACTCTTCATCTCATCCATAGGAGATCAGTCCTAGTATGCTCTCTATTAGTTAACAAAAAAAAAAATCATTCTTAAAAAAGAATATTCATTCAAAATAACAAACTAGTGACAAGTATATCAAAATTGTTTGTATGTTATTCAAAGAGAGAAATGGAGTAGGGAGAAACCTAATTGCAAAGTAATAAAATATAAGCTCATGGGGTTGCAAACATTGACTAATTCTTTTAAAAATCTTTGTTGGTCACAATAGGCATATACAAAATGGAAAGCCGATTATTTAAAAGAAGTTCAATAGGGGTGTGTATTTTAGCAATGTCATTCTTGTACACTACATTATTTAAAAAATACCATTATTCAAACTAGCTATTTTACACTTGGTATCTTGTAAATTTGAAGAATGGAATGCTACACTTTATTGTATATACTTCAAGATGATCATGGATAGGTAATTCATCTCACATATCAAATAGTGGCTTACATCCAAATTTATCCTCCAAATAGGCCACTACATAGTTTATGATTTATAATTTAATTGCACACATATTATTATAATGATGCAATTTTAGGTTTAATAAACAAAATACAATTGTGAACTAATTTATAAATAATTACATATCATGATAGGATGAGATTGTCTAGCATCACATAATGTTTTACGTAGTATTTCTTTGTTTCACTGTACTATGTGTAGATCTGATTAGCACTTGAAAACATATAAAGTGGAGTATTATTGAGGGTTATATTGAAAATATCTCTTTTGATGGCACATCAACATTAAAATGGAAAAGATATAAGGATGTAAATGGAAGTATGTTATTGATAAATATGCCTGCAAATCTATATCTTTAACATTAACTATCTAATGAATAAAGTACAACATATCTTGGAATAAGATTTTCATATATCTTGCAATGCATTGATGGTACAAGTAATAACTGATCTGCATGATTATTGATGTAGCTACACACAAACAAATCCTTTGGCTTTTCTCATGTCATATTCATGAATTCTGCATGGATGTGGTGACAAACTCGATTCGTCTAGGGGTCCATAGTTGTTTTTGACAAGTAGTAGTAATCTGTAGTTGTCAAGAAATATTAGTTTGCCGTTTCTATAGTAAAATCAAAGTAAGGAGCATGCATGATGTTCTTATAGAAAATAATTTTGTTAATCAATAGTGTTGTTTGAATACTCCATATTGCACTTGATATATACAAAATAATCATTGCGCAACAAAATTTGCACATCCATAAATACCATTATATGAAATATTAATATTGCATCTATTTGTTCACAACTTAGACTCACCATTGCTTCATCAACACAACATGAGACAACCAAATAACTAATGACCAAAGAGCTTTAAAATACATTACCAACCTTATATCTTGTCGCCATATTCTATAAAGAGTGTGTAACAAACATAAAGTAGTAGAGAATATTTCGATTATAAGATACTAGTATCCACTTTTTTCTCTCTGTTTCTTAATAAAATTTGTAAGTACGCAAAAGTTACAAAATAAAGAGCACACGATAGATGAACTATCTAGATTAGTGGACTAGTAAAAATATTGTATAACAGACCAAAGGTCTTCACACTTTCAAAAGTTCATAAAGGAGCATTGTCGGGTAATGTGCAGAGAACATAGCAATAGTTGTTGCGGGGATCAAAGGCAATCTAGGACAACATAGCATTGTTTGGTGCTGAGGCATACTAGAGAATATCGGCAATGGTCATCCACCGGCTTTGGGTTGGATGAACATATCATCCCCAAACTAGAAGCAAACGTTCCTAGTCACCTGGAATGAGACCCAGGTGATGAGCGACAAGCTGGCGTACTCTAACCCTCTGAGAATTAAAATGAGTTATCCCAATAATAAAAGAAGTAGATCTACAAAAAATAAGACAAGAAGAACATAGATCTAAGTAAGAAAGAATGAATCACTAGATGATAAAGAAATGAAAACTTTGTTTCTTCACTAACCTCTCTCGATCGAAGTCAGAAGAGGAAAGAAGAACAAAAACTCTACTCTCACAAGTGTTAGAGTGAATTCTCACATGTGCCTTAGAGAAAATGACAGAGACAGGAGGATTAAATAGAGGTCGTAGTTGTGCCAGTTCAAGTTATGAACCGACAATGGTAGACCAACATATCGATTCGCATGCCCTTATCCCTGCCGGTTGTAGTTACAAACTGGTAGTGATATACCATCGAGTCGATTTGCGCACCCCCTGTCACTACCGTTATTTTTACCAACTAGCAATAATATCTTAACTGCCCCTTCCTACTCTTGTGCGACCCTTCATTTCTTTCGCACCATTAAAACTGCATGTGCGATGCCCCTTTATTCTCCACCACTTTGTCCTCCTGGAATGGCTATTATAATAGTTGCCCTCCTCAGCCTCCTCGTTCCATCCACAATGTTTAGTCATGGTACCTAGACCTCCACCACCGCCAACTCTAGCCAATACTAGCCTCCTCTCCTCTCTGGTGACGAACAATCCTCCTCATGTTCGATTATGATTGGGAGAACTTCTTGGGCCTCAACCTGCCACTGAAGAATTTCCGCACCGAGGTCTCCAAACACAATGACAAGGAGGAGGCTAGAGGAGGAGGAGAAGGATGCCTTCGATGGAAGAAGCATTGATTGGCTCGAGCTCATGAAGATGAGATTCGAGAAGGCCGTCATCGCCTCTAGAGGTCACGATGACCTCATCATCGTTTACAGAGATGAGGATGATTAGGAGTCATCGTCAAACGATTGATGGCCCGTCATCAAAGATGCAGAAGCATAAGTATAGGCATAGCTATAGCTAGCATAGTCTTAGTCTCTTCAGTTTTGCACTCCAGATTTTGGTTTTTGTGTGTAATCCAGAACTTTCAAGCTTAATTAGTCTAAATTTGAAATTCTAAGATTAATTAGTGTAAATTTTGAACTTTCAAGCTTAGTGACTTATTTTGCACTTCGAAGCTTGGCCAACATGTGCGTTCTCTTTGGAAGCATGTCATGTCATTATCGGTTCATAGAATCAATCAACAATGATAATGGTTATATCACTGCCGGTCGATTACATGAACCATCATTGATACATAATTGCCGATTAGAGGAAGCAACCTGTAGTGATACACACATTATCACTATTGGTCGATACCATGAGCTGGCAGTGAGTTACTATTGCCGATTCAAGGTATGAACTGGCAGTGATAAGTGATGTCACTGCCAGTTCCAACAAACTCATCATTTTTTGAGTGTTGGTGGTTATGAACCAGTAGTAATATCTTATCACTACCGATGGTAGCAAAACCGGCATTGATAGACTGTCATTGATTGGAGTTTCCGTAGTAGTGATTGTAGTTTGTTGAGAACAGATGGATTAGAGTTGAGATAAAAAGAAGGTTATGTTCAATTGTGTAGTTGTGGCATGACAAATTTGGCTAGGTAAGTGAAGTCCATGGATGGGAATTATAGTTTTGTGATCCATCTCGACACTAAAGTTCTCACCATGACCTTTATCTTGTCCAGCCATATTTAAGAACTTAGTTAAAAAGAGATTAATTGTAATTAATTGAGAATAGATGGAATATAGTTGAGACAAGAAGAGGGGTTAAGTTAAATGATAATAGACATAGCTTGCTCTCTTCTTCTTTTTTTGTATGACTAAAGTGCACAATAACTCACATAGACATGTGATGATTATGCACTTATATGGTTGACAGTAGTAGTAAGACTATCACCATTCCACATCTTCTTATTCAATCTTTCTCATATTCTATGAGGTGTGGAACAAAAGGATGTGAAATGGTGACAAACCTTGTGTTATTGCTTGTATAACTTATGCCCGTGAGTTAAGGCCCCTTTTCCAGTTATTTTTATTCAACTTCCTATGATGTTGTTGCTTTAGGTACTTGCGCTAATGTTAGTGTTCTTGGCTCAACATAAAAGAATTTACCATCAAGGGGTCTTAATGTAATCTCTCTTATGTGAGCCAATGAGGGCAACAATTGCAATACATTTTGACTGAGGCAATACTTGCTATATTGGCTAATGATATGAAGACACAAAAATATTGTTTTTGCCTATTTTCAGTGATAGATGGTGATTATTGTTAGCCTATGATGATGAGGTAAATGGCTAGCTAGGATGAAGTGACTATTTTTCATCAATATCATCACTCTAAATCTTCTTTTTTAATCATCAAATGATAAATTTATTGAGATACAAAAAGAAGAAGAAGGTGCATAATGATGATAGGCTTGTGCCACTTTTGAGTACACATCTTTATGATAGCTATGATGGTTTATGTCCTAATCTGAGGCCCTAGAGAAGTTCATGTTCATATGCCAATGATGATAGTTGGTGTCCGATGAGCTTTCAAGGTGACATTTAGAGGTAATTATATTTAAGTAGTACAAAGTATCTACACATTGTTACCCCAAATGTCATCTGAAACTTTGGTCACAAAATCTGAGACACTCTTTTTTGTATTTTGCATTCTTATTGTATCTTAAGTTGCTTTTATCTTTAAACATGGAAATGATGAAAAAGGAGATCTATTTTTCCATATATGTGAACATACAACTCGATAGGAATGGTTATTACATATGCACCTTGCATATCTTTAATTTTCCTATAGTTGTCTCCACGTCCTAATATAGAGTTTGCCATCTTCCGCTTTTATCTTTTTAAGTTTATGAGACTAATGATATTTTGAAGTTTTGATTTGCCAATGATAATTATTTATCCTGTCACCTTTGGCGGCCATAATTGATGATACCAACATTAAGGATTAGCCACCAAATATTGAGTGATCATAGAAGGGCATATTTCACCTATGCAGGGGAAGAGGTGAATTAGGTTTTCTAAGTGCTCATCCTTGTACTATTAGAGCCACATTCCTCTCCCTTTGCCTGGGTGAAATTTCCTCTGCAAAACATAGGATTAGTCATCAAAATATATTTTAGAGATGGCTCATTTCACCTATTTGCACGCATTCTGTGATGACGAAGATGGAGTACTATTAAGTAATGCTAAAGTAAGCAATTTTACATATTAATACATACTTTTTAATTTTTATATACATGAATCATGAAACCATACATGAGTGATGAACCGTACATGTGAACCATATTTGAATAATGAATTGAATGTGAACCATATCTGATGTGTTTTTAGGTGTGTGAAATTATCATTGTCGGTTTGTGGTTAAAACCGATATTGATAACACAATTATCATACACCATTGTCACTACCGGTTTGAGCCTTCTTCAACCGACAGTGATAATCCTATACTATCACTGACGATTACGCAATGTCAGTTCAAAAACTAGCACTAATAGCGGTTTTGAACCGATATGGATGCCAGTTTCTGTAATAGTGTCTACTTGTTGTGCCACCCTTGACACCGGTATTCATCACATGTTTTCTATTGGCAGACTTTTTCGTATGTAACACTTAAAAACTATACGCACATTGATTGGGAAGCACCGTTGGTACAACATAATTAAGTCACTGTTGATAGCTAGCTAGCCAGCTTAATTAGTACAAGAAGATCAATACTAGTTGAGAACTATATATGTCAGATCTTGAAATGTCACGCCATTTTGACCCACTTGCTTTATATATGACTTCAGTTATTCATTGCTTCTTCAGTTGCACCATTTTTGTCACCGTCACCATGACCTGAAACCAATTGTGTAAAACGAGCACATTCTCGTGTGAGCAACATTTCAACATGCATGGGAAAATGTAGAAAGAAATTTATAACTTACAAGTAGTACACAAATCTACCTTTCAGTTACCTTTGTTTCTTGATGTCGAGTTTCGGGTAATGTATAATTTTTTGGCCGATGCTAGAAATAACCTGCAGAAAATGCACAGCAACATTACTTATTGCCGTTTTGGCGCAGAATCCTAATAATTACTTATTGCCGTTTTGGCAGAATCCTAATAATTTCATGTTATACTCTAAAAAAGCCATAAGACATTTGGAAATAATTTTAGCATGAATACTCCTAACCTTTTGACCTTTGAATTCTCAGTAACTTTCTTAGCTTAATATTATCATTCATATAATTATTTTCCTTTGAGATAATTGAGATTTTCGTCAACTCCTACAATGATTTTGTCATTCATATACAATTGTTTATGAAATACAACAAGGTGAGATGGTTTTAGTTTTGCACTAGTATATGTAGGCCATAAATTGAACTCTTGAGTCTTGCAATAGAATGTTGGTATGATATTGCGCTATTAATGATATGGTTGGTAGATTGTAAGAAATTAGTAGTACTTACTCCCATGGAACATCGCCAACCAGCATTCGGTCACCCTCGAAGTCTTCATAAAGAAATATGAACTTGTCACTATTGGAAAATTCTTCTTCTCCCATATTTGCACCCGAGCAATCTGCGGCTGCATTTATGGAAACCAAATCCAATTTTTAGAACAATCAATGTCTCACCATTGTGTTAGAAAGAGTTAGAGAGATGAAAGCAATATTGGCTATTTAGCTCATAACAGTAGAATTAATCCTTGTAGACCCAGCAATGTTGAGTGTAAATCAAGAATTCCGGGTAACTGACAGCTGGGTTCAGCAGTATATCTTTTTGTTACTCATAATAGGCTTGAACAAATGCATAGACTGGTTCCTAAAGAAATGCCTAGACTGATGGGCTAGCATGAATATATTCTAATTACAGTAAAACTAAAAGAAACTTGGGTGGTATGCCAATCTGGTCCGAGGATCCAATTAGCCCACTCGGTTTGATGGTATCCTTGTTGAAACTTGGCCCTAAACCGAGAATGAGCTTGGGCCACAAAATTACATAGGTCCCGTCACACTTGCACATGCAGGCCTCGTTTGGGGTGAGACAATATTTTCCAAATTCTCTTAGGAAATGTTCTATTTCCTTTGAATTCTACCAAATTCCTATTCTCCAAATAGATACTGGCCTAAGTTATCATAAGAACTCAAAAGATTTGTTACTCATAACGAATGAACCAAAATGACATCTCAGATTGGTGTTAATTAAGGAACCAATTAAAGCTTTGATAGTTCCCATGTGTACTCCATTCCTTTTTATTTGCTGTTTAAGAATAACAATGATCAATTTTTCTAAACTTTTATCATCTATTTGTTTAAAATTACCTAGATTCAATGTGTGAAAACTACACCACTAGTTTTGCCCTTAAAAGTATGACCACAAAATTATATAGTATGTTGTAAAAGGTAATAGTCGAAGTCGCATGCATCTTGAGGATCGCAAAATTACACTCAACACCATCAAATACAAATAAAATCTCAGAGGACTTAAAAATTAATAATATTAGTTAGAAAAGATGGGATGATATCGATAGATAAATGAAAAGTAGTAGGTACTTACGACAAAAGAAGTTTCTTGTCATCTTGGTGAGCACCTGAGAGAGGGAGTCATAGCTGCTATGGGCCCTCAGGTTGATCTTCCTGCCAATCGCGTAGCCCTCCATGTGAACCTTGGCGAACATGTTCGCCTGCGGCCGTGTCACCACGAGTGTGCTGTCTGTCGGCACCACCACATTCTTCTCGCCGCCAGAAGGCATCGGCGTCGTCATACCTTTCGATCCGTCGACCACAACAGCGGTTCCAGGTTTCGCTACGAGCATGGAGGTTACCAGGTTGCGCCGCGAGGTGTGCACCGGCGGCCAGCCTACGGCCACCGGCAATGGGACGACATGGGCATCACTGTTGGCAAGAAAAATAAATTAAGTAAAACATCTGTGAAACCGATGGAGATTTACAAACTGTAATAACGCATGCAGCACAAAAATAAATAAAAAGATACTTTGTTTGATTGTCTCCAATTTACTTCATGCCATTTGTAACTTACCTGCCACACTTTGTGGTCAATGCAACAACAACTGAACTGAAGCCATGTTTGTACTCCCCGACTCTGTTTTAGGTAACGATGTGTGTACAAAATAAATTTCATCTATTTAACTTTTGGTCACCATGGGTTTAATTTATAAATAATAATTGACCAGAAAAGATAGCAGAAGCTTATATATTATGCAAGCATTCAGCAGGAAAAATCCAATAAAAGAATTATTTACACAGGACAGACCTAGGTAGTTTTACAAAAATTAGCACTCAGAGCTCAAATGGTAAGTGCGCCAATTTCAGCGCCTACCTTGACATTGCAAGTGGGCAATCGATGGTGCTTTGGACCCATGCAATGTACATCCGGTTCATCTGTCTCTTGAGGTCAAGGAGGGGAAAAATACGCACTGGCGGATCCACAGGACCCGGCTACGCTGGACGGCTGCCCGGGCTCCATGGTCTCTTTTTCCTGGTGATTTCATCTTCTCCGACAGGGAAAACCTGCGTGCGCGCGTGATCTTTATGCGTTTCTTTCCTCCCCGTGAAGGAATCCTCCTTTTCCTTCCTGCACACCTAAACTGTTATCGGTTTATTGCTTAATTACTAGCTCCTATGCTTACGGCTCCTCCGAATTCCCCTCAAATATTATTAATTCTCATCAGAAACCGATGTTCCATTGATTTGATTGGGTTCAGTAACTCGATCGATCAAAAGTTTGATCTTTTTTATTCTACAAGCTCCCGATCCCCCCGCTCCAAATTCCTGTCCAACTGGACTTTGGTGGTGTCAGCCCGGGCAAAAAATCGAAGTTGGATCGGTTGATATTTGGCACCGGTAAAGTTTGCTCAGGTTATCCAGTGTTCCTGGCTTCGCCATTGAAAGTACGTGTTGGCTAATTTTCAGTCCCCTAAAAATTGTTCTATCTCTTAGTCATCTAAAAGTACATGTACTATACTTAGCTAACATGAGCACTAGGCGATATGCAATTAGACGCGCTCCTAACATAAAAGAAGAAGCACATCATCTGGCCACATGGGCACGAACACAGCTGTTTGAATTATTGAGAAAAGTAGCTACTTTATGCTGGGAGGGGCACAAAAAGTCGTTTTTATCGAAAAGACTGCGGTGCACCAGACGGGCGAAAATCAAGCCAGCCGTGCCTGCTGCTCCCATCATTGCTGCCTGCGCTGAATATTCCCTCTTGCAGGCCCAAAGATCTCTCGTCTCGCCGTCTCCGGCCTCCGCTCCGCAATAACGGTCCCAAAAGCACAAGAGAGCCCAACCATTCTGGACTACTTGACTGGACTGCTAGTGATGGTCCACAGCTAGTGTATGTTATACGTACACACACGTATATATATACCATGTTTTCCTAGCTAGCCGGTTCCATTTGAAACGTGTAGGAATCGTGTGTAATTCACTTAGAAATCATACTGCATGCTTCGCATAGGTCTCGTTTAAAATATAACCTGCCGACTTTTGGACACTTTTTGGCTTCTCTTTTTCTTTGTGAGAAATATAATTGTTTATTTTCGGAAGTTGTGTTAGAGTTTTCAAGCAGACTGATCTCCTTGAAAGTTCTTTCTATGGGTTGAGTATATTTATTTTAAAAAAGAATATGCCAAGAGCTCTGGAGTTCAGTTAAGAATGACATAGCCACCTGGGTTAGCGAGCCCTAGGGTAGTCATACGCCTCCATTTCAAGCTATCTTGCCAGCATTTTGCAGAGGACTGGGACTGAGGCAGGCCTGTGGCAACTAGTTACACCAAGAACCGGAATACTCATATATATTTAACATTGCCGAATACTATATGGAGTTCCCACAGTGTGTCATCTGTTACATGGATGATTAATGCAACTTATTCGTGTAGATGCAATAATTGACATACTCTTCTATATGCATGGTCCTCCAAGTGATTAAGATGGAAGTAAGTAGAGAAAGGCGAAATGTTTTCTTTTTTTTATTACAAGTGATTAAGAATGTTTTGTGTCTGGCTATATCGTCTCCCCGATCTTGACAATAATATGTAGTTAAGTAGCTTCTTAAGGGATCTCCATCTAATATATGTTTGCAAACCTTTACGTTGCCCTTTTCATGAGCTCTTGGATAAGAATCTATTCGCAATCATTTCTAAACTTAGTACTAATTAAGCACACGACAACTTGCAGAATATATATACTAATCGATGAGTGCATCAAAATGTTAATGAATGCAATCACTGTACGTAGATCACTTTGGTTCTCCCTTTTTTCACTCTATATGCATCCATTCTTTGCCCCATGATTGCAAATCTATAGCACATTGCCCCTTTGCATCCTCATGTGCATGTCCATAAACCATGCAAGTCCCATCACAAAATGAGAGTACCTTGGATGAACTATTTATGTAAGATCGATTTTGATAAGAAGCACCCAAATCCGAAAACCGGACATCCCGACGTGGTGAGGTGCACACTCATAACCTCCCCGACTAATCTAGGCACAGTTCCTGAATCTAGTCCTGTTACGACTCAAATGATGTCGCATTTTAGAAGTACACTAATTAACCTAGATAATAAACAAAAATTCTCCATACAAATTTCATGCTCAAACATATACATATATATACACACATATATACACACACATATATACACACACATAGTGATAAAAAAGAAAAAATATATACTTCGTCATTGTGTCGCAAAACATTTTAGCTCACCTTGTCTCGTACGTGGCCGGCGCTGCCCGGTCCTGCTCGGCGGCCGCCTTCTGCTGCCGGGCGGCGAGGCTCCATGGGTGCATGAAACCAGTCAGGTTCGGCATGAACGCCGCCGTCCAACCACCACCTGCTGCAAAATCACCGACATGGCCTAGCCCTGCGGTAAGCACATTCGTAGTGGTGGTAGTGGTGATGCTGCCACTGCTCCTGCAATCTACGTCCTCGTCGCCGCGGCTGCCCTGACGACCGCCATAGCTCGCCTCGCTGCCGCCGCAACCGGCAGCATCGCAGCCGCTGCCGCCGCGAGACAACGAGATGCCGAGGCTGAGGTCCAGATGACCGTGAAAGCAAGTGTTTCTGGAGATTGTTTCCTTTGCCTTGACGGCGGTTGTGGTGGTGGTGGTAGTATTAACTCTCTCTTGGCTTCCAAGAGGAGGCGTCTCAATGGATGCTAGATTCATCATAAGGACTATGGATTAACAGAATGATGAGATCGGAGTAGAAGCAGAAGCAAGCTAGGAGAAGAAGAGCGAGAAGAGCGTGCACAAGGAGTGGGAGAGAGTTGAGTGCGTACGTGTTGGTGAGGGTAGAGGGTTTATGGTTGGAGAATAAGTATGCCGGCAGAATATAAGATGGTGCAGGAGTGGTTGATGAATGGATAGATGTACATGTAGCTAGATATAGAGATGTACAATATGGGGAAAGGTACATGGGAGGAACAATGATTCCACAAACGATTCTGTAAAAAGATGGGAGTATGATGTGCAAGAGAGCCACATGTGTACCCATGCTAGATAGGGTACTAGTTTCATCATGTTGTTTATGTACCTAGACATATCATTATATTTTTGTTCGGAACATTTTATCCGTTATCTAAAAAAAGACATCATCTTTTTAATCTATTTCATACACTGGAATGGCTTCTATGGTGGGTACTCATCAAAATTTTGGAAGTAGAGGGGGCAAACATACTACAAGACTTCGCCTTCCTTGGCCGCGATCTAGTTATTTTTCCTGGCGGGCTGGCTTTTGCCATAACAAATAATTCCGCCAGAGAACTCTCTAGATTCTGGTAATGAAAATAGCAAATAATATTGTTGACACGCTAAAAGCGCAAATCTTTGTGTACATAGGGAAATTACCCTGCAAACACCTGCATCGATAATGTGTCAACTCTGAGAGCTGGGGGTGTGACTAGTAATGCCTTCTTGACCTACAGTATAAGCTTTGCGACTTATCTTCATTATGTAAGAAACTAGCAAATGAGACACTATATTAGTAACGGCTGCTCAACACGCGGATTTAATAAGGACATATCACTAATATTCCTTCTGATCAAAATCAGATATAGACCCGTCACTAATGAGCAGTTATTAGTGACGAGTCGTCCTAGGTCGGTTATTAGTGACAGATCAAGTTGTGATCCGTCACTAATAATAAGGTCATTAGTGACGGGTTGTAGGTCAGTCATTAGTGACGGGTCATAATTTGACCCATCACTAATGATCCACTCATTGGTGACGGATTACAAGTTGACTCGTTACTAATGACAAACTCTAGTCACTAATAACGGTATTCACAAATATTTTTTATTTTTCTCTTATTTTTCTCAACTCAACAGCAATAGAATAGGAATCATTGTACATTTATGCTCAAGTTTGATGTAAGTTGTGATGGCTATTGACGCAAATGCACGTTTCAAAAATGGCGCAAAAACTTCCGGAGGGCAAGAACTCAATCTTCCAAGCTATTTTTGGCCTAAAATTTTTTTTCCAAACCCGATGTAACTTTTTTTTAAGATGTCCGTAAAGTAAAAAAAAACGTTAAAATCGGAATCCGTATGCAAAAGTTATGCCCGTTTTACTAAATACACTCTGGTCACCTATCAAATTATAACCCTCGACGAAATTTGACAAAATTAGTCATTAGTGATGGGTTATGGTTATAACGTATCACTAATGACCTTCGACAAAGAAGGTTAAAAGTAAAATATCTGATTTTTATCATAACTATATGATAGTAGAGGTGGTAAGGTGGCTACATATGCGAGGAGAAGGTCGCAAGTTCAATTCCCATAGAATGCAAATTTGAAAACAATGTGAAAAAAAACGTGGCTTGTGAGGCATATGAGATGGGCCTTGCGTTGGGATGGCTAGGGTGAAAAAATATATTTTTTTTACATTTTTCGTGTCCAAAAAATACGAAAAATATTCATCGGTCATTAGTGACGGATCAAGATTACAATCTGTCAATAATATTTAGTAATATTGACGGATCACGGTTATGATCCACATTAATAACCTCATTAGTGACAGATCATCGCCTATTATTAATAATCTATCATTATTAACGCGATAAAAATGACGGATACAGGATCCATCACTAATACAGATTATCATCTGTCATTAATGATTTTTTCTTTCATATAGTGCCTGCCTTTAGGTGCAGCCTCCCTTTTTTTTTGTTTCATTTCCTTCGGATCGCCCCTCCAACTCTTTGTGCCATCTCACCTCTATACGATATATCTCTTGTTTCTACTGTCCTCGTACCCTAAGTTCCGCCATCTCCACCTATTCGGACAGCGTGCCAATGGGTTCGGGCCTTCGATCTGTTGCCATAATTGTTGACATCTCGAACCCCTCACAAAAGAAAAGTAAAAATTAATGTTTTCGTTGGTAGTTTTCTCCAATTATACATTTTAAAGTTTGGAATCAGTTCTTTTCTAGGTCATCTCGATATCTACTTAAATTTCTAGTTGAAGTCCCTATTCCAGTTTTTGAATCTAACAACTACTCAATATTTCGGTTAATTTCTAGTTGAAGTCTCCGTACCCTGTTTGGAACACACAAATTTAGTTTAATCCTGGCAGGAATCAAAACAAAATCTATCCCGCGTTCCCAAATGGAGCTAAAAACGGGTGCGCATGCATCTGCACTCTCAGCATACACAGGCAGCTCTTTTTGCATCTCGGTCGATTTGCTTTTCTTCTTTGTCATGGATGTGCCGGCCGACTCGTACGCGGTGGGGATGCGACCATCATCTCCTCCACCACGGTGCATTACTTGTTGTTGTGTCCATCCCCTTTAATTATTGCTTGCAACCCTACTTTGCACCGGGAATTTCCAAAAGGGAGACCTACCTTAGCCAGCTCTCCAATGCTTGCAGATATAGATATACACGCACATATATGCTCACACATTAGCATCATCGAGTTCAAATCGCAACCAAGATCGTATCCTTTTTGCAAGCATCGATGGGCATGCACTATTCGGTTCTTGAACAATGCATGTATGTTTCTCTTAATTTTTCGTCGTCGTAATTGTGCGATACGGACGTGTCAATCGATCTGATTGTGATCTATAAATATTATTGTTCTAGGTTCCTGGAGATTTCGATTTGTCCTTTGTGATCTTTGGTTTGGATACGGTGCTGTGATTGTTGCACTTGAACGTGTTTGTGATGAGTGGGAAGGTAGCTGTAGAAAGATGTAGTCGGCAGTTGTTAATTCTTGATGATATGAGATGAGAATATGCATGTGAGATACGGCCGGCACAGAGCATAGCAATCTCCAGAAGGCATAATATTTACAAAACACATTCATCTTCCATATATGCATGCACCTGATCGATTTCAATATTTAGTTATCAAACTTCTAATCCGCAGCTTTATATACTACTTTCGGATATGGTGTTAGCTACTGGAGAATAGCTTTTTGCCGCTATATTAGAGCTACAACAGCAAAATATTACTATATCAGGTGAAATTTTCCAGGGTTTTAGTATATGCCTGTTATATATGTTGATTTTCAGGACATGCTGAGTCCACCATGTCTCGCTGATATGTCATATGGCACTCAATGATAATATGTGATCTACGTGGAAGTACATGTAAGAATGAATATAAATATACATTATAGATAATACAACAACCTTTTGTGCATGTCTCGAAGTTTTTTTAGACATTTTCAAATGGCATCAAATTAATTTAATCGTGATTTATGAGTACTTAAGATATGATGCAGTACTCTTGCTACATGGTTATTGGTACCATGGGAAAAAGCGAAAGAATCATTTGGGTAGCTACCTGCAGATCGATATATATTGATTACTTCATGAATCCATCATGATGCGCACACATTGTGGTGACCCTATACACGTAGGTTGATGCCACGAAGCCATTAAAGAGGGCATCGAGCGTGCAATCACTTGGACTCGGACGATCGACACAAAACTCGAGCACATTTGTGATTATGTTGATCGCCTTGCATCGTGTCGATCAATAGTTAAAATGGTCGGATGATCAGTACCGACGTATAAAGAGAGGAGGGCATCAACATGTGCTCCACCTGGTCTAGCTCTAGCTACATGCACCAACCGTGTCTTTTAGGTATCATTTCTTCAAATTTTAGCATTATATTGGCCCATGATATTACTATAGAAAGGGTCATCAGTATTAGTTTAATTAGTGATGGTTTTTTAATCGGTGAGATTATCAGTGCCGGTTTGTGAACCGGCATTGATAATGAGTATCAATACTGGTCTATAATAAAGAATCACGCTGATAGTCTGAGTATCAATGCCAGTTAGTGGGACAAGCCGATACTGATATTTTTGTAGGCACAAATAAATTATGAATTCAATAATACAACACTCAAAATCCGATTTCAAATTTTTATGCATATATATGTACGCATACATCACAAGAAGATATATACATAAACGCATGCATCACAAATACTTAATCCACATCCACACATAACCATGATTTCATCAATATCCACATAAAACATTATCACAGTCCACATCATAAAGTTAAACACATTGCAAATGCACTCATTCCTGAATCTATGGTGTAGAAGGAATCATATTATCTTCATAGTTGACATCTACGATATCAACTCCATATATCTTATCCAAATAGCTTAGTGCATAAACGAGCATACTATCTTGAGCAAAAAAAGGTAGATCCAACGGCATTCCATAAACAGAGAAATTACTGATACTTGAATCAAACTCCACATAAGCCTGATATTTGCCTTCATGAACCCTCTTCACTTTCGGGCCAATCATTGTGTACCCAAGCCGCTCCATGACATAGCGTAAGAGTGAACCCAAGCTAAGATCAGAACGCATCATGCTGTTCTAGTAAAAATCCTACAGGCAAAGAACATGAACATGAAGAGAAAATTTTATAATATCTGAAATAATACTATAGACTAAAATTCATGTCACCAACCATGTCAAGTGCATGTAACCATGAGAGACTGATAGTCACTGAAGCCACATCCTCCACATTCTGCTAAAGCACTTTCAATTTAAAATAGTTGTAGTCAAGTAAAATGTACCCAACTTGATCCTCAACCTCTTGCAAAAACACTGCCATTGTGCTTTTTTCAACCACATAGCTCTCAAGTGATTAGATGTTAGAGGCAACAATATTGATAGATTCTTCTTCACTTGTCGGCATCCAAAAACTAATTGATATCTTTCTTGTATCACCATCACTTATAGTGGTAGTCACAACATGTTGTGTACAACCCTTTATGTCAGCAATATTCTGTTTAACCAAACTAGAGAAGGAATCACCTACATCAATACAGAAAAATCTTTAACAACTACATATTGTCCAACAAAACTAGATGAGAGGTATATCACTTTGATCATCTCTGAGGGCATCGGGGATGGTGGGGCGAAGCCATCGTAGAGGAATAGGCCGGGTGGACAGGGGGAGGGGGCACCACGTGGCGAGTAGTAGACACTGCTTCGGATGTGTCTATGATACTTGCTAGATCCACGCGGCATCTACAAAGAGTAGGGCATATGTGCTAACAGAACTGAACAGCGGATGTAAATATTTTAAGTCCACCTTATAAATCTACTAATTTGTTTTTTCTGTTATTATTCACATTCTACACCATCTGATGCACTCGGTCTGCATTTTTTTGTTCAAAGACATGACAACTTATGGTTTAAAATCTTGATGTTGCTCTATTATACTGATCATATGGTTAAAAAATTGAGCAAAAGCATAAAAATTTGCAGTCATCTGTTATATATGCAAACAATCTTAAGAAAGTAAACAAGATCATGCATATTGTAGTTGAAGCTATCACACATTCACAATTTAAGTTGTACTTAAATCACATTCTCATGTTCAAAGTTGTTCACAAAATGAGAATAAACATATACAATCCAAAAACACAGTACTAGAACAACTTCTACTTCTAACTCCCATTGGGACTCTCTATGTCTACTACCTAACTCTCTCTGCCGAAACAGGACTTGAAAAAAATTGTAGTTGAGAAGCTGTGCCTTTTTTTCCTGCAACCAGCCAACCATAATCACATATGAGAAACTGCACTCAACTGACAAAAACTGCCCAAATAGAAACTTAAAGAAAACAATAATTGCAAATCACTAAAGCAATGACCACATGCGAATCTCCATTTATAGAAGAAAATCAATAATTTAACTACTACAATAAAAAAACTGATCAATTTGTGCCATGACTAAACCAAAAAAAAATCATAATGAGGCAATAAAAATTATGCTTTAGATCACTGCACAAGCACGAGAATGACAAGCAACATAGGGGTCGACACAGGCTTCCTCATCAGTTTTCTTGGCTTTGTAAATATTGGATAACCACACAGGCAAAGTGTAATGTAACAGTAACGTCAACGGGCAATAACAAAGACAGGGCAAGATTGGCAATATGGACAAAATCAAGCCACTGTTAGCATCACCAAGCAACACAGGCTTTGTAAATATTGGATAACCACATGGGCTTCCTCATCAGTTTTTGAGATTTTTTTCAAGTTCTCAAGAGGTATGAGCAAACAAATATTTGACCAAGTACTCTGACATAACAACAACAGGATTGAATCGAACAACAGCCCAATGATTTTACTTGACATTACTCTTACACAATAAGCTTCAGCACACAGGGAACCACATCGGTGGGAGCATCTCAATCAGCATGGCACGATGGTCGGCAACCACATATGCACCATAGAAGAAGGAAGGCGCACTCGAATGTCACTGCATGGGGGAGAGAGATGGCAGGCGGTGGAGCACTCACTGCAAAGATGTAGAGGAGCATGATGAGGAAGAGCTAGGAGGAGGCCGCCGGGGAAGAGGAGGCCGGCGCGATCGCCAGAGTGGAGCTCTAGGACGAGGATGTCAGGCTTGGGCTCGTGGTGCCGGGGAGTAGGTGCTCGGGGTACCGGGGAGGATGCCTCCGGGAAGGAGGCCACTGGGGAGGACGTGCTTGGGGTTTTCGGGAGGAGGCCACCGGGGAGGAGGTGCTCAGGATGATGGGGAGGAGGCCGCCGGGGAGGAGGAGGCTTACGCGTTAGGGAGGCGTGGAGGAGGTCGTCAGCGAGGCGACATGTTGGGGAGCCATCGTGGAGATACGAGGGGCACTAGCAATGGCTTTGGGAGATGAATGGAGGAGGCTGCGGCTAAGAGCTGCTATATATGGATAGTGCATCAATGCCGGCTATGGTCTACAACCGGCATTGATACCAGCATCAGTGCTGACTGTAAACCACATTCGGCACTGGTACTAGGACTATTAGTACTAGCTGTAGACCACAGCTGACACTAATATTGTTTTTCTTTTTTTGATAAAATATTTTGTTGTATATTTAGGTCTGTAATTTATTATATATTAGGGTTTATATTAGATCTATAATTTGTGTAGTACTTAACCATTAATTTTTGTAGGAACTAATTTATTGTATATTTAGGTTAGTAATTTATTTTATATTAGGTAATTTATTTTACAATAGGTTTATAATTTGTGTAGTACATCTTCGTTACATAAGATAAGACAATGTATATTTTTAATAAAAATTAAAGCTTTTTACTAGATAGAAAATAAGGTATATTCTTAGTTGATACGAATTAGATCTATAACTATCATACAATAGCTTTATTTGTTCTAATTAAAGCATAAATGATAGTTGTGAACTTTTTACTTAATACAAATTAAATCATATTCTTACTTAATACATGTCCTTGATACAAATTACAGCGAAGCCTAAATTAATATTACATCAAGACTACTTTCATCGATTATAGCTTCGTTATGATCATGATGTATGTAGGTAGGTTTCTCAGTGTCATCAATGAGAGGCAGGTCGACATTCTCTCTGAAAGGATGCATGTCGTCAAATTGATTATAGTGTTCCTCGTCGATGACATCCCCAACACCGACAATCTTTCTTTTTCCTTGAAGAACCACATGGCGCTCCTCCTTAATAGTTAGGTCCATGTCCTTTACATAGAATATTTGAGTAACATCTTTGGGCAAGCACGAATGGTTTTGTCCGTATGTGACAAGTTTGTCTTGTGCTCTCATATAAAATGTATGTGACGAGTTTGTCTATGCTTTGTATGTATGAATCGTAGTTGACGGCCTATTAGCTAGCATTTCTAATAGTGCATCATTTGTATCTTTATCCATCATGTGTCTACATAACCAACTATAGATATTATCTTTGTGCTCTCTTATGATCCAATGCTCTAACTTTGTTGGATTTGTGGACCATAGTATTTGCACATGCATATTGACATATGAGCCCACTACAACTGATTATTGCAGAACTACGAAATGTGCTTGGGTGAATGAAACATAATCGTTGGTACGGGCTATATTATGACCTAGCACCCTTTTCCCCTTTAGCCTTCCCTTATGGTGAGATACAGGCTTACCAATTACTTTTAGATCCATGTAGTCAACGACGAACTCAACGATCTCCTCTGTTCCTCAACCTTGGGCCATGTAAACTATCGGTCGACCTCGGTTACGAATATATTTCTTCAGAACTGACATGAACCGTTCGAAATGATACATCTGATACAGAAATACAGGGCCAATGTACTTTATCTCATGCATGATATGAACGATGAGATGGGCCAAGGTACTTTATCTCAGGTATGTGTTTTGAGGCAACTCGTTGCCCTCTGGAAGCAAGTCCCTCAAAAAAGTCTCAATGCACGAACATCATATATAGTGATCATCATGCTTATTTTGTTGCTTCCTGTACGCCGCGGCAGCCCTCAAAAAAGCCTCAACGCCATGAAAGAACTATAGGTTGTGACGGTCAGCCTTGCACGTCCATGTCCGATCCATCTACAAATTTGTTATTATCGTTACGTTTTAGCAATTATTAAAAAGTCATTGAACTGATAACCATACAATATTTCAAAATGCACATCTAATTTATTTAATTACATCGCATCTTGATTGCTTCATATTAGATGGCCCAGAACCTTCCGGCACTTGCCCTGGGTCGAAGGACCCACCTTCTAAATACTGCCACGTCTGCTTGTGACAAGCTGGTGGATGTGCCATCCCGATAGCACAATATTCATATTCAATATGTTGATCTATTTAGAGGTGATTTTAATCTTTTTTTTCCTAATTCACTACTAGAAAACTGTTGCTAGATTTTAATCTATTGGGAGGTGATTTTAACCTTTTTTCTTAAATCACTACTAGAAAATTAGAGATCTAGGTCACTATGGCATAATCACATACTTTCAAATCTAGAGAAATCGAGCAAATAAATCTAAACACAAATGAAAAGTAGATCATCTCTATGTGCCCTGCAATGAGAAAATTGTAATATTTACTCAATTATTGCTCAATTGGAGTTCTAGCTCCTCCCAAAATTCATCACCATGGAGCAATCACATACTTTCAAACCTAGAGCAATCTAGCAAGTAAATCAAAGTAAAAAATAAAATGCAGATCATCTTACTAACCTTAGAGCATCTTGGGCACGTAGATTCCTCTAAATTTTGAAGTCTCCAAGCACAAGGTTGGGCACAAATGGTGGGAGCCGAGCAGAACAAAGCTCCTCTCTATTCTGTTTGAGCTTGGGGGAGAAAATGGTGCCTCTTATATACCATACATTTATTAGTGTCCGCTCATAACATGAACTAGCACTGATATTGAGTATCAGTGTCAGTTCATGGTTACCAACCGGCACTAGAGTATCAGTGTTGGTTTGTGCTAAGAGCCAGCACTGATACCGAGTATCAGTGCCGGTTCAACCCGATTCAATAATTGATCGAGCATGGGATGTTATGAACCGGCACTAATATTTCATCAGTGTCGGTTTTGGCCTAGCCGGCACTGATGATGTAGCGCGGATGACCAGTTCTATTCTAGTATGAAAACTTTGGAGAACACTTCTTGGTAAAGGCGTATATCACAAAATATTATAAAGGTCTTTTTACACCAGAGGTACCACTTCTCGATGATAGAATCACAAAGAGATGACATCTCACAGGTGATTGATGTTGAAAATGACCTCCGCATTATACCTATTACAAAAAGGAAGTGTGAAATGCATTGTTTAAAATGAAACATAATAAGGCACCCAACCCAATGGTTTTCTAGCAGGGTTCTATCAGGCTTTTTGGGACATCATCAAGTATGATTTGATGACGTTGTTCCATGAATCGCATGCTGGGAACCTACCATATTATAGCCTTAAGTTTGGGGTTATTACGCTTCTACCAAAAATCAAAGAGACAAGTCGCATTCAACAATATGCCTATTGAATGTAACCTTCAATATATTCACAAAAATATCCACCAACCGTATAAATAGTGTGGAGGACCAGGTGATCCACCCCACTCAAACAACATTCATGTGTGGGAGAAATATCATAAAGGGGGTTGTCATCCTACATGATACCATACATACTTTTACCCTGCACCTTTACCTTTATGTATATGTTTCCTTACATGCTCATTCTATTCTTTTATACAAGACATACATACTTCTAGACTATTATATATATATTTGCAGGTATCACTAGATCCTCCTTGTCATCCAACCCGATATGAGCAAGATCGTTGTATTTGACTCACAAAGGAGATCACAAACACAATTTCAGCCTGTAATAGACTTGCTAAACATGTTAAGTCGATCATTTCATTACTCTCTCTAGTAATCTTCCATTTGATTGAATCTAAATCTAGTAATATTATTAATAATCCTGAATAGGGCATTCGCACGATATCGTAAGGATAGTGTTCAATTACATCCCCCAGAAGACCTTCACTGTCCGAACTAACTTTCCGGTAGGTACATACTATTCATGTCTCAAATTCCTACTACATGACAAGTTCCATGCCAGTAATATTTCATATCTTTTTTCAGTGTAATAGGCAGTAACAGAGCAACAATTTATGTGGCTTTTATGTATTTGAGTTCATGCACACATTTACTGGCGACAGGGTGCTCCAAGATGAAGCAGATGTATGTAAATACATATTATTACGATCTTCTCAATTTCTACACGTGTTCTGTAGGATTGATTTCTTTAATTCTTCTAATGACAGGTAATCAAGTTAAACACAAGTAAGCTTCTACAACATCAACTCAACACCATTCAAGAATAACTTATTGGGTTCATCAATGATGAAGTGGTAAGTCCAAAAGGCAAGTTTTATGAGCCGGCATATAAAGCGCTTCCTTCGTTGAGAACTCGGGACTTGCTGAGTTCGACAACTTCGGGTAGCAAGAAAGGTTGAACTGCTTATTTGGATCCCTTGCATGAATGTTTCAAGTCATTTGTGAGATTTCTAAAATAAATTGTTAGTTAGAGAGTTATTCATAAATGAAATGTGATTTGACATTTTAGTCGTGTATGTGATTTGTGAATGAAATGTCCAACCAAGAACATTTGTGAATGACATGTTAACCGTGTATGTATATATGTGATTTGTGAATGAAATCTGTTTAGGTATATGTGATGAATTGTATATGTATATGTGATATTGCTGATAACAGTTATACTGGGCCGGGGAGGGGGTTATCACTGTCAGTTCATGTAATCACTATTACGAAACCCCCTTATATGCCGCTCTATCACTAGCGGTTCCTTACGAGCTGACAATGATGGTGCATCATTGTTGGTTCGTTTCAAGGACCGACACTAAAAATCCATTCAAAAAAACCAACAGTGATGGTCAATTATCACTGCTGGCTTTAGTCATGAACTGGAGGTGGTAGTATCATTGTCAATTTTTAATACCAACCGGTAGTGAAGCTGTGGCTGGACCCAAAATTCCCGTGCAATCTGATTTAAGGTCACAAGCTCACGTCTGAGCGTTTGGCTCCACCATGTTGCCAGATATTTTTGAAGTCCCCTGAGCCTCATCTCCTCCCCTCTCTCTGTGGCTGATCCAAGAATTATCTCCTCCTCATCCCCAACTCTCTCTCTCTCTCTCTATCTCTATCTCTAAAAATGGATCTTGCCACCATCCTCCTCCTCGAGTTGCTGCCCCTCGAGCTCTGGCCTCCTCGCTGAGCTTGAGCATTTTGTGGTTCGATGGAGGTCAGAGCAAGGCCGATTGCGAGCGAAGGTGAGTGGTGGCGCTCAGTTAATCCAGTGACAGCATGTGCGACTGTGGGAGAGAAAAGAAGGAGGAGGCTAGCTTGGCCGGTAAGTGGAGCAGAGCCCAATAGTGAGGATCCAATGGAGGAACTCCCGATGGCCTCCTCTTGCGACGATAGCATGAGGGAGATTGAGCTGTTGTGGCTTCTTGGTGACTCGAGAGACAAAATGAGATAGGGATGGAGCAGTGCGGGAGAAGTGATGCGAGAGGATAAGGCTGGGCTGCTTGTCTCTTGTCGGAGGTCCATCGCGTCATCTAGCATAAGGAGGAGGTGCTAAGGTGTTTGATAGTAATAGCACCACCAAGAAGAACACCACCAGGCCAATCTTTGTCGCCATCTCTTCTCCAGCTGGTTGCATTCATGATTTTTTTACAGAAATTGTGTCTTATTCATGTCTGCTTGTTGCCCTCTGTATATGTGCAGATGATGCATAAATTTTATTTGCATAGATGCTTTTCAGGTTGATTTCTTGTAATTTTTGTGTTCAATGTGAGCAAAAGGGGGGAAATGGGTTCATCTATTCAAGGTGTTGATTTTTCTTTTTCGAGCAGGCATGGCAGCAGTGGAGCTCACGTCGGCTGGGGCCATCGAGCCAGCGTGCGTGGTGGCTTTGGCTCAAACTGAGTTAGCTCGTCGTATTTTTTCTGGAAGAGGCTTCACTGCTAGTTGGGGACCCAATAGTGATAGTGCCAAAACTATCAGCGCAGCTTGCCCACTGGTTCCAAAACTGGCAGTGAAAGGGGTTTTGGAACCGGTAGTGAAGTCACTTTCTGTAGTAATGAATGGATCGGCAGTGATAATCCAACTATCACTGTCGGCTAATTACATGAACCGACAATGATAGTTGGCTTATCACTGCCGCTTAATCACTGTCGGTTCAAAAACTTGTAGTAATGATGTTTTTGAACTGGCAGTGATGACCTTTTCTGTAGTAGTGAGAGTTGGAGCAAACCAGTCCGACGTCATGTGGATCAATGTAGAGGAAGTAGCCAAACTTAGCAAGGTGATTGTCCTTTCCACGTGATCTCCTCCTCGTGTAGATGTAGGCGATCGACTTCCTAGTTGGGCATGTTCTGACTTCCTAGTTGGGAGTGATCTGACTTCCGAGTTGAATACAATTGGGAGTCGAATCAACAACTACTCTGAGTTCAAGTCATCAAGTTGATCAGCACCGCAGTTGTAGCAGCTACTCTATGGTATCAATACGTCCTAGGGTGGGACGCTAAGCGTCGGTGTGCTAGAACCACACGCACGGGTAGGGTTTTGGGGAGGTCGGGTAGAGGGGCGCGGCTAAATTTTGGAGTGGCTGAACTATCTGTGCCCCCACCCTAACGCATCCCCTTATATAGAGCCCACTAATGGGATTCCATGTCGGTAGGCCATTAGGAATCTGATCCCTCATGGATCACAATTCAATCAAACCCACTAATAGATCCAATTTGTATATATTGTTCCAACCTATTAAGTGTGTGACCCGTTAAGTTCATGTATAAATGGCACAACTCGAAAGCCCTTTTCTGAACCAAAATCAATACCGGTCCCTAGTAGGACATATTGACTCCTGAGTATACATAAAGATCATTATGGCTAAACCTTGACATACAAATGCATCAATCCCTTTGCCTCATCATACCAGTCAAGCTCAAGGAGAGACACATGCAGATAGCTAGACCATTCGCTCAATATTGTAGTGGATTACTAAACTCATGATTAACTCTTTAATCACATTGGCATGGCCATACACTTTCTAATCCAACCACGTCGAGGGGGCCAGAGATATCTCTCTTATTATATAGGAGAGGCAAGTTGCATCTTGATCGCTCATACCCCACGATATATTTCATGACAAACTCAAAAACTACCTTTATGGCTATCCAATTACGAAGTAGCGTTTAGCAGTCCCAAAGTGTGCCATTAAATATTCTAGGAATCAATGACGATCTCAGCTCTAAGGATCCTATAGGTACACCATTTGAGATACAACTGATAGCATATTATAAAACAATCCCTGCAGTATCTCAGGGTGGGTCTATCTAACACCATATTCTCTAACATGTATCCACATTATTGATTTGATATCTCCATATCTATGATCCATGAAACATGATCATCAATCAATACATGTGCTAATATGTGAATCGTTATTGTCCCATATAATAATATAGGACTAGGTATCATTTAGAACAACATCACAATAAAATAAAGCGATTCACAAATATGTCACATACTTACCAATATGTGTAAATGACAATTATCCATGGAACAAAATAATGTATTATTCAAAAATACACAAATATAGATGTGATATAATCATCTCTATGATTGTCGGTAGGGTATATCACCAACAACGGTTATGTCCAGGCATCTGGAGTGGGTCGTCAGATAGTTGACAAGGGTTGTGTGTCCACCAACTATAAAACTTAGGAACTTGTGGGATCGGTGAAACTCCCCTAAGGTCAACAACCCCACAATCTCAACTTAAGACAGCTTTCCTCAAATGCTTTGAATTACACTTTGCGAACTAAACCCATGCATCAAAATTGGCGTTAGGCCAAAATCTAAAGACTTACCACATCCTTGATCTACCCCTTATGCATATATTTATCTCTTGAGATAAGACTTACTGAGGGTACCTTCTGTACTCACCCTTGTCTTGTTGGATTCAGATGAAGACCCGGGAGACTTCTACGCTGGTGTTGACAATAAAGAATAGAAGATTAAGGTTTCGTACGTCCTTACCTTAGTTGCCTATAGCATTTGGGTCTACTCGTTATGCTTCCACTGTATTGTTTAAACTCTATTAAGCTTCAAAAGCTTTGTTTTGACTCTGTGTTGTAAGGTAATTATGTAAGACTCTAATCTAGGTTTTATAATCGAAGTATGTCTATAATGGTAAATATGTTGGAAATGTGCATATAAACTACTACCTCAAGGACTAATACAAGATGCATAGTGGAATCCAAAGGTGGGGCCCAACAGTTTTTGACCAGACAATTAAAGTTGTAGTTTTGTAGTAGTTGTAGTTGTCCCAAAAGTTATAGTTCTGTGAAATTGACACCGAAAGTTATCATTTTTTTAAGTTATAGTTTTATATATTTACTCTAATTTGAACAGAGTAAGCCATATTTTTTTACCAGTTCTGAATCCAACACTGCCTATATGCTCTCATAATTCTGATTCAGATCATTACAAGTAGTTAGTACATCGGAAGAGATGCACGTACGCCTAGTTATGAGCATGCAGTAACAGCGAGGGCTCCTAATCACTCCTTGATAATGACGACGATTATCCGAGATTTTTCGCTATCATGGAAGACACATTAGAACTCGTTAAAGCTTGGCGACAAGAACGAGATACCTCAGCAATTTTCTAGTGAAAAACTAATTTTTCGGCTGCAGCCTGCCCTCCTTTAAGCTAGGGACTAGAGAGGCTACTCATGAGGCGACATGCGTACGAGAACAAGATGATGGCGATGATCACTTTATTTTCTTTTTGTCCATCTTTTGTGAACTTTTTCGTTCCACTTTGTTACTTTGTTAATGTCACCAATCCAAATGACAAAATGCCTAGTAATCGAGCCGTGCATTACGGTAAGCAAAGAAAGGGTTAAAGCGTGAAATTAGACCAAAAGTTGGTGTAAAAGGGTAAGCTTTTGCGTATAATTCTATATCGTTCAATATATATAGAGAGAGAGAGAGTTGACTTTGCATATGGCCAAATCAATCGAAATATAGTAGCAGCAGCAGCAGCAGCTTTTTTTGTTTGGAATTTGAAAGAACTCGTAGCTAGATTGTAGCCATACAAAAAGGTGGCATGAAAGCTCTAGTGGTGCTAGTAACATGCACATGCATGGCCAGCTTATCCTACATGAGGCATACTTCGTCCAGGTACAAACTTTGAGGTGGATACACTACAGTCTAGAGAGTATTTAGGATGGATGCAACAGGAAGAGTAGTAGCTGAAGAGCAGAACCTACATGCATGGATTGTGCAACTGACATGAAGGTATGGAACAGTAGTGTCACGGTCCATATGCGTGAGACCTGGCGGCTCAATGGGCCCACGTTTGCCCACCTGCTTGAGGCACATCCAGCGACTACAGAGGCATAGAAGAGAGGCATGCGTCCATGGAGAAGAGCATCGAAGAGCAGAAGCATAGAACACTTTTTCCTCCTCGGCTCCTTCCTCCTCTGAATTCCATTCCCCAGTCACTTTTTCCTCCTCGGCTCCTTCCTCCTCTGAATTCCATTCCCCTGTCCTTCTGCTCCTCTCTGCTGCTATCTAATTCCCCATCCCATTTCTCTCTTCCTCCCAGTCTAATTTCACTACTACAAAACAGGTAAACAGTGTCGGTTTCAAAACCTCATCAGTATCGGTTTTGGACCTGACACTAATTACTCAGACTATCAGTACTGGGTATGAAACTGGCACTGAAAATCACTATCAGTGCCGGTTTGTGGATCTAACCGGCACTGATAATACACATATCAATGCCAATGGGTAAAACAAACCGGCACTGATAAGTAAGTGCCGGTTTGTTTTACCACATGGCACTGATAGGTATTTCCCGTAATTTTTAAAATGTGGCGGTTGCCGCCAATTCCGTGGTATTTTCAAATTTTAGCGGTTGCCGGCAATAGTATATGGTATATTTATGGACACGCACATATAAATTTAATTTACGTGACGTTGAGTTTTATCGCAGCATATATACACAAGCACATATAAATTTCATTTCTAAAACATCAAGTCTCGTCACAGTATATATACACCGCATACATGTGAGGTTTCATTAAAACATACAAAATAGTTTAAGGTTTCTTGCTAATAGAAGGTTCTGAACTCTGTTTTTTCTTGTCGGATGAAGGTAACGAGAGAGAGGAGCCAAATTCATGGAACTCGCCGGTTGGACTAATGACTTGGTCATTGATGAACCCGACAAATTTTTCTTGAAGTGCGATGATTTCAATGGCCATGAGTCGATCTCTGGACAGCGCGAGGAGCTGCAATTTCAATAATTGAAGAAATCAATTCTTATAAACACGTGTCGGACTTGAAAATTAGTCATCAAGATGTATATCGCATACCTCAGCATCGACCACGTGGTACGACGCGTCTCCATTGAATCCGTGCATGAATTCCATTACATAAAAACCACATAAATTATTGCCAGGGCCCTACTTCCTACAAGGAAAGTCATATCGAATAATCCATTCTTTCGCGAATGGCCAGTGTTTGATACTTTTCTTGATGTATCGTAGGTACACTCTGCATGTGTGTGATTATTACCGTAAGTAGATTTAGATTCAATCTAATCAAATATTACAAGAGCAATAACGAAATGGTCGGATTTTACCTTTATAGCAAGTCAATGATAGGTTGGTAGGTTTCTTTTGGATTATTCTGTGAGTCAAAAACAACGATCTTGTTGATATCTGGCTGGATGACAAGGAGGATCTAGTGATAACTGCACATAGGTCACCATAGGTTAGTTGGTCCTAATTTCTAACTATGTATTGCTCAAAAAGAGTAGAACATTCATGGAGGGAAACATATACCCGAAGTGGTAGGGAAAAAGTATGTATTTCTTCAATTGTTGCTCCAGAATACACTTCAATGCATAGTCCTCGGTTCCTTTTGGATCGGATTACATCATTGTTAGGTTTACATGATGTGGGTCGATGAATCCCACATGGTCGATGCCCTCCGTCCTGCATCTTTATAGCTCCATTCTACATAAGGAATAAGTTAAGATTCAATCCAATGATACATGAATGTATACTGTGAATTATACGTATACGACACTTATAGAGTCCAACAACTCAAGATAGACATGTCGAGAGCATCTTGCAGGTACAGTTGATACATTTCCGCAAATAATATATAAATAGAGCCATCCCCATGTAGGAAATCTCGATCCTTGTATCTGGCCTCGAACATTTCTCTACCATCCCGCGACTCCTTCATGTACCACGCATGGAATTTCCGAAGTTGAAAGGTCAATTTGTCCCACATGTTTGACGTGACCAAGAGTTTGCCCAACTTAAATTGCCATCTCTCGACTACTTTTGGTGCCAGGGACTCGTCTAGAAATTTCTCTTTTGTCATTTGAGAATCTTCAAGAAATCTTTCTAAATTCTTCTTGTCGTATCTGTTTGATAGAAGACTCTTTCAAGTATTTCTTGCTTTTGATGCGCGTGTAGTCTGATTTACTCTTACGCTCAACAAGTTTGGCCATCTTTAAGAAAAACTTTTGTGTTTCTACACAAATTGATTTTTTCTTCTCAGGCTCTGGCTTCTGAAAGAATTTCTTGACACTGGTGTCCACTATTGCTCTGGTTTCCTCTAGTGTTTGTTCATAAGGCAACTTCTCAAGTGCTGCCACCTTCTTAGGTGCCCTTTGCTTCTGGGATGAAGCCGACTTCTGAGGTGAACTCAAATTCTTAGACTGTGTAGTTGTTGTCAACTTCGGAGGGGGAGGAGTTGCCTCTCTTGGTGGCACTAGTGCTGACTTCTGAGAGGGAGGAGTTGGCTCCCTTGGTGGCAACTTCAGAGTGGGAGGAGTTGCCTCTATTCTGGGTGACGGTGGCGGTGGCAACGACCGTGGAGGAGTTGGCTCTCTTCTTTATGACGGTGGCAGTGGCAGCGACCGTGGAGAAGTCAGAGAAATTCTGTGTGGTGGGTCTGACTCTGCATCAGACGACTCGTCGGTCCCATCTTCAAACACTATGTAGCGCTTGGGCCACAGAACGAAGCCACCCACATTTGATCCGAGCCTCTTGGAACCCGTCTCTTCAGGGTAATCCATTCAATCTTACGGTACAGCCTTTACATGGAGTCCACGTGGACCTTGGCGTATCCCCGCGATATCGGAAGATTGTTGAAGAGAGCTCCTTTCACGCATTGGTCGACCTGCCCCATAGCCACCGTGGTTGTAATGTTCAAGGTGGGCACGACAAGCTTGCACACTTTGCTTTCTGTGATGTCGTCCACGGGGTAATGGGCCAATTCTTCTTCTGCAAACCCCACGGACGCGCAGGTGCTCCGACGACCACTAGGGCTCACAACATTTTCTTCACCTTGCTGCTGCCTGTTTACTTGCTGAAGTGCTTCTTTGATTTTGGCGTTTGTCATCTGACGCTCCTGTACAAGTTCTTGTCGTACATAGCCTGCAGTTCTTCCAGTTCTTCTCTCCTTCTCTTCCGACTACTGTAACTTTCGGTGACTTCTGGGAATTCCTCTATCCAAGGCACCACTCCCTTGCCTCTGGTTCATCCTGGGTGCTCCTTGGTTCCCAGAGCCAAGGTTAGGTGGTCTTTCTCCCTTTCTGGCCTGAAAGAGCCTTGCGATGATTGGGCGTGGGCATCTGCAATTCTTTACGTCACTTCCTGTTCTCTGTCTCTTTTGAAGTTTAGGCTGTCATCTGCCGACAAAGTCACCCCTCTCGCGTACAGATAGTGCTTCGCTCGTTCAATCCAGTCGGCCATCTGAGGTGTGGCATCACTGCGAGTTACTTGTTCTTCCATCTCTTCCCACTCGTTGTATTTCCTCACATACCCACGCGAGCCAGTTCTGTGTGGGCACACATTCTTGTGGGAGTTGGCCTTGTTTACCTCACTTAGTCGTTGAGCTTCCTCTGACCGCCTGTACTCTACGAAATCATTCCAAAATGGTTCCACCATCGGATAATCATCCCATTTCGGTGTCTAGCCCACCAAGTAATAATTTCTCCATAGCTTACCCTCGAAATTCTTGAACGCGATAGCCATTGTTGATAGGGCACGACTCTTCGCTTTGACCATGTTGCATCCTTCAGGGTATTCAAACTTTGCCACCAACTTGCCCCACATAAGATCTTTGATGTTATCGGGAACCACCCACATGTCATCTCGTCTGCCTCTTCAACTTCTATATGTGATTGCAACATGGTCCCTCACTAGACACCCGATTGCTGTTTTGAACGGCCCCGGAACAACTTTAGGTCTCGTGGGCTCCCCGAATGAATTGACCTCAGGCATCTTGCTGGGACCTCGTCCACTCCTCTCTTCTCCTGTCATCTCGTCACCCTCTAGAGCATCAGCATCTGGATCGATCTGACCCTCCAGAGCATCATCTTCGGCCCTGCCCTGCGCAGCCTCAGCGGCTGCCTCCAACTCAAACATCACTTTTTCATCACAGGAGTCAGTACATAATTGGCGCTCTAAGTACCGAGAAATATTTGATCAAGCAACAGCCTTTGCCTCAAAATATTGGTGCGAAATCTAAGCTAGTGCTCTTCGATTGATTCAAGGTGCCAGCAGCTAGAGGCTTTTTGCAAATCTAGTAACCAAGGAAAGCCTTGCCAGGCCATAGTTTTGGTTGTTCCAATTCCAACTTTCCCAACAAATAGGATTTCACCCAGGTCCTATCATGCACTAATAATATTGACAGCAATATGTTAGGCAGTGTTGACAGAAGAAAGTGCCCGTGCAAGTATGTATGGGTGGTGCGCAAGTGCTTCCAAAAGGAAGCTTTAATCTGTAAAAAATCAAAATGATTCAAGAAAGCAGCTTTAATGCAATATGTTGCCACCATTGCAATATATTTAAGTTTGAATGATATTAATTGCAAAAAGGGAAAAAGATGTACCCTTTTTTCCCTCTAATGATATGGACTCAGTGGCAAGCATGTAAACCTGAAAAGTTCATTCAAGTCAAGATCCCCACTACCAGAAAATTCTACTGTGTGCAAACCTGTTGTGGGGCACTCAAAATTAGGGCTAGGTAGACTTTGATGTGGGCAAAACTCTAACAAGATGACCAGATAGGCACTCAAAATATTCTCCCTGCTGAATATACACCACTTCATACACAAAACGGCATCCATATGTTCTGGTAGCCATATGTTCTGAATATACAAACAGAAGCCATATGTTCTGAATATACAAACGCTTCATACTCAAAATATACACCACTTCATACACATATTTTGGTGGCATCCAAAATACAAACATATATTCACAGTAACCTAAAGCATACAAACATATATTCAAGACATTTTACCCTAATCGGACATAGCAATCTTCATAGTAACCGTACCCTAATCGGATAGTGGAGGCTCACCGACGGAGAGGGGGACTGGGGCGGCCAGCAATGAGGAAGAAGATGGAGGAGCGGCAGCGCGTCGGGAGGAGGGGCGGCGCGTCGAGGGTCGGCGGGCCAAGGTGTCAGGGGTGGCCGGGGAGGAGGCGGCACGGTCGGAGAGGAGGCGGCAGTCGGGGAGGAGGCGACTGTCGGGGAGGAGCGGCGGCGGTGGAGATGAGGAGTGTCAGGAGGAGGAGTGGCCTGAAATGGTGAATGGAGCGAACGAGGCTAAGTGTTGGTATATATATGTACAGAAGCATCAGTGCCGGTTCTAGTTTCTAACCGGCACTGATGCACGTATCAGTGCCGGTTCTAGTTTCTAACCAGCACTGGTATGTTGATCAGTGCCGGTTGCTACTTAGAACCGGCATTGATAAATAGTTTTTCCCTTGAAATATTCTTCTATTGTTAAATTCGGCTGAAAACTTGAAAAATTCATCAAATTTGTTGAGTTTATATTACTGTCGCCTACATGATAAAAATACTTTCATACATAAAATGTGCATTGAATTAATTTGTTAATTCCGTAATGAAATTATGAAATATTCGTATCAAAAAAAACATGGGAAACCAATTATGTTAAACTTAATTTTTCGTACTCATTACATGATAATTAACGTTAACCACTGATCATCCCATACCCGTATGTCATCTTTCCACAATACAAGAAGATCTTCAACCAATGGTTTGAGGTACACATCGATATCGTTGCCTGGTTGATTCAGCCCACTAATCAGCAAAGGCATCATAAGGTACTTCTGCTTCATGCACATCCAAGGTGGAAGGTTGTAGATACAGATAGTCACGGGCCAAGTGCTATGAGTACTTCTCATGTTGCCGAAAGGATTCATCCCATCTGTACTCAATCCGAACCTTATATTCCTTACTTCATCTCTGAATTCCTTGTATTTTGAATCGAATCTCCTCCATTACATGCCATCAGCAGGGTGTCTAAGCATTCTATCTTTCTTGCGCTGTTCGGCGTGCCATCGCATCAACTCGGCATTCGCCCTGTTAGCAAACAATCGCTTCAAACGGGGGATTATAGGGAAATACCAAACCACCTTAACGGGGAGTCTTTTCTATTTGCTCTTCACCCCCCACACCATCGCTCTCGATGTCATCAACGTTGCGCTTGTATTGTGATGCATTGCGAATGTAACATGCTTCCAAGTCTGCATCCTCGCTGCGAAACAACATGCAGTCGTTTCCACATTTATGTATTTTCTCTACTTCCAATCCCAACAGGCAGACAACCTGCTTGGCATGGTACGTATTTTCAAGCAACACGTTCCCTCTTGGAAGCAATTCCCTCAAGAATTCTAACAATTCATTGAAGCCATTATCGCTCCAACCATTGCTAGCCTTCATTTGCATCAATGTCAGCACCACATGCAACTTACTGTGCTTATCTTTACAGTTTGGGTAAACTAGTGTTTTAGAGTCCTCTACCATGCGCTAGAACTTTTGATGTTGTCTTTCAATAGTGAAGTCCCCCTCCCCATCGTGCAACATTTGCTCTAAGCCGTCTTCATTGTTGCCAATAAAAGTGTCCCCTCCATCGTTCTCGACAAAAGTATCTTCAAATGCCGATATATCGAAATCTTCGTTAGATGTCATATCGTTGTTTATATCTTCTTCGACTGTTGGTTGCCCTTCACGCCCAACATCTTCAAGTTCACCGTGCTCAGTTCAACGGGTATAGCTAGCCTTGAAACCCTTGCGAATCAAGTGTGCACGGATCTGCTCTATGTTTGAAAACTGCTTCTCGTTCTAGCAGTCGACACACAGACAACATATATAGTGATCGGCACGCTTCCTTTTTGGCTTCTTGTACACTGCCGCAACCCTTAGAAAATCCTCAATACCAACAAAGAACTCTGGCCCTCGATCCTTGTATATCCATGACCGATCCATCTGCAAATCATTATAATTAAACACATTCAACTTATAATCATTAAATATTTGAAAATCTAGAACAAATTCATTGAATTACCTCGCATCTTGATTGGTCCCTATTTGAGGGCCCATCTCCTTCCGGTACTTGGGCCGGGTCGGGGGACCCATCTTCCAAAGGCTGTCGCGTCCGATTGCAATCCGTGGGTGGACGTGCCATCCCTACAACACAGTATTCTATCAATGGTGTTAAATTGACTACGTTAATTAATGAACAGAGAAAATCCACTAGATTATTATTTAAATTCAAGACTTTGAAAATATACCTAAACCGCATATAAAAAAATTGGAGCTAGATTTTAGGGGCATTTTGCAAATACCTCCTTAATTTTTTATTCTTTGCAAGGATGCCACTCGAATGACAGTTCTAGTGATTTGTTTGCAATTTTTTAATGGCAATAACGGTTCTAGTAGTGAAAAATTTGCAATTGTCCATATATTTTAATGTACACACCCACATATATTTACATGTGACTATTAATCTACTTCTTAAATCATCTACAATGACAAAATATTGATCTTTCTCTAATTTATATCATAATGGGGCTCTTGCTAATTTCAAAATTCAACACCAAAGAACAACCATCTAAATTCAAATCTAGAGCAATATAGCAACTAAATCCAACTAAGAATTAAATATAGATCATCTCTATACATCTAACAATGACAAAGTTGTAAACTTTTCCTAAATTAGATCTCAATTGCATCTCTAAATCCAAAACCATAGAACAAGCACCAAGCATCAACCCTAGAGCAATCTACCAAGTAAATGTATCTAAAAATGAAATATAGAACATCATATTAACCATAGAGCACTTGACTTGTCTAAATCTTGATTCCTTCAACAGTAGAGATGGCAAAAATGGCGAACGACGCTGTTCTGGTGGGCTTGTAGCGGCTCTGGTCGCGCTTGGGGGAGAAGGCGGGCTTTATACTGTATGGCCACATCAGTGTCAGTTAGTATATGGAACTGGCACTGATAGTGTCTATCAGTGCCAGTTCTCAACTCCTCAGTGGCTGTTCACACGCAGGAGTTTAAGAACCAGCACTGATACGTCAACAGTACCGGTTACTGTTGAACCGGCATTGATGGACTTGCACATATGTGGTGTTTTGTAGTAGTGTTTGTTCTCTCTCTCGCTCTCTCCCAGCCTAAGGCTTCCTTGTCTCAGTTGTATCCTGCATGTAACTGACTTGGATTTGGTATTGAATTGGATTAACTTGGGTGATTGAGGTGTTCCTGTTGTTGATCGGTGTGAGGATCATCCGGATATGTGATAATTGGTATTAGAGTTGTTCAATCAGTGGAATCAACATGAAGATGGAGAAGAACCTTACTGAGATTTCTGAGATGCTGGCAGTGATGAAGGTCTCCAACGCAGCCATTCTGGCATCGGTGCGCTCTCTTGCGGCCTCGACACACTCGCTGGTGTTGGCGGACTCTGCATCAGCTCAGTACTCCAACCTCACCAACGATGTCGCGCATCACCACAACCCCTTCCCAACGAGGACGACCACCGCCCCAACCTCATCAACACCAGGGACGCCATCATCTCCACCTCAGATGGCGAGTACTGCATCCACACTTTCGCCGACGACCTCCTCGGCCTCATCTTCTTCCACTTCCCCATCAATGATGTCATGCGCGCCATTGCATGATGCTTCTGCTGGTGCTACATCAGGACAACTGGAAGGCTAATCTATAGGACCGAGATTGGTGACTAGAGGGGGGTGAATAGACGCCTCTACAAATTTCTTTTGAAACTGATGGCCTTCTTCTATTTGATCACCCAACGCACCTCAAAACCTCAGTGGAAGCAAAAACACTAGAGGGACTATTTAAGAAGGGAAGTTTTGAGGCGACATGACTCCACAGATGTTATATGACCCATAGGTACCATTCAAGACTATTTCATGTGCTTTGTGCACAAAAGCTAGCAACTTTGAATCAACACGAACAACCTAGAGAAGTAAAACCCCAAGTTGATGGAATAGATGCAAGTGAATTCAATACCCACTTGTACACATATGTGTGTGAATTTTATGCATCTAAGAACAAAGAGAATAACTTCACAAGGTTCTGAAATTTTAGCCCAACGACCAAAACAAAAATCATATCTAAAAGGAAAAGGTTACAACAAAACACGGAGCCAATAGAATGAGACTAGAAGGAGATGAACTCGAACACGGGAGGAAACTTGAACTTCATTTCAATAAGAGATCAGCTCTATTTTAGGCAGATTACAAAGTATTTTTCTCTAAAAAAAATCTCTAACCTATTACAAAGGCTAAGCCTACCCTCTCCTCTCCTCTAAAACCCTAGCTCTCAAGCATAAATGGAGCTTCCTTGGATGCTAAGTTTCCTTGTTCGCAAAATACCCCTCTCTTCCAGTGCACTCCTACCTACCACTGAGGCATTTTGGTTCATTTTTCACTCCATTCATCGAATTGCTGCAGCTTGTTCATGACTTAGCTTCGCCTTGACACTAGCTTTGTGATGATATCACGTGCACTCCACTCATCCACGGTTTTGAGGCCAAACCGCGAAACCGCCTCGCACGCTTCTCAAAGCGTGACTTGCTGCTGCTTGCATTGACCTCAAGAAAGCATCCCGATATCGACGCATGTACTTCGTCTTACGATCTTGACCGCCGTTAAGTCTCTCCCGCTTCCAATCCCTTGGTCCACCTTACTAGTTGCACCGGCATCCCCTTCACTTGATTTTGTCAACATGTCGTCTCCACCCTTTCATCCATGCTTTGCTTGACCTCCATGTGCACAGCTAGGATCATCCTTGACTTTGTCCAGCCTCCTTGATCGTCCGGCACCAAGCACCCCGCTTGATCTTGATCTTCCTGCCGTCGACAACCAAGTTGCATATATCACCTACACATCACGAGATAAGCAAACATGTATCTCCAACAACATGTGAACACCACCTACAGTTAGCTCACATTGAAATCCCTGCAGAAATAGTGAGCCGTAATAAAAATGTGAACACCGGATGGTCTGACGCTCAAACCAGTACAAGCATCGGACCATCCAGTGTGTACTCTCCCTCTAGCTCTGGAGTCCCTCTGAAAAATGCTCTGGCAATGCTCTGGTGTTCAATCATGCCCATCACAAGACCTTACAGTCAGTTCATGTTCATCAGACCTCCTTTTGCAACATCTTTGTTAAATGGTCCGGTGAAGCCTCTGGTGCTCACATAGCTTATCATCAGATTGTTAGGTGTGCACAAAACTAGTCAAGCCATTTTGTAGCATCTCTGTTAAATGCTCCGGTGTTCAAAGCTTTCGAACACCGGACCATCCGGTGCTCACACAATTTTTGACTCTGAGTTGAAAATGCTCCGGTGCTCATCCTCTCTTAACACTGGACCTTCCGACGTGTGTAAAAATCCACACATCGGACCATCCTATGAGGCAAATTTTCTTGAACTCAGAGACAGCAACCTCCAACTCTATTTTTGGGTTAGTCAGAAACATAAACATGCTTATACAATCCAAAAATCATCGACCCAAATTAATACTTTGTCAAACACTCATCACAAATGAACCAAGGCACATCTCAACCTTGTTTCTCAATCTCCCCCTTGATGAGTGCATTGACAACCATTAAAGCACAAAGAATTGGTTTGAAGAAACAAAAGAAGCTCATCCAAGTGACAAAAACTCAAGAAAGAGCAAAACATGTCACTTGGCATAAGAATCTTGCATAGGCCTGAAGAGAGAAGAGAGACAAGCCAAAAACTTCAAAGACTCCAATGCATATGCTCCGTGCTCCCCTTTGATGTATGCACAATTTTCATTATGGATTTTCTCCCCCGTTCATTATACAAGATTCTTCTTTGTGAATTAATGCATATTTTCTCCCCCTTTGGCAATGCAAACATTAAGGACAAAATTTCTCCTCCTTTGAGACAAAGCACCATGCAATGTATGAACATGCAAATGAAATGCAAGCCTACAAAGCTTCACATATAGATCACAAAGCACTTGCAAGGACTAGAGATGTCAAAGCACTATGAGGAGTAAACAATATAACTCAAAAGGTGTACAAAGGATCAAAGTGATCCCATGTCACAAGCACTGGGAGTGAAGCAAGTTTTGATAATGTAGTTCCATTATCCAAAAGATGTCACCACATAAACATTAACAGTTTCATGATCAGTGCAAAGATTACATAAACTAGGGCTATGTCAAGTTCAAACTAGGAAACCAAGTTCAACCTGATGGGGTATGCAAGCACCCACATATCAATCCAAGCGTTCGTTTGATAAGATGAAAAACAACATTCTTAGCACATTAAAAGCACAAGCTCTCTTTGACATTTGATCATTTAACTATCCTCAAATGAACTTAAGCAACCATGAGTTTACTTCTTTGGCAAACCACATGAAGCCTTAAGTCACCATATTGGATTCACTTTTAGCTCAAAACTTGATCATTCGTTTAATTAACTTAGCATAGGATTCAAGATATGCAATTTTTACAAAGCCAAATCAAGTTGTGCCTTTGTGACACAAAAGAGCATATGCTCTCCCAAGGGTTAATCATAGGCTAAACATTTACAAAGACAAAAGTCAAAGACCCCTAATCCGTTGAGCTGAACAAAAATGACCTAGCACAAGCACTAATCAAGCTAAAGAAAATACTCAAGGGTGACAGGTGATTAGATTCATATTTCAAGTTTTGTGCTTTAGAAAAGTCAAGCTTGCTCAACAGATTTTATGCTATGTCTCAAAAAGAGTCTAAACTTGCACAAATTGTTATACATCCACTCCACTTAGCACAAATTCATAACTAATACAAGAAAGTGCAATGAACACATAAGTGAAGCTCAACTACTATAATTATCTTACAAAATGCTATGTGTGATGCTAATACAACAAAAGTAAGACGGAGTATGTACAATGGCAACTTCCCCTTATATAATGCCATAGGGATGGCACACTCCAAGCTTTCCCTTCAAATAGGCAAATCTTGTTACATCGAGAGGCTTGATGAATATGTCGGCTAGCTAGTGTTGGGTATCTATGTAGCTCAACTCAATGTCTATCTTCTCATTGTGGTCTCGTAAGAAGTGGAATCTGACATCTATGTGTTTAGTTCTAGAGGCTTATGGCACTGGTGTTGTCACACAAAAGTGGCACACTCTTGAAGTCTAACCCATAGTCCCTCAAGGTAGCAACCATCCACAAAATCTGTGAGCAACAGCTAGCAGTAGCTACATATTCAGCTTCAGCAGTAGACTGCGCAATGCTAGACTGCTTGTGAGAAGACCAATACACAAGAGAAGTACTCAAGAAATGACAAGTATCGAAGGTACTTTTCCTGTCAATTCTACAATCAGCAAAATCCGCATCTGAAAAACCTCAGAGAGAGAGGAGAATATGCAAAAAACCAAAGGCCATACTCGAGAGTGTGCTTGAGGTACCTGAGTATGCGTTTCACCACTTGGCGGCGAGACGTCCTTGTGAAGCTTAGAAGCGGGCACACAGACAAATGGCGAAGTGGATGTTGGGTCTTGTTGCCGTCAGATACAGAAGGGAGCCAATTATCCTCCTGTACTCTCGCTGGTCCATCTCCTCTCCATCTTCGTCTGGATCAAGCACGATTGAGGTAGCCATCGGTGTCACCAAGGGCTTCGCATTGCTCATGTCAAACTTCTTCAGCAAGCCCTTGGTGTACTTCATCTGGTGGACGAATATACCTTACTTGTATTGCTTGATTTGCAGCCTAAGGAAGAAGTTAAGCTTGACCATCATTGACATCTCAAATTCCCTGCTCATAATTTCTGCAAAATTGGTCACAAGTGCATGAGAAAAGCCACCAAAAATGATATCATCTACATAAATCTGAACAAGTAGAAAATCATTGCCATGCCTGAAGGTGAACAAGGTCTTATCTACCGACCCTATATTGTACCCTTGCTCTAGCAAAAAAGACTTTAGCCTATCATACCAAGCCCTAGGCGCTTGCTTAAGCCCATACAAAACTTTATGAAGCTTGTATACTCTTTATGGATATTTGGGGTGCTCAAAACCTGAGGGTTGCTTAACATAGACCTCTTCTTTTATGAAACCATTTAAGAAAGCACTTTTGGCATCCATTTGGTATAACTTGAAACCTTAGGATGCCGCAAATGCAAGAAAGATCCTAATGGCTTCTAGCCTAGCTACCAATGCAAAGGTCTTTGCAAAGTCAATTCCCTCTGTTTGAGTCAAAACTTGAGCCATAAGTCTAGCCTTGTTTCTCACTATAGACCTATCCTCCCCCTGTTCATTTTTTAAAACTCATTTTGTGTCGATGGTGTGAATATAAGGGGGTGGCTCTACAAGGACCCAAACTTGGTTTCTCTCAAAGTTTTCTAATTCCTCTTGTATGGCATTGGCCCAATTTGAATCAAATAAAGCATGTCCAACATCATGGGGCTCAAAGGAAGCACAAATGCAGAATCAATAAAGTGAGAATGAGAGGCAGATTTGGATCGTGTCACCCTTTCATTAATGTCACTGATCATCATCTGTGGAGGGTGTCACCACTGAATGTGTTGAGGAGCTTCATGCTACGAGATGATCTCCCTCTCAAACACTATTGATGCAACCTCGAAAGCAGCTGAAGTGGAAGTAGAGACTGTAGGAACAAGCTTAGGAGCAAGTGTGGTAGTAGAAAGTAATGGATCATCCTCGTCATCCCCGAGAGCTGGAAGGTCACCATTTAAAAATATGCTTTCGCTCATCTCCTGGTCACCTGCACATTCAAGAACATGACTAGCACACGGGGTTGATTCATCAAAGGTCACATCATAGGACTCCATGATGGTGTTAGCGTCTAGATTAAAGACCCTATAAGAATGACCATGAAAAGAATACCCCAAGAAAATTCCATCGAAAGAACACAACTTGAACTTATCAAGATTGCCACGCTTTACGACAAAGCGCAACTCACAAGAAGTCAAATTCAAGATCGAGCACAAGAAAATCTGATTTGAGATATAGCAAGTTGTGCTAATAGCCTCTTCCCAAAACCTCCTAGGAGTCCTATGCTCATCAAGCATCATCCTAACCATCTCAACCAAGTTTTTGTTCTTCCTCTTAACCACGCCATTCTACTGAGAAACGCGTGGGGCAGAAAATTGATGCTCAATGCCATGTTCAAGGTAGAAAGCATCAAAGAGATGGTTCTTGAACTCGGTGCCATTATCACTGCAAATTGCTTTCAGTGCACCAGGGAGTTCTTTGAACAATCTCGAAGCTAAGCTCCGAAAGTGTGAGAACACTTTATCCTTAATCACAAGAAAGAAGACCCAAGAGTAGCGAGAGTAGTCATCAACAATGACAAGTACATACCACTTCTCACCCGCCGAATGAACCCGAGAAGGACCAACAGTGTCTATATGGAGAAGTTCTTTCGGTCATTTAGTCATCACCAGATTAACTGGTAGATGAGGAGCGGCAACCATCTTGCCATGCTGACAAGGAGCACAAACAAGGTTCTTCTCAAACTAGAGCTTGGGCAATCCTCAGATCAATCCTAGGGCATTGAAATGAGTAAGCAAATCAAAGCTCATGTGCCTTAGTCTCCTATGTTACATCCAAAGCTTAGAAGAAAGTTGAGCAAGTAAACACCGAGAAGAACTAGGAGACTCAGAAAAATCAGCTCCAAAAACTCTCCTAACTTTGAAAATCTGACAAATCAAAGTGCTAGAAGAAATAAGAACTCGAGAAGTATTGCATTTGAAACGCACTTCCAAGTCCTCATCCAACAACTGAGATATAGAGAGAAAGTTGTATCCCAGATGCTCCAAAAAAGCCACACCCTTAAGAGTAAAACTCCCATTGACCCTTACCATACCTTTGGCTTTCACCCTTCCTTTCCAATCACCCCCGAATGTGATGTACTCGTGACGCTTCATGGGGGTGAGGCTAGAGAATCACGATGAATATCCAGTTATATGGCGTGAACAACCGAAGTCGATGAGCCACTTGTTCTCTAAGCCTCCGCCTGCCACCTACATATGAGAAGAATAGAAGGTAGATGCCTCAGTACTGGGGTTAGTCAAAACCTCCTAGGAATCCAGTGCTAGGTCATCTACCCTGAAGAAGTAGGAGCATGTACATGCAAATCAATACTAGTGCACTGAGAGCGAGTGTCACGGTAGGGAAAACATGGTCCGCCAAAACGCTGCAAATCAAAGCCTCTTAAACGTGATTAAAAACCATACAAGTCATGATAAGATCCATGCCGGGCACCTCCTCTAGGATGAGACTAAAAAGCATCTGAAACTCATGGGTGGGAGCAAGGAAAAGACTCATGTACACCAACACAGGGGTGGTACATGTCCCAAGGCCACTCCCACTCACGCCTCTCATCTCTCCTACAGTAAAAGCAAAACCCAACAAGGTGACCCTCTCTCTGGCAGTATGTGCAGTGGTAGCGTCCCTCAGAAACTCGACTTCTGATCACTCTAGGCTCTCTGATAGGTGCCTTCATCTTAGGCTATGGAGATCTCTTGGGTTGTGTTGTGGGTTTCCTTTTTGCAGGTTGTGGTGTAAGCTTGTTCTTTTCTGGTATGGATTGTGAGGCATTGATCTTGGCTTTCTCCGACTATAGGATAATGGATGAGGTGAAAACAATCTTGTCAGAACTAGTGTAAGCAGCTCTCTCAGAACCCAAACCCAAACCCAAAGCTAACCCAACCTTATCAACACACATCTTGATCTTGGTCAAGATCAAATCAATTTTGCCATTGCCTTCTGAGCACTTCTCCACAAGAGAAAGGAGGTACTCATTCTCAATCATTAGATTTTTAACTTACCCTCTAACCCAACTGAGCTTGTCCTTAAGGATAATGCAGGTGGGACATTTTGGCTGCACATACATAGAACTCTCAGCACTCTCCAATCTAGATTCTAACTCGTTTATGCACTTGACTTTCATAGCAGCATCCTTTGAGAGCAAAGGGTAATTCTTGCAAGCGCCTAAGAGAGTAGGTCTGGACTCCTCCTCAAGGAGCTTTTTCTCTGCAGTCTCAAGCCGACTGGCGACTTCAGCATTCACAGTTTGAAGCTCGGCAAGCTCACTAATGACAACCAAGCAACTCTCATAATCCTCATCCTCAACTTTGGCCCTAGACCTAAGCAACTCAACTCAAAAGAAACAGACTCATACTTGGCCCTAAGCTTTGAACTCATGCATAGCTTTTTTAAGTAACCTATCCTAGCTAACGAGAGCATCATTCAAGGTGTCGACTTGGATGGAAAGCTGGTCGTAGGAAGGTAATACCTCAGAGGGATCAAGCTCGGGGTCACTGTCATTGTTATCGTCCTCCATGAAGTAGAGGCTGGTAAAGTCCTTGGCATTTTTCTTGTTCTTCACTTGCAGTTCCTCCTCATCCGAGCTCTCCTCCTCGCTAGAAGAGGTGTCTACATTGCTAAGAGCTGTAACGAACACCCTAGAAGCCGCCTTGGCCGCCTTCTTGGCCATCTTTTCATTGTTCTTCTTGAAGAAGGGCTTCTTGTTCTTCTTATTGTGTTTGTTGTAGTTGTGGTCGCTGTCCTCCCTGGTCTTAAGCTTAGGCCAGTCTGCCTTGAAGTGGGTGGTTTCACCACACTCAAAGAAGGCTCGAGATTCACCCCTTCTCTGGTCTCGATGTTTGTTATAGAAACGGGTGAGCTTCTTCACAATGAGAGCCAGATCCTCATCGTCAAGAGTGTTCACCTGCTTCTTTGTGATAGAAACAAGGGAAGACAAAGCAAATCCACTAGATAAAGTGTTAGCACAAGAAACACCACCTCCAAACTGGTTGCCACCACTAGGTCTGAAAACTAATGCCATATTCTGAGATAGGGGATTTTCAAGATCAATCCGAGCCGCCTTAGCTATTTCAATGGACTTGAGCTTGTTGAAGAGTTCATCACAAGTTAATGTGTCATAATTTGATGACTCTTCAATGCTCGAGATCTTTATTTCCCATATGCTATGATCAAGAGCATAGAGAAGTTTGATCACCCTCTCATGATCAGAATAGGGGAAAACACCAGTGGATTTAAGGTTTCTCACAACTCCATCAAATCTAGCAAACATAGCATCCAAAGATATACTGGATCCTTGCACAAACATTTGATATTCTTGGTTGTATGTACTTTAGTGTCTAGCCTTAATCTGATTAGTGCCTTCATGAAAGGCACTCAGAGTAGACTAGATCTCTCAGGTAGTACGGAGGTGCTGAACTCTGTCAAACTCATTCTGACTCAGGCTTCTGAACAAAATATTTCTGGATTCATACTATTCAATTTGAAACTGAGTCATCCGAGGAGCAGGGATCTCATAGTTGGAATAAACTATCTCCCAAATTGCACTTCCTTGGCTTAGAAGATAAGTCTCCATGTGCACCATCCAGTACGAAAAGTCTCGACCATCAAAAAATGGAATCTTTCCACTTCTCTCCATATCACCTACGGATCACAAAGTCGATTAAGGTCAACAGGTGATCAAACTGGCTCTAATACCAATTGTAGGACTGAGATTGGCGACTAGAGAGTGGTGAATTGGCGCCTCAACAAATTTCTTTTGAAACTGATGGCCTTCTCCTATTTGATCACCCTACGCACCGCAAGAACACTAGAGGGACTATTTAAGAAGGGAAGTTTCAAGGCAACATATGACACATAGGTACCATTCAAGACCATTCCATATGCCTTTGTGCATAAAATCTAGCAACTTTGAATCAACACAAACTACCTAGAGAAGTAAACCCCCCAAGTTGATGGAATAGATGTATGGGAATTCAATACCCACTTGTACACATATGTGTACGAATTTTATGCCTCTAACAACAAAGAGAATAAATTCACAACATGCTGAAATTTCAGCCCAACGACCAAAACGAAAATGGCATCCAAAAGGAAAAACTTACAACAAAATACGGAGCCAATAGAAGGAGACTAGAAGGAGATAAACTCGAACACGAGAGGAAACTTGAACTTCATTTCAATAAGAAGTCAGCCCTATTTTAAGCAGATTACAAAGTATTTTCCTCTAAAAAAAGCTCTAACATATTACAAAGGCTAATCCTATCATCTCATCTCCTCTAAAACCCTAGCTCTCAAGCATAAATAGCTGGCTCAACCTCTCCCTATAGCCATACGCCTCTATTTATAGGCCTTGGAAGCTTCCTTGGATACCAAGTTTCTTGTTCTAAAATATCCCTCTCTTGTAGTGCACTCCTACCTACCATCGGGGCATTTTTGTCCATTTTTCTCTTCATTCATCAAACGGCTCGGCTTCTTTATGACTTAGCTTCGTCTTGACACTAGCTTCGCGATGATACCACGTGCACTCCGCCCATCCATGGTTTTGAAGCCAAACCGACTTGCATGCTTCTCAAAGCGTGACTCACTACTGATTGTATCGACCTCAAGAAAGCATCCGGATGTCGATGCGTGTACTCTATCTTGCGACCTTGACCACTAGCAAGTCTCTCCCGCTCCCAATCCATCAGGCCGCCTTGTCACTTGCACTGGTATCCCCTTCGCTTTATTTTTGTTAGCACGCCATCTTCATCCTTCCATCCATACTTTGCAGACCTCCATGTGCACAACTAGGATCATCCTTGACTCTGTCCGGCCTCCCCGATCGTCCGGCACCAAGCACCCCGCTTGGCCTTGATCTTCCCACTATCGACTGCCAAGTTGCATCCGTCACCTACACATTATGAGATAAGCAAACATGTATCTCCAACAATATGTGAACACCACCTACAGTTAGCTCACATTGAAATCCCGGCAAAAATAGTAACTCGCAATAAAAATGTGAACATTGGATGGTCCAGCTCTCACACCAGTATAAGCACCAGACCATCTGGTGTGTACTCTCTCTAGCTCTGGAGTCCTTCTAAAAAATGCTCTGATGATGCTCCGGTGTTCAGTCATGTCCATTACCAGACCTTCCGGTGAGTTCATCTTCATCAGACCTCCTTTTGCAACATCTCTGTTAAATGGTCTGGTGAAGCCTCCAGTGCGCACACAGCACATCATCGGATTGTCCGATGTGTACAACACCAATCAAGCCATTTTGTAGCATCTCTGTTAAATGCTCCGGTGTTAAAACCTTTCAAACACCGGACCTTCCGGTGCTCACACAATTTTTTACTCTAAGTTGAAAATGCTCCGGTGTTCATCCTCTCTTAACACTGGACTTCCGGTGTGTGTAAAAACACATACACCGGACCATCCGATGAGTCAAATTTTTCCGCACTCAGAGACAACAACCTCCAACTCTATTTTTGGGTTAGTCACAAACATAAACATGCTTGTACAATCCAAAAATCATCGAGTCAATTCAACACTTTGTTAATCACTCATCATAAATTAACAAGACACATCTCAACTTGTTTCTCACAATCTTTGCCTACACCAAGAACATCCAACGCGCTGCCGTACGCTGCGGTCAACACCCACAGCGTGTCGGAGATCCCACTGCCCCAGGTGAAGGTCACCGTGCACCTCAAGGACATGACCGCCACCCACACTACATCCATCGATCTCCATGGACAAATGCTCGCCAACCATTCAAAGGGAGGCTACAATCACCCTGCACTACCATAGAACACCACATATGTAGAGCCCCATCAGTACCGATTAAACAGTAACCGGTATTGTTGACGTATCAATACCAGTTCTTAAACTCCCACATGCGAACAACCACTGAGGAGTTAAGAACTGGCACTGATAGATACTGAGGAATTAAGAACCATTTCCAGCCACGAACCGGCACTGATAGACACTATCAGTGCCAGTTCGGTATACAACCAGCACTGATGGGGCGCTATAGTATAAAACCGACCTTCTCCCCCAAGCGTGACCAGAGCCGCCGCAAGCCAGCGCCGATCACCATTTTTGCCATCTCTACTTTTGAAGGATTCAAGATTTGGAGGAATCAAGTGCTCTAAGGTTAATAAGATGATCTATATTTCTTTTTTAGATAGATTTACTTGGTAGATTGCTCTAGGGTTGATGGTTGGTGCTTGTTCTATGGTTATGGATTTAGAGATGCAATTGAGATCTAATTTAGGAAAAATTTATAACTTTGTCATTGTTAGATGTATAGACATGATCTATATTTGGTTTTTAGTTGGATTTAGTTGCTATATTACTCTAGATTTGAATTTAGGTGTTTGTTCCTTGGTGTTGAATTTTGGAATGAGCAAGAGCTCTAATATGATATAAATTAGAGAAAGATCACTATTTTGTCATTGTAGATAATTAAAGGAGTAGATTAATAGTCACATGTAAATAGATGTGGGTGCTTACGTTAAAATCTATGGAAAATTACAAATTTACCACTACTTGAATTGTTATTGCCATTAAAAAATTGCAAAAATACCACTAGAACTGTCATTCGAGTGGCATCATTGCAAAGAATAAAAAATCAAGGAGTTATTTTCAAATGCCCCTAAAATCTAGCTCCAATTTTCTAGTATGTTGTTTGCATATATTTTTAAAGTCTTGAATTTAAATAATAATCCAGTGGATTTCCTCTGTCATAATCAACGTAGTGAATTTAACACAATTGGTATAATACTATGTTGTACGAATAGCTTGTCCACCCGCAGGTCGCAATCGGACACTGTAGCCTTTGGAAGGCGGGTTCCCCGACCAGACCCAAGTATCGGAAGGAGATGGGCCCTCAAATAGGGACCAATCAGGATGAGAGGTAATTCAATGAATTTGTTCTAGATTTTGAAATGTTTAATGATTATAAGTTGAATGTGTTTAATTATAATGATTTGCAGATGGACCGGTCATGGATGTACAAGGATCGAGGTCCATAGTTCTTTGTTGGTGTTGAGGATTTTCTAAGGGCTGCCGTAGTGTACAAGAAGCCAAAAAGGAAGCATACCGATCACTATATATGTTGTCTGTGTGTTGATTGCAAAAATGAGAAGCAGTTTTCAAACATAGAACAGATGCGTGCACACTTGATTCGCAGGGGTTTCAAGGCTGGCTATACCCGTTGGATTGAGCATGGTGAATTTGAAGATGTTGGGCATGAAGGGCAACCAACAGTCGAAGAAGACAGCTAACGAAGACTCTAATATGTCAGCATTTGAAGATACTTTTGTTGAGAACGATGGAGGGGACACTTTTGTTGGCAACAACGAAGACGACTTAGAGCAAATATTGCGCGATGGGGAGGGGGACTTCACCAGTGAAAGACAACATTAAAAGTTCCAACGCATGGTAGAGGACTCTAAAACACTAGTTGTAAAGATGAACACAGTAAGTTGCATGTGGTGCTGACACTGATGAAAATGAAGGCTAGGTTGGGCCGATAAGGGCTTCAATGAATTATTAGAATTCTATAGGGCATTTCTTCCAAGGAGGAATGTGTTGCCTGAAAATACATACCATGCCAAGCAGGTTGTCTGCCCGTTGGGATTGGAAGTATAGAAAATACATGCATGTGGAAACGACTAAATGTTGTTTCATGGCGAGGATGCAGACTTGGAAGCATGTCGCGTTTGCAATGCACCACAGTACAAGCGCAACATTTATGATATCGAGAGCGATGGAGTGGGGGTGAAGAAAGACCCCCATTAAGGTGGTTTGGTATTTCCCTATAATCCCCCATTTGAAGCGATTGTTTACTAACAGAGTGAATGTTGAGTTGATGCGATGGCACGTTGAACAGCGCAAGAAAGATGGAATGCTTAGACACCCTGCTGATGGCATGCAATGGAAGAGATTCAATTCAAAATACTGGGAATTCAGAGATGAAGTGAAGAATTTAAGGTTTGAGGTGAGTACAGATGGTATGAATCCTTTCGGCAACACGAGAAGTACTCATAGCACTTAGCCCGTGACTCTCTGTATCTACAACCTTCCACCTTGGATGTGCATGAAGCGGAAGTACCTTATGATGCCTTTTCTGATTAGTGGGTTGAATCAACCAGGCAACAATATCGATATGTACCTCAAACCATTGGTTGAAGATCTTATATTGTGGAAAGATGGCATATGGGTATGGGATGAGTACAGACGTGAGAATTTCACCCTGCGCGCAATCCTGTTCGTAACGATCTCAATTTGGCCCGCTCTTGGTAACTTATCAGGGCAGACTGTAAAAGGGTATAATGGATGTGTTTAGTGCTTAGAGGAAACGCGGGGGGGGGGGGGCAGTGGCTGACGAACAGTCAGAAAATGATCTTCATGGGTCATCGTATGTTCCTTCGTCCAGATCACCCATACCGCAAGAATAAAAGAGCTTTTGACGGGACAGTGGAGCATCGTCAAGCTTCGAAGATTCACAATGGAGAACAGGTATTTAAGATGGTAAAGACACTTAGAATTGTACTTGGAAAGGGGCCAGGCAGTACAAAAATCCCGACTGGGCAGCATGCTCCTATGTGGAAAAGGATATCAATATTTTGGTTGCTGCCTTATTGGAAGTATCTTATGGTCTGACACGCAATTGATGTCATTCATGTGGAGAAGAATGTGTTTGATAGCTTGATTGGTACCTTATTAGACATATCCGGGAAATAAAAGATACACTAAATGCACGGTTGGACCTGGAAGAAATGAATCTAAGGACCTACATTACATACAATTAGATAACGACAAAAAAAAACTTCCCATAGCTTGCTACACTACGAGCAAGGAAGAGAAGATCCGCCTGTGGGGTTACTTACGTGATGTCAAAATTCCGAATGGTTACTCCTCCAACATCAGGAGCTTAGTAAACATGCAAGATAAGAAGTTAGTGTTGGCATGAAGTCTCATGATTGTCACGTGATGATGATGCAGATGCTTACATTTGCAATTAGAGGTATTCTGCTGAATAAGGTCTGAGACCCAATCATAAAGTTATGTTCATTCTTCAACACAATTTCACAGAAGGTTATTGATCCGAACAAACTGGCAAAGCTACAGGAAGATGTGGTTCATAATATATGTCATTTTGAGACTATTTTTCCTCCGACATTTTTTGATATAATGCCCCATCAAATTGTTCACATTGTGGGTGAGATAAAGAGCCTTGGCCCCGTGTTTCTGCATGAAATGTATCCTTTCGAAAGGTTCATGGGGGTTCTGAACAAATATATTAGTAACTGAGGTCGCCCAGAATGTTGCGTTGCCCAAGGGTGGAGTACGGAGGAGGTCATTGAGTTTTGCATTGACTACATGAAACTGAATGCAATTGGTATACCTATATCTCGCTATGAGGGGAGGCTAAAGGGGGAAGGGACAATAGGACATACTTCAATCCATATCAAAGATTGTGTTTCATTCACTCAATCACACTTTGCAGTTCTACAACAATCACTTGTAGTGAGCCCGTATGTCAATATGCACGTGAGCATACTACGCTCCACAAATCCAACGAAGTCAGATGATTGGATCTCAAGAGTACACAGAGATAATTTTGGTAATTGGTTACGTCAACACATGATGGGTAAGGATACCGGTGATGCTCTATTGGAACTACTGGCTAATGGCCCGTCAACTATGATTTACACATTCCAAGCATACGAGATCAATGGCTATACATTTTATATGAGAGAACAAGACAACAAGGGCACTAATCAAAATAGTGGTGTCCATATTGATGACTATGATCGCGCGGGTATCAGAGAAATCTACTATGGATTCATAGAGAAGATTTGAGAACTTGAATATGGCGAGGTTATGGTCCTTCTGTTTCAGTGCCAATGGTTTAGGCTTCCAGGGGGAGTCAAGGTCGACAAGTACTGTATGACTACCGTGGACCTCAAACTCATCGGATACAGAGAACAACCATTCGTGCTTGCCAAGGATGTTGCACAAGTCTTCTATGTAAAGGACCCGAGCCCATCTATCAAGGAGGAGCATCACGTGATTCTTCAAGAAAAAAGAAAGATTATCGGTGTTGATGATGTTGTCGATGAAGAAGATTGCGATAAATTCGATGACCTGCCTACTTTTGGAGAGAATGTCAAACTTCCTCTCATTGATGACACTGAGGAAGCTACCTGCATACGTTGCGACCATAACGAAGCATTAAACATTTAATGAAAGTAGCTTTCATGTATTTGTATCAAGGACATGTATGGTGAAGAGTAACTTTTTGAAAGTTCTGATCTGAGTGCTGCACCATGCGATCGGACTTATGTGAATTGGTTAGAATTCAAATTGGATTAAAAGGAGAAAATCAAATGAAGAGCTAAAAATCACAAAGTTAACCAAGAATTAGTGGTTAACGTTAATTTTCATGTAAAGAGTATGAAAAATTAAGTTTAACATAATTGGTTTCACATGTTTTTTGGATATGGATATTTCATAATTTCATTACGGAATTAACAAATTACAGACTTATTAATGAAATAAAGATAATTCAATGCACATTTCATGTATGCAAGTATTTTTATCATGTAGGTGATAGTAATACAAACTCAACAAATTTGGTTTTATATTTTTCTCAACTATAATCATGTTTCTATGTATTTTTTAAGTTTTCAACCAAATTAACAATAGAAGAATATTTCTAGGGAAAAATATTTATCAATGCCGGTTCTAAGTAGTAACCGGCACTGATACTCCACATATCAGTGCCAGTTAGTAAAAAGAACCGGCACTGATACGTTTATCAGTGTCGGTTAGCAACTAGAACCGGCACTGATACATGTCGGTTAGCAACTAGAACCGGCATTGATGCTACATCAACACTTAGCCGCTATCCTCGTTCGCTCCATTCACCATTCCAACCCGCGCCTCCTCCCCGGCCGCCGCCTCCTCCATCGTCGCCTCCTCCCCGACCGCCACCTCCTCAACAGCCACCTCCTCCCCAATCGCGCCGCCTCCTCCCCGACTGCTGCTCCTCTTGACACCTCCTCCCCAATCGCGCTGCCTCCTCCCTGGCCGCTGCTCCTCCCGGCACCTCCTCCCCGACCGCGCTGCCTCCTCCCTGGCCGCTGCCTCCTCCCTGGCCGCCGCCTCCTCCATCGCCGCCTCCTCCCCGACCACACCTCAACGCACCGCTGCTCCTCCTCCCGACGCGCCGACTCCTCCCCGCAGCCAGCCACCGAAGGCACTCCCTCCTCGTAGTCATCGCCGTCCCCTTCCCCCTCCGCCCCCTCTACTATTGTTATGCTTCTAGATGTGGTTAGAGAATTGTTCCAAAAACAGTTAATTATTTCTGAAATTTTGTCTCGCGAGTTCCATTATGGTTAGAGAATAGTAGTGTGAGATGCTATATGACTATGTATTATGTGTGATGCTAGTTCAGTGAAAGGCAAGCAATTTCTCTATTGAGTGGTCTAGAGATTATGAAGTCTTCAGAATTTGTGGAGCAAATTGTTGTAGCAGTCCGATCACTAAGATGCTAGTTAGGTAAATTGTTCTCTAGATTTTGCAGCTGCTAGCTGGTTGGTTTGGTCTATGGCAAAAAGCATGTTTTCAAATTCCCAAAATTTTGTAAAAAATACAAATCTACATATTATATGAGTCAATTCATGCAAAAGTTACTTATTTGTTGTGAAAAATGGAAGTCTACTAGATCTGCATATTATTTTTTTCTTTCATTTGAGAATATTTGTGGACCTTCCTGATTTTTATATATGTACATTGCAGTGTTGGTGCTCAGAAAGTGAAGAACACTTGCATTCAGTTCCATGAGTGAAGAACACTTGCATTCAAAAACTCAGAACAGCTGAAAAGAGATGGGGAGTTGAACAATACTTGATGTATCTCTAAGCACAAACTGAATGTCAACTTGAATTTATTTTTTGGCTATATAGTTGTTGTCTGCTTCGCTAAATTAGTTTGAATTGTGTAAGGGTAAGTCGTGTACATATTATGTGTAGCAATGATTCAAATCGCCAATGTCTCTATTCTATGTAGCATTGCACATATTATGTTTTTACTTATGAAATATGATAGCATGATTATTCGATATCTAGCATCTTTATATGTCATGAGCTATTTTTACTTGGTCTTTTTCTAAATGTGAATCGAAGTATATATTGTGATCATAATTTGATTACATATCTTATTAATTTTAACTCTAAATCAGGTATTTTTTTGTGTCTAAAATTTTTATGTAGGAATGGCACGTACAAAATCCAACCACCATGCATGGCTCTGTTCCGTCCCCCCTTCGATACAAGGCCCCTCCTCAGATCCAGCTCTAGCCTCGGTACAAGATGAGCCTGCATACATGGAGCTGGACCAGACGGGAGGTGGTAGCCCGAGTGTGTACCTGAACATGGATCAGTTTGAGTTGGAGATAGCCGTTGAGGTTGCGTAGGGCAAGGCCGAAGATGATGCTCTGGAGGGTTAGATCAATCCTGATGCTGATGTTTCGGAGGGTGATGAGATGACAGGAGAAGAGAAAAGTGGACGAGGTCCCAGCAGGATGCCTGAGGGACGTTTCATCATCACAGAGATCAATTTAGTCGGGGAGCCCATGAGACCTAAAGTTGTTCTGGGGCCGTTCAAAACAGCAATCGGGTGTCTAGTGAGGGACCATGTTGCAATCACATATAGAAGTTAGAAAGGCAGACGAGATGACATGTGGGTAGTTCCTGATAACATCAAGGATCTTATGTGGGGCAAGTTGGTGGCAAAGTTTGAATACCCTAAAGGATGCAACATGGCCAAAGCGAAGCGTCGTGCCCTGTCAACAATGGTCATCGCGTTCAAGAATTTCAAGGGTAAGCTGTGGAGAAATTGTTACTTGATGGGTCGGACACCAAAATGGGATGATTATCGACGGTGGAACTATTTTGGAATGATTTCATAGAGTACATGCGGTCAGAGGAAGCACAACGACTAAGTGAGGTAAACAAGGCTAACTCCCACAAGAACGTGTACCCCCATAGAACTGGCTTGCGTGGTACATGAGGAAATACGATGAGTGGGAAGAGATGGAAGAACAAGTAATCTGCAGTGATGCCACACCTCAGACGGTCGACTGGATTGAACTAGCGAAGCACTATCTGTACGCGAGAGGGGTTACTTTGTTGGCAGATGGCAGCCTAATCTTCAAAAGCGACAGAGAACAGGAAATGACGCAAAGAATTACAAATATCCACAACCAGTATTCCTGAGACTCTTTCAGGCCAGAAAGGGACAAAGACCAACTAACCTTGGCACTGGGAACCAAGGAGCACCCAAATCGCACCAGAGGCAAGGGTGTGGTGCCTTGGAAAGAGGGATTCCCAGAAGTCGCCAAAAGTTATAGGAGTTGGAAGAGAAGGAGAGAAGAACTGGAAGAGCTGTTGGCTTTAGTACGACAAGAATTTCTACAAGAGCGCCAGATGACAGATGCAAAAATCAAAGAAGCACTTCAGCAACGAAACAGGCAGCAGTAAGGCAAAGAAAATGTTGTGAACCTTGGTGGTCATTAGAGCAGCGCGCGTCCGCGGGGTTTGCAGAAGAAGAATGGTCCCATTACCCCATGGATGACATCACTGAAAGCAAAGTGTGAAAGCTTGTCGTGCCCACCTTGAACATTACACCACGGTAGCTATGGGGCAGGTTGATCAATTCATGGAAGGAGCTATCTTCAACAATCTTTTGATACCGCGGGGATACACCAAGGTCCACGTGGACTCCGTGAGAACGTCGTACCATAAGATTAACATGGATTACCTTAGAGAGACGGGTTCCAAGAGGCTTGGATCAAACGTGGGTGGCTTCGTTCTGTGGCCCAAGTGCTACATAGTGTTTGAAGATGAGACATACGAGTCATCTGATGCAGAGTTGGACCCACCACATAGAATTTCTCCGACTCCTCCACAGTCGCCGCCACCGCCACCATCACAAAGAAGAGAGCCAACTTTTCTACGGTCACCTCCACCACCACCGCCACCCAGAAGAGAGCCAACTCCTCTCTTACGCAAGTCGCCACCGAAGGAGCCAACTCCTTCCCCTCAGAAATCAGCAACAGTGCCACCAAGAGAGCCAACTCCTCCACCTCCGAAGTCAGCACCACCACCACCAAGAGAGGCAACTCCTCCCCCTCTGAAGTTGACAACAGCTGCACAGTCTAAGAATTTGAGTTCATCTCAGAAGTCGACTTCATCCCAGAAGCAAAGGGCACCTAAGAAGGTGGCAGCACCTGAGAAGTTGCCTTATGAACAAACACCAGGGGAAACAGAATGATAGTGGATGCCAGTGTCAAGAAATTCTTTCAAAACCCAGAGCCTGAGAAGAAAATACCAATTCGTGCAGAAACACAGGAGTTTTTCTTGAAGATGGCCAGACCTATTAAGCGTAAGAGTAAATCAGACTACGCGCGCATCAAAAGCAAAAAATACTTGAAGGAGTCTTCTATCAAACAAATACGATAAGAACAGAATTTAGAAATATTTCTTGAAGATGCTAAAATGAAAAAAGAGCAATTTATAGACAAGTCCCTGACACCAAAAGCAGTCGAGAGATGGCAATTTAAGTTAGGCGAACTCTTGGTAGCGCCAAACATGTGGGACAAACTGACATATCAACTTCAAAAATTCCATGCGTGGTACATGAAAGAGTCGCTAGATGTTAGAGAAATATTCGAGGCCAGATACAAGGATCGAGATTTCCTCCATGGGGATGGCTCTATTTATATGTTATTTGAGAAAATATATCGACTGTAACAGCAAGATACCCTCGACGTGTCTATCTTGAGTTGTTAGACTCTGTAAGTATCGTATATATATAATTCATAATATACATTCATGTACCATTAGATTGAATATATTAACTTATTTCTTATATAGAATGGAGGTACAAAGATGTAGAACAGAGGGCATCTATCATGTGGGATTCACCGACCCACATCATGTGAACCCGACAATGATGCAATACGATCCAAAAGGAATCAAGGACTATGCATTGAAGTGTATTATGGAGCTACAATTGAACAAATACATATTTTTTGCCCTACCACTTTGGGTATGTGTTTCCCTTCATGAATTTTCTACTCTTTTTGAGCAATACATAGTTAGAAATTAGGAGCAACTAACCTATGGTGACCTATATGCAGTTATCACTGGATCCTCCTTGTCATCCAGCCAAACATTAGCAAGGTCGTTGTCCTCGACTCACAAAATAATCCAAAAGAAACTACCAACTCGTCATTGACTTGCTACAAAGGTAAAACCCGACCATTTCATTATTGCTCTTGTAATATTTGATATGATTGAATCTAAGTCTACTTACGGTAATAATCACACAAATGCAAAGTGTACCTACGATACATCAAGAGGAGTGTTAGACACCGGCCATTCGCGAAAGAATGGATTATCCAACATGACTTTTGTTGTAGGGATCAGGGCCCAGGCAATAATTTATGTGGTTTTTGTGTAATGGAATTCATGCACGGATTCAACGGAGACACGTCATACCAGGTGGTTGATGCTGAGGTATGCGACATACATCTTGATAACTAATTTTCAGATCCAATATGTATTCATAAGGATTGATTTCTTTAATACTTGAAATTGCAGCTCCTTGTGTTGTCCAGAGATCAACTCATACCCATTGAAATTAACGCACTTCAAGAATAACTTATCGAGTTCATCAATGACCAAGTCATCAGTCCAACCGACGAGTTTTATGAATTTGGCTCCTCCCTCTCATTACCTTCATCCAACAAGAAAAAGTAGAGTTCAGAACATTCGATTAACAAGAAACCTTAATCTCTTTTTCACTGTTATGATGAAACCTCATATGTATGTGGTGTATATATACTGTGACGAGACTTGATGTTTTAGAAATGAAATTTATATATGCTTGTGTATATATGCTGTGATAAAACTTGACGTCTCTCGTAAATTAAATTTATATATGTGTGTCTATAAATATACCGTATTGTCGACAACGGCCAAAATTTGAAAATTCCATGGTATTAGCGGCAACCGCCACATTTTGAAAAAAACAGAAAATAACTATCAGTACCGGTTGGTAAAATCAAACCAGCACTGATAGTACACATATCAATATCGGTTGGTATTATCAACCGACACTGATACGGTTTGTTTTTACCAATCAACACTGATAATTTTCAGTTCTGATTTTATACTCGACACTTATAGTCACAACTATTAATACCGAATAATCAGTATGATTTTGAACTGTCGCTGCTCAGAGCATCATCTCGCTGTGCACCACGGCACCTAGACCTCCTCGATGGGCACCTTGGCCTTCCGCTGCTCGTGCATCCGCGCCAGTGCAATTATGAATTGGATCAGCAACCCAGTGCACTCAACCGTCCCCATTGCCGCAGAGGTTTTCAAGAAAGCTGGAACTTATAATCCCAAACGTCTCCTTGGAGTGGCAAAACTTGATGTTGTGAGGGCTAACACTTTTGTGGCTGAGGAGCTTGGAGTTGATCCAAGAAATGTCAGTGTTCATGTTGGTTGTGGAGAGCTCTTTCTTGTTACCGACATGTCGAACCTACCTTCAGCAGCAGTTAAAATGTCTATCATTAGAGAAAGGAAGATTCAGTATGTTAGCCTGCCTGACTCATACCATCAGTTGTAGTTTGCCCTTGATTTGCCACTACACCACAGATGTTGGTTTGGATGAGAATGCTGTGTTGAGTGATCCACTTCTGGATTTTCTTTGGATGAGGTTGTCATCAAGAACTGGTGCAAGAGGGCTGTTAATGCACTCATTTCTGAGATTGGCATGATTTATAGATCAGGATTACAGATGATGAAGTCCAAGCTCCCAACTGCAAAAGCTTGCTTCACAGTTTGTCAGGAATTTCAGCAATACTACTCGCAGCAGAAGCGTGGTGGTGGGCTTCGGTTACTCAGTTGTCAGATGAGATGATTGCGCCTCCAGGTGATCCAATCCCTTTTGCTCTTGTGCTGATTTTGGGTGGTAGAACACGCATGATGCTACAACAGAAGCATGGTGTAGATGGTTCTCTATTGAGCTCTGCCAACGATGTGGTGCCTGAGCCTTCCGTGGTAGATGTTTGGGCCTTTGGGGTATAATTAGCATTTACATGCGCATTGTGGATGCTTTGGAGAATCTGATCTTCAGATAGTTGAATTGCCTCTTGACCTGACTGGATGGTTACCGAGTGCAATGCTTGACTACACTCAAGGGGAGCAAGACAAGTGTGAGGTGGCCTGCATAATAGTCCCACCACCATCATAATCACCGCCAAATAAAAGCCACAACAAAACCCCATCCCCACCCCCACCTCAGGGAAGAAAATTGTATAAGACCCGCTTCCACGTAACTCGCGCGAGACCTCCATCCGCGTCCTTCACGCCGTGATCAGACGGCGCGCGGCGCGCGTGGGCTGCACACGGGGACACGTGTCGAGCAGCGGTAGGGGTCTACGCGGAGGACCCACCCTTATACAATTTCCTTCCCCACCTGAGGAGCTGAGGGGGCTAGCTAGGCGCTGCTTTTCCCCCTGCCATGTGTGTTCCTTTCCTTTCCTCAAAGGCTGCCCCTGCCGTGTCCCCTCCATCCCGTTTGCCCACCCCCGCCGCAGCCAGCAGGTGAGGGAGGACCGCGGCCGGCCGTCGCCCGCGACACTCCATACCATATCAGATCTGCGGCTGTGCTGGTACTGCGATTGTAGGTGCAGTCGACCATTCGCTTCACAGCCGGCAATGATTCCATTCCAGGAGCATGCATAGGGGTAACGGCAAAGGCGGCTGGTGCCAGACAACGCAGCAGAGCATGCATGCGTACCGAAACCTGAATGGTACTAGTAGTAAATAGTAACAAAGCAAGAGGCGCCGGGGAATTGTTTCATGTACAACACATTTGTACAACTCCGCTACAACTAGGTTGTTAAATGAGTTGTAGGTGTAGCGGTGTCGCTTTCACTTCTGAAACTTACAGCCGAAACTGAGTGTAAGAATTCAGGGCAAACAGGCAAGACATAAGATTCCAAGATGTGAGAGTTTGTCAAAATTAGCACAAAAGAAAAAGGACTAATACGAAGTGCTTCTAAGTTGTAACGGTTCAGAATAATCTGGGATGATCTTAGTTGGTCGTAGCATTTGGGTGAACTTGGGTTGGGAGGAGCATCCAAGTCCTGCTTCCGATGAAATGAAACAGCTTACTGACCCCCTCACACATGAATGATTGGAAATCCTGGACCTATATATCTGGACGCACCAACAAACGGAGCCCGCTCATTAAGCCACGTCATCAAGAATTTCAAACCGTCAATTAGCGGTTAACTACGGGAGGCGACGCCTACATTAGTCCTCTTGATCTCCAAGCGACGATGCTTCAACCTCACCAAGAGTCATAGCGATCTGCCCTGGTTTCCAAGGCTAGAATGAAAATGACCATAGCAAGGTTCCCAATTACTGCCGTCAACAGATCGAGCTACTAGGGTTGAAAATATACATATTTTTCTAATAATATCAGATTCGCCTCGGAGACACTCATAGCTAATTACTTATCCAAAATAATCTAGCGCTAGCAATGGCCAACAAAACTGACTAAGATCACGATGAGTTGGTTCGTTATTTGCCACGCCACGGGCATGCAAGTCATGCGAATTTTCAAACGAAAAAACGTGAATTCGTGCACGTATATCTAGCTAAAGTCTTGTCGGTGAATTGAGTAAAGGGCTACCTGACAAACGGTTCCGCAAGGAATATAATGGTCAGAGACGTATATTTTCTAAAAATGGTCGGTCGCACGACCAGGGTATGATTCCCGCGACCGGTATAAGGCATACGCGACCAGTCTCCCTAAACCATCGCATAAACCCACAACTGACCTCACTGGTCGTAGGGCCGGATCTGACACAACATGTTCAATCGTATTTATTAACATCCACTCAAGTATTTTCCTTCCCCATACGCCAACTCCAGTGAACGAAGTCATGGACGGCGCAGAGGGGTATTGTCCCGTCTCATAGCATTAAATGCTATGGAGTGGGACTTTTGCAGGTCAACGTGATGTCGCACGATGGATGGAACGTTGTCAACAGGCCGATCAAGCAAGTGGTTGGGAACGGCACAAAGGGCCAATACCCCATCGTGTAGCATTAAATGCTACAGAATGGGACTTTGCAGACCGGTACATCGGCGTACAGCGATAAGATATACTAAGCCCTCCAAGCAAGTAGACATGTCTGGTCCTCTGTAATGATGGTTTGGGTTAGATATTAGGATGAGCAGGGTCTTCTGTTTGAACCCACATGTAAATTCTTCTCCTCCCTACTATATAAAGAGATGAGGACCCCGTTTGTAGAAAAGGGCATCATCGACCAGGAGCTCGGGGAGCACAAGCACAGCAAGGGCAATGAGGACAGAGCTACCCCCAACTAGTCAGCACTGGGATACCAGCATGCAGATCACATGGTCCACCACATCTTCAGAGGCTCCGAGACATATTCATCTAACAGGGAATACAAGTCGGTGGTCCAGGAAGTGTGGACGAACGCATTAGACCAGAGCTCGCGCCTGAAGTGGTCAGAGGTCACGCTCACTTTCAACCAGGACAACCACCACGCATGCGTCAGACGCCCTGGTCGCTACCCATCGTGGTTGAACCCACTGTGCTGAACATCCAACTGGGTCACGTACTCGTCAACAGGAGGAGCTCGATCAACCTCCTCTTTGTCGACGCTCTGGACGCCTTGCAGATTTTGAGGAGCTCGTTGAGTCTGTCTCCACTCTTCTTCAAGATCACCCCGGGCTCCTCAGCTAAGCCACTAGGGCAAATCAAGTTGCCCGTTACCTTCGGCTCGCTGAACAACTTCAGAACTGAAAGGATCCTATTTGATGTGGCCAACTTCAGGACCGCGTATAACGCGATCCTCGGATGACTAGCGATGGCCTAGTTCATGGCCGTTGCCCACTACACAGAGGGGCATTGTCTCATTTCATAGCATTAAATGTTCCAGGGTGGGACTTTTGTAGGTCGACATAACGCCACACGACGGATGGGACGTTGTCAGCATGCTGATTAAGTAAGTGGTTGGAGATGGTGCAAAGGGGCATTGCTCCATCCCGTAGCATTACATGCTGAGGAGTGGAACTTTGCAGGTCGGCATAGCGGCGCACGACGATGAGATATATTGAGCCCTCTGAGCAAGTGGATACTCCTAGTCCTCCATAATGATGGCTTGGGTTAGATATTAGAATGAGTAGGGTCTTCTGTTTAGAGCCACATGTATCTCCTCCTCCCTACTATATCAAGAGATAAAGACCATATTTATAGAAAAGGACGGATCAAGTATGTCAGCCAACTAGAACTACCTCTATAACTAATTAAGATTCTCTATAATACAACACACAGGATGTAGAGCTATTATTCTCCGAGAGGCCTGAACCTATAAAACTCCCTGTGTCCCTGAGTCCATCGTATGCACACACATCAATTCTTAAAATATCATTCACGCACCCGCTGTCTAGTATACACCAAAATTATTGTCAAGTACCAACCCTCAACAAGTCTTATTCCCTCTATTATTTCTCTATTTAAAATAAGTGACAGAGTTCCACCGGTTAAATTAGTGTAGATCTCATTGCACCACACGATGGGACTAAACCACCGTGCACTGCCTTGCTTCGAGATTCATAGAATAGGCCTCTACATCGGCCAAAATCTAACAATGAGTTGATGCATACTTGATCTTTGCGAAACAGCAATGCACGATCCTTGATTTGATCATGTCCTTCAAAATCATGAAACTCAGGGAGCCAAGGTCAGTCACGCTCACGCACTCCCAAATTCCCTGAGCCTAGGCGATTTTGTGCTGTCGGTGTTGTAACTGCCGACTCTGTGGCATCACATACTGACCACTTGTACTGACATTGCATCTCCTACTACAGTAGTATTTCTTTTTCGCAAGGGGATTCCGTATTTGGATGAACACGTAGATACAAGTACAATGTTTGTACAATGTTTAATGTTTTGTTGAAGTAGACCGAAAGGAGTAGAACATGCTTCTTAATTCGGATAACTTCTAGATTGCACATGATATTACTCGAATATTTTAGAGCCACTTTGGAACGCATGAATTTCATGTTAATTTTATAGGGCTATGGAACTGTAAAATAAAAAAAATAAAAACCCGCGCTCCAGATGAGACCTATGACCTATGTCACACCTGTGAGCCAGCCTTAAAGATGGGAGGTACTACTACCAAACCCATCATTCTCATCAATATCGGTTCAGTTAAAATCATCACTAATACATCATTAATGCAATTCGTACCAAACTAACATGATCAGTGCGTCACTGTCGGTTTTTAATAATTATCACCGTTAGTTTTTAACAAAAACCAGCAGTGATACTAATACTGCTAGTTTTTAATACAAATTGGCAGTAAATCGGTGGACGGACCCGAATTTTTGATGCATTGTAGTTTTGGCTCGGTAGCCTCATGTCCAGCGCGTCTTATCTCTTCATCTTCACATCTAGCATGTGTGGTGGCTGCGGCCCAGCGGGCGCGGTGGCGGAGCACGTGCGGCGACGGTGGGATCCAGGCAACCTCCACACAGTGGTGGCAAGATCCATGCGGTGGCGTGCGGATCCATAGTGGCAGGGTCCTCCATGGCGGCGCGCGGCGGATCCCAACGAGGGGCATAGCGGCGGGTCCACATCTCGGGTGGAAGAGAGGCATGACGAGGAGACGAACGTGTGTGCTATGACGGTGGCTTTCGTGCCATTGCGTTTTCTTGTGCAGGGCGGAGCAAGCTGAGATGGCACGACAGCGACAGCAGAGCACACTGATGGTGGACGATGAGTTCAACGATAGTTGCGGCAGTGACGTCAACTCTGGCTCGACTAGCTCGACATCGAGCTGGTTGTTTCTTTTTTTTCCCTAAAGCACCTTATCACTACCGGTTCTAAACCCAACAGTAGTAGATATTTATTTTTACTACTAAGTAAAGACTGTCGGTTTCAAAACCGATGATAATAGGGTTTTAAAACTGAAAGTGATCACTCTTTTATGGTAGCGAGGTAGGATGACAAACCAACCATCACCACTAACTCCAGTATTTGTATGATCAAAGTCAGATGCATAAGTATATTACAAAGTACAAGAAGAATATTAATGAATTATTATATTTTAGCTCATTTTTGTGCGATATTCTCACAAATACAACCGAACAGATACTTCTTTTAAATAAAACTATGCCAGTTTTCAGTAAAAGTGGATCCATCTCAAATTTATTTTCAAACATCAACATGCCTAACTCTACTCTGAAATGTTCGCAACAGTACCAGATGCAGCTTTCAATTTTTACAATATGCACTTTATTTTCTAAAATACAACTTGGAAATATTATCAAATAGAAACCCTAATCAGATCCGCAGCAACGAGCGAGGTGAAAGACCGGTAGCAACCCAGCAGTAGTGACTGACATGATATACAGACTTGCAGACAACAGCACTGCTAACTAACTAAAACGATTCTTATGCGCCGCAACAAACATTTGCCTGTTCAAGCAGCTGGTATTGGTAGTTTTGTGTTTCGAACAGGCAAATGTAATAGGAGAGCTTCAGTGGAAAGACATTATCTAGACTGCACCAGATGTAGACTCACAACTCTTTCAACAGGCACCCAAAGGGCTGTTCAGATCAACCCATCGTGTCGTGATAACTCAATCTCAACTTAGTGCCAATTATGTGCAGGAACTGAAACATAAACCATGGTGTACCATCATAACAATAACACATCACTAGCTAACATCATCAAAGGCAACGCATGAATTGCTGCATTACAAAAATATACTGATACATTAAAACAAAGTATAATAAAGCATGACGATACGAATGAGATGTAGCCCTGTTGATAACAATACATAGGATGGGTTCAAACAAGTTGTTATGAGTATGTAAACCTTCGCATCAAACAGACCTATAGAAGTAGATCATGCTGCGACAGATAACCATTACTTAACAGTTGAGTTCTAGCATGCAACATTAGATTATCTAAACAAAAAACTCTCAAGATCAATTCAGCAGAAGAGATTATGCAGTCCCTTGAATGTTCTCCGCGAGGAACGCCTTCCCAGGGGCACGCTTGGAAAGGGGACCGTGGACACCATACAGCTGCGCAAAGGTCATAAGATGAACCAGCGTTAGCTAGATTTGCTACTTAATAGCATTCATGTAAGTGACATAAGACAATTAGTCCAGTTTTTCTTCATGTCAAGCATAGTGCTGAAACATAAACAGAGTGAGTACAACAACTTTTCACCTTAGCATTGACACCATCAGGCGCAATTCTACCCTCACTCTTGAATTGGAGATACTCAGCTCGGTTGAACTTGGTGAAACCCCTGAAAAGGAACAATGCACCAAACAAATCAAATTCAAGCATTTCATCAATGGTAGACATAAATATTGAGTTCAACAGCAAGCATCACCATTCCCACATACCACTTCCTGCTGCGGATGATCTTTTGGCGGCCAGGGAACTTGAACTTGGCACGGCGGAGGGCTTCTTCAGCGTGAATAGCATTGTTGTCCTTGCAGCGCACAGAAAGGAGGACCTGACCAATGTCCACACGAGCACAGGTACCCTGAGGCTTGCCAAAAGCACCCCTCATTCCAGTTTGGAGCCGATCAGCCCCAGCACATGAAAGCATCTTGTTGATACGAAGGACATGGAATGGGTGGACCCTGACCCTCAGGTGGAAGGCATCCTTCCCAGCACTCTTGGTCATGTACTTGTTGCAAGCAATGCGGGCAGCCTCAAGAGCCTCACTGGAAACATTCTCCTTCTCCCAACTCACCAAATGGACGCAGAAGGGGAACTCGTCAACTCCCTTCCTCTTCATCCCAACATCATAAATCCTGATCTTGGGGTCAGGGACACCACGGCAGTACCGTGACTTTGGGTATGGCTTATTCTTGATTTGGCGGTAGCACCTAGCCGGTCCTGGTAGAACCAACAGAGCACCCTAGTTATAACCAATATGCACAAAATGGCATCAAATCATTACATGCATAGGTATAATCTCAAAACTTCCTAACAAACCAGAACTAGAATAGCGAGCTTAAAACCGATTTGTCTCTTGAAATGATTCGGTGTCAATGAAACATATCCTTATCATTCTATAAAGAAACCATGTGGACCAAATCACACAGATACAGTGCAGTTCAGCCAAGTGACCTGACTACTCACGTCTACTGAGATGCAAAAATCAGTCATTAGTGCATGTGACAACAGTCAGAAAACTATTTGCTAAAATAAATTCCTCAGAAATAATGCTGAATCTAATCTACAATCCATTAAACAGACTGTTGAAGTTTATACACTCTACAAAAATTAACGCAAAAGGTAACACAATTAACCAGATGACCACAGCATTGCGCAGAATAGACAACATCATAAACAGAACCAACACATCACACAAAGAATGCCAATAAACATAACACCAGAGTTTTTACACGCTTAACAGAACAGTGACAGCATTGAACGCATTCTAAACCTAATTAGATGCCCGCAGAGAAAAGATATATACCCCAAGTATCAATCATAGGCAGAAAAAATACAACTTTACATGTCATTATAAGATTTAGCATCCAGATAGCAGAGACAATGCCATCCACCATGACAGAATGGATCAGACCAGATACCGAGAGCATTCTACATTTTAAACAAGACAATACAAACCAGCAAACACAGTGTACACAAACAGACCATGCTTGCTAGAAACAAAATTCCCTAGAAACAATTTTATGGCACCAGAATTACTTCTACATGCTTAACAGAATCATGATGGCATTCATCTCATTTTGCACTTAATTACATTGGGCGAAGCTAAATTCCGCAAAATCATCACCGACATACAACAACAAAAACAAAACCCATCTTTGCCGATGCTCACTAATAGCGTATACTCAGCGGAGTTAAACACCGCAACATCATCACCAGGAGGCAAAACCGAAACACCAGATTTCTCGCAGCCCATCGGATTCGCACATAGTGGTACGTGCAAAGAGATCTAACAAGACCTAAGCTCCGAATGATATCCCTGCCGTACATCGGCAACAAGACATCGCACGGATCCGAGCAACGGTGAGAGATAGAAGGGAGGGGTGGAAGGGAGGGCGGGCGATCTTACTTCTCCCCATGGCGTCGTCGGAGGCGAGACGTCGAGGTGAAGGCGGCGGCGGCGCAGCACCTGTGGAGTGGTGGGCGCTAGGGTTGGAGGAGGAGATTTATATACGCGGTGATGAGTGGCGTGTGCGCTTGCGTCTGCTGGTGGGCTTTGGGCCCGTGAGTCGTGTGGATGCTAGATATTCGAATTTTTTTATTTTTTAATATTTACAAAAATATATAATATTTTAAAATATTGCATATCCAGCCTATCATCACATGTTGAAAGAGCGACAACAATGTATTACCGACAAATACTTGCATGCATGCATTTGGACTAAAAGAGCTAGCCTAGCCCATGTGTACTATTGAACAGGTGACATATTTTTCAGTAGGGTCAAAAATTAGATACTTGCATGCATGCATTTGGACTAAAAGAGCTAGCCTAGCCCATGTGTACTATTGAACAGGTGATATATTTTTCAGTAGGTTTAGCAGAATGGGTGGTAGTAAAGGTGTCGTCTATTCATTGAGTGACACGTTGTTGTGCAATATTTTAAAATAATTGTGTATTTATGTAGATATTAAAAATAAATAAATATATATATATATATATAAAGCTCCTAGATATTCATCTCCTCTTTGTTAGTCCTTCCTGCATTTTTTTTGTTTTTGCGATTAAAATGTGACGCACACACCACATACTTTTTCGCATTTTTTTGTTTATTCTAATATTTTCAGTTACAATTTTAGCAACTCTTTTGTTTATTATCCATCATAATTGCCCAATTTTGTTTTGTTTCCCATTTTTTTTTGTAAAAAGTAACACCATTCAAATCAACAATTTGGAATAGTTCTTATATCAAATCTTCTGCAAGTTATATTTTCCTAAAATTTGGCTAAGTCATGTGGATATGGAAGTTTGATCACATAATGCTACTTTTCATTGTGCTGAAAATCCTATGTTCTTAACACGCAAGTGCGAAATACAGTCACATCAGTGCCCCCCGGCTTCGAATACATCCAAAACGGCATTAACAAAAGAATGATGGTAGCAAGTACAGAAAGGTGGTGTAAGAGCATCTCTAATAGATACGGTAAATCACTCACCATCGCTATTTTTGTCTAAAATCGTGAAAACACTTTCTCCAGCAGATGCGACAATTGTCTCGCCATCCCTGTAGACACACCATGCTGGCGCCCTCACTCGGCAAAGATAGCGAGTCCTCCCTCCTCGCCATCCCGACCTCCATTCTGTTGCCCCTCCGTTCCCGCGTTCAGCTCCTGTGCACGTCGGTAGGAGGAGAGAGAAGGGGCAGCAAGTTGGCCACATGCTTCAAAAATTCACTCCTTCTCCCCTCTTTTATAAATTCAAAAGGTGAACTTTTAAAGCTCCTAAAATCGTACTGACTTTTTCTGCCCGTAGAATAAATAACAGAGAATCCATTTTAACTAGTTACAACTAAAAATCTCTTACAAATTTTAAATGAAAATTCCTCTACTTCGCTTGAATTTTTAGGGCATAAATTTAAATCTCAAAAATCAGAGAAAATTTATGAATATTCATCTAAACTAATGTACTAATTTCTAAAATTATTGACAGTCCTACGTTACATAGGAAATTTAGTATTTGGTTTGTGTTGCTACTGCTTGCACTTTAACAGTTGAAATTATAGCCGTTGCAAAAAACATAGCTGTTACAAATAAATTAGGTACAAATAAAATATAAGTATATGGGATATGAAAAGTGGGATTTAGCTAGTCTGCTAGAGTATGCAGAAATATGAAGAGAAAATCTTATAAAGTGGATAGCTAAATGAAAATATAGAGAGTCAAATTTGACTAATCTGCTGAAGATGCTCTAAGCTTTAAGTTATAGCCAAAAAAGATCAAAAATATGAACAAGATAGCATGTAACAAAGAAACAATGAATAGGCTTGGGCATATAAGGAGAGCACCCATCTCTCAGATATGATGTTGCAAATGCCTCTCTAGTCTCTACTCAGATCTACCATCTGCCCTCTTCCCATCTTACACAAAGGCAACAACAACACAAAAACATCAGTACCACTCTTGAGAATTGAGGTCAAAGTGTCATGGCACCTAGATTTGTAATGATGAGCTGCTCCTCGGTGAAACCTGAGATGCCCATCACGGTGGTGTAGGGACATAGCGAAGTCAGAGGGGGGCTGATCTTCTTCATGTTCACCTCCTCCATCTCATCACATTTTTCTTCTTCTCTTGCAAAAATTGGAGAGGGGACTATAGGGGAGTTGTAGCTTGTAAGACCTCAAACCTGAAATCTCCTATGTCTTCTGTATCAGTTTTTAGATTAAATAACTGATACGCATAATATAACAGTTGTAGTATCACAGTCAAACTTCATACATAAGTATTAAGATTCAGAACACAAAAGATTACAAACCATACTATATATTATAAATCTGGCCTAACAGCCAACAAAAGCACAGCAGAAGACCACAACCTAAGACCACGACATGACTTCTAAGTCTAATCTTCATCCTTGCCTTCTCCTCAAGCGAAGTCGGCTTCAGTTTCCTCATCTGAATGACAACAAGAGTGAGTACGGAAGGTACTCAACAAGTCCTATACTACTTCAAATATTTGATAGATGCATAAAGTGTAATTCAAGGATAATACTTTACGACTCAGTTTTAAGCGCAAAGCAGTTTATGTCGGGATCCAGTTGTATTCTCTACTGTTAACTTTAAAATAGTTTGAAATAGTTTGAAACCAGGTAACAAGTCATATCTGGAGGGGTTTCGGTTCTAGAAGAGGCTACATCTTTCTCCGCAGTCCCTATCATCACATATGATGTATCTCTAGTACCACACAGATCCTAACGGATTCAACTACAATCTCATCATACAGACATCTAGTCCACACGCTCACTCATCAAGACACACACACAGAGTCTAATCGAGTGTGATCATGCCTTCGCATGTCCATGACCGTGGACACGCTTATTCGAATAGTTTTACACTCTGCAGAGGTTATACACTGTACCCACGCGATATGTTCAGCCTCCAACCATTTAATCACCTTTTCTGACGGGCTTTTCTACGAGATTTACCCTTAAGTACTAAAGATCTTGTACTAAATACCATGTTGCATTTTTAAGCACTTGCTAGTCTCTGCACATTCAAACAGAGGGCCAGATAGTCACTCAACTGTTTGTTGCTCTCAACCTCCTAGTATGATACCCAACCCACTCCGATGAAAGAAAAGTCAAGTTCTGCCCATACAGGACACATAGTTGCACGAGGGTGGCTCAACATGATGACGTAAGATTCGATGCTTAAACGGTCAAGTTATGTATCTTCTTGCAATAAATACCACAAAGGTAACTCAATCCCCCAAGAGCATCTTCGACTGGAGGACTACTCTACCCGCCCCCACCAAAACAGTTTTCACCTAATTTTACACATCTTCTGTCATATCCCACATGACATCAAGGATTTCACAACCATCACGGAATTCACAACCATCAAGGATTCATGGTATATGGGTTAATTTGATAAATAGTGAATTGATATCTCTGAAGAGATGCATTTTAAGGTGACGTCTCCGAGGAGACGTATTCAATCCTAAGTATGCTAGATATCAAGATGTCATCCGACGTTAACATAGATGATGACAGGTAATTCATAGAGCTATATGTATTCTGGATGATGATATTTTAGGCATAGCAATTGCTTGACAGGATTAACTACTACAAGCAGTTTGGAAAAGCGCGATACATAGCACATGCGATAATAAGTCCAGTTTTAGTTGATCGTGTAGATTATTTGAAATCATAGGTTCAATATGATCAAAGAGACAGGACTTGCCTTCTCCGATGTTCTCTTCTAAACCTTGATTGAAATATGGATCCTCCTCGCTCCTGACACTTCCCGCGCAGCACTCACAAAACTTTGCTGGTTTTGCAAACACGACTACGATAAATAATGAACTATACTAGAGAAGAACAAATAACACCCAACAAAAAGCTAAATGAGCCCTAATGAATATCACACTATGATAGATAGGTAGAGCTCTATTTTAGATGAATTTTAGCGAAATAATCACCAAAATTAGAGCCAGAATGGAGAAATTATGACTCCTAGAAGACTTAATCTAAATTTAAATCAAAAAAATATGAAATGACACTATTCATAGGTGGGACCCACTTGTACAGTACAAGTGGACAGATTGGGACAAAATGGGCTCAGATTGGGACAGGTTGGGCATGGACTTGGGCCTAGGCCACACAGTATCCAGCCCACTCAGGTTGGACTGGTTGGTGTGGGCTGTGGGAGCTGGGCCAACCCACTGGGGCATGCCCTGTTGGTGGTTGGGCTGGCTTGGTAGGCTAGTCGCTATAGGGCCAAACCACGGCCTCCTCAACTGGCTGTGTGGCGTGCGTCGAGCCCAGCCACGCGTGCGCTTGCATACAAGTGCACTGGCCGAGCGAAGCGGCGAAGGAGATTGGTCAGTGGCGAGCAATCGCGATGGATTTGCGATGTTGAGCTTGTCGGAATCACGCTCCTGCCGTGGGTTCACGAAGGCAAAAGGTCACCAAGCTTCTACACGCGATAGCGAACTCAGTTGGGGGCTTATCGACGGTAGGCCGTGGCCAGAGGGGTGTCAAAGGGAAGCCAGAGCGGAGCTGGATGGCGGAGCATAGCTGGGGCAGTGGCTAAGCACTAACTGCGTGCGATTAACACCTAGGACCTATGTATATGGCTGCTACACAGCAACACAGCATGGAGGTCGGCTCAGCAGGTGGATAGGAGGTCACCGGCAGCGAGCTCCACACGGTGGAGGGAAAAACCTCACGGCTGCACAACGCTAGGCGAAGGGAGGGCACTAGGACGGCAACAAGCTAGCTAGGAGGGTGCGCGAGGAGACGGGGATTCTCACCAAGCTCGAAAACGGTGATGGGCAGGGTGGCGGCCGATGATGCGGCGGTGGCGGAGTTGCTCAGTCTCCAGCGTGGGCAAGCTCCCGGCGGGCTCTTGGGCAATAGAGGGTGGCACAGGGACGACGACTACCTCCTGGTACTCCTCGGTAGCTCATGGGGACAGAACAATGATGGCTAGCAATGGCGCGGTAGCGGTGCTATGGTGGCGACGAAGCGGAGAAACAGAGAAGGGAGGCCGGGCTGCTCTATTTATAGAGGGACAGAGGGCACGGTGAGGCGGTGGGAGCGTGAGGACGTACACATAAGCCATCTATGTAACAGGCTAGCAATCTAAACATGTTACGACGGCATACACATCTATTTTTTGAACATTGCACACGGCATACACATTTGCGAACCTATCTCGCAAATGTGTATCCACAACAAAAACATTGGGCCATGTGAACAACCAATGCTGCCTCCACACATCCATGGCCTGCACATAAGCCATCAGTTAGGAAAAAAACCTAGCTCAGTTAGTTAGGGTATGGATATACATCTAGAATATTCAAGTTAGAGCTATGTTTGACATGAATTTGAGTGTTTATTTTAAAAAATGGATGTGTGTATCCTGAATGTCTTGTTAGTGAAGAGGCTAAAAATTATACTTTCATTATCTAAAAAATAAGCCATCAGTTCCATCTGTTGAAACACCTCAATTCCACACCATGGGCTCTGCATTATGTTACCCCAAATCCCAACTGAAATTATGCTCAACCGCCCTGTGCGTCAGCATTCGCTGTGGCGTGTGGACTCATGTGTCGGAGTGGGAAAAACAGATTTTTTTTTCACCCCATAACTAGAAAGTCCTTATTATAAAATAGGAAAATAAACATTAAAAAATAGGAAAGCCGGAAACCAAAGGTTATAAAATAGGAAAATGCCTTTTAAGAAACCAAAAAACACATATTCTAAAACCGAAAAATACGTTGATTTATTTGATAGCAGCGGCATATTTACAGAGAAATAATAGTCTACGAGATTTCCTCTCTAAACAAGAAAACTAATCACATAATTAGAAAACAATATTTAGCTAATCAAAGAAAAAGATAACAGCAAGCGAGTTTCCCTCTCTAAACAAGGAAACTAATCACGTAATCAGAGAAACAATCTCCGGGTAATCAAGGAAAAATAGGTAAAATGAACAAATAACCATATATGTCATGCTTTCCCGAGGACGTTATTATTTTATTGTTGTGGTCATATATGCAATGCATGAAGTCACTTGTTTTATTTCTATTTATATCATTTTTCAGTTCTGATGATTATCTTTTCCAGTTGAGTAAAAGATGACTTCCATATTCAACAGAAATATTTCATCATTTCCTTGGTACTTTTCCGGTTCTAATAATTATTGTTTTTGGTTGAGTAAAGAACATGAAGATAAAAAAATATGAGGAAAACATGAACTAAATGATCTGTCCACTCGAAATTGAACCAAACAAAGGTAAAACAATTGTCACAATATATGATTCAACATACTTCTTTTTGTAATAGGTGAAAATTTAGAAAAATCGCTTAAGAAATCACACTAACTCAAGATCAAAATTTTACACAAATAGAAACCCAATACTTGGACTAGAACCCATGCCGCCATCGTCGAGTATGTTGATTGAGTCGATAGTGGAGACTAGAGATACATGAACAATGGACAGATGTGCCGATGGAGATTCCGTGTGTACAACTATGCTTGCACCTGTGGGCAGCAAACGTGTGAGAGAGAGAGCACAATAAGACGGAGGGATTTACGTCCCTCTCAAATTGCCCCACCGGCATTGGCTACAAATCTGGATATGAAGATCTTCGGCAGTTTATTGGGGTTAGAGGGGAGAGAAGGAAACGACCTCTATTTAAAAGGCTAATAGGGTAGCTTTTTCGGGTTGCGAGAGTAAATTTTTGTTTTTTCCCTAATGTGGAGTGGATTGCGCATTGATTTTTGGGTTGCGGGAGTAAACTTTTGGTATTTTCTGGTTGCAAAGAGAATGGCATGTTGAATACTTATTTAACACACTGGGAGTTAAATAAAGGTTATATATATTTATATTCTTTTATATCCCTTGAATATGTTTAAACCTCTTTATAGGTACATGTTTATATCTACACTAATATGCAGTGTTCGCCTAAATGGCCGTGTAGGCCGACTATATGACGCGTAGATGCTAGTCGATGGCCAGGCACATAGTTTAGGCCATAAACGATGGATTACACGGTATGCCCGTTTAAAGGTCACACACGGTCATAAACGGATTGGGCGGATGACATGGGACGGAGGCAAAATGGCTCTGGGTGGTGACTAGCCCGAATAGCGCCGCGTTTAGGTGATGGCACTGGAAAGTTGGGTGCAAAATGAAATTTTCAGCCCCCTCTTACGTGCCCACTACCAAATGGCCACTATATGAGGCTGCCTGCTAGTTTTTGGGCCTCCTCTCAATCCGCCACCGCTCCTCTCCAAGGTTCGCGTTACCGACCGGAGGTCGGTTACCGACCTCCGGCGGTAACCGAAAAACCGCGGTAACCACGATTACCGGTCAAAAATTCAAAAAAAATCGGAGAAAATTCATTCGGCAAATTTTAAATTTTTGCGAAAAAATCATGTTTTTGCCCTCTCGGTAACCGAGCGGTTTGGGTCGGTTACCGAGCGATTTTCTCGCATTTTTGATTCGGTCGGTTACCGAGCGGTTTGGCTCGGTAACCGCTCGGTTTTCTCGATTTATCGAGCGGTTTTATCGAATTTCAGCGCAGTTCAACAAAAAATCTAAAAAAGGGTTCAATCTTGTAAAATCAATAACTAATTCATCCGAGCTTCAAATCAAGTGAAACAAATTTTGTTGGATTCCTTGTAACATGATCTACATGATAAAAGTATTTATACTCATAAAAAGTTCAAAATTTTCTGTGAGAAATTTTATTTGTTAAACCAAGGTAAATGCATAGTTTACTCTTTGCTAATCCAAAAATCATGAAACTAATTTTGTTAGTCTTCTTACATGATCCTATATCTTTTAAAAATATATGAACTCATGAATTAGTTATTGTAACATGCATGATTGTGTAAATATGTTGCGACTAGATTAATTCATAACTGACCCATCACACCTTAAAAATTAGTGAAACCACTTTCATTAGCTTATTTATATTATGATTTACGTAGAAAAAATAATAGTAGACATGAAAAAATTAATTACAGTGATTTTTCTTAACATATTCACTTTATGCTTGTGAACTTTGTAAAAATCATAGAGAATTTAATAAAACTCTAAATAAAGTGAAATCAATTTTAAAGGTTCTCTTAAAATACGTTTTATACAAGAAAAATATGTGTTTGCATGTTACACTTTTCCTTAACGTGAGTTAATAATTGAGCCGCACGCTTCAATTTTTTTCATTTTTTTCAAACTTTCTCCCTATAGAATATGATGCAAACGACATTATTTTTGAAAAAAAATTTCACAGAAGTTCTTAGAATTGTGTCTAGTTTTTTTTAAGATTTTTTTTGAATTTTTTTTAATTTTTTTTATTTTTTCGAATTTTTTGAATTCAAATTTCGGTTACCGAGCGGTTTTTGAAATCGGACCGGACCGGGAAGGTCGGTAACCGCGATTTTTGAGCGGTTACCGACGGTTTTTTGAACCCTGCTCCTCTCCCCATCGCCCATCCACTGCAGCGCCGGTCTGTCCCCACGTTCTCCTGCGCTCGTGCCCCGCACGCCTGTGCCAGTGCGTGGCGTGGCATTGAGGCGTCGATGCCCTGCACGACCGCACCATCCCGGTCTCCTTTCCCTATCTCCCGCATCCCTGTGTCGCGTGTGCCCCAGGCCACGGCATCCTGGCGCCCCGTTACCTGCTCGAGCTCTAGCCTCCTGCATGTTAGTTGCGCGCATGTCCAGCTCGAGCTCCAGCCTCTTTGCCTCCTGCCTGCAGGCTCCAGGTGCTACTCCCCCCTCTCCTCTTCTTGTGACTCAGTGATTGTTTGTTTAATGTGCTTCTCAGTTATATGTGTGTGCCTCTGCCCTCTGTTATGCACTTCCTCTATTCCAGAAATGAGAAATTAGAGTTTGTGCTAAAATCAATTATAATTTGCTCACTTGCAACCTTGTAGGATGTCATCAAATGCATCAGCTCCTTCCACCAACAGCAAGGCTAGCCTCAAGAGGAATTCTGGTGACATTGGGTGGGACTATGGAGTGTTGGTGGATCCAAACAACTTGAACCTGATCAAGTTCAAGTTGTGTGATTTTGTTGTGAAGGTAGGAATATATAGGCTGAAGTGCCATATTCCTATAGTTATAAATGGTATTTTATGAAAAAATCTTAGTTAAAATTTATCCTCAAAGACCGAGCCCTAAAAAATTCACATACTATTTCTAAATGGATAGAGTACTACCTTGCTGGAATTTGGAGCAATCAGGTAAGCTTGCGTGGTCAACATTTGGAAAATCTGGAAGGAAAGTAAATGCTGCTTTTGGGAGAAACGTATGTTTGCAACAGTAGAGGTTTATGTTTTTGCAAAATACCCCTAACTTGGATTTGCCATCTGAAAATGCCTAACTGCAAATTTGTAACTAAGAATGAGCGTGTGCCATCTCCACTTTCCCTAACTTGCCATAAACTTCCCTTATCTTTCTTTTCACATGGGAAAATTTGGAAATGAAAAACTTATAAATGAAAGACAGAGAGGAATGACATCACCCCGGCCCTTTCTTCTCTGCCTCGACTCACCCTTCATTTTCCTACTCTTTGCGACCTTTCATTTCATGGCTGTGCCGAGGAATGACATCCTTGGCGACCTCATCCTGCCACAGATTTTGAGCGTTCATCCATCTTTGCTTTCCCCATCTCACCTCCTAGATCTTTGCGAAGGAGCTCGGTACAAGACAAAGGCAGGAAGAAGACAAATCCAACGCTACTATTTGGTTAATCTTGAAGGAGCGGACAAGCTACTTGTGGGAGGAACATATATGCTCGCAGCCGCTAAGATTTATGTTTAATGGTACATTTGCTACTGTTGGGACTTCTAATTTGGGGATTGTCGGTGTATAAAAAGGGTCCTTTGGCAGGGGGAATCTGCACAAAACACTGCTAGCTAGTGGTTGATATTTTTTTTAATGATTATAACCTTATTGTGTGATTAGGTGTTATATTCGGTTTTAACGGACAAAATTAAGTACGGTTTATATGTATCCAGAAAGTTTAACACATATAAAAACATCATAGGTGAAATAACAAAAACAATACTTTAACCTACAACCGTTTAACTCTTATATTAAAGACTTTATTTTAAACAACCTATTAGCTAAACGACAGCAACTAAACGACCGCAGCGGAACAGAAGTATTGGCGACTAAGGAACTCCATAGGCACAGATCGAAAGACACGCTCCTAGTACATCAGGTCGTTGTCTTGAAAGTCTTCCACTAAACAATATATGTATTATGGGAGATAGTAAGGGTGAGCACGTAGAGTACTCAACAAGTGTGAAAAATATAATGATATGTAGGCTTATAACAATAGTAGGCTGACATAAAGTATATTTGCATAAATACGAGTAAAGAAAACAGTAATATAATTAAACAACTTTAAATAGTTATTAAGTGAATATGCCCATATGACCCAAACAATTATTATCCGAGAACAACTATCTTGCAAACCATAACCATGAACCATCACCAAACCAAAACCATAACCAACTAATCATGTGAAGATCCAATTCTCCCATAACCGCTGGCACGGCTATTATAACAGTTTTATATTCTTCAAAGGTTTTCCAACTTTTAGCCACGAGTCTATGATATCCATGTTGCCGTGTTTGCAAGACACTTAACACATGTTAGTGGTGTGCCAGGAGAATCACTGCGAAGAATGGCCCATCAATTAGGTCATGGTACTCCAATCAATGCTAGTCAGGTGTCTAACTGATATGCTAAGCCTTACCTATATCGGCATCGTATTTGGTATGGTATTTCTTGGGTTGTTGCTCCACGAACCAGTCCTTAAATGTGACACTTGTTTCACTTATTTACACTTGGGTAGAGACTATCCAACCGGGTAATAACCATCAAATATTAAAGGATATCCAGAATCTATACAAATATTAATGAACATCCAGAACCATAGCAAATGTTAAAGGACATCCAGAACCTATCATTATGCTTGGAACGTATCCACAAGCCCACCAACATTAACAAAATCATCTCTTTTCCCAAGTCCTAAGTTCCATGTTGCTATGTTTTGTTTATCATTATAGTTGCATATGTCAATTAATCAGTTATATGACACTTCCCAATATCCCGATAGCATGGCTAAGCAATATTACCCAAAAGACCCATATTAACTATCACTTAGGCCTCAAGGAATGTAAAGAAAGAACTAGGTAAACCCTAACATAAATGACTAACCATCAAGTTGATAGATATCGCATGCAGTTTTATAAACAAAAATATTTAAAAACATAGGTTCAAGATGATAAAGGACACTTGCCTTCTCCTTGCTGCTCAGTGTTGTCGAAATCTTGATCTTAAAATCCCTCGAATAGATCCGAAGCGTTATCGACTAATCGCGAATTCTACCGACAAAAAAAGCAATATCGAATAAACACCAAATAAACTTCAAATTGAAAAAAAAAAAAGGAATAGAATGAAATAGTAGGATCTTTGATTGGGCTAGGGAAAAAAAGAATTGACTGGATTTCTTACAAGGAATGATAAGGTTAAAGAGATCTGGATATTAGCAAGGGAAAACTACTATAAAGATATGAGATTTGGCACCTAAAACTAGCATTATTGGATAGATCATGTTTTTAGAAAAATTTGAGTGCAAGAATCACCTAAATCGGAGCTAAAACGAAGAAGTTATGGCTATTTAAAGATTTAGGGGGTTTTCTGTAAAAAAAGGCTTTTCTTCTATAATTGTTTTTGTGCTGGAACATCTTTTTACTGTGCAAGGGTTGACTGGGCTGCTGACTAAGCGATGATTGGGTTGACATGTCAGCTAAACATATGACATGGCGCTAAGGTGGCAGATGACGCGGCCGCTTTGCTCTGAGATTAAAGAGGGACACGTGTCAACACAATACTGGTGGAAGAAGGGGTATTCTCTAATCTAATTGGGACCGCACACTTCAGATCTAACGCCTTAGGGACGGTTGGGCGACCGGAGGGGAAAATATGGCGGAGCCGAGGGGATTACAACGGCAATCTCGTCGGAGATCGGCGCAGACCTCGTCGCCGGCTTCGAAATACGATGGTGAATGGAGAAACACAGTAAGAGGAACACGACGAGTCTGATTGGAGCCTTACCGAGGGCGATGCGACTCAGGAAGGAGGTCGGCGACCATAGAGGCGGTGAGGGAGCTCGGGATCTCGACGGAGAGGCAGCTCCGGTGGCCAAGAGGTGAAGACGATGGTGGCACAAGATTCGGGCAGGGCCAGCTAGTTTTTCTGGTGTCTTGGGAGCGGCTGAGCGGCACTAGAATGGCGCGACGGTGAGCTCAGCCAAAGGTGGTGGCAATGGCAACGATGGCTCATGATCTCGGTGACTTGGCTCGGGATTCGGCGAGTTTCCTTGATTTAAAAAACCGAGGGGTGACGGGGGATATATATAGGTGAGTGGAGAGGTCTCAGGGACGCTCGAGACTCCGGGGTGGCGGCACTTTCAGACTTGGACACGACGGCGAGAATCTGGGTCAGGGACGATGAAGGGTGCGGGTCCACCTGGCGGCGGTGCACGGAGAAAACGGCAAGGGCGGGGGCGCCTTCGGTGTGGGCTGAGGCAGTGGCAGTTGGGCCGGTTGGTGCGTGTGGAAATGGGCCGAAGTGGTCGGGTCTAGGTAGGGAGAGGAAAGGAGAGGGAGAATAGGTCAGCTCGGCTGGGCCGAAAGGGGAAAGAGGAGGGGGCGGGCCGGGTTGAGCTGAGCCAAACCGAGAGAGGGAAGGTGAGCTAAGATTTAGGATTTCTTTTGATTTGGGAATTCTAGAAAAGAAGAAAAGCAAATAAAATTCCAAATAAAATACCAAATGAAGCCTAAAAATTCTAGAAAATTTCAACAAGCTTTTGAAAACATTTTAGAAGCTGAATAAAATATTTTGAACTGATGAAAACATTTTAGAACTTTTAAAATTTTAAATAACTCAAAAGAATTCAAATAAACTCCAAAAAAGCTCATATAAAATCCAGAGAAAATCAACAACTCAAAATAAAACATAAATACCTATTTATCAGCATGAATGCATTCAAACAAATAATAACCTTATTTAAATTTGAATTTGAATTTAGAAAATAGGATTTTTCCTATTTGAACTATTTAATCTATAATCTAATCTTGGAAAATTTTAGAAATTTGAGAAATCTGAAAATCAGGGTGTAACACCAGGCAAGGCTTTCCCGACCAGCCTCACTAGTTGCAGGGTAGACATTTAATCTTAACCTATCAAGTCGCATTAAATGCTATCTACTCAAGTATTTTCCTTCCCTATACACCACCTCCAGCGAACGATGTTTTGGCCGATGCAGATGGGCAGTGTCCCGTCCTATAGGATTAAATGCTACAATATGACATTACAGACAGGCGTGAACACCGCATGACAGATGTGATGGCGTCGCAGGCGGGCATATGGCGTGGGGCGACGGGACAGGGTAGGCCGGTCGACCATTGTAGGGTCTACATACCTACCCTAGCTAGGGGTAGTTGGTTTCATCAGGGTTAGACTGGTCACGTTGTTGGCATAGTTTGTTTGTATGCACACCACTCTTGCTATATAAAGAGGGGATGATCGGGCTTGTAAGAGGAGGGGAGAATATCTGTAAATTGTTTAAAACTATCCATAAAAGAATACACAGGACGTAGGGCTATTATCTCACGGAAGGTCTGAACTTGGATAACCCTGGTGTTCTTGAGTTCATACACATACACCGAACACGTCGATCACACACCCACCGTCTGGTACACCTAGGAAGTATTGTTAGGGATTAACTCTCGATAGTTGGTGCGCCAGGTAGGGGGCTCGTTTTCACGTTTCGGTAAGTGCTGATAACTTTATTGGGCTACCCATGGCCGGATCCACGACAACCGCTGAGTCCCGCTCTCAGGACCCCGATCGCCACGAGGTGTTTGTCATGGGGTACAACCCAGATGAGTCCGGTGTGCTCCAAGCATGGGACACCAAATCGGAGTCTGAATGCTCCGAGACTCAACGTCAAGTTTGCATGGCTAACCAAGCACCAGGGGGTAGTGGAAGCCCTCATGCTTCGGGTACTGTCAATGAGCCCTAGGTCTTGCGCCCAGAGGGAAACTGGCCCAGCACCAAATAGGGAGGCGCTCCGATATAGCCCTAACAACTACAGCGCCATCCAGAGGAACTCCCGCATAGGGTGTAGTATGTGGCAGAGTTGTCAACTAGGCCATCACACAATGTGGGTGCTGGGGACTCCCCTCCTTGCGATATGTCATCGCTCCGCGCTCGGTGGCTTGACTATGAGGCCATGGCACCAGCATAGAGTCTGCAGACCGTGTGAATGCTTCTTAGCCACCCACCGATAGCAGTACTGGAGGGTTCGCCAGTAGCCCTATAGCTACGTGACCTCGCCCTCCTATAGACCACCCGACACCAAACTGTGGTGGCAAACACCACGTCTGTTGCAAGGGCTGGTAAAGGTCGCGATCACCAAGACTTGCAGTAGGCCCTGTAGTAGGAAAGATCCCAAACTCCCTCCACGACATGAAATGCTTGGAGACCCCATCACGTCGGGATAGCCAACCCACCGACTTGCACGACTCTCTTCACCAACGCAACCTTCGCAGCATGATCTAGGGTCAGAGGGCTGACTGAGAGCAAGGATATCGTGCTTGACATGAGCTAAAAAAGGGCAACTAGCCCTACCACTCAACTTCCCCTCGCAAGAAGGTGTCAGATTCCTCCAACCCATCGCCCGGGCTGTGAGATCGGTATCCCTTTTCTCGAGCATGTGCTGCTGCCCATCAGCAAGCGACACCCCGTTATGGGATGGGGTGCAACGCCCTATCATCCCGACTCTGAGAGGTGCGCTAGCCGGACAAGTTCTGGCTAGTCCTAGCTGAAAAATATGATGGCTCTCATTCCCTAGGAGTTCCTATAGATCTATACCATAATGGTGCAAGCTGCGGGAGGTCACGAGAAAGTCATGGCCAACTATTTCCCGACCGCCATTACTGGCTCAGCCCAGTCCTAGCTTTCTTTTCCAGATGTTGTAGCACACACTTGTAAAGGGTCTAAAAAATATAGGCACAAAATTTGGAAGCAAGCAAAGCCAAAACATATCACAAAGCGATAGACAACAGGATGTGAAAAACGGGTGCTGAAACTTCCGGACCCTGAAAGAGGGTCTAAATAGTCAAATTTGGGGGTCAAACAGGACAAATACTCATTGCTTTTTTCACATCGGGCACCAAATTAGCTTTCTAACAGCGTATAGAATGTCCAAATCCGAGTTCGTAGGTAAAAGTTACGCCCGATTTAGTGAACACTGCTCAAACTAGGATTTCTACGCACTTATTTTCTTCTGTCGGTTTAGGGCAAAGCTTCCCTATCAACCGAACATAGGACATGACTAAGTAACTCTGCTTAGCGATATAAACACACCTAGGGCAAAGCTTCCCTAGGCTATGGATGATAACCGTAGCGAAAAATTAGGGCAAAGCTTCCCTACTCAATCGGTAAGCCCACGAAATTAGGGCAAGCAAGCAATCGGATCGCCAGATGAAAAAGGAGGGCTGCGGTAGCAGGGCGAGTGATACAAGACGACTTGTGACCTATCTAGGGCTAGCGTGGCGAGAATTAACATAAGGCGGTTCACGAGGGCAAATCGAGTGATGTAGTGGCTCGACTTGTTGGTGGGAGTGGGGGTGGTGGGAGAGCGGCGCGACAAATAGCACGGGCGTTGAACTAAGACCAAGAGCACTACTCTAGACCAGCAACAAGACTCGACCACGATGGACACAAACTCAACAACGCGACACCAACAATGAAACTGCAAGGCCCAAAGGGTTGTAGGACAGCGGACAAGGGAAATATTTTTGGCTTTTGTAGACTCTAGGTGATGAAAACAGAACTAATCTAAGGGAAAAACGAAATTACCTAGCGAGCAACCTGAAAATCTGATACCAGTTGATGAGAGGATTAGGCCCGATCTTCCGTTAGGTAATGGTAAGCCGATTGGTGGAGACTCGACATTAACGATCCAAGGCTTCCGATCAGGACAGAACGCAACCCTTGCAATCACTACATCACTGCTCTGTTGGTTATCAACTGCGCACGGCATGATTGACCTCACCAAGAAGGCTAATTCCTGCAAGCGAATCGAGAACACGAACACGGAAGAACACAATCTGAAATTGCAAATATGATTAAGCTCACGAGTTGGGGATTCACAAACTGAATGACGGTGAAACTGTTTAATGATAGATTAATCTAAGCAAAACCCAAAAAGTCTATGACGACGGCTGCTAGATATATGAAGAGGGGTGTGCTAGGGTTTTGGGCGACCAGGGGGGTCCACAACTTGGGCTTAGACCCGAACACATTTACAAGGCGTAATATGGCAAAATCCACCATGAATCTGGAGCTGGGACCAGTACCAAAACAAATCTATCGTCCTTAGCTTTCCAACGCATCAAAGAACATCTTATTTGGACTCCATATGAAGAAGTTATGGCCGTTTTAGTGTGGCGTTGTTTGCTGAATCCGAACCGAGTTCCGACTCCGACTTGAAGTTGGCTTGAGCCCCGTCGGACTTGGTGTTCCATAGGTGCTTCTCCCATATTACTAAGCATAAAAAATTCATAAAAATGAGTAGCATCCTATCCTTATAATTATTAGTATGGACAACGAGTAACGAATTCACCTCATGAGTTAAACGACGTGCACGAGCCCGTGTAATTGGTCCTTGTAATGGATCAATCACCAGAGGATCACTTGTAGCGCATGTATCTAAATGAGTGATATCCTCATCACATGGCAGTCGAGCAGACCGGCCAATCGCGTTGGTGCTTCGAGAAAAAGGACAGAAGGAAGGGCCAAGGCTACTACCTGATACACCATATCGACGCCCACAACCTGACCGAATGCAAGGTCATGTGGGGCATCATCGACAAGGAGCTTGGGGAGCATAGGGCCAAGAGCAGCAACAATAGTGAGGACGGCGTTGACTGTGACCAGTCGGCGCTGGGTTTCCAGTAGGCCGATACCATGGTTCACTATATCTTCAGGGGCGCCGCAACGTATTCCTCGAACAGGGAGTACAAGTCGGTGGTTTGTGAGGTGTGGGCGACCACTCCAGGCCCAAGCCGCTCCTAAAGTGGTCGGAGGTACCCCTCACTTTTAGCTAGGCCGACCACCCCGTGCAGGTCAGACGCTAACCAACAGTGCAGAACATCTGTCTGGGTTGCATACTGGTTGATAGAGGGAGGTTCATCAATCTCCTCTTCACCGACGCACTGGATGCCCTACAGATTCCAAGGAGCATGTTGAAACCATCTCCTCCCTTCTTTGGAATGACCCCTGGCTCCTCAGCAAAACCATTGGGGCAAATCGAGCTACCTGTCACCTTCGGCTCACCGAGTAACTTCAGGACCAAATAGGTCCTGTTCGATGTGGCAGACTTTGGGACCACTTACAATGCAATCCTAGGGCAACCATCGATGGCCCAATTCATGGCCGTCACCCACTACGCTTACCAAGTCATCAAGATTCCTAGTCCGACGGGAGCCATTACTATCTTCGGCAATGTAAAGATGGCCCTGTAATGCAACAAAAGGAGTCTTGATATGGTCAAGCTGACTCCCTGGTTGCAACCCGAGAATGCTAGGCCTAGTGGTTGCCAGTGAAGGTCCACATCATCGCCAATTTAGATGATCAGCTCAAGGTCGTTTGCCTCAAGGACTCCAACCCATCCAGGAGGGTCCAGATTGGGGCCAGCTTGGACCCCAAATAGAAATTCACTCTCATCACTTTCCTCCTATCAAACGTGGATGCCTTTTCATGGAATCCGTCTTATATGCCTCCCTAGGTACGCGATCGAGCACAAATTGTTGGTACGACCTGACGTGAGACCAGTAAAACAAAAGGCGCATCGGTTTGCACCCAACCAAAATGAAGCACTTCATGAGGAGATCGACAAGCTCCTGGAAGCAGGCTTCATCCGAGAGGTGCAATACCCGGAGTGGCTAGCTAACCTAGTCATGGTCCAGAAACACAATGGTAAGTGGAGGATGTGTGTCGACTTCATCAACCTCAACAAGGCGTGCCCGAAGGATCTCTTCCCTCTACCCCAGATCGACTAGCTTGGTGACTCAACCACCGACAACGATCATGTAAGCTTCTTAGATGCCCATTCGGGGTACCACCAGATTAGCATGTATAGAGAAGATGAGGAGAAGGCTGCTTTTGTAACACCCTTCAGGGTCTTTTGCTATGTAAAAAATGCCTTTTGGTTTAAAAAGTACCGATGCCACTTACCAGCATTGTATTCAGCTCATTCTTTGACCATAGCTCGGTAGAAATATTGATGCATATGTTGATGATGTGGTCATCAAGAGTAGGACCTGGGACGACTTGGTCATGGACCTCTAAGAAACGTTTGATAACCTTCAGAAGTACCTCATGAAGCTGAATCAAGAGAAGTGAATGTTTGGAGTCCCATCAGGGAAATTACTTGGGTTCCTCGTATCTATTCAAGGAATAGAGGTAAACCCTGACATGATCAGAGCTCTGAGCAGGTTTATCTCGAGGCTAGGGGAGAAGGGGATGCCTCTCTTCAAGCTCCTAAAGAAAAGCGACCACTTCTTGTGGACGCTAGAAGCAAAAATGGCCTTCCGGGACCTCAAAAGGTACCTCTCGTCCCCTCATGTACTAACCGCTCCTCGACCAGACGAGGAGCTCTTGCTCTATGCTACAGCTACCCCACAGGTCATGAGCACAACCCATGTCATCGAACGAGAAGGTCTTCAATGACCAGTGTACTTCATCAGTGAGGTCCTACATGAGGCAAAGGCTCAGTATCCACATGCTCAGAAGCTACTATACGCCATGCTGATGGCCTCTCACTCCTGATTAGAGAAACTCTCCACAATAGGGATGTTGTAGAAAGAATAGCAAAGTGTGCAGTAGAGCTTGGGGAGTTTGATATTCAGTTCGTCCCCTAAACAGCTATCAAGTACCAAGCGCTGGTTGATTTTCTGGCTGAGTGGTCATCCTTTGAGCCTGAGCACGAACAACGACCAGAGGTAGATGACCACTGCACTATGCACTTTTGATGGGTCATTTACGCTAAAGGGAGTGGGGGATGGAGTGATCTTGACCTCACCGACTGGCGACATCCTCAGGTATGTAGTTCAATTATGTTTTCCAGCCACTAACAATATTGTGGAATATGAGGGCCTCTTGTCCGGAATGCGAGCTGCTTTCACGCTTGGGATAAAATGCCTATTAGCGATAGGGGACTTGCTACTGGTTGTGAACCAAGTGCAAAAGGAATTTCAATGCTCTGATCCGACAATGACAACATACCTCCCCGAACTGAGAAAGCTGGAGCGACGCTTTATCGACTTTGTGGTCTAGTATGTCCCTCACAAGGACAACTTCCTAGCCGATGAGCTAGTATGTATAGCTTCTTCTCGCGAAACTGTCTCAGTTAGATTCTTTGAAGAAAGACTCACACGACCACTCACCGTGGTCTTAGGCCAAGGTGAAGGGGATGCTCCACTTGGAAACGGAGCACCAAAGATAACACCTTTTAAGGAAATACCTCATTTGGTGTCGTCGACCTTGGGTAGCCATCATCTGGTCGCCTTGCTTGATTCAGGTACGACCTAGATAGATCAGATCTTGGACTACCATCAAAATCAGGAAATCTCTAACAATGATGCGTCAGCAAAAAAAGGTCACGTGGTGAGCCCGCAGATGCTCCCTGGTAGAGGGACGCCTTTACCGCAGAGGGAGCAACAGCCTTTTACTAAAATGCATCACTCAGGAAGAGGGGACATAGTGCTCTTTGATATCCATGGAGGCATATGTGGTAGCCACGCTTCATACAACACTCTGGTTGGGAAAACATTCCAGCAAGGATTTTATTGGTCCACGACCCTCCAGGATGCTTGCGAGCTAGTGAAACGGTGTGAGTCATGTCAGTACCATAGCCGACATACCTACCTACTAGCTCAAGTATTGCAAACCATACCACTCTCTTGATATTTCGCTGTCTGGGGGCTCGATATCGTGGGACCATTCTCTAAAGCCCCTGACAGTTTTGAATTCCTGTTCATGGCAGTAGACAAATTCACTAAGTGTATCGAAGCCAAGCCTGTCTGGAAGATCACTGCTGCAACAACGATCAAGTTCATACGTGGGTTGGTATGACAGTTTGGCAATCCAAACTGCATAGTTATGGACAATGGGACTTAGTTCATCAGTAGCGCTTTCTAAGACTACTGCGAAGAGATCGGGACCAAAGTATGCTTCGCATTGGTGCCACACCTCCAGAGCAATGGAAAAGTCGAAAGGGAAATGGGATGATACTGCAAGGGGTCAAAACCCGAGTTTTTCATCAGCTTTAGAGCTACTCAAGATGTTGTGTGGAAGAACTCCCCATAGTACTCTGGTTGCTATGAATGACCCCCAGTAGAGCCACTGTGGAGATTCCATTCTTTCTGGTCTATGGCGCTGAAGCAATCCTCCTCTTAGAGATTGCCCTTCGGTCTCCTCGAGTGGCCAACTACTCACATGATGAATAGGTGGCTCGACAGGAGGATGCCATAAACCTAATCGAAGAGTTCCGTGATCGTGCTCTAATTCGAGCAGCTCGATACCAACAGAGCCTCAGGTGCTACTAGAACCGTCAGGTGTGGGAGCGGACCTTGGTCATAGGCGACCTAGTCCTAAGAAAATTTTAGAATAAGGCATGTCGGAATAAGCTCTCCCCCAAGTGGGAGGGGCCCTACACAGTGGTCAAGGTTACCCGACCTGGTGCAGACAAGATAGCCATGGAGGACGACCATGAACTTCACAATTCTTGGAACATCGACCAGTTACGCAAGTTCTATGTATAAGGCTGCTCGAGTACGAGTACACATTTTTCATTTTGTAGGATGTTTCGAGAAAAGCGTGGAATAAGGCCTTGTAAGTTTTTCCAATTCAATAACTAGACTCTTTGTTTTGCAAGATGAGAGCAGTCTCCCAACAGATAGTGAGTATTTTCGATTCAAGAGCTTGACCGCTTGGTCGATAGCTTTCCCGCCGACTAGGCGGTCGGGGGCTAGAGCAGTTTAGATATAATCCTTTTCCCCTGCTTTCCTGTACTACTAGTTACTTTGCCTGTTCATTTGTATGGTGAGTACCAAACCGTTGAGAGGGGATTCAATTTGCCACTCGTGCAGTTTCAAGGATATGGGTGACCGGGGGTAATGACCTTGAAGCCACAAGTCCAAACTCGGGTCGAGCACTACTCGCCACCGAAGGGCTTGTCGTGCCAAGGGTTGTCCTAGGCACCATGAATCTAACTAGTGAGCGGTATAGAAAGCCTTGGTCCCCCCTAATTGTAACGAGAACTCAGAACCTACTCGCTACTTGAACACATAGAAAGTTTACATAAAAGTAGGTCCTCACATTACGAAATAACAGCTCGAGTATTGCCTGAGGGTTGTTCCTAACATTTTAATTCAATATCCCTAGGATCCAAAGATGCCCCTCAGTGGGTCAAATCGGACAGACCAAAGGAGTGAGTGAGTGAGTTGCATACAGAAATGAGTCTACGAGAGCGCCGAGCTCCTCTGTGGTCCTCTGAATTCCACTAAAGCCGGCAACAACTACCAAAGCAAGGTCCAGGTCGAGGATATGGTCATGGACACAGAAAAGGGCTAGAGATGCGCTGGTAACTCCAAACTTGAAAAGGTGGTTGCCGATAGTGTCGTGAAGGCTCCACTCAAGATTGTGGACCTCCTCTGAGGCTGCTAAAAACGAGTTGACGTGACCAGTTACAATGTCTCTAGAAGTTTGGCGAACCTGAATGCCGACGGACCGCAATAGCGAGTTGAATGGTGTAAAAGCCTGGCTGAGGCAATTGAAGAAGTATTCTCATCACTGGTCGCTCTCTCTGGTCATCTGCTCTAGGTCTCTTCACGCCGGAAGCAGTTCCTCCTGACAAGCTGACAAAGCAAACAGGTCATGAACCTCGCAGGGGTCAACTGGTCGAACCTCGCTTGGCTAGCCTCGGACTACACATGACTGAGTGGTGGTAAGACCGATGCACCTCAGAGGTCATTCTGCAAGATCTCTTGCTCGATCGTGAACCAAGCTCGCACTCGGCCACTGCTTCCCGACTATGCTGTTTGACCAAGTAGTGAGTAAACGTGGTCGGGGGCTTAGAGTGAGCAGGTTGCCTAGGCTTCTCTGATCGCACTTTGTCTACAAGCGTGGTCGGGGGCTCAAAGCAGGCAGATGATTCGGTCAATTCAAGGACCCTACGACCACAATAGAGACATAGGCTCATCAGAGAAGTTGAAAGCCTCATTCATACAAGATACATGCCCAAATTACAATTCGAGGTTTACTCCTCTTCATCGGCTTCCTCAATGGTCTCCACCCAAAAGATGGACCCCACGCAATTCACTAGCCCTTGGCACTCCTCTTCTAGTCTCTTCACTCCTATGGGACCTGTTGTCACGGTACCCTCCCGGATAGTCTCGAGGTTGAAGTTGGGGCCGCAGCTACGGTAGCACTAGAGGACATATGGTGTCATGGACTTCGCCGCATTCACCAAGTCCTCTGATGTCCTCTCCGCTAGAATGCCCGGGAGATGCGCAAACCTCTCCATCAGGATGCGGATGGCGAAGGCCCAGCCCTCAGTAGTCCTTTTTTCCGTCAGGTCAAGGGTGTCCAACCCAACGCTCCTCAGGGGCCTCTAAATATTCTTAAAGGCTTCCTTAAGAATACTACAGGTCCTTCATTTCTTCTCCTTAAGCTCAGCATGTTCAGTAGTGAGCACGTCCTTTTCCTGTTGGATCTTAGTGTTTCCTTATTGAAGCAAGAGTCGCGCTTTCTTCTCCTTGGCCACCCGCTTCTCTAGCTCAGTGCACCGGCTAATGTCACCTCCTTCTCGACAATCAACTCGTGGATGGAGACAGGGAAGAGGTCGACCAGGGAGAGCAGGTCGGAAGCTGGAACGGGCTCTATGACCGGTAATGTGCACCCAGAAGTCACAATCAATGCTCTCGGTGTCAGAGCTGTGCCTGGTTGGGGACCGGGATTGCCTTCCTGAGGTGCTAGTGGCTTAGGCACGACCAGGGCCGGAGGTGGGGTTAAGGACATGCAGCGACCATGGGTCACAAAGTTAAGGAAGAGCTCAAACGATCCACTCCTAACCAAAGGACTTACGGTTTTAGCAGAGGAGTGAGCACAATTCTCATCCTCGTAAAGCCGCTGGGCAGGGAAGCCAAGGCCACCGACGAGCCACTAGGGGTCAATGTCCGACGGACATGTTTAGATGTTCCCATGGAACCCAAGTCTTCCACCGGTCTCTTCCCCCCATGCGTGGGACACTTGGCCAATGGCAGCCCAATCGTCCCTAGTCTAGTCGGGGCGAGGCTGGTCGGGGCGATGCTGTTAGACCCTCTGCTGACCGGTGCTACTCCCAGAACCACCGCTCGTAGTCGATACCCAGTTCTGAGCAGTCTAGTCGCCTCCGTGGCCAGCTGGGTCGACTTCACAACCGGTTGATGGCCGATCGGAGCAGCGCTAGGTGGCGGAGAGGACATGCAGGCAGGAAGATCAACTTCTTGAGTGATCTCCATGACCTCGTCTAGGATCGGGTGTAAGACATCGACCTCAGGAAGACCATGCAGTGACGCAAGCCGTGAACTCTGACCCAGGAGAAGGCTTGGAGGTGGAAATTTTTGGAAAAGTCCAAACATACCAATCTGACCCGAACCCTCTCCGACGAAGGGAGGTCACACAGTGGTGGAGCATCTCGTGGAGCGCCATTCTTCATCGGGGCAGCCGCCATTAAGAATTTAACTTGCGAATCGATGACCTCGTCAGGGAGATCTGAATAAAAGAGATACCATATGATTAGGAACAAACGCCATGAAAATAGTTGCAATGTTACCTGAGCTCTCCCGGGTGTGGTTCTCACTCCCAGAGTATAGGTAGGTCGGGTGTGTTCTCCTCCGCAAGGGGCACAACCGACGCTTGATAAAGTCACGGATGATGTCTGATCCCGACAGCTCGGGTCCGCGAGCTGTTTAACCTGAGCAGCGAGGCTCAACATCTCTGGAGTTTCCATAGGGGCGCTTCCTAGTTCTCGATGACCTGCATCGGCCTAGCTAGTAAGTGGATGTTGTCCAAGGAAACTTCTGTCTAGAGGTAGAACCACTTGTCCCTCTAGCCTGACCACGATGACTTGATTCCCATCTTGAGGTAGAAGCCCATGACACCGTCGTGGAGACAAAATCTATAGCTCCCGGTGGCTAGCCTGATCTGTAACCTAGCTGCGTAGAAGAATCTGAAAAAATCGAGGCACAGCTCGACCCCTATGAAATTCTTGCACATGTGAGCAAAGACGCTCAACATGATGATGGAATTAGGGTTGAGGTGGAGGTGGAGGTGGAAGATGTCGTTGAAGGTGATAACGATGGTGAAGAATTCAGAGAAGGACAACACGACGCCGGCTATGAAGAAGGAGGTGGACATAACAATCTCCCCCTAGCGGGGAGCAGGCGCATCTTCCCAATGGCAAAACCCCAAAGACAAGCGACGGGGACACAGGCGGTTCTCGCGCATCTGCCTCATCTTCTCACTACTACGAAAATAGGCTTATATGCCAGCCCATCACTACCAGTTTTTTATGAGCCAGTAGTGATGAGTATCACTGCCGGTTTATATCAAGGACCGACACTAAAAAGCCATTCAAAAAGAACCGGCAGTAAAACTTGATTATCACTGCTCGCTCTAGTCACGAACCGGTAGTGATACTATCACTACCGTCTCGAGGCTAGAGCCAGCAGTGAAACCTTAACTATCACTGCCGGTTGGTGGCTATAGTCGGCAGTGATAGTCATCAAGCATCACTGCCGGTTGGTGGCTAGAGCCGGCAGTGATAGTATCACTGCCGATTTGTGGCTAGAGCCGGCAGTGATAGTAAAGGTTTCACTCTTAGCTTTAGCCATGAGCCGGCAGTTATAGTATCACTGCCAGTTTGTAGCTAGAGTCGGCAGTGATAGTGGATGACAGCTTATTTTAAAAAATTCATAACTTTTTCATACGAAATCAGATGGGAACAAACTTTATATCAAAACTATAGCCCTCGACGAGATCTACAACTTTGTAGTTGAAAACTTTTTCATGATATCCAAATAATCATTTGAAGTTTCAGACAGAAGATGTCAAAAGGATTGTATTTGCTAATGGTATCACTAGTACTTTTATGGTGGGATGGTAAGGATATATCGCGCAAGCTGAGAGGTTCCGGGTTCGAGTGCCACAAATCGCACGCGCTCGTATTTCGTGCGAAAAATCGTGTGACTTGTGACTTGCGACGGCGCGGGCGTGGGGGTTCCTCAGGTGCAATTCTTTTTCAATTTTTCCGGCCCCAAAAACATCGATTTGGCACCCGACTATCACTGCCGGCTTAAGCCTTCAGCCGGTAGTGATAACTCCTTCACTGCCGGTCCCTAGGCCGTCAGTGATAGTATAGTAATATCACTGCCCGTTGCCCACTGCCGGCTCCAAAATCGGCACTGAATGTGGTTTTGGAGCCGGCAGTGAAGGTGGTTTCTGCAGTAGTGTCTCTATAGTGCACTTAGACTTGGGGAAGTCAAGTTCTTTACTGGAGCATGGCGCCATTGGAATGTGGCAAAGGCTACAGCAAGAGCATGGGCAACGACTGAGTAGAGGGGCTCTGAGCACAAGGGTTGGGGGGCTTGGAGAATGACAAAAGGATCTGTGAAGATCCATCGACGCCCCCATTTATAGGACGGTTGCGATATCTCAACCACCTTAGGGTCCAGCTAGTTCAAAATTCAAAAAGCTGCGCAGGAGAAGCATAAATTCCCTTGGGTCCTGTGGCCATCATTGTCTCCCTCTCCCACGTTCCCCTTTTTCTCTCTCCCATGATCTCTCTCTACTTTTAACCTCCCCTCGAAATACGGTTTCCTGGGCCCACCACAAGTGAAGACTGTGTCTATGACCACTCCCAGGGTAAACTCTTGTTCACTTAGGGCCCAAGTGGTGACCACGTGGTGAACCGCACAATCGACCACATCCACGGAGGAGCTTGGGGGGCTACTGTGATGTATAGAATAAAGAGGTCCCCTACCAGGAGGAGTCCATACAAGGGAGTGGTAGCTAGCGATAGATATTTTTTTCAAGGACCATGGCCCCTATCGCGTGACCAGGCAAGGCTCTCGCGACTAACCCCCTGGTCACGGAGGTAAGCCCTGCGACGAGCCTCACTAGTCGTATGGTAGATATTTCATATTAACCTATCAAGTCACATTAAATGCTATATACTCAAGTGTTTTTCTTTCTCAGGCATCCCCTCCAGCGAACGAAATCTTGGCCAGTGCAGATGGGCAATGTCTCGTCCTGTAGCATTAAATTCTACGGGATGACGTTACAGACAGGTGTGGTGCCGCACGACAGATGGGACAGCGTCGCAGGCAGGTATATGGCATGGGGTGATAGGACAGGGCAGGCCAATCGACCAGTGTAAGGTCTGCATACCTATAATAGCTAGGAGTAGTTAGTTTCGTTATGGTTAGACCGGTCACGTTGTTGGCACATTCTGTTTGTATGTACACCAATACTGCTATATAAAGAGGGGATGATCGGACTTATAAGAGGAGAGGAACAGATCTGTAAATAGTTTCATACTATCTATAAAAGAATACATGACGTAGGACTGTTATCCCACGAGATGACTAAACCTGGATAATCCTGATGTTCTTGAGTTCACACCACATTAAACACGTTAATCACGCATTCATCATACGATATACCTCGGAAGTATTATTAGGAGTTAACTCTCCATAGGAATAGTCTAAAAACACCTAACACAAAGTTGCTGAAAGAGTTTGAGATGCAACGCGAGTACGCTGTATTGATCATCTCGAGCGGTATTTGTACAAGTTTAATTTTCCACAGCTCAACGTACCTGAGCAACCGAAAGCCTATATGCTACCTATCGTGCACTAAAGTCAGGGAGGTTTCAGAAGAACAGGCCTCGGCTAACACAACGTGAAACGGTCAAGTCAGCTATTCCTACAGTTGCCACAAAAATGTGCGTTTGTCGACTCCGGTTGCCGTACCTGCGGTCATGGGAAAAAGTGGAAAAATGCCAAACTGAAAAAAAGAGGAAGTGGAAACGGCGTAAAATATACCACCATCTTCTCTACCTCGATTTAATCCAAACATTTTGAACTATGTTTCATGACTCAATTTCGAAAAGAAGCAAAAACCTCACTAGATGTGATTCTCCACCCAAAGAGAGGGTATTTTTTCATTCTAATTTATACAGTTTTCCCATTGTAATTTATACAAGGGTCAATTCTATTCTTTTACTAGAAAATTGTCCAACTTAACGCTTGGCTGGCCAAATACACTACTTGCAGTTCTGACGGCATATAGCTACACTAGGCAAATATGCAAATTCGGTTCACCCATGTGTCTTCTACACTTTTAACGCAGATCAGTTTCTAGTTTTTGTGGCCCCGGGAACAGAGCCGGATAGCCACAACCAACTGGCCCGTTACACGTGTCATTTCCTTCCTGTCCAACAGATAAGGCAACGTGTGCTCATGATGGAATCATCAAATTGAGCAGCTCCAGCAGCTGTCCCAGGCCAGGCGTAGCGATCACTCGGGCGCATACAAAAACTGGTTTAATTGGTCCGTTTGAGCTCCGGCCTCTCATCGATCTTCTCTCCGTGCCTGAGCAAATCGACGGGCATGGCGTTCATGGCGAGCGGCAGAGCCATGGCGCCGACCAGGCCGAGCTTCGTCGCCCCTCGCAGCTTCTTCAACTGGGGCAAAGGCGCGAGAGAAGCTGAGACGCCGCCACCGCAGCTGCAGCTACATTACCACGACGTCGAGCTGCCGTTCCCCTTGTCGCTCGTGGCAAACACACACCTCAGAGGTAATTTATCTTATGGAGCTGGTAAATTTAGCAGCTGCCGCTCGTTCACAATGTTTTTTGTCATGTGCCTGCCTCACTTGTCATAAGCAATATTTCCTGCAACTAACACGGTAACCACACTTTGTTTTCCGACAACTTGTGGTAATCACACTTTTTCTTCAAGAACACGCGTACCACACTTTTAGCACAAAATTGTGGCAAAATCATCGGCGGCTAGCAGATCTGATGCCTCCTCCTCTCATCATAGTGGTCCACGGGGAGCAATTTGAGTATGTGCTCCGCGAATTGGTTGCTTGCTGCGACAAATCTGTACGCGGCGACAGCGGAGTCCGCCCTTCCTCAAGCCTTCTTCTTCCCTGACTCCAATTCCAATGGCTTATAGCTGCTGGATCCGATGTTGCCTCAGCTCCCCTGTCACTGCTTTGCTTCTCATGCCACTTTTGATAACATTTACGCAGCTGAAAATTAGCAAAAAGAACCGTTGGTGTTATTTTGGTTTTGTTTATGTGCATGTGAATGTTGCAGATCGTGAGCTCAAGTGCTGCTACAAGGCCACCGTGGACGGCTTCAGCGCCACGGACTTCCACCGGCGGTGCGACTTCAAGGGCCCATGCGTCGTCGTCGGCTACACGGCCAGTGCCGACGCGGGGTTCAAGTTCGGCGGGTTCAGCCCGGAGGGGTACCGCAGCACGGACGACTACTACGACACGCTGGACGCCTTCCTCTTCTACTGGCCGGAGCTGGAGCCGGCCTCGGGGAAAGCCACCGAGCCGCCGCGGCCTGTGGTGCTGCCGAAGGTTGGCGGGAGCGGCGCGGCGCTGTTCGACTACGCGCGCGGCGGCCCCCAGTTCGGCGCCGACGGGCTGCTCATTGGCCCACCGCTCACCGCCGTGATGGGCGTGTTCACGGGGCCCGATGCCAGCGCCGGCGCCGGCGACCTCCGGAGCGCGCGGTCGCGGCTCGGGCTGTCGTACGCGAGGCGGGCCGACGGGAAGGAGAGCCTGTTCGGCGACGAGCCCCGGGCCGAGCTCGCGGAGGTGCTCGTCTTCTGCAGCCCGCAGATTGCGAGCCTGTACTGATCGTTAGCTTCCAGCTCGAGCCTAGAGGGAGGAGTTCAATCTAGCTAGAAAATAAATCTTGCGTTATATGATATGGTGTAAAGCTAAATATAAATAACAATGTGAAAAATGTAGTTGGTTTACACACAATTATTATAGAATTTAGAGAATGATTTACACCCAAGTTTTTTAGGGCATGATTTACACATAAGTTTTTGTTTTAAAATCATTAACACATGAGCTTTTTTTGAGAGAGAATGGTTTGTGCACAAGCTTTTTAGGAATGGTTTACACACAAGTTGAGGGAGCACATATATATATGGTAAAGACTAAATTTCGAGTGTGTATTCTTTTGTCATTCCACCCACATACTGTCAAGTTTGACAGTCTTTCGACTTATTCCTACAGACTACAATCACTTTTTCCTCCTCATTCATCAAACCTCCTCCAAAGTTGCTCATGCCCCCAGAAATAAAGCAGCTCCTCCCAAGGGACGACGTACCATTCCCCATCGCCAAAACCCTAGCCCTCATCTGATCGAAGACCGTTGCTTCCCATGGCAGGCACCCCTAACAAGGCGAGCCTCCTCCTCCAAAAGCAGCTTAAGGGTACAGATCTGAACAGCCCCCTGGCTTCCTCTCCTTTTCGCCGCGATTCGCCGCGATCAGCTCCTAAATCCTGATCCCTTCTAGTTAGTATATGTATTGTCGCAGATCTCATGAAGAACCCGGTAGATGGGTTATCCAATGTTTTCCCTATCCACATCCTTCTCTCTGTCTCCTATTTTCTCACTCCTATTTCTTCTCCCCTCGTCAAATTTCCAAAATAACCAGATTGGCTGCCATGGCGAGTGTGGCTTACTTGCTCCGATCTGATCCAAAGCACTTGTTGGCTTTTACTTGCTCTGATCTGATCTGAAAAGCTACCCCCGAGCAACGCCCAAATCCAAATCTCTCTCTCTCTCTCATGCACTTGATCCACAAGAGATTTTGATGGAGCATGGTTGCAAGTGGCCAATAGCTCTCTCGATTTTGATCTCGAATTGCCTGAGACAGGGCTCACTGGCGGTGACCAAGCTCACAGATCCGTGACCCCTCAGCGCCATGCTCGGTGGCCGGTAGGTAGAGATAAAAACAGATAGGAACAGTCGGGAAAACCCCTAAACATTTTCACTTCTATAATTTTTTCAACCAGACGGAAACAAAGACAGAAAAGCCGGAAACAAAAACGAACACGGGAATTCCGGTTATACGAAAACAAATCAATTTGAATGGAAATATGTCGGTACCGAAAATCGGGAAGACCGAACCTCAGCAAGTGTCGTGAGGTGCGCCAGGAGCTGCGCAGGATCCTGGGCATCTATAAAAATGAGTGGCATGAAAGCAATATATTTTCTGTTTATCTAATCAGGGGCACACCTCTGCAACTTTCCATGTTTCACCGATAGAGCAGAAATCTTTGTTGTAACACATTCAGTGACCTTCTCATTTATCAACATAAATAGAACAGGAAGTTTTTAAAAGTAATGCTATTATGTGATAAACACATGCAATTTTTAATATAGAATAAGATAGTTGTGATGACATTACTTCACTATGCTCATAATCCACTCTAAAAGGTTACAAGTAACTCCTTGAATAAGGCATACATCAGTATGGTATCTCCTTATCATCAGCAATAGATACAAAATTCAAACATCGTGCTATGCTGCTACCTAGAAAGATGGGAGGAAAGAACAAATTTATCAAATGGATTCATATGCAGACCTATCAAACAACTGTAAACTAAGAAAATTCACCTCATTAACTTGCATCATTTGCCAAGCTCAATAGGTTTCCTGTGTACAAACCGATTGCAACACAAGGCCCAATCTCTGCCACATCTGTAGAAGTACCAGTCCTTGGATTGTAAATTTTCAATGATCCCATATTTCCTATGTGAACAAGTACTATCCTCCCATCATTTAACACCAGCAAGGGGCATACTGTATGTTCAGCATGCTGGAAACTAATTTTAACTTGTATGCTTTGTTGCTTGACCCATAAGCCCTTTTCGATGTCCATAAGAAACCATAGGTCCATAGAAAAAGGAACTGTGCGATGAACCACAACTAAGCAGGCACTCAGGACAGCAGGCACTCAGGACATCCATATGATTGTTGGAGAGACCAGCAGCATTATCCACTAGGCTGTTTAGGGGTCCCCGGATAGTCGGCCTCCACACTTCTGTCTCGAGGTCGGATGAAACTATGTGGTCTGGCATTACATCTTGGCCTTGAACAAATTAAACTCAGTTGAGAAGAAGTACACAATCCCATTGATGACCGTGTTGCCCCATGTGCCCAATCCAACAAGATACGGAGGTGCCGTCGCTCCCTCCACCGAGTATGGCGGCAAAATTTGGGAATTTAGACAACGTACGCGATCGTATTTGCGAAAATAGACAACATGTCGACGTATTTGCAAATCTAGCACTCGTATTCAGTATCTCAAATACCGAAATTTGAATTTCGGAAACTGAAAATCCGAAAACACCGTATTCGGCAACTGAGGTGCCGAATACGGCACTGTGGGCCGTATTCGGCACCTCAGTTGCCGAATACACCCTGTACTCTGCTGTATTCGGCAACTGAGGTGCCGAATACAGCCCACAGTGCCGTATTCGGCACCTCAGTTGCCGAATTCAGTACATCATGTCACTTTCACGTCTTGTCGATGCTTTCGGTGTGTGCGTGCCAGCGGGATGCTGCTTTTGCGCTTAATAAAAGCCCTGGCTCGCAGAAGAGAGAAGGGAGAAGAGAAGAGAGCAGCAAAGGAGAGAAGGGAGAAGAGAAGAGAGCAGCAAAGGAGAGAAGGGAGAAGAAAAGAGAGCAGCAGTGGAGAGAAGAGAGTAGCAACGGAGCAACGCTAGGAGAAGCAGCTCGAGCAGAGGGGGCAGCCGGAGAGGATCAACGCGAGCAGCAGCCGCGCTCAATTTCTTTAAGGTAAGTTTTTAGATTACGTAGTTAATTAGTAATTATAATTAGATTTTTCTTAGTTCGTTCAGAAGTATATTAATCATTTTGTCAGTATATTGTTAAATTTATTCAAGTACATTTGATTAATTATATTATTTTGGTAAATTAGAGTATTTAAATTAATGATTTAGTTGGGTTATATAAGTTTTATTAGTAAGTGTGATTAGATTCTTTACTTAATATAGTAACATGAATTTACGGGATTTAATCTAGGTAATTAATTTTATTAAAGTAATATAATTACGTAGTTAATTAGTAATTATAATTAGAATTTTCTTAGTTCGTTCAGAAGTATATTAGTCATTTCGTCAGTATATTGTTAAATTCATTCAAGTACATTTGATTAATTATATTATTTTGGTAAATTAGAGTATTTAAATTAATGATTTAGTTGGGTTATATAAGTTTTATTAGTAAGTGTGATTAGATTCTTTACTTAATATAGTAACATGAATTTACGTGATTTAATCTAGGTAATTAGTTTTATTAAAGTAATATAATTAATCAATTAACTTGATTAATTAGTTTAATCACTTAGGTTTGGTAGAACCGTAGAAGATAGTGTCCAGTAGCAACAAAGATGCATGTTAGTTGTATATTGCACTATTTAATTAGTATTATTTTTGTACTTATTATTTATTACATGTATATTTATTTAGGAGATACGGTATGATTTTCCATATTTATTATGGAGAACGTCCCACAGTTTTGCACGGGAGACTTGTAACAATTCAGAACTGCCAGCACATAGAGAGTTCGGTTGAGGTACCTATTGATCTAGATGGCCTGAAATCACATATTATGCGCCTTTTGCGTGTGAACCAGCAGTCCCATACTGTTGTCTTAGAGGGTGTACGGCCGCGGCTTGTTCCAAATAGCTCGGTCATTGTCCATACGTTGTTCGAGATGAGTAGGAACAACGCATGGGCTTTGTACTCACGCAAGGCATTGGAGGAGAACTTTGATATGGCGGTGTACGTAAACATAGTGTCACGACTGGTGCAAGGTGATGCAGTGACCACTGTGGAAGGCTCAAGCCAGGAGGTGATGCATGAAGAGGATGGAGGGCATGTCGGGGAGGGCAGTTCCAGTAGAGAGGGAGGTAGAGTGGACCCTGGTGAGGTCGATGCAGGATGCATGGATAATGAAGACGGTGGTAGCGGGGATGAAGAAGCTGCTGACAATGATGACCCGGTCCCGGCGATCCAGTACTTTCGTGGTACTGGGCTCCTGGAGTGTGTCGTCGTTGAGTATAACACCTTATCTAACTGGGGATACCAAAATAGCGACATTCAGGTCGGGCAACAGTTTCGTAACAGAGGGGAGGTCATCCACTTTATTAGCAACTATGCTGTAATAACAAGAAGGGACCACAAGTGCGCCCGGTCTAACCCTACGGAGTATGAGGTCAGGTGTACGAAGCACCCGAATTGCCCTTACTTCGTACGAGCACATCAGCCGAAATATGAGAACTATTTTGTGATTAGTAGACACACCCCACATACATGCAGCGAAGAGGCTATTAGGAATGTGAGCCACGCCGTTGATGCGAGGTTCGTAGCCCAACTCCTCATCACGCTTATTGGCACAGAAATTTGTTTGTCGCCAAAATCGATTATGGGGGAGGTGCACACTAAGACTGGCATGCTTATCAATTACCACACCGCGTGGCGAGCGAAGCAGAAGGCGTTGAAGATGCTGTTTGGAAGCTTCGAAGAGTCATACAACAATGCTCCGAGACTGCTGCAGAAGATTGCCATGACGAATCCAGGGACTCAGTGGGCCATGGCGGATGAGCCGATCAGGCTAGATGATGGGTCATATAGCACCACTGACCGATACCTCATTAGGTTATTCTGGTCCTTTGGACAATGCATCGAAGCATTCAGGCATTGTAGGCCGGTTGTATGCGTGGATGCCACATTTCTAAGCGGCAAGTTCCATGGTACCCTTATGACAGCAATGGCGGCGGATGCAAATAATCAGATCATTCCTCTCGCCTTTGCAATGGTTGAGAGTGAAAACAATGATAGTTGGTTGTGGTTCCTCACCTTGGTAAGGACACGTGTCGTGGGAAATAGGGAACGAGTTTGCGTCATCTCAGACCGCAACAAGGGTCTTCTGCATGCGTTGAACGTGCTGCATGATAGCACAAACTGCTCCATTGCATGGCCTGATGTGGAGAGAAGATGGTGCATGCGACACTTGGGTGCGAACCTGTACACAAGGTACCGCAGCAAGTCGCTTGTAAAGAGATTCAAAGGGCTATGTCTTCAGAACCAGCAGGCGAAGTTCAATGAGATATGGAGAGAGTTAAATGAGACCACTCGCAAGATGATGGCAGACCAGCAAGCAGGGGAGGATCAACTGCGGGCGCAAATGGTTGGGGGCCAAACTATCGTTAGTCGTTCACGTGGTACATTTAGCCAGTGGATAGCGGGGAAGCCGGCGGAGCGTTGGGCCCTTATCCATGACACTCATGGTGCCAGGTTAGCGCATAGAATTGTAATGATCATATTGTACCGATTCTTATACAAATAGCCATTCTAAAATTATTGTATCCCATGTTAGGTACTCCATCATGACAACGAACATAGCGGAGGCGTTCAACAATGTCCTGAAGGGAGTACGGGGCCTCCCGTTGTGTGCCATTATTGAGCTCACATTCTACAGAACGGCGGACTACTTTCGAGACCGTGGTAATGCTGCTATGAAGTGCAGCACACGGTTTTCACCTAAGGTGGAGCAAATCATATCAAGAAGGAGGAGCAAGGCACACTTTCATCGGTCGAGGATCTACGACTTGGCCAACAATGACTTTGAGGTCATGTGCCGCCGTAGGTATGCTTCAGGGTATAGCGCCGGGGACACCGTGCAGCAATGTCAACTTGGACCTAACGAGGTGAAGTGCACATGCAATAAGCCAAAACTGCACCATATCCCGTGCTCGCATGTCTTAGCCGCTTGCAGGGACATAGGTGGCAATGACGGATCACAGTACGTATCACCGTACTTCACGATCGATGCATTGAGGAGCACATGGCTTCCAAAGATGCGGTCCTTTAACATCGGAACCAACTACAAATCGATCGAGGGTCCTAAGTGGCTACCTTATCCACGAGCACGACGCACAGATCCTGGAAGGCCTAGATCTACGAGGCTGCAAGGTGACATGGATGAAGCAGATGCTGTTGATGGCCTTCGCAGGTGCAAACTTTGCAAACAACCTGGACATGACAGGAGGACTTGCCCGACCCGTCAGTAAACTATCAGCCCACTGTCAAACTGAACTGTCTTAGAGACTTTGTATTGTAAAATGTTATTCACCTGTTAGTTGTACTACTTATTGTGCATTATGTGGTTTGCACTGTACCCCTTTAGACAAGAAATGACCATTGTATTGTAAATGTAATTTTATTTATTTATTTCGTGTTTCTTAAATATTCATGGATCCGTGTTTTGATGCAGAGACAGAGCGTAGGTAGTCAGTGAGCAAGAAATCTATGGCGGGATCCTCTAGTACAGGCTTTCCATGGACACCTGCAACGATCGCTATAGCACTTAATGCCTCCTTACAGGTTGTGCGCGAAGGAAACGATGATCCGTTAAAGGAGAACAACATAATCCAAGCCGTGGCGAAATTGCATGCAAGACCCATATGTTCTAGGTTAACCGCGCCACTCCAATGTGTAACCACCGAGGACCTTAGGGCCCTCTTGTATCACCGGCGTCAAATGTATCTGAGGGTCCGCGAACTGGCCGACCATCCTCCTGTGATAGGTTTCTCTAGGAGGCAAAGAACGATAGTAATGTCGCCAGACCAGTATGCATCCCATATTCAGGTATGTCATATAAACATTTGATCACCCTACTTATCTTATTTCCATTGATTCGAATGGTCCTCTTCTGCGTCAGGCTTTCCCGGAAGACGAACAGTTGATCAACAAAGAAATCTCACACTTCTTGACGATGTGTATGCTCTTCGGCGGGGGTGTGATGCCTGGTTCGCGTAGAAGACGACGACAGTCAGCGAATCAAAGGGGTACAGAGGCGACCTCTACGAATCATCCAGATAATGACGAGGACGAAGACGATGACGATTTCATGCCCCCCATGCCTAGACGTTCGAACAGAAATACAGGAGAAAGTTCTAGGAACACTGCAAGAAGACGTTCACGCACAACATCGAGATGCCATACAACTGATAGGGAAATAGGACGTGGTACCACCTCGGAGAAACCTCAAGATGATGACGACGACGACGATTTCATGCCACAACGACCCCGCCCTCCGAGGCTTCCATCTCCGGAGGACACCGATGACCCTGAAAATGATGATGGATTTGCTCGTACTCATTTTTACAACTTCCCAGAACCACCTCGGAGACGACAACCATCTTACCCGGATAGCTTTGACCATCGCACCTGGAATTCTTACGCTAATTTGCGTCGCCACTTTCCTTCGCCCTAAGCATCTATTGTAACCCTATATATTTTATTCCCTTAAGGCATGATATTATGTTCTTTAGGCGTATCGTACATGATAATGTTTGTTGTTGTTCGCTCTTTATGTGTAACCTCTGTACCGGGTTCCATGCTACTTATGCTTTACAACTACTATTGTTTCCTCTGTACTGAGAATTTCTTAAATTAACAATACAGTGAATAAGACATAATAGGGATGACATCGACATTAAAATCAATAATACATGTGTCATGACAAATTGTCCTGGCTACTCAACGGCGACGATGCCTCACACAATCTCCAGGCGTGTAAGCGTCTGGCGGGTGTGTGGCTCTCATCCCAGCAGCCTGCGCAGGCCCCTGCCTTGCGTGCCCTTGGTCGTCTTCATCATCATCTGCCTGCCCTGTGGGAACCCCACCGAACGTGTATCCCGCCCCGCTTACTCGGCTCTGCATGTACCATGCCGAAGGATCCTCGTGCGGAAGTGTGGACGGCCCTAGAACGTGCTCCGATGGAGTCCAGTGTGCCGAAGGCTCGCCATGCTGGTACCAATGTGAACTTCCAGGTTCATTGAGATCATAGGAGGACTGTCCGCCGAGTAGATCAGTGAAGGTGGCGGTCGCATGCATTGCAGCACCCCAGTCAAAAGCATTAGGGTCGCTCCAGCAAGGGGTCTGCTGCGTGTAGTCAACGACGTCCTCCTGATGAGTAGATGCTGCAGCCGGAGGTGTCATCGTAGCCGGAGGTGCTAGTGAACCCAGCGTAAACTGCTCGGGCGCAGGAGGCTGCGTGCACTCCTCGGCCTCAGCACCGGAACATGAGACATGACGCGCCGAAGCTGAAGATGTATGTCGTGATTCTGACCGGACGGGTTCCTCACGAGCACTGGATGACCGCCTGCTGTGGGAGGACCGCCTGCTGTGGGAGGCACGAGACGGGTCCATGGCATGTTGGTCGTACCCCCTCCATTGCGGGGCACACCCACCTAGACCACGTATAGCGTTTAGGAAGCGGGATCCTCTTGTCCTCATGTACTCCCGGAGAGGGTTACGATCCCTCTGCGATGATGACCTGCTTGGTTCCCCAAAAGGTTGATCCGCTTGCGTATGCATCTCATACGCCTCTTCAGTCTGTATAAGATGAGGGACATGTCAGTAATACACAGATTTTCCAAAGAAAACCAATATAAGTAACACATCACTTACCACAACATGAAGTAGGCGGGCACGATCCTCGGGGAAGGGTCTGGGGCCCGGCTGTACAAGTCCGCTGAGTAAGGTGGCACGCGTGCGCGGACGGTACCAAGCAAGGTAGTCCCAGTACGTGGCCTCGTCGTATTGTCCAGCAGTAATGATGATATCCACCGCAGCTGATTCTGTCCACCTCCGTATGTACTCGGCATTCTTGGATGCCTAGTCCTGCGTGCCTCCGCCCCCCTTTGAGCTCCACCTGTACGTGACATAAACAGTTATAATTTGTTAACATGGATAACCAATGTACTAAGGCAACATACAATAACACACTTACTCATGCGCCCGTCCGGCGTCTCGTGGTGCTGGAACAGGCACCACCTGTCGGTACCCGAACTGCCTCTGTACACGTTCTGGAGAATATACTTCCACGCAGTTCATGTACAACAAGAAGCATGTGGTCAACCATAAGTCTGCGTCACGGCTACAAGAGGATGCCAGGAGTCCACCATCTGCAATTTCTTTTACTCGTGCCATACGCCATGGATCCCAATCCACTAGATCAGCGCTAAGGATGTCCAGGTCACTTATCACCCTGGAGTAGTTACCATGGTCTTGCTGCTGACTCCATCTTAGCCTGGCATGAATCCACCGATACCCCATCGTTGGCCTTATGTCATCTGCAATGCCATCAGAGATGTGAACTGGGTAGTAGCACTTGAGCACCCAAGGTCTGAAAATCGGGAGGTACTCCCAACTCCATAACTGTAAGAGATGTAAGCACCCTGTAATGGTTGCCTTCCTCTTTGTTCGCTGGGTTGCATCACACAATCCTCTGTAGGTTGCAGCCAACACTGCAGATCCCCAACTGTAAGATGTAGGCTCATAAGGATGTGACGCGAGGTGGGCTGCTAACCATACAATATGTGGGACGACATAATCGCCTGCCGTGTTGCAGAACATGATGCCTCCGAGCAGGACGTATAAGTACACCTCATAGTGTTGCATAAGTGTATTCTCGTCCGCATCCAGTGGGCATGGACCGAACTGTGTCAGCCCATGAACCCAGGACATGGAGAGGCCAGCATCCTTCCCGTCGTATTGCACACCAAACCTATAAGATGCAGATGGTCAATGACGCTTTAATAGCACTGTAATATTTTAAATGCATTACATAACAAATAATTACCTATCTGCAACATAACCCTTCCACTGCTCCCTTGCGGGTCGCGAAACTATTAACGGGGCACCCCTTATTGGCAGCCCGGTCAGCATGGCCACGTCCCGCAGTGTTACTGCCATCTCACCAAAAGGAAAGTGGAAAGTGTGTGTCTCAGGACGCCAGCGGTCGACGAGACCTGTGAGCAGTGCCTCATCAATTGCCGGGAGAGGTGTCCTACCACCGACCTCCATGGGAGCTCCGTCCATCATGAGAGCAAAAGGTAGTAGTCCCGCCCGTGCGAGTGGCTCGTGGAATCGAGGGTCCAACTCCTTAATCTTGTGCACACTCCGGGCTCGTAACGGACCCAACTGCATGAGTTATCCAATACATGTACAGCGTTAGTTCAAAATTCTCGTACCAATGAAATAGCACATATAAACGTGGTACCTGTTGTCCTGTGAATATCATCCTTCCCCTATGGTTCTCGTCGTACCGCTGCTGAAGAAGCTCGGGAAGACCACCATGAGCCATGATAATGATTTAAGGCTTCATGGTTCAATAAATAGGTGAACAACAAATTAGAATATATTACAAGCTTCATAATATTGTATCTGCTAAACAAAGGTACACGTAATTTTTTCTAATTTTACCGGATAAGGACATTCATATAATTATACTAAGGACACAATCTAATTACAATGTTGAAAGAAATTCATGATATCAAACTAATTAAATAATATAATTATATAGACTAATCAAATTCATATAATCAAACTAAGCATCGTAATTAATTAATCTAAGTACTCTAATTTATCAAATAATTTAATTCATTTAATCTAATTAAATAAACTAAGTACTCTAATTAATTAATCTAAGTAATCTAATAACGTAATTAAATAATCTAATTTGTATAATCTAAGTACTCTAATTAAATAAACTAAGTACTCTAATTAAACTCTAAGTACTCTAATAACGTAATTAAATAATCTAATTTATATAATCAAAGTACTCTAATTTATCAAATTAATATAATTAAAAAAAATGTAATTGAACGGATTAAACAATCTACTCTTGAAAAACTAATCTACTTCGAAACGGACTAACCAAATAAGCTAATTACTCTAAATAATATTACTAACCTAAGTATTAAATAGGTAATATAAGGACTAACCGGTACGAAAGCTAATTAAGTGCTTGCGTTGCTCCTCTTCTGCTGATGCTTCTCGCGTTCCTCTGCTCCCTTCTCTTCTCCCTTCTCTGCTCTGCTGCTGCTGCGACCTCAATTTATTCAGCAGACCAGCGATCTCTCCGCGTGTGGCGCCAAAAAAACACATGCATGCACCGGCCGAAAGCATCACGGGAGGGAAGGGAAAATTGATTGATGTGACGTAAAAGAGATTGATGCGACGCAGCAAAAAGCGGTGGCAAATCGGTCGGCCGGCGTATTCGGCAACTGAGGTGCCGAATACGGCCCACAGTGCCGTATTCGGCACCTCAGTTGCCGAATACGGTGTTTTCGGATTTTCAGTTTCCGAAATTCAAATTTCGGTATTTGAGATACCGAATACGAGTGCTAGATTTGCAAATACGTCGACATGTTGTCTATTTTCGCAAATACGGTCACGTATGTTGTCTAAATTCCCAAATTTGCCGAGTATGGCCGCATGTGCTTCTTCCAATACTCGAGGCAAGGCACATACAATTCCTGTAGCCGGGTTGAGCAATCTGCAGCTCACGCTGGTCCCTTTTGCGACGCAGATGAGGTCGAGCGGTACGCAGGTGGCAGAGCGCCATGGCCAGATCCTGCGGCCGGCAGGAGACGACTCGTGGCCTCTTCCGCGGTATTAAAGGTCTGTTTGTTGGCTGCCGCATTTTGCCGCACTTCGTTAGATTTTTTCTAGCTGCTTTTTGTTTGTTGTCACAGTTTTTCAGCTTTTGACTTTATTTATTATAGTCTAATTTTTTTGTCAAATTTTATCTAAGGTGTAACGAGTAATTTATTCACCACACTTTAGATATGATTTTGCCAAAAATACGGTAACCTATGGTAATGAAAAACAGTCCCTAAATCGACGTGCGCGAGGCACCGCTGCGCTAGTCGGGAGTGGCCAGCAGCCATCCGAGAGGTTGGGCTATTGGGGAGGAGCCGAAGCGTTGTGGTGGAAGGAAGAAGCGGTGGTGATGGGTTGACGAGTTTTAGGATGGGTCTGCATGAAATTCAAATCGAGATAAAAATGAGATTTTTCAAAATAAAAATAGAATTCCGAGAAAATGGATGGAATGATGCCTCAACCTTTCCTGCCCAGTTTACGAACGGTCCCGTTTCCGTCTCGTTCCTGCGTAAGAACTAGAAAAATGAAAACGGTCAAGAAAAAAACGTGAAACGGTCACGAGACAGGACGATATATTCACCTATCGCTTTCATCCCTACTGGTAGGGGCATGGAGAGTTCTCCTGATTTACCTGCTAGATGCCTCAAAATCACCTAGTTTTCCTCCCTAATTTGTTTCTCTTGATCATCTTATTTTCTTCATGCAAATTTTCTTTTTTTTGCTTTTGTATAGTTGTGTTCAAGTTGCTTCTCGGATTTGCAAAACTGCCTCGTCCCCCCCCCCCCCCCAACTAATTTGCTTGTCCTGATCATCCTATTTTCTTCATGCAAATTTCCCTAATTTTGCTTTGCACGTGTTTTCTACCAGTTTGCTCTCTGGTATATAAGCTCTGTAATACAGATTTCCTCTTTTAGTTCGTACAGATTTTGCATGGAAATTGAAACAAACTTTCTTACTAAGTTTGTACAAATTTGTTTTTAAACTGAAACAAATTTGCCTTTCATGTTTGTATGAATTTGTTTATAAATTGAAGAAAATTTACTCTCTCAATTCATAAGAAAAGTAGTAATGTTGATGTTGCTATGTTGGAGGCGTCAAGAGAGGAAGAGTTGTGTGCCGGCCTCCTTGACAAAAACAGAAAGGGGGAATCAAGTCAAGGTCGGCTTTCTAAATTTGGGTGTACATGCTAGAGGCTTGACGGATGCATGTGCAGGCGGTAGCAAAGTCATATATATATAGCACTTCCTAGTGGTTTGACACCTATTTTCACCTAAAAGTGTATGGGCCATATATAGTAAATAATCTACCGTGGGGAAAGGGTTGACGTAGACCAAAATATGAGGGGGACTCATCAAACTAAGCTACCATAAAATAAATCGTTTCCCATACATATAATCGGGTAGTTCAAAGTAATTTCATACAGTTAAAAAATGCAAACCACATTGAAAATAAAGAATAAAAGATAGATAGGCAATATGATCATACCAAACCAATGGATAACCTTATAACACATAGCCTATTATTCGTCTCGAGAAGAGATATGTACATAAAACATTAAACATGATAAATTGGTGATATAATAATTTCTTTCTAGTTTCAAATAATTATGAATATTAGATGAGAATGGAGCATACCACTAATTTAGTTTGAGCACTAACATATGATGTTTTTCATGTCTTCAAAATATTTTATGATTTTTTTATTACTAATACTTCTAAATATCTCCTTCTCAGTTTACCATACCATTAACTCATTAGACCAATCATCACTTATTTTGTTGTGCAAATCTATCATTATAATAGTCATCTCTAAAAAGCACCTCTCAACTGAAGCCGTTGCCACAGGAGGAGGACCAATGGTAGCGCAATGAGGCGAAACACTAAAATGGTGAAATTCCGAAATGCACTACATAAAGTGATGGGGGAAAAAAGGAAATTGCATTTTTATACCTTCTTATCTGATGCCTGCGACTCTACGCACCGCCACCACCGCGCCTGCTCGCCGCACCGGCCGCCCACTTGTCCACCTGCGTGCAGCTCAGCTGCCGCCTGGAGCTGCCAGGTAACATAGAGATTTACACCGGGAAACGAAAGAGCGAATCAAATACACCCAGGTCAAGAAGTAGGGCCGGTATGTTCTGTTTCCCCAACCCACTCGCCTCCAACCTGATGTCGTGCGCCCACGCTGCTCACCGCCTACGCCCTACTGCCTGGAGCATGCCACGCGCCCACGCGCCGTCGCTGCCCGTCTGGCTCCTGCCGTCACCTCGCCCGCCTCCCAGCCCTGGTAAATTTTGCAATTTGGCTGGAACGGCTGGTTGGTTAGGACTTAGGATAGAGTAGAATAGTAGTAGATGGTGGGCCGCTGGATGGTTGGTTTTAGTTAGCAACCCGTATGCTTCTTCCCCTTTCAGCCCAGTTATCCCCGGACGCGAACTGCTTCTTCTTCCTCAGGAAACCGGTGGTCTTCCTCATCTATATGCCAAAAAAATTGAAGGGAGGGCTTCCAGGTGTGCCAACGAGTAGGGGGGCTTGAACCCCCTGCCCCCCTAAGATCCGCCACTGCCGTGGGGCATTGTGTGCTAAGCACTCAATTCAGCTTGAACTTGGGTCACTTGTACCATACGCACAAAATTTGGCCGAGGCATCACGTTGTCGTTTCGAGGTATATGAAAGAGAATATATTCATACCCAGCAAAAATAAATAGCATAAGTGTAGATTGCCAACTACTAAATAAAGGAAAAGGAAGCAAGTTATTTTTTTCTTCAGAACGGGGAGTCTCCAAATTTCATTAGTAACGTATTGAAATTAGACCATCTCCAGTAGCTATCTCAAATTTTCATCCTTAAAAATACTATTACAGCATCTCTTATTTTTTCATCTTCAGCAGCTACCCTATTTTCTACTTTCTACTCCTCTTTTTCCCTCTCCGGGCCTGTTGGCAGCTCTGTGAACAGTACAGCTACAGTAACATATATTGTTTTCTTCCTCCAGGCCATTGTCAGTCTCTGTGAGCAGTGTTGCTACAGACTGCTACAGTGTTACGGTGCTACAGCAGCTCCGCAAATTTGCAGTTCCAATTTCTCTCTCTGTGGTACTGTAGCAACACTGCAGCGTACTGTAGCACTGGGTACCGCTGGAGTTGCTACAGTATATGGACGGTACACCGCAAAATACTGTATCACCTGAATCTGCAAAAATGCCTCCTCTGCTGGAGATGGCCTTACAGAGGTTTGGTTCAACAAAATATGAAAGAACATAACAAAAAGGAAAGTTTTGTTTATTGCAGCACGCAGGGCTGCCTACCACAACATACTCCTACTAGCTTAACTGGTTCAAAAATCCTTTAGCTAACATGACAGACATGACACTGCAAAACAGAATCTCCACCATAGTTCAGATACTCCAGAACGCTTTTGTACTCAGCCCTTGAGTGAAGCTTTTTCTTCAACCATTCACTTGCTCCAGCAACAAAATGTCTGGGTTGATCGCAGGTTCCGGCCGAGGGTGGTGGAGCAGCGCCGCCTCCTCAAGTGCTTCGGCTCCTCCCGTCAGGGCTTGTTGGTCCTCTCCCTTTTGCAGGCCTACCAAATATTCAAGGAAATTACATGCATAAAATATGACCTTAGAAGGAGATCAACAAAATTTACAAAAATTTAGACGATTTCCTATGATGATCGAGCCATTTTACGGCTAAGCCGTCATCATCCTTCAATCCTGACGGAATTCCTAACTTTGGCAACATGACGAGAGAGGAAGGACTACGGGCTGCAGACACTATAAAAAACTATTTTCTAATACATCTATGATGTCTTTCCACATACATATCATATGTCAAATCGTTTCAATGATTTTTAAAGACGAATGATATAAGAAGCCGTCTATATAAAAATTAGTTTTATATGTGATTCTTTAGATGAATTGTCTATAAAATTAGGATGATTAATATAGACGTTCACATAAGAAATCACATGTAAGTAATAATCATTTTCAGAGACAGTTCTTTAGGTGAATCACATAAAAAAAACCACATATGAAAATAAATTATATGTTATCTTAAAAGTTTCATAACTTTTCCATACGAATTCAGATGAAGATAACTTCATATGAAAATTATAGTTCTCAACGAAATTTATAACTTTGTAGTTGAAAACTTTTTTATTTAAAGTCATTTAAATATTTAAATAATCATTTTAAATTTCAGATAGAAGATAAAAAATAAATGCATATACTATTACGATCAATAGTAGTTTTATGATGGGATGGTGAGAAGGATTCACTTGAGTTGGCCGTAGGGGTGTCTGGTCAGTCAAAAAAATCACCAAAAAATATCGATTTTTTTAATAGGTTTTCATATATGGTTTCTTTTACGCCTATTTTTTTAAACTTTTGATCACCGACGAATACACTGAGCACATATAAAAACCCGTATCTTGAAATAGTTTTTCTACTAGTAAGATCTAGGGGATCTAAGGCTAGCAGGCAACGAGTTGTTGGATAAGTCTGGCACCACGGCGTGAGTGGCTGAGTTCTGTTAGAAATTAGCCCGTGCATTGTTTTGGATCTACCAAGACGAACTATGCAAGATCATATGTGACATTAGAGCTGATTTTGTTGACAAGGTTTCACTGCTCCAAAATGGATATTTACAGATAGATTTTAAACTATATCATAAACAGTTATATATTGTATCTCTACAAAAATATCTATGATATCGAGCTTATTACAGATGGTTTCAGAATCGTCTGCTATACACTTACACACACAGATTTTTCAGATAACCGTCTCTACGTAATAAAAGTCGCATACGGTGTTTGTTTAAAGTTACAGATGGGTTTTGTTTGAACTTGCATGTGTTTATTATCACAGACGGATTTTTTTTAAAAAAAATTATGTGTCTCCCTTTCCCCTATAAACAAATTTACTTCCTGGCAGGGGAAAAGGGTCACACTGATACACTTTATGATTCTCAAATTAAACACATTGTTCAGAACAACAATCACACTTTATTCATAACACAAAACACAGACATTTACATATATCACAAAGGTTAAGAATATCACACATATTCAAATCACATATGTTCAGAACACATAAATCTAGCTAGCTATACATCATTGGTCAATCGATATTGTATTCCAAAATGATAAAATAATTGACATCATGACGACACCATCTACCAAAAAGACGAAAAGTGATTGACAAGCTTTGGTTGATCGACGCCATCTTTTAAAAAGATGAGATGATAGACATCATCTTAGCCTCCTGCATTTCAATATAATGTCAACCCAATAATCATCTTCAATTAGCAGCTCTCAGTCATCCGAATTTGGTTGCACCTTGACAATCTCACGCATTAGCCAGAACTAGACTACGTTGCTACCAAACCACCAGCCATGGTTAAGTAAAAATGAGCATTCAAACATGTCTTGCAGTTGATGAAAATATCTTAATTCTGACCAACAACAATGAAGAAATTTCCATCTAGTAGAATCAAATGGATAACACGGTTGATGGCATACACAAGGTCGATGGAATGTGCCTTCACAACAGCGAAGAAGATGAAGTCCAATGTGCTGAAGTAGACGCCAAGCATCCACGCCGTCGAAGCCGCCGTAGGGACAATCCCATCTTGTCACCTCGTCATTTCCGTGAATTCTGTCATTGTAGATCTACAATGGAAACAAAGTTGTGCCATCATTTGCCCATGTGGTGATGATGCAGAAGCTCGTGAGCCTATTATTCTGTTAAATAGTTTGACAATTTATATGCTTGATTAGGAATAGAGAATAAACTTTACGAATTTAAATTAACAACCTACTTGAGCTGAGACCAAGCTTTAGTTGAGCCGAGCTCGAGCCTGACTTGCTTGAGCTCGGCTCAATTTTGTCGAGCTCGAGTGAGCCTGGTGGCTCATTAACAGCCCTAGCTTCCAGTGGCCCAAGCAACCAAGCCAGATGTGGCAATACGCAATGGCCCAAGCCCAACACGGTAAGTCATTAACGCCTAACATGGATGGCCAATGCCCAATTGTCAATCCCCAATTGTCCAAATGTGCAATGACATCCCAATGGCCTAACACCCAAACACACATATGAGGAGGGTGATGGCATCGAGCTTGGTGGCGGCACGAGTGTAGCAGGGAGGGACGACGCAACAAGACACTACCATGGCAGTGCAAACACGAGCGCAATGGGGAGGGGATGTGTCAGCATGGGAGAGCGCTGCCACGGCAGCACGAGTGCGGCATCATAATTTTTTTTAGCTATGTACATCCATTATTAAAATGTTGTGCCTGCCACTGACTCCATCTTGCTATGCCGACGTGCACATGCGATCGGGAAAGTAGGTCTTCGAAACCTATTGCCCTTGAGGTTCTGCATCAGGAGAGGACGAATAAGATTTTTGGGAAGCGATCAGCTCAACTGCTCACGATCTATTTCCTCTATATCCTCTTCATTGTCGTCTTCTGCATCATCACTACATGGGCTTATACATCTCTTGTTACTGATTAGTATGTTCACTCTGATCAGATCTTATTTTCTTATGTCTATCATACTTAATATTTTGCTTTTTTATCATCAAGTATATTAAATAGATATTTGTGTAACCCTCTTGCATATATGTCTAGACTATACCCCTGCTATACAATTATGCTAGTTTATTAGTTTTTGTTTCAAGATTTATCTATGAATTAAATAAAACCTTGTATACAACAATTCTTACGCCCTACATTGTGGCATGCAATCTGTTTAAACGGCAGAACCCGTCCATTTGCAGTTTGAGCTGGTTTCCCATCTCAAACCTCTAGAAATCGTCATTGAACAACCATAGTTGCACTACTATAGAAATAGTCATATTTGCCGTCTCATCACTACCGGATCGCCAAAAACCGATATTAATAATCTTATCACTACTGGTTCATAAAAAATAGGTATTACTATCAGTTCTAGAAAATAACCGGTAGTGATAATAACTTATCACTGCTGTCTCGTATTAAAAGCCAGCAGTGAAAGTATCACTGCTAGTTGTTAATTCAAACTGGCAATGAATATGAGACCGTACCTGAAATTTGCATGCATTCTGGTTTTGACTCGTGGCCTCAGGTCCAGCTCAGCGATCTCTCTCTCTCTCTTATCTCTTCAGCCAACCACATGCCCTACAATTCTCTAAGTCCTAGCATCAGCCTCCTCCTCCCCCATCGGCCTCTCCCCCCCTCCACCGGCCTCCTCCTCCCCCACCGACCTCTCCCTTCTCCCCCCACTGACCTCTCTCTCCTCACCGGTCGCCTCCTCCCCCACCAACAACTCCGCCCCTTGCGAGATCCAGCATCATGTTAATGCGGTGAGAGGGTGAGGTGAGGTGGGGCTGGCAGTGGCAGCTCCTCTCTCTCCAGCAGTGTGCAGCGGAGCTAGAGCCCACTAGGGACAAGCCTCGGCCTTTGAGCTGCGATCTTTGTTCCAGGGTAGTGGCGGTGACTGCGATAGCCTCGGGGAGAAGAGGAGGAGGAGGCAAGGCCTGCACCGCCGAGAGGGCATGTTCTGTGGCGGCGGCCTTCGTGCTACTGTGTTTCTTGTGCATGGTGAGCAAGGTCGACCTAGCGCGGCAGCGGCAGCGAAGCGCGCCGACGGCAGCCGAGCTGACTCGACTCATTTATTTTTTCGAGTTGGCTCATTTATTTATTTTTTGTTTCCTAAAAATATCAATATTGCTAGTGGACAACAACTGACAGTGATAGCAATCCGACTATCACTGCCTGTTGCGTATTGCCAGTTCCAAAACCAGCAATGAAAGCTAGTTTAGAACCAACAGTGAAGGGTATTCGGGCAGTGATGAGGCAACTACCCGAGGTGTGGCTATCGTCTCCGAACAATTGGAGAGATTAGAACTTATGGTGTGCAGCTTTTTTTTTTAAGAACCGGGCCCTTCTCTTGTGCCTTCTTTGGAGGCCAGACAGGGCATGTGACATCCGGGGATTGAACCTGGGTGGGCTCGACTGCTCCCTGCGGCTTTGCCAATCGAGCTCTGTGCTTGTTCGTCTTATAGTGTGCAGCTGGACCTGCGCCTCCCTTGATTTCTCAAGCATAACTCGATGCAGTTTTAATTTGAATGGCCGTACTCATATTTCTACACGAAGTCTCATTTACATGTAACTTGCTGATTTTCGGGGCTGGACTCCCTTGCTTGAAGCACGCCATGTTGATGGCGGCATTTGTCAGGCTTGGCGAACGCTGTGATGATTATTTGTTTATACATTCATTATGGGGATTGCTGTGATGAGTTTTCTTGTGGACTTTACTGTACTGGATCCTCTCTCTCTCTATATATATGATTTTCGCGCCGACCACTGTGTGTTCCTTAGATGGTTTGTCGAATGCCACAAATTTAGAGTTGATAACTGCACCTGAAGTGGTACGCTTGCTCTAACACTAACTCCAATTATTTGCCATCTGCTTCATCTCTCGTATTTTTATCCTCCAGTAGAATGTTATAAATTCTCTTCCAGACATGCATGCTTTATGTGCGCATTTCCTGATTCTTGCCGAAGGGAATGATGGTATATAGACGATGTAGGTTGCTATCTGGCCGCTAAGCTAAGGAAATGGAAGCAAGTTGTACCGTTACAAACAAAAAGTTAGATGATTTTTTGTGTTTGCTTTCTGATTTAGATCGTTACACGACAAAGGTTAAATGCTTCTAGTATTTATTCTTTTCAAACAAATAAGGATCGGAAGCCGGAGGGTGTAAGCAAGGCATATTATCCGATAAGTTGGACGCCTCTTGTAGCATGGCCAGAGGGAAAATTAGGCCTTTTGTTCTAGTTGGCATAAGGAAAATACTAGGTTGACAAGTAACAACTAATTTTAGTATATTCTTGCAAGGTGGAACAAATAGTGGACGGCACACGTGAGTTAGATTTGTGTCTACTACACTTTCTTCACACAACTTTAAGTGTGTCTTGTACACGTTTCCTCGATCGAGTGCCATATAGCACTGCTGTACGCATAAATGTTCTTCACATATATAGGTTCATTGTTTATGATTGCAAAATAAATAAGTTCAGAATTGGGCACAACTGCGAAAACTACAATATCACATTGCATGAGTTATTTATATTTTTGGAAGCATTTAGGACGTGATTAGTTATGTTGTCAACCACCTAACTAGGTGTGTTGCCTGCATCGTCTACTTGTCCTACCTTGCTGGGAAAGTGGAAATCAACCTTCACTGTGGAGCTTGGCTCACGAGTGCAGCCAAAAGGGTTTAGGGTTACACCTTTCCCGCCCAAAGGGTTTAGCAAGGTGGTAAAGTTAAAAGAAGGAGGCTAACTATATTGCGACGCAGCGAAAACTAGATATTATTTGTGTATGGTTTGAGGTTCAAATAACTATTTCAATAGATTGAGTGTTTTTAATATAATTTTATTATGATGTAGCAGAAAAAGATTAATATAAACTAAGCTCAAACTCACATGCTGAAGGTAAATAGAAGAACCTCGCTATATCGTATCATAATGAAATTATTGGACACCTTTTTATTTGGTTTAAGGTACATATCATTGCCTCGATAGATTGAGTATGCTTCTAGTAATTTTTATTATGATATAGCAGAAAAAGAATATTATAAACTAAGCTAATTAAGCCATTGTAAAGTTAATGGGTAGAAGCCAATTGTGCTAAAGTATAATAAACTTACTGGAGATTTTTCGTCGTATTTGATTTAGGTATAGATCTTGATAGATTGAGTATGCTATTAATATATTTTTATTATGATATGGGAAAAAAGAAAGGTATAAACTGAGCTCGTTGTCATATGCTGAAGTTAAAGGAACAAGGTTAGCTGTTCCGTGGTAGAATGAAATTTCCAGACACTTTATTTGATTTAAGGTACAGATCATTGACTCGACATATTGAGTGTGCTATTAGTATATTTTTATTATGATATGGCAGAAAAAAATGGTATAAACTGAGCTCGGTTACCATATGCTAAAATCAAAGGTGAAGAGACTAGCTGTGGCAAGGCGGAATAGAATTACTAGAGATTTTTTAATTTGATTTAAGCTAGATCACTATATCGGTGGATTGCGTATGCTTTTAACATATTTTTATTACAATATGGCAGAAAATAATGGTATAATGTCCGCTTGGCTGTCATATGTGGAGAAGGCTAATTGTGTCGTGGCAGAATGAAATTACTATATATTTTCATATTTATTAAGGTGCAGATAATACGAATTAAGTACAATTTTAATATATTTTTATTATGATATGGCGGGAAAAGAATGGTATAAATTGAGCTCAGTTGTTATAGGGAAGTGTGCATTTCTAATGAAAATACTAGAATTTTTTAGTTAAGGTACAGATCACTGTCTTGATGGATGGATTATTGTTTTTTTATATTTTATTATGCTATGGTGGAAAAGGAATGGTATAATCTGAGGTGGGCTGCCATATGCTAAAAGGAAGAAAGCTAAGTTATATCGTAGTAGAATGAAATTACTAGATATTTTCTGTATTTTGAGATATATATTATTGGCTCGATATGTGAAACAAGCTTATACGTGATTGATGGTTCAAAGGAATGGTATCCATTAAAATTAAAGAAAAAAGAAAAAAAATATTATTTCTTCTTTTAAAATGAAAATAAGGATGGTGTAAGCAAGTCATCCTCTGTACTTAGTACTAAGTTGAGAATAATTTAAAGGCCAGTGAGTCTCTTCTAGCACAGTAAAATTGAGAATTAATTATCGTAAGGCAAATGTATACTCTGTGTTAATAGTTTTAGTACTTACAAGGTGATGAAAAAAAGTAGGTAACACGAGTGAAAATAGCTTTCATCTATTGCACTTTTTTTTACAACTCCAACCACCAGGTAGCCTTTGTATGCCACACTTTCATTCATAATTTTCTAAATAAGCCTGGCGTAACAGCTAAAACTTCTACCCTTTTAATCTCGCCATCAATGCTATTATGCATTACATTTTTTCCGATCAACTCGTAAAAAAAGAAAGGAAAAAAGAAAAATACCGATTCTAGCATTATCTCCTTTGCTGCTGCCAATCCCACGAGCATTTCCAACCGCTGAAAACCGCACCCACTCCCGCCGCGGCCATGGCCGCCTCGTCTCTCCTCTGCCTCCTATCCCTCTCCCGCTCGCCACGACCGCCCCAAGATCCGATCCCTAGGTCCGCCCCGCCCCTCCACACGTGGCTTGCGCGCCGCCGCCAGCTTCGCGCCTTCCGCTGCGCGTCCTCGCCTTCGCCGCCGTCGGTCGACCTCCCTCTCCTCCCCTTCCAGCCCTCCGCGGTAAGGCCATCTCTGGAGCCAAAAAGGAGCCACCTTAGCAGAGGTTTCTATGGGTTAGTTGTTTTGTTGTTCAGTTTTATATCAAACTGGATGCTGTAGCCTGCCATTGCCGACGACGATCTTGATTATTCGGCGAAGTGACTGGTCGATCGAGTGAAATTGATGGGTTCCGTTTGGTTCTTGAAAAATTAACATTGCTAGTGATTCGGGGAGCATTCGATTTAGAAAAATTAGATGTACGATATTGTTTCCCCAGTATAGAGGATAGCTGGTACTAATGTTTCAGTGATCCTGGATGGGTTTATGTTGGCCAAATTAGTGATCCAGTCAAATTTTGTATGCTAGAGAAAATGTCAGTAACTTCTGGGGTCTGGGTATGCCTGAAACTTTGCTTTGAGGAAATGTGGTAGATTGCAGCCGGCTAATTTTGGATGCTGCTAAGATAATGAAAATATTACAGGTGCTAATACCGTCTGAATCCAGGACTCTACACTTATATGAAGCAAGATATGTAGCATTGCTAGACGAGGTAAGTACCATTTGTGCAATCTTTCGATTCTTATTATTGTATATTTGATTTCTTTTTGCATGAAGTAATCCAATTTATCTTCCACTTCAGTATCGTTCAACTATACATGTGAAAATTTACCATGTAATTAAAACATATTTTACAAGTTTAAGCTTGGTATCCTTGATGAAAATTACGGTTTGTTATTTCTCTGCCGAGTGATTTGTTTGGTTTTGTTTATCTATCAAATTTGCGTCTATCAGATTTTCTTTGAGATCCGTTAATTTTTCTTGGGTCCAGGGGGAGCACAGACATAGAAACATGAGATGACACACAATTTGAGAGTGATACAGTTTGAATTTCTGCTTGAAAGATGCAGATAGTTCCTTAAAATTATAGTTTAGGGGGTGCTGAGAATAGCATAAATGGGATTTTGGCATAGCATCCTTGAAACGCCATTCTTTCATCAGATAGTGACAACTAACACCCGGAATAGAGCGTTACACAACATCATTACTGATCTGTTTCTAATTATTTACTCAATAGGCCTTGTACAAGGCGAAAAGTTCTTTTGTGCATTTCGTGCTTGATCCAGTTGAAGACAGTTCTCCTAAAGCTTCATTTGCTGTAAGATATGGTTGCTTGGTCCAGATAGAAAGCGTAAGTTCTTGTCCTTCATATGACATCTTTCTACAGTTTGCTTACAGGATACAACTTCGCCTTTTTTTTCACATTTTGTGTTAATGGTCTGTCTTTAGTATAGGTTCAAAAGCTGGACATTGGAGCATTGGTGTCAATTAGAGGAGTATGTCGTGTGAACATTTCGAACCTTTTGCAGGCAAGCACATTCTGGTTTTATAGATTGAAATGTTATTCAGTGTTGATGTTCTCATCATATCATACTTATTATCAGGTAGTGTTAAGTACAACATCTTTGTGTAGTACTTCATAACTTCTGTAAATTGCATTTGCAATACCTTCAATGATCAACTTTTGCTTTATATCTTAACAGATGAATTGCTTATGTTTTCTTGTGAGGGGTGGAGGATGTGAAGCTGAATGTTTGTGTTATAGTTGGACGCCCTCAATCTCAATATGCCTTGCATTATGATGTTATAGAAAACCATCACATTCCTAATTTTGGTTGAAATACCCATATGCACTGGTTCTATATGCTTATTTGTTGAATCTTATAGAGGCAGTAGATCAGGATGGTTTTGTACTACTTCGAAGTATTCTGATGCAGCCAATAACAAAATTACAGAAACCCTGAATTTCTATCACTGTCTTTGATCCAGATGGAGCCCTACTTCCGTGGTGTCGTTTCTCCAATGATGGACGAGCCTTATGACAGCATTGAATTAGGCACGAGAATTTCCAAGCTAAGAGAGTCTATGTGCAATTTACACAGCCTACAAATGAAGTTGAAGGTTCAATCACCATCTTAAGTCCATTCTGCAATATGCAGATGTTCAGTAATTCTTTTTATCCTAGTCTTCTTTTATCTCAACATTTGAATTTAGGTACCTGAGGATGAACCACTGCAAACTAACATCAGGGCGTCTCTACTGTGGTCTGAAAAAGAAATTTTCGAAGAGTATAATGAATCTTTTATCCCAGGTCTCCCAGAACGTCTCTCCTTTGCTGCGTACCAATCAGTTTCAGGTGACTATGTTTCACTCTCGTTTCAACTATTTTGTTCAGAATCTTCAGATCTTGTCATCTTGACCAAACTTTCACTACGCATCTTAAATCTTCTATGAGAAATGCCTGCCTTACATGTAATGACCAACCAAAGAGATGATGCACACATACATCAACTGCCAGTTAGCCCTGATACATGGATGTATAGTTATCTGACTTTGAACACCATACACTTCAGGTATGTCAGATGCAGAACTTCTCACCCTGCAAAAATACAAGATACAAGCAATGGAGTCAACAGACACACTCGAAAGACTAAACAATGGTATCGAGTATGTAGAACATAATATTGGAATGATAGCCGCTAGGCTCGCAATTCAGAATATATGATCCTCAGTGCCATTGTTCAATCCATGTGCAATTATCATCAGGGGAGCGAATACTTCTACGATCTAACTGATGCCCATGATGCTAACTCGATCTGGTCGAAGACTCTGACCTCAAAGCTTCTCCAGTTTCTTGACTGTATGCAGGGAAGGTTTCATACACACATGAAGCATGACGAGAGAGAAGGGAAATCGGGGGAGGTGGAGGCACCGGGATAAAACTCACCCTTGACTATATACTAGGGTTTGGAGGACGTGTGCCTCTTTGGGACGTAAAGTTGGACTGAATACCTCCATAACTTTTGTGCTGAAGAATCCAAAAAAAACTATGAATTTTTTTTTTTTTTTTTTTTTTTTTTGCATCGGCTCGTCGCAAGTCATAAGTCATAAGATTTTTCGTGCAAAATATGCTTGTGTGCGGTTTGTGGAAGTCGAACCTGCAACCACTCACCTTGTGCGAAGCTTCCTTTTGATTCTTATTGTTTGAAACTTTTGATATTTATCTAAGCACCAAATTGATTTCGAATGAAAAAAGTTTGTAACTATAAAATTATAGATCTCGTCGAGAGCTATAATTTTTATATAAATTAATTTTATACGACTATGTATGAATATTTTATGAATTTCTAAATATCTCACTAAAAACATAGAAACTGACATATTTGAGTAGGTTCTTGTTTAGAACCGATTGTATAAGTCTAATTATTACAATTAGTTTGTGATTTAAACCGATTGTATTGTATTAGAGTTAGTTCTTATTATAAACCAACTGTAATAGGTCATTATTAAAGTTGGTTTTTGGCTCAACAACTAATTTTACACTACGTGAAAAAACGTCTTTAGTGATAGATGATAATCGTTATTAGTGATGTGTCTTGTATCCGTTACTCTGAACGTATCACTAATAAGATGTTATTAATGATAGGTTATGATCCGTCACAGTTTGTAATCGTGATCTATTACTAATAAGTTTGTCATTAGTGACAGATCATAATTTTGATCTGTCACTAATGATTGATAAATATTTTTTGTATTTTTTAATATGAAAAAAAATTTAATTTTTTTTTTCACTCAAGTCATCTCAACGCAGGCCTATCGAATATACCCACAAGTCACATTATTTTTCACACTGTTTTCAGATTGTGTTCCGCGGGAATCGAACCGGCTATCTCCCCCGCACACGTGTAGCCCCTTATCATCTCTCATATCATGTAGGTATGATGAAAACCGAATATTTTATCTTTTTAACCTTCTTTGCCGAATGTCATTAGTAACAGGTTAGAACCGTGACTCATCACTAATGATAGAATAATTATGGGTTAGAATCGTGATCCCACTAATGATTGAACATTAGTGACGAGTCGTAATTTTGACCTGTCACTAATGACTAATTTTGTCAAATTTTGTTGAGGGTTATAATTGATCTATAAATTTTTTCTTCATCCAAATTTGTATTAATATGTGATGATTTTCTAAATATCTCATGCAAACAATCGCATTTTGATAGATGACTCGAAGTGTCTTCGAGAAAACGGGTATAATATTTACATATGGACTCTAATTTTGATGTTTTTTACTCTATAGACATCTACAGAAAAAGTTATATCTGTTTCTGCTCCACTTTGTTGGATTCAGAAAACATTTCGAGGCCAAATTTGGTCTAGAAGATTGAGTTCTTATCTCCTGATGTTTTTGTATTATTTTTGAAATGTGCGTTTGTGTCCATAGCCGTCACCCTTTATATCAAATTTGAGTGGAAATGTACAATGATTCATGTTCTATGCTGCTGAGTGAGAAAAATAAAAGAAAATAAAAAATATTTGTGAATAACTCAAGATCAGATTTGCATTGTTAAGCATTTAAATAGGGAGCTAAAATAACATGTTTTATTTCAGCATGTAACACTTGTTAAGTAGATAAAAACTAGCATGTTACAAAACAGTCATATGATTTCATTTTCATGTTTTTTTTATCGATGACAAATATCACAAGCAGAGCCATGCTCCTAATCAGAAGGCACATTATCAATGTGTAGTTTCGTGTCTACTTTGTCTATTTTTCGCGTAGTGTCAGTAGATTTTAGCTATGTCGTTATAAAAATCCAACTATAATCTGCCCCAAAAAATCATTTCTATAGTGTTTTGTTATCTACATGCAACTAAACAGAAACAGGCATCATTAGAGAGAGGAGGAGGAGAGCTATTGCTTTTCATTATGGGAAAACTCCAGATCACCCTTTAAACTTTGGCCTGATCTTCAAATATCATCCTGGATTATGAAACCAGATATTTCACTTTGAACTTTATAATACCACTCACATTTCATTGTGAACTATGAAATCAGATATATTTCACCCTGGAATTTACAATACCACTCAAATTTCACCATAAAATATGAAATTAGATATATTTCACCCTAAACTTTATAATATCAACACCCTAGCCAGTTCTGGAGGGTGATTTTTCCTATATGATGGGTATGTATTAATGTTTTTGCCATAAAGGCTATGCTAACATGGTTGATTTAGTCTAGTTCACCGTCCACCTCACGGAGATATGGTAGCACAGACCCTGGCGGCAGCCCATGTTAACTTAGCTAGACGTCGATTGATGATGAAGCAACATGACCATGTTAATACATGCCAAAATCACTTGGAAAAAAGAAGAATAAAAACAGGATTAAGCGATATGTAGGACATACTCTGGTGACAGCCCGTGTTAGCTAAGCTAGACGTCGATCAGCTAGACATCGAATTATGATGAAGCAACATGATCAAATCAATACATGGGAAAACCACTTGGAAAAAAGAAGAATAAAAACAAGATTAAGTGACAGTCCGCATGGCTTAATCACCGATGCAGGCTTGCAATATAGGAAAGATCATCCTCCAAAACTGGCTATGGTGTTATTTGAGTGGTATTGTAAAGTTCAGGTGAAATATATCTTGTCTCATAGTTCAAAATGAAATTTGAAGATTAGATCAAAGTTCATAGGTGATATGTAGTTTTCCCTTATATTATAAAGGAAGTTTGAAGGAGACAAGCAGAAAACTTAAATTCGGTGAGAGAGGAAAAGTTAAAACATTATCCCAGAAGGTGCTAGGTAAATACCATCTTTGATGGTCTATTATTCGAGACAGTTAATTTAAACTTTTCCATACTCACCAAATTTGAATTTCGCTCGTCTCGCTTCAAACTTCCTGTAAAATAGAATATCTATGTCTCATGATAGGTATGTCATCACATACGGTTCTAATCATCGCTAGTAACTAGACGGTCACATTAGTAAAACCGTCTATACTAACTACATTGCACCTTAACACTAATGGATTTTGGAGAACTGCCTATGATTATTTATTTGGTACGACTAGGGATTGCAATGGATCAGGTTGGGTTAATGGAGCAAAACCATTTTAGACCTGAAACTCACCAACCTCAGTCTGATCTGAACTCAAAATAGCAAATGGGCGAAAACTGACAGTCAAATCTGCACCCGTCGGGTGTCCATCAGGTTTCGAGATTCCAGTGTGATGAGTAGCTAATGAACAGACTAATGAACAGCTCATTCCAGATTAAGCCAGCGCAATCAAAGTAGAATGCACAAAATTACTCCACTTTCGACAATCAAATTAACAGAGTCTGTTAGCTTTTCACCGGATCGGCACAATGACGAAGAACACAAAAACACCAAACACACGATGCTCTTTTATTTTCTCAGGCACGCACACACCTTACAACTTGATCGACATATTTCTCATGGTACAAAACTGCTCACGGCACACATACTTCTATAGGTTAAATCACCTAACCTAAACCTGGATGCCGCGACTTGACCGCCCGCCGGACTCCGTGTCGTACACAACCAGACTTCGACTTTCCTTCTATAGCATGGACTCTCACACGTGCATGCATGCAAGACATGCAGATACAAAACTCACGCATGTATGCATGCATGCTAGCACTAGTCCTACTAGCTTAAACCAATCTAAACAGATATATTTCCTAAACAACTAGCAGGCTATGGAGGCAAGCTCTTCACGTGTGACTCGGTGCATGTCTCCATATATATGCACTACGACAGCTCAACTTACCCCAAACAAGATTAACCTTCCAACAGAGCCGCTCCGAGCGACCATCATCTACATTTGGACGCTGCGCATCCGAGTTTTGCTAGACACTGATCTGATGGAACGTTTGGTTAGTTTTTCAATTCCTTTTCGTTACAGGAGCATGAGTTCAGATGAAACGATCGGTGCAGTGCAAGTGCAATCAACCGACCCGAGCTGGGCCAAACTTTGCCAAGTCGCGCGCGGCTGCGCGCCTCTCTCCGGCCGTCCAGGACGACGCACTTGGAGATGTCGGATGCACCTCTCGAATCAAAGCCAGGAAGAAGACTAGAAGAGGGAGTGCGAGAGGAGGGGGCAGCACGGACGGCGAGGGACGGATGTCGAAGCCGGAGGAGGCCAGATCAGCGGATGGCAAGGCGCGTCATGCGTGGGCGCGCGCGTCACGCATGGCGGCGGCAGCGCTTGCGAGTTGCGAATGGGGGTCGGCCACCGGTCGGGGCTAGGTCTTTGAGTGTGTGTGGGCTGCGCGGGGCACGCGCGGGAGGCTAGATCTGCATGTAAGATTTCTGGTGACCCATAGGCACTCATGTGCGAAACTTAAAACCTGAGCTCGATCTGACTTATTTCAGAATCTGATCCGTCAAATCTATGAGCAGAAAATAAAACCCGAACGCGGACTCGTCGAGCACAGAATCTGCATGTACCCGAACCTACTGATCGATTATATTGCTACCCCTAGCTACTACCTTCTTTGTAGCAGTGTCAAGGTTATTACGAGTATCTTACAAATACTACAGCTTTTAAGTCGAGCATTAGCACTTAGCCTTGGAATATATATATCCCACATGGGGCATTTCCACTTTGACATACAGATGTCTATAGGATATAAATTTTACAGATCAGATAGTGTATTAAATTTATGTGTAAAAATAAGCAGTCCAATGCAAATAGCTAAATGGGATAACACACTTTAATGACACTAGTTTCCTCCCAATGCATATTGTTGGTTTCTAGTCTCTTGGATTTTGATCCTAGCTTGTTTCTTCTTGTAGACACCAGCTTATTCTCTCTTACTTAACTACATGCCACATCATTTTTTATCCTATGTTGATACCTAATTAATGTTTAAGACACTATCATTGGAAGTAGCATTCGTATGTATTCTTCAATAATATTGCATACCATACATAGATAAATGAACATATCTAAAAATTGCCCGTGCATGTTTTGGACTTATGACATACCCATCTATTTTTGGTGAAAAAAGACTGAACATAAGCATTTTATTCCATTTTTGGACTTTTTTTTTATCTAGACATGCAACACTTATATGTGATCCATTTCAATAGGTGGCAAAAATTAAAAAAAAACATTTGATAAAAAATCCATTTATTCGTATGCTCTTAAATGCAGTTACGTAAGTAACTTTGTAAAATTCCTTCAGCATAATGTCTCCAGTATACATCAGGGACGATTTTCTTAGTGTGTGAGGTGGCCCCGAGAGCTGAACCAAAGCCGGCCGTTTCGAATCATAAGTAAATTAGAATGGATCCGTGAGTAATTTAAGAAACAGGTTGGGCAATTCAGATATGATGTTCAACAAATTTTGTGAACAACTTAGAACAATTCATCTAGCTACTATATATTTTTAATAAAAAAATTAGAACAATTTGTGAATAATTTTGCGGCAAGCAAATTTTAAAATAGAAAATTGGTTCAAACTCGTAACTAATTTTATATACTTTGTGGAGCAAAATAAATATACATATCATAAGACTAAAATATACACAGGCACTTTATAGATTTTACCTTTAAAATATACATATGCATGAAAGGATGCCCGACCGTGGTGTGCTACTTCCACTTCTGCCGTGTGGTACACACATCTTATGTTTTTAGGGTCTATTCTATATCGACTCCAAAGATATATGGCACTTCCACTTTTGCTAATAATGCCCGCATGATACATTGCCAACTCACTGTTAGCGAATATTTCGGCCAGCTCCTGCGGATCCTTTCCTCGCATGGACCTGCCTTGCATGGCAGCCCATCCATGCCTTGCATGCCGCTCCTGCCTTGCATGCATGCCGCTCCTGCACCTTCCTTGCATGTCTGAGCAGCCCTCACGCGTATGCGTTCTTCACACACAGCCTACCGTTGTATTTCTCGGTCTAGGCTATTTATTGTAATGCATACCTCTGAATAATACAATTCAACTATTACGCGTGAATTATCTCGCTCTCATGGTATCAATTATTTTTCTTTCCTGTGACCTACCGCTTCCGCACACCAAACTCTAACCCACCCCATCATGGCCGACCCAACTGCCGCCACCAGCGACGCCGAGCGCGCCGCCGCTGCCGAGCGCGCTGCTGCTGAGCGTGCTGCTGCCGCTCAGGAAGCCGCCGCCGACAGAGAGCGCCATCGCTCGCTTCTCACCGACGCCGCCGCTCAGGCCGCCTCCGACGCCCAGGCTCGCATACGTGTCGCAGCCGCTGCTCTCGAACGAGAGCGCGAGTCCGCCGTCGCCCTAGCGTGCGAGGCTTCTACGGCACGTCAACGCGCCGCTCTCGGGGCGAACGACGACGACATTGTGATCCCCCATGGTGACCACCACGACGATGCTGCCTCCTTCGAGGCCCTCGCTGTGGCCAATCTTCACGCCCAGGCCGCCGGTGTTCAGAACATCCGCGCCCTGGTGCCGGTCGTTCTGGATCCGTCTTCATCTCACTACAACAAGTGGCGTGATCTCGTTCTCCTCACCCTCGGCCGCTACTCGCTCGCCGACCATGTGACGTCCGACGCCATCTTCCCCGACAATCCGGCATGGCACCGCATGGACTGTGTTGTGCTGTCCTGGATCTACGGCACCATCTCCCCCGAGCTCATGGACGTCGTCCGTATTCATGGGAACACCGCGCGTACAGCTTGGCTCGGCATCGAGCACCAGTTCCTCGGCAACCGCGAGACCCGAGCCCTTCACCTCGACGCCGAGTTCCGTACCTTCACGCAAGGCGATCTCTCCGTCATGACTACTGCCGCAAGATGAAGAGTATGGCGGATGCGCTCGCTGACCTCGGGGAGTACATTCCCGACCGCACTTTGGTCCTGAATGTCCTTCGCAGGTTGAGCGGCAAGTTCGCCTACATGATTCCACACCTCAAGCGGCAATGCCCCTTCCCGACCTTCAGCGAGGTGCGCGACGATCTCCTTCTCGAGGAACTCATGGCGTCGGCTACCTCGTCTACTCCGTTGACCGTCCTGATCGCCACAACGCCCGCCAACCCTAAAGGCACCGGCGGTGCTCCTGTTCCTCCAGCTCCGAAGGGCGCCTCCTCAGGCTCCCAGTCGCGTCCCCCCGCGCAGCCCAGCTCGGCATCTAGCTCTGGCTCCGGTCACCGCTACCGCCAGGGCAGCAGCAACGGCGGGAAGGGCGCCGGCCAGTCCAACTCCAGCAAGGCAGGTGCACCATGGCCATCCTTCTACAACCCGTGGACCGACACAATTCAAATGTGGCCTGGTCCGCAAGGTCCCTCAGGCGAGTCGCAGCACCACCCTCGCCCGCCCGCGCCAACGGCCTTCCAGCCACCGCAAGCTCTGGTTGCTGCCACGACGGGGCCCTTCGGCTACCCTCTGGCACCTCTGCAGTAGCCTAGCCTGCACCCCCCGGCTCTCGGCGCCCCGACCGTCCAGCTACCCTCGACGCCATCTCCATGGACTCCTTGGGCTGGAGTCTCCTGGGACCAGCAGGCACTGGCCAACACTTTTAGCACCATGACCGTCAACTCGCCCTCCACTGGCGAGTGGATCATGGACTCCGGCGCCTCCTCGCATATGACTCCCGACACCGGTAACATCTCCTTGTTTCACCAGCCGCATTCATCCTTTCCTTCCTCCGTCATCGTTGGCAATGGGTCTACTTTACCTGTCACGCACATTGGCCACACAGTCCTACTCGGCCCTTTTTACCTTAATAATGTTCTTGTCACTCCAAACATTATTAAGTCTCTTATTTCTGTGCGCTAGTTTACCATTGAAAATCACTGTTCTTTTGAGTTTGACCCGTTTGGCCTCTCTGTGAAGGATCTTAGTTCCAGGAACGTGATCGCCAGGTGCAATAGCTCCGGTCCGCTTTATTCCTTGCATCTGCCTGTGTCGCACCCGCAGCCTCGCGCCCTCCTCGCCGGTGTCTCCTCCACCATCTGGCATCGTCGTCTCGGACATCCTAGCCACGAGGCGCTCTCCACCCTTGCTAGTGATTCCTCTATTTCATGTAATAAAATTACTAGTGACACTATTTGCCATGCATGCCAACTTGGTCGCCACATACGTTTGCCATTCGCTCGCTCTGTCTCTCAAGCTCTCAAGATTTTTGATCTTATTCATTGTGACTTGTGGACCTCTCCTGTTCTGAGCATGTCCGGTTACAAATATTATTTGGTCATTCTTGCTGATTACTCGCACTTTGCTTGGACGTTTCCTTTACGCCTCAAGTTTGATACTTTTTCCATCTTGGCTAACTTTTTATCCTATGTGGCTACCCAGTTCTCCTGCACAATCAAGAGTGTCCAATGCGACAATAGTCGCGAATTTGACAATTCGTCAATCCATAGCTTCTTCCTCACGCATGGCGTTGCCCTTCGCATGTCATGCCCCTATACTTCCCAGCAGAACGGTAAAGCCGAACGCACTCTTCGCTCTCTCAATAACATGGTGCGCTCACTTCTGTTCCAGGCTTCACTTCCTCCTTCCTACTGGGTCGAGGGTCTCCACACAGCCACCTACTTATTCAACCGCCTCCCCACTAAGACCCTCCACTCCGGCACTCCCTTCTTCGCCCTACATGGCACCCACCCCTTCTACGCCCATCTTCGGGTTTTCGGCTGTGCTTGCTACCCCAATCTCTCCTCCACCACACCCCACAAACTCGCACCCCGCTCCTCTTTGTGCGTTTTCCTGGGATACTCGTCCGAACACAAGGGTTACCGTTGTCTCGATCTTGCCTCTAACAGAGTCATCATCTCTAGGCATGTCGTCTTTGACAAGACACAGTTTCCCCTTTCGGGTGCCAACAAATTGCTTCCCAGCGACCTCGATTTTTTATCTGACTTTGCGGATCAGTCGACACCTATTGGCCCGCCTCGACTGTTCCTTTCTGCAGGACCTCACCACTCTGTGCCCACGACGACCGACGCCATGACCACCGTGGACGCCGCGGCTCCCCATGCCGCGCCCACACCGTGCGCCATGGCTGTCTCGTCACCTCTCGGATCGGCGGTCCCTCTGTTTTTAGCCTGCGCGCCATGCGCGGCCCCGGTGTCGACAGCCTGCGCGCCACGCGCAGCCACGTCGACTCCAGTCACCACACCACACGCGGTCGTGATGTCTCCCACCGGCGCGCCACGCGTGGCCTCGGCGTCTTCAGCCGACACGCCACAGGCGGCCCGGTGTCTCCAGCCAGCGCGCCACGCGCGGCCGACACGCCCCCTCCCGGCAGTGCGTCACACCCAGTGGCGTCGCCCCGACTTGTTACGACACGCACCGGTCTTTGCTCCGCCACCACCGTTCCTCCCGTCGCCAATGCACACAGCATGGTTACACGCGGGAAGGCAGGGTTTCGTGTGGCATCTGATCTGCTTCTGCTTCACGCGGTCACCATGTCACCACTACCAAAGACTTACCGCAGCGCGCTCGCCGACATCAACTGGCGCGCTGCGATGACCGAGGAGTTCGACACCCTCCAGGCAAATCACACCTGGGACCTTGTTCCTCGGCCTTCCGGCGTCAACATCGTGACCGGCAAATGGGTTTTCAAGCACAAGTTCCATGAAGATGGCTCCTTGGATCGACACAAGGCTCGCTGGGTTCTCCGTGGCTTCACCCAGCGGCCTGGTGTCGACTATGATGAGACCTTCAGTCCTATTGTGAAGCTAGCGACCGTCCGCACCGTGCTGTCTCTCGCCCTGTCTCGCGACTGGCCCATCCATCAGCTCGACGTCAAGAATGCCTTCCTCCACGGCACCCTCTCTGAGACGGTATATTGCTCCCAGCCGAGAGGTTTCTCCGATTCGTCGCATCCTGACTGGGTCTGCCGTCTCAACAAGTCCCTCTACGGCCTCAAGCAGGCCCCGCGCGCTTGGTACAGTCGCTTCGCCACCTATCTACTCAGCTTGGGTTTCATGGAGGCCAAGTCAGACACCTCCCTTTTCATTTTTCGTCGCGGCACTGAGATTGTGTACCTCCTGCTTTATGTCAACGACATCGTGCTAACAGCCTCCTCCCTGGCTCTGCTACGTTAGGCCATCACGGCTCTTCAGCGCGAGTTTGCCATGAAGGACCAGCTCTACATCACTTTTTGGGGATCTCTGTCCACAAGTGCTCGGACGGCTTGTTCCTCTCTTAGCAGTAGTATGCTTTGGACATCTAGGAGCGTGCAGGCATGACTGACTGCAAGCCTTGCACCACGCCAGTGGATACTCAGCCTAAGATGTCTGGTACCGATGGGTCTCCTGTCAGTGATCCGACTCACTATCGCAGCTTGGCAGGCGCTTTGCAGTATCTGACTTTCACTCGCCTGGACATCTCCTACGCTGTTCAGCAAGTATGCCTATATATGCATGATCCTCGAGAGCATCATCTCGCTTCTGTCAAGCGCATTTTGCGCTACCTTCGTGGGACCATCGACCACGACCTTCTTCTCCGCTGCTCCGCACCTGACGAGCTCGTTGTCTACTCCGACGCCGACTGGGCTGGCTGCCCCGATACACGCAAGTCCACTTCGGGCTACGCTGTCTTCTTGGGGGCCAACCTAGTCTCGTGGTCGTTGAAGCGGCAGCAGACCGTCTCTCGATCCAGTGCGGAGGCCGAGTACTGCGCCATGGCCAATGGCATCGCCGAGGCCACCTGGCTCCATCAGCTTCTTCAGGAGCTCCACAGCCCTCTTCCTCGGGCTACGCTGGTTTACTGCGACAAAGTCAGTGCCATGTACCTGTCGACAAACCCCAGCACCAATGTACCAAGCATGTGGAGATTGATCTCCACTTCGTCCGCGAGCGGGTCGCCGTGGGTGATGTCTGGGTTCTCCATGTGCCGACTACGTCTCAGTTCGCCGACATCTTCACCAAAGGGCTGGATCCTTTCCTCGCATGGACCTGCCTTGCATGGCAGCCCGTCCATCCTTGCATGCCGCTCCTGCCTTGCATGCTGGATCAGCCTGCTGTGCATGCCACTCTTGCCTTGCATGCATGCCGCTCATGCACCTTCCTTGCATGTCTAAGCAGCCCTCATGCGTATGCGTTCTTCACACACAGCCTACCGTTGTATCTCTCGGTCTAGGCTATTTATTGTAATGCATACCTCTGAATAATACAATTCAACTATTACACGTGAATTATCTCGCTCTCATTCACGGCCAGTAAGGCCATATTAGGTTGTGTCTTCCGCACGCTGCTCTTTGGGCCCCGCCGATAGATCCAGGTCCGTTTGGCTACAATGCTAACTCACGGACGGTAAGGATATATTAGATCATCTTCAAGTGATTCCTGTTAGGGATCAAAATCCTTTCACGAACGGATTTTTATTCTCTTCAACGTTATAACAAGGGATTTCAAAAGTTATTCCCTTCAGGACGGGTTTCTCTCTCATTTCTCTTCACGAATTCCTTCAAAGTAAAACTGTTGGAGATAAGAGAAAACAAAGAGAATAGAAATAGCGAGGGAAATTAGGAAGGGAACGAAATGAAAAGAATATGGTTGGAGATGATCTTAAATTGTGTGTTGCTCTTTGGGTCCCGCTGAGATAGATTCAGGTCCATTTGGCTGTAGCAAAGGTCTATCTCATGTGGACATATTTTCACTTGTTGGTATACGCTCACCACTACACAACCTCATCACAAGCAGTTCAAACGCTAGTGTTACCAAAAGAGGTGTGTATTTATTGGCGACGGCCAAGGAGTGCGAGATAGATAGCATGACTTATAAGGCAAGCATTGGTTCTTTACCTCAGATTCTATATTCGCTCCACGTGTCGTATTTCCACTTTGGCAACCAGTAGCTTACGATTATATGTGAGCTATGGAACTGGCGATCGAAGACCTCACTACTATACAGCTTCATCACAAAGCGGTACAAACACATGTATTTATTAGTGAGGGCCAAGGAGTGCGAGCTGGATTTGCCCAACTTATAAGGCAAGTAACTTTGGTTCTTTGCTTCAGATTCCATATTTTATCCGCTCTATATGTCGCATTTTCACTATGGCAGCTGGTAGCTTATGATTATCCGTGAGCTACGGAACTGGCAGAAGACATATTTTCACTCGTTGGTATTTACTCACTACTATACAGCCATACATGAAAGGATGCCTGCCGTGTGGTACTTCCAGTTACGGCATGTGGTGCACACATGTCTTATGTTTTTAGATGTATGACATGTCCACTTTTGTTAATAATGCACGCATGATACATTGCTAACTCACGAACGGTAAGGCAATATTAGATTATGTCTTCTGCATGCTGCTCTTTGGGTCCCGCCGAGATAGATCCAGGTGATCTATTTAGCTGTAGCAAAGGTACGGTCTGTCTCACGCTGACACCTTTTCACTCGTTGGTATATATTTACTACTACACAACCTCATAACAAGCAGTTCAAACGCTAGTGTTACTAGAAGAGGAGGTGCGTATATATTGGCGAGGGCCTAGGAGTATATAGTGCGAGCTGGATTATGTGACTTATAAGGCAAGCATTGATTCTTTGCCTCAGATTCCATATTCGCTCCATATGTAACTTACGATTATCTGTGAGCTATGGAATTGATGAACATCTCACTACTATATAGCCTCATCACAAGCAGTTCAAAAACTAGTGCTACCAGAAGAGACGTATATTTATTAGTGAGGGCTGAGGAGTGCGAGCTGGATTTGTGTGACTTATAAGGCAAGCAACAATGCAACATTGGTTCTTCGCCTCAGATTCCATATCCGCTATATATGTGGCACTTCCATTATGACAGCTAGTAGCTTACGATTATCTATGAGCGACGAAACTGGTAGACACATTTTCACTCGTTGATATGTACTCACAACTCACTACTATACAGCCATGCATGAAAGGATGCCCGCCATCTGGTACTTGTTGGGTCCGACCACTGATCACGTGCGTGATCACTCCGGATTCGCGACAACGCAACCGACTAGACTTCTCGACCACCCGAGTGACCAAAAAATGGGAGCATGCCAACTCACGACCACCAGTCACGACCAGCTTGAGCGACCAGTTGTACGTGCTCAACCACGACTAGTTTGGCTATCCGCCCTGTACGTGCTGCTCTCGATCACACCGATTGACCAGCAACATCTAGCTACTCCTGAGTCGCATACTACTCGGTGAGAACGAACTCGCGTATCTCGACGAGAAACAAATTGAACGTCAAATAGCAGAAACTTTGATGAGAACAATAAAAACAAGGCAAAAACTCTCTGGGGGAATTTTTAGACTCTATTCAACTCGTGACTTGCACGACTCTGTGTCTTGCTTACAATTTAGAGATTACAACTTATATTTATAACGACCCGCTAACTCCGAATCCTAACACAAATCGTGCCATCCCACGATCCAACTCTGAATCGAACTCTACACACATACGAACGACGCTATAGCCGTATACGAACTCATTGCTTCCGCACTGTCGTGAAACGAGTCTCCGAGGCCTACGGCAAGGATTAAGTCTATCATATTCCCCCCTAATCTTGTCATGGGTCAAGATCATGAACTCCCAAAAAATGTCGCAAGACCGCTAGCTTCACCGCCAACAATGCCTTCGTTGGAGTGTCGGCTCGCTGCTCTTCCGTGCAGATGAAATCTACCTCAATCTAGCCTTCTTCAACGCACTCACGGATAAAATGAAACTTGGTGTCAATGTGTTTACTGCGGTCATGAAACACTGGATTTTTCATTAAAGGAAGCGCTAATTTGTTATCAACAAATAATTTGACTGTTTTAGGCTCTTCTCCTGTCAGCTCCCCCAATAGACTTCTAAGCCACAGTGTTTGGCATGCCGCCGCCGTTGCCGCCATAAACTCAGCTTCGCAAGAAGACAAAGCAACCGTCTTCTGCTTCTGCGAGTTCCATGACACCAGGCTATCATTAATGTAGAAAGCCATACCTCCAGTACTCTTCCTGTTATCTATGTCACCAGCCAGATCACTATCTGCGTAGCTGGTGATCACCTCTGTTCCTCCTCCTCTGGTATACACATTACCATAATGCACAGTGCCCTTCAAATACCGAAGAATTTGCTTTACTGCCTTGTAATGCATCATTGTAGGTATTTTCATGAATCTGCTTGCCACCCCGACAGCAAAAGAAAGGTCAGGTCTTGTATGGAGTAAATACCTTAGGCAACCGATGATGCGACGATACTCAGTTGCATCAATCAGTTGTCTATTTGGATCCTTATGCAGCTGCGCCCTCTGTTCCATGGGGAATTTTCTGGGATTGCAATCCAGCATACCGAATTGACCAAGAACCTTCTTTGCATACGCTGTTTGCTTGATTGTAATTCGCCCATCTTCTTGTGTTACCTCAATCCAGAGATAGTAATTGAGCAATCCGAGATTGGTCATCTCGAACTCACTCATCATCTGCTGCTTGAATCCGATGATCTCCTCTGGACTTTCTCCTATCACAATGAGATCATCAACATATACTCCAACAATAACTCCATGTTGGCATGTTCCTCTTGTGTATACGGCGTGATCTTGAACACACTTCACAAATCCAAGTTTCTTTAAGCTTCTATCAAGCCGGATATTCCAGGCCCATGGCGCTTGCCGAAGTCCATACAACGCCTTGCTGAGTTTGAGCACAAGATGCTCTTTGTTCTTCACTACAAATCCCTTCGGCTGGGTCACGTATACTTCCTCTTCGAGCTCACCATTTAAGAATGTCGATTTAACATCCAGATGATGAACTTGCCAACCTCGGTTGGCTGCAACAGCAAGGATGACACGTACGGTGTCCAGTCTAGCCACCGGCATAAACACTTCTTCAAAATCGATTCCTTACCGCTGCACATATCCCTTCATGACTAGTCTTGCCTTGTGCTTGATCACATCTCCATCTGAGTTCTTCTTCAGTTTGTAAACCCATTTGAGTCCAATTGGCTTGTGACCAGCCGACAACGCTATGAGAGTCCATGTGTTATTCTTTTCTATGGACTCGATCTCCTTGGTCGTGGCATCCTCCCATACCTGCTGTCCAGCAGCCTCAAGGTAGCAAGACGGCTCCTCCGTCTCTACGAGCATGGCCTCTTCTTCCACATCTTCATCGAGATCCACTATTGGAGCATCTCTCATGATGTCGTCAATATGCCTGTAGTGAACATGGCCCTCATCAGTGCTGCTACTCCCGCTCGATAGCGGTGTGGTCTGATCATCCACCGGCAATTCAGGCGCCGGCCTCACCACTACATTGGTGGGATTTTTTGGAGAGTTGGCTACCGTGCGTGCCACAGCGTGTCTCCTGGTTACTGGCCCTTCCGGCGTCACCTCACCGGCCAACGGAGTCGATGAAGGACCTAGATCACCATGTGCCGCGGGTGTTGGCACACCTGCCGGACCACCCGCGAGTGGCATAGTACCGCCCACTGGCGGCTCAGTGCTAATCGCCTCCTCAACATCGAAATCAGACGTCTCTCCACCACCTATTCTTGTACACTAGCTCCACTCCATGCTTTTATTGAATTTAACATCACGGCTTACATGAATTTTCCCGCGCCTTGGATCAAAGAGACAATGTGCCTTGCAGCCGTCTTCGACGCCAAGATACACCATCGGCTGGCTTTGGTCGTCGAGCTTCTTCAAAAGTGGCATTGTCACCTTCGCGTGTGCAGTGCAGCTGAACACACGAAGGTGCGCCAAATGCGGCTTCCTTCCGTTCCAAGCCTCTAACGGGGTGCGTTTGTCCAGCACCTTCGTTGACAAGCGGTTCAGCAAATACACCGCGTACCGCACTGCCTCCCCCCAAAACCTTCTAGGCATGTTCATGCTTTTGAGGAGGGACCTCACCATCACCATCACGGTCCTATTCCTCCGCTCCACCACGTCGTTTTGTTGTGGCATGTATGGTGCGGTGAGGTGCCGTTTGATCCCAGCCTCCTCGCATAACTGGGTGAACTCAGTAGAGAGGAATTCACCGTCGCGATCAGTCCTCAACGTCTAGATGCGTTGCCTGCTCGTATTCTCGGCCTGCAACTTGAACTTTCTGAACACGGAGCAAGCTTGGTCCTTTGACTTGATCATGAACACCCACATCCACCGTGAGTAATCATCAACAATTAACATGAAGTAACTGTTACCGACAAGAGTCGAAGGTGTGATCAGCCCGCAAAGGTCTGCATGTAGCAGCTCTAGTGGCTTCTCCACCCTGAAATTTGCTACTACCAAGAACAGCTACCTCGCCTGCTTTGCCAGCAAATACCCGTGACATAACTCATTCGGGTTTGTGATCGGTGGCACTCCTGCCGCCATCCCCTTGTCGACGAGCAGCTTCATAGCAATGAAGTTGACATGTTCGAGTCTCGCATGCCAAAGCCACACCGGGTCTTGAAGGCTGGTTAAGAGACACACTGGTGTCGCTTGATGCAGCTCGATCTTGTAGAGGCGATTTGGAGTTCGCCTCACTTTCATCAGCAACCATGCAAGACTATTATCATATACACGTAGATGTTCAGCATCCATGATCACCTTGTGTCCAACCTTGGTAAGTTGTCCAAGGCTAATGATGTTGCTGCACAGCCTTGGAATGTAGTAGACCTCCTGCAATAGCCACTGGTCACCGTTCTTGCAGCTAAACATGACAGACCCTAAGCCCATGATCTGCACCATGGAGCCATCCCTGAACTTCACCTTGCCAGTGACACCTTCGTCCAACTCTCTGAACTTCTCTTTGTCACCAGTCATATGATTATTGGCCCCATTGTCCAGGTACCAGACCTCAGAGCTGGAGCCTCCCTCCATTGTGTCGCGTAGTTCCGGCTTCAACTTCTCCTCATTCAGCAGTACGGCTTCCCGCTGGTGCTGCTGTTCTTGTGCTAGCTCTTCTGACACTACGAGTAGCACGGTCGGCTCGGTGTCATCAACACGAGTGAGATGTGTCTTGCCTTTCTATTCCTCCTTCTTCTTTGGTGCCTTGCACTCGTTCGCGTAGTGCCCTATCTTGTAGCAGTTGAAACACTTGATGTGGCTCTTGTTGTGGCGACCGCCACTCGAACCGCTCTCCTCGTCATTGCGCGACATCTCGCTACAACCACCTCTGCCACGGCCTCTGTCGTGTCCACGACCACCCCGGCCGCGGTTGCTGCTATCTGCAGCAAGGTGGGATTTGCCCTTATTGCTTGATGAGGAGTTGCCACCATCCTTCTTTTGCCGCGCTGCCACTCGGCCTGAGTGAACAGAAGCTGGCTGTCGCCGTTGCTATTGCCACCGGATGCACGCGGGCGAGTACATTCTTCAAACACCTTAAGCCGCCCCACGGCTTCCTCGAACAACATCTTGTCGAGGTCGTAGAACTGCTCGATTCCGGCGATCACACTCAGGAATCGATCTAGCACGGTGTCGAACAGCTTTTTCACCAATGTAGCATCGTCGAGCGTCTCCCCTAGGTTTGCGTACCTGACGGACATGCTATTGAGCCATCCAACGTACTGGTCCATGCTCTCTCCCTCCTGCATGCGCATGACGTTGAAGTTGCTCTTCAACGTTAGAAGCCGCGCGTTCTTGATGCAATCCGCGCCGACGAACCTTGTCTTGAGACAATCCCAGACCTCCTTCGCAGTTTTCTTCCTTGCCACCTGCATCAGAAGATCCTCTGGGAGCGCTTGGAAGAGATGTGACCTCACCTTCTTTTCCTTCTTCTCGTCGATGGCCGCCGCACCGGTCACTGGCTTGATTGCTTCCCAGACGCCTTGATCTTCCATCATCGCCTGCACGCGAATCACCCAGCTCGTGTAGTTCGTCGTCGTCAACTGCGGGTACAGGAACGGCCCACCGCCGCTCTCCCACGCCACCTCGCCCTGAGGTACGCTCGACATCTTCACGATTTAGTGCTACGCACTATGAGCTCTAATACCAGATGTTAGGTCTGACCACTGGATCACATGCACGACCACTCCGGATTCGCAACAACACAAGCGACCAAATTTCTCGACCACCCAAGCAAGCGACCAAACTTCTCGACCACCCAAGCGACCAAAAGATGGGAGCACGCCAACTCACGACCACCAGTCACGACCAGCTTGAGCGATCAGTCGTACGTGCTCGACCACGACTAGTCTGGCTATCCGCTGTGTATGTGCTGCTCTCGATCAGTACTTCCACTTACACGATGATACACACGTCTTATGTTTTTAGGGTCTATTCTATATCAACTCCAAAGATGTATGGCATTTCCACTTCTGCTAATAATGCATGCATGATACATTGCTAACTCATGGGCGGTAAGGCCATATTAGATTGTGTCTTCTGCGTGCTGCTCTTTGGGTCCCCTCGAGATAGATCCAGGTCCATTTGGCTGTTCGCAGAGATCTGCCTCACGCGGCGTAGAACCGCCGTGTCGCTAGATAGCTGCAACCTCCCTCATAGCACCGCCCGCCCAAGGTCCCGAGATGACAGCACCACATTAATGCTGCCACATCCGCCACCCTCAGAGCCGCAGCCATCTCCCATGCTCTAGACGCCCAGAACGATCTGCCGCTTCTTAGACCAGCAGCAGCCTCCTAAACTCGTCTTACGGCAAGGGATTTGGATGACACGCTGTGGCGGCAGTAGCGAAGGTTTCTTTTTTGATGCCATGGATGATGAGCAGAGGCTATAGTTACTGTAGATGACTAGTGAGACTGGTGTGCTAGTCTTGCTAGAAGAGGCGTGTATATTGACGAGGAGAGTGATCTGGATTACGCGGCTCAAGGGAAGTATTAGCTCTTTGCTTCGGAATCCATATCCCCTTCATATGTTGCATTTCCACTATGGAAGCTACTAGCGCATGATTATCCATAGCTACAATACTTACGGACATATTCCTACTCGTTGATAGATACTCAAGGCGATCTTACAAATATTTTACGGCACCGCGGTTGTAACTGAAGTATTAGCACTTAGCCTGGGAACCCATATCCCCACCTTGTGGCATTTCCACATTGGATTTGATAGCTTAAAAATATTTGTAGGCTATATATCTGACGGGCACCTTTCTGCTTGTTGGATTGAAACTTGAGTGAACATAACCGTCTGATCAGTTCAATAAGGTACCACGTTGTGGCTAGACCTCACTGGATCTGGATAGGGAGAGGGCCAAGAAGCCGATGGTGCAGATTGTTTGCCATTGTGTATTGTGTTTGTTGCAAAGAAGTAACTTCTCTGTTGCAATCAGTTTTTTTAATGTTGCACAATCAGTTAACTGTTGCTCTTTTGTTTTTTAGTTGTTGCACAAGAGTATTTCTTCTATTGCAACAAGTATATTAATTTGTTGCAGTGTCATAAAGTTTTCAGAGAGAAGATGACACTCTTCAACACTTTTCAATGCTTTTTGCTCTTGATATGTCTATGTGCATCAGATACATCAGATTGTTGCAACAATGTTTTATAGTGGTGTGGTACCATGATAATAAATGCTACAACTATCCTGGAGTTTGCTCATGTTGCAACAATCATTTTCTTTTGTTGCGGTGGTTCATCGTATTTGTTGCAACAAGTATTTTCTTTTTTAGATGTATGGCATTTTCACTTTTACTAATAATGCACGCATGATACATTGCTAACCACTCACTGACAGAAAGGCCATACACTACTAGAAACCGGAATATCCCTGTGTGCCAAAAACCATCAAGAAAATACCCATCAAAGAAAAAAATATCCAAACCACATAGATACTCCTGTTTCCAGTAGTGATACTAGATTGTGTCTTCTGCATGGTCCTCTTTGTGTCCCACCGAGATAGATGCAGCTTCATTTGGCCATAGCAAAGATCTCCCTCACCTGAGCATCGCGGCATCAAACTGCCGCATCGCTGGATAGCCGCCACCTCCCTCGTAGTGCCGACTGCCCAAGATCCCAATGACAATGCTGCCACAAACTTCAACATGGAGGGGGTCAAGATCCCCGCGATAACTTCACATCCCCTAGGCCAAAAACTCAATCCGCCCTCACGGCCGGGGGCGGCCATCTCAGAACGCCCCTGATGTGGCGCATGTGGTGATCCATGGCTCCAAGGAGTAGCAGCCTCCTTACTTCCTGGTGTGGACGAGCAAGGGGCGTCACGTGGCGATGGCGGCCAAGAAGAAGGTTTCTTGTTTGAGTCTATGGACATAACCCACGGGGCTCGTCTGACGTAATGTTAGAGGACAGTTGTCGCTAACATGTAAGTTTAGGTGCGAAAGACTAATATGTTAATGATAACTGTCCTCTAATATTTATGTAAGAGAAACCGGTTTCGGACATAACAGATGAGGAGAGGCTGAGGAGAGGCTAAGGTTTACTCTAGAGGATTAGTGAGGCTGGTGCGCTAGTGTTATCAGACAGAGCATGCATTTATTGACAAGGAAAGTGAGCTAGATTGCATAACTTGTAAGGCAAAGCCATGTTAGCTCCATATATATTGCATTTCCACTATGGAAACTGCTAGCATATGCTTATCCATAGGCTACGGAACTTAAGAGGACACATTTTCAATCATTGGTCCATCCTCAAGGCAATTTTACAGATATCTTATGGGTACTACCGCTCGTAAGTCTAGTATTAGCACTTAGCCTTGGATTACATATCTCCTCCCTATGTGGCATTTCCACATTGGTATTGGCTAGCTACAGATATATGTAGGCTCAAGATCTTACTGACACCTTTCCGCTTGTTTAATAGATATGGAATTAAAGATAGTTTGTTCGCAAAATTATGGATTTGGATACTCAATTCTTTATTGAAGGTAGATTTTTTTTTTATTGATGAGGTTTCTAAAGGCAAAGGGTTATCAATACCACCACCATGAAAGGATGCACGTGTGGCATGTAGGATAAAAATGACGATTAAATGGGTGAATATACGCTTCAATAATTTCTTACAAAATAGATGATCTTTTTTTATTTTTAATCACTCAACGCACTCAAAACTTGAATGGAAACAAAATACTCAGAGAAACAAAGCGACATGGAAAATTTCAAGGCAACATGACTTCACAGATAGAATATGAACCATAGGTTACATTCAAAATCATTTTATGTGTTTTTGTGCCCAAAAGCTCGTAACCTTGAAGATGAACGAAACAGAGACGAGATCACCGGGTAAGTAAACTCTTCAACATGATGGTATAAAGGCAAGGGAATTTAAGACTCCATCACATATACATATGTATGTGAATTTTATGCCTCTATCATCAAGAAAAATAACTTTCCAAATTGTTAAAATTTTAGCTAAAAAAACAAAAATCAACAATAAAACACCAAGAACTTGCAAACTTGCAAAGGAACCAATAGAAAGAAACTAGAATGAGGAGAATTTAAGCATATGCAAAAACTTAAACTTCATTACTCAAAGAGGTCAACCCTATTTTAAACGGATTACAAAAATTTATCTATCAAAACTCTCACCTATTACATAGGCTAAGCACTTATCTCTCTCCCCTCTAACACCCTAACACAAAGCTCTCATATAGATGGCACAAGGGGTGGGCTTCTCAACCAATCAAACCCCTCTATTTATAGCTAGGAAACTTGACCCCAAGTTTCTTTTACTGTTCCCAAAATACCCCTCTTTCGTAGTACATTCCTACTTATCACCAGGGGTATTTTGGTCTATTTTCTCCTCCATCCATCGGATGACCATGGTACCTTCACGACTTAGCTTCACCTCAACGTAAGCTTCACGATGATGCCACGTGCACTCTATCCTCCCGCGGTTTTATGGCCAAATCGGGAAACCAACTTGCACATTTCTTAAAGCGTGACTCACAGCAGCTTGATTTGACCTCAAGCAAGTCTTTCGATGTTGACGTGTGTCTTCTGTCTTACGATCTTGATCACCGGTAAGTCTTCCCCGCTCCCGATCCCTCAAGCCATCTTGTCACTTAAATCAGCATCCCCTTCGCTTGACTTTATCAACACGCCGCCTTCATTAATATTCATCTCTTGCCTTGCTTGACATCCACGTGTACCGATAGGATCATCCTTGACTACGCCTAGCCTCCTTGATCATCCAGTACCAAGCACCCCGCTTAGCCCCGATCACTCGCCGTTGACCGCTAAGTTGCATTCATCACTTGCACACCATGAGACCAGCAAACATGCATCTCTAGAACCATATAACATCATCACATGTTAGTCCAAATCAAAATCAAATTGATTTCTTCTGATAGTCTATAGCACGAGTAGATGATTTCTCTTATTGTATGGATTTCTTCTATTATTTATTACCATAATTGTCCATGTGTCATCCAGGGCTGACCCTGGGCAGGGCGGGCGGGGCAACCACCCTAGGCCCATGAAATCCAGGGCCTTCCAACCACGTATGTATATATATTGGCCTGCCATACTACCTACCAATCCAGCCCAAGTTTGTATGCTGCATAACATGTTAGAAAGTAGCAACCAAGCACAAGTAAGTCTCCAAATATATAAATAGCTTAAGGCCTAATGTTACCTAGTAACCTAACCCAGCTAAACCATGGATGATGGATCGTTTCCTAACTAACGAAGCCTCATGCGCAAGCCTAATTGTGCGCGATAAGAGAAAATTGCTTCTAATTAGTTTTGTGGTACTATAGTCATGCCATCGTCAACCTCAATCAAACCGATCCCAATTCACAGCAATAGCAGCAATAACAATCTTCGCCCATTCCCCTCCCCTCCTTCGACCTCTCCATATCTCCGTCCAAAATGACGCGCCTGCATCAGCTCACCTGATCCTCCTTCTCCTGAAGCTCAAGATCGATCATCCAAAATTGACGAAGGCCTAATCCCCAGCTCGATCGCGGTAAGACATTGTTCGCTTGTTCCCCTCCCCTCTTCTCCTTCTGATCGCCAACAAGTATGGTTCCCATGCTCAATCAAATCAAGGGCTAATCCCCAACCAGATGATTTTGTTTATTTAATTCAATTCTTTTACAGCTTTGCACTAGTTGTCAACCGGTGATGACTATTTTTTAAAAAAAATTAGGACTATTTGCACCTGATTATCATTGTGTGATAATTTACATCTAGAAAGCATATATCTAGCAGTGGAAAAAGGAAAGAAAAAAAAGAAACGAGTTGATAGAGTCACATAAAGAGGACCTTGACAAAAAAAAATTAATATTCAGAATATTGTATTTGCAATTGATATATAAATATTTTGATGTTTATGTTCAGTAAGATATCTATTTTAGTTTCGCCTCGGATCTCCCAAATTTCATAACCGGCCCTGATGCCATCCAATAATTGAGTGTTACATAGACTACCTAAAGATAACAAATTGTATGACTTATGTATTATATTGTTTATAGATGACATAAAACTATACTACAGACTATAGGCATATGTATCGTTGTACGTGCCCTGGTGGACCTGAAATCGGTCACCGGGCCACCGGCTCCTATAGGCTAGGGGTGTGGTGAGGTGGTAGGGTGAGTTTTGAGTAATTTTAAAACTTCAAACGCATTTACCAGTCACCTTTTTCTAAAACTGTTTGTACCATATTGTCGTACATAGTTAGTGCAATAAAATAATATCCATGTTACATATATATTATTTATATTATACCTTTTAAAAAATAGTCTACAATTATAATGCACCGTTTCAATAAATAAAAAAACAAAATATCATGTTCGTCAAACCATTGAAATAGATTTCATCAATTGTTAAATATGTCTTTAAAATTGGTTAATAAGGTACTTATAATTTTTAAGTAGGATTTGTAAATTATTGAATCGCCTCTTCTGAATTGCTAAGTGCGTAAAAAAGAAAAAAACTATGAAACTGAAAATCTAAATCACATGATTAAATCACCAGCAGTATCCGGCCCACCAGGCCCGTTTCGAGCAGCAGAGAGCCCTCGTTGGCTTCTTCCGTTCGAACCCACTGCGCCGCCGCCACAACCCCCACCCTTCCCAGCTCCCAGCTCCCGCCTGGAGAAATTTCTCCTCCGATCTCCAAGTCATCTTGCGCGGTTCCTGGTGAGTTGGACTTCGCGTTCTGATTGATTTCTCGTTTGGTTTCGTTTCTTCGTTCCCATCTTTTTTCTTTTTCCTGCCAATGTTTCAGGAACAGCTCGGACGGAGGCGCGGCGATGGAGCACGGGTCGGTGACGGACTCGAGCGCGTCGACCTTCTCCATCATGGAGGAGGACCACACCCTCGCCAACTCCGCCAGATTCGTCCTCAACCAGGAGTAAGTGAAGTGAGGTTTCTTGGTTTTCTTTTCTTTCCCCCTCCCTTTTCATCTAGTTCCAAAGAATCGGTACCTATCCTTGCTGCCAGAGTGCGATTAGAGAGGCAAAAGAGCGTTCTTGGAGGCAATGGCCCTCTTTGTTTAAGACTACGGTTACAGTGGAGGGAAGGACGGTCAGTTATGGGTTGTTCGATTCAGTCGATTTTGACATGAACTTTCTTGCATAGAGCAATTGGACATCCAGTTCAGTGGGAGCTCCGAATAAAGTTCCAGCAACCAATTTGGATTTTGTTCGGTGATGTCTGGGTAACAGAAAAAAGGCGCAGCAGAGGGCAAGATGTTAGATGGCCAAGTATTAATCCTTTGCGACGACGGTGATCAGCCATTCCCTATGATTGATTACTATTTTGATGTCACTGTACATTCCGGGACACACAGAGAACTAGTCGATACTTGAACCCTGATCGTTTCAGCTCTATGTATAGCAATAGCAATATAGCATGTTATTTCTATCACAATTAGTTTTCAGAAGAGGGCACGGGCAGCTCAGTTGCTGCCAGAGTACTTAGCCATGACTGTGTAGTGTGTACCTCAGGCAAACAAGTGTCATCAGGTAAGGTACAATAGTTCGCAGTTAAAAAAAGTTTGTGGTGTAGGCATTTAATCGTCAATTTAGGAAAACCAGGGATGCTCTGAGGGCAATGCAACCTACAAACTATTATTCAGTTGGGGATGTATTTTGTGATGGTGTTTATTGAGTAGTCATTGATGACTTCACCATTTAGTACATTCCTCGGCTGCAAGAGGAATACTGCAATTGCTACCTCATCTGGTTCTGATCACCATAAACTAGAAACATAAAGTAAGTGTATATGATAGTGTTGTGGAAACAACCATCTTGTTCTGTTAATGTGGTTGTCACTAATCGTTTTATCATTAGTTTGTATTTGTATCAATTTAGATTATCAACTTATCACAAGTCACATTTAGTGTAATTCTGTTGTGTTACATAATAACTCACACACCCTTAAGTGTAGAGGACTGTGTGTCGATAAAGTTAGACTAAGGAATTAGTTTTTTTTCTCCCTTGCACATCACTGGCTCACCTGTTCAGCTTTTGGTGATTATTTCAGCATTGACATGCTAGGTCCCAAGTCAATGTTAAGGATCACTGGTTCAAGCTTCATATTTAGCAAATACAATACATCAATAACTTTCAAGTCAATTCTGAAGATGCATAATTACAAACCATACTGTTGCATTTCAATCATTTGTTGCATTACAGTTTATGATATCTGCAATAGGTCTTTCCTTTTACTTTCTTTGCAAGCTTAAGTCCTTGCAAAGACCATTTGACATTGTTAATAAAAATAATGTGTATGTTGGAATCAAGATTATTTATTCTTTATCTGTGGTCTTCTTTCTGTCCTTGCAGCCCAAGGGTGGCATTTTGTGGATATAGCATCCCTCATCCTGCTGACAATAAAGTTAACATAAGAGTTCAGACTACAGGTATTGTGATTTGTGAAGTGAAATATGATCCTTACAATCTGAATTTCCTTCGGTGGTCATCGTGAATGGGTCTTGATATGTTGTTCACTTTAACACTTAATGAATTTGCAAGAGTTAATAATTAGTATTGCTATGATGGCCATGATGCGCCAAGTCTTTAATCGTCTAGGACACTAAGATGTGTTTGGAGAACTTGTTAAATTTGCTTCTCTGGAATAGATCTGATGTATTGTTTCTTTCATGACGCTGGCTACTTCTAAGTAAACTATTACCATAACACTGATGTCCCTGTTCACGCATAACTCAAATAACAAAATGGTGTCTTCTCATTGCCACTAATTGATTCCTTAACGGTTTCATTACTTCTCTACTCCCTGAAAAAAGTTCTCACATTACTGACGCATCTTGCTTATGTTGGCAGGGGATCCAGCAAAGGATGTTCTAAAAGATGCTTTACAGGACCTGATGGTTATGTGCCAGCATGTCAGAGGGACCTTTGACAATGCAGTGACTGACTACAGAGCAAACAAACCAGCAGAACCAATGGACACTGATCAGAATTAGGAGTGAAATTTCTGGGCACCCCTCATCAGGATTCAGGACCAAGACTATGTGTAACCATATTATCATTGGAGGCAGATTTCTTGTCTTTTATGTCATTTTAGGCGATTTTCCTAAAATCTGGGATGCCACCGCAATCGCCTTGGCTTATGAAAGCTAGTGCTTTGCAGAAAGTCCGAAATCTTCATTTTTTAAGTCTGCTATAGTTAATCGCTTTATGCATTGGTTTCCTTTAGGCTAATGCCAAATTCTTGCAGTTTTATGCGCTAAACCTTCTCCAATGTGTATTATGGTGAATTCAGTTTCTGCAACGGGGTTTGGTTAAACACGCATTTTTGTAGCCGAGTCACAGATATTCCAACAGCGAACCTTCATCAAATGTATTTGCAGTTTTAGTGCTTATCTTAGCATGAATAAAGTATATTCCTATCTACCAATTGCCTTTTATTACTTGCTTATTGAGTACCAATAATACAACATACAGTTCTCAAGGATGTGGCACATTTTCAAAGCATCTTAGTAGATGCTGACTAGTGCTCCACATTCCATGATAGGGCAGACTAATCCAAAGATGGCTACGAAGAAAACAGCACATGAAACAAGATAGGAACAAATTAGAACCCTAGCATTCGAAATGGTACAGCGATGGAAGAAAAGCATCTAGCTACAAAGAAAACCCTAAACACCGCCGACTGGTCGAGCATCACAATGGACGCAAGCTGAGGATGACAGCCAGGTGCATATTCCGAAAGAATAAAGATCAGATGCCTTTCCGGTGTTATTCATGCAATTCCGGAATCGCGCACTTCTACTTTCTTGACGCAGATGACAGCCACACAGTGGTGCAAGCTGATACGGAACCCACAAGAAGAAATGGATGAAAAGACCTAAGTACGAAGAGACCCAGAGGCATCCCCCCGCGAGTTGGGGTCTTTGTGTTTCAGAGACAAGTTGGCAAACTGGGAATCAAGGTCTCTGCTGTTAGTATGACCATGAGCAGGAGCATGCTGCTGCTGCTGATACAGTGATCTGAGACGACCAATTTCCCGCTCAAACATCTCCTGTTGAACTGCAAAATTGAGAAAGTATGTTCAGACAATTTATTATTTCTTATCAGAATAAAAAATTAAGCTCGCACCCAGTATTTCAGCAAAGCAATGTACTGCTCCTGATGAACTGAAAATCATTGAATATAAGATATCTAGTTTGTGAGTAGATAGCGGTTCCTTAGTCACTTTTGAGAAATATAAGCTCCTTAGGTTTTTGTAAGCCAATTAAATTTCTATGATAGCACTCACTATTTGTATGTAAAGCGGATATAACAAGTTAACAACATATGGAAACATTATGAAATACCACTGACATGTTGATTATGTATTAAAATGGCCACATAACAAGATACATGGATATACAAAATAGTTACTCCTATTGTTATTAAGTATACACCGTGTGGCTTATGGCCTTAAGTTCAGTATGTATATTGGGCAATTGATAGGTCACACGGAACCTGTATACTTGCTTGTAGAATTTTAGCTGTTATTGGTTCCACTATGCTTCCCCAAATTGTACAATAAATTCTAGAGATCAGCAAGAGAACATGAGACTATTTGATTCCCTTGCACATCTTGGTTAAGGTTGGAAAAATAGCTTAACTAGGGTAGCCCAGTTTAGCTTGGCTAGGTACTAGGTAGTTCGGTTTTCTATCTTTTAATTACAGGTCCCTTAGATCTTTGAATTAATTAAACAAAGAGTGGTTTGTCAACTGTGTTCGCTGGAAGTTAGAAACCAAAATTCTCAGAATAGCTCGATCGAAAGTTCAACCATAGATGCATAGACATGAGACATCTTGCTGAGAAAACAATTCAATGCTAAACTATCACTTCGGAGTTGGGAGTGCTGTCTGCATGTCAGAGTTGTTCAGTTGAGAAGACATTGTTCGGAAAATTATTTATGCTCATGCTTAGTAGATGCTGAAAATTATTAAGAATTGGTGTTACATAATCACAACAGGTGCCACTGTCCAGTTAACTGAAAAAATGCATTTGAGTTAATGTCTCAAGAAACATGTGCACCTTGTCACATGATAATATCTCAGTAAAACTTAATTCGATTACTGAAATGATTTGGGTGGAAAGCAGAACTCTGAGATAAAATAAAAAAACAAATTACAAGGGAGAATACTTACGGCGTTTAATTAGTTGCTCCTGTGCTAAACTCTCCAGTCTTTGCTTCAAGGCTTTGTTTTCTAGGTCAAGCATAATATTCTGCTGGGTACGAAACTCCACTTCGGCAGACACTTCTATCCCTTCTGACTGCATAGTTCAAACATGAATATCTTTCTGTCACATAAAACACCAAATTTTAGAAGAGAAGTAAAAACGATTCATTGCAGTAAGCTCACCTGTAATGCCTGGACCTTTCTCTCAAGCTCTGCAATATACTGGAGCTTCCGGACACGGGACCTCTGAGCATATTGCCTGCAACCAATATGGCAAAGGAAACCTTAATGCATGAAAAAAAAATGCACGGACATTGTTATCTCAACATATGGATTTGACAAGATTGAATTGCATGATGTCCTAATTTAAATATTGAATTGTATGATTCTTAATTTAAATTGAACATCTCTAGATTATGATATCTTACTTTCAACCAATGTCAATAAGATTTGACAGATTTTGCTGGCATTATACTCTCTCCAATCATAAAAAAATGAGGTTTTGGACATGTTTCGGTTAAACTTTTAAAACTGACTAATAATAGCTTTCAAAATATTTAGTTTGGAAACCTTAAAACCATATGTATAGTTTTGTCTTGAAGAATGCTTTCATAATATCACAAATTTATAAACATATGCTAATAGATTATAGTGGTCAAAGCTATGCATTGGAGATCGAATCTTGTCCCAAACGTCATGTATTTGTGACTAGAGGGAGTAGCTGACAAGTGGAGACATCTGATTCCAAGACTTATCAAGTTGCAAACTGAAAAACTTTGACAAGCTGTTTCTCATTTATGTTACCACAGGTCAATTCTAAAATACTGCCAGTTCACCATGGATATACAGAAAACACAGATTCACAACATATGCACATTGCAGTCTGTAGGCCCACTCAATACCACTTGTTCATTAAGTTATAGCATATATATGGTCAGCCAAACAAATGAAATGAACATAAAATTCACATTATATATATGCATTGTGCAGCCATACAAAACAAACTCCAATGAAAACGCTGCTCACTTCCTCACAATGCAGGTTGTATTCTCAAGGTTAAGAGAAAAACATCAAATAGCAACAGCTGCACCATTCTTACCAAGCGCTCTAAAGAAATGTCTAATTAAGGGGTGATCCTATTGTATGTGTGCTTAAAGTTACAGTGAAAGCCTTGTTCTTTTCAGATTGCCATAAGTAATACTGTGCAAGTGTGAAACTATAAAATCCATAGCCAGATAACTCATGAAAGTGGTAGAACCAATACAACAGCAATCAAACTCACTGTTTAGCACGCTTGTTGTCCGCCTCTAATTGCACATGCTTGGGCGGCACACCCTCGTTTGCCCCAACCTTCTGATCATGCTCAGCCTCATCAGGAGCTCTCTTGTCCATGCCATGGTCATGATCCCTCAATGCATTCGGTGGCCCATGATGCCCACCAACCTTCTCTTTCGCCAGCATTGGTGGGCCACCGCCATGCCTGTAACCCACCAAGTTCGGCATGCCTTGCTCCCATGGCCGGCCCTGCGGCCTCCCAAACGAGCCTGGCTTAGCATAATACTCATGCACACCACCCCATGGCACAGACTGCCCTCCTCCTCCCCCAATCCCCTCAAAACCATTGGCATAGGCACCGGCACCAGCAGCTCCTCCGTCAAACAACGCGAACGAGTCGCTGGACGACCTGCGGTGCCCGGCCCGGCCGTGCTGCCGCACCGGCGTCTCAGGCTCGTCCAGCAGGTCCTCGAGCCACGAAGGCTGCTCCTCTATGAAGCTCTCGGACGACGTGCGCTGGTGGTGCCCATGCCCGTGCCCATGAGCATGCCGGTGGTGCGAGGAGCCCTGCGGCCGGGCGATCAGGACGTGGTCGGCGTACGGTGACGGCGCCGCCGCCGCCGTCGGGAAGGGGCTGCGCGGCGGCAGCAGCGCATGCTTCTGGAGCTTCGCGTTCGCCATCATCGTGCCGTGGACCAAACTGCGAGTAACACACAGCTCATCTCAAACTCAACGTCAAGATTTGAGCAAATTTAACGCCAAACTACCACGAGCTTCCATCCAATCCACGAAGGCGGATTTGAGCAAAATTTAACACTGAAGCACCTGTAGATCTCAGCAAGCACGCGTGGAAAAAATCGAATATTTACGGTTCGAATTCACGTCAAAGATTCGATTTCTCCAAGCGCAAGCATCAAATCGTACCGAGAAAACGGTCAAGATCCACCAAAGAACGAGCTGGAATATGCATATTGGACGAAGAAAAATAGCACGACAACCAAATCGAAATAGAACAGCACGCACTGGAGCGGATCCAGAACTGGAGCAAACCCGACCGAAATTCAGTGCGAGAAACAACCAAAACCCCAAGAAATATTTACCAATTCAGCCGCGATTCCTCCAATCACCCCTCCCGGTCAGCAGCAACCGAGAACCTGATACAAATCTCAAATTGTTCGGATTTTTCCGTGCAGGGTTCAAGAGGAGGGGAGGGTGAGGGGGAGAAGAATGGAGAGAAATCGTATATAGTGGTGGGAGGATGGAGAAAAATCAATAAATATTGCGTTTCTTTTTGCGGGGTGTTTGGGTAAATGTCGGAGGATCGTAAATTTTCGGCACATATGCACCGTTGGATTTTACGATCAGACGGTAGATGATGCTGTACGGACATTCTGTAGTGCGGGGTGGCTGGTGGCCCATACTAGTGGCGAGAGAAATGCTATGGATACTCAGGGGTGTGCACATGAGTAAAGAAAATAACATGATGTACAGGTGTACATGTAGACTTCAGTTGACATGTGAATTTTTTTAATGATACGGGCGTTATTTACAGGATATTTTACAATGATAGATGATTTGTTTACCTCGAATCTTTCTATTATGATGAATTCAGTTAACAACAATATCTTGTTGGAAGGCTGGAACACAATAACCTGCGTATTATGAGCTTACTTGACCCAAATCTACGTATCGTAGTTTATGAGACACGTTTACCATGAAGAAATTAGTGTACATTTGCGAGGGATCAAAGATATAGAACATGCTCACATTACGTTAAATAATTAATTTTAGTGTTTGTAGAACACTCAGGTGTCTTAGGAAAGCAAACACTTGAATTTCCCATCCATCAAATTTGAGATCAACGGCTCATATTTGATCTGACTTGGTAGTAGTAAGAATCGAGTGTTTTTTAGACTCTAGCACCTGGATTTTTATTCCCAGAAACACTACTTGAGTATTAAAAATGATTGTAACTATGAAAATCACAGTAGAAATGATTGTAACTATCTGGCATTGAGTATATTGTGTTTTTTAGCTTGTGTTCTTTGCACTAGCATTGGATATAATGTGTTTTCTAGCTAGTGTTCATTGATAGATATTTAAGAGCATCTCTAAACGATCTTCTAAATAGCTTCCTATAGCCAAATATAGGGATTTTGACTCCAAATTCATCTCCAACAGCCTTTATATCTCACTTTTTTTCCTTACTGAACCCAAAAACACCCATCTTGCTCTCTACTTCTAAGGAGTGCCTCCCACTCCCTATCAGCCCAACAGCCCCTAACCCCAAACCTTCCATCTCTCACCACCCTTGTGCGCCGTGAGCGACTACGCCGTGCTAATGGCCTACTTCACCTACGTTACCGCCGGTGTCCTCAAAAACGCCAAGAAGACTGACCCGGGTGCCATTCCGCGCAAAGAGCTCCTCCACAACCTCGTCTTCCTAGCCATCTTCAATGCCTACGACGGCTTTAAGATCTTCTTGCCGCACCTCGTCAAGTGGTTCGCCCGCGGAGGCATGAAGCTGCACGCTAGGCTAGCCAACGAGGTCCGCGTTGTGGTCCCTGCGGGCACAGACGAGTTTGTCACCCTCTCCGGCATGGAGAAGATGTCGCTGGTGAAGTCGGTTGTCTGGGAGGTGCTGTGCATGAACCCGCCTATGGAGTTCCAGTACAGTTGTGCCCGCCAGGACCTGGTCATGGAGAGCCATGATGCTATGTACGAGGTCAAGAAGGGAGAGATGTTGTTCTGGTACCCGCCGCTCGTGACACGCAATGAATGCATGATCAAGCGTGGCCACGAGTTTGTCTTTGACCGGTTTGCCGTCACCACCGAGGACGAGCGGCGGCGGCTTCTGGAGCACGTGGTCTGGTCTAACGGGCCAGAGACTGGCGCAGCCGCAGAGGGGAACAAGCAGTGCTCGACAAAGGACATGGTGGTGGCAATGGGGCGACTGATGATGCCTCTCCATAGCACGATGATGTCGATGACCACGGGTTGCTCTGTATGCTCGTGAAGAGGAAAGGGGGAGATGACGGGTGAGGTCCAACTATCGATGACACAGTAGATGACATATAGGGCGTGAAGAACTATCCAAATAGTATTCTAATTAATCATCAGGAAGATTATTTGCTTAATTACAACCTCAATAGTTAACAGAAATATCATCCTGGTAGTCTCGACACGTGTTTTGTACCCAAGATTAGAACACATGCCTTTCCAACATATAACATCACAACAAAGCTTAAAAAAGAGCAGGTAATTAACATTAGATTATAAGTTCTTAAATATTCAACCATTTATAACAATTTACATAAAAGATTAGATCAACTATGCAGCGGAAACAAAACTATAGACAACAAAAGAAGAGTGGAACCACATGCCTTTAGGCTCCATCCCAAAAGCTTCGTCACGTGAGAGTAATTGCCTACTCAGGCCCGCCACCAACATCGGCAACATTGGCGGGTGTGAAGTAGCAAAAAATGAGCTCCTCCTCACCAGAAGTACCTGAAAGAGCAGCATGAGTACGAAACTACTCGCAAGACTTAATTCATACAGGTTACATATAAATAGCCTGACTCTAAGGATTATGCATTAAGCTATTAGTAAGAAAAGGTAACATGGTTAAGTAGAACATATGCGACTGCATTCTAGACACATATATGTGAGCATCTAAACTTAACCGACAACCTGTCCAAACCTATAAAAATCTAAACATAAATGTAAACAGAACCAACTCCCAACATACCATATACAAACCACCACACACATTCGTGACGCTAGGACTGCTGCAGATGAACAGAAGTATGCTCATAATTAAGAGTGTGGTATTTCGAAATGTTTTTACACCCCACAGAGCGGTACAACTTTACCTACACTATTTGAGGATCATACGGCTTACATGATCACACAGGTCCATATAAGGGAATACTCATGTCAACCTTTCTCAATAAACCCCGACCGTTTGATCATGCGTTAATAGGTGCAGGGGTCATCTAGAACTACTCCCAGAGCAAACTGTATACCTCAACCGGCCTCTCATGCTCGACACTATCGACTTGCACGCCAAAAAGCCACAACTATAAAGGTAATTATCTTATCATTCCCATATGCGACATATAATAAGCACGGAAAGTGCGAAAACCAACTGCAACAATGATCAGTGCTTAAACGATGCAAACGGTCTACAACATCCGGGTTCCTCTCCTGACATACCCCGGGGAACTCCACATCGAGGTAGGAGAAACACCCCTAACACCGCCCACATCTCACCTCATTCTCACTACTCAACCAACTCAATATCATCATTGTATTTTGTGAACACTAATTAAGCCTTAAGCTCGCAAGCAATAATCACATCATTGCTTGTCTTATACCAATGACCTATGTATTGCTAAGCATATTAAGTCGATCTAGTAACTTAGACAACAATATTATTAACCAGGCTACAAAGATATGGTTAATCAAAAACTCAAGGTAGAGATCATACAACCAACATAGATTCTACCCGAATAAGGCTGACACTTGATTTAATACATGCAAATATACATAAGGTATAATATATCAATTTTAGACTCTATTCAATTTGAACAAGAGGGTGCAATATGCTTAGATGCTTGCTTTGCTGCTCTGGGGTTTGCTTGATACTTTCGGCACAACACTCGCAAAACTCTGGGAGGTTGGCGTTGCCTTCACTCGCTTGAATTGTCGGCGCAACGCTCTCTAAACGGAATAAGAATGCATTGCATAAATAATAAATGATGGATAAGTGTGTACATGATGCATGCTTGAATAATACTAAACGTCGTGTTTCAAAAACATTTGCAAAAGCTCACTAAGTGATTAGGGTTTCAAAGTTTGCAACCCTGGATAAGCTAACCTAAGTCCATCTAGCTTTTAGAGGCTGGCAGACAGACCGACATTGAATTGGCGGTCAGACCACCGGTGTGCAGAAGGTTTTGGCCTCTGGCGGTCAGACCAATGTTGTACTGGTGGTCAAACCGTTGACAACGGTCAGACTGTCCCTAGTGACAATGTAACCCCTGTATAGGGTTTTCAACTAGGATCCTCCGACCCTAACTAGCGGTCAGATCGGCCCTTTCAGCAGTCAGACCACCAGACCTTGCCGGCAGCGCCTTTGTGGGGTCTCCGACAAAACCTTCGATGATGAAGGTTACCAAAATGCTCTATGGAACTAGTGGAGTACTTCTAAAGTGATTTGAACAACATTCACCGAGCTAAACTCAAAATACCCTATGGATTGGATCTAGGCTAGGTTGAACTTAGGTCTAAACGACTTGACAGTCGAATCGAGCTCGAAAACAATGGGGAAACGGTAGAGGATGCCTCACCTTAGTGTATGGCAGCTTCCTAGCGGATCAATCCACTCCGGGGAAGCTCCAGTTTGAAGATCGGGCTCCGGGGTCACGTGCGGGCTTGAGGTTGGACGAGCATGCCTCCAACGAGGGAGAAGAGGGGGAAGACTTATGGAGGTTCCCACCATCGATCTCCGGTTGTCGTGGATGTCGAGGTTGAGTTCTCATTCTCTCTCTAAGATGGAGTGGGGAAGAGAGTGAGAGAGTGAGTGTGAGAGAGAGAGAGAGAGCAAGAGAGAGTAATCGATGCACTTAAGTCGAGCCTCTGCGCTCTGGCAGTCAGACAACCAATGCTCCCGGTTAGACCACAGTAAGTCCACGTGGCAAGCCCATATGGCTACACACCTGGCAATCAAACCACGGTGAGGCCCGATCAGACCGCGAGTGGGGGTTTCTTGCTGAAATCTTTCTAAGTCTCCCCTTTTTGCATACCTCACTAACTTCAAGGCACTTAGGATCTTTCTAACGAGCTCTAAACTATATCCATGTACTTTTAGAATATGTTTAACTCACTTCAATAGAAAAATGCGTATAACACATGCGATGATGATTGAGAATGCTTAATTACGTTATTAATTTTTCGAGATGTGACATAGGGAATTAGGTATTAGATGTCTGTTGGAGATAAAGGAGATTTAGGGAGGAAACCTTTTAGGCATGGCTGTCTATATGAAAATATAAGGAGTGAGTTTTAGAGAGTCTCTTAAAAATGCTCTAACATGGATATATTTGGACTTAGAAATGTTATGTGATGAGTAGATGGGGAAAACCTTCTTTGGATTTTCCCAAGATCTTTAGAATTTATTGATTTATTTCTTACAAGGGTATAACATGATAATTTGAAGTGGAATATACCAAAACACAAACAAAATGTTAGTATGCAATTACATTCCCATTCGACACAGTTTCAAGAGCGCACAATTTGATGTCAAGAAGAAAAAAAGAAAGAGACCACAATAAATATGTCGTTCGTTTTAGCTAGCAGGTACTTACAAACTACAATCTTTCAGCAATTACTATTGTTAGCATGATTCACCATAAGAATATGTATAAACCATATTTATGCTGTAGCTCCACTTCCACGTGGAATAAAAATGTAAGGATGAAGAATACATGAGCTTGAGCTTGCAAAGCTGTTGGTACATCTAATAAAAACAAATAAATGTGGCCTTCGCCGCCCATGTTGGGTAGCGGGGCAGAGTGAGCAACAGCACGACAGCTCAGGATCCAGCTGCGGCCACAACATGACCCGGTGGTGCTGTTTTTTTAATTCCACAACATAATAATATGTGTATCCTCCCTGATCTTGTTCTCTTTCCTAGAGACCATCTCATTGGGAGAAAGCCCAAAAAGAAGTTCATGTCAATAAAAGGGAGAACGCATAGCACTAGAAAATACCTACATGATTGATGATGAGCAAGGAATGCTGCAATTATTTGTTTACAATAAGTTAACAAACATAACCAACGAGGACTGAAGTTAGTAGAAGAAGAAAACTTTGTTTGTTCTAGTAAATAAAAATGCGAAACCACTTGTTTGCAGGTATTTGTCTTATATGAACCATCTGAAGTACTCCTACCTCAATATTTTTGCAAGACGTTGGCGATTATTAAAAGCATTTGTGGCAGCTTGATTTTGAAGTTTTCTTATAGAGAAATAATGTCCACAACAGTCCATCGTGGAACAGGTCCACATACATGCAGTCATGTATTGTTAGAGAATGGATATGTTACGCTAATATAAAATAAAATTTTCTCTATCGTGTTCAACCAAGAAATCATGTGAATAGAGGATCATAGATCGTTACCACAAGATACATAGATCAACAGAAGAAGAGTTGGAGTAGACCGATCTAACGTTGTGTACGTCAATGCAGAAAGAGGTAGCTCTTCGACCAGCTCTGCAACCACGAAGCGGAAGTAGTCGATCACGTCGACCACCTCACTGACCACAAAGATGAAGTAGTCGATCTCATCATAGTGTTCTTGTCGCCGATCAGCACGTAACAACGACAGCCACACCTCTACGGTATTCACACGTACAGGAATGAAACGTCGTGCGCCGGTGTATTAGCACCGTACCTGGTTAGGGTTTCATAGGGGGTTTATGAAGAGGTGGCAGGTAGAGTTTTGATAGTCGAATCTTTGTGTCTACGGCTTCTGCTTCCTCTTATATAAAGTATGTTAATGTATCTTTAATCACGTTAAAATCTATTATCACTCTAAATTCTAATTGAAATTTTAATCATATTAAATTCTACTTACAGATCTAATTTAAATATACTGTCATCTCTAAGACATATCACCAACGTGCATATGTAAGATACCCCCATATAGCAACCACTGTGGAAGGCCCTTTTCAAAACAGTTGGTTTAGAACACTTAAGTTTGGCGCCAAGTCTCGATCCAATGCGATTGCCAGGCCGCTTTCAGCCCACATCACCCGGCTCGTTGTGTTCTCGAACTTGCATGCCCTCTCATTTGGAGCTTCAAACAACTGCACTAATGACTAGTCCTGTTCGAGATAGTTCTGCTCCAGTCGCTGTCAGTTGAATTGTATGCATCACGAATATTGGCTCCCATTACTGGGAGCTCCTCTTTTTTTTTTCTTCTTGTTAAACAGAAGAATGTCTTTAAAGTTGTGTGGATTGTTCGCCTATACCTATCAGTCTATTCGCCAATTGCAAAATTGTGGATTGTTCGCCTATACCTATCAATCTATTCACCAATTTGGTCTATATAGACTTAACAACTTGCAAAATTGTGGATTGTATTTAGAAAACTAGGAATCTTACCCCTCAACTCTCGATACCGGTCAAATTACCCTCCTAGCCAATTTAAAGGTGGTTTATATCTTATGCGGCATTGGCTTTGACACGGTGGTGTCTATGTCATCATCCACATCATCACCTCTCTCCTCATATCCTAAAAAGAAGTAACGAGCCCACATGTCAGCACCTTACTCCCCTCTCCTTCTTCCTTCAATTCCTCATCTCTCTCTTCTCATTTCCTTTCTCCCTATACACCGCCCAAATCATGCCTTGGCATGGCTTGAAGCTGCCATGGCTCAGACCACTCTTGAACTCGCACTGGGCAAGAGCTAGCATGTACACAGGGCTAGCTCTAGATGGGGGTAGGCGGGGTGGTCGCCTCAGGCCCCAAAAATCTAGAGGCCTCCTCTCATATATGTATACATGTATGAGCTTTGGCTTTTGACCGGTCTAAAAGAAATAGCTTTGCTGCTTTGATTTCTTCAGTTCCTCTCATGCAGATGATGCAGTCTTGATTCGCCTTCTTCGGGCCTCAGGTGCTGCGTAGTGGATCACGTCCTCATCGGTCGGTACGGGCCGTCCGATCTCGTGAACCACACATGCTCTTCAGAGACGGCGTCTGGGTGGGTGCCTCCCCCGGAGGGATCATTCACACCGAGGCTCCTATGTTTGTCTCATCGCTCAGGTTTGCTGACCCTATACATGGTTTTACAACGGCCTTGTCTGAGGATCCAAAACAAATCACTAGTGCCCCTATCTAATACATACAGTTGCATGAATGCAAGCATGTTTCAATAACCTAGATCATCTATAATGCATTGCTAGTACTTTAGTTTCCAAAAGGATACCTAAACTCATTGAGATCTAGCCAGGTGTTGCACTGTTGTACTAGCATATTCATTGAAGCTAGAAGCTTCAATCTAGTACTGTTATGTAGTTCTCCAAAATAAAGGAGAAGGTAGAGGTACCACTAATTACCAAACAATATATCCTCCTTTATGTTAGCATTATGATTGTTTTAGACTCGAACCGCCTTTAGCGAAAATGAGCTAATTAAACTATAGAAAAATTATTAGCTTCACCAGATAACTGAATCAACAAGTGAAAAGAAACACGATGATTCTCGTAGAAAAAACGAACAATGGGATGATCATTTTTTTCTCTGGTTAATTGTGATGTTCTTGGAAGGGATAATTACATATTCTTCTCAGTCGTTGCTAATAAAAAGCTAGATCAGCTACTCTATTTTGCAGTATAATTGTAGAAAACATAGAATAGTATGTTATTTGATATCTGAACTTTAAGTGTTTATCGGAAACAATTTTTAATGTACTGAATATTACCTTTACTTTATATATTAATTAATTTTTTATGTTACAATTCAATGGGCTCTGTTTTTAGTTTCGCCTCGGGCCACTAAAATCTTAGGACCAGCCCTGCACGTACAACCACTAATCAAGAGCAGTTGCAATAAATCGAGAGCAGCTACCAGCACGTAAGCGCTGTTGCATTGATCCATGCGATCGAGCTGCATGCAGCACGCACGACAGGGAGGGGCAGACTAGGCACTGGCATCAATCGCTCTCCAACACTGCTTAGGGAGAGATGGCGTATGCTCCCCGATTCAATCAACTATGTAACTCCACGTCCCCGTCCCTAGCAAAGGTTAGGGCTGGCGCTGCACATCAACGGCATAGATGTCAGCGTTGACTGCATTAGTCGGCACTACTATGAAAACCCTGAGTATAGTTGGTTCAAATGCCATGATTGTAGTTGATTTCAAAAACTGAGTGTGATATGGTTATCACAGTCAATTGTTTTCTCAATGGCCTTCTCAAATCATTTCGGTCAGTTTTTAACCACTTACCACAGTTTTTAACCACTTACCACAATTGGTTCCAGCCTAGAACCGACTGGATTTTATCCTAGTCAATTTGTTGCTACAACCAACTAGAATACCTTCATTATTGTCGTAGGGCCCATCCAAGAACCGTTGCAATAATTTCTAGATTATCACAGTGAGATGGTGACTAAAACTAATTGTGATAATCTAGCACAATATACTTATCACGACTAGCTGTTAATCAGACAAAGCAGAGTTGCTTGGTCTGAACAGGAGCCACTTGAGGGCGGCAACCATTTTTCAATATTTGGGAGGAGGAGACTCAAATTTTGAAAGAGGCTTTGATTTTTTTGTGATTCAAGGTATGTAGTTTTTATCTAGCTACCTTGATTCCATATATTAGATCTAGAATGGCTAGCTCTAGGGTTTAGGTGAATGAGAGATGAATGTGGTTTTAGCCATTTATGGCTTCAATTTTAGATAGTATTCTTGGTGCATGTTAGAGATCCATATGAATTTAGCCATCAATTTTAGATATTATTCTTTGTGCATCTTGCTCCAATTTAGGGTTTAGACCTTTTCATTCTTGAGTTCATGAATAAGGAATTTTGTATTTATTTAGGTGAATATGGAAAGGAGCTATTAGATGTGTCGAGGGTAAATCTCTGACAGTGATTCTGGGGTATGTCGGACGGTGGGTGCGTGAACGATGTTTCAGGGAGAGAATATGTCTATTCGTGTAAACGAAGATTTGGGGATACTGGGGGTTATACATGTTTGGGTCTCCCGGAGAATAACAACCCTACGTCTTGTTTTTTGTGTTATAGTAGATCTTACTTGGTTACAGCAGTATTCTAGCAGATTGCCAGATCTGATCTGTCTGTGTTACAATGGGATCTTCATCCCTTTATATAGTAGGGAGAGGGAGAACTAACATGTAGGCACTCCGTAGCCTTTAATGCTACGGGATGGGACACGCCCCCTACACCGCCTATGACCTTATCCATCGGGGCCGGTGCCTGGTGAAGAGAATTGCCCGGGCAAGTGTCCAATCAGGTCCAGCGACCAGGGGGCTGGTCGTGGGTTTGTGTGAAGATGCGGCCAGATTGGTCACTGGAGGCTTTGCAATGGTCGGGGTAGCTCATCAACTGATTAGATTTTTAGGAAATGTTCCCCTGGCTGTTTGCACCCTACGTGGGTCTTGTTTAGCTGGGGTACCTCTTTACTTGGTACACCGACAGTAGCCCCCAAGCTCCCCTGTGATCGCGGTTTGGCCTGATCCTATCACCTGGGTCCCAGGGAAAGCGCAGTTTGCCCCAGGAGTGGTTATTGACGCTGTCCGTCCTCAAAGTTTTAACCTTTGAGCTTCGCATCACGGGGGAGGTTTCAAATGTTCTGGGAGGAGAAGAAAGGGGGAGGCATATTTTATTGCCGTTTGGACCTGAAGGACTTTTGGCTCTTTCTGCGTGCCCTCTTGGTTTTCGAGCGGTTTGAAGGTTTTGTTGTAGTCTTTTCAAAGGACGGGTGTTTGAGGGTCCTCCGAATCCTTCTCCACTCTTTCCTTCTTTTGAGCACTTTTGCGCCTAGAGTCGAGTTTCTTTGTCCCATCTTGTGCTCGGCTCTGTAGAGTAGACGGACCCAGAGGTCATGGCATGTTCCCCTCCCTTCTTACTGGAGAGGTTGATGATTTTGGATGAATCGGTGGAGGGGGTTTTATTTCACTCCCCGAATTTGCCTGTCGTGGTGCTTCCGGACGAATCTTCTGTCGTGGTCGTGATCACGAGATCAGAGCTGATACCCGCCCGAACAACACCCACGACCGGCAAGCCTACGCCGTTCTTCAGAAGGCCACCCTCTGCAGGGCTGTCTCGCTGTCCTGCCTGGGCGGACCCCCTGGTTAATGTCATCGATATTTCAGATGACGAGGAGGAGATTGTTTGGAACCTTCTGGATAAGAGGATCGATGAGGAGGAAGAGTTGGAAAAATGGAAGCGAGGTCTTCGGGGTGTGCTAGGGCTGGTCAACAGCCCTAGCAGGGCTTTTGCGTCAGTCGCGCATCCTGGCCCCTATGCTGGTCGTCGTTCGATCCCTGGAGCGGCGAGCTGTTGTCACAGGGAGGAGTATAAGTGGTTCCTTGACTTGTTCAAGGGGCAGATAGAGGTGAGTGTATGGCAGGTCTTACACGTCAGCCTCGCGCTGGTCTCCAGGTATGGTAGTGGCCGTCAAGCGCGGTCGGACGCTATGGTTGGAAGTCCAATTTGCGGGGAGTCTGTTTTTGGTCAGGAGGTCCTACAAAACAAGGAGTCTGGTTTTTTAATTTGAGGACTTACAGGTCGTATTTCACGCTCGTCCGGAAGGTCCTACAAAAATAGAGAAAACATGCCCGTTTTTTAGCGACCCTACACGTAGAACTTGCATAACAGGGCAATGTTCCAAGAGTTGTGTAACTCACGGCCGTCCTCCATGGCTAACTTGACCGTGCCAGGTCGGGTGACATTGACCACCTTGTAGGGTCCCTCCCATTTGGGGGAGAGCTTATTTTGACCAGCCTTATTCTGAATTTGCCTAAGGATGAGGTCGCCTACGACCAGTGTTCATTGTCGTACCCTTCGATCATGGTAGTGTCTGAGGCTCTACTGATACCGGGCGGCTCGAATTAGAGTGCGATCGCGGAACTCTTCAATCAGGTTTATGTCGTCCTCTCGTCGCACCACTTGGTCATTGTCTGAGTAGATGCTGACTTAGGGTGACTGGAGGGCAATTTCGGAGGGGAGCATGGATTTTGCGCCAAAGACCAAGAAGAAAGGGGTTTTGGCCGTGGCCCAGCTGAGGGTCGTCCGTAGCAACCAGAGTACCATGAAGAGTTCGTCCACCCAATGCCTTGAATAGCTTTTAAGCTGATCAAAAGCTCGGGTTTTGATCCCTTGTAGTATCATCCCATTTGCCCTCTCGACTTGTCCATTTCTTTGGGGGTGAGCCACAGATGCATAGCAAACCTTAGTCCCGATTTGCTCGTAGTAGTCTTGGAAAGCACTACTGGCGAATTGAGTTTCATTGAACATGATTATGCGGCTTGGACTGCCAAATCGCACTACCTGCCTCCGTATGAACTTAATCGCTGCTGTGGTGGTGATCTTCCTGACGGGCTCGTCCTCGATCCACTTAGTGAATTTATCGATTGCCACGAACAGGAACTCAAAACCGCCTGGGGATTTTGGGAATGGTCCCACAATATCGAGCCCCTAGACAGTGAAAGGCCAAGAGAGTGATATAGTTTGCAGTGCCTGGGCTGGTAGGTTGGTATTTCTGTCGTGGTACTGGCACGACTTGCATCGTTTCACCAACTCGCAAGCATCCTAGAGGGTAGTGAGCCAATAAAATCCTTGCCGGAACGCCTTTCTGACCAGAGTGTGGTATGAAGCGTGGCTACCACATATGCATCCATGGATATTAGAGAGCATTGTGCTCCCCTCTTCCTGAGTGATGCATTTCAGTAAGAGGTTGTTGCTCTCTCGGCGGTAGAGGCATCCCTCTACCAGGGAGTATCTGCGGGCTTGCTGCGAGACCTTTTCTGCTGATGCATCATCATTAGGGATTGCTCAGTTCTGAAGGTAGTCCAAGATCTGATCCATCCAGGTCGTACCCGAACCGAGTAGGGCGACCACATGATGGTCACCCGAGGTCGGCGGCATCGAAGGAGGCGTTGCCTCCAAAGGTGTTGTCTCGGGTGCTCTATTTTTGAGCGGAGCATCCCCGTCACCTTGGCCCGAGGCCGTGGTAGATGGTCATGAGAGTCTTTCTTCAAAGAAGATCGGGAAAAATTCTCGAGAAGAAGCTAGTCGGGCCAGCTCATCGGCTAGGAAGTTGTCCTTGCGAGGGACGTGCTTGACCTCAAAGCCGATGAAGCGTCGCTCTAGTTTTCTCACTTCGGTGAGGTATGCCGTCATCGTCGGGTTAGAGCATTGAAACTCCTTTTGCACCTAGTTTACAACTAGTAGCGAGTCCTCTATCGCTAATAATAGTGTAATCCCAAGTGTGGAGGCTGCTCACATTCTGGGCAAGAGGCCCTCATATTCAGCAGTGTTATTAGTGGCTGGAAAATACAATTGAACGATATACCTGAGGATGTCACCAGTGGGTGAGGTCAGAACCACCCCAGCTCCAGCTCCCTTCAGCGTGAATGACCCGTCAAAATGCAAGGTCCAGTGCTCATCTGCCTCCGGTCGCTGCACCTGCTCAGGCTCAGAGGACAACCACTCGGCTACGAAATTGGCCAGTGCCTGAGACTTGATAGAAGTTCAAGGGATGAACTGAAGGTTGAATCCCCCAAGATCCACTGTCCACTTTGCTATTCTCCCTGTTGCATCTCTATTATGGAGAATTTCCCTAATTGGGAATGAGGAGATCACCTTGATTTTGTGAGCCTGAAAGTTGTGTCTGAGCTTGCGAGAGGCTATCATGATGGCATACAACAGTTTCTGAGCCTGTGGGTATCGAGCCTTAGCATCGTGTAAGACCTCACTGATGTAGTATACTGGTCGCTGGAGGCCCTCTCGCTTGGTGATCAGGACCGCGCTTGCGACATGTGGTGTCGCGACAACATAGAACAAGAGCTCCTCGTTGGCCCAAGACGCGGTTAGTACGGGAGGGGTGAAGATGTACCTTTTGAGTTCTTGGAATGCCGTTTCCGCCTCTGGTGTCCACAGGAAGTGGTCATTTTTCTTCAGGAGTCTGAAGAATGGCAATCCCTTTTTCCCCAGCCTTGAGATAAACTTGCTTAGGGCAGCAATGCATCATGTTAGTTTCTGGACTTCCTTTAACCTGGTGGCAGCCGCATATGGCCGATGGCTTTGATCTTGTCGAGGTTTGCCTCAATCCCCCGATGAGATACGAGGAACCCCAGCAGCTTTCCGGATGGAACACCGAATGTACACTTCTCTGGGTTCAGCTTCATACGGTACTTCCGGAGATTATCAAATGTTTCTTGGAGGTCGGCGACTAGGTCTGTCTTGATCCGACTCTTGATGACCACATCGTCCACGTATGCCTCGATGTTTCTACCGAGCTGTGGTCGGAGAATGAGTTGAATGCACCGTTGGTAAGTGGCGTCGGCATATTTCAGGCCAAAAGGCATTTTTATATAACAAAAGATCCCAAAGGGCGTGACAAAAGGCGTTTTCTCTTCATACGCTCTACACATGCTAATTTGATGGTACCCCAACCGGGCATCTAAGAAGTATAACAGGTCGCTGCCGGCAGTTGAGTCAACTAGCTGGTCGATTCGGGGAAGGGGAAAAAGATCTTTCAGGCATGCTTTGTTCAGGTCGGTGAAGTCGACGCGCATCCTCCACTTACCATTGTTCTTCTGGACCATGACTGGGTTAGCCAGCCATTTTGGGTTCTGTACCTCCCAAATGAAGCCTGCCTCAAGAAGCTTGTCGATCTCCTATCGAAGTGCTTCCTTCTAGTCTACCATGAACCGGCGTGCCTTCTGCCTGACGAGTTGTGGGTCCGGCCATACAGATAGTTTGTGCTCGATCATATCCCTGGGGACTCCAGGCATATTAGACGGATCCCATGAAAAGACATTCGCGTTTGCCTGGAGGAAGGTGACGAGCGTGAGTTCCTATTTGGGGTCCAGTGAGGCCCTAATCTGGATGGCCCTGGTCGGGTCAGTGTTGTCCAGGCTTACTGCTTTGAGTCGATCATCTGGGCTGGTGACGACCTGGACTTTTATCGACCATCCACTGGGCTTGGCGGTCTCGGGCTGTGACCCGGGAGTTAGCTCAACCATGTCGAGGCTCCTCATGTCGCAGTGTAGGGCCATCTTGGCATTGCCGGCAATGGTGATGGCCTCTGTTGGCCTAGGGATCTTGATCGCCTGGTACACGTAGTGAGCGACGACCATGAACTGGGCCATTACCGTTCGCTTGAGGATCGCGTTATACGCAGTCTGGAAGTTGGCCACATCAAAAAGGATCCTTTGGGTCTTGAAGTTGTCCGGCGAGCCGAAGGTGATCGGTAGCTCAATTTGTCCTAGCGGTTTGGCCGATGAGCCCGGGGTGATTCCAAAGAAAGGTGGGGAGGGCTTTAAAGAGCTTCTCAGAATTTGCAGGGCGTCCAGTGCATCGGTGAAGAGAAGGTTGATCGAGCTTTCACCGTCGATGAGCACGTGGCCTAGCCAGATGTTCTATACCGTGGGTTCAACCACGATAGGGTAGCAACCAGGGCGCCTGACGTATGCCAGATGGTCGGCCTGGCTGAAGGTGAGCGGGACCTCCGACCACTTGAGACGCGGGCTCGTGTCTGATGCGATTGCCCATACTTCCCGGACCATCGACTTGTACTCCTTATTAGAGGAATATGTCGCGGCACCTCCGAAGATGTGATGGACCATGTGGTCAGCCTGTTGGTATCCTAGTGCCGACTGGTCGGGGGTAGCTTGGTCTTCATTGTTGTTGTTGCATTTGTGCTTGCGCTCTCCGAGCTCCTGGTCGATGATGCCTCGTACGACCTTGCATTCGGTTAGGTCATGGGCATCCGTGCGATGGATCAGGCAGTAGCCCCGAACTTTTTCTCTCGTCTTTCTTTTTGAAGCGTCGGCGTGTAAGGCCGGCTTGTTCGACTGCCAAGACCTCAGGGGATCCGGCTTTTCGCTTGCTCTTCTTATTCTTCCGGTCGGCTCCTTTGGAAGAGGCGGGCCGGTCGGTTGCTGGGCATGACCTGGAGTCGATCTGCCGCTCTCGGGCCTCCGCAGCCTGTGTGCATTTGTTTGCAAGCTCAAAGAGATCGGTGGTGTTTCGGATCATCTGGGTGGCCAGCTTCTTGACCATTTTCTGGTCTTTGAACCCCCCCCCTCCCCCTCCTTTTGAATGCTATGACCACGGATTCCCCCGTGATCCTTGGAATGTCCAGCGCTCAGTGAAGCGTCGGATGTATTCTCATAGCGACTCGCCTTGTCGCTATCGAACCTGATACAGGTCATCCTCGACCCCTGGTCGGGAATAGGTTCCCTGAAAGTTGGCGATGAACTGGTTGCATAGGTCTTCCCAGGAGTGAACTGACCCATGGGGGAGATTCATCAACCAAGATCGGGCAGAACCGATCTGAGCGGTAGGAAAGTAATTGGCCATAACCTTCCCGTGTCCTCTGGCAGCCTGCACCATGGTGGTGTAGATCTGCAAGAACTCTTCTGGGTTGGTCAAGCCGTCATACTTTTCAGCTAGGACAGGCCAAAATTTGTCCAGCCAGCGCACCTCTCGTAGCCTGGCGGACAGGGCGTTACACCCCGTCCCGTAACAGGGCGCTGCTCGTTGCTGGATGGTGGTGCATGTCCCGGGAGAGAGACGGTGGTCTCTGGGCCCTGGTGATGGGGTAGAGCCGTCCAATGCTTCCCTGCAGGGGGAAGGCGTACGGTAGGGTTGTTTGCCCTTTTCTAACACCCATTGGGCCCTGTTCTCCTCCTCTCTAGTGGTCACCTGGCTCTGGATTACGCCACGAAGGTCATGCTGGCGCAGGGAGTCGTGTAGGTCGGAGGGTTGGCCACCCCGACTTGGTGGTGGCCTACGAGTACTTCCCGTTGTTGGGGGAGCACGGGACCTATTCCGTCGCGGGCCCGGCTATGACCCATGGCGACCACGACCCTCACCAAACCTCGTGATAGGCGTGGTGTGCGCCGACATGGTCTGGCGCCAGGTGGTTTCCGTCAGGAGGGCGAGATCACGTAGCCAAGGTGCCGCCGGCGAGCCTTCTGGTACGGACACCGGCGGGTGGCTGAGGAGAACCCGTAACGTCTGGAGGTTCTGTACTGGCGTCATGGTCTCATAGTCGAGACGTTGGGCGTGGAGTGGTGATAGGCCGCGAGGTGGGGATCCCCCAAGGTTGGGGCGGCGCGATGTCCTGGGTGAAGATGCCACCGTAAAAAATGCCCTGTGCAAGGGCGCCTCAGGACGGTGCTGGGAATGCTGGGGCTGTCTTGAAGCTCCTGCCTGTCCAGTGCCAGGCTGGTTTCCCCCTAGGCACAAAGCGGGGGGTTCACTGCCGGCGTTTGAGGCGTGGAGCCCTCCAACGCCCTATGTGGAATGGGCCGCCATGCAGACCTCGCGTTGGATCTCAGAGCTCCCTAATTCTGGCTCGGTGTCCCATGCCAGGAGTACATCTGGTTTGTCCAGGTGGTATCCCATGACAAATACGTTACGGCGGCTAGGGTCCTCGGAACGGGACTCAGTAGTTGCCATGGATTTGGCCATGGGTAGCTTGATCAAGTTTTCTCAAACTTACTGAAATGACAAAAGCGTGCCCCCTACCTAGCGCGCCAAATGTCGAGGGTAAATCCCTGACAGTGATTTCAGGGTATGTCGGACAGTGGGTGCATGAACGGCGTTTCAGGGAGAGAATGTGTCTATTCGTGTAAATGAAGGATTTGGGGACACCGGGGGTTATACATGTTGCTCTACAGGATTATGTTGTAGAGCCTCTATGTCAGCTTGAGATGTGTTTTCCTCCACAAGGTGAAATGATGAAGTGGTTGGCAAATGGCCTGTCAAGTACAACTGCATCATGGCAAACATGTGACATCAATGAGTACACATTTTATACTACAGGCCAGGATGACAAGAGCATGGTCCAAAATAGCGGTGTCCATATAGATGCCTATGACAACAAGGGGAACAAGAACACCTATTATAGATTCATAGAAGAAATTTGGGAGCTCCCGACTACGGTCCAATATTGAAGGTCCCTATGTTTCAATGCAATTGGGTCAAACTCCCAAAGAACGTGGAGGACAAGTACATATTCACTTTTGTGAACCTCAATCATGTCGGCTACAAGGACAACCCATTCGCACTTGCTAACCATGTTGCGTAAGTCCTCTATATAATTGACCCTGCAAATAAGAACATGCACATAGTCTTTTAGAAAAAAGAAGGATTGTTGGAGTTGAGAATGTTGAGGATGAGGAAGAGTACAACCAATTCGACGATGTGTCATCTTTCAAAAACCCTAAAAAAACCAGCTTGTTGAAGTAACCCTTGACAAAACTCCCTTTCTACGCAACGATCATGATGAAGGGACAATTGTTAGAACCGATTAGCTTGGTTAGTTCAATAATATGTAACTTGACATTTACGTGGACTTGATTAATTCTTCCCTTTAATATATTAATTACTCGAATTTATGTTAAGTTATTTAATTAAAACTACATAATCAAGAATAATTAGTTAATATATGTTGAGTTAATTAATAAAAATTATGTTCACAAAATAGTGATATGGTGCAAAGCAACTGAGATTTACCCAGATAGTTGAATATGAGAACCGACTGGGTAAATGAATTTCCTAGTCAGTTGAACTATGGAACCTACTCGGAAAATAATTTCCTGGTCTTTTAATCTATAAAACTGACTAGGAAAATGCAACCCCATATAAACGCATGGGATCCCGTCTATCCACCCCGTCCTCTAGTCACGCATATCCACTGACCTAAGACTTATTCATCGTCATCACCACCTCCCATGTCAGATCCGACCATGACCCTTGTTAGCCTCTTCCCCGATGCCATCACTGTAATCCATCGCATCACCGAACCTGCCCTTGGTGTCCGGCCCTCCACCACCGTAGCGTCGCGAATATCTATTGTGCTTTCCACCATCGTGACATAACCAAGATCTGTAGTGCCCTCCACCACTATGACATTGCCAAGTTGTGTGGTGGCTTCTACCACTGAGTTCGCCCCCAACGTTTATGCCCTCCTCCATAACACCACCAAGCCTGACAATCAACATATGCACCCTCCACCACCGCACAACATTGTCATCCTCCAACAAGGCCAATGCCCTCGAGCTACCGCCACCGTCGTCCTCCACCATGCACTAAGAGCCCACTATCATCATCCTCTACCGAGGCCAAGCGTGTCACCGTCGTCATCATCTTCCATCGACATCCCTGAACCTGCTGTCATTGTCGTCCTCCACATTGTTGTTGTCATCCTCCATCATGGGGCACCAGCCGTGTGCTAAGGTGGGGGCTGATCAAAAGCAGGAGTTTGGGTAGGAGTCGACTATCTATCCCAGCGCAAGCAGGAGCCTAAGCCCACAACGATAGTAGTCCTGGCTCCAGCCAGTTGCTGACCTAGGAGCCCACAGGAGTAGGAGCTGGCCACTGACCCAAGCGTTAATAGGAGCCTAACCCTGGATAGGTGCCCTAACTCATGATCACTGACCCCGAGCCCTAGAAGGAGCCCAAGCTACAACCCATCCATGGACAATGAGGTATCCACGTGCCAAACTTTAGTTTGATGCATTGCTAGATGATGCATGGATGCATGTATACATGTATATATACATGATTGGATTGATGTATATATAGATGATGCCTGTTAATGATGAATGCATAGATGACGTTTTAATGTGGCAATTTGAGTTTAACTACTAATGATGATAATGTCTAATTTGTTTTTAACATGGTATTGTGCTATATAGTGGTTCATGTAGGAAGATTTACCTAAACCCTTCTACCCCCATTAGTAAGTTCAAATACTTGGACAAATAGTTGAGGCATAAATGACTTAAAGTGGGCTTGTGATGATTATGCTACTTATATGGTTTAGGGTAGTAGTATGACTATCACAATTCCACATGTTCTTTTCATCTCTCTCATATTCCATGAGGAGTGGAACAAGAAGGTGTGGAATGGCAACTGTCCATGTGTTGTTGCTTTATGAATTGTTCCCATGAGCTTAGGCCCTTCTTTCAGTTATGTTCAGCTTCTTTTCAACTGCCTATGATGTTGTTGCTTTAGGTACTTGCACCAATGTTACCCTCCATGGCTTGACAGAAAAAGTTTACCATTAAGGGGTCTTAGTGTAACCTCTCTTACATGAGCCAATGAGGGCAATAGTTGCGATACATTGTGCCTAAGGAAATATTTTGCTACATTTCCTTATAACGAGTTTTCTTCATTTCTTTTTTCTTTATTTAAAGATGTTGGTCAGATCTTCGCTGCAACCATCAGAACATGAATGTGAACCAAGGACGATTGGGAAACGAAAGTAGGGACAACATGGTAGAAATGAGAAAGTTGATGGTCGATTGACCATCATGGAGGTCGATGAAAAAGAGATCGTTGTTCTACCTATAGAGATCATAGAGACATACTGGATGTAGTGTGGGGTAATAGTTAAGGATAATTTCCTCATCACCGTAGATGATTGGAGGAAGTTTGAATGGCTGGACCCCAGAAAGAAAGATATGTTGCAGAGTCCGCTTCATGGAAAATTTGAGTTCCCCGAAGGAACCCATGCACGGGTCCATCGACATGCTTTTATGACAATGGGCTAGTACTTCCAGAACTATAAACATGATCTTAACCATGATTATGTGAAGAAAAACTTAGAACCCTATGTTGTGTATGGCCACCTGCGACCGGTATGGGATGCCTTTGTGGCACAAAAGCGGTCAGGAGAAGCTTTCAAGTCAAGTGCAGAACACAAGGAGATCTAGAAGAAGACCAAGCACTACCATAGGCTAGGCTTGGGTCGGTACACGAGAAAGATACATGAATGAAGGATGAGAGAAGAAGAGGCTCATCGGGCCCAGAAAGGAAATCCATTAAGAGATCTGGATGATCAATGTAGGTTCAAGGTCTACACCAGTCAGATACAAATGAAGATAGGGAATTAACTTTCAAAAAGCCCAAATACCAAGTTGTGGCTTAGAAAATGAAAGAGTTGACTTCCTAGTCCTTGTAAGGGTCTTTCACACCTGATAGGGGAAAAGGCGCTCTTACTATAGCACTAGAAAACAAGGAGCACTCGGGTCGTACTCGAGGCATGGGAGCTAGGTTTACCTAGGAAATAGCCAAACACAGCATGCCAACTCATATAGTAGTTGGAACAGATCAAAAGCCAAGTGCAAACAATGGCTACACCAAGCTCTCAGGGCAAGCATCAATGTTGGTGTAACTAGATTGGCCGGCCCTCTTGCTTGACGGAGTAGCTGTGGGTTCACCCCATTTCTAGAAGCAGATGATGGCGCATATCCTGTCGATGATATCTATGAGGCTACACTATGCAAGCTCCATGTGTCAGCTTTGAACATTACAATTAAGGTTGGTGCGGGGCAAGATTATCCAACCTCAGTAGGGATGTTCTTGCATAACCTCTCGGTACCCCCCAGGTTACGCAAAGGTCCAGGTGGACCTGGTAATTCATGAGTTTGTTGGCATTAAGTTGGACATCCCCATAGAAGATGGTATCACAACTTTAGGGGATGCTCTCCACAACCTCATTTTTTGGTGTAAGTGTCATTTTGTCTTGATCCTTCCGGTGATGGCCTCTTCAATCCCTCCAACGCCAACTTCATCAATCCCTCAGTTGGCATTACCTTCTCCTCCATAGCCAACATTTCTGCTACCGTCACTTTAACATCAAAAGTTGGATAAAGTGATTAGTGTGAGAACTACATAGAAGATACGGGGTGGCTCCATAACCTCTCCTAAGAAGAAATAGCTCCTAGTGTAATCCAAGGCATCTGGCTCAAAGCGCAAATCATACAATGAGCCTTTACCCAACTCCAAGGCACTCAATAAGGTGAAAATCAAATTAAAGGCCTCAATGAGGTGAAAACCAAGGCCAAGGACTATAATAAATTATGAGTTCCAAGGGTTTATGAGCGAGGGATGTTGTTATGCTCAATAAAAGACCTAAACAAGATGACACCTTCATGCAAGAGAATACACGATTGGTACACGTAGGCGAAAAATGAGAAGGGCTTATATAGCCTCATTGGGAGATAAAAATATAAGCATTTTTGCCACCTTGAAGGTAGATTTATTGTCGATTTTGATGACTTGCACAACATATTCCACTTCATACACCTTTCTATAGATCTACTAAGATATTAGGCATTATAAGTGTATACAACCTTGGTCTATGTTCATGTTACTACAATTAAATTCCTAGTTACTTTCTTATTTACAAATATATGAATAATGAAGCCATCGAGCTTAAGGAGGCGGTCAGATCCTTGACCCACAATCGATCTGCCAGCTTGCCATCTAGATCGGGCAAGACCATATCCTGGAATACCTAAGAACTACTATGCTTGAGAAATAAAAGTTGAAGTACATCCTCAGAGCCTACAACTTTTGGTAATTGCTTACAACTAGTGTATTTTGCACTTCAATACTTGATCAACTAACAAAACTTATGCTTATATGTTATTTATACACATGCAACGACAATTATATCCTTGTCCTTATGCCACGTGATAGCAAGACGGTGCTCCTGGACCCCTTGAACTATCCTATAGGAAAATACGAAGAATTTATGATGACAGTAAAAGGGTAGAACAAATTCTATATAAATTGTGCTCTTTACATTTTACTTTAATGGTTGATGACAATTTTCTGAAATCATTTACATTGACGAAAGGGTGGAACAAATTCTATACAAATTGTGCTCTTTACATTTTACTTTAATGGTTGATGACAATTTTCTGAAATTATTTACATTGATGGCATTGAAGGGATACAAGGCCAAAGGGGGGAAACACAACGCAAAGAATGACGGAATGACTTTCTGTACTAATTATCTGGTAACTACATATTCTTGTATATCGCACGATTTCTTGTAATGATGAATATTATTGAGCTAATGATTATGTTATTATGTTTTTGCAATGCCACAAGCAGCCACCAGGCACCATGCTCTATGGATAATATGTTTGCCACTATATACGGAAAATGATGACAATAATGGCCGATGAACCTCCTGAGGTTTGTCATTCTACAAAATGTGATAGTAGTTTCACCTTCTCATCTTTACATTTATTGTTACATGTTTTTTTCTCTTTTACACAACATTACCTCGTTTCTCAAAGTGAACTAGATGATTCCAATCTTTCAAAAATCTACGGAGAGTTTTGCTACTTTCTAGTGAGCCAGGTCATTAACCTAAAAGGCTAGTTGTATGATAGAAACTAGTGGAGACTACTTATTTCATGAGTCAATGAATTTGTAACAATATCAAGTGGAGATTATCGGTTTCTATTATTTTTTATGCTCTTGTGGTATTGAACTTCATGATGCCCTTGTGAATATATGTGAATGTATATGTGTATCTGTTGCTTGTGTTTGCTGCTTGTTTCAGAGTGCATGGCTAGCAATTTCTAAGGCTAGCCTGATTACTAATTACTAATGGTGCATGTTTTAAACAATCCTACATTTTTGTAAAGAAGATCGACTATAAAAACATATCAAAAGGTAGTCGGTTCTAGTTTTGAACTGATTATAATAGAACAAACATTCCAGTCGGTTCATATCTTGAACCAACTGCAATACTGAAATTATCCTAGTTGGTTCAAGCTCTGAACCAAATGGGGTAATCCTTATCGCAGTCGATTCTCTACCCTGGATATGATAATTTTCGATTATCACAGTCGCTTGAGTGCAGTCAGTTAGGAAACCAACTGTGATAGCAATTCTGAACCAACTGCACATGGCCTCCCTATAGCAATGCGGCATCGCGATGGCCGCCACCTTCGATCTAGTGTCCACAATGGCGAGACTCGCCCAGATCTACCTTTTGTGCCCCTCCATCATTTCCTCATCCTCCCGATACCTCACCGCGCTTGCCATCGTTGTCAGTTAGGAAACCGACTGTGATAGCAGTTCCGAACCAACTGCACATGGCCTCCCTATAGTAATGCGGCATCGCGATGGCCACCACCTTCGATCTGGTGTCCATAGTGGCGAGACTCGCTTAGGTCTACCTTTTGGGCCCCTCCATCATCTCCCCATCCCCCCAATACCTCACCGCGCTCGCCGTCGTTTCCTCATCTGTCGTGCTTGTTGCCCCAGCGACGACCGAGGATGCTATTACGAGTGGTTGTGAGGCTACAAGGCCATCGACTCGCCAAGTTATAGGCATGGTGCCGGGGAAGGCATGGACGGCGACGCCATTGGCCACCACTTGTGTGCACCGCCACCTGCACGATTCTACAACCGGGACTGAGATGGGACAAGAAGGAGGTGGCGATGAAAATAGTTGATATAGAGAGAGATGTGGAGACTGGCAGGTGGGTCTCAATCTGAGTGACATGGCACAAAAGAGCATGACGTGGTGCAAAACCAATGTGAAAAGAGGGTAGGGGTAGGTTGATCGGTATCAAGAGTTGAGGGGTGTATGATTTCTGGTTTTCTAGTTCAGAGGGTTGAACTGGACTTGTTCTTTTAGTACCTAATCCAAAGAAATAGAAACTTTTGGTCTAAAAAAAAGAAATAGCATTCTTCCCATTTCTATAACGTACCATCCCACGCCGCATACTCTATTTCCTGTCTCATTATCTATGCATGGTGCGTGATTTATTATCTTATTGTTTTCGTGATTTTACTATGATGCCGTGATTTCAGTGACTGCAATACTTATAAACTAATACACAATTTTAGTACTAATGGTTCCAGGGTTGAAATTAAACGTGCCTCGTAGATATTACTGTAAGTCACCAAAATCATGGGTACAAGAAACAAAACACTGAAACAAATAATGAAAACCATGAGAAATAGCATTAACCTACGTCACGGGGCTGTCTGGATAGTATTACAATGTTACAGAGGAATATAAATGAAACAAATGATTTTTTTCGCAAATAGGAAATTTGGGTCCATGCCAGTAAGAGTGGAAAATGCCTACCCACAGTCCGCGGCGCAGAGCAAGTGGAAAATAAATCATTGTGTTTGTAGTGGGCATCCATGCGTGGACAATGACATGTCTCCCTTAAAAAACTACAATATTTCTGTGACTAGAATATTTTAAAATAATATATGAACGATATTGACGATTAGAAGGGATAAATAAACGTCTCAATAAATTTCTTATGAAATCGATGATCTTCTCCTATTTAGATCACTCAACGCATATTAAAACTCAAGCAGAAGAAAAAATCAAGAGAAGTTTTAATAAGAGAAAATTGAGGCAATACGACACCACAAATGGTATATAAATCATAGGTTCTATTCAAGATCAATTCATGTGTCTTAACACTCGAAAGATCCTAACTAGCAAAGAAACAAGAAAAGATGAATACCGAGCAACGAAACTCTCCAAGTTGATTGTTTGGAGTCAAAGGAATTCAAAACCCCATCACATAAACGTGTGCTTCGAATTTTATATCTCTAGCAACTAGAAAATGACCTTACAAGCTGCTAAAATTTCAACCAAAAAATAAAAATGAAAACCAAAACCGAAAAGGAAAAGCAAAAACTTACACACAAGACAAGAGAACCAAGAGAGGGAAACTAGAAGGAGGAAAAATCAAACATGTGAAATAAAATAAACTTCATTGCTCAAAGAGATCAGTCCTATTTTAGACGAATTATAAAAAAATTTCTCTAAAACTTTCACTTATTATATAGGCTAAGCACTCATCATCCTCTCCACTAAAACCCTAACACAATACTCTCATATGAGTGGTACAACAGGCTCAAAATGGCTGATTCTCCGTCTCCGATAGCCCTACCCCTCTATTTATAGGTCTAGGAAACTTGATCCTAAGTTTCCTAGCTTTTTCTCAAAATACCACTCTATTGTAGTACACTTCTACCTACCACCAAGGTTATTTAAGCCTATTTTCTTCTTCATTCATCGGACGGCCGCGATGCCTTTACGACTTAGCTTTGCCTTAACGCAGGCTTCGCAATGGTGCCACGTACTCCTTCAGTTCTCCCACGGTTTTGAGGCCAAACTGCGAAACCCTAGCACGCTTCTCAAAGCATTACTAGCCGTCACTTGCTTCCACCTAAAGCAAGCGCTCCGATGATGATGTGTGTCCTTTGCCTTATGATCTTGACCACTGGCAAGTCTCACGCTCTCGATGCCACCTGCCACCTTGTCACTTGTACCAGCATTCCCTTCGCTTGACTTTGTCAACATGTCATCTTCATCCTCCGTTTCAAGCTTTGTTTGACCTTCATGTGTACAGCTAGGATCACCCTTGACACCGTCCGACCCTCCTTGATCGTCCGACACCAAGCACCCACTTAGCTTCGATCACCCGTCATTGACCGTCAAGTTGCAACCGTCACCTGCACACCTTAAAACAAGCAAACACATTTCTTCACACTTCAAAACATCTCCAGGTTAGCACAAAATCAAAAACTTTAACTCAGAGCACATCCTGCAGAAAACGTGAACACCGGATGTTTTGGTGTGTTCTGCTCCTAAACACCGGTCCATCCAGTGAGTGTAACACTGTCTGTTCTAGGAAAACTTTGCTCTCTGCAAGAAAATGTCTCGTGAAAGTTTCTGGTGATCTTATGTCCATAATCGGATAATCCGTTGTGTGCCAATCCACCGAACCACCCTTCTGCAATCTCTCTGCAACAAAAGGTCCGGTGTATTCTCCGGTATTCACAATCTTAGAATCGGACTATCCGGCGTACATAATCAAACTTGGCGCAAAATATCTCCTCTCTGTAGAAAATACTCCGACGCTCTTAAAGTCCATCACCGAACCATCCGGTGTTTGCTTTCATTTCTACTTCGGCACTGAAAATGCTCCATTGTAACCACCACACTCACTGAATCTTCCGATGCATTGATCTGCAATTTTACCTGAAAAATTGCTCTCTGTAAGAAATAGTCCGACGAGTATACACTGCCTACACCAAAACTTCCGGTGAACACCGGAACATTCAATGTTCACACTGGAACTTCCAGTGTGTGTAATTTTTCTGCGTACAGAGAAGAATTCACTAATTCCAAACACCGCAAACTCAAGTTAGATATGAAAAAGAATAAACATCCACAAACACATGTTAACAAGTCCAAGACATATTAACTATTATTAATGCCTCATCACATGCAAACCAATGCACTTCACTTGGTTTCTCAATCCCCCCTTGATGAGTGCATTGACAACCCTCAGAGCACAAAGATTTAGGATAGAAGAAGTAAAGCACATCCAGGTGACAAAACTTGAGAAAGAGTAAACAAAAATCACTGGGCATAAGACATATTGCAAAAAGGCCGAAAATAGACAAAGACAAGCCAAAAACCTCAAAAGATCAAGAAAAGCTCAAAAACAAATGCTCCCCCTTAATGAATACACATTTTTTTATTATTCTTTGAGATTTGTTGTAAATTTTCTCATTTCTCCTCCTTTGTAGCATATTTTTTTCTTTGTGCATATGCTCTCCCCCTTTGGCAATGTAAACATCAAAGATAAAATATTATGCAATGCATGAACATGCAAACCTAGTGAGCTTTCACAAGTATACCACAAAGCATTTGCAAGTGCTAGAAAGGTGAAAAGAGCTCCAGAAAGGAGAGGATGAAGCTCACAATTTCACAGAGGATAATTATGATAAATTAGAAAATAAGTTTTATTTAGTAAAATAATTTAGAATAATATGTTATAATCCTTTTAGCGCTCAAAAAGAGACAATGACACAAGAACATGAAGCTTGACAAGCTAAACCCAAAGAGTTGGTTGGCGTATTTAATTTCACATAACCAAATCATGTGCAAGGTGACCACCACATAAGCATCCACTCATGCTGAGGCAATACAGACATTAAAAACTAGTCAACTTCAATCTCTTACTAGGCAAACAAGCATTCATAACAGTAGGCTTTGCAAATGCTCATATATGAAACCAAGACTTAGTTATATCAAGTGATTAAAACAAAATTGATCATTTAGTTACATTTCTTTCATTTTTATCCTCAAGTTGACTCTTATCTAAGCGAAGTGTCGCGTGACTAGGTAAGACAAATATCTTGAGGCTTCAAGTATTTGGATCATATTTTAGCACAAGATACTTGAATTCACCACATTATTCATATTTTCACAACAAAACAAGTTTTCACATGATCAAGTCAAGTAGTGTCTTTGTGACACAATGAAAACATGTTCCTCCAAGGTTCTATCATAAGCTAAACATTTTATAACGACAGAAAATATAGTGCAATATTCTCTAATCCACTATCTTGAACCAAAAGGACCTAGAGCAAGATATTAATCAAACTAGCCTTAAAACAAGTATTGACTAAGCCTAAGCAATTACGAATATAGTGATCAAGAATGTAGTATTTTATAACTTATACGATTCATAAAATCGCCAAATTTCATCTTAAGGGGAGCAAGCTTGCTTGAAATGTATCATCAAAGCATCAAAAAGAGTCTAAGATTAAAAGATTGCTCCACACAACTAATCAACTTAGTCTAAATTCAAGTCTAGCAATCAAAAATACTAAAGATATACAAGTCAAAGCTCAACTATTATTATTATCTTACATTATGAAATGTAGTGCAAATACAACAAAAGTAAGATAGAGTATGTACAAAGGACAACTCCCCCTCACATAATGCCATAGGGATGGCACACACCGAGCTCGCCTCTCAAATAGGCAAATCTTGTAGCATCTAGAGGCTTGGTGAATCTATCGGCTAACTGATGTTGGGTATCTATGTAGCTCAATTTAGTGTCCCCCTTCTCATTGTGATCTCTTAGAAAGTAAAATCTCACATCTATGTGTTTGATTCTGGAGTGTTAAACTGAGTTGTCTTGAAATTAAACCCAAAATCCCTCAAAGTAGCAATCATCCACAAAATCTGTGAGCAACATCTAGCAGCAGCTACATATTCAACTTCAGCAGTAGATTGCACAACACTAAACTGTTTGCGAGAAGATCAACACACAAGAGAAGTACCCAAGAAGTGACAAGTACTAGAGGTATTTTTTCTGTCAATTATACAACTAGCCAAATCCGCATCCAAAAAACCTCGAACAGAAAACAAAGAGAAAGCAGAAAACTAAAGCCCATACTCGAGAGTGTGCTCGAGATACCTCAGAATGTGTTTCACCGCTTGGTGGTGAGACGTTTTTGGTGAAGCGTGGAAGCGAGCACACAAGCAAACGACGAAGTGGATGTCGGGTCTTGTCACCATCAAGTACAGGAGAAAGCCAATCATGCTCCTATACTTCCGCTCGTCCACCTCCTCGCCATCTTGAAAGTACTTAATGTCAACTAGAGGAGGGTGAATAGTCATTTTTGAAAATTAAAACTCTGCAGTGGATCAGACAGGGTCCAGAAACTCTGGCTCAATCCGAATACTTCGGGTTACAGAGTCTCCTAGTTTACCCGGATTATCCGAACTATACAGGAACTCGAAATCAAAGTAAATCAAAGTAAGTCTAATATTCTCTACGAGTTACCACAGTATCTATAAAATGTATATGCTCCTTTTCAACAATAACCTGCACTCAAATACTCACACGCAACAATATTGAGGCAAATCTCCAAATAACAATTTGAACGAGTAAAGTGCAAGAAAGTAAATGGAGACAAGATTTGTTCCCGAAGTTGGGCCACCTCACAAAGAAGTGCCTACGTCTCCGTTGAGGAGCTCACAAAGAGCCGGGTCTTTTTCAACCCTATCCTCACCCAAGCGACCACAAAGATCGAGCTAGGGTTCTTACTCAATTTAAGGGTAATACAAACTTCCTGTGGCACTCCACAAAGATTTGGTGCTCTACGTGTGACCCCTTGCCGTCTAGAAGCACGAAGCTTCAAGAGTAAAGACCACGAATTGCAGCTTGGCAAGAACTCAAATTGCTCAAAAGTTTGCTTGTTGCTCTCTTGCTCTAAATCTCACTCCCCAGACCCTAACTCACAAATCTTGCAAAGATCAAGCACTAGAGGGGTTTGGAAGGGCTATTGAATGCTCTGGATAGGGTTGGTTCACAGGTAGCTCAGCAGCATTGAATGGAGGGGGTGAAGAGGTATTTATACCCTCCCTCCAAAAACTAGCCGTTACTGTGCTTTTTAGACAAACTCGGAGTATCCGAATTCACCCGGAGACTCCAGGTAGTACAGAAACGCATGCACCTAACCTGTCAGAACTAGCCGTTACACTGACTCGGAGTATCCGGGTTCACCCGGAGACTCCGGGTAACACTTGAGAAAAACGGCCAAGACACTAGTTCGGAGGATGCACGGAAGGTCCGGAAGCATCAGGACCCGGAGACTCCGGCTTTAGCACCCTCAGCAGAGAGAGACCCTTTCTCGGAGACTCCGGAACACTTAGCAGAATCCGGAGTTTCCGGGCTCAGACAACTCTGCCCTTTTTCCGGTGTTCGTGAGTGAATGTGTCCCTCAAAATTTGATTTTAACAAGATACTTTGAGCACTGAGACACTAGCAAGACTACCAAAATGCATTCATCTTAATAGTACGACATTCCTAAACTTAAATTTAAAAGTAAAATAAATTAAGCCCTATGAGTTTCTTCATGCCTCTTCTCTTTTCTTTTTGAGGGACGTTGACTTCTTTTAACCTTTTCAATAGGGCTAAAACCTGTTCATAAACTCGATAAACTCATTAGTCCCTTAATCGTTTGTCATCAATTAGCCAAAACCCACAAAGGGCCTAGATGCACTTTCAATCTCCCCTCATTTGGTGATTGATGACAACACGATTAAAGCTTACAAAGGATAATAGAATTTAAGGATTTTGAATTTTAAGGTATACGGTGAGCTCCCCCTAAATGTGTGCATTGACTTGAAATATGAATTTGAGTTCATATACACATATTAAAGAAATTTTATGAGAGCTCCCCCTATATCTTAGAATCCGTGGGGTGAAAAAGTGAGTGAACATGTATATCCGTGATGCATATGACATGATATATCACAAAACCTAAGAAAGAGAAAAACAAATATTACATCAAGAAACTATGGCATCACACTAGCACAAATATAGTCTTACGAATTTAAAAGGTTCAACTACAAGCACACCACACATAGTTCAACACAATTATTACAAATGTCTCAAATATCCAACGGAAACGATGAAGAGTTTAATAATGAAGCAAGACAGGACACAAGGATTTCTCTCCCCCTTTGGCATCAAGCACCAAAAATAAAGAGAAGCAAAAGAAAGATATAGTCATTGTCCTCTTCAAAGTCATCGTCTCCATCACCATTGTTGTCCGAAGAGCTTGCTTCGGCTTCTCCCATCTCCTCTTCGTCGTCGGTCTCCTCATCATATTGGGCATGAGAAGGACCCTCAGCAGCTGTCTAGGCTTCATCATACCAAGCCCATGGATTCACGAATTGTGGCTCACTAGCTTCTTCCGCGGTTATAATTAGAGAGCAAGGTGGCTGAATTCCCAGATGAGTGTGAATCTCCTTTTGCCTTGCCTCTATCTTCCTCATCCTTACTTTGGTCTCTCGAATTTGAGTAGCATTGTGAGTGCAAACTTGGAAGATGGCCTTGAGTGCACTCTTTATAAATGATTGAGAGCCACGAGAGGATGGTACAAGCTTGGGAGCTGTTCTTTGTGCCCTTGGAGCTACGGGTGGAGGAGAAGGAGGAGGGGATGATCTAGTGCTCACAATCCTCATCCGATATGGTTCATGCTTAACTTTCTTAAAGAAGTTTTTCTTGGTGACCATTTCTATCATATACATGATGTAAGGAGCATAGGCACAATTTTTATTGGGAGTGTATGATGTAGTGTGAATTTCCTCCCAAACAAAATCAATTACACTGAAAGGCTTGCCCACATTTGGCATTCGAGTTAGCAAGTTCCTTGATATACCTTGAACATTTATAGCAATACCACCTTTGGTATTCAATGTGAGACGAAATAAATTGTTTAAGTACTTGTAATAAGGCTTCATCCCTGTTGTCGTGCCATGAATCACCCTTCCATGATCCAAATACATGAAGTCCATATCATATGGAGATAGCTAATTATCATTATGGAGCTTTGTGTTATGCAAATCGCGAACATCGAATCCAAAAATGTGAGCAAAGGTTTGATAAGTGATTTTGTACTTCTCTCCTTCTATCATCCAAAACATGGATTGGTTTTCCTAGTGATCATAGGAGAAAGTCGCATAAAATTGGGCAATGACTTCCACACTCCAGTCACACTTCAAGCTCATGAAATTCTTGATTTTCTTTTCTTCACAAGCTGCAATGACTGCCTTGAAAGTTGGGTCATTCTTTTTCTCCATGTAATCCCAATCTATCCATTGCATTGGTCTGACAGGATTCTTCTTTTTGAGAATGATGCTTTCATAGAAATCAGTGTGAAACTCACTCCAAAAACGTGGATCTGCCACGCTCTTCTCATACTCATATGGATCATCACTTCTGTTCTTTTCGCACTTAGCAGCCTTCTTCATATAGTCAACCATTTTTCTTGGCATTTGATTTGCCGAGTGAATTCTGAAGGTCTGTGCAGTTTCAGAGAAGCTAACACAATATTCTCTTCTTCAATTTCTTCTTATCCGTGGACACTAGAACCGGCATCCACGGCTTTACCTTTGCCTCTTCCTGCTGTCACAGGGGTTGTTCCCCTTCCTCTAAAAGTACTTGATGTACCCCTTGCCCTCATAGCTTGCAGTCTAGTCAACCCATGAGGCACATTTTTAGATTGTGTCTGCTCCTCGATCTAAATGCCGCTTGACTCAAAACGCGGAGGAGGAACATCACTTTGTCCTTGAGTTTGTGGGTCACTCTTGTGCTTCTTTCTCCTCTCATAGCTATGTCCCTTGTTCCAATCCATCTCAAAGGTCCTGAGGTATACATTAAAGATATCTAAGAGAAAGGACAAGGATCGCTAGAGAAAGAATTTAGAACTGAATGCAGACTGTCAAGTCTGACGGACCCGGAGTATCCGAGCCAATCCGGATACTACAGGTAGCCCAACCCCGGGGCAAAGATTTAGGGTTTGAACGATTCTTCCTCCACATTGCGAAACCCATATAGGAAAAGATTCTAGGGAGCATAAGGAACATCTTCACCAAAGGGATTTGATTCTAGATCAAACTATTGAGAGATCGGGTGGGAGGTACCTTTTAGGGATAAAAGAGCACGGAAGATCGATCTGGAGGGAGGGTCAGAGATTCCGACCTAGAGATGATGAAGATTCCAAGAAGTTCTCCAAAAATCCTTGGACAAGGCTTGAGATCGCTGGAGCTCTCCTCTCACGGTGAAGGGAAGGAAGAAAGAGTGGAATAGATGGAAGAGAGAAGAAAAACTATTTGGTTCTCTATATAAAATGGATAACCCGGAGACTCCGGCCTGACCCGGAGACTCCGAGTGGAGTCTTGAGTCCGAACAGAGAGCCCTTCCCGAAAGGTGACCTGGACCCTCCGGGTTGAGTGACAGAATCCAGATACTCCGGGTTGACCCAGAGACTCCGAGTTTTGTCAACTCAATAGAACCAGAAGCTCGTAGAATAGTACCAGTTCCCGGATACTCCTGCCTAGCCCGGACATTCCAGGTTCTGGAGAAATTGCAGATTGGATTTAAGAGCTGAGATTCAACGAGGGATGGATTGTTGGACAAATGAGACACATATTTACCACTTGTGATCAGCCAATAATCAACATTACATAACTATGATCACAAGTAGCAAAATATGATCCAAAGATCAAATAATCAAATTTTTCAAAAATAGCACACAAGATATTTTGCAAACCTCTATCTACAAAAACTATAAATCTACAACAATCAATTGTATGCAATATATCAAGCCACGTTGCAAGAATATATGATATTAAGCTCACATCTCAACTCGCAAAACTTTCGCTCATCTGATGGCTTTGTGAGGATATCGGCTAGTTGTTTCTCGGTTCTCACATGGCGAATATCGATACCCCCTATGGTTGAGTGGTCTCTCAAGAAGTGGTGATGAATGATTATGTGTTTGGTTCTTGAGTGTTGTACGTAGTTGTTGGCTATTTTGACGGTACTCTCATTATCACACAAAAGTGGGACTTTGGTTATATTGTAGCCGTAATCTCTCAAGGTTTGCCTCATCCAAAGTAGTTGAGCACAATAAGCGCCCGCAGCAACATACTCAGCTTCGGCAGTGGATATGGCTACGGAATTTTATTTCTTTGATGACCAAGACACCAAGGATCTATCCAAGAATTGGCAAGTCCCGGATGTACTCTTTCCATCCACTTTATAACCGCATAATTGAAATCCGAATAGCCAATAAGTTCAAAGGATGAACCTTTAGGGTACCATAAGCCAAGGTATGGAGTATGAACTAAATATATGAGAATTCACTTAACGGCCATTGAATGATACTCTTTTGGAACGGTTTGAAATCTTGCACACATGCACACACTAAGCATTATATCGGGCCTAAATGCACAAAGGTAGAGTAAAGAGCCAATCATGGAATGGTATACCTTTTGATCAACGGCCTTGCCTTCTTCATTTAGGTCGAGATGCCTATTTGATTGCATTGGGTCTTGATGGGCTTTGCATTCTCCATGTCAAACTTCTTAAGCATGTCCATGATATACTTGGTTTGACAAATGAAAGTTCTTTCTTGAGTTGTTTGATTTGAAATCCTAGAAACAACTTTAGTTCACCCATCATTGACATCTCAAACCTCTTGGTCATAATCCTAATAAACTCTTCACAAAACATTTTGTTAGTAGAACCAAATATAATATCATCGACATATATTTGGCAAACAAATAAATCATTATCGATATTTTTAGTAAAAATAGTAGAATCGACTTTGCTTATTTCAAAGCCTTTCTTGATAAGAAAATCTCTAAGGCATTCATACCATGCTCTAGGTGCTTTCTTAAGTCCATAGAGCACCTTATGGAGTTTATACATGTGATGAGGATACTTGGGATCTTCAAATCCGAGAGGTTGCTCCATGTACAACAATTCGGAAATTGATCCATTTAGGAAAGCACTCTTCACATCCATTTGATATATCTTGAAATCATGGTGAGTAGCATAGGCAAGTAATATACGAATTAACTCAAGTCTAGCTACGAGAACATAAGTCTCATCAAAATCCAAACCTTCTATTTGTGTGAAGCCTTAAGCAATCAACCTTGCCTTGTTTCTAGTTACGATCACATTCTCATCTTGTTTATTGCGGAAGACCTATTTGGTGCTAATTACATTTTGGTTTGGTCTTTCCACCAATATCCAAACTTCATTCCTCTTGAAATTATTCAATTCTTCTTGCATGGCCATCACCCAATCCGGATCTCCAAGTGCGTCTTCCACCTTCAATGATTCCAAAGAGAAAACAAAAGAGTAGCATTCACAAAAATTTGCAATTCTAGAATGAGTGGTTACCCCCTTTTGTATATCACCAAATATGTTGTCCATCGGGTGATCTCTTTGGATACTTTAATGAACTCTTGGGTATGTCACTTAGGATTGGGGTTGAATGTCTTCTACATCATCATCAAGAAATTTGTTAAAGTCATCATGAGCTTGATCTTGACTTTATTCTTGATTTTGATCTTACATTTGAGTTGATGTCGATGGCTCTACTTGAATAGATGAAGATGGTTGACTTGGATCATTATTGGTCGTATGCTGCTCTTGGGACTCTTGAGGCTTGATTTCTCCAATTGCCATCTTCTTAATTGCTTCATTGGAATTTTTTATCACCTAAAACATTAGAATCAACTTGCTCCACTTGGGAGCCGTTAGGTTCATCAAATGTCACGTCACGTGCAATTTCAACACAACCAGAGGTTTTGTTGAAAATACGATAGGCGTAGGTATTTGATCCATATCCAAGCATAAAACCTTCATCAACTTTAGGAGCAAATTTAGAACTTCTTTCTTTCTTATTAAGAATGAAATATTTGCTACCAAAAACTCTAAAGTAAGATACATTGAGCTTTTTACCGATTAGAAGTTTGTAGGCGGTCTTCTTCAAGATCTTGTGGAGATATAATTGGATGATTGCATGGCAAGCGGTGTTGACGGCCTCCGCCCAAAATTGATCCGACACCTTGTATTCATCAAGTATAGTCCTTGTTGACTCTATAAGAGTCATATTCTTCCTCTCGACAACCCTATTTTGTTAAGAGGAGTAGGATACTGAGAACTCATGCTTGATTCCTTCTTTATCAAGAAATTCTTCAACTTGAGTGTTCTTAAATTCACTTCCATTGTCGCTTTTCACCCTCTTGATCTTCACATCGAATTCATTTTGAGCTCTTCTCACGAATTTCTTGAATATGGCTTGTGTTTCACTTTTGTCATGCAAAAAGAATACCCAAGTGAAACGAGAATAATCATCAATAATAACTAAACCATATTTGTTACCGCCAATGCTTATATAGGCGATTGGTCCAAATAGATCCATGTGAAGAAGTTCCAATGGCCTTGTTATCATCATCATATTTTTGGTGGGGTGAGGAGCTCCAATTTGCTTTCCCGCTTGACAAGCACTGCAGATCCTATCTTTCTCAAAAGAAACATTTGTTAATCCTAGTATGTGCTCCCTCTTTAGGAGTTTAGACAAATTTCTCATGCCAACATGGGCTAGTCGGCGATGCCATAGCCAACCCATGCTAGACTTAGCAATCAAGCAAGTTTTAGGACTCACTTCATCCGTTGAAAAATCAACAAAGATAAAGTTTACCCTTCAACCTACCCGTGAAAACTATTGATGCGTCCTCCCTTCTAGAGACGGTCACACCCTCATTAGTAAAAAGACAATTGTAACTCATCTCACATAATTGTGACACGGATAACAAATTGTAACTAAGAGATTTAACTAACAAAACATTAGAGATAGAATGATCATTAGAGATAACAATTTTACCTAGACCTATTACCTCTCATTTTCCATCATCATCAAAAATAATGTTTTCATGTGGTCCTTCATCTTCTTCAAACGATGAGAACATACTCTTATCTCCAGTCATATGATTTGTACATCCACTATCGATCATCCAACTCGATACACCGGAGGAGTATACCTACAAAACAAATTTAAGACTTTGTTTTAGGTACCCATATTTGTTTGGGTCCTTTCAAGTTAGTCACAGGCATTTTTTACCCATACACTATTTTTCACAATTCTATCCTTTGTGCGGGCACCAATATATAGAGCAACCACTTTACCACGATGATTCCTCTTGAGACTATAAGAAGCATAGAAAGTAGATTGAGGCACATGAGTCTTTTGTTGCTTCACTTGAGAGGTGTGATCGACTTGCTTGCCTCCGTTAATGAATTTGAGGCACTCCTTTCCATTGATCACAACACGCTCATTTGTCTTGCTAGTATGCGTGTCAAATCCGAAACCTCTCTTTTGTTTGTTGTCTTTGGCTTCAATGGTCTTGCATAGTGCATCCTTTGATTTATAAGTTTTAATGCAGCCATATTTGACCAAAGCATTTAACGTCTCATTTTCTTTTTTAATGCTTGCAAAGATTCAATGTTAGTAGCACAAGCATTTACATCAATGTTATAGCAACGAGAACAAACATTGCTTGTGGAAACGCTAGAGAGCAAAGTTGCATTATTAGAGCGGGATGAGCTATTCTTGAGGATATTAAATTGCACTTCAAGAGTTTTATGGCTTTCATCTAAGCTTGACAATTTCTCTTGAAATATAGAATTGTTATTCTCAAGACTAGCAATTGAGCTATTGGCCAAATTTAGATCTTTGGTCAATTTCTCAACTTTCTTCTTCTCTTTAGCAAGGAGTTCCTCGAGTTTAAGGTTTCTCTCCTTTTCAAGGATGAGCAAGTCATCTTGCTTTTCGAGGATCTCCTCTTGACTCTCTATTGTTTCCATAAGTTCTTTTAATTTAGACATTGCATTCTTGCTAAGATCTTTAAACATGCTTTCATTACAACTATCACTATCACTAACTAAAAGCTTGGGATGTGATTTTACCTTCCGCTCTTTTGCCATAAGGCATGTGGGGGTGTCGTCGTCGCTCATGTCGCCAAAGAGTGATTTTGTTGGTGTAGAGGAACGGATGGCGATGGTGGCGACTCCTTCATTATCGGAGTTGGAGTCAGAGTTTGAATCCCACTCCTCGCCAATATGAGTGTGACCCGAATACTTCTTCTTGTATGTCTTGTTCTTATCTTTCTTGAATGGCTTGCTCTTCTTTTCATCTTTGTCTTTGCCCTTCTTTTTGTTAGGACAATTGGCTGTGAAATGGTCAATTTCACCACACTCATAGCATGCCCTCTTGGATGTTCTTCTTTTGGGCATGTCTCTTTTGTACTTGCTATAGCCTCCTTTCCTCATGAATTTCTAGAATTTCCTCACAAAGAAGGCTATCTCTTCATCATCGGAGCTTTCAACTTCACTTGAACTAAATTCTTCAATTTGTTTGTTCTTGCTTGCCTTGAAAGCTACTTCTTTGTTCTTCGAGGTGGAGCTTTGCTTGGCTAAATTCTTCACTTCATTTGCTTCCTTTTTCATATGCTCATGAGCAAGTATTCTCCCAAGAACATCACTTGGGGTAAGCCTTTTGCAATCTCTTTTTTCCCAGATGAGAGTGACCAAAGTTGGGTTTCTTGGTGCGAAGGTTCTAAGCAACCTCCTCACCACCTTGTGATCATCAAGTTCCTCACTTCCAAGCCCTCTAATCTTATTGACCAACACCATCATCCAGTCATACATGGCTTGGGGAGTCTCATCATCCTCCATCACTAATCTCACCAATTTTCCTTCAAGCAATTCTATCTTAGATTCCCTCAAACTAGTTGTACCTTCATGGGAAACTTGAAGTGTATCCCAAATTGCCTTGGCCTCCTCAAGCCCATCCACCTTGTTGAACTCTTCGGGGCTTAATGCACTAAGTAAAACACTTGTTGCTTGAGCATTTCTATGGATGGCTTGCTCTTGTTCGGGTGTAAGCTCAATATCTTCCGCCAGAAAATCAAGACCTACACACACAATTTTTCAAATGCTCGAATGGAGCGATATTAAATGCATCTTCATATTGTGCCTCCAAGCAGTGTAATGAGTGTCATCAAAAAATGGTGCACGCCCGAAAGGCACGGAGATGAAGTTGTTAGATGAAGAATTTAATTTGCTATAATCAAAATTAATTTCAACTCCATTTCTATCTTTGGAGCCACGGGTTGTTGAAGCATCTCCCGTATCCATTTGCCTTCTTGAACCACCTCCCGAAGTTTCACCTTTAGGACTTCTTGGGCTTTTCTCTTCGGATGCCGACATCTTTAATTCCTCCAAGCGGTTAAGCTTTATAGGAGGTTAGGATATAATACCAATTGAAAGTACTTGATGTCGACTAGAGGGGGATGAATAGTTATTTCTAAAAATTAAAACTCTGCAGCAGATCAGACAGGGTCCGGAAACTTCGGCTCAATTTGGATACTCCGTGTTCCGAAGTAACCGAGTTCACCCAGATTATTTGGACTATACAGGAACTCGAAATCAAAGTAAATCAAAGTAAGTCTAATATTCTCTATGAGTTACCACAGTATCTATAAGATGTATATGCTCTTTTTCAACAATAACATGCACTCAAATACTCACACGCAATAATATTGAGGCAAATCCCCAAATAACAATTTGAACGAGTAAAGTGCAAGAAAGTAAATGGAGACAAGATTTTTTCCCGAAGTTCGGCCACCTCACAAAGAAGTGTCTACATTTCCGTTGAGGAGCTCACAAAGAGCCGGGTCTTTTTCAACCCTATCCTCACCCAAGCGATCACAAAGATCGAGCTAGGGTTCTTACTCAATTCAAGGGTAATACAAACTTTCCGTAGCACTCCACAAAGATTGGGTGCTCTACGGGCGACCTCTTGCCATCTAGAAGCACGAAGCTTCAAAAGTAAATAACACAAATCGTAGCTTGGCAAGAACTCAAATTGCTCAAAGGTTTGCTTGTTGCTCTCTTGCTCTAAATCTCACTCCCCAAACCCTAACTCACAAATCTTGCAAAGATCAAGCACTAGAGGGGTTTGGGAGGGCTATTGAATGCTCTTGAGAGGTTTGGTTCACAGGTAGCTCAGCAGCATTGAATGGAGGGGGTGAAGAGGTATTTATACCCTTCCCCCAAAAACTAGCCATTATTGTGCTTTTCAGACAGACTTGGAGTATCCGGGTTCACTCGAAGTGTCCAGGTAGCACAGAAACACATGCACCTAACATATCAGAATTAGCCATTACACTGACTCGGAGTATCTGGATTCACCCGGAGACTCCGGGTAACACTTGAGAAAAACGGCCAAGACACTAGTTCGGAGGATGCCCAGAAGGTCCGGAAGCATTAGGACCCGGAGACTCCAGACCAACTCGGAGACTCCGGCTTTAGCACCCTCGGCAGACAGACCCTTTCTCGGAGTCTCACTCAGAGACTCTAGAACACTTAACAGAATCTGGAGTTTCCGAGCTTACCCGGAGACTCCGGGCTCAAACAACTTTGCCCTTTTTTCCGGTGTCCGTGAGTGAATGTGTCTCTCAAAATTTGGTTTTAACAAGATACTTTAAGCACTAAGACACTAGCAAGACTACCAAAATGCATCCCTCTTAATAGTACGACATTCCTAAACTCAAATTCAAAAGTAAAATAAATTGAGCCATATGAGTTTCTTCATGCCACTTCTCTTTTCTTTTTGAGGGACGTCGACTTGTTTTAACCTTTGCAATGGGACTAAAACCCGTTCATAAACTCTATAAACTTATTAGTCCCTTAATTGTTTGTCATCAATTAGCCAAAACCCACAAAGGGCCTAGATGCACTTTCACATCTTCATCTGGATCAAGCACAGCCGATGTAGCCATCGGTGTTGCCAAGAGCTTCACATCACTCATGTCGAACTTCTTCAGCAAATCTTTGGTGTGCTCTGTCTGGTGGACGGATGTACCTTACTTACATTGCTTGATTTGCAACCTAAGGAAGAAGTTGAGCTTGCCCGTCATCGACATCCCGAACTCCCTGCTCATAATTTCTGCAAACTTGGCAACAAGTGCATGAGAAGAGCCACCAAAAATGGTATCATCCACATATATCTAAACAAGTAAGATATCATTGTTATACCTGAGAGTGAACAAAGTTTTATCAGCTGACCCCATCACATACCCATGCTCTAGCAAAAAAGACCTAAGCCTATCATACTAAGATATAGGTGCCTGCTTAAGTCCATACAAAGCCTTTCTGAGCTTGTAAACTCTATGTGGTTATTTGGGGTGCTCAAAGGCTAGAGGTTGCCTAATATAGACCTCTTCCTGAATTAAACCATTTAGAAAAGTACTCTTGACATCTATTTGATACAATTTGAAACTCTTGGATGCGCGAATGCAAGAAGGATCCTAATGGTTTCTAGCCTATCTACGGGTGCAAAGGTCTCTCAAAAGTCTATTCTCTCAACCTGAGTGAAACCCTGAGCCACTAGTCTAGTCTTGTTTCTTACTACAGACTCATCCCCCCTGTTTGTTTTTAAAAACCTATTTTGTGCCTATGGTGTGAACATTAGGGGGTGGCTCTACAAGGACTCAAACTTGATTTCTCTCAAAATTTTCAAGCTCTTCATGTATGATATTGATCTAACTCGAATCAGATAATGCATGTCCAACATCATGGGGCTCCAAAGAAGCAACGAATACAGAATCAGTAAAATGACCATGAGAAGCGGTCTTGGACTTCGTTACCCTCTCATCAAGATCTTCGATCATCATGCCGCCGCTGAATGTGTTAAGGGGCCTCACGCCTAAAGATGAACTCCTCCTCAACCTATGCTGGTGCAGGCTCGAGAGCAGCTAAAGTGGAAGTAGACACTGCAGGAACCTCTACTGGAGTAGAAGAAGCAAGAGCCAACTCTGGAGCAGGTGTGGTAGAGGGAAGTAGTGGATTATCTTCGTCATCACCAAGAGCTGGAATGTCATCATCTACAAAGATACTCTCGCTCATCTCTTGATCACCTGCACACTCAAAAAACAGAACTAACACAGAGAGGTGACTCATAAAAAGTCATATCACAGGACTCCATGATGGTATTAGTGTCAAGATTAAAGACAGTATAAGAATGACCACAAAGAGAATATCCCAAGAAAATACCATCGGAAAAATGTGACTCAAACTTGTCAAGGTTGTCATTCTTTAGGATGAAGCAACGATAACCAAAAACTCTCAAATGTGAAACATTCGTCTTCCTCTCAAAGTACAATTCATAAGAAGTCAAATTCAAGATCGAGCGCAAGATAATTTGATTGGAGATGTAGCATGCTGTGCTAATGGCATCAGCCCAAAACCTCATAGGAGTCCTATGCTCATCGAGCATCGTCCTAGCCATCTCCACCAAAGTACGATTCTTCCTCTCAACCACGCCATTCAGCTGAGAAACACGTGTAGGTAAAAAATTGATGCTCAATGCCATGATCAAGACAAAAAAATATCAAAGAGATAGTTCTTAAACTCGGTGTCATTATCACTGCCAATTACTTTCAATGCACCAGAGAGTTCCTTAAATAATCTCAAAGCTAAGCTCCGAAAATGTGAGAATACTTTATCATTGCTCACAAGAAAGAAGACCTAAGAGTAGCAAGAGAAGTCATCAACAATGATTAGAACATACTACTTCCAGCACACCAAACAAACCCGAGAAGGACCAACAGTGTTCATATGGAGAAGTTCTCCTAATCGTTCAGTCATCATCAGATTGACTGGTGGCTGGGAGACAGCAACTATCTTGCCATGCCGACAAGAAGCACAAACAGGATTCTTCTCAAATTTGAGCTTGGGTAATCCTTGGATCAAGCCTAAAGCACTCAAATAAGTAAGCAAATGAAAACTCATGTGCCTAGTCTCCTATGTCACATCCAAAGCTCCGAAGAAGGTTGAGCAATCAAGCAACGAGAAGAACCAAGAGACTCAAAAAAATCAGCTCCAAAAACTCTTCCAACTCGAGAAATCTTCCAAATCAAAGCGCTAGAAGAATCGAGAACTCGAGAAGGTTGTATCCCAGATGCTCCACCAAAACTACATCCTTGAAAGTAAAACTCTCATTCACCCTTACCATACATTTGGCTTTCACCCTTCCTTTCCAATCATCCCCGAATGTGATGTACTCATATCGCTTCATGGGGTGAGACTAGATAACCATGATGAATCTTCGATCATGTAGCACGAACAACCGGAGTCAATGAGCCACTTATTCTCCAAGCCTATGCCTGCCACCTACATATGAGAAGAATAATAGATGGATGACTCAGTACTGAGTTTAGTCAAAAACCTCTTAGGAATCCAGTACTAGGTCATCCGCCCTGAAGTGGTAAAAATAGGTGCAAGTAAAATAGTTGTAGTACGCTGAGGACGAGTACTACGATGAGGAAAACATGGTCCGCCAAAACGCTGAGACTCAAAGCCTCTTATATGTGGACCAAAACCATATGAGTCATGGCAAAATGCACACCGATCAACACCTCTAGGAAGAAACTGAAAAGCACTAGGGACTCGTGAGTGGAAGTAGGGATAATGCTCATATACACTAACAGAGGGGTATATGTCTCGGGTGCTCCACTCCCACTAACGCCGCTCATCTCTCCTATGGAGAAAGCAAAACCAAACCAAGTGACCATCTCTCTGGCAGTAGGTGTAGTGGTAGCGTCTCTCGAGAACTCGACTGCCAATCACTTGGGGCTCTCTCATCTTAGGTTGTGAAACTCTCCTGGGTTGTGGTGTAGGTTTCTTCTTTGTGGGTTGAGGAATATGTTTCTTGATGAGTTATTGTGGTATTGATTTTGGACTTCTCATCTTCTAGGTAGTAGATGTGGTGAACACGATCTTACTCTCCCCACTATAAGCCACCCTCTCAAAACCCAACCCAAGAGCCAAACTCGTCGTGTCAGCACATATCTTGATTTTAGCCAGGATCAAATTCATTTTCCCTTTGCCCTCTGAGCACTTCTCCGCCAGACAAAGGAGGTACTCATTCTCAGTCAAAAACTTTTGAACTTACCCTCTAACCCAGCTGAGTTTGTCCTGAAAGATGGTGCATGTGGAACAATTTGGCTGCACATCCTTAGAACTCCCAGCACTCTCCAATCTAGATTCTAGCTCCTTCACGCTCTCATCTTTCAGTTCAACATCCTTTACAAGCAAATAGCAATTCTTACAAGCACCTAAGAGAGTAGACCTAGACTCTTCCTCAAGGAGCTTATTCTCGGCACTCTCAAGCTGACAAGTGACTTGAGCATGCACATTACGAAGCTCGGCAAGTTCAGCCATGACAAGCACGCAACTCTCACATTTCTCAACATCGGGCCTAGACCTAAGCAATGCAAGTTCAGTAGAGATAGACTCAAACTTAGGCCTAAAATCCTTTAACTCACGCATAACTTTCTTAAGTAACCTATCATGGCTAACGAGAGCATCATTCAAGGTATCAACTTGGATGGAAAGCTGATCGTAGGAAGGCAATACCTCGGAAGGATCTAGCTCGGGGTGGTTGTCGTCGTTATTGTCATTCACCATGAAGCAGATGCCAGTGAAGTCCTTAGCCTTCTTCTTGTTCTTTGCTTGCGGTTCATCCTCCTCTGAGATCTCCTCATCGCTGAAAGAAGTGTCGATATTGCTGAGAGTCATCACAAACACCCTAGAAGCCGCCTTAGTCGCCTTCTTAGCCATCTTATCGTGGTTAATCTTGAAGAAGTGCTTCTTGTTCTTCCTTTTGTGCTTATTGTAGTCGTGGTCGCCGTCCTCCCTCTTCTTGAGCTTGGGGCAGTCTGCCTTAAAGTGGGTAGTGTCACTGCACTCAAAGCAGGAATGAGAACCATCCACCCTCCGGTTTCTGCGATTGATGTAGAATCGAGTGAACTTCTTCACGATCAGCGCAAGGTTCTCATCATCCAGCGCGTTCACCTATTCCTTTTGACAGAAACCAATGAAGATAAAGCAAATCCACTCGATGAAGTGTTAGCACAAAAAAAGCCAGCTGCTGACTAATTGCCACTACCAAGTCTGAAACCAATGCCATGTTATGAGACAGGGGATTTCTGTGACCGATCCGAGCTACCTTGGCTATCTTGATGGATTTGAGCTTGCTAAAGAGCTCATCAAAAATCAATGTGTCATAACTTGGAGACTCTTCAATGCTCGAGATCTTCACTTCCCATATGCTACAGTCAAGAGCAGAGAGAAACTTGATTGCTCTCTCATGATCAAAATAAGCTAAAACACTAGTTGATCGAAGATTGCTAACGATCCCATCAAAGCGAGCAAACATTGCATCCAAAGACTCTCCGAGGCCTTGCATAAACATTTGGTATTCTTGGTTATATGTGCTTTAGCGTCTAGCTTTAATTTGATTAGTGCCTTCATGAAGGACACTCAAAGTATTCCAGATCTCCCAGGTAGTATGTAGGTGCTAGACCCTATTAAACCCATTCCAACTCAGGCTAGTGAACAAAATATTTTTAGCCTTGTTGTTAGCCTCATACTGTTTGATTTGAACATGATTTGTGCGAGCAGTAGGGATCTCATAGTTAGAATCAACTAATATCCATTATGCAGTTCATTGGCTTAGAAGATAAGCCTCTATGCACACCTTATAGTACGAAAAAAATACAGCCATCAAACAGCGGAATCTTCCCACTTCTCTTCATATCATATATGGATCATAAACCCGGTTAAGATCAACAAGTGATCAAACTAGCTCTGATACCATTTGTATGAACAAAATTGACGACTAGAGGGGGGTGAATAGGCATCTCAACAAGTTTCTTACGAAATCGATGGCCTTCCTATTTGGATCACCCAACGTACCTCAAAACTCGAGCATAAGCAAAAATTGAGAGAAGTTTTAACAAGAGAAAATCGAGGCAACACGACATCATGGATGATATATGAACCATATATTCCATATAAGATTAATACATGTGTCTTATCACTTAAAAGATCACAACTAGCAAAGAAACAAGAGAAAATAAACACTGAGCAACGAAACTCTCTAAGTTGATTGTCTAGAGGCAAGAGAATTCAAAACCCCGTCACATAAGTGTGTATGCGAATTTTATGCCTCTAGCAACTAGAAGGAAGACCTCGCAAGGTGCTGAAATTTCAGCCAAAAACAAAAACGAAAATGAAAACCGAAAAGGAAAAACTTGCACACAAGGCAAGAGAACCAAGAGAGAGAAACTAGAAGGAGGGAAAATCAAGCATATGAAACAAAATAAATTTCATTACTCAAAGAGTTCAGCCATATTTTAGACGGATTACAAAGATTTTTCTCTCAAAACTCTCACATATTACATAGTTTAAACACTCATCATCCTCTCCATTGAAACCCTAGCACAATACTCTCATACGAGTGGCATAAGGGGCTCAAAATGACTGGTTCTCACTCTCACATAGTCCTACCCCTTTATTTATATGCATGAGAAACTTGATCCCCAAGTTTCCTAGCTTTTACCAAAATACTCATCTCTTATAGTATATTTCTACCCATCACCGATGGCATTTTACACCATCTGATGAGTGTAACACTATCTATTCTAGAAAAACTTTGCTTTCTGTAAAAAAAAGTCTGGTGAAAGCTTTCGGTGATCTCATATCTAACACCAGATAATCTAGTGTGTGTCAATCCACCGAACCACCCTTCTATAACATCTCTACAATAAAAGGTCTAGTGCATTATCTAGTGTTCACAATCTCAGCACCAGACTATCCAGCGTACATAATCAAACTTGGCGCAAAAATCTCCTCTCTGCAGAAAATACTCTGGCACTCAAGTCCATCACCGGACCATCCAGTGTTTGCTTTCATTTCTGCTTCCGCACTGAAAATGCTTCGGTGATACCCTCCGGTGTAGTCACCATACTCACCGGATCTGCCGATGCATTGATCTCTAAGTTCGTCTGAAAAATTACTCTCTGCAAAAATAGTCCAGCGAGTATACACTACCCACACCGGAACTTCTGGTGAACACATGAACATCCGATGTTTACACCAGAACTTCCGATATGTGTAAATTTTCTACGTACAAAGAAGAATTCATCAATTCCAAACACCGTAAACTCAAGTTAGACATAAACAAGAATAAACATCCATAAACACATACTAATCAAGTTCAAGGTACATTAAATATTATTAATACCTCATCATATGCAAACTAATAAACTTCTCCACTTGGTTTCTTAAACAAATCAAAGGAAAACTATATGTGCGTGGCTAATATAATATTCCCTCCAGTAAAAAATACTTGATATTTTGGACATAGCACGGTCTTCAATTCATATCTTTGGCACTATTTTTTAACTATAATATATTTATATAATCCAATAAGTATATGATATTATAAAATATATTTTAAGATAAATCCACCTATATAATTTTTATGTTTTAAAACTACACGTTTTAAAATTTATATTGCCGAACCAGTTGCGCCAGCCGCCACTCCACTTCTCTTCTATAACGTTGTCTTTATGAAAAGAAAAATCTTCAAAGCTTTATTTTGAATAACATCAATGATTTCCTTATTATTTATGACATGTACTGATCAGTTTTTTTATTGTCCTATGCTATAAAGCCAAGACATCATGCGATAAAGCCAATGAAGCACTAAACCATTTGAAAGTCCTACTTCAGAAAAGGGGAGGAAGAGGGCCTCTCGACAGGAGTGATTCCCCGAAAAGAAATGGTTCCCAGCATCCTCAAGTTCGTAGTCTGCCATAGTTTTTTATTGTCTTGGGCTTGACATTGACAATGGCACAATACCATCGCCATATAATTAGCTGTAGAGGATGTTATAGTTTTTGTTTATCTAAGCTTGACGACAAGCTGAGCTCGTCCAGCTCAATTAAAGTCCTGTTTATTTCAGCTAGAGATTTAAAAAACAGTTTATAGAAGCTGGATTATAAAAAGTTGGATTGTAAAAAGCTTTAAGATCGTAGATTCAAAAAACTTTGATGGATAATTTAGTAAAATAGACTTTCACAATCTATCAAAAACTAAGAAAAACCAGCTTCTCATATTCCCGTAATCTAATCAGCAGATTTTAAAAAGCTATAACTAAAAATTATCTATTTGTTTCAGCTTCGGATTGTAAAAGCTAAAAGCCACAATTCAAAGCTGAAATAAACAGACCCTAAGCTCGATTGAAGCTAGACCCAGAGCTATCATGTCGAAGCTTGTGGTTAGATCAGAGCGTATCAGGCCTGGCCCGAGCCCGAGCCCGGTCCGAAAAAGCTAGCCCTAGTAGTTGCCCGAAGATACCCAAGCCCAGCCTAGGCCCATCCCTACAAGCATTTATTTTTCATTTTTGCCGTGTAAAAATAACGGGTGGACTGGGTCTGACCCAAAATTTCAGGCCCAATAGGCTGTGATGGATGGGCCTAGACAGCAAAATTTGGCCCGATAAGAACTGGGCTTTTTCTTGGTCCGGCCCAAGAAATGCTCAGGTCTACTTGTGGCTGAGCTCTATGATCCACTCGATTCAGGGCTCGAGTAGTCAAGCTCTACATAATAAAGGTCCGCACCTCTAAAGACATATATTTCAACTATGTAGACCTTTCACACGCCCTGCATGTATATTTTAAAACACTGTAAATATTTATTTGAGCCTAACTTTTGAGCAACATAATTCACACGCCACCAAAAAAAAAACCTTGACACAAGGAAAGATGTCCATACATCTTTTTCCCATTCCTGAATTTGTGAACAGGGATCACCAATGGCAGTCGCAAAAAAGAATCACCAAATGGCTCCTCTGATTTACAAGCTAAGAGGCAAACACGAGCTGGATGCTACAATGCAATGTGCACCCGTGACAAAATAAATAAATAAATGAAAAAACTGTTGTGTATCCAAACACAAGACGGTCGGTTTGTCCTGGGCTGTTTTTCGGCCCAAAAGTCTTTTTCTTTCCCCATTAGGGTCTATTTTGCAAAAGGGGACTGTGCTAGAATTTTTTTAATAAAAAATAGGTTCAAATTTAGCCTAACTTTTAAGGATTTGGATCCTACTCCTTGCTATACAAATTAATACTATATCCTAACCGTGGAATACGTATATATATACATACATACATATAGGTATACATGTATATATACATATATATATACATACATATGTAATTTTTTTTCTAAAAATTCTAGATAAATATCGAAATGAATATTAGTTACATTTAAATCAACTGAAAAGATCTACGATGCAAAGAAAAATATCTAAAACTCAAAAAATATGAAACAAATTTTTTTATTAGTATTACTTTTATCTATATGTTAAAACTATGTACATGCATAAAAATATTATTGTTTTCTCTATAATTAATTTAATATGTTTAACATTAATAATTGTATAAATAAATATTGAAATGTACAAAATTTTTGAACTTAATTTTTTAGTCTTCTTTTATCGTGCTCTACACAGCAAAATAAAAATAGACGCAACGTACATGCGCTAATTAGACTAGTCATCAATATACTAACGGTGGAAGAATTCTCACTTGCTGAGGGCCCCTGCTACTGTTACTACTGTAGGAGGCTTCTCGGGGCTCTGCTACTGTAGCAGTAAGCCTGGATACGTATACGTACCTACATGTATATACATACGTATAGGTATACATGTATATATACGTATATATATACATACATATGTAATCTTTTTCTAAAAATTCTAGATAAATATCGAAATGAATATTAGTTACATTTAAATCAACTAAAAAGATCTATAATGCAAAGAAAAATATCTAAAACTCAAAAAATATGAAACAAATTTTTTTATTAGTATTACTTTCATCTACATGTTAAAACTATGTACATGCATAAAAATATTATTGTTTTCTCTATAATTAATTTAATATGTTTAACATTAATAATTGTATAAATAAATATTGAAATGTACAAAAATTTTGAACTTAATTTTTTAGTCTTCTTTTATCGTGCTCTACACAGCAAAATAAAAATAGACGCAACATACATGCGCTAATTAGACTAGTCAATATACTAACGGTGGAAGAATTCTCACTTGCTGAGGGCCCCTGCTACTGTTACTACTGTAGGAGGCCTCTCGGGGCTCTGCTACTGTAGCAGTAAGCTGGATACGTATACGTACCTACAAGTATATACATACATACGTATAGGTATACATGTATATATACGTATATATATACATACATATGTAATTTTTTTCTAAAAATTCTAGATAAATATCGAAATGAATATTAGTTACATTTAAATCAACTAAAAAGATCTATAATGCAAAGAAAAATATCTAAAACTCAAAAAATATGAAACAAATTTTTTTTATATTACTTTCATCTACATGTTAAAACTATGTGCATGCATAAAAGTATTATTTTTTTTCTATAATTAATTTAATATGTTTAACATTAATAATTGTATAAATAAATATTGAAATGTACAAAAATTTTGAACTTAATTTTTTAGTCTTCTTTTATCGTGCTCTACACAGCAAAACAAAAATAGACGCGGCGTACACGCGCCAATTAGACTAGTCAATATACTAACGGTGGAAGAATTCTCACGCGCTAAGGGCCCCTGCTACTGTTGCTACTGTAGCAGTTGGCTGGATATGTATATATATGTATGTATACGCGTATATGTACATATATATATATATGTATATATGTATACATGCATACATATACTTATATATATGTATATATATATATACATATGTAATTTTTTTTCAAAAAATTGTAGAAAATGTCAAAATGAATATTAGTTATATTAATAAATCAGCTGAAAAAAAATCTAAAATGCAAAGAAACATATCTAAAACTAAAAAATATGAAACAATTTTTTAGTTTAGTATTACTTTCACCTACATGTTAAAACTACGTGCATGCATAAAAATACTATTGTTTTCTCTATAATTAATTAAATGTGTGTAACATTTATAATTTCATAAATAAATATTGAAATATACAAATTTTATGAACCTAATTTTTTGTCTTCTTTTGTCATGTTCTATTAAAAAATAAAAAACAGACGTAGCGTAAGCGCGCTAATCAAACTAGTATATCCTATCACAAGTTCAAATGGAAAAGAACTTTACTTTTTAGGCCTAGACTCATATTGACCCAGGAGAGAACTCGAAGCCAACACCATCAAATGAACTCGTTCCTTAATTTTTCTATATTTTTTAAATAAAAAATTATATTTAAAAAATTGCAGAATTATACTCCACGGGTATAAAAGAGATCCTAAGACCAACCACAAGGGCTTTCCTTCCGCGTTCAGATTCTCGTGGTAAAAGGATTTTCGTTTTTTTAACATTGGTTTTTTTCACGAAGGGATTTCTAAAGTTATTTCCTTCAGAACGAGATTCTCTATTTTCCTTCGTAATTCTGCTCAAAAGAAAACTGTTGAAGATGAGAAAAAATAAAATAATGGAAACAAGAAAAGAAATTGGAAAAGGAACTAAATAAAGAGAATATGATCGCTGGCGTCACCATGTCGTTCTGATGTGCTGGCGTCCCCAGATCGGCGCCACGTGGGGGCTGGAATCGCCGCGGCGCTGAAACGCAGACGGCTCGTAAACCCGCTCCGACCACGAGCCCTCTTCTCGACTCGCCTCGGCTCCATTCGGTCCGAATCGAACCGCTTCGTCCCGTCCCCCACTCGCCCGTCGCAGGGCGGCACCCAAACCCTAACCCGCAGATCCCTCCCCTGCTCCGTCTCTCCCCCTCCCGCGCGGCCTCTCCTGCAGCTGTTCCGGCCACGCGCCTGCATCCGCCGCCGCGCGAGGTAGGGTACCATCCAGCCCGCTCTGTTTCTTCTGGGGAGGGTTGCGCTTGCTCGACGCGCCGCGCGGTGCGGCGCGGCTCGTCGGGTTGGCTCCGTGCCTCGCGCGCTCATGGGAATTGAGCGCGGCCTCCGCGCTGCTGTGGCTTAGGGTTTGCTCCGCGTGCGCTGTCTTTCCGCTAATTGTTTGAAATGCCTCCCAAGATGCTTTCCGTGCCGGTGTGGTGTTCCCTGCGGCGGTTTGCGCGGGGTGCGGGTTTTTTGCCGCTCTGCCTTAGGGACTGTTCAGCGTGCGCTGCCTTTGCACTAGTTCTTTGAATGTGTGTTACCGTATTTGCTTCTAATTGCTTGGGACGTCTCCAAGATTCTTTCTTTCCTTGTCCACATACAACCTGTCTAAATATATCTTCTTGCTGTTAGGTGCAAGTGCAAGAGGTGATTGCGGGATATATGAAGTAGTGGGCGTTGAATGACCTTCTCTATGGATTTGAATGCATCACCGTTGCCCGAAGAAGATGAGCAGCAGGCTTATGAAGAGCCAGTTGAGTATGCTCAGGAGGAACGTGTTGAGTCTGCTGTCACAATAATGCGAAGGGTACGCAACTATCTTTATCGATATTGCTGACCGTCCCATGCATCGTGCTCTTGACATCTATGTTCTTAAATCTTATTAATGATTGCTGATTAATTATGATTGGGAGAGGAACCTTACACTATGTTAGTTGGTATGCATGTGTACAACTGCTTGGTTGACATTGTTAGCTAAAGAAAATCACCTCCACATAGAGATGAAGCTGTCAAATATACCTCAGAATATGTAGGCACAAATCCTAGTGCACCGTAGTCTTCATTAGAGGCATATTTAGATATATACACTTTTTTTGTCGTCATAATCTACACCACAGGCATAATGAATTATACGCTGGATTTGTTGTTAGATCCATTGATTTTGATGTTCAATATATTTTCCCTGATTGGCAGGGGATTTACTTCGACTACCTTTATTTGCATATATGCTGGCATGCCATTCTTCTCCTTTTTTTGGCTTTATGCATGTGCCATGCTGCTGTTATTGGAAATAATGAGACTACCCAAAAAGGGACTTATGGTTGTTTAAACAATCTATTGGAGTTTCTTTTTTCATATCTAGCATGTAAGCTTGGTTTAATTGATCTGCTATCCATACCTTTCATGTGAGTCTTGTGATTGTTGGTAGGAGCGTGAAGAGAGACGCATGCGACTAAAGAGAGAGCAACCGGATGAAGGGTCAAGGCTACATGCCCAGCAGATTAGGAATGATTATGTTCCTCAAAACAAAAGAAATAGTCGCATCAAAGAGACACCTCAGGGTACGAAGTATTCAGCAATTTCTAAATAGTTGCAGCTGATACAATTGATTTTGTCCGTTCCCTCTGTTTATTTGTTATTCTTTAGTTGCACTGTTGTTTTTTCTTTGTTGATTTTATATGTATTATCTTGGTGCGATTTCAGGCTGGTTGGACTGTCCTGCATTTGGAGAGCCGATAGATAAAATTATACCATCCAAAGTTCCTCTTGATGAAACATTCAATGAGTCGGTGCCTCCTGGGAAGCGATACTCCTCGAAGCAACTAGTTAATAAACAAAGAAAAGCTGGTCGTGAAGTAAGTATTGATTGCTTGCTTGTTCTCGCGGATCATACTGTAGTCCCTCTTGTTGTATTAATTATGTGAAGGTAGTGCTGTGTTTGGTCAATTTCTGATATATACTGTAATTTGGTTCATTGACCTCATGCCCCCTAGAAGTGAATTTCTTTTCTTGTTTGTAACCCTAGTGTTCTAGAAAGTGGTCGGTGCTAGGTGACACCTAGTGCCTACACTAGTGTAAAAAGAGCTAGTTCTTTGTTATGTGCGCACCTTTTTGTGTCTCAGTTGATTTAAAACTGTATGATCAATCTAATTTATCATTTTCAAAGTTGGATATGCCATTCAACCACTTCTTTTAGACTTTTACCTTCTGTCCACCGCACCCAGCAGTCTATACTCGACCCCAATCAATAGAATCTAATGGCTCAGATTTGAAGTTAGTCTTGCCCATAGTCACCAGAAATCTAGGTCGACTGGGTCGAGGGACGTGGGTCGACACTTAAGAAAAATGGGATACGAAGGGGGTATACCTCTTCGGGACGACAATTCATGACACGGTACGTGATCCCAAGGATTCTGGATCGATGACCCCAGTACAAAGCATCGGGTTGAGGGACACAGGTCGACACCTAAGAAAAATGGGGTACCAAGGTGGTATACCTCTTTGGGACGACAATTCGCGACACAGTACGTGATCCCAAGGATTCCGGATCGATGACCCCGGTACGAAGCATCGGGTCGAGGGTCACGACAGTTCCCTACGAACCAATTCTAACAAAAAATAGGGTCATTTGGGTCAAGGCTCGGGGCTATTGTTCTTTGGGATGCTAGTTCGGGACGTGGAACCTAACCCCAACTAATCTGGGTCAATGAGGTATATTATGGATATGCAACACATAAGTAGATATAGCAAATCTGTTGTAGAGTTAGAAAATAAAAGAAAAATGAAAAAAAGCGGAAATTTCAAATAGGCTGTTGTGCTCTGGCCCATCCACCCCAGCTAATGTACTGCCCTAAGTCCACATTCCCCTAGTCTCAGCTAACGCACGCAGCCGCCAGCCCGTTTCTTCCTCTCTTTTCCTCTTTGCACGCATACCATCAACGCCGCCAGCTATAGATCCGTCGTCGCCAGCCAAAAATTGGTCATCAATGGCCATTAAAATTGGCTGCCCTTGTCCTCCTCTTTGGTCCAGTAGTCTCGGTTTCGTTGGAGACCGTCGTATCGACTGCCCTTGTCCTCTTGCTGCAGCTAGCTACCTCGCTCATGCACGCCCTCGTCGTGGATCCAGCTGCCCTCTCCGGTGGGATCCCCCTGCCGCACGGAGCCGAGCCGGCAACTGTGGGGGAGGGGGAAAGGTGGCTGGGTTGCGATGGTGACGTACAAGTGGAAGACAATCGAATGGGAGTAGGATCTCTCGCTATCGCCTCTGCCGACACCCTCACCTCCGCAAATCGCCACGCTGCAGTCTTCTCAACATCCCGGCGGCAACAGGGCTGCGACCTAGCCTAAAACGGGATGTCGACCCTGTTCGACCCTGTCCCTCGATTCGGGTCGATGTCCCGGGATTGTGGAACGCGCCATCGACCCAGACTCTTTTGACTATGGTCCTGCCATTTTACCATCCCTTTGTCCAAGCAGCACCCCCTTTCTGTTGTCTTATATTGTGACATGTATTCCACATGCACACTGACTAATAGATGACAAATCACCTAAGTTTAGGGCAGGTGATTTATAGGAGGGGTTTATGGACTTATATAGAGTTGAATATTTTTAATAACAGTTTTAAGATTTTTCGTTACACCATTTCTTGTGTGAATAGATTCCTATTTAGTGATATTGCTGATAGAACATTATGTAATGTTTTTTCTTTTTTTCTTTTTTCAGATAGGTCTGGTGATTGATTTGACAAATACTACTCGGTATTATTCATCAGCAGAATGGACGAAGCAAGGTACTAAGCATGTCAAGGTGAGAGCGCTCCACTTAAATGCATCCTTGCTTTTCAAAGACCTTTTTCTGGACTAACATGTCTTCATTTTAGATTCCGTGCAGGGGAAGAGATGCGGTACCTGACAATGAATCTATTAACATGTTTGTCTATGAGGTAACGCCAATATATGAATACAGATCTCTGTAACAGCAGTATATTTGACTCCAGATGTTGTATATATATGCCCAATGAGGGGGTCTGATGGTTAATTGTTTTGAATATTTTGTTTCCTTTTTCACCACCAAATATTTTACCTTCTTCTGCAGCACCATAGTTTATACTCAAAGACAAGCTGGTTATCTATTGTACCTACCTTATAGTGATAGCCAATTGTTTATGGCTTGGTGGATAGTTAGCGGGTTGTGTGTGATGTGAACATGTTACCACTTTTCCATGTTCTACTCCATGCTCTTCATTTTACTAGCTTCAAGGGGGTCTGCACCCTTTTGCATTTTTCATATTCTTGGATCCTCAATACCAAATTGATTTGGATGCTGCATATCAGTCACATGTTCATTTCATTTTGCCTAAAACATGCTTGGGGTGTAAATGGTATAGATAGTCTCCCAACTGTCATCAATATAGATCATATTGATACATATTTAGGTCATTAGCTACCATGTTTAAAGAAAGAGCTTCCTGTAAGCCATCTTTGTTAACAAATTTTGCTGTTCTTTCAGGCGATGATGTTCCTTGACCGACAAAAGCAATCAAAGAATCCTAAATATATTCTGGTTCACTGTACCCATGGTCACAATCGTACAGGTTTCATGATTATTCATTACCTTATGCGCACACATGTCTCTTGTGTTGCTGAGGTAGGGAAAATAGATTCTGAATGTTATTTGATTTGATTCAATTCTTCGGTTTTTCTTGACCACATTTTTTCTAGGCAATAAACATGTTTGCTCAAAGGAGACCGCCTGGCATATACAAGAGGGACTACATTGAAGCACTGTATTCATTTTATCATGAGGTCCCCGAGAATATGATGATAGCATGCCCTTCAACACCAGAATGGAAGAGACCTGATGATCTCGATTTAAATGGCGAAGCTAAGCAGGACGACGATGATGATAATGGTGATCGTGCGCCACCACATGTATGCATTTTCTTCTCCAAAATTTCTACAGAATTTTCAGTTCTACTTCTGTACCTACCCAGCTCAGTATTTGAATAGCTTTTTTGTTACATTACCTTAAATCAAGTTACTATGTCTTGTATCATCTTAGTGTTTCATTGTTGAAAAATATTGCTTGTGTTCTTGACAATTGCCTCATTGTATGGCTTCATTGCTAAGAAACATTGCTTGCATTATTCACAATAGAATAGTGTTTTCTGACTGTTTTGATATCCCCATGTATCTTGCAGAATGAGTCAGAGGACAAAGTTATCACTAATGACGATGTGTTAGGGGATGCCGTTCCATATGATCAACAAGAAGCTTTGCGTGTCCTATGTTACCGGTTACTTGAAATGCCCGTTGTAAGTATTAGTGTTTCTAGTTCTACCCAATATGTATCCATTTCCAGCTCTGCATAATGATGTTATTTTATAAATTGTTAATAAAGGCCATTGTAGCCATTTGTAGAATATAGTTCCAATACCACCAATTCCATCTTTAGTAGCTATGTTCACAGTTATCCTTTCTTTTCATTTCCGGATGCATAAGCAAATCCATGAATGGGTACATTGTGCATGTCATGCAATGCAAGCCTTTTATGCAATAATTTAGTCCATTTCACATGAAGTATGTGGCAGTTTGATGTGCTGGCAACATACATGTTAGCTTTGTACTAAATTACAAGGCAGGATATTAACAAGATACTTTAACATCATCCATCTGGAATATTGACAAGTGCAGGCTCAGTTATCTAGTTATAGCATTTTGAAAATGCTGGGAAATTTAGTATTTGGTATTTAATATTAGGAAAAAGTCTATTTTACTCCTCCAAACTATGTCGTTGGTCCGGATAACTCCCTAAACTATAAAACCATCTATTTAACCCTCTGGATTCATAAATCTACCTCACTTTGCACCCTTAGTTGTTTAGGAAGCCGGTGTTGTTTATTGGGTCGTCTCTTTTGCTGGTTTGTGTGGGTGGCTCACAGAGGGAGAGGGAGAGGGAGAGGGGGACTGGAGGGAGAGAGGATGGGGGCGTCGGAGCAGGGGAAGGGGTGATCGGTGTGCAAGAGGCCAGGTGGCGGGAGGAGGCTAAGTGGAGGGCGTCGGCTTGATGGCAGTGCGGCGCGGGCGAGAACAGCTGGCTGGGCCAGCTAAGCGACCCTCTTCCCCTGTGCCGATGGCCGCGCCGAAGTAGGGACACCGCCGCGGCCACCTCGACAAACCAAAGACCGTGAAGACGACGGGAACGTGTTCCACACCTTCCTGGGCACCACCTCCCTCTTCCTCACCATCGGTCATGCTCAATTTCAGCTGGACTCGGCCAATCGCCCCTAGCATCGATGCCTTGCTTCGGTTGCCGCCCTCTCCGATGGCTCGTCGATTCGAGGCGTCTCCGGTCAATCCAGCTTGCATGCACCTTCCTTAGGACTTCGTGGAGCTTCCCCAAGCACCAGTTTCAGTCGTGAGTCGCTGAGATGATCCGTCGCCGTTGTCCTGCTTCCATCGTCGTCGCTCGTCAAGCCATCGCCGGCCAATTCCCCGCAGTGACTCACTGTGGACAGCCTCCTCTGTTTTGGCAAATCGGGCTCATCGTCGCCAGGTTGCCTCGCCGCGACCCCGGTCGATTGCTTGCGGTTGAACCGACTCTAGGCCTTCTTGAAGCCGACCGTGGCGGCCGCTTGGTTAGAGGAACTTTGAGGAGGGCTGCCCGCGTGAAGCCCCTCTGCCACCGACCGCTCAGGTAGACCACTAAAGACCCCTGTGTGCTTGTGTGCGCACCCATTTGCCCGGCTTCGCCCTGCCTGAGCAGCCACCCTCTGCCCTGCTTTGGCCACCGCCACGACCGTCGCAACGCTGCCTCGATCTGTTAGCCATCCTGCCGCTGCCTTGCCGCGCTCGCGGCTGTGCGGGCTGAGCGGCTCAACGGGGGAGGTCGCACAGGAGGACTCGCAGGAGCAGAGGAGAGCGGGGGAAGGAGTACAGGAGAGAGTGAGGAGGAAGATGATGATGTGGCCGCCACGTGGCGTCCATGTCATCAAAACCGCTTAGGGAAACCACTCTAGGGGGTTAAGTGATCCGGTATTGAAACTTTAGGGGAGTAAAACAAACCAGTTAATAGTTTAGGGGTTATCCGGACAAATGCGATAGTTCGGGGGAGTAAAATGGATTTTTTCCCTTAATATTATGTTGATTAAACTTGTTACATTGTGCAGGTATACCATATCTTGTATCTATTGTCCTGTGCATTACTTTGAGTTGATACTTGTTCTGTAACTTACTATTTCTGGAAGTTTATGCATGTATTGCTCTAAAACAAGTAGTCCTTTATACATTTGGTGCTATGATAGCCTTTATTTGGTTATAGGTAAGAGGGCACACACAATTTCCAGGATCACATCCGGTCTCTCTTAACAGGTAACAGTAGCAAGGAACTAAAATTTCTCTTACATCTTTTTTTGTGCATTCTGATATCCTTATTTCCTTGTACATTTTATAATGATGTTTATGTTATATACAGGGCTTGCCATGAATAGAAATTCTTGTAAGCCGCTATTAGAACATGCAAATTTTTACAAAGATAATAAGAAAAAGCCTAGGTATGCAGATGCATGCATTGAATGAGCTGAAATTATGCATGGTGCAGGGTTTTTTGTATTCTCTCACACGTGTGCTGAGTTTGGGCTGGCTATTCAGCCAGTATGTTTAAACAAGATCCTCTTTGATCTAGTGCATTTATCTTTTGCTGTGTCAAGTGATAGTCTGCAACTACTTAGACAGTGATACTGCTATGCTACATCCTCTTTGATCTAATGTATTTTTCTTTGCTGTGTCCAGTGATAATCTGCAACTACTTAGACAGCGATACTACTATGCTACATGGAAAGCTGATGGAACACGGTATATGATGCTTATAATGAGAGATGGCTGTTTCTTGATTGATCGGAATTTTTGCTTTAGAAGAATTCAGATGCGCTTTCCCCATAAGAACCTCGAAGTAAGGTTCCGATTCTGCTGAAGAAACAATCATAGTGCATTTCTTTTTCTGCAAAATTAACCTTATTTCTTTGCTATTAAAGGGTCTGCATGACATGACCTTGATTGATGGAGAAATGATTATAGACACGGTACCAGATTCAGGATTGAAGAGGAGGTACTTGGCATATGATCTAATGGCACTTGACGCATTGTCCAAAACCAAGGTAATATGGTGTGGAATGATATATAAAGTTGTGTTATTTCTGTCTTGTTCTTTTATCTTTAGATCTTTTTTTATTCAGTGCATATAGTAATTAAAAAAGAGATATAGTGAGCACCCTTTTGAATTAGTTCCTGGAAGCTGCCCTCTATGTCCACATGTTTTGCTTTGATCTCTACCATAATCATCTTTGCTTAGTCACTTCTTTCCTCCATATGACAAGCAGAAGGGACTACAAGGTTCCTGTTGCCATGTGTTTCATGGACTATAATCGATGCGTTAAATTATTTTTTCCGTTGTAACTTGCGAATGTGAGCTCTTATTCTACAATTGGGTCCTATAGACAGTTTATTTTTTTTTGGTCTTAGGATTATCTTTGACTTTAGAAAATTATGTGTGCAGTTGCCCTTTTCTGAAAGGTGGAGAATGCTGGAAGATGAAATAATACGGCCACGTTATTATGAGAAAAAGCAGTTTGAGAGTGGTGCTAAGAGCAATCCATTGTACAAATATGATATGGAACTATTTTCGGTATCTGGATCTGAAACATCTGAATTTTGTTGTTTCATTTCATGAGATTTGCAAAGCAAATTTTCATTCTTTTTTATTATGCGACACTACCAGGTTAGGAGAAAGGATTTTTGGCTGCTCTCCACAGTAAAAAAGGTGCTTAAGGAGTTTATTCCATCACTTTGCCATGATGCTGATGGCCTTATATTTCAGGTAGGTTTGTCCTATGAAGATGGGAAGACATGTGGTCTGCTTTCTGTGGCATGTATACGTATATCAAGGTTTTCCATAAAAATTGGTGCAATATGTAGTCTTTTAAACAGGAACAAAAAGTGCTATCGTGGATCAACCCCACAGATCAACGCTAATAATCTTATACATATTATTTGGATATACCCTCTTGCAAAAACTAGCAACTGTAACGATGATTTCGGTCTACCTGGTTTTTATGTGCTATTGGGACTTCTTGATGCGTATGGACTGTGGACTTATTGCTTTGGTTTTGGGAATAGCTCGTTTTATTGTAGTAATCATCCTGATAATGGTCTTGTCATTTTAGTTCTGTTAGTTATTTCTAATATGCAGTGCTATGATAAGTAAACTTACTCGGTGCTTATTTGGTCGTTCGACTTTCTTGTCTTGTTTAACAATGGTATTTTGAGTTTTGGCCATGGTCGTTCCCTTTTTGAGATCACATGCCTTTTGGGTTTGAAGCATCACATGAATGCTGGTTGTATACATGAGGTGTTTAGAACAAACTAAAACCTTTGAGCCTCTTTACTTCAATTTGCCACTCACTTGATTCGCAGAGAGCAGAATTCATCTTATTTTTAGTTGGAAGAATGAAAGAGGAGGTGATCAATTTATAGATCCAAGATTCTAGTAATGCAGACTTTTAGCAGTTGTGGTGGTTTGAGCTATACTTTGTTTCCATTGTTTACTGTTCACACCAGGACATTCTCTCTCCTGTTATGCATCTTTTCAACTTTCTGTTATTTTCCTTCTTAAAAATGCATTTTTACTTTTCACACCAAAACATTCTCTCCTGTTATGCATCTGTTCAACTTTCTGTTTTTCCTTCTTAAAAGTTGTTTCAACTGGAGTTCTTTCATGTTTTGTGCTTAATCATGAAGTAGATGCTTATTTGCGAGTTTTATATATAGCTAGAACTTAAAGTGGAGGTGTAGAAGGACCAAATTTGAAACAGTACTAAATATGAAACTGCACTCCCAACTGACCTTTAGCATCCTCTGTTAACTATTTGTTTTATGTCTGCTAGCACTTCTTTTCAGACAATTTAGTAAGTACATTTTGTTTTTACTTAGCTGATACGCTTCAATTGTTCTTCTTGCAGGGTTGGGATGATCCATATGTAACTCGTACTCATGAAGGTCTTCTAAAGTGGAAATACCCTGAGATGAATTCAGTCGACTTTTTGTTTGAGGTTCTTATGACTGTGTTTTTAACTATTGGACTTTTTGTTTGAGGTTCTTCTGACTGTGTTTTTAACTATTGAAGTTTTAAATGGTTTAGTCACAGTGAAGATTATTTTTTTATGTTGGGATTTGTTTTGTCATATCTAACTGTTGCAGCTTACGAATGATAATCGTCAGCTAGTTTTCCTTTATGAGAGAGGCAAAAAGAAACTTATGGACGGTGCTCGAATAGCATTTCCAGGTGAGCATGCCCTTCAATTTTTATGATGACTTCATTGTGCATGCAGCTTATTTGTTTGTTAAGTTGCTGGAGTAATATTCTTTTCTATGAGTTTAAAATATTTTTAGGAGTACTATCCTTTAGATAGTTGCCTATGTCTATGAAATTCTCAGTAACTAAAGCCTATCCTGAAAAATGTGAATTCTAGCAGGGTAGCATATTCCTTATTCTGCTCGCTTTGTGTGGTGGTTGGTCACATTAGCTTTACTTCTCGCCTCAGTCCCTATATTCAAGACATAGGCATAAATTTGTCGTAAATTCAGGCACTAACACAATGAAATCAAAATCAAAATTGGAATGTGCTAGAATTTGAATACTTTTCCTGCTCATGTATTTGCCTTTTCCTTTTTCTTCAAATATCCCATTTTATTGTTTTGCATATTTATTGCTAATGTTCTGAAATTTGTGCAGGCGAAATAGATCCATCCTCTGTTGCTGGGAGGATTGTTGAGTGTTCTTGGAATAAGGAAGAACAGTGTTGGGTCTGCATGCGTATTAGATCCGATAAATCAACCCCAAACGACATCAACACATACCGAAAGGCTGGTTCTCTTATACTTTTTTGTCTTACTGTGTTGGTTATTCTTTCTTACAGCCTTGGTTAATTTATTTCTTAAAGCATATGGCTGCATGTGAATATGATCTTGATCCTTGCTGAAAAATTTAGATGTATTTATTTAAATGTTGTTTCAGAATATAGTTGGTGTATTACCTGGCATCGTAGTATTCTATTCTATTCACGGCTAACTCCCCTTATAAGTTGAACATATACCAAAGCTGTAATCTAGAGATTTATGCAGTAATGCATATTCTGCCTTCATCATCGTGTTAGGATCTTTCTTTCTAATATGTTCACTTAAGCAATTTTCAACTCATGCGTCAGAGATTAAACTGCATGCTGTCTTGTTCTTCTGATACTTGAGCATCATAATTTGCCCATAGGTTGAACAAAAGTACCGCATATTTGGGATGAGAAAGCGGAACTACAGCAGTATTCTCACTATTTATTTGTGTTACCTACAGGTGATGAGGAGCATCACAGATAACATCACTGAAGAAAAGCTTCTCGAAGAGATCGATGAGATCAGGCGCCTCCCGATGTATGCCGATAGGATAGCACAGGCTCATGCGAAGATGGCCCAACATCGGCGGAGATGAAAAGTGCCACTATAGTGAGTGCTAGTCTCGTTGCTACAGCGCTGCTACCGCCTCTGGCCAGTGGCTGGTTCCAGTAGCTGTGTAATTAGTAGAGGTTGTTTCAGTAGGACCCTATGATGATGGCTGGCTGGCCAGCCAACTAATTCTTTGCAACTCATTTGTGTATAGGCGTCGCCGCAGAGTAGCCCTGTAAATCGTGTATCCTATGTTCCTATATTCTCTCCTATGGTTTTATTTGCATGGGTGTAGAATAGCGTTTAACAAGAGGGAGTGTGTTCTTCTAGGTGTATGTAACCTGTCTCGTTGCCTTGTGCTAGAATAAATGTAGGGTGCACTGGGTTGGCATCTCCTGCATAATGGGTTCAGTTCATGAGTTTGTCTTCTAGGTGTATTTTCATTTGTGACGATGTCATGTGGTTCATGCATGTAATGGGTTCAGAATGCTGCGTTCATGAGTTTTTGGTTCACCCGGGCAATTGTTACACCATAAACCAAGCTTGCACTCCCTTGAGGCATGCTGTCACTCCCGTCTGGAAAGAGAATCAATCTGCGGCTTACCTTCTCCATTCCCCTTCTGGAATGATCATGAGTTTGTCGCTGGACAGAATGATCCTTCACAGTTTGTTTTGAGCTTTCCCTCGTCAGGCTTTTGCCGGTTCTGTTTCTGTTTGCCATTACTTTGCAAGCACCTGCTTGACTTCAATGACAAACTTCTGGACGCTAAAGCTTAGATCAGCAGTCTCCCCTTATAATTCTATTCCGTTCAGTCCTATTATATAGATTTAATGAATGAGCACAACTGCCATTTGCCTAAAAGAACTGTTAAGGATCAATGGAAACATGATTTTCTCAAGGATTGAACGGAATAGAATTCTCAAGAAAGTTTTGTATTACTCCAAATAGGTGCGGCCACATCCTCGTAGTACAGAACATGCTGCTACCAAAACTTTATTTTCCATTTTCACTAGGAGCTATCTTATTGTATAGATTACAACATGAACCCCTCTACCATCACTTGAGCAGTAAGGGTGCTCCAGCGCATTTGTCATACAAAAATGGGCCTCACTAGAGAGCATTATTTCGCAGACTGAATGAAAGCTTTGATGTCAAAAGCTCCATCAGCATCAGATTTTGTGATTACACCCTGCAAATTAACGAAGAAACCCTGGTCAACCCAGATTATATCAACCAATGCATTCTACAACATGTTGGACCAATAGCAAATCTGCTAACACAATAAAACAGTTACAAAGTGTGGAGAGATATATACCTTTTCTGTTATGACTGCAGTAATCAAATTTGCTGGAGTAACATCGAAGGCTGGGTTCCAGACTGATATACCCGACGCGGCAACTTGCTTTCCTAGACCACCTTCAGAGTTCAGCAACTCCTTGGGTGACCTTTCCTCTATGACAATTTCTTCCCCAGATGGGAGGGAGAGATCGATGGAAGTTAACGGTGCAGCCACATAAAACTGGACACCATGATGCTTGGCAGAAATGGCAAGGTTGTATGTACCGATCTTGTTGGCCGTGTCACCTCGAAATTCCACAAAAGGAACAGAGTCAACAACAGGAACATATAATTTTCCGTTAGGTTGAGATATGATGCGGATGTGTACCATTCGCGGCTATACGATCAGCGCCAACAATTACCGCTTGAACATGCCCTTGTTTCATCAGTGCAGCTGCAGCAGAATCTGCTATGAGTGTTGCAGGTATTTTGTCATGAACCAACTCGAAAGCTGTAAGCCTGGATCCCTGGAAATTGACAGCAAATCGGCATGAACCTTACATGTCCATAAACAACACTGGAAAAAGTTGTCTTAAGAATAAATGGTGAAGAAAAGGTTGTAATCAGAAGGTTGTAATCAGTTATCCCTATAGAATACATGAAACCAAACTAAAATAATCAGTTATCCCTGTCGGAGTATAATTGACCTAACTAAATTGATATTCAATGGTCTAGTCTTTGAAAGTTATGTCAGAGAGTGACTATCTGCAGTCAAATTCTACATTTTGGAACAAAAAAATGAGAACTCCCATGGTAATGTATATAATGGAATATCTACCTGGTTAAATGGACGAGTTTCAGTGCAAAAGGCCTTCTCCAAAATTCCACCAGAATGAAGAGCCCGAATAACCCCAAGGGCAGTTCCATAACCAGCAGTTGCAAGGCTGGGTTAGAAAGAAAACGATTAAGTTTCATTACATAAGGAATTCGAGCATCATACATAGAAAAAAAAAGGAATCATCTTGTTTTACAAATTTACCTGCCAGTATTACAATGGGTTAGAACAGAGATACTTTTTGAATTTTCAAGCTGCCGTTGAAGAAATTCGGCTCCATATGAGCCAATAGCTTTATTATCTGCCACATCATCAACAAGCATAGTCTCTGCAGCCTCAATATAGACCTGGTTGGCCACAGGATTATAAAACAGGTTAGCAAGAGGTATGATCTGTCCAGCCAACCCTCAACCAAAAAGGAAAGCTTGAGGGTTTTCCCTCATTGTTGGAAATCATGTGAAGCAACGCATTACATGGTATAATGACATGGTGCAGCAGACTATAATTATTTGGCAATAAAAAGCCCAAACTTAAGTAATTATAGTCTATAAATATTAAACTTTCCAATATACTACATATAGATCCTTGGGCACATCAACTAATCCCTGTTATCTCTCCAAACCTATGCTGTACAAATTAGATACACAGTCAACTTGAGAAAAAACTAAAGAATATATTCAAACTAGATGATTCTAGATTTCACTTTTGACTCTACCGTGCAGTGCGAAAGCTTGAGGAAAATTTGAAGTGACAGCTCTAAAAAGTGTTGGTTCAACACAAGTAATTTCTGGCTTCACAAGCGTACCATCACTTCATCAGGTTGGTTACTGCCATCTTTAGATTAAAAAATACAAGTTGCAGGACAGATTAGCTATACAGAGCTGGTAGACATAGTTTATTCACAATGAATGTTTCTGCATGTTCTTAACAACTCGTGAGCAGAAAGATGGACTAAAATTTCTATCTAGGTTAGCACCTGAAAGATAGCCTTGGAATCTTTCGCCGTTTCAGATGTCTTTGACACCAAAGTCTGAAGCTTCGTTGCAGCATCAGATAGGTTCACTGCAGTTGGTCGGCTGATACAGAAATAAAAAAAACAGAGGTTAGATATGCATGACTAGAAGTATACATACTGTTCAAAAGGATAACATGAACAAAAAGACAAAACTTGTGGCACGCAAGTAGAAAAGGAATTATATGCATCCTCAACTCCTAATATTCAATGCTTGAACTATGCTTACCTGGATACAAGGTATTCCAGTTTCTTGGAGACAAAAGTAGCTGCTTCTGCAGGTGTACCAATGAAATCTAAATCAGAAACTTCCACAGCTAACGATAGTGCCGCTGCTATGGCTATTGCTGGAGCACCACGGACAACCATGTCTCTGATTGCATTCCTGAGTAATATTGTGGAGTTCAATGCTCAATATGAAACAGGCATTATTAACCAAAAAACAAAAAAATTCACCAGAGCTTGCATCTGTAAGCTTATACAGTGGTATGCATCACTGGCTACATTTCAACGCGGCAGTAGGCTTATTACTAGGTGAGTATACAACGAAGTTACTGTAATGTATGTATTTGTATTTTTCTTCTCTAAATTTATCAATGGCAGTTCAGAAGGCACTGATAAAAAATTCAGTATGGTATGCTTCTACAGCTCTAGTGATGAAAATACCATAAAGTAAGTCACTATGATAATCACGAACAAGCATAAATCACTTAAACAATGTAAAAAACATATCAGTTATCACGAACAAGCAGAAAGCACTTAAGCAATGTAAAAAACTTATCAGTTATCACGAGCTCCATCAAATTGATTAGAAATATATACACAAATCAATTGAACCACAGAAGGAACGGTTGCAAACAAATATAGAATGATTCTATGGATTTTGACCATGGCATGGCAAGGACACAGTTCTACTTGCCCTAAATAGTTACTGTAATGGATAATTTCGATCCTGATTGACCTAGCGACTTCCAACAACCGCTAAAATGGAAACATGCTGAACACAGAACGATTTACATATATGGCACAAAGACTGCAGAACACGATACAGAGTCTTCCCATATGCACCACAACTTCTTGTGTAACGATGACTGGCAATTAAAAGTGGAATAATTTTTATGACTACGAAAGAACATGGGTTCATCATCATTTCTGTTTGACCATATACTTCCTCCTGTACTCCACATTGATCAGTTCATGTATGAGATAACAACATATGTGCCTCCATTGCAATCTTTCCCTTTACTTTCCCAAGATTCGCTTCTCAATTGAACAACAGAACTCAAAAGCCTCGATTCTCAAGAACGTTAGAGAAACTAAAATCTCGGAGCTTTAATTTTAAAAGGGAATTTTAGCTCCAGACAGCTGAAGTCTTATGCTTCAGCAATACACCATTGAACTTTTCAAGTTCAGTAAAGTGTTGTTAGGATAATCCTTGTGAGGTACTGTTTGCAACAGTAAGTCGTCTACCCTAGCAGAAGTGCCTCGGTTACTGTTGAGACTATACACAGGTTACTGTATCATTGTCTTACTGTAGCCCATTAGAGCCTGTATAATGGGCAACACCCTCGTATCTACACCTTTGGATGAGTTTAAATCCAGTATAGACTGTTAGCAGCTATAGGTTTTTTATGTGTTTGAATAAACATCAGAACCTGCTGGCGGCGAGAAACTCCTGTGTCTTAGGGACTGGTAGCAGCTATAGGCTTTTAGGTGTTTTTGAATAAACATCAGGAGCTGATAACAATGTGTGCTTGCGTGTGTATTCATACAACCCACCTCTCGTAGGATCGAACCAAGAATTGGTATCAGAGCTAGGGTTGATCGATCCTGACGATGTCGGCTCCTACGAGTGGTGCGGCTCTGAGTCCTGAGTGGCGCTTCAACCACTGCGGCTCCCCATCATTGTGGCGCCGCCACAACAATTGCGACACCGAGACGCCGGTGGTCACGATGTGGTCGTCCAGCGTGTGGTCAAGGAGGTTAGCAGTGCGTCATACGCGATACGCACATGGAGCAACTACGTTGACTAGAGCCTACTCATGAAGGTCATGCTGCAGACTCGCGACCTCTGGGATGCAGTGGAATCTGGCGATGTGGATTTCCAAGAAGACTGCATGGCGCTGGAGGCCATCCTCCAGGCCGTGCCCCAGGAGATGATCGACACGCTGGCTGTCAAAACAAGTGCCAAGTAGGCTTGGGATGCCATCACGTCGATGCGCATCGCGTCCGCAAGGCCGCGGTGCAACAACTGCAGAAGGAATTCAAAGCAATTTCGTTCTGTGGCTGTGGAGGAAGAACAGAAGGTGGTAGAAAGATATCTGCAAGTAGTCCTTAAGAGATTTTTGCAAATTGTTCTGTCTATTGAGACTCTTCTCGATCTCTCGACAATCATGCTGGAGGAAGTGACTGGAAGGCTAAAGGCAGTGGAGGATTGTCTTGATCCGAAAGAATCCTCTGCTGTTAGCGGTAAGCTTTTGCTCACCGAGGAGCAATGGCTCGCGTGCATCAAGGAGCGGAAGCAGGGCGTAGGGTCCTCGGGTAGTGATAAGGGCGGTGGCAATGCCCGTCGCCGTGCGTGTGCACCGAGGAAGAAAGGGGGAGGCGGTGGCTCCGATGGCAAGGAGGTCGCGCGCGATCTCTCCCACAACAAGTGCCGCAATTGCGGGCGGTATGGCCACTGGGCCAAGTACTGCCGATCGTCCAAGAAGGCGCATGCTTATTTGGCCTAGGGCGAGGAAGAAGACGAGCCTGCAGTCCAGATGGTGTAGGTGTGCGCTCTCAGTGATGCGCAAGAGCCACCGCCAAGCCAGGTCCACCTCGACGAGCTGCGCGCGCAAGTCCACTTTGGTACCACTGACGAAGGTGACCACCAGGAGGGCTGGTACTTCAACACCAGCACCACCAACCACATGACGGGTCGCCATGATTGCGAAGCTCGATCAATGTGTAGTGGGCTCTGTCCGTTTCGGAGATAGATCGGTGGTTAACATCCGCGGCTGTGGCACCATCCTATTCGCTAGGAAGAACGGAGAGCACAAGGCGCTCTCTGGAGTCTACTTCATCCCATAGCTGAAGAACAGCATCATCAGTGTGGGCCAGCTGGATGAGAGGGGCTTCAAGGTGCTGATCGAGGATGGCATCTTGCAGATCTGGGATGGCCAATGCCACCTTCTCGCCAAAGTTTGTCGCGGGTGCAACCTGCTGTACATCCAGCGCCTCGAAGTTGCCCGTCCCATCTGGCTCGTGGTGCGCCACGATGAGAACGCCTAGCGATGGAACGCACGCTACAGCCACATAAGCTTCGACGCACTCCGATGGCTGGCGCGCCATGAGATGGTGCTAGGCCTGTCGCAACTAGAGCATGTCGAGCAGCTGTGCGACACGTGTGTCACCACCAAGCACCGTCGAGCTTCGTTCCCGTCACAGGCCAAGTGTCGGACAAAAGAGCGTCTCAACCTTGTCCACGGAGATCTTTACGATCCTATCACGCCAGCGACACTAGGTGGACATCGATTCTTCCCTACTGATGGTGGACAACGACAGCCGCTATATGTGGCTAAGGCTTCTGGCTGCGAAAAGCGACGCGACCGTGGTGATCAAGGCAGAGGCGGAGGTGGAGAGCAGTCGGAAGCTTCGCGTCCTTCACACCGACAACGACGGTGAATTCATGTCCATTGAATTCACACGTCATTGTGCGGATCGCGGCGTCCAGCGATACTTCTCCGTGTCGTACAACCCACAGCAGAACGACATGATGGAAAGGCGCAATCAGTCGATCGTCGCGATGGCGCGTGCTCCTAAAACAGAGGGGCATGCCGGTGGAGTTTTTAGAGAGGCGGTGAGCATCGCCGTCTTCCTACTCAATAACACACCAACGAAGAGTTTGGATGGCATGACGTCGTTTGAGGCGTGGCACAACTGGAAGCCAGCGGTGAACTTGCGCACCTTCGGTTATCTAGCGTACGTCAAGGAGGCGTGACCACATCTGCGAAAGCTTGATAATAGGAGCACGCCCTGTGTCTTCATCGGCTACAGGTGTGGCGCGAAGGCGTATTGCCTCTACGACCCGAGCTTCAAGCACGTCCGCATATCGCAAGATGTGATCTTTGACGAGGATGCCGGATGGAGCTAGGAGGCGAATGCAGCTAGGAGCGTGACTCCATCGAGCCATTTCACCATGGAGTTCATGGTGAGTCAAGTCTATCTCCCGGCGGCTGAAGGGCCCACCTTAGCCGGAGGAGGAACACCAGCGGCGGAACCACCTGACCAAGTCCAGCGGCGGCCAATGCATCGCCCAGAACATCGAGCGACGAATCTACTAGGGAGATGGACTTCGTCACGCCACTGCCAAATGATAGTGCCAGGCTCGACGCACACCGCGGCGACAGCCCAGTACGTTACCGCATGGTCGACAAGCTACTCAACGGCGAGGATCTCCGGCGGGATACGCTACCTGCATCCTGAACGACGCCGAGCTACACCGGGCGAGCACAGGAGAGCCAAGCTCCTTTGTCAAGGCAGAACGTGACACGGCGTGGTGAGCAGCGATGCTGGAAGAGATGAAGTTCGTCGAGGTGAACGCGAAGCTGCACGCGACGCGACAGCAGCTGGCGCGCACGCAGCATGAGGCAGCTAGAGGCCGACCGGATGCGCGTGTCGGTCGAACGCAAGGATGACAAGCTCCGCGCCATGTCCGACAAGGTGGTCCGGCTCCAGGCCGAAGCCAAGGAGTCGTTCGCCACGTGGCGGGAAAAGGAGAATGGGTTCACGGCATGCATGAAGTCCACGGCCGAGCTCGTTGAGGCGCGGTGTGAGAATGCACGTCTACTCGAGTCTCAGCGCTCCGGGTGGGCCAAGATCTCTAAGTTGTGGGACAATACTGAAGCAAGCCGTCAAGGACACGAAGGTGGTGAAGGAGGCGATGAAGGAGACGAGGAGCGAGAACGTGCTACTCAAGGGCGTGCGACAGTGTCAAGGAGCTATAGAGCATTCTCGTTGCCACATCATCGAGCCCCATCACCGTCGCGGCTGCGAAGTTGGACGTGGAGGAGGTCATCGCCGCAGGGTGTGATAGTGCTACTGGGGTTGGACAAGTACCCGTCAGATTTGAAGATTAAGCCACCGGCAGGGCTAGCACGGCCGCGTCGGATGTCAGAGACCTTCGAGGGCTCGGCATACCACATCTTTGCTTCATGGAGCGACCAACTCAGGAGCATATCATGGCCGTGAAGAGGACGGCTGGTCGGCTACAACGACAACGACATCGGCGGTGATACTGATATACAAGGCTTACGGGAAGTAATGTTAGGATAATCACTGTGTGATACTGTTTGTAACAGTATGGTGGTTACTGTAGCACACCTATCTCAGTTGTGAGAGAACGGTACAACGGTTACTGTATCAGCCTGCGTACTGTAGCACCAGCAGGCCGGTTTAGACCCTATATAATGGGCAACACCCCCGTACGTACACCTTGGATGAGTTTAAATCCAATAGAGACCGGTAGTAACTGTAGGCTTTTATATATTTGAATAAACCTTCAAAAGCTACTCGTAGTAAGAAAACTCCTGTATTTTAGATACTATTAGCAGCTATGGTCTTTTGGTTGTTTTTTAATACACATCAGAAGCTGCTAACTGTGCGTGCTCGCGTGTGTACGCATCAAATCCAATGAGTGCGGATTTTTTTAGGAAAAAAAAAACCAAAAACACCATCCTCCGTCATAGCCATCAGCTACGCAGGTGGGACACATGAGCCAAGAACGTGGTGCGAAGATTCGTCTGCTGGAGCAAACAACTTCCCCAGCGCACCCATGACACAATCAAGAACGAGGAGACGAATCGATAAGAGAAAACATCCAGCTCACCAGCCATCGGCGGAGCACTTCACGTCGATGTAGACCACCTCAAGCGGCAGCTTCCTCTGCATCGAATCAAAACCAAGCCAAAAACCCCGATCAAGAACTGCTCACCCCCACTTCCCACGAAGTGGAAAAAATCTAGGGGAACAAACCTGATCGAGGAGGCGGAGTGATCCACGGGCGTACACAATTGACTGAAGCGCATCCGATCCACCCATTCTAGGAGGGGAAATCCGGCCAGAATTGGGAAAAAACTTCGGAGGTTTCAGGTAACGGGAGCAGAGCTGCGGAGTGCGGAGTGCGGACGCGAGCCCGTGACCTCTGTCCCGCGAGCTGGGGGAGGCGAGGGGCTAAGTAGATGTCTCACCTCTTTTGCATCAAGGTCCTCGGACTAGTTTTATTTACGCGTCAAAGGAAGTCTGACGCAACAGAGTCCGATCGGTCTAGGTGTGGCGCGGAATTCTTGCTAACATAATTCTGCAGCCAACTTTTTTTTCTTCAACAATAAAAATGTTTTTTTTGCGGGAACAATAAAAATGGTTTTGGACAAAAGGAGTACGATAATTCATAGACTTTCTTCTTCCAAGGAAAACAACTTTTTTCCTGCAAACACAACAGAGGATAACTACACAGATGCATTCAACGTATCCTCCTAAAAAGAGAAAAAATATTATTTGTGTGATTTGATCGAGGAGTCGAATTGATCATAGATGGAATTGGCTCACCACGAGACCATCCAACAGGAATGAAATGACGATGGTTAATCTATCTCATAAATCAAACAAGAAAAATAGGTTTGGAGCTAGGATCGAAAGATACATCGTCATCCTACTCCTCTATTCAAATATCCTATGTAAGTTTTGACCAAATCAGAAAATTAAACCAGTTAAAAAAAATCTGGAATATTAATAGTTGGTTTGAGCTGGTGACGCGAAACCATGATGTGCAACTCGTCGGCGGCGGCAAGAGTCATGCCATTGCCATGCCTGAGAACTCCACGTCTCCACGATATGTGAGGATGCCAAGGGCAAATGTGCAAAAAGAATGCAGATTCCCAAAAAACGAGGAGGCGAGGGGAATCATTCTTTGAGCACTTGAGCTCGTGAAGAAATCGGCGACAATTGTGTCTTTGCCCTCGTTGCTGACGAATCCTCCATTCCACCTGTTTTGGAGTTCAGTTTGGATAGTTTTTGTTGAACAGTACATAGATGCATCGAGATTGAGTTTCGTTATTCTATCGCACGTGAGGTCATACTGTAAAATAAGGGATCTGCTACTTCAGGTCATCATGTGCATGAAATGTAGCCTTTTTACGGTCATACACGTGAGCCCAAATATGATACGGTATTCAAATTCTTATACTCATTATATTTTTCTCAAATCTAAAATAAAAAGCTACTAATAGCTTCCGTTAATGATGACCGTTGGATTGCGATAGGATGCATAGCTTTCTTTCCGTTTTGGAAATCGTGTAGCCGAGGTACATGAATTTTATGATGGATGATATAAATTGGGTCTATTTCATTAAAAAAGGAATACGGTAAAATTTAGATGTCACACGGTCATAGTACATGTTCCAGGTGGAAACGTTTGTCATCACCATGTTGGATTCGAGATAGAGGTGGAGCTAGGGCCCAGCACCCTTGGGTTACTGTCTAGGTTTTATTGTAGCTCATCATAGAACTGACGAGTTTTTTATTTTTATATTTTAGAGGTGGTAAGGATATTACGGTGGCAACGACACCCTTTACCACTCTTTCAAAGGATAGGTAGGGCCCACCCCGCACCCATCGGTCATACTATCTCTTACTGCCCACTGAGAAGACGAGTAGCCTCTTTGCCACCCTCTCAGGGGTACCCGCCCTCTCAGGGGTAGTTAGCCCCTCGTTCCCACCCTCTCCACTTCCCTCACAGTATAAAATGCTAAAAATCAGTCAAAATAGTCATTTAAATCTAGAAAAAAAGAAAGAGAATGGGTGAAGAGGAGAGGGAGGCAACACGGCGAAGCCCTACTGTTTTTGATCCGTGAATTTTGGATCTTAATTTTTAGTAATTTTTCTAGACTTATGTTTTTATTAGTAATTGAAGTACCACTAGATCTAGGGTTTAGCGACATAACAATAGTTATATTATATGAGACCTATGGTTTAGAAAGATATAATATGCTGTCTTTTGTAGTATATTGTAAACATCAATTTTAACATGATAGGATAGCCATCAGATGTATAGTAGTATTTAGAGTACGGTAGTTTTAATTATCTAGATTTACATAATAATGATCTAAGTAATAATTATAGATAATTAGAAACTTTATTAAATAGACGGGTAGTTAATTAGTTTAAATTGGTTAGTTTGCTTAGCAACAATATTGATTATAGTGAACTAAATGTATTGTTAGGTGATCATCGGTGTTGATAATTTTATTAGAGTTTCGATAATTAGAAGTATAGTTTTCTGGTATTAACATTGGACATATTTTTGGATGTTTTCAGGGATGCCCGATAAATTATATTTTTCAAATATATTATGGTGAAAATCAAATTGATTATGGTTCTAACGATGTAGATCTCTCTGGATTTCAACATATCGTCAAGGGACTTAGTAGAGCCAATGAGAGGACTATCGTGGGCGTGTGCAAGTGGCTGATGCGTCATTTTTAACTAGATCCCTAGCAACATGAGTTTAAGCTGATAGTTGTGCTAAGCCGTGCTACTCAGGGGTACTTTGGGGAGCTCATCCCGATTAATGTGACATCTACTTGGAGACAGTACGTAGATATATTATGTGAATATGGTCTCCTCTTGTTTTGCTAGCAGAGGCATACCAGAAGGATCCAACAGAGATAAATATTGCAGAAGCAATAGTAGAAACAAGTCAGATAGTGGTGGATAAAGCAGACTCGACAACTGTGAGGGACGAGCAAGACGTTGGCGATGTGCGGGAGATGCACTCGAGTGATGTAGATGTAGCGTATGATGATATTCTAAGAGAGGGGTGAATTATGATACTTAAAACTATTTCGGCTCCAAAAACAACACAAGATAAACATATATCAATTTCTATCTAAATATACTTTAGGTTTATCTAGTGTGTCTACTCTACCGATCAAAGTGCTTGCAACCTATCTAAGAAGGTAAATTGCAAGTAAGTAAATACGAAAACATAAATAAGTTAGAGAGAGCAGACTCGGCATAAGGATTTTTTCCTATGGTATCCCCTAATTCATGTTGGAGCTCCACAAAGGATATTCTCTTAGTTGGCACCCGGTCATGGCTCTTGAGCCACCAAGTCACAAAGATAAGGCCTCCACTCAGATGAGCCACCAAGGTAAGGTCTCACCACTAGTCTCTCTTTCGGATCCTCACCGTCATGATCATTTTGGAGCTTGAGCTACCAAGGCAAAGGTCTCCGCATCCCCATACACACTTCTCGTCGTCGCTCCACACCAAGTTGGAGGGTCAACAAGCTTGAGCAACTTCGGCTCAAGTTGCCGGCGAGTCACCAAGACTTCAAGGCGTTAGCGTACCAAGAGGTACAAGCTTGGATCACTCCTTGATCCACTCTCTAGGTAGCAATCACCTAGCAACACACTCTCTAGGTCTATAAACATTAATCACTCTCTAATCTTGTGCCTAATTGCCTTGGATGATCACTTTAAGCACGTTGATGGCTTGGATGTCTTCTCAAGTGTATATGAACTTCTCTAGACTCTAGTTGCACGCCACACCTTCAAATGACTGAGTGGAGGGGTATTTATAGCATCAAACCCGCACAGTAGCTATTAACCCAACGACTCTGAAAAGTTGTTAACACCGGATGATTCGATGAGAACAGTAGTACTAACACCGAATCATCCGGTGAGTACACTCTCACAAGCTAGCCATTGGAACCCCACTCAAGCCACTGTGAACACCAGACACTCTGGTGTATACTCCTTCTTCATCATCAGACTTTCCGGTGAGTATACCTTAGCCATCTGAGCCAACATCTTCTCTGTATAAATTGCTCTGATGTCTTCTCTAATGCTTATCAATCTATCACCGGGCTATTCGGTGAGCAATCCTCAGCCATCCGAGCCAAATGCAACCCTCTCTGAAAAATATGCTCCGGTGTACACAAGACTACATCACCAGACCATCTGATGGCTTGAGCTTTGCCTGCCTCTTTTGTATTGTTCTTTGTCCGGTGTATTTGTCCGCTGTACTCTTGCTTCATCACCGGACTATCTGATGCCTTCAAAATCTTCTGCCCAGAACCAAATGCTCTGGTGTGTACTGCTTGTTGAACACCAGATCATCCAATTAGTTGATCTTCAACTTCAACTCTTGAAACTGCCTCTGCTGGAATTGCTTTGATGCTTCTACCTATTTGACACCGGACCATCCGGTGAGGCAAAACTGCCTCTATCTGTATGAACTGTTTATTATCCGGTGTGTGAAACACATTCAACACCGAACCATCCAGCGAGAACAAAATTCCTGAGACTTTTCCAATTCAACCAAACTTTGTTCCTACTTCGGTGGCTTCTGTATGTATTGCATCCATGAGATCTACTAACATATATTCTTGATAAACATGTTAGTCTCATTAACTATGTTATCATTAATCACTAAAATCACAAACATGGGCTAATAGGGTCATTTTCCTTACAATCTCCTCCTTTTTGGTGATTGATGACAACACAACCAAAGCAAATGACAAACAACAAATGATATCAAATGTAAAGATCATAAATGAGCACAAAGTCTTAACATATTACTTGGATGAATGTTATTACCAATTAGTCCCCCTTTGTTGTAGCTCTCCCTTTCTCTATTGCCACTATTTCCCTTGATTGATCTATGCAAGAGCTTCTCTTTTGTCGATCTAGACACCTTATGTTGCTTCTAGCATCTTCTTCTTCTCTCCTTTTGTCAACTTCGGTATTTCTAGACCATCTTGCTTATTGCTACAATCTCCTTTACCTTATTACCTGCTTCTTGCTTTGGTCATCCAAATTCTCCCCCTTTATCAACAATCTCCAAAAAGGACTATACGCACACGTTAAATTCAAAGAGAAAAATATTAGAGCATATGGGAGAGAGCTTCACACATCATGATCTAATTGAAAGTATTACAAATGAATGGATATCACTACAAATGAATGATACCAATTGCAGGGTATGATACCAATTGTAGGCTATGATAGCGCATGGATTACGATTTATGAAATTCACATAATATAGTCTAAACTCTCCCTATATGTGTGCATATATATGATGAGAATAAAATATATGCACAACTAAACAATATGTCAAGATAGAAAGTTTAAGCTATATTATGCATGGAGGTAGCTTAAATGAACAAAGATTTGACAATGATACTAATTAAAGCGTTTGAGCATTACATATCTCTGCAAACATGTTGATTGCTCCATGAGACTACAAAAGATATCACTGACAACACATGTTAGTCTCAAAATCATAATCTATAGGATATACTCTCCCTAAAAGTATACATACAAGTGTTGAATACTTATGAGATATATGCACTTGTTATTGATAATAATGAGGATTTATCCTATATATTGGATCATAGCATATAAAATATATCAATTATAAAACTAGTGCCATAAAATAAACCTACCACTAATAAACTATGTAGGTTGCTCATGGATAAGAGATAAACACAAGCAACCTACCATATAATATTTACACCTAATTATTGTAATAAATTGAAATAAGCACATGCAAACCTAGTCAAGGTAAGTGAGCTACATCGAATGAAATGATTTTGAAACTAGCTTCGTTACCTCTTTTATTTTTGGATGGGATTTGGGTATATGATGTTCATGATCTTCATCAACGCACCCAATCTTGTACACTTAGCTTCTTTGTTTAAACTTTTACTTCGTCTTGTGAGCCAAGTCTCCAAATCCCCATAGCCGCTTCGGGGCTTCAAGTCTTCTTTGAAACCCAAACTAATGTGGACCCTTTTATGTTGGTGATTACTTTTTTGCACCCAAATAGGTTGGTTCCACCTCCTATCCTTCTTTCCAATCATGTGTGCAACCACTTTGTCATTTTCCTTCTTCTTAAGCTTGTAGTGGTTGCTCTTTATCTTGTTCTTGTAGTTAGGCTTGGTGTAGAAGTTGGAGGTCTTGTTGGAGAGGTTCGCCGTCTTCTTTTTCTCCTTGGTCTCCTTCTTCACTTGCTTACATTGGAAGGACTTGTGTCCTTCTTGATGATATTTGAAGCATATCACGGTTGACCCCTCCGCAAGCTTCTTCACCATGAAAGCATGATTATCTTGAAGAGGTTGGAGAATTGCTCTTTAATCTTGCCAAGTCCTTCTTGAGCTTCTTCACTTCTTGCTTAAGTTCATCATTATCTTGTGCAATGAGTTCATTAGATTTTTCTATAACAACATTCTCAACACAATTCTCATTCCAAATGGGTGAGCTAGATAAAGCATATAAATCATCACAAGAAGTGGAAGCATCTACCTTATGATTGTAATTAAAAAGAGAGGTAGATAGCTTCAAATGGACCTTAGTTTGAGATTCAATGCACTTAAATTTAGCTTTAAGCTTTCCATGCTCCTTGTTTAGCAAATTGAATTTACACAATAATTGTTCATAATTAGAAACAAAGGTAGCATGAATATCATTAAGTGCATTGAATTTCTTAAGCTCTTTAGATTATTTCTTAAGGGTCCTTTGTTTCCCATTGATCAAATGAATAAGTTCATCATAGGAGGAAGAATCCTCATCAGATTTATCATCTCTTCCATCGCTATCTATACCTTTGGCTATAAGTCACTTGTAAGATGACTTGCGAGATGACTTGTGTGATGATGAACTTGAGGAAGAGATTCTCTTGGAGGAGTGGACGGTGAGGCTTTTATCACTTGAGCTCGAATCTTCATCATCACTCACCCATCTCCCTATGCTTGCGAATGCTTTGGCTCTTCCCATTGTCTCCCTCTTCTTGATCTTAGCCTTCTTCTCTTTCTTGATGTGATCAATTGTTTTGACCAAGTCCTTCATGGAGATTAGGTGATCAATCTTGGAATTGATTTTCTTAATGTTCTTCTCTACTTGTGAGATGTGCTTGGTGACTTCGGGATCCATCCCTTCATCGCTTGAGGTGTTTTGCTCATCTTCTTCATAGCTTTCTTTATCTTCATTTTCATCTTCTTCACTTGAGCTTGACTCTTGCATTTGTCTCCTCATCCTTGCCTTCATGTATTGGCATTGAGTTTACTTGCTTGTAAGAGCAAGATTTTTGGTGTCGGATGAGATAGGATCTTCCACCTCTATGATCATGGTTATCTTATGGGCGGTGATCTTACCGAGCACATGACTTGGAGTCATTTTTTTGATGTCGTTGTTGTCGTAGATGATGGGGATGATCAACTTGTACTTAGGAAGAAGATCTTGAAGTATTCTTCTTACCACTTGATCATCTTTAATTGGCGTTAAACCTAACCCATTGATCTCAATAATAACAATATTCAAATGAGAATACATATCATTAGCACTTTCATAGGATAGTTGCTTGATGTCATTGAGCTTAGTAACAAGCACATGATATTTCTAATTGCACATATCATTTGTGCCTTCATGTATTTCAATGAGACTAGTCTAACTATCATGTGCATTAGTGAGAGAATAAACACGATTAAATGTATCAATACATATAGATGATAAAATGACACTCTTGTACAATGCATCTAATTATCTCTCCTTGTTGTTGATGTGAGGTTTCATCCCTTCCTCGGTGACTCTTCAAATATCCAACTCTCAGGCTTGCAAATAATAAGACATTAGAATTTTTCAATGAGGGAAATTTGTACCATCGAAAAGTGAAGCACTATGAGAATCCATCCCAACTCCGGACGTAACAACTCTAGGGTGTTAAGCATGTCAAGAGCACGAGGCTCTAATGCCACTTGTAGGGATCGATGACGTCCTAAGAGGGGTGAATTAGGACACTTAGAACTATTTCAGCTCTAGAAACAACACAAGATAAACCTATATTAATTTCTATCTAAATATGCTCTAGGTTTATCTAGTATGTCTACTCTACCGATCAAAATGCTTGCAACTTATCTAAAAAGATAAATTGCAAATAAGTAAATGCGGAAACGTAAATAAGGTAGAGAGAGCAAACTCGGCATAAGGATTTTTTTCTGTGGTATCGATAGCATGAACGTCACCCCTAGTACACGTAGGAGCTCCACAAAAGATATGCTCCCTGTCGGCACCCAGTCACGGCTCTTGAACCACCAAGTCACAAAGATAAGGCCCCCACCCGGATGAGCCACTAAGGCACCAAGGCAAGGTCTCATCACTAGCCTCTCTTCTGGTTACTCGCCACCATGATCACTTTAGAGCTTGAGTCACCAAGGCAAGGGTCTTTGCGTCTCTGTACATGCTTCTCATCGCTGCTCCACACCAAGTCGGAGGGTCAACAAGTTTGAGCAACTCCAGCTCAAGTTGCCAGCGAGTCGCCAAGACTCTAAGGTGCTAGCGTAACAAGAGGTACAAGCTTAGATCACTCCTTGATCCACTCTTTAGGCAGCAATCACCTAGCAACACACTCTCTAGGCCTATAAGCATTAATCGCTCTCTAATCTTGTGCTTAATTGCCTTGGATGATCATTTTAAGCACTTTGGTGGCTTGGATGTCTTCTCAGGTGTATATGAACTTCTCTAGACTCCAACTGCACGCCACACCTTCAAATGACTGAGTGGAGTGGTATTCATAGCATCAAACCCACGCACTAGCCGTTAACCCAACGGCTCTGAAAAGCTGTTAACACCGGATGATCTGGTGAAAACAATAGTACTAACATCGAATCATCCGGTGAGTACACTCTCACAAACTAGTCCCTGGAACCCCACTCAAGCCACTGTGAACACTGGACACTTTAGTGTATACTTTTTCTTCATCACGGACTTTCTGATGAGTATACCTTAGTCATCCGAGCCAAATGCAACCCTCTCTGAAAAATATGCTCCGGTGTGCACAAGACTACATCACCGGACCATCCGATGGCTTGAGCTTTGCCTGCCTTTTTATATTGTTCATTGTCCAGTGTATTTATCCGTTGTACTCTTGCTTCATCACCAAACTATCTGATGCCTTCAAAATCTTCTACCCAGAACCAAATGCTCTAGTGTGTACTTCTTGTTCAACACTAGATCATCCGGTCAATTGATCTTCAACTTCAACTCTTGAAACTGCCTCTGCTAAAATTGCTACGATGTTTCTGCCCATTTGACACCGGACCATCCGGTGTGGCAAAACTGTCTCTGTCTGTATGCACTGCTCATTGTCCGGTGTGTGCAAAACATTCCACACCGGACCATCTGGTGAGAACAAAACTCATGAGACTTCTCCAATTCAACCAAACTTTGTCCCTGCTTCAGTGACTTCTTCATGTATTGCATCCATGAGACCTACTAATATATATTCTTAACAAATATATTAGTCTTATTGACTATGTTGTTATTAATCACCAAAATCATAAACATGGTTTAATAGGGCCATTTTCTTTACAGTAGCCGATGAGGGGGAGCATATTCCTAGCATAATTGAAGAGATGGAGAGGGAGGATCAAGAGTTGAAGAAAGTCATTGCCGATGAGGATTCATCCGACGAGGAGGGAAATGCTCATGTTTCTACAGAGTGGAGGAATCAGGAATTTTCAAAGCTAGTGACGAGTGAGGATCATCAGACACCTGGGAAATATCATGAGAATGAGGTGTCCTAGGGTGCTATGTACCCTAATAAGGAGGTTATTATTGATGTAGTGAAATTCTGGCCGCTGTCTCTTTGGATGCAGTTCAAGGTTGTGAAGTCGAGCAAACGAGAGTACGATGTCAAGTGTTTAGTGCCTGATTGTCCGTGGCAGGTGCACGTATTCAGAGGGAAGTGGGTTGACTATCGGAAGTGCTCAATAGTTAGGGAGCATAACAATCATATTAAGGAAATAGAGTTCTCCTACTAGAACTTGTCATATGCTTTTGTTACCAATGTTATGTATGGAGAGATTGTGGATAACCTAAAGTATGAGCCATGATCAATAATCTGTGCTATTGAGAAAAGGTTCTAGTATACAATAAATTACACCAAGGCATGGAGGGCGAAACAGAACGCTATTGAGATGAGGTTGGGACATACGAAGATTCATATGACAACTTACCACGTCAATTAGCGACAATATGTGCGAGAAACCCTAGAAGTTACTTTGACATCAAACATTACCCCTCGACTGATGTGAAGTATAGAAGAAGCGAGTATTGCAGCGTGCTTTCTTTGCATTTGCGGAGTGTGCTTTCTTTGCATTTGCGGAAATCATCAAGGCATTTAGGCACTATCGACACATCATTTGCTTGGACGGGATATTCCTCACTAGGAAGTATAAATGATAGATATTGTCTGCAATTGAGGTAGATGGGAACAACCATGTCATGCCACTGAAGTTTGCCTTCATGGAGAGTGAGAACGGAGAGAGCTGGTATTGGTTCCTTGAGCGGGTCAAGCATACTATTGTTCTCGACCGGCCTGATGTATATTTGATTCATGATAGACATGCAGGGCTATTGCAGGCTTTGCTGTATATACAATACGGCAATGTTTGATGGTGTGTAAGAACAAAGTTGCTCGACTTGAAGAGCAGGTGATGCATGAGGCATATGGGTGCAAACTTTTATAAACAATTCAAAAATAAGGACTTGATGAATCTTTTCAAGAAATTGTGCAGCCAAAATCAATAGAGAAAGTTCAACACACTATGGGCAAGACAAGATGAACTAACCACGAAGAAGACATCTGAGCTAGCAGACACAGGAGATGACCCGATTGCTCTTGGACCCATCCCAACAGATACTCCCCAGATAGTAAGTAGGTTAGGGTCAGCTATTAGGAACTTTTCGCAGTGGATATAAAATGAGCTAAGAGAGAAATGGGCATTGATGTACGACACTGGAGGGGCAAGGTATGGGATAATGATAACTAATCTTGCTGAGATCTACAACTGGGTTATGCGGGGTATGAGGTCCCTCCCACTTGTTGAGATTGTTGAAGGTATTGTGCATGAGACTTACAAATATTTCATTGATCGCTACGCAAATGCTTCGAAGGCAATGACAGATAACTGTATGTTGTATGGATCGATGCTATATAAGTACATGTAGAAGGCTACAAAGAAGGCACATATGCATCGCGTCAATCAGGGGGGAACTGCGAAGCACATATTCAATGTCTTGTACCGTGATAAGGGTCGTAGGGGTAGCAGACATGAGCGCCATGTGCAAGAGTGTGTGCTTAGGATTGAAACATGCATCTGTATGTGCCAGAAGCCACAATTGCTACACAAGCCATGTACACACGTCATAGCTATATGTGGGTCGCACAATATGCTAACCAGACAATATGTTTCCCACTACTTTATGAAAGATCAGACACTGAAAATATGGAACCATGAACTTTATGGCTACAACATTGTTGATACGTTTATAAGTAATCCAGGTCCCTCACAAATCTATGTGCTAGACTTTGAGAGGATGAAGTACATACCGGGATGTCGACAAACTCGGCGGATTCAAAACGATATAGATGTATCCGAGGCAGGTCCAAGGATGAAGCAATGCAGTAAGTGCGATCAAACATGTCACACATACAAGTATTGTCCGAAAAATGCACCTAGTGTGTAGATAGGGTCATGACGGCGGTCAAGTATGAATGTATTTAGCATATCTCGATGTTATATTTGTAAGGTTTTCGCCTTACATATGTACATTGTATTTGGACCTTATATTAGTATTTGATTGTATACCTATATGTTGTAATATGTGCATGTAACTTTGTGTGTATGTATATTATATACTGTTCACATAAATGTGTGTATATTTTTATATAACAGACTGTTTATATTTGGTTTCAATGTAGATATGATGCACCCACTGACACCCGAGCTTCTTGACCCTATAGTGGACAAGAAGCACCATAGCTTCTTGTATGCCGTTCACTAAACGGAGTTAAGAGTTTTTTGACCACGTGGCCTCGGGGACCTACTTATGATCGATGATCATTAGAAGCACCGGTATGTCGTGAATTAGCTACGCATGTACCTAATTATTTATTTATTCCATGCTCTACATTCACTTAATATTTCAAATGGTTCAGATTAACAACATCTAAACTCCTATTGCTGTGTCGTTTGGTGGAGGCCTGAGTGACAGAGAACCCTGAGGTAGCAGCGAGGCGATTCTATTACGACTGCTCGCTGATCACTACACTGGTCGACCGGTGGAGGCTTGAAACCCACACTTTCTACCTCTCCTGCGGTGAGATGGCTTCGACATTACAGGACGTAGCCTACCTATTAGGCTTATTTTGCATTGGAGTCGCTGTTGGAGTCGTCGACATGGATGCAGACTGGAACATAGCTCGTTGTGGTGTCGACATAGGGTACTATGAAACATAGCTCTGTTTCACTTGCCACATATTTTTATTTAGATTTCTTACTATTTTTCTCCACAGCCGCACTGGGCGCACGAGCAGGATCTTTTTAGGTTGCAATTCAACCATCTGCGTCCAGAGGATGTGGTCTGGACCTCTTACACAACAAATTGCAAGAAAATTAAGATTCCAACAGAACTAGTAGTAGTTAAACCTTTGTCTTGCCTAATATGGTGCGAGCCTATGAGTATAGTATTCGTCTATATGCACAATAATTTCAGACAAAGACGTGATATTTTGAGATACTAAAGACAGCAAGCAAGAATATGTGGCACATGTGATCGACCAGGATCGAGGAGGAGGTCGCTAGTGGCTAGTTGCAAGTCAACTGCATGCTAGGTTTGGACTCCGGACGCGCGCGACACATGGCATGGGCGTGGAGGCGCATGTAAGCACAGTTGCAAGGGGGCAAGCGCTTCGATGGGGGCGCGCGGGGCCAGGGAGCTGGCTAGATCGTGTCTAGATGTAAGATAATATTCTATATCCTAAATGTAGTACAATATAGTGTATATATTAGTATTGATATTTTTTAAAAAAATGCATATCGAAGTCGAAGTATGGCTGTATTGCGTATTTGTATCGCTGTATCCGGACAACATAGCCTTGCAACAAAGTTGCGCCGTCTTCTTCTTCGACGACAAGAGCTCCATGGCTGCCACCTTCTTCGGCCCCGCGACAGTCGGTATTGGGGCTGACGTTGTTGCGACCATCCCCACTCTGGGCCCATTGACGCCGCGTGCGGGCTGCCGCAGCTAGTGCACCTCTCCTGCGCGAGGCATTGGGGGTGCCCCACTCGTCCCCATCGTTAGGCTCGCTGATGCCATGGCAGCTGGTGCCGCTGCGTGCGAAACTTGAGGTGGGATTTTGTTCTTGTTTTACTGCTGTGAAGAAGGAAGGAGAAGAAGAAATGCCGTGGTGGTTTTGGTCCTGCACCAGTGAGGGACTAGAAAGATGGCGCGGCATTTGCCGTGCCGCTGAGCCCGGCTCGTGGGGAATCACATTGGTAATTATCATATACTTGTATACAAACTTCTAATAAAAAATACTATTGTGCACTTGCAATATTTGTATCAGATTTGTCTTTTCTACTGTTTAGCTAAGTAATTCTTAGCTCTAAAAAGAAAAACAGCAACTGTTTTTCTTCTCCAATTTGTCTCAGTGATGAGCATTGACTCAAGTTCAACCACCGTGTTTATATAAGCTGTTTAGCATACTGGTACTCTAAGATAGTACATACACGAACGTGTTAATATAAATTGCAAACTTATAAAATAAAAAGAGCTAAAGAGTCCACGTGAATTCATAATTATCTTATGCGATTTATCTCTTGACCGGAGAAAGCTTACGCGGTGCCTGCGCGGGCTGCTTGTCATTTTAAGCCACAATCAGATATCCTTGTTCCATCTCAAACCAAAGGAAATGGTGTACTGAATGCAAGGAGATAACATTGCTCATCAAACTATCAATGTCAGAGAACAAAAAATGCACCAGAAAGGAATTGACTTGGGCAACTTCTGTTGCCACGGTTGGGCAGCTCGTTTAGAAGGACCAGCATGAAAATATGACTTATGATCAATAAATATGTTAATGTAAAAATAACATATGAGAAATATTAGGCATGTACCTTGCGGCCCATCACCGACCACCAGAAAGAGGAAAAAAAAAAGAGAAAAGAGGGAAGACACACTGCCAGTGGGGTCCAACTTGTCTGGACTAGCAAAACAATGTCTCTGGTCTCGAGCAATTTAGACCCTTTGCTCCAAAAATTATTCTTCCATCTCCATTTCAAAAATTGAAAAGATGATGTCTACAGCTCCAAAAATAGTGCCAAATTTTGTGCTTACAGACCAATTACTAATAAACATTTTCATTTGATTCACCAAAACACCTTTTTAATTAAAATTAAAATTCCTCAAAGTTAACTACTTTTGAAACACGTCTTCTGTGGCAAAACTGGAGGAGCGACACACCAGCCAAGGTCACCTGCGCGCTTTCAGACACGTCATCTACACACTGTAACCTCATCCTAGCCTGACGCGTGTGACGGTGTTGTCCATCCGTCCATCAAGAAACCCCAGCGCGGGCATCCTTATCCCCTCGCTGAAGCAAAGTCAGAGGATACGATTCCGCTGCTAGCTGTCTCGCTCTCATTTCCTTCCTGTCACCAGATAATAGCAAGCAACAAAGCAGCTCCTCATCTCCACAAGTACCGTCCCTTGGATCTGGAGGAGAGGACCCGACCGAGCTCCCTCACCCTTCCCTAAGGTGCATCATCAATCGGAGCACCACCCGCCTAAATCCAAAGCCCCGGTGCACTCCGAAGAGCAAGACAGTAGGTACCTCCTCATCACAGCTTTGCAAGTCAGATCCTACTAGCTCAATAGCTCAACTAAGAACTAATATTCTATCCATTCATATTCTGCATCAATGGAGGTAGTGGGGGCGACCATAGGCATCGATGCGGTCGAGGAGAGCCGCCTCCCCATTGAGGCCTTGATGTGGCCGATGAGGAGCCGCCATGAGGAGCGGGCCAGATCCGTCGATCTAGGATTCGGATTTCGGCGCTTATATTATGTGGCGCCACCCTTCGTGCCGTGCTCGTGTGTCGTGCGTGTTCCTATGGCAGCGCGGATTGGCGGCAGGGCTAGCCGGGGGACGACGTGGTTTGGCCGCCCGCGCTTCGTCGCTGCCAGGGACGTCGTGGTCTGGTCGCCTACGCTTCGTCATCGCCGGGGGACGCCGTGGTACCGCTGTCCACTCTCCGTCGCCCCCCCCCCCCGGCGCCGCCGTTGTGGAGGACAAGTGCCACCGGGGCCCAGGACCTGTGGCAGGGGCGGACCCACATGTAGGTAGGGGGGTGCACAGGACACTGGATAGTTTTCGTTTTTCAGGGATCCATTATGTACATCAGGCCCATATGACACCTTCTGTTTGAACAAATAGGACACCTGGACGGACCGAACATGCATAGTCATATGTATAGGACACCCGGTCATTTTAGTTCTAGGTCCGCCACTAATCTATGGTACCGTGCGTCGAAGCCGGAGGGTGGACCAGCGAGTGAAGGCCGGCGGTGAGGGAGAAAAGCTACGAAGACTCTAGAGACACTTTTTATTTTATTTCTCTAACCATGTGGTGTAACTGTGGAACTGGTTTTTTTATGCCATCCGTTTGACTTTTTATCCGTCTGATAGAAAAGGGACGGTGTAAATTTTTGGCTGACGTGGCTCAATGAGGATGGATTTTTCTGTCTAGGATTCGGTTATAGAGAAGATGTAGAGAAGATGGAGCCGATCAACTGCTTGCTGTTGGAGAAGAAGCATACCACTTGGAGAGGGAGGGAGGGTGGGGACACATGTCAGTGTGTGGAGGATATTTCAACTGCCTATGTGACAAAAATATGATGTTAGAGTACAAAATCGTTGCCACGTCACGTCTAAACCGCTTCACACGATTTTTGGAGTTGCGAATCAAAATCAAAATTAGACAAACGCAAGAGTTAAAACTAAAAAATTGACTTTTTCCTATTTCTTAAACAATGCGATTGCTCATCTGCTATTGCCAACCGGACAAATACCCAGCTCTCTGGCCCACCTGCCAGGGCTGATTATTGCCGGATAGAAAGCACTCATGGCCCCACCAGCCACTGACGCTCACTCGAGGTCCCACCTGTCAGTGATTCACACTCACAACGACTAACCTACTAATCCCCAACCCCCTCGGCCCACGTAAACCCCTAAACCCCAGAAGCTTCTCCTTCCCCGAAACCCTAGTCCGCCATGGCCCTCGCGCTGCGTCTTCGGCGAGCCCTCGCCGCCGCCGCCTCCACCTCCTCCCCCCTATTTCGCGCTTCCACCTCCGCCTCCATCTCCCGGACCCTCCCCCTCGCACCCTTCGTCCTGCTGCCGCTCCCGCGGCTGCCGTGGCTGGTCCCCGCCGCCGCCGCGGGGTTCCGATCGACGGCGGCGTCGGCGGCGCGGGGAGGGGACTATGGGGGCGGGGCGGATGACATGAAGATCTCCCCCGACGAGATCCTCTTCGAGGGGTGCGACTACAATCACTGGCTCATCACCATGGAGTTCCCGGACCCCAAGCCGTCCCGCGAGGAGATGATCGAGACCTACCTCCAGACCCTCGCCAAGGTCGTCGGAAGGTATAACAAAATTCCATCCATTTCGTGCAGGTGTCGGTTCTGTATCAGAAATGTGTGACTTTTGCTTGGAATGGGGCTTGGTGCCGCGATGAATGAATTCCTGCAGGTGGTGAAATGTGGTACTGAATTGTACGATTGCTTCATCTCGTTGTGTGTTGTGTATGGTCTAGGTGATAGGGGATGAGTAGGGTGTTTCATCTGAAGGGCTGCACGTATTGGTATTGTTTCTGTGCTGATGGGAATTTTTTAAAATAACAAATTTGGTTTGGCTCTTGATACTATTATGTACTAGCAATTAAAAAATAAAGTGTTGTTTCAGAATGCTTCCAGTCATGCTTTCCAACTTCGATTTTGATTGGTCATATCATGTGGAAATGATACAAGCAAATTTGCCTTGAGAAAAAAACTTTCATAGTGTCAGGTTTTACCAATATAATACAATAACTGGCCAATGTCTGTTTTGGAGACTGTGGCAGTTCCCAAAATAGCACCTGTTTGTGACTGGAGGGACCTATTTTTTAAGTCAGGAGAGTTCATCCCCCTAGCAAAACAGTTTGTTATTAATCTGAAGTTTAATTACCTGGAGTAATTGCACATCTTGGATATTTTTTTTAATGTGATAGCTTTGAGAGCGTGAGTAATTCATATTTGGTGTCTGTGGATGGAAATTGTCTCACCAGTTTACTTTGTTATGTTGTAAAGTGATGAATCGGTTCTAATTCTGGTGTGTCACTGAAACTCTTCTGTCCTTGAGATCTGGTGTTGAAGTTTGAGCATCAGAAGTAGTTTCATGTACATTTTAGTTTGTGTTAATGAGGGAATAAAGGCTGCCCCATAATGTCAAAACCATCTAACTCCCATTCCTGTTTACAATTTTTAACTTGATCAGTATAAACATTTCCACAGGGGAACCATCCTGCCTTTAATTTAGGGCATAAAGTAGCCTAGGTCCACATGAGGACAATGTTGAAACATGAAAGTAGTCTCAGGGTCCACCTAAAAATAACATCTATTGTCTGAACTGTTACATTACTCCTGTTTTGCTGTTTTCAGTGTTAACTTTGAGTAATTATAGAAAAGGAAGTAAGAAGGATTTACCTTTGGAGGATTAGTAATTATTGTAATTATTAACTCGATTTTTGGCAATATAAATTTTCAGTCATCAGAAGATGTACAGTCATCCATTGTCAAATCATGTTTACGCTTCAAGGATCACACAGACTATATACAAATATATGGTTTCTAGTTTCTGCAGCATTGTGCTGTTCTATTATTCTGTGGTTTACCAGCTGGAATATTTGTGCCAGTGATCTATTTTTGGTTAATGGACCCCATGCAATTATTGTATATACTGGGTTCAGCTCTTAACTCGTCAGGTTATTGTTCTTTTGATGCCCAAGGCCATTAGTGCATGGATTCGGTGCCATAACTCTTAACTAGTTAAGTTGTTGATTCGTTGCTCTTAGCCTCTTAGAGTGCTTAATCTTTGTTATATCTGAGATAAACAATTGAATCCAAGCATCTGCAACATATAGTTTGCCTCATTTGCTGATCTGAGCTTCTTGTAGTTATGAGGAGGCTAAGAGGAGGATGTATGCTTTCAGCACAACAACTTATATCGGTTTTCAGGCTGTAATGACTGAGGAAATGTCAGAAAAATTCCGTGGTGAGTGAACAGGGTAACTAAATTTATGTTTTTCTTGCAACTAATATGATTATAACTTTATAGTACTTAAGTGCCTGTTTTGGTATTTTGCTCAGAGTTGCCTGGAGTTGTTTTCATTTTGCCTGATTCATATCTATATCCAGAGACAAAGGAGTATGGAGGTCTGTTCCATTCTTGTTTTCGCTTTCCTGAATTTACCATTTATTAATTTCAAATATTTCTGATTTTGTTTTGCTTGTATACTGTGAGTTAATAGCATTCCATACATTTCCTTGAGTTTCTAATGGCACAATTAAAATTCAGTGCATCTAGTACATGATACTTGCGTAGTTGTCATGGCGTTGGTGTAGCGACGCCATATCGGCGTGGCGGTTTTCTGGCTCTCGCCACGCCGAGACCACGGCGCTAGCGGGTATGGCGTCCTCTGCCACCGTCATCCCTGTGCTCCTCGCCATCCACCGTCGCCCCTACAATCCTTGCCGTCCGTCGCTGCCGCACCTGCGCTCCTCGCCGTCCGCCGCCACCCCTGCGGCCTGCGCAGTCCGCCGTCGCCCAGCAAGATCCAATCCATCAATGTTGCCGTCTGCTCATTGTTGAGAGAGATGGAGGGGGAAGATGGTAGCGATGGAGATTTACGCTGCTCGTTTGTGCTCGAACAGAGAGAGAGTGAGGAATGAACGGGATGCGAGGGGGGGGGGGTGGCTGCTGTTTTGAGGCTGCACAGAGAGAGAATGAGATAGAGTTTGGGACTGATTGGGCCAAGTTGGGCTGCTTTCATGGTGGACGGTTGGATGCAACAGGATCTTCTGTGCATGCCAGCCCCTCTCTTCTCTCTTCTCTGTTTTAGCACTTCTGTAGTATTGCTCAATACCATATGTCACACTAGTTCGGGTAGGCTGGTGGCACTTAAGTTAGCACTAGCAATTGTGAATTCTGAATTTCTGATAGCATTATAGCACACATTTTAGAGCTTGGCTATTTTGATTTCCTAATACCCTAGACAACTTTTGAGCTGCATTTACATTGCCATTTGCCAATATAATTTCCTACTATCCTAGAGTATAATGTGTGTATTCGCCACACCACACGCCATAGGTGCTGTAAATGTGTGAAGGTGGTGGGTCACCGTGCCTTGCCACACTGCCGTAACAACTATGGATACTTGATAGAAATATATGCTGAATGTATGCATTGATTTAATCAGGAGACAAATATGACAATGGTGTCATCACTCCAAGACCACCACCTGTTCATTATAGCAAACCATCAAGGACTGACAGGAACCGTAACTACCGAGGAAACTACCAGAGCGGCGAAAACTACCAGAATGGTCCTCCACAGCAAGGAAGTTACCAGAATAGTCCGCCACAGCAAGGAAACTTTCAAATGTACCGCTCGCAGCAAGATGGAAGAACTTATGCCCCACAGCAGAGTTATCCACAGGCTGGACAAGATGCTAGAGGTTATGGGAGGAATGATTATGCAGACCGTTCAGGTTACAATGGACCACCTGGTGGATTCCAAGGTCAAGCACCTCAGCACCAAGGGCATGTAAATCCAGCTGGTCAAGGTCAAGGTTACAACAACCCACAAGGCCGCAGGAACTTCTCACAAGGGCAGAGAGGAGATTTCAGGCCTGGTGGCCCTTCAGCACCTGGTGTGAATCCTAGTTATGGTGGAACTTACGGCCAACCATCGACGCCTGGAAGTTATGGGCAATTGCCTCCATCAACGTATCCTGGCGGTAACCAGGGCGTTCCTGGTGTGAATCCTAGTTTTGGTGGAGACAACAGACAGGGAGCAGGACCTGCATATGGTGGAGATAAATGGCAAGGGGGTTCTGGTCAGTATCCTAGCCCAGGTGAAGGACAAGGAAACTGGCAGGTATGAGAACATTTGATATACAAATTTTCACTTGTAAAGTGGTACTACTGTTTCAACTGAAATAAACCACTTTATACTCTACCAATATATCTAGATCTACAATATGCATCTTTTTGTTGCAACCTTCAAACTTCAAAGAAACCTGTCACTATCTTGCGTGTAATGATTGGCTAGGGATAGATTGAATTCATGCCGTGACTATATGTATGCCAGATGTCTGGCTACAGTTTTCTACGTATTAAATTGTCTTTTACAATTACAAACTTTTTTTTTTCATTTTCGATTCCTATACCCCTTTTCTCAACTTGTTATTGTAGTGCCATGATAAAAGTGCAAGAATACATCATACCCAGTTGTAACAAAATGCAAGAGCTAGAACTGATTCTGCAGCAGCCCTTCCCTGGAGGAATTTGCCTATGAACTTATGTTTCTATTTTTAAGAAAATAGTTCCACTGGCTTTATAGAAAGCAATAACATTTGTCTTACAGCCTTCCACTGGCATTACCAGCTTACCAGATCGCACAACTCTTACACAAGCTAACAAAGCATACGACCCCACTTAGAAGTTTCTCCTATGTTACATAACAAAAGAAGCAACCAATCAAAGCTCCTGCGAGGCATTGTGATAGCTTCTGAACCATGTCTTCATCTCTGTTATTGCCGAGAGCCGGTCTTTATCAGGCACACACAGAAGCAACCAGGCACTAATAATATACTCCCTCTAGTCCGAAATAAGTGTCGTTTTGGACATTGACACGGTTCTCAAAATACAACTTTGACTACTACTTTTTTTTTATAATATATTGATAAAATATAGCAAAAGTATACTATTATGAAAGTATTTTTCGAGACAAATCTACTCGTGTCATTCTCAATATCAACCTCAATACATAAAAAGTAATTTGTAGTCAAAGTTTGAAATAGTTGACTATATGCAACTCAAAACAACACTTTGGATTAGAGGGAGTATGAACTTATATCTCTATCTCCGGTTAAACTTTTGCTGTTATCTATTGCTGCTCATTGACACTTATTTTGCTGTTGTGCAGGGTAGTCAGTAAAAGCTCAGACAAGCATGAGACTTGAGATATAGAAATCCCCACCTGTAAAATAAACGACTGCGGTGCATTACCTTCTCTTTTTGGTTGCATTCAAATCTAGACTTATGGGCATGCTTTATTACCAATGTTATGGATGCAAACTTAAATTTCCTTTGTTGAGCCATATGTTGACATTTTTAAGTGTCGCGAAATGTGAAACATTCTTGTCTGTTTATCTTACATGTTCTCTGCTTTTGGTGAATGCTGTTTTATCATATGGATGTTTGTCATGGAAGAACTCATCCCATGTCCATCGCAAGTGAAACAAATATAACAGGATGATGCCTAACATTTTGGACAAATGGTATCGTCTTCTGAGATGCATGCACTGTCAAGATATGGTCATCATTTCACCCATATTTGCAAAAGAGGCAGCGCATCCAAAGGTGTGCATCATTGCTTGTCCTATCAAGTGCTTCCTGTTCAATGTATCCCTCCTTTTTCTCTGAAGAGAATGTTATCAGAAATTCAGAATTCATGCTGTTGATCAGTTAGATGCCCATTGACATTTGTTGAAGATTTTGTCCTTTGAAGCCGGTACCTTTGGGATGCTTTGTTCCATCTTGTCATTGGGTATCGAGATCTGTTCAGATACGAAGTTGCTTTTGCACGAGATTTCAAAAGATTTTAGGCCAAGTCAACTGTTATTGATGCCCATTTTCCTTCCATGAAAATTAAAAGTACAGCTTTTAGGTTATGGCGACTTGCAGAATCATTCCAATTCCCGAATCTAGAATTTGCCCCTTTGAACTGAATAAAGCTCTTATAACGGGCAGTAAATATGTGGGCGAATCATGTCACAGCTACTGGTTTTGTTACAAAACTGTGTAATTGGTACATCTTATCAAGGTAAATCTATGTGCCAATATTGTTAAAATCATGTTAAAGCTGAGCTGCTAGGCTAAACATTGCATCCATCTTAACTTACGAGTGAAAATATCCGGTAAAAACCACCGCCTCGGTGAAATTGTAAATCTCCTCCAATAAACATGCTTAGAAGTTTGGAAGAACTCTTAAACAATTAGAAGTTTTGAAGAACTCTTAAACAATCATACATATTGATTTTCAAGGTCAATCTTGTGTACATTTTCTTTCACGATTCTACTGAACGTTTGGTTTCCGCCGGATATTTACCAACTTACCAGATATGGTGAAGCAAAGCCTGACATGTACCTTTGGCTCTCCCTGAACCGGCACAATTTATTCCTTTCAAGACCTTGATAACGAGGGCTTGGATCTATATCCATAGAAATTCCAAGACACTGTTCATTTAAAGGTCTATTTGGATAGCGAGGACTTTCATCTATATCCATAGAAATTCCCAAACACACTCTGAAGGGAAAAAAAAATCTCCATTGATTTTCGACCTGCCGCGAATAACACCATACCTTTGTTGCCATTTGAAGGAACAACAGATGAAGATGCCATACACCTGACCCCTCTCCTTGTCCACATTATAAATACCTGGTGCAAGCTACCAGTGCTGCCACACACCAGGCCAGGCCAAACAGAGCTAGCCATAACTCAAGAAGAAGGGGGGGCCTTACATGGAGATGGAGAGCTTCCCTTTTGGTAGCCAAGAATGACTTGCCTATGCATGCCTTCTGTTAGCAAATCCATCAGCCATGGCAATGGCAAGGATTTCTGGAGAAATCCTTGCATGATGGATGATACAATGTGGCTGCATGGGCCGGTCTTCTTGGCTAACCAGAGTGGCTCTCATCCACCATGCCAGGTCACCCTCTTCCTGATTTGGGAATTTCCCAGCTGTTTTAGCTCTCTCCACCTGACATTTGGTGATGTATCCTGAACCCAGCCTTTGAATTCTTGTCCGTGCATCCTTTCCAGAAAAGTTTCTAATCTTTGTAGATAAGAAAAATTTGTTGTTTCTTCAGTGAAGTTTTGGATCCAGATAATTCCGTGGTGCTGATTGAAGAACATGTGGTTTTTCAGTCCATCAAATTTACAGGAGAAGGGGGACATGCAGTGCCAGATCACCAAATGAAATCTTGATTTCCATTTTATGTGAAAAGGATAGTAGCTTAACATCCAACTTTTTTTTAAAGCAAAGTGACAGGAGCTCTGCCTTTCAGCTTAACATCCAACTTGGGCGCCCAACATATTACTACTATTTAATTCTTAGAAAGCAGTGAATTTCCTTTGCATGGCTACTAATATTACTGCTTCTGAGAATCAAAAAAATAAAATAAAATATTACTGCTTCTGTAGATGATCATCAGGTTTGTCAGGTATGCAGTGGCAGTCACCAGATCCAAGAACGGCTCCTGCCAACATGCACGGCCACGAGGAGTATGTGACTGCGTGTGTGGCAGCGTACAAGACCCAGATCGCCACACGTGTAGCATAGTTCCCACGTGCACCGCTAGTTCCAACGTGTGATTTTGCCGTTTGCGCGTTGCATGCACTGAGGATTCCTTCGTCGTCATAGGTTAAAAAAGGCCATGTACTAAAAAAGTAACTGTATATTTTTCGTCCTCTTTTTATTTTTACTTGTCGTTTTGTGGCACAGTTATTCGTCTTTGACAATTACTTTTCCCAAATATATATCGGTAAAAGTTACTGGAAATAGAATGTTTTGAAAGAACTTTTCATAACAATACTAACACCATTTTATGTCACAACCGTTAATACTTTGGGCAAATTCCTTATTTTCCATAAAAAACTTCCTCTTCCCTCTTTGCCACTAAAAAAATTTGAACTTCCTTCATTACCATCGATTTTATCTTTCGTTACTTTCTCGCTATTCGATCCACATTTTTTTCAATCCTCGTTTAAATTCACTGTTTACTGGTTATGTTTATCCAAAAATCAGTGATCTTCTATTTTTTAAAAATTTTTAGAACTTTTTATACGTGTTTCATAATTCATGTGCAATTCATTTTAATTGAATTAAAAAAAAACCTATGTAGAATTTAAACTAAAATTCTCCGCAAAAATACTACTTTATAACTTCTAACAATTGTTAGACACTCAAATAAAATCCAAAAAATCTGGAAAAAATTCACTAATATTATTCTTATGTGATGGACTAATTTCTAAAAGTATTTTTAGCCCTAGGTTATACAGTTAAAAAGTGAGTTCCTTTGTAATGCTACATTATATGTAGCGTGATAAAATAGATGGAAATAGAGTATTACAAATGAACTCACTTTTTCACCCTGTAACTTAGGGCTGAAAATAATTCTAGAAATTGGTCCATCATATAAGAATAATATTAGTGAATTTTTTCTAGATTTTTGGAATTTTATTTGAAGACTTAACAATTGTTAGAAGTTATAAAAGTAGCCTTTTTTTTTAAAAAAGAATTTTAGTTTAAATTCTACACAGGATTTTAGATTAATCCAATTAATATGGGTTGCATATGAATTATAAAACACGTACAATTTTTTTTTTAATTTTTTGGAGAAACAGAAGACTACTAATTTTTTTTTAGAAACATGACCGGTAAATAGGGAATCAGTGAACAATGAATTTAACGGAGGATTGAACGGAAATACGGACGGAATGGTGAACCAAAGATAAAATTGATGGCAATGAAGGAAGTTCAAAATTTTAAGTGGCAAAGAGGGAATATGAAGTTTTTTACGGCACATAAGAAATTTGCCCTAATACTTTTGTGTGTACTAATGTTTACAGTTTTGAAAGTTTAACTGTATTTATTGTTAAATAACATCTATTAAATAATGGAGGAAAGAATCGTGATGACAACTGAGTCATTTTTACGCCGGATCGAGGGTGGCCTTCTTCTTATTCTAGGTCCCAGAGCAGGATTCAAATCTCTCCGGTAATGAGCTGTTCACTGGCGTGACCGGTCTTACCAGCCATGACCGCTGAAAATTTCTCTTCCAAAATTCAAATTCAAATTTGAATTTAGTTTCCTGGGAACGTGGTTGTTGCGTCTGAGTGGACTTTGATGAGGCAGTACTGGAATCTAACTGTGCAACTATGGTTCAACTCCTACCAAAGCCATATGCGCAGAGATTAGCATTAGACCATTCCTAATTTATTTTTTTGATATTTTAGAGGAGAGAGAGAGTAAGAAATTAGTGTTAAGAAATAAGCTTCTAATGCATGTATGTGTGTTACTTATTTCTTAAGATCTTCTAAAATAATTTAGGAATAATTGTAAAAAAAACCACTACTCCTGGTGTTATAGAAGAAACTAGCTCTATGAGAAATCCTAGATAATTGTGAGATAATAAATTATTGGGGCATTTGCAAATACCTCTCTAGTTTTTTATTTTTTGCAAGGATGTCACTCGAATGACAGTTTTAATAGTATTTTTGCAATTTTCTAGTGGCAAACTTACAATAACTTTAGCTTACCACATCAATTTTTTTTACTTACGTGAACATCTAATTAATATCTAAAAAACCAATCATATTGAAGCATTAGGAGATACTTATGCTTCACAATTCAAGAGTCCGTTATGTTTGTTGATGGTGGTCTTCCCAAGTTAGTAGTTGAATATATAAAGAGAGAGCATAATGTTGTAGCGCATGAGCTTGCGCAATTAGTGAAAATGTTTTCTTATAGTGCAATATGGTGCAATTGTTCACCTTTCTGTGTCGTTACACACAAGCCATGAACGATCATTGGTCTGATGCTTTAGTGAAACCAATTCACAGGGTGTGATGGGCATTGTGTACATGTTAAATCTATTAAGGCTAGCCTCGTATGCTCTTATAATAGTCTCACAGATCAATACAAGATAAACATGACATAGAACTATTATTCTAAGGAAGATATGAACATGTATAAAAACTCTTTTATGTGTTCCTTTGATTCATCTACTCGAAGGACCCCCATCTCTTTTAAAAGTTCGTAAGATCACCGGTTCACCAATCGTTGACAGTTGGTCTCGTCCGTTGGGATCATGACAATAAGCGTCGAAAATTCTGCACACAACATGTCATCGATTTCGCCTAAGCCTGCACCGAGGACTAGTTTCTCAGACGAGGAGTTCTACGATAATTTCACCCCTTCAACAGATGAACCTTGATGAAGAATTATCTGGCGACGATTCAGGCAATGAGGTAAGCGTTTCATGGATCAATACGCAAAGGACAATGACATTGAGTTTGAACCGCTCGGCTACCATGGCAATCGTGAATGCGATATTCACCACAAGTTGGGATCCTCCCTCACAGCTTCCGACAGCATGAATTGTCTAGAGACCTACTCGGAGCAATCTGATAAAAAATCCATGATGGATATGGATTCCTCCTCTGGTGGAGATTACCCCCGAGAAGTCTTCGTCATCAGAGATGGTCTGGTTAATCATGGTGACGATCCTACAAACACGTAGATCCCTACCACTCTGATTCCAGGCGACAACTAGCTTCCGCTGACTATGCCTCCATAGAACTAAAACCCTAACGGAGCACAGGGTTTACCATCTCATGACCACGCTATAGATATGTAATGGTGTAAAAGCTCCTCCTTCTACAAGAGGCTCTCATACGCCCTCCGACTACAGATATGAGAACCCCAACCGGTAAGGGCTGGATGAACTCGGTGACTGGCATGATGAAGGAGGTTCTCATTCAGGTCAAGAACTCCTATCTAGCTGCCGTTGGGAATAGCTCTATCTAGGGGAAGTTTCACACCACCCCTTGTCGAGATGGATCGAACTCAGAGAGGCGCAATCCCCAGAATAGGACGACCCGGGAGGACAACCAAGTAACTAACTATCTCAGGACCTCATCGGTCAAAGGTCATCCAATCAACAACCTCTGTGAAGTTCTCAATGAGCAAGACACTCGAAGACCCTCGAGGAGGCATCGACGAGCCTCGACGATCTGATCAGAGGACATCCCGTCACCGCTCGAGCCGGGGCCAGTCTCCAACCCCCGTGGACAAGACGCCTTAGGCCACCCGGACCAAACAAGCTATTAACGGGTGCAAGGCCTTCTCTCCAGATCTATAGAATGTGGACTAGCCGGTAAGGTTCTACCCCAGGTCGATTGAGAAGTACAATGGGAGCATGAATCCTGTTAAGTTCCTCTATATCTATACCATGACTATCCAAGTGGCTGGTGGGGACGAGATGGTAATGTCAGATTACCTCCCCACAACCCTTGAAGGGGTAGCTAGAACCTGGCTGACAAATCTATCATAAGGAACAATTACTTTTGGGAGCAGCTCTGCTATGTATTTTGAGCTAACTTCTAGTGTACGTATGTTTTTCCTGGCATAGAAAATGATCTCTATTGTTGCTAGTAGATGGAGAAATAAAACCTTGTGTGAGATTGTGTGCTGCTTCAGCAACACCTGAAACACCATCCCCAAGATCAACGATTATGAAGTTATCCAAGCGTTCACTTAGGGGGTTAGGAGCTGATGATTCATTGAAGACGTCGCCAGAGAGGAGCCCAAGATGGTCAAAGAGCTCATGAAGATCATCGATATGACCGCCAAGACCGAATATGCATTCCTCTTCATCAAGGAGAAGACCTAGGGCATCAAACGATTACAACCCGGGCTTGACAATGACAAGGTCAAGAGCAAGTGCAAGAAGAATTCCAAGGAAGCTAAGGGCAAGAAAGCTAAAGCTGATGAAGTTTTTGCATATCTGCCCGACACCCATCTCGATAAGCGCTCTGGTTTGTCCCAGGGCAAGAACTATACACCAGGCACTAGCGAACATGATAATAATCCTTGGTGTGATCTCCACCAGACTGACAACCATAGCCTCCATGAGTGCCACCTCGGAAAGAAGATGGTCAAAGCTGAGATTGAGAAAGCAGCCAAGGGAAAGAAGATAAAGGTCACAACCCAAAGCAGAGACTCTAGCTCTAGCAACAGCGAGGGTGACTAAGATCCGATACCTTTCCAAACGGACGAGAGGATCGTTGATCATATGTTTGGCGGTTCCGCGTCCTACGAGTCCAAGCGGCAGTACAAGACGGTGGCCTGAGAAGTCTTAGCTGTCGTCCCCTAGGGTCGCCATGCCATTAAGTGGTCAAATGTTGAGATTTCCTTCGGCCAGGACAAATGCCCAATGAATTTGTACAGCCAAACCGCTTCCTGATTGTGGTCGAGCCTATGATTACAATTGTAAGGTCTCCCAAATGCTTATTGATGGAGGAAGCTCTCTCAACATCCTCTTCGTAGGCGCACTCGAAGTGATGGAGATCTCTCGCTCTGCCATCAAGCCAGTTACGCAAGCCTTCTATGGCATAGTACCTGGATCCTCGACCACTCTGAAAGGATAATGATGTCTCCTAGAGGGGGGGGGGGGGTGAATAGGCGTTTTAACAAAACTTCGACCCCTTTTGATATTTAGCCTAAACTTGCAACAAAAATAAACTAACTAATTTTTCACAATTGAAAAACCTAAATATGCTAGATTCAATTAGTGCACAATCATTCTAAATAAGTGGGAAGATTACAATCCTAGGGTGTGAAAAAGATTACTTAAATATAGCAAGATATACAAGAAAACTCAAATCGAAAGTGCCGACTTCACTGTTCATCGAAAGTTCAGGCACTGTTCATTAGAAGTTCTCATTTTACTGTTCATCAAATGTTTTGATACTGTTAATCTGAACTTCTGATGAGTACAAAAACAACTAATTTAAGTATCACGAAATTAATTCAATGCACACACAAATAAACATATAAGCATATATATCAAAGTAATGCACAAGTGTAAGGAAATACAGAGACAAATGATTTGTTACTGAAGGTCGGTTACATTTGAGCCGGGTCTTTTTCAACCCTTTTTCTTATAAGGTTGCGCACATGCACTACTTGCCTCCATTATAGCCAACTCTTCCTCCACTCCAGAGATGGTGAGTTCTGCAACCACTTCCGGGCCTCCTCACAATTTTCACTTGAGGAGATCTTCGGCAATCCACCATCGAGCCGTCTAGGAGATGGTGGTCTCCAAGAGTAACAAACTCTTGAACTCGTGCACAATCAATGCCAAGTGCTCAAACACACTCAACTAATGTGAATAGCACAAGCAACCCAAGCTCCACACACCTCACACATTTCACTCTATCCTCACTAAGCCACAAATGTTTGATTCTCACAAAATCTTGATAGTTAGGGGAGGGGAGCACTCAAAGATGGAACACCAAGTTCTAACACTATTTCTCAGCACCACAAAGCCAGCCAAAACGCCCCCAACACACTAGGAGCACAAGGGTATAAATACTTCATTCCGAAAAACTAGCCGTTGGACTCAGATTGCACAGATTGAAACTTCCGATCCCCCGATCGGAACTTCCGATCCCAAGAATCCCAACGGTCAAATCTGGGCGAAACTCACTTCCAGACTTGGGAAAAACAACACATGAGAACTTCCAATTTTTGGATGGAACTTCCGATTAAAAACATCCAAACCCGAGAGCACTATATTTCTAAAAAATTGGACTTTTCCACTGACATCGGAAGTTCCGATTCTAAGATCGGAACTTTCGATCAGCACAACTGACACTCAGAAAACGACGATAACTTTTGATCCCGAAGTCTGATTTTGATGATTTTGGACTCTACGAAACGCTTATTCAGAGGGATACACATCCCTACTAAATTCATGATTTGAAACACATTGGATAAAAACTAGGAACACTCCGAAGACCGATTTGGACACTTCCTCCAATTTTCTAAAGCTTAATCCAACAAGATTAAACTAGGAACCACATGGAACATGTCAACCACCACTAAGGCTTGGCTGCAACCACTTTTCGCCACTAGGAAACAACAACAAAGGGTTAAATCTAAAATATATTTTAGATACCACGGACTCCTAAATCAAACTCTCAATATAAACCTATCCTGCACTAAGCACATGGTTTGAGCACTCGACACAACAATCGAGCTATGCTTTCGGCAACCCCTCTTGATAGTACGGTTATTAATCCTATAGCCCGGTCTCCCACCAAACTCCTTGAGAGCGGTAAAACTAGAAAATCTATTCTAGTTATACCTTTGCCTTGAGTAATCCAATCGAACTTGACGAACACATCATCTAAGCCCTGACGCTTCTCATAACTCTTCAAGCCTCATCATCAACTCCTCTTCTCTTCATAATGATGATCATCCTCGCTTCCATCTTGATCTTCACTCGATCTCTAGAAGCTTAATGAAATTCACTTGATTGCTTCCCATGCACCAAGCATGGAAGACTTCTCTTTTCACATCATCTTTGTTTAGTTCACCACCAAGGCATGAACCGCAAGCATCAAGCATATATGTTGTCCACTAAGCTTATCTTGATCTTGCTTTTCCAACTTAGCATATTGAATATCTCAATTGAACTCATGCCTTCTTATGGAACCTAACCCTAACTCACTCTCAAGCATAAAGTACATGTTTTAGTCCATAAAACCCAATTGACAACTTTATAATTTAAGTCACTTGATGTTCACAAGTAACTTGGCCTTCACTCTTTATTGTCAATCTTCATATGGAACCTAACCCCACTCACTCTTAAGCACATAGCATATGAGTTAGTCCATAAAACACAATTGATAATCTCATACCTTTAGTCACTTGATCTCCACAAGTAACTTAGCGTTCATGTTTATTGTAAATCTTATTGAGACAATCCTCAACGTCCGAGATCTCTTCCACTCTAGCTTCTCCTTCATCACATGAGCATCACCTAGAGCTCAATGACATCGATGCATTTATTTTGATCCCATAACATTCCTCAATGAATCCATAACTCAATCCTTCATGCATCATCTATGGAATAACCTACTAATAATTCTCAACATAATTGTAGTCCATAGGTATTTTCATTAATTACCAAAGCCACACTTAAGGGCTAGATAAACCTTCACACTTCCAACAGCTAGATATCACTCTCTATTACCTTCGGAAAGCATGACAACTTCTGGATAGAAAAAATTCTGTTTGATGTGGTCGACTTCGAGATGACGTATAATGCCATCTTAGGACGACCAACTCTGGCCAAGTTCATGACTACCGCACAATACGCTTACTAGTGCATGAAGATTCTAGGACACGAAGGGGTCATCACCATCTGGGGTTGCCATAAAGGAGGTCTTCGCTGTGACAAGTGGAGTCTCAACATTGACCTGGCAAGGAATCCAAGAGCTCAAGGATCAAGGTGAATGAGAAGCCTTACTCATGACCGCGACCATGCCTCAAGATGCAAACCGATAAACCTGGGGGTTTGGTTCCACGGCTAGTTCGGAACCCATGTAACAGCGCTTACGCTACCCCCAAAGTAATAGGGTCCCTGCTTATTGGCTTAATCTAGTTTGTGTTGTTTAGATTTAAGACATTATATCTACAATAGCTCGTGGGTCATCAATTAGCTCTGTAAGTCCTAAGTATAAGTACTAAGAGTACCTTCATAATAATAAAGATCATATAGCCTAGAAAGTCGCTTGAACTCTTTTTTTGCCTTGTCTTCGCACGCATTCTAATGCCCAGCAATAGGATAAGTCGCCTCTCGGGAACCTCATCCCATGCACGTACTAGGGGTGGGAAAAAACTATTTCTATGACCTAAAGGCAATATGACTTCTCTTCATTATGTTTTTTCTATTTAGACTGCCTACCCAAAAAACCTTTTCGGGCATACAGTTGGGAGCTTAAACAAGTACCTATTACTGGAAACCAAAAATGACATATTGTTTACTTTTTTGAAAGCTGGTTTCAAATGAAAAGGGAAGTATCATTATGTTGCCAGTTTTGGGGTTGCAAAAATGTTCCTTATTGCGTTCCACGGGTGATCGAGGGCTATGACGCCTTTCACTCAAGCGGACCTAAGGCTAACCATAATAAGCGCTTCAGCTAGCGGCTGACGTGTCCTGAACTAATGGAAGGAAGAAGTAGTAAGTAAATCATGATATGCTGTTGAACACATCTAGCACCGGGTACCCTCATTGAATGCAAAAGCATTTAAGATAAAAATTCCTAAAAGTCTAACAAGCTACCGAGTGCTTTATTATAGACTGCGGGATACAAGTTCTACGACGAGGACCCAAGCACGAAGTCCATCATTTCCACATAAGCTTTGGCCCTCCCAAGAATCTCCTCCACATTTTGCACTGACTCCTCATCGGTATCCCCCGTGAAGTTCTCCTGGAGAAGATCAGTGTCGACGTTCTCGTAGTGGACCTTTAGCATGGCCAACACCTGCTTCCTTCACGCCTCACTAGGCATGGCTCAAGATATGCTTGGAACCTTCCCTTGGAGCCTGCCGTAGGTCTTGGCAGGATTGGTCGCCCGGGTGGCTAGTTTGGTTGTATCGGCATCTCCCGATGGCTCCACTTGAATCCTGACTCTAGACTTGAATCCTGACTCCAACGAGCGCCTCCTGGAAGGCGTCAAGGGCTGCAACAAGCTGTTGTTGGGTGACAGACATCTAGGCCCCCTCCTGGGCCGTGGCGTCATGGGTGTAGGAGAGTTTTGCAGAACTTCGTGTTCAAAACGACAAGGTGAAGAGGTGGTATATCTGGTTTGTTAGAGGCTTACCTTTCATGTGGCCCTCTAGCTCTGTGCATGCCTTTTCCTTCTTGGCAATCTCCAAGGAAATCTAGTGTCGCATCTCAGCGGCCTCCTTCTTGAGTTTGGCTACTCTAGCAATAGCCTTCTTAGTCTCACCACGGAGCTTGTGCATCCGTGACATGAACAATTGCATAGCATCGGGTCAGTACCTGTTATTTCATCAGCTAAACAATAATGCTTACCCCAAAGAAGGAGGTGAAGGCCGAATCTGGGTCATGACCAACCAGATCTTGGATGATTTCTCTCTAGGTCATGTTCAAAGGCAGCCTGAACATCCTTTTCAAGAGTGCAGGGGGTGCTGCGATCTCTAGTGTTGAGACCTCCACTTCCTGGTTGTCGGTGACCAATGTTGGGGGCTCACCAGACGTGCTTCCACCTCTATCAGGGGATGCGGTGTTCAGGATTTGGAGAGGTTGAGACTTGGGGATTGGAGGTAGCGCTCTGGGTGTCATGCGGGAGAAGAATATGAAACTTGCGCTTCCATGAGAGTGGGAAAGACATCCATAGCGACAACACATACCTAAGATGCTTCTTGGCCCGAGGAGGTTCCAACGAGACTAGGATCGAGGCTAGCCACTTGGATTGCTTTCCGAGGTCATCTCCTCCTATCTCTGCTACTGGTAGGGGTACGAGCGCTCTGCTTGATGTGTCCTCACCAATGATCGTCTTGCTGCGGTCTTGCACTAGCACCTAGACGTGCTCAGATCGGGGCAGACACTCTGGCTGCTGAAGTTGGAGTAGGGTCCATGGTGGTTGTAGTTGGGATCGGGTCCTCGATGGTCGTAGTCGGCGCTGGGTTCATAGGAGTCATTCTCGAGGCCAAGACCTCGGGGCTACAGATGGAGCCGGAGCTGATGGGCCAGACAGCAGTGGTGGAAGCGGCAACGGATCTCTGACCGAAGAAACATCACCCGTTGAAAAGTTGTCCTCGTCCAGTATGTCACTGCCAAGGGAAGACGTCGCCGGTGACATAACGACAACCGTGCTCTCACTTGGAACTATGGGCCCCATGATATGGACCTTGTCTGGGTCCTCATCCTGAACACCTGAGTTCTTGGCTTCTGGGTTGGGTTGCTCGAGCCTGGGGAGACGATTTGCGACCATTGTGAGATCATATGATAAAAAATTGGTTTGAATAATGAAATTATTGGGGGTCGTTGTTAAGGACCCCTGATGGCCCCTTGGCTCAGCTAGTGCATGCCCATGGACCCACGCCTCCCGAAGGCCACTTTCGGACTTCCAGGCTTCGGAGTAACTATCTCCTGGAGCCATGTCTCCCGAAGCCTCCATCTCCCAGAGTCATGCCTCTCGAAGCCTCCATCTTCCAGAGCCATGCCTCGCGAAGCCTCCATCTTCTGGAGCCATGCCTCCCAAAGCCTCCATCTCCCGGAGCCATGCCTCCCGAAGCCTCCACCTCCCGGAGCAATGCCCCCTGGAGCCCCTGTCTCCCAGGCTCGGGCAGGCTTCCCAAAGGCTACGGGGTGAGTCATCAAGCCTCAAGAAAGATCTACCAGAAGGGGAACACCGATCATCCTTTGCATGCAAGGAAGTGGCCAACATTAAGTACCTAGGCTAGTGGATGTCGTCTTGACACCCCAATACAATGGAGGTTATCCGGACACCCCTGGTAGCGCGGTGCAGGGCTGCAATTGGCGACCGGTTCACCCCTCAGGGTGCAGGCACCACAATAGTTACCATGGTAGATATTGATCTTCTATGTAGGGAAAAAAGTTGTCCAGGATAAGACCATGTAACTCGGCCGGGTCCTGGACATTTTGCACATAGCGATAACTTGTACGCTAAGCTACACATAAGCCTATAATAGGAGGACATGGTTGTCTGGAGAGGATAGGGCAACATACAGGACACAGAGGTGCACAAACACATAGTCATGCTGTGATACTGCCCCTAGGCATTCCATTTTTCTACTATCAATATATTTGTGGTATTCCTTCCTCTCAAACTTCGTCTCCAAGCTTGAGTCTCCTCCTTAGAAGAAACTCTCGCTGTACTTATTGGGGCAAGACGATCTCTTGCTCCAACAGCACGCTGTCCATGGGGATTTCAAGCACAGAAGTGCTAAGAAAGGTAGGATGCCACCCAAGAAGAATACCACCATGGCCGCAGCGACGACGGATGACCCCCCGGTCATGCTTGTGCGATAGTCCAGGTGACTAAACACAGGCCGCACCGATGATGCCCCCCCAACCAGGGAGAATGAGGGCCTTACGACCCCCGCCGACCTAGCCATGACCATAGCTGTGGCCGAAACTGAAGGGCTCTATACCTTGGAGACCCAGCAGTAAGGAGAGGCCCCCACCGCACCCCTAGGGGGTGCTGCCAGCACCACCACCGAAAACACCATTCCACCCGAGCATCAATCACGCTTGCCTGCACTCCTGACCCATATGGAGGAACTGCAAATGGCCTTGCGGGTCGAGTAGCAAGCTACCCGCATGACCACCATCGCCCTCGTGATGATCGGCACTGTTCCGACCCAAGCTCTATATGCTAATGAACTCGTCGACACCAGGACCCTGCATGTTCGGCCTCCGGAGCCTCAGAGCCAGAGTTGCGAGGATCCCCTGCAAGACTACGACTCTCCCTTGTAGGCCGACCTGCAGGCTATGCCCTTCCTGGAGGGCTTTCGGACCATAAAGCTACCTAAGTTCAAGGGCGATTCGGACCCTAATGGGTTCGTCTATTCCTACGCCCTCACCATAGTGTCCAGTGGGGGCGGACTGGCACCATGGCTAAATGCTTCCCTCTCGCCTTGGAAGGGGTGGCCATACGTTGGTTCTAGGCAATGGACCCTAGCGCCATTCTCGCCTGGTCCCAACTCTGGGACCTCTTCCGCAGCAACTTCTAGGGCACCTTCATCCAGCCAGTAACCTCCAGAAGTCTGTTCACTATCAGGCAGGAGCCAGACAAAACCCTCTGGGATTACTTCCGAAGGTTGTCCCAGACCAAGGCCTAGATTAGGGGCATATCGGACTCTTCGGTCATTGATGCTGCAACCCAGGGCCTGGCCGAAGGCCTCCTATTTGATCGGCTAAACCGACGTCCAATACGCACGGTGGAAGTCTTCATGAGCAAGTTCAAGGAGGAAAAACTCCGCCGAAGGCACTCGCGAGCTACTGAGAATTTCCATGTCAACCTCGAGAAATCACTCTCGCAAGCAGGATCGTCACACGCCCCCTCTCCCTCACCGAAGAGGGGCTTTGAGGAGGCTCATATCTCCGAGTCCCAAAGGGGGCAGCAGTGACAACACTGAAACATCAACAACATCAGCCTAGCCTCGGGGCTCCAAACCAAAACCATCCCAGGGGACGCGGCTGGGGATGCCCCGGAGGCCTCCCGGAGCGAAGCTGCGCTCCGAATCAGTGTTCCAAGGAGGAATCCTAGTGCACTCTACACAGTGCAGGACGAGGACATAACACCAACAACTGCCGGACCCTCACCACCTTCCGAGAAGAGTACCTCGGGAGGTAGGCAGCCTTCACCTCGACTGAGGGGGCCACCAAGGAGTGGTCCGAAGATTGCAGGCCACCAGCCAGCCGGCAGGTTGATCATCTGGCCTTGCAAAACCCTCCGCAGCTAGCCCTACCTTCTCTGCCTTGATCATCTGCAGAGAGGTACAACGGGGCAAACAGATCATCCTCACTATAACCGGCGGAGGGAGCTCCGGCTGCACTTTGAAACGGCAGCAGCAAGACTACGCACGTGGGGTACACCACGTCGGAGCAACCAACATCCATTGGTAGGCCCACGAATGGGGTGACGCCCCTGTGACATTCACCATCGATGATTCCGAGGGGTTGAAATTTCCCACTCTGATGCCTTGGTTATCTCAGCCAACATCGCTAAAGTCGAGGTCCGAAGAATACTAGTCGATAGAGGCATCTCGGTGGACCTCCTATTCATACACGCCTTCGACAAACTTTGAATCCCACGGAGCTGGCTCTCACCAGGCCACAGACTCCTCCAGGGATTCAATGGGCCCCCCTTGATGCCCTAGGCAAGATAGAACTCCCGACCATCTTTGGTGAGGGCTCCGCAGCACGGACCAAAGTAATCACCTTCGACGTTGTGGACATACCTTATGCCTACAACGCCATTCTGAGATAAGGAACTCTAAACAGATTCGGAGCTGTACCCCATTACAATTACCTCTGCTTGAAGATGTCCGGACCCTAGGGGCTGATAACCATCCATGGTGACGAAGACCTGGCTAGACGCATCGAGTACGGGCACCCTGCTCCACTTCCGGGCCGCCACATCCATGCCGTGACCCAGGAGGGCTCTGAGGACCCTCTGTTGGCTCATCTCGGGCACCGCTGCCCTCCGAGGCCACAACCGGAGGGGGACATAAAGCGTGTCCCCATACATCCAAACCAATCCGACCTGACCTTCCAAATAGGGGTGGACCTCACCTCCGGGCAGGAAGCCCAGCTTTTGGCCCTCCTACAGGGTAACCTCAACACCTTCGCATGGTCCCCGCAGGACATCCCGACAGTCTACCACTGCATTATCGAACACTCTCTTCAGGTCGACCCAAAGGCCAGGCTCGTACACCAGGGGCTTCACAAGCTCTCCCTAGAGCAGGCAGAAGCCGCAAAAGAGGAGGTCCAAAAGCTACTAAAGTCTGGTGTTATCCGAGAGGTCATCCACTCCGATTGGCTCTCCAACACCGTCCTGGTCAAAAAAACACAGTGGAAAGTGGCATATGTGCATCGATTTCACATCGCTGAACAAAGTATGCCCTCGGGATCCGTACCCCCTTCCTCGCATCGACCAGCTAGTGGATTCCACCGCCGGTTGTGAGTTGCTAAGCTTCCTGGACACCTACTCCAGGTACCACCAGGTGTGGATGGCTATAGAGGATAAGAGCAAGACTAGCTTCATTACCCCTTTTGGGGTATACTGCTACATCCGGATGCCCTTCGGTCTTCGGAATGCCAGGGCCACCTTCTCTCGCCTAGTGCACAAGGTAATACAATAGCAACTGGGCCGCAATGTCGAAGCCTACATGGATGATATCGTGGTAAAAAGCCGGCTCAAAGCCAACCACGTTGCCGACCTACAAGAAACATTTGATAGCCTCTGGGCTGTAGGCGTGCAGCTGAACCTAGAGAAGTGCGTATTTGGCGCTAAGGTTGGAAAGATGCTGGGATATCTCGTCTCCCAAAGAGGCATCAAAGACAACCTGGGCAAGATTTGTGCCATCATAGAAATATCATCTCCCACCAATCCAAAGGAAGTACAACGCTTGGCCGACCACCTCGCAGCCCTCAGCCGCTTCCTCGCCAAATCTGCCGAGCATAACCTCCCCTTCTTCAAAATGCTGAGGGGCTCCGAACCATTCAATTGGACTCTGGGGTGCCAGGTGGCATTCGAGGCCCTCAAGGCCCACCTTTCCCACCTCTAAATACTCACGATGCCCCTCCCCGGTGAATGGCTGCTCCTATATGTGTCCGCCTCTACCTCTGTTGTTAAAGCCGCCATAGTATAGAAGGAGAAAAGTGACAGTCGCTATGCTCAAAGGGATGTATACTATATCTCAGAGGCTTTAGCTGGGGCCAAGACACACTACACCGAGCTCGAAAAGATAGCATACACCCTGCTAATGGCCTTACGCAAGCTCCGATACTACTTCCTTGCCTATGACATCACTGTCCTAACCTCTTACTCACTTGGTGACATGTTACGCAACTGGGAGGCGATGGAACGCATTGGAAAATGGGCAGTAGAACTAGCCCCCTTCGTGGTATGGTTCGTGGCCTGCACCGCCATCAAATCCCAAATTTTGGCAGACTTCATCGCGGAATGGACTCCGTTGCCCGCCGAACCCGCCACTACCCCTCCCCAAGACATCTGGACCATATACACCGATGGAGCATACGACTCCATGGGCATCGGAGTTGGTGCGGTCCTCATCTCCCCCACAGGCCAGCAAGTCCAATTCGCTGCTCGCCTGGATTTCAAGACGACCAACAACATAGCCGAATACGAAGCCGCCCAATTGGGCCTCCGGAAGGCCCGAGCCTTGGGGGCAGCCAGAGTCATCGTTCGGACCGACTCTCATATTGTCACCGGCCACGTCAACAAGAGCTTCCAAGTTCGACATCCAGACATGACAAGATACCTCGAAGACATTCGTAAGGCCGAAGCAAACTTCCGCGGCATATCAATACGGAGCATACTGCAAACAGACAACGACCAGGCAGACGCCCTGGCAAAAGCTGCCGCCAGAGGTAGACCCACCGTTGGGCACCTTCTTCGAGACTCTACACTCGCCGACTGCTAAAACTCTTGATGAGATGGTCATCGCCATCCTCCCCATTGAAACCACCAACTGGAGAGCTCCCGCTCCCCTCTTATCCTTCCTCAGTGGAACAGAAGAGCAGGAAGACCTGATTGTGCTCTGCCGCATTCAGCATCGCCAGGGGCTATCGTCTCATAGAAGGTGCCCTTTACAAGACAGGTGTCTGTGCTCCCCTCTTTCGCTGCATTACTAGACAAGAAGGGGCCAACCTCCTTCGGGAGATACATGAAGGTCTTTGCGGCAACCATTTGGCTCCTCACGCCCTAGCCAGTAAGGCACTTCGCCAGGGGATCCATTGGCCTACAATCATGTATGATGCAGAAAACCTCGTCCGCACCTGCCAAGGATGCCAGTGGATGGGACGCCGAAACCACCGACCCCTAGCTCCCCTACAGCCAATCGCTCCTGTCTGGCCCCTGGCTCGTTGGGGGCATGGACCGCATTGGACCATTCCCCTGTGCCAAAGGCAACCTTCAATAATAGTAGTAGCATTAAAGTACTTCTCGAAATGGGTCGAGGTCGAGCCCCTCACAGCGATCACATCAAAGAATGTTTAGAAATTATTCTGGAAGAACATAATCTGCCACTTCGGCGTCCCACGATAGCTCACGGTTGACAACGGCACACAATTTGACTCCGGGCCTTTCAGACATTCTGCAACGACCTCGGCATCGAATTATGCTTCACGGCTGTTTGACATCCTCAGTCCAACATGACCGTCTAAATTGCCGACTCATTGGCCTAGCTCAAGGCCTATGGGTTGAAGAGCTTCCCAAGGTTTTATGGTCCCTCCACACCACTATCACATGAGCCACCAGGTTCACCCCCTTCCGCCTCCTATATGGCGACGATGCCATGACTCCCATCGAGGTCAACGGATGCTCGCTCAGGATGCAACTTCCACAAACTACCGGAGAAAGAGAGCTCTCCCTCGATCTCACTGAAGGCACATGGCTCCATGTTGTACATAATCTTGATCACTACATCAAGAAAACCAAGGCTTGGTATGATCCTAAGGTTGGGCCACGAAACTTCAAGCCCGACGACCTAGTACTTTGATATGCCCTAGCTTCGGGAAAACTACGCAACAAATGGGAAGGCCCATACCTGGTCCTCAGGTCTAACAGGCCCAGCTCCTATCGCTTGGCCGATACAGAAGGGACCACCCTCGAACACAGTTGGAACGTGGAGACACTCTGCAAATACTGTGTAGGGGACCCCAGGCTCAGTCCACTCCAAAGGTCTAGCACAATAAAAACCGTAGGTTTACACACCCACAAATAGCCACCAAACCTAGAGGTATTACCTCCCAAAGAAGCCATTACCCCACAACAACCCCACACAAAGCCTACGAAGACCCTCCGACATCTTGAAGGCACTATCTCTGTGCCGGATAGGTAAAAACCTCCGGCATCTTGAAGGCACTGCCTCCATGCCAGAGAACAAAAACCCTCTGGCATCTTGGAGGCAGTGCATTTGTGCCGAAGAAGTATACCCCTCCGTCATCTTTAAGGCCTGGCTCATCTACGTGGCGGAGAGGCAAAGACCGTTCTAGCATCTTGAAGGCTTAGCCTCCGTGCTAGATAGGCATATATCCCTCCACCATCTTTAAGGTCTAGCTAAAATACATGGCGGAGAGGGAAAGACCGCTCCAACATCTTGAAGGCATTGCCTCCATACCAGACAGGCAAAAGACCCTCCGTCATCTTTAAGGCCTGGCTGACCTACGTCGTGGAGAGATAACCTCTCCGGCATCTTGAAGGCCTAGCCTCCGTGCCAAAAAGGATTCATACAAAGTAATAATCCTCCATCACCTTGAAGACTCCACAGCCTGTACCTCCTCCACCTTCACCTCGGCCATAATAGGCTCAAGGATTTCCGAAGGCACCCTTCCGTCAGAATCCCAGGGGAGGATGAAGCGTTGAAAGAAGCATGAGCCGGCAACCTCCCGGGTTGTTTGGGCTGCACCCCAGTCGTCCTTTGCAACAAAATATACATCTGGAGCAGACACAAGGGGGTCCTCCGGCTCAACCTTGACCAAGACATCGGTGGCCACCTTCCGATACACGCGTCCCTCAGAATTGCGGGGCATAACGAAGCGACTCCGCCATCGGACGGACGGAGTGGCCCCAGACACTCTGGATGCACTCAATCCCTCCCTGGAGGCACCATCCTAGATACGAGCAAGGCCCCCTCTGGCTTCGGACCACCGCACCTATATACGCAGATCAGACTCCAGTTAGCCTCAAAGACACGAACATTCTAGAACAATACAGGCGAACCACACCAAGACAGACATGGCTCTATTAGACAAGAAAAAGCCCAAATACATGAAGCAGAAGGGGGTAGTTAGCATACTAATACTTTGACCCCCTTCGGAAAGAAAAAAGAGCAAAAAATAGACAGCCTACAATAGAGCTACACCTCTAGGGCGTCCACATGCAGAGATTGCTCCTGCGGAGCAACGGCGTGAAGCGAAAGTCCTCTAGAGAGCCGCGGCGCGCCTGCAGGCTCCAGATGAAAGGCCAGACCTCCTGACAAAGAACCCAGTGGATACCCCATGGGGCACCTAGAGCCACCTGACCTGCCATGTACCGCAACGTCACACTCCAGCCATGCCTCGCCCATAAGTTACGATGGAAGTTCTCCAGAGCCGCGCGAATCTCCACTAGAGGTGCCTCTGGCAAAAACCCTCGATCACAGAGTCCGGCACCTGCTGCTCTAGTACTTCGAGGGGACCAACCCACACTTGGTGCAGCAGGGTCAGCTAGAGCGCTGTGGCCACGAGTGCACTAGACCTCGTGTAGGTCTCTGCAGCCCTAACCATGACCTTCGCAGTAGACTGAAGCTAGAAGAGTGGTATAACTGATGCCTCCGAGTTGGTGGGTAGTGGCGGACGCCTGGCCCCAAGGCCACTCAGGGCATTAGAGGTAATCCGGGCAACCTCTAACACAAGTGTAGCTAACTGCTAGAACTCTGAGCGTAGTACCCCCTCCGATGCCTGAGCCTCCTTTAGCTCTTGCTGCACCTCGCCCACCGCAGCCCGAAGGGTCTCAACATCACCTTTGGCCAACACACGGGCTGCGTTGGCTGTGTCGGTGAAGTCCCTCATTTCCCGGAGGTCTTCGGTAGCCTTTCACGCCTCAGGCTCCACGTGCTCCTTCTTTAAAACCTCCTCCCGCCGGAGACCCTCTTCATTCTCGCGGAGCGCCATCTCCTCCTGAAGACGACCCTCTGAAGACTCCACCTGCTTCCGGGCCTCCTCCAAGGCCTGACAAAGGCCTTCAACCTCATCACGGGCCGCGACAAAGGCCTAGCGTCGCCCATCTCCCAGTGCCCTCATCAAAATTACTTGCTATGAGGCTAAACATAAGATGAAAAAGGAGAAAATGAGCTACTCAGAACCAGAGACCAGACCTGGCAAATCACAACTAAAGTACTGACCTATAGAGCTACCACTACCAAACGTGCCTCAACTTCCTCCAAAGGACGCTAGGCCAACGATCGCTCTACCTCTCCACTCCGGAGAAGAGAGGAGGCCGCAACGAAGGCCCTTGACGCCTCTAGGCACAACGTGAAGTCATCTAGAGTTAAGACCCCAAGGCCAGGGCCCCCCTCGGCCATTGCAAAGGGAGCCCCGACGGAGGGCACAGTACCCCCAGCACTGGCTGCCAGGGCCAAATCACTAGCTGGCTCAGGGCTCCACGGAGACAAGGCCATGTCCCCCGAGGCGGCCTTCAGGGACAGCTCCGGAGGAGTCCCTGACCCCTGCTAGGGCTCCGAAGCCTCTGGGGGAGGAGTCAAAGATGCATCCACCTTGGTGATCGGTGCAAAATACCAATAAAAAAAATCAAGATCCTCGTGCATGACCAAAATAGGATATAGCTAACAAAGTAACGACACCTCACCAAGTCCCTCGAACCCTCTCATAGAAGGGCTCATAACATCATCGAAATCTGAACCGGTGAACCCAAAATCACATTCCACGAAGGCCACACCTCCTCTCCGACTCTGATTGTGGCCGACAATATCTGGAGAGGCAAAGCCCATCCCCCGGTCACCACCACTGAGATGACCCTCACCTCCGGATGGGTCGCCCGCACTCTCAACCCGCCTTAGATGCTTCCTACGGACAAGCGACGTGTCAGACGACTTGAGCATCGAGCTGGTATGCGAACCTTCAGAGATAGAAGGCCGCCGGGCTCGGATTGGCTTTGTGGAGGTCGCAGGAGCATCACGCACTCGTTTCCCAGCGGACGTAGGCTCCGGCGGATCTCGTCATGCTGGAGCCCCCACTCCGAGGTGAAAGCAGACGCAGTTGTACCGCTCCTAGCTTTGTGCTGGCCACATCAACAATAGAAGAACCAATGCCATCGGAGGGCCCCCGCCACTGCCGCACCAACGGCTTCGCTTGCTGCCTAAGTTCCAACTCCACCTGGGGCACTCGAGCTAGCCATACGGATCACAGGAGGATGGTGGAAGGTGCTGGATGGAAGGAAAGAAAGAAGTGCAGCAATCGATGGATGCACGTGCAAAGCAAGAACAACTGGAGGCAAAGGGCAGACGAGAACGAGGGGCACGTGAGAAGGCCGCTCAGGGTAATCCCTCTCCTAGTAAAGATAAGGGAGAGATTACCTCTCCCAGAAAAATGGGCGCATGCCCTGTCCCTTCGCCTGCCAGGCCACGATCATGGGGGAGCAAAACCACCCCCACGACCCCCAACCACAAGACGCCACACGTCCAATGTCCGCCTGACAAGGTGCGATCATGCCTTTTTTATTGGGCACATTCAATGCCCCTTGTTACCAACATCGTCGAATAGACAGATCAGATCAAGTGGATCAAATCTTCCAAGGCAAGCCAAGAGATACTAGGGACCATGAGCCATCAAATAGCAAAACCAGGGACCGCCGAAGGTGTTGCTCCAAAATAACCGTGGGCACTACCGCTCCGCTAGCCGCCCTCGCGAGGGGCTACTGTTGGGGGTCGTTGTTTAGGACCCCCGACGTCCCCTTGGCTTAGCTAGCCCATGCCCATGGACCCAAGCCTCTCGAAGACCACTTTTGGACTTCTAGGCTTCGAAGTAACCATCTCCCGGAGCCATATCTGCCGAAGCCTCCATCTCCTGAAGCCATGCCTCCCGAAGCCTCCATCTCCTGGATCCATGCCCCACGAAGACTCCATCTTCCGGAGCCATGCCTCTCGAAGCCTCCATCTTCCGGAGCTATGCCTCCTGAAGACTCCATCTCCCGGAGCCATGCCTCCCGAAGCCTCCACCTCCAGGAGCCATGCCCCCCAGAGCCCCTGTCTCTGGGGCTCGGGCAGGCTTCCCAAAAGCTACGGGGTGAGTCATCAAGCCTCAAGAAAGAGTTGCCAGAAGGGGAATGCCGGTCATCCTTTGCTTGCAAGGAAGTGACCGACATTAAGTACCTAGGCTAGTGGATGCCGTCCTAACACCCCAGTACAATGGAGGTTATCCTGACACCCTTGGCAGCACGGCGCCGGGCCAATATTGGCGATTGGCTCACCCCTCAGGGTGCAGGCACCACAATAGTCATCATGGTAGATATTGATCTTCTATGTAGGATAAAAAGTAGTTATCCGGGATATGACCATTTAACTAGGGCGGGTCCTGGATATTTTGCACATAGCGATAACTTGTACGCTAAGCTACATATAACCCTATAAATAGGAGGCCATGGTCATCTGGGAGAGGAGAGGGTAATACACAAGACACAGAGGTGCACAAACACAAAGTCATGCTTTGATACTCCCCCTAGGCCGATCCATTTTTTCTACTATCAATACATTTGTGGTGTTCCTTCTTCTCAAACTTCATCTCCAAGCTTGAGGCTCCTCCTAAGAAGAAACTCTCGCCGTACTTGCTGGGGCAAATGATCTCTTGCTCCAACAGAAATAAGGAATGTAAATGGGGATCCGATCCCCTATTCGCCATATGGAATTCCTCTATGAGGGGACGGGGATAGGGAGATTTCGTCCCCCATGTACTCATATGGGGACGGGGATGGGAAGGCGCTCCCCGTCCCCGCTCCCTATTATATGCCCGATATCACATCAATACATGTTTTTCTTAGTATATAAATGAGCAAATATTATATTACATTGAGTAAATAATAAATTACTATTATTATTTTTTGTCTAACCTGCGATATTAATCAATCTTGTATTAATTACCCTCCTATGCATCAATCTTGTATTAATTACCCTCGTATGCATCAATAAATTACTTATTTATACTATGTACACATTGTTAATATATAGAAATAATCAAATATAATTCAATTTTACATCCCTATTGGGGACCTGATCCCCACAAAATTCCCCGCAGGGATGGGGATGGGAGAAATCTTCCCCCCGATAGCTAAATAGGGACGGGGATGGGGAAGCATTCCCCGGTAGGGATTGGCCTCGTTGCCATCCCTAATTGAAATTGGCGGAGGAAAGTGATTTAGCATAATGACATTAGGATGATGTTCATGAGTTGTTAAGATATTGCTTGGATATGCTTGGATAGCATAGATGGTTTGATGCGCTATAAGAAGTTGGGTATGCTTATGTTAGCATGATGGTTTTGCTTGGAGTTTGCGTGGTGTTGCATGAACTGATCTTGAGTTAAGTCAGAAAGGACTTGTGCTTGTAGTTGTTTGTTGTTTGATTCATGTGCAGGTGTTGCTCGAAGGCAAACATGATCGATGATGGATCGATGAACAAGGTTCCGGGAGGAACTGAGGTTCGGCGACTAGGTTCAGGAGGAACTGAGGTCGTGGTGATCGAGGATGTCATGCGGGACATTAGAGCTAAGAGAACAATGCATATGGAAATAAGGTTTCGCGATGGACGCAGGAGGCGAGCTAGTCATGTGTCAAACCCTGATTTTCAATTTTTACAGATTTCTAAAATTTTCCAAGATTAGATTATAGGTTTAATAATTAGAATCGGTAAAAGCCTATTTTCTAAATTCAAATTCAAATTAGAATAAGATTATTATTATTTGTTTGAGTGTATTCATGCTAGAAATAGGCATGTAGGGTTTACTTGGTTTTGTTTGGATTTTATTTGGCTTTGTTTTTTTTGATTTGCTTTGCTTTAGAATAGACATAGAATAGAAATAGGAAAATAATGAAAATAGAAGACCTAATCTAACCTAGCCCAACCTCTCTATCTTTTTGGCTTGAGCCAACCAGTCGCTCCCTCCATTCTCTCCCGCTTGGGCCACACCGGCCCAGCTTGCTCAGCCTGCACCGCAGCAGCTTCGTAGCCCAGCACGCCCACTCGCCAACCCGCTCAGCCAAAGGGGCCGCAACCATTTCCTCCTTCACCACACCATCATATTCAAGCCAGTTTTGAACCCACCATCGTGTCCAAGTTGGTCTCACGCTGCCGCTGAAAGTCCCGAGCCTCCCCGCGTCGTCTCCGCCCGCCTATATAACTCAAGACACCCTCCCCATTCTCATCTCATCCCGAAGTCATCAAAACCTGAGCCAACTCGTTGAGCCCTAGCCGTATCCGCTGCCATAGCTGCCACCTCGGTCTAGCTCACCGCCGCGCCATTCTAGCACTGAGTTGTGCCGTTCGAGCTGATCAACAGATCCGCCACCACCCACCAAAGCCTGTGTAGCCACCGTCTTTGTTTCCCGGCCCCTGGAGCCATCTTCCCTTCGAAATCCCGAGCACCTCCGCCGCCTCCATCATCATCGACCCTCCTCCCAAGCTGCATCGCCCGAGGTAAGCCATCAATCGAGTTCGCCGTTGTCTCCTCTCCATATTCCGCTGCTCGCCATGCACCGGAGCGCTGTTCGACGTGTTTTTCGTCCATGCGCCTCCGTATTTTGTTCGCTGCCGCCCCTAAGCCACCATGTCGATCCCCTCTGGCAGTCCTCTTGTTTCTCAGTTGTCCGATCTAGATCTTGTGGTCCAGATTAGATTAGAACTTACCTCTTGGGTAGCCAGTTAGAAGTCATCACATGTCACTCCATAACCCGGTCAATGCTCTCAGCCAAGTTAGCAAGCCACGTCGGTGCCACGTGTGCACCACGCAAGCCAACCAAGCCTAGTCAGCCTTAGTTTTGCAAATAGGCCCCCTGATTAGTTTAAATAATTAGATCTAGGTCTTAAATTTTGCAGTAAACACCCTAGACTTGCAAATAATTAAGTTTCAGCCCTGTAATTTTATAGAAAACTCCTTGGATCTTTAATAAATTAGATTTTAGCCCTAACCATTTTGCAGAAAAGCCCATGTTTAGTAGAATCCTCATAACTTTTTTGTTCTAGCTCCTTTTTCAGTGATTCTTATGCCGTTAGATTCATTTCTCTGAGCTCTGTCTTGCTAGATAGGTTTTGTCTTGTTGTTATTTTATTTTTTTCTCTTTTCTTAGTGTGTTTTGTTTGTATGCTTTGCCTGTAATTGTATGATTGGTCAACAACACCCCGAATTAGTTCGAGGAACATCAAGACCAAGAGCTAGAGTATATTGAGCAACATCAAGGAGAAGTAAAGTGTCCTTGATCATCTTGAACCTATGCTTTTAAATTGTTTGTTTTACAAAATTGCATGCAAATATCAATTTGATGGGTAGTCACCTATGTTAGGGTTTGCCCTAGTTCTTCCGTCACATCCCTTGAAACCTAGGTGGTAGTTAATGTGATGTCTTTTGGGTAGATTTGCTTAGCCATGCTGTCAGGATGTTGGGAAGTGTCATATACTTGACTAATGAACATATAACAATGATGGTTAAAATGATGATGAATTTGATATAGCAACACGGAACCTTAGGCCTTGAGCAAATAGGTGGTTATGAAGGTGATCATAGATATGTTGTTGATTTACCATTGTTTAGATAATAAAGTTGCTTAGTTTAAGTATTTAATGTAAGAGTTGAATGGTTGTAAGTTAAAGTATTGCTTTCATTACTTCATTCGTGATGTCCTTATGTGCGTTATACTTCCTGGGCACACATAAGCCGCACTCAGTTTTATCCATTAAAACCGGATGTGACATCGTGAGAGGACGTGAAGACTAATTCGTGTTCAAGTCAGAGTAGGCACGAGAGAGTCGTGTGGTTGCTGGACTTGAGAAAAGAGTTAGTATTAGAGACGGACTCTAAGTTGGTTACGTGCATGCATGTATGCATGTGAGATGTTGCATGCATGATTACATGAGAGTTGTTGGCTAATTAGCAGAAGTTATTTATCCTCTTGTGATTAGAGGAGGATAGAGACCAGGTTGAATATGACTTGGAGTTGTAGTTTGATTCGGTCATGTTTGTGCGTGTGGCTATCTAATAAATAAAGAGAGGTTTGTTGTATTGGGTAGAAAACACAACACAACGCAGTAGAGATAAAGATAGAGAAACCATAGAGAGGACTGTTTTGGGATTTTATGAAAATCCTTGTTAGATGTTTTGGAGAGGCATCTAGTAAACTCATTTATGCAATGAAAATCAGATTTTGTAAGTTGATGAGTTACTGATTTAAAATTTTCTCTCTATTCTATATTCTGCATGCTTGGTTTTGGTTCTCGATTAATTTCGTGTTTTTATCAAGTTTAATCTTGGTTTAATATATCCAAAATATTGATAGAATATATAGTGTTTGATCTGAGAAAATTTTGAGTAGTTTTCATTTGATCTCGAGTAGCTTTTTGGTCAACTTGACTAGATTTTAATCTACTCAATTCTGGTTGATATAGTTTGCTTCAAGTAGGAATAATTCTTGATTCACATATCCGATTGACTCAATTCTTGTTGGAATAGTTTTGTATTTGAATCTAATTTCTATGGTCCAAATTTGAAATCAATCAGACCAACGAATCTTACTCTACATCATTTTTCCTAGAGTGTGTATAATCTGCTTCGAGCGGAATACCGAGTTTAAGTCTTTTTTCGATTTGGGTGAATTTATCTTTGAATTTGGTTTCCACAATCATTCACCCCCTCTAATTAGGTGTTTTAGGCATATTCGATGCTATAATTGGTATCAGAGTTTTAATCCTTTCCAATTGATCTTAATCGGTAATTAAAAAGATAACTTTAGATATGTATTCCACAAAACCTTGTGTTTTCGATGGTGTTGATTTTCAATTATAGAAGGCAAAGATGGAGACCTATATCCAAGAACAGGGCTTTGCAATTTGGGAAAAGATCTACAAGCTATATGTGGTTCCGGAGAATAATAAAGTGACAACCCAGAACATACCAATCATCGAGGCAAATAGCAAGGCAAGGAACTATCAACCAAGGCCCTAGAAGGAGAGACTTCGACCGAGTGATACATCTCAAATCAGCGTACGAGTTATGAAAAACACTCTGTGATTACCATGCAGGTTCATCTGTCATTAAAGAGGCACATCAAGATTTATATAAGAAAGAATACATTGAATTTGAGATGAAACACGGTGAGCCTCTTGATGATTTATTTGCTCGCTTTAATAAAATTCTTAGCAATCTATGTGCTATTAATGTTGCATATACTGATGCTGAAAATGCACGACAACTGCTAGGAGCTTTAGACATTTCAGTATGGGAGATGAATGTGACATCTATTAGAGAATCTACTGTCATGAGTACACTTACATTAGATGTTCTATGTTCTAAATTGAAAACTCATGAGCTAGATTTCTTTGCTAGGAAGAACGTTAATAAATCAACTGGTTTGTTCTCTCAACCTAGCATGTCTCATATTGGATCTTCTTCATCAAGCTTTTCTTTATCTTCTGTATCTTCACTAACTGATGACCAGCTTGAATTGATTCCTAAAGTAGATTTAGCACTACACTCTACTCGTTTCTCTAAAGCATTGCAGAATATGCGTATGAGGAAGATATGAAGTTGAGGTCCTCAAATATACTATGAATGTGGTGATCTCAACCATATTTTCTCAACTGTAAGGTTATACATCGAGTTATTTCAGCACTTGAACAAGTCAACTTGAGTGACGCTGATTCGGAGAGTAGTGAGGATGACACAACATCTAAGAGCAAGATATTGTGTGACTTGACTGGGTTGTATCTCATGACAAGCAACAAAGAAAGTTGCACCAATGATGAACTTGACAACGATGGTAACGAGATATTACCTACTTATGATGATTTATCTAATATTGTTATTCATCTTGGTACACTCTTAGAGAAACGTAACAAGAAAATTAAGAAACATGATATTTTAATTGAATCGCTTAATTATGAAATTGCAAGACTTAAGACTCTAATTCATGATGATGATGCTTGCAAGTCATGTGACTTAATTTATTCTGAGCTTATTTCTCTTTGAGATATTCATGCTTCTACTCTTGAGAACACTTAGAAGAAATTGAGAAGAATGAGAAACTTGTTGTGTTGAATTACAAACATGTTAAAAATGCTAGTTGTTCAGCATCTGATTTGCTCGTTTTAACTTAATGTTCTAATTGGTCAATTCTTGAATTAAAGTTGCATGATGCTAATACTAGAGTTTCTCAGATAGCTAATGACATGGTTACTCATGAGATTCTTTCATGCTCTAATTGTCGTAAATAAAAGACACCCATAAATGTTACTTGTGATAAGTGCTCATCTCATTCTAAACAAGTTAATTACTTGAAAGAAACTTTAGAACATTTTTCTAAGGGAATGAAAAATCTAAACTTAATTTTAGATTCGTCTAAGTCAAACACCTGTAAACAAGGTTTGGGTTTTGATCTCTATGCTCATTCTATGACAAATGCACCCATTGTTGTTAGAGCTCTTGTTAGTGGCAAATTTGAAACACTTGCTGAATCTGAGCCTAAGAAGATTGTTTTTAAGTCTGTTGGATTTTTATCTTCTACAATGAATGAAAATGTTGCTTCTTTTTCTAAATCTACATATCTGGTTAAGTACACTTTCACTCATTGTGGTAGAGATGGACATTTAGTAGATTTTTGATTTAGACTAGCTAAGCAACAAAGAAAACAAAAGTTTGAGGCTAGGTCTAATTTCTGAAAGGCACGTGTTATCCCTCGTGAGGTTGTGGCACCTCACTTTGTGCCTCGGGTGAAATAATCATCACCTTTTGCTTCTCATGTTACTCGTCATGAGTATACTCGGTCTTCTGGAATTGAGACTACTCGAGCTACTAGTACTTTTCGAGTTGAACCTACAAGTGCTTCTTGAGTTGAGTCTACTCGGGTTACTCGTATTTTGCCTACTCGCATTTCTAGTCGAGTGACTCAGTACTAGATCCGTAAATGCTTTATTACTAACCCTAGTACTGAGGTCTCAACATCTTCTATTGCTTTGTAGGCTTCTTGAGCAAGGAAGGAGGATATTTGGCTAGTCGATTTTGGATGCTCACACCACATGTCCGGTGATAAAAATTGGTTCTTCTGCCTTTTACGTGCATCTCGTGCTGAAAGTGTTACTTTTGGAGATTCTTCTTCTACATCAGTTGTTGCAAAAGGTACAATGCAGGTAAATAAAAAATTTATGTTCAAGGATGTTTCTCTAGTCCAGAACTTGAAATTTAACTTGCTTTTTGTCTCACAAATGATTGATGAAGACCTTGAGGTGTGCTTTAAGAAAAATGAATACAAAGTATTAGATGCTTCAGGTGATCTGGTCTTTAGAATCTCATGTTTGGAAGAGTTTTTAAAGATGATTTTGATGCATCACCTTCTTCTAAGCTTAGATGTCTTATTGCTAATGTTTCTAAAGATTTATTCTTTTGGCATTACAAACTTGGTCATATTGGTCTAGATAAGCTTACTCGAGTTAGTGGTTTAGATCTTATTCATGGCCTGCCTAAGCTTAAGGGTGATAGAGAGTTAGTTTGCTCTTCTTGTAGACATGATAAAATGCATTCAGGTTCACATCCACCTATTATCATGGTTATGATAAATGCGCCAGGTCAACTTTTACACCTTGATATTGTTGGACCTTCTAGAGTTCAATCTTTTGGAGGTAAATGATATGTGCTTGTTATTGTTGATAACTACTCTAGATATTTGTCACACCCGGTTTTAACTGCTAAAACCAGATGCGGCTTATGTGTGCCCAGGATGTTCAACACACATAAGGACGTCACAGGTGAAGTAACAAAAGCAATACTTTTATAGAACAAACATTAAACTTTTACAACAATTGATATATATTGTCTTTTATGAAGATATCTGCAGCGGAACAGAAGCACTGGTGCCCAACAACACAGCAGGCAACTGACCGGGAGACACGCGCCTAGAATGTCACAACCTCGTCTTGATAATCTTCAACATCTTCACTCACTGAGCAGCAGCATACATGTCGCATGGTGTAGGGAAAATAGCAAGTGTGAGCACATAGAGTACTCAGCAAGTGGGGGAAAGTAATGATATGCAGGCTTATACCAAGAATAGGCTAACACATGGTATATTTGCGTAAATGCGGGTAATGAAAACACATTTGGACTCAAAAGGATTAAGCAATTATTAAGTAAATGTAACCCATACAGTCCAACACACAGCATACAAGGCTCCCCACCTTGCACATCATAACCTTCTAGTACTCCCTGTACTATAACCAAAACCTCAACCATCTAGTACTCCCTATACCAGAACCATAACCACAACCATCTAGTACTCCCTGTATCAGAACCATAACCACAACCAAACTCATAACCACAACCATCTAGTACTCCTTGTACCAGAACCATAACCACAACCAAACTCATAACCACAAACCAACTAATCATGTGAGGATCCAAGTCTCTCATAACCGTTAGCACAGCTGGTATAACAGTTTTACACTCTGCAGAGGTTGTCCAGCTTTCCCCACGAGTCAGTGAATTCCATGTTGCCGTGTTCGCAAAACACTTAACACACGTCAGTGGTGTGCTGCCAAGAATCACTGTATGACACTGTCCACTAACCAGAGACTAATCCAGTATATGTCTGCCCACTAGGTTTCACCGCTAGGCTTTATGCAAGCTAAGCTCCTACCAAGAAGCCCCCTTTTGTGCTGACCCAACACACACTGGATAGACTCTAATCAGTATGTCATGCCCTACCCATATCAGCCTCGTGGTTGGTACGTTACTTCTTGGGTTGTCGCTCTACGAACCGGTCCTTACTTAGGTTACTTGAGCAAACACTAAACCAACATCATAACCATGACAACCATCAAACCACTTTGCTTAAGGCCTAAGGTTCCATGTTGCTAGACCATTAACACATTAACGACCATTGTTGCATATGTTCATTAGTCAAGATTATGACACTTCTCAACATCCCAAAAGCATGGCTAAGCAATCTACCCACAAAGACACCTAACCATAAACCATCTAGGTTCCAAGGGATGATAAGGAAAAATCTAGGTAAAACCCTAACATAGGTGACTACCCATCATATTGACAGACATTGCATGCAATTTTGTAAAACAAAACATTTAAAAACATATGTTCAATATGATCAAGGACACTTGCCTTTTTCCCAATGCTGCTCAGTGTTGTTGAAATCTTAGTCTTGAAGTCCCTCGAACTGCTCCAGAACGTTATCGACTAATCGCGAGAACTACCGGCAAACAACACAAAGGAAGACACTAAGAACAACATATCAAACATCATTAAAACACTTTAAAAACACTATGGTTGGATAGGTAAGATTTTAGAAACATTTAGACGCAAGAATCGCTTAAATCGGAGTTAAAATGAAAAGAGAACATCTTTCTAGAGATGGATTAGACTGAAAAGGAAATGCTGATTTTTCAGAACTATCTTCCTATGGGAAAGGCTTTATTGTACAATCACTGTATCAGGCTTGACAACATCATTGTGTAAGATTCAAGAAGTGTAGGACATCCTAGACTTCGCTGACTAGGCTAAGGAGAATGATGTGGCGTTGACTTAGCATGCTATGCAAATACCATCTTGGATTAAAGAAGGGATACGCGGAGATCCAGTATCGACCACCTATGATGGATCAAAAGGGCTGAAGGTTGCGTTTCTAGGTTTTGGATACTACTGGTGTCTCTATGTAGCGCTGTTGGTTCGGGTTTTGTCGAAGATGACGATCGGGCATGTGGCCACAAACATCGATGTCGGCTTCAGTGGTGTTCCAGTGAAACGGAGGAAGCATGGCATTGAACGCGGAAAGACTAACTCAGCGGTATGGTTGGTTTTGGAAGGGGTCATCCGAGGTAGTGGAAAAACAGCGATGACTACTTCTAGGTTTTGTGGTGACCGTGAACAGATGTAGGAACAAAGATGCTCACGTTTCAGGAGATTGGCTATGAAATTTGAGGAACCGTTTGAACAAGGATGTTCATATAACCTGGGAACACAATTCTATGGCATGGGTTTTGGTAGATCATCCACTGAGAGGAAGAATGATCAGCATAGATGAGACGGGTGACGGCTGCGATGTGCTGTGGTTGGCAATGGCGTCCTGGTCGTGTCACTGCACAAACGGGGATGGGCTCCTAGGGTAACGTAGTAGACTCCATGGTACACGCTGTGACATGGTTGGTGCATCCATACGGCTTTCGGATTGACGGAGAACACGGATGCAAATCCGGTGCGCGCGCAGAACGCGTCCAGAAACCGGACAGTGGGTATGTCGACCTTGATTTTGATAGTTTGGCTGCTCTACTAGCCGAACCGGTTGGTGAGGGTGTGGGGAACATCATGGGACATGCACCGGTGAAAGGCCCTGGTGATTTGACCTCTGGTCGGTCAGGAACATCGATGCCAAACGGCTATAGCGCGGCTGTCTCGCCGCTGTCCACGACGGTGACGACCGTGGCGGCGTTGATCGGGGCTAGGGTTTGGCTAGGGACTTAGTATGATGCTAAAATAGTAGTAAGGGAGGAGAAGAAGGGGTCCTCACCTTGCTTTGATGGTGGAAGAAGGAAGATTTGTGGAGAAGACGATATAGCGCATCACGGGCGGCGGCGGCGGCTCCGGCGAACAGCGGCGCTCCGGCGACGCACGGGCAGGGCAGCAGTGACTTCTAGATCTTGGGGGTGTGGAATAGAGGTAGGAGAGGGCGTGCAACTCATATATATAGGGCTAGGGGCGGCTGGTTGAGGTGGAGTCCAAACCGAACACGAATCGGATTCGAGTTTGAGTCGGTTACGATTTCCTTTTTCGCAGCTCTCTATTTCGAGGATGATATCTCCATCGTCTGGACTCCAAATTGGACGTTTCTTGATTCTAAATTTTATTACTCGAAAAGATCTACAACTTTAGTAGTCATTGGAACTTCTGAAAACACCATCTTGATTTCGAAAAATGCGCCACAAGCTAAACTGTTTGAACTCGGACTTCTCTGTGCAGCACTGATTTCGGGGGCCATAACTCCTAGGTCCATTATCCAAAAGAGGACTTCCATAGGTTCAAATCAAAGCTCTCGACGAGACCTACAACTTTGGTATTGTCAAGATTTGTATTTGAGGCCGTTTCGAACTCCGAAACGTCATGCGAAAATGAGGCTGTCCAGGACTCCGTAAAAATTTGCAGATTTCGTGGATCCTTTGTTGGGCCATCTAGAAGACTTGGCTAAGGGTTTGGACTTGAGCAGGATTGAGACCAAAGATACTTTAGGTATATCTAGGATTTAGAAAAGAAATTTTTGCAGAGAAATTTAAATAGGGTTTGAATTTGAACTAAGCTTGGAGTGAATTTGAAAGAAACGAAAAAGATGAGGTTGAATAAGAATAGGAGTAGATAAGGAATTTGAATTTGGATTTCGGTAGAATTTGAGAAAGAGGAGAGATTGACTTTAAACAAGGATTTGGATAAGATTTGAATTGAACTAGAGAAGGATCATGTATGATCAAGGATTGAATAGATGATGAATTCAAAGATTTTGAATTCCAACCATTAAGATCCTTAACTTATTCACTACTGAGTTTTGTAAAAACCTTTTCAAAAAACTTTTCACTCAAAACACCAAAGAGAAAGAAAAGAAAAAGAACTCTAATGCATTTACCTGGCTCCTAACAAAACTCAGCATGCAATGCACATAAAATAATAACCTATATTGATTGATTGATTAAGAAAATAGGTTTTAAACCTATACTACTAGTGAAGCTATTCAATACTCTTGGAAGATTTTAGAAATTTGAGAAATCTGAAAATCAGGGTGTTACAAATCTACCCCCCTTAAAGGAATCTCGCCCTCGAGATTCAGGCAGATTAGAAAACGAGATAAGGGATCTTGATCTTCAAGTTTTCTTCTCGCTTTCCAAATTGCTTTTTCTTCTCATTGTTAACCTCATTGCCCTGACATACTCTGCTCACTTTATTTTTGACGACTTTTGTAACTGTCTCGACAAATCTTGATTGATTACCATGAGTATATTGGATTTTCTCGGATATTCCATTCCTAGTATCTTCAACGGTTGTAGTTGTCTCTGATGTACTGTTCTAACCTTTTTGACATGTGTCACATAGGACCATATACTTTTCTACACCACTATTGTTTCCATACTACCGATAACAATCCTTGAGATCATGGTACATCTTAGTGGTTTCTAATTCCTGAGAATTCCGTAGCTTCGGCCCTCCTGATAAATTTCCTTTTTTTAATGATCTTCTCATCTGTTGATTGACCTTGGCGGACCTTCTTATCCTTGAAGATTTAGTAAGCCATATCCTAATTCCGAGGAAAGAGTACTTATTCTTAGCAATCACTTGTCTGGTCGGAGTGCAGCTTCTGGGTACTGTTCTTCCTTTAGCACACTTTATTAACACATTAACTTTGTTGACTAGCTGTTTCCAATATCTGTCTTGAGGTTCCAAAACCAAGAGATTAGCTAGGAAGACTACCCCCTTAAAAAGGAGCAAACTTCTGTGACTTACATTTCCAGTTCTTGAGAAGTAGATAGACATGTAGCCTTTGACATGGAATATGTCACTCTTTTTTTTTGTTGCCTACTGAGCTTCTGTGAGCTTGATGGGATCTCGTCGATCTTAACTATCTTGAGTTACAATTTGAAAGTCGTGACAGTCCGAATGTTGAACTGAGATCTTCATGTGGGATTTGGGGTTGATCCAGTTCCGTGCGGGGTGCTTCGTGGGACATCTTAGATTGTCTGGTAATCTCCCAGGATCCTTGAGAGCGATTAGAAGTGATAATAGAACTGAATTTAAGAATTCTTCTTTTAATCACTTTTGTGCTGAAAAAGGGATTGAACATCAATTTTCATCACCTAGAGTACCTCAATAAAATGGTGTAGTTGAAAGAAAGAATAGAACTCTGGTTGAGATGGATAGGACTATGATAAATGAATTTTCTACTCCTAGAAAATTCTGGGCTGAAGCTATATATCTACTACTTGGTATGTTTCAAACTGCGTTTTCTTGAGATCTAAATTGGGTGAAACTTCATATGAACTACGGTTTGGATATAGGCCTAGTGTATCTCACTTTAGCGTTTTTGTCTGTAAATGCTTTGTGTTGAAATCTAGAAATTAGGATAAGTTTGAGTCCAGATTAGCTGATGGTATTTTTCTTGGATATCCTGCTCATACTTGTGGCTATCATGTGCTTGTTTTGGATACTAATAAAATTGATGAAACCTATGTGGTTACTTTCGATGAGGCTAGTCCTGGAACTAGATTAAATGATACAGGTATAGGTACACATATTCAGAGGGTGTCCGAGAGCATTTTTGTGGATGATGATGAGGATGAAATTTTAATTCTGATGACACAATCAACTGTAGATTCCTTGACATATGTCACACCCGGTTTTAACGGACAAAACCAAGTACGGCTTATGTGTAACCAGGAAGTTCATCACACATAAGGACATCATAGGTGAACTAACAAAAGCAATAGTTTAACTTATAACTGTTAAACTTTTACATTAAAGACTTCACCTAAACATTTCCATTAGCTAAACGATAGCAGACTAAATGACGGCAGCGGAACGAAAGCATCAGTGACCAAACACTCCAAAGGCACCGACTGAAAAACACGCTCCTAAAACACCAGGTCAACGTCTTGGAAATCTTTAAAGTCTTCCACTGAGTAGCATATGTATTGTGGGGGATAGCAAGGGTGAGCACATGGAGTACTCAGCAAGTGTAGTAAAGTAATGACATGTAGGCTTTCAATAAGAATAGGCTAACACTTGGTATATTTGCATAATGTGAGTAAAGAGAATAGTAATGCAATTAAAAAGCACTAACAATTGTTAAGTGAATGTAACCGAAACAGTCCGACACCTAGCATACAAGGCTCCCCACCTTGCATACCATAACTGTCTAGTACTCCCTGTACTATAACCAAAACCACAACCAAACCCATAACCACAACCCACTAAGCATGTGAGGATCCAAGTCTCCCATAACTGTAGGCATGGTTGTTATAACAGTTTTACACTCTACAGAGGTTGTCTAGCTTTTCTCACGAGTCAATGAATTCCATATTGCTGTGTCACGCAAACACTTAACACACGCCAGTGGTGTGCCACCAAGAAATCACTATATGACATCTACCACTAACCAGAGCCTAATCTAGTATGCATCTGCCCACTAGGTTTCACCGCCAGTATCTATGTGAGTCTAACTCCGACCTAGAAGCCCCCTTTTATGCTGACACAACACACACAGGATAGAATCTAACTAGTATGTCACGCCTTACCCATATCAGCCTCGTGGTTGGAACGTTACTTCTTAGGTTATCGCTCTATGAACCGGTCCTTACTTAGGTTACTTGAGCAAACTCTAAACCAACAACATAACCATGACAACCACCAAAACCACTTTTCTCATGGCCTAAGGTTCCATGTTGCTAGACCATTAATAAGTTAACCATCATTGTTGCATATGTTCATTAATCAGGTATGAAACACTTCCCAATATTTCCGATAGCATGGCTAAGCACTTCTACCCATGATAGACACCTAACCATAAACCACTTAGGTTACAAGGGTTGTAGGGAAAATATAGGGAAAACCCTAACATAGGTGACTACCCGTTAGATTGATAGACACTGCATGCAATTTTATAAAACAAATCATTTAAAAAAATAAGTTTAAGATGATCAAGGACACTTGCCTTCTCCTTGCTGCTGCTTAGTGTACTCTAGTTCCTGTTCTTGACATTCTTCAAATTGATCCGAGGCATTGTTATCTAATCGCATGATTACCAGCAAAAGCATACAAACAAAATATACTAAAAATAGAGCATAAAACAAAAGAACAACAAGATAAAACATAGATCTCAGAAAAACGAATCCAAGAATGCAAGAATCGCTTAAAACGGAGCAACGACGCAAAAGTTATGCTAAAAACAAGTTCAGGGTTTATTTGATAAAAGGAAAGGACTAAATTCTAATTAATAGAAAGTTTTAGGGACGTAACAGAGAATTTCATGGGCCTAATTGTAAAATTACCAATTTCTAGGATTATTTGGTATTATTTTTATATTGGAAAACATCTATTTACTGTGTGGCTGCTGATTGGGCTTACATGTGGCAAAAAGGGCTAAGGTGGTAGCTAATGTGGCTGGTTACTCGGCTGAGGGGTGTTGATTAGTTTAAGTGTGCCACATGGTGGCTTCCTATTGGACACCGAAGGGGGTACATTGTTGATCTAATCTATGCGGCTGACCACAAATCCAATGGTGCAGAGAGATCGAGTGGTCGGGGAAGAGCGGGAGCGACGACGGTGAGAGGAAGATGGCAGTAGACTCATCGGAACCTCACCGAAATTGGGTTCTAGCTCGCTAGCGGCAATGGTGAGCGGTGGTATGGAACAAGAAGCTCATGACAAATTTGATTTGGGGCTTACCAGAGGCAGATCAGCACTAGGAGGGCTCAATGATGTAGAGGGCGGCGGTGGAGTTCGGGATCGCGTCAGAGAACGATTATCGGTGGGAAAACAATAAAGATGTCAGTGGGAGGGGCTCCAGCGGTGGTAGGCGCATCTGTTGGAGGCTTCGGCTGAAGCTAGAGGGCTCCGGAGTGGCACAATGATGAGCTCGGATGAAACGGCGGTGACTATGGTGACAACAGCTTCGGATCTCAGTGAGAAGTGCTAGAACAAGGTGATTTTGGGATGGGAAAAGATCAAGGAGGAGCGGCACCTATATATGGGTGGGCTTGGGGACACGAGACACTGCAAGACTCTCGGTTCGCGGCAAAAAACCACTCGAACACGGCGGTGCTTGGGCGAGTTCGACTCGAAGAATACATCTCCAACCGACGGGACCCACATGGCGGTGGCATGCGGAGAAGGTGAGTTTTGCGGGGGCACGGGCACGACGCCGGGCTGCTGTGGCTAGAGCGGGATGGCACAGGCTGGCTAGGCTGAAGGCGTGGGCGTGGCCCAGGCGTAAAGGGAAAGCGGGAGGAGGGGAAAGGTTGGGCTGGGGTTTGGGCCGAAGGGGGGAAGAGAGGGAGAGAGGCCCGGAAGGGGTTTTTTGTTTTTGTTTTTTCATTTTATTTTTCTAAACTCATTTGAATTCAAAACAAAACAAGAAAATTCAAATCTAAAGCCTCCAAACCAAAATCAAATAAAGACCAAGAAACCCTATATGCTTAAAACAACATGTATGCAGGACTGACAAATATAACCTATGTCAGTTGGGTTTTGATTTTTATAAAAATAGGTTTTATCCTATTCCAATTGCTTTAAACTCAAATTAAATTCTAGAAAGTTTTTAGAAATTTGAAAAATTGGAAAAATTAGGGTGTTACAAACCTACCCCTCGTGGAATGAATCTCGCCCTCGAGATTTGGACGGATCGAAGAAGAGATGAGGAAACTCCGTCTTCAGATCTTCTTCTCTTTCCCATGTTGCTTCATCTTCTGAGTGATGCCTCTATTGCACCTTGCACATTGGTATCACTTTGGTTTTGGTAACTCATTCTGAGCTTTCAATAATCTTCACTGATACTCAGTATAGGATAGATCTTCTTTAACATCCAACTCTTCCATCAGTAACTGTTCTTCCGGCACTCGAAGACACTTCTTCAACTGAGACACATGAAAGACATTATGTACATCTACCAGCCGAAGCGGTAACTCTAACCGGTAAGCTACTTCTCCCCTTTTATCCAATATCTTGAAAGGTCCAATAAATCTTGGTGACAATTTCCTTTTAACCTTGAATCTTCGAAGACCTCTTATGGGTGAAACCTTGAGATAGACATAATCTCGAATTTCAAATGTCAATTCTCTACATCTTTTATCTACATAGCTTTTCTGTCTTGATTGAGCAATCTTCAGATTCTCTCGAATTATCTGAACTTGCTTTTCTACGTCTCGTAGAACTTTTGGACCAAAAACTTGACTTTCTCCGGTCCCATTCCAGAACAACGGTGTTCTACACTTTCTTCCATACAAAGCTTCAAATGGATACATTTGAAGACTTACCTGATAACTGTTGTTGTACGAGAAATCTACATACGGCAGACTCTTATCCCAACTTTTACCATACTGTAAAGCACAAGCTCTTAATATATCCTCAAGTATCTGATTTACTCACTCAGTTTGACCATCTGTTTGAGGGTGATAGGCAAAACTGAAGTCCAACTTCGCATCCATAGACTCATGTAGCTTCTTCCAAAACTTGGAAGTAAATTGAGTTCCTCTAACTGAGTCAATCTTCTTTGACACTCCATGCAAACATACTATTCTTGACATATACAACTCTGCTAGTCTGGCTCCACTATATGTAGTCTTAGCTGGGATGAAGTGCGTGACTTTGGTCAGGCGATCAACTATAACCCATATGAGTCATACCCTCCTTGTGTATGGGGTAAACCGACAATGAAATCCATACCAATTTCTTTGCATTTACATTCAAGTATCTTCAAGGGCTAAACAATCCTGCTGGTCTCTGATGTTGTGCTTCGACCTTCTGGCAAGTATCACATAGGGCTACATATTCTGCAACATCCCTTTTCATTCCGTCCTACCAACAACTATTCTGCAACATCCCTTTTCATTACTTCTTTGTGCTTACAGGGTGAATGGAATATGTTGAGCCATGAGCTTCCCTCATAATTAACTCCTTAATATCATTCTAATTAGGCACACAAATTCTCTTTTTGAATCACATGGTACCTTGACTATCTTCTGTAAAGCCTAGTGCTTTATCATCCTTGATAAGCGGCCTAATCTCCTTGAGTTTCTCATCCTTGAGTTGACCTTCATGAATATCTTGCTCTAGCGCGCAATCAACTTCCATTGTGGTTGTTTCCATATCCGCCACAAATCAAAGGTTGAGCTTCTCATACTCTTTCCATAACTCAGGTTGACTTTCTTGAACCATCATCGAGTTACAATAACTCTTTAGGCTCAAAGCATCGGCTACTACGTTAGCCTTTCCTGGATGATAGTGAATTTCCACATCATAGTCTTTAATTAACTCTAGCCATCTGCGTTGACGAAGGTTTAAATTTGGTTGGGTGAAGATATACTTTATACTCTTGTGATCCGTATATATCTCACACCGTTTTCCAATGAGATAGTGTCTCCAAATCTTCAATGTATGAACTACAACTGTTAATTCCAAGTCGTGTGTTGGATAATGCTCCTCATGCTTCCTTAACTGCCTTGACGCATAGGCTACGACCTGACCTTTTTGCATGAGAACACATCCAAGTCTTTGTCGTGAAGCATCACAGTAGATATCAAAGTTCTTGTTGATGTCTGGCACTAGCACTGGGGCTGTAGTCAATCTGTTATTCAACTCTTCAAAACTATCTTGACAAGTCGGGATCCACTTAAAAACCACATTTTTCTAAAGCAAAGAGGTAAGAGGCTGAGCTATGTTAGAGTATCCTTCTATAAAGCAGCGATAATATCCTGATAGACCAAGGAAACTTCGGATCTCTGACACATTGTTAGGCGGTACCCAATTCAACACATCATTCACTTTACCTGGATCCACTTCTACACCACCAGCTATTATGATATGACTGAGGAAAGCAACTTGATCTAACCAAAACTCACACTTGCTAAGCTTGACATATAACTGATGCTCTCTGAGTGTCTGTAGCACTATTCTCAAATGCAGTTCATGTTCTTCCTCACTCTTAGAGAAAACCAGAATGTCATCAATGAACACTATCACAAATTTATCCATGTAGTCCTTAAATACTTTGTTCATAAGGTTCATGATCTGGTGCATTGGTCAATCCAAAAGACATGACAGTATACTCATATAATCCATATCGAGTACTGAAGGCAGTCTTGGGCACATCTAACGATCGAATCTTCAATTGGTAATATCCAGATCGTAGATCAATCTTGGAGAACACTAGGGATCCTCTCATCTGATCAAACAAATCCTCTATCCGGGGTAACGGATACTTATTCTTAATGGTCACATGATTGAGTGCTCTGTAGTCTACACACATTCTTCGGGTACCATCCTTCTTATCCACAAAAAGAATTAGGGCTCCCTAAGGTGACACACTTGGTCTAATAAAACCTTTACCTAACTATTTCTTGAATTTGCTTCTTTAACTCAGCTAGATTATTAGCGGACATTCTATATGGCCTTTTAGTTATCGGGGTCGTACCGGGTACCAATTCACTAGCAAAATCAATATCTTGATCTTGTGGCATACCTGGCAGTTCATCGGGGAAGACATCGGGAAACTCGCATACCACTCTGATCTGATCAATGGGGTTTTCTTCAAGTAGATTAAGAGAACAATCCTCTGCTGCTAGTGCGTATCTACAAACTCAACTTTGGTTCCATCTCCATTTGTTAGGTGAACTGCCCTTTTGGCACACTCTATTACTCCATCGTACTTAGCTAACCAATCCATTCCAAGAATAACATCTATGCCCTTAGATTCCAAAACTATAAGGTTTGCTAGAAAGTCTACCCCCTTATTTTAAGTTTCATCTTAAGGCACATATACTTTGCCCTCAATTCTCCTCCAGGAGAGCTAATAAGCATATTACTCTTCATCATAACCATTGTCAACCCATGCTTTGCAACATACTGAGTAGTTATGAAAGAATGCAAAGCTCCAGAATCAAATAAAACTGATGCAGGTTAGGAGTTGACGAGGAACATACCATACACCACATCCTGAGCATCTTGAGCTTCTCCTACTATGACATGGTTGACCTTACCATGAACAAAATTCTATTGTCCATGACTGTTCTGACCGGGGTTCTGACTTCCACTGCGTGACTGAGCTGGGGTTGGTGTTGACCTTGGTGTGTTACTGGTTTTGGCCTGATCCTGCATCTTCTTAAGGCATTTAATCACATAGTGTCCTTCCTCTCCACAGTAGAAGCATCCTTTGTTTGGGCCAGGAGTAGCTGAACTGTTCTTGACTTGACGAGTAGCTGGTGGAGTCGAACGGGGTGTCTGATAGTTGGAGCACTGAACAAGGACTTGTGACTGAGTCCTGTATTGATTGTTGGAATATAACATAGGGCATTGCAGAGGTGTTTAATTTGCCACACGGGAAAGTGTGTTGCTTCCTTGTCCTTGGAAAGACATCTTTCTTTTCTTCTCATCCAGCTAACGACGGTTGTGTTAACCACAAAAGCTCTTGTTCACCATTTGTTGGAAATTGGGGAACTCTTGATGAAGTAGGACATACTCTATGGAATCATTCAGACCTTCCAGAAAGTATTCCTGCTTCTTCTCATCTGTATCCACTTTATTTAGAGCATTCCTAGACAGCTGGGTAAACTTGGTTATATACTCCCTCACAGACAATGGTCCTTGCTTCAAGCTCATGAATTCCTTCTTCTTTAGACGGACATCTCCTGATGACACATGATGAGTGCAGAAACTGGATTTGAACTCCATCAAGGTGATAGCTGCTGGATTCTCATGTGCGACGCAGTATGCTTCCCACCAGCCCAAAGCTTGACCGACGAGTTGGTGTGAAGCATAGAGAACCATCTCTCTATCATTGCACTATGCAACTTGTAGCTTCCTTTCTATGTCTTTCAGCCAATCATCTGCATCCATATGTTCTACTATATGACTGAAGACTGGGGGTTGAGTTCTCTTGAATTCTATAAGTCTTGACGGTTGATGAGGTTGAGGAACATGATGTGGTTGTTGTTACTGCATCTGCTCCATGATTTGAGCTAAAGCTTGCAATATCTGAGTCTGTATAGTCATCTGTTGTTCCAGGGTCATTGGAGGAGGCGAGGGTGAATTCTAGTTGTTGTTGTCCTCCTCATTGGTATTGGTGCTCCTTCTCCTGTTAACCATCTGATTAGGGTTGGGAAGAAGGAGAAGAGTAGATAAGCAAGAGTAGAAATGATTTAACTAAGGAAATCCAACTTTATTATATTATATAGATATTAATGATGCGACTATGGACAAGGTGCCAAAACATTCCACAACTCACACCGACACTCAACAAAAGATCCAAATCACACACTTAGCACCATAATAGTTCTCACACTATCTTTATTATCCTTAACGATTACATCGACGCTCGACTCTAACGAAACTAAGATGATCTACTAAAATGTCTACTACTGGGACTCCTCTCTAGTACGGGATTCTGAGGGGGAGGAATCAACCGATCCTTCTTCTTCTGTGGCAGGGGCATTGAGGCAGACTCTTGCGTGGGGGTGAGTGGATAGACATGTCTTCTTCTTTATCTTCAGATTCTTCTTGGTTGGTTCACGAACGGTTCATCACTTCTACGAGTTCTCCGGGGACAGTATGCATAAGTAGAGTCAACCATCTTGCTGTTGTATTGATCTCAAACATAGGATATGGCTTGACGAGCAGCATCTCGAACACCAACGGTGAAGGTTGCTCTTGGGGCCATACCTGAGTGAATACCCATAACTCGACGAACATCCATGTCTTCATCTTGGCTTCGCTCGTAGTCATAGATGGTGACTTCGACCTTCTATTCCACATATCCAGGGTATAGCTTCTTAATTCCCCTGTAGATTGGCTTCTGCATATGTCCAAGTCCAAAAAGTATTCCCCACAACAAGCGACGAAGGTGTCTAGTGTGAAGACCATCACTCTCGTAGACGTCGGGAATGGGATCCATGTTGCAAAAAGTGGGATCATCATTCTCCTCTTCTGTTGGAACACATTTAAGAATGGGTGAACGTCCTCCAGTTGACTTGCGAGTAGCGACCAGTTGGCGAACCATCTATAAAGGAGAAGATAGGGTATAATAACTAACCTTAAGGATAGCAAGAGACAAGTATTAGACTAAGGAAAAGCTCCTATGGGTTTAGACAAAATAGGGAAAACCTTAGAACGATCATTCTAACTAGGCTTGTGGTCCTACAGTCAGTATGATTCTGATACCACCTCTGTCACAACATAACCATGACAACCACCAAAACCACTTTGCTCAAGGCCTAAGGTTACATATTGCTAGACCACTAACAAGTTAACCATCATTGTTGCATATGTTCATTAATCAGGTATGAAACACTTCCCAATATTTCCGATAGCATGGCTAAGCACTTCTACCCATGATAGACACCTAACCATAAACCACTTAGGTTACAAGGGTTGTAGGGAAAATATAGGGAAAACCCTAACATAGGTGACTACCCGTTAGATTGATAGACACTGCATGCAATTTTATAAAACAAATCATTTAAAAAAATAAGTTTAAGATGATCAAGGACACTTGCCTTCTCCTTACTGCTGCTTAGTGTACTCTAGCTCCTGGTCTTGATGTTCTTCAAACTGATCTGGGGCATTGTTATCTAATCGCACAATTACCGGTAAAGCACACAAACAAAACATACTAAGAACAGAGCATAAAACTATGAGGAACAGTAACATCATAAGGGGGGGGGGGTTAATTAGGATACTTAGAAACCTAAATCAAATTGACTCGAAAAACTTCAAAGATAAACCTATCTCAATTTCTATCTAAATATGCATTGGGTTTATCTAGTGTGTCTACTCTACTGCTTAAGAGGATTGTAACCTACTCTAGTAAGCTAAATTCTAAGTATATAAATGTGGAAATGTAAATAAGGTAGAGAGACAAACTCGGTATAAGGGATTTTTATCACGTAGTATCGATGGCATGAATACCACCCCTAATCCACAAAGGATATGCTCCCAGTTGCCAAGTCTCTTCTGATCATGGCTCTTGAGCTACCAAGATAAGGTATCAAGCACGATGAGCCACTAAGGCAAGGTCTCACCATTAGTCTCTCTTCCAGACACTTGCCGCCGTGATCACTTCGGGGCTTAAGCCACCAAGGCAAGGGTCTCCGTGTCCTCGTACATGTGTCTTGCCACCGCTCCACACAAGGTCGAAGGGTCTACAAGCTTGAGCCACCAAGACCCAATATTCCAGTGAGTCACCAAGACTCCAAGGCATCGACATACCGCTCGGTACAAACTAGGATCACTCCTTGATCCCTTTTCAAGCTGCAACACTTAGCTACAACTCACTCTCTGCCTATAAGAACTAAACACTCTCTAGTCTTATGCTTAATCACCTTAGATGATCACTTTAAGCACTTTGGTGGCTTGTGTCACACCCCAAAATTCCAATTTTGGGTTGTGAGCATTTTAAAACAGTAAAATAATATTTTCCCTGGAATTTGAAAGCTTTTCCATTTTTTAGTTTAAATAGAATTTATTTTGTGTGATGAAAAATGTATTTATAAAATATTAGAATAGGTTAAGAAATTTTAAGGTTGGATAAATCTTTGTTTCATTTTTCCCAATATCATCCAAAAATCCTCCATAGACAATCTCATCTCATATCCTTTTGATCCAACCCAATATGCACCACCTTTTCTCAATGTTTTTCTATCTAGCTTGTGGCTCCAAACCAGCAACATGCCAAAAACCTTGTATCACATTGGATTGCTAGCTGGACGGCCCATATGTGTGCTAAAGCCAGCACAAAATAGCTTACTTGCATGTGCATGTACCTGATTGTTTCTATCCACCTCCAAACTACGTCGTCCCTTCGCCTGGCAGCCATGGCCGGCCAACTAAGCTCGACTAAATGCACAATCAAAACGCATTGAAATCCATTTATCCTCTTTCAATTCCTAACAATTCAGAGTGGAAACCGCCACTTTAATGGCCATAATGGCAATTGAAGTTGGCCGCCGTTACTCCTCGTCCCCGACCTCATCTTCTCACATCATTTTGGAGTTCAAGACGACCTCAAATGTAAATCGTAACAATACCAAAGTTGTAGGTCTCATCGATAGCTTCGATTTGCACCTACGGAAGTCCCCATTTGGATAATGGAGCTGGGAGTTATGGCCCCCAAAATCGCTGCTACATAGATTGGTTTGAGTTTAAACAGTTTATCTTGTGACGCATTTTTGGAAATTAAGATGGCGTTTCTAGAAATTCCAATGAATTTCAAAGTTGTAGATATTTTCTATTACTACAATATCAAGTCCAAAAAAGTCCAATTTGGAGTACGGACAGTGGAGATATCATTATTGAACCTGGGCTGTTTGTTTCATCTTCCACCTGGCCATTTCATCTTCCACCTGCGGTCATTTCCTCTCCCCACCTTATGGCCAGCCGCACCTAGCCCTTTAAAAAGGGACCAGCACACCCTCCCATGCCTTTTTCCCATGTCCACCAAACCCTAGCTACCGCCCCCAACCTGCGGGGCGCTGTTCGCTGTCGCGGACAGGCATGTTTTTGCCATTTGGCATCCGCGTTTCTGGCTATCTTTCCCACTAAATACCTTGATATTTTGCCAAGATGTGACCCAGGTTGTCCCCACCATGTCCTAAGATATTTTGTCCAGAGGAGGACAGATTACGCCGGGATCTACGTCGCCGTCCGTGCTGCTCTATGTCTGGCCACGTCCAGGGTGCGAACCGAAGAATCCATCAGCGTTCCCAATGATCCAGCAAAGATCTGGCCAAGCCACCCATGTCACAAGCAGAACATCGAGGGACATCAGGATCTCTAAAGGGCTTGACCATATCTTCATCGGTGCTATGGGAACGTGAGCTCGAATTCCAGAGTCTCTGTGAATTCTTCTTCACCGATCATTGCAGCAAGGTGAGGACTCAGAACAGTCCCTTCCCCTCCTCTTTTCCCCTGTATGGATGCCATTTGTGATCCTTAACTGTACCATAGCCCGGCCAAAGCCCGATCTTCACCACCACGGTCGTCACTGTCACAGACAGCTGTGCCATCGCGGATGGCATTGGCGTTCCCCGGCCGATTGGATGTCGGACCGCTATGCCCTTTTACCAGCACGTACCCTTAGATGTTCCCCATGTCATCACCAACGAGATCAGCTATTAGAGAACCGACACCATCAGAATCCATGTCGGTGTTGCCGCTGCCCCTGTCTGGATGAGTTCTGCGCATGCACCATGTGTTTAGTTTGCGTTGTCCATTGATCCAGTTGTAGTATGGATACATCGACCATGTCATGGTGTGTTCCACCAAACTTCTACATGTCCATAGGAGATCTCAGCAGGATCTGCAGAGATGCCACCAGGAACGCGATCCCAACTTCCTATGTCATTGCACAATCTCACCAAAGTTCCAACCGATCGATCTCCATCTCAGGTAAAGTTCTATCCAAACCTCTACACTAGCATTATGTTCCTGATATACATGAAGCTCTGTGTTCAAGTACTTTCATTGAATTCATAATCTATCTTTCGAGACACGAGTGTCTTTGTTGCTGCATCTATTCGCGATCACCACCAAACCTAGCAGCGTTCATCGCTATTTTACCGCTACCTCAAAACACCCCTACCTTTACCAAACATACCACAGAGCTTTCCTTCTCACATTATACGCCGTTCTTTCCTTGTTTCACTGAAATGCTACTGAAGCCCAGTGTCGATGTCAATGGCCACGCGCCTGATTGCCGCCTTCGACAAAACCCGATCCCCTCTGTCGTGCGTGCACCTCCGTGTGTCAAAGTCAAGGCGAGCACCTCCTCGAGTCCACGTCAATGTGGCTGCCTGTTCTGGGCTGAGCTGTCGCCCATGTCCTCCATCACCGGTGAGGCCGAGAGCCCACCACTGGCCATCGCTCTGTTCTGCTCTCTCTATCCTCTCTGTTGCTACGTGCAATTGCAGAAAATGCCCTTCCTTTCTCTCTTTTGTTGATGTCTTTATTTCCTAGCCCCTACCTTCTATAGTCAATCCTGTTCCAGCCCTTATAATTCAACTAGCATTTTTCATTTAAAATCTTGTTTAGTGAATTTCATCTATATTCCAAGCCACTTCGTAAATTCATCTAATTTTGGCAAGTTTCCAAAAAATCATCCTTGTTCATGTCCGATAATTAATTGGTCATGTGGTAATATATAATTCTAGATATTATTTTAATAGCTGGATGCATATCAGATGACTTCGATCTGTTGAGCGCACATATCGTTGCACATAGGATATGAATTCAGTATTAAAATAATATTTATAAAATTATATAAGATCTCACATATCAATATTCTCGCACATCTTTGTATGTTGTTCTGCGGTAAAACCATAGTTTCTGTCATCTTCATGTTAAATCCAGCCAACCCAGTTCTTTCTTCAATGAAAGCCCCAACCCTTGGTACTTTCCTCTTTTGTTTTGCAAAATTGGGTTTTATTTCGTATTTATTTATTTTTTCTTTTAATTGCATTTCTTCACGATTAGAGTACGACGTGTTTGAAAGAATCGATGATCGGCAAAGTCAAGACTTCAGGATATTCCAGGACCTAGTTTACGAAGATCACTGAGCAGCATCCAGGCAAGTGTCCTTGAACATCTTGCTCCTATTTTTAGGAATTTATGTTAGTTGTTTACCCTTCATGCATGCTTGTCTAAATTAGAATCTTATGATTAGAGTTTACTAGTATCTGTATCATATTCCTTGTCGTTGTTGGTCAAGTCATGGGAAATAAAGGATAGATATGCTAGTCGCTGTCATGGTTGAGCTATGAGTTAAACTTGACTAATGATTATGCAACATAAACCTGGTATGGTATTCTTTTGTAGCAATATGGTATAGGGATCCTAACAGGATGGTTGTGTGATGATGGTGCGGGAATACACATGTGCGGAGAATGCATAGTTGGTTTGTGGTTGTTCCTGTGAGGGATCCTAAAGACTGGTTCTTGAAGCATGTAACCAAGTTAAAAAGTGCAACCATGAGGCCTATATGGGTACGGCCTGGCTATAATTAGTCACTCCTCAGTTCTGTGACCAACATTGGATGGTTGAGTGGTACAAGAGGGGGCTTCAGCAGTGATGGAATTACTGTTAGCGGTGAAATCTTAGTGGGTGCTTGCAGGTCGGTGGTAGCTTTGTAAAGGCCTTTTAGTGATCTCCTGACACACACCTCAGAAGTGTGTAAGTGCTTGGTCGGCATGAAAATATGGAGACTATCCCTTGGTAATGCGGGTGATGAAATTATGACTTGTTGGTAAAGTGTGAAAACTCTATAGAGTATAAAACTTATCGATCAGCCGTACTCATGGTCAAGAGCGAGCTTGGACTTCTTCTTAATTAGATGGGATTAGGGTTTTGTTATGGTTGGTTGGGTAGCTAGGTAATGGGAATTACCTGGTGAGTTTTGGTAATTGGATATAGTATATCTGGTGAGTTTGGTAGTCGGATGGAATCCGATGAGCTATTCCTTTTGTTTAAGTAGTGTCTTCACACTTAGTAAATATGATGCTTATTTCTTAGAGTTATTGGTTAAGGTTGCTTAGTGCAGTAAACTAGTGTCTAACCTTTTCTCGACTTAATCCCCATGTCATACTTTCCCATACTTGCAGAGTATGTTATGTACTCACACTTGCTGTTTTCAATAATAAATGTTGCTCAGTTGGAGAAGACTATGTGAGGATCAAGTAAGCTGAAAACTACAAGGATTACGGAATGTCCTAGGTCGTGTTGCCTCCAGTCGATTGCCTGTGGTGTGCCCTGAAGCTTTCATTGGAGTTTCCTCTTGTTCTTCCATTGCAGTTTAAAACTCTAGTATTTATTCCAATAAAGTTGTTTTTGTTCAATATAGAACTGTAATCACTAATAATGTCACCGCATGTATGATAAAATTGATCCTAGCATACATGTGGAATGCACCTGGTTGTTGTTTGGAAAAACTAGGCGTGATAGCTTGGATGTCTTCTCAAGTGTATATGAGATTCCTCTAGACTCTAGTAGCTTGTCACACATCAAATGGCTGAGTGAAGGGGTATTTATAGCCTCAAACCTGCCAACTAGCCATTTTCCCAATGGCTCAAAAAAGCTGTTAACACCGGATGATTCGATGAGAATAGTAGTACTAACACTGGATCATCCGATGAGTACAAACTTAGAAACTAGCCATTAGAACTCCACTCACAGCCTCTGTGAACACCGGATAATCCGATGTGCCTTCAAATCCATGATCGGACCTTCCGATGAGTTATCTTGAGTCATCCGAGCCTTTGCAGCCTCTCTGTGTAAAATGTTCCAATGCATTCATCTTTGTGATCACCGGAATATCTGGTGAGTCGATCTTCATTCTTTAGCACTTGCAGTCGCCTCTGCAAGAAATGCTCTGGTGCCATACTTCGGTGTGCACAAACCAAGCACCAAACCTTCCGGTGGGTTGATCTTCAGTCTTCTGCACTCGCGTTCTTCTCTGCAAGAAATGCTCCGGTGTTACCCCGTGCAGATCACTGGATACTCAAGTAAGGTCCTCAACCTTCTCCCCCTTTGTCAGAAATACTCCAGTGAGTTAAACACACAAAGCACCTGTTACACCCGGTTTTAGACCAAAAGAAAATATGAACCATATGTATGTCAGGATCAGTTTACACATACATATAGCGATGTCATTAGTGGATAACAGACACAATACTCATTATTACAACGTTATTTATTACAAAATGACCACACAAGTCTAAAAAAAATTACACATCAACGGAAAAGAAACCAGCGCAGCTCCACGCCATAGGCAGTCGACCGGAAGCTCCACAAACCTAGAATTCTTCACCGTCTTCAGGATATTCTTCAAAAGCTTCACCTTCTGAAAAGCAAGTGTGAGTATTTCCAATATTCAACAAGTGGGGGAAAGATATGACATGGTGGCTTGAACCAAGATTTCCTATTCTCTAGGGTTTTATTTGCATAAAAGCTAGTTTTAGCCCTAAACTATAGAAAAGCAATTTTATTTTAAAAAGTAAAGAGGTACAAAAAGATATTTTTAACCTCCGAGAATTCAACCATTTCTTAGCCATTGAAAACATCCACCTGAGTAATCATGTGAGGGTCCATGCCGCTCATAACTATGAGCACGGCTGAATATTCAGTTTGACACTCTGCAAAGTTCGTACACTTTACCCACGAGTTGTGATTAGCTCTTTTGCCGGTACCCATCGCTACCTTACACACTTCCAAGGTGTGCGCCAAGATATCACTACGAGGCTTTTCCAAAGAGTCTCCCAGTATGCACTTGCCCATTGAGGTTTCACCGTCGTACATAAGTGGAGTAACCCTTCACCCCAGAAGCCCCCTCTTGTGCTAGGTAGAATCAGGAAGTACCCCTTCCTTCTCTACACATCCAACTGACTCGTACACCACTGGGAGAACGTCTAATTACTTAGCCAAGCCATACCATATGGGTCTCATGGTTGTATTGTTGTCATGGGTGGTCAATCCACGAACCAATCCTTAGCATGGTCTGCGAATGACCGCCAACTATCCCACATGGGTAATCACCAAACATATCCATCCAAGAATATCCATGCCTGGAACACATCAATAGGCACACACCAACATACCCTTCTTGCCCAAAACCTAGATTCCTTGTTGCTAATTCCCTTAACAATATCAAATATCATAACATCCTTTCTACCTCAACTTTTAGTTTCAAAACTCAGATTCATCATCTACAAACTACATGATCATCTAAAAGTATGGCTAAGCATAAACGTGATTTTATTGAGAAATAAGCAGCTACAAGTGTAAAGCCTATATATAAATCTAGTGTTTGCTATACTACCCATTTCATCACAAAAACAGTAGCATGCTTTGTAAAGACTGATTTTATAATAAGTCTGGGCTCGCAATATGGTCAAGACACTTGCCTTCGTCAAGGTGATGCACAATTCCTTCAAAGTCTTCTTCCTGGAAATTCTCGAACTCTTGGACTGAATCGTCTACATGAGCACACAATCAAACATAATAACCATACACTAGACAGCACTAAAACTTGATAAAAAAACTTATAAAACGATTCTACATGTCGCTACAAGAATTTGAGCGCAAAGATCGTCTAAATCAGAGCTACGAGCAAAAAGTTATGAGCGTTTGAAGTTCCATGGGTGTTTCTATAAATTTACTTATTAACAGAGAATAAACCAATTATTATTATATTAAAAAACTGGTTTATTGCGCAATGATGATGTCATAAATTGGAAAAGAATTATTTCTGAGAGGATAAACCCGCATGGACCGAGTCCACTGGGCGGCGAACCAAGAGGAGCTCCTCGGTCCACTGGTCCACAGTGGACCACAGCGGCCGGCGGCGATGCTATGCGGAGGAGAGTGGCTGGAGTTGGTCGGAACGAGGCTCCGGTGGCCGGGATGCTTCGACAAGCAGCGAAAAAGGAGAAGGAAGCACCGGCGAACTCACCCCGAGCGAATTTGGAGCCGAAGCGGTGGTGTGAAGGCCAGGCGACGAGAACAGCGTCGGTGGCAGTCGGTGTGACGTTGGGGTCGGGGCTCCAGCATTAGATCGACAATGAAACCAAAGGGGCGGCATTACTCACTAGACATAATGGCGATAGCAAACCGAGTAAAGAGAAGAGGCAGGAATGGATGGACAAGGTGCACAATAGGGTGGCGAACTCGATGGTGTACAATTTATAGAGGGGAAAGGAGAGAGTGGGATGCATGGTTCGGCCGTACTTCAACGCCGGAGTTAAATCCACATGGCGAAAATGGCAATGGGCAACCGTTTCGCGTGATTGAAGAGGGAAAGTGGAAGGGGAGGGGTCGTGTGTGCGTGGCGGTTCAGTGCTTGGGCGAGGAGGCGAAGGAGCGGCACTGACCGGCAATGGCAGCAGCGGTGGCGCGGGAGCGGGGAGGTGAGCGGCCAGAGGTAGGGGATGAGCCAGGACGGCTAGGCTTGGCTTGACGGCTTGGCACGGCTCGAGCTAGGCCCGTGGTTAGGGAGAGGGGTAGGGCGGCTGGCTTAAGGAGGCCGGCTCGGCTCGACTAGATGGGCTTGGCCAAGAGAGAGAAAAAGAGAGGGCAAGCGAGCTGCACCCCAGGAGGGAGAGGGGAAGGGGTTTAAAGGAGTTTTGGCCCGGGTTGAGTTTCTATTATTTCTCCTTTTAATTTCTTACTATTTCTATTTCTATTTCGAATCTAAACCGAATTCGAACGAATTTTTAAAACACTTTCCACCCAAATATTTTAGAGAGGGAGAAACAAAAAGCCTACTGCAATACAGAGCCAACATGGATGCAACAAAACAAAATATAACCTAAGTTATTTATTTTTGACTTATGAAAATATCATTTTAACCCTAATCTAATGGTGATGCTATCGCTAATTTGTGGGAAATTTTTTAATAATTCACAAAACTGAAAATTAGGGTGTTACAAACCTACCCCCCTTAGGATGAGTCTCGCCCTCGAGATTTGGGTTGATCCTCGAACAGCTGCGAAAACTCTGCCTTCAAATCACCTTCTCGCTCTCAGGTTGCCTCATCTTCTTAGTGGTGACTCCACTGAACTTTGCACATTCTAAAAGCCTTTCTTCTCGTTGTTCACTCTGTAGTGTCCAAAATTCTGATAGGATATTCTGCATATGTCAGATCTTCTTTTGGGTCCACTTCTTCTAGAGATAATTGTTCCTCTGGCACTCTTAAATATTTTTTTAATTGAGATATATGAAAAACATCATGCACATCGGCCAATGCAGATGGTAGTTCCAACTGATATGCTACCTCTCCCCGTCTAGCAACTATCTTGAATGATCCAATATACCTGGGTGCTAACTTCCCTTTAACCTTGAACCTACGGAGACCTCTAACAGGCAAAACTTTCAAATACACCATATTGCCAACTTCAAAGGTTAATTCTTTTCGTTGATTATCCGCATAACTCTTTTGTCGAGACTGTGCAATCTTCATTTTTCTCGTATGGTCTGAACCTGCTCTTCTGCTCTTCTAAGAACTTCGGGTCCAAACACTTGGCTTTCTCCAGTCTCGTTTCATTATAGCGGAGTTATGCACTTTCTTCCATTCAAACCTTCAAATGGAGACATTTTAAGGCTGGCTTGGTAGCTGTTATTGTAGGAAAACTCTGTATATGGTAAGCTTTTATCCCAACTCTGCTTGTACTTCAATGTACATGCCCTCAACATATCTTCTAATACCTGATTGGTCCTCTCTGTCTATTTTTTGATAGTGTGAATTGGTTGAGTATCTGTTATATATGTGGGTGATCTATGATGCTCATTATGATAAAAATAACAAAATGATTTGATTGTCTCTTCTAAAGTTTTGACGAAATCATTGCCAAAGGGGGAGAGAGTTGCTCATTTTGAGAGAGATTTTCCGTTTTGTTTTTTCTCAAAGGGGGAGAGATTTTTTGTGTCAGAAATTTTTCTTGTTTTTTTGTATCACTTTGCATTTGATTTTAAAATCAAATCATGTTTGTTAAGAGGTTGCCAATGTTCACATGAGGGTTGCCAATGTTTTCATCAAGAGGGAGATTATGAGATCATGTGATGAAAAATTGGTTTGAATAATGAAATTGGCAGAGCAAGTGATTTACCACAATAACATTATGATGATGTTCATGCATTGCTAAGATATTGCTTGGATATGCTTGAATAGCATATATGGTTTGATGCGCTATCAGAAATTGGGTTTGCTTATGTTAGCGTGATGGTTTTGCTTGGAGTTTGTGTAGTGTTGAGTGAATTGATCTTGAGTCAAGTCGGGAAGGACTTGTGCTCATACTCATTTGTTGTTTGGTTCATGTGCTGGTGTTGCTCAAAAAAGAACATGGTCGATGACAGATCGGTGAACTAGGTTTAGGGAGGAACTGAGGTCGACGACTAGGTTCAGGAGGAACTGAGGTCGTGGTGATCGAGGATGTCATGCGGGACATTTGAGCTAAGAGAATAATGCATATGGAGATAAGGTTTCACGATGGACGTAGGAGGAGATATGATCGTGAGAGGATGTGAAAACTAATTCGTGTTCGAGTCAGAGAAGGAACTAGGGGAGTCATGTGGTGGCTGGACTTGAGACAAGAGTTAATGTCAGAGACAGACTCTGAGTTGGTTACGTATATGCATGTATGCATGTGAGATGTTGCATGCATGATTAAGTGAGAGTTGTTGGCTAATTATCTTAATTAGTGGAAGTTGTTTATCCTCTTATGATTAGAGAACGATAGAGACTAGGCTGAATACGACTTATAGTTGTAGTTTGATTCAGTCATGTTTGTGTGTGTGGCTATCCAATAAATAGAGAGGTTTGATGTAGTGAGCAAAAAACACAACACGATGCGGTAGAGAGAAAGATAGAGAAACCCTAGAGAGGGCTGTTTTGGAATTTCGTGAAAATCCTTGTTAAATGCTTTGGAGGGGCTTGTTATAAACTCATCTATGCAATGAAAATCAAGTTTCGTAAGTTGATGAGTTACTGATTCAGAATTCTCTCTGTTCTATATTCTGCGTGCTTGGTTTTGGTTTTCGATTAATTTTGTGTTTTTATCAAGTTTAAGATTGGTTTAATCTATCCAAAATCTTACTAGAATATCTAGTGTTTGATCTGAGAAAATTTTGAGTGGTTTTCGTTTGATCTCGAGTAGATTTTTGTCAACTCGACTAGGTTTTAATCTACTCTATTCTAGTTGATATAGTCTGCTTCAACTCAGCATAATTCTTGATTCATATATCTGATTGACACTATTGTTATTAGAATAGTTTATATTTGAATTTAATTTCTGCTGTCCAAATTCGAAGGCAATCGGACCAACAGATCTTACCCTACATTGTTTTTACTATAGTATGTACAATCTATTTGGAATGGAATACCGAGTTTAAGTCTATTTTCAATTGGGTGAATTTATCTTTGAATTTGGTTTTCACAATCATTCACCTCCCTTTGATTGGGTATTTTGCACATATTGGATCCTACAACCGTCACCACCATGATCTATGACTACTTTGAAAGAAAATGAAATAAGAAAACGAGAAGGCTCATGAGACTTAGCCACAAGATCCTCTCTTGAGCATCAGCATCTATCTCTACGATAGGGACTGGGACATCTGAGCAATTTGACTTGGGGGCTGCGTCAAACAAAAGCCCAATCCTCTAGTCCACCACCTTCGACAGAAGATTTGTGAAAAACAACAAACAAAGATGACTCATAAGAAATAAGCCCACTGCTTCCCTAACAACTACTCGGGATCAGCGGATACCTGTCTCACATTCTCGGGTCAGATCCATCTTGTCCATGAACTGCCAAGAGCCAGAGATCCTCAATTTCAAAGGGTTCAAGCGGCGCTTGATGAAGTCCCTTGCGATATCGTACACCATCAACCCCCGCTCCTTCAAATATCGGATCTCATTAATGAGGGTCCGACGGATGGCGCTCTCCTTCTGCTGCTCTGTCCATGCAAGCCTCGACAACGGAGTAAAGCCCCAGTAAGAGAGTTTAGGTGGGCCGGCTTGCAATAGAACCGTCTCTTATGCCATCTTGACCAGGAACTCTTGGTGGTGAAGTCAATGTACTCAACCGACTTCCCCTCCCGAAGACAAAATTTGGCACTGTCGGTGACCTTGCCTTGGAACCCCTTCAGGAGGTAGAAATACCTAAAGAGGTTGAGGGATGGGTGCATGCCCAGGAAGGCTTCGCATAGATGTACGAAAATGCTAAGCATATCGATGGATTTGGGGTTGAGGTGGATTAGTTCAAGACCATAGAAAGCAAGCACCTAAAAGAAGAAAGTTGGAAGGGGGAAATGGAAACCGTATCAGAAGAAATTGAGGAAAAATGGTACAGGTTGCGTTTGAACTAGGGGTCATCTGACCCACCACCGGTGTGCAAGCGATTAAAGCCCGAGAGGGGATTACCTCATCGTGCTCCACCTTGACCAGGGCCTCCTTTGAAATATAAGATTTTGGCCAGGCCAAGTTCATGATTGCCGTTGCGCCAGTAGTAGAGCTCTCCACTTTCTCAATCTTCTTTTGGCCCATGGTGCCAAAGAGGTGGTAGATAGAGTGTTTTTAGGGTTTTGGAGGCAAATGAAAGCAAGAGGCTCACAAGGAAATGATGGGAGGAAAATGACAACGGAAAAGGGTGAATGTTGTGTGGGCTCTCCATCTTGCTTTATATGGAGCGACGACTCTCAAAATGGCTCTTCAACTGACGCCATGGCATGACTCGAGGCCACGATCTCCTGCTTCATAGTCACATCACATTAATGTCTAGCGCATGTGGGAGCGGTTGAGGTAGTAATCCTGGGAACTCAGCACACTGTGCCGCCTTGAGCCTACATTTTTCCAGCGTGATCTCGATTCCTTGTTAGGTAAAAGATTCTCATCACTACCCAAAATATCTGCTACGACGGTCCAACTTTCAAACTAGACCAGCGATAAGTCTTTTCCTCCCTGTCCTTTTGCAACAATAAGATGATATTTTTTAGGCAATCAGAAATCCTACTCGGATGGAATACCTTCTCAAGGACTCGTTTGAGAACTCGGAGGCATTCAGAATCCCAAATAGATGATCTAAGGATTCGAGAACCTAGTTGGACGTGTCATCCTAATTGGGAACCCGAGTTATACTCTATGATTTGATCAAAATGCTTATCTTTGCTAACCAGGTTTTTGTTTCGTCAAAATCTCATTTCACGTATTGATGGGGGCTTGACGATGGGTAGTATAGAACTAACATATTCAGATACCCCATGGTTTTTTGTCATTTTTGGGGCATATCTTTTATCTCCGAGAAGAGAATCCTTGAACGCATAAAAACCGCTTGTAGATACCCAGGATATCTCATAATCATGGAAATTTATCTTCAAGAATGGGAAGGAAGACTCTAGAGAATGTAGGACGCCCTCTATATATGTAGAGCCTGATGACCTTGTGGAGGACAATCCCATCTAAGAGACAATTCAACACAAGCCATTACGCACCTTTGAACCCTGCGAAAGCTTTGCATCCCTCGACACACAAGGAAGCCATCCGACTAGGTTAGATCCATCTAGGCTAGCTTCGCACCCCTTTGTAACAGTCTTAAAGATCAATACAAGATAAACAAGATGCCTAAACCTGTATAAAAACCCTTTTGTGTATTTCTTTGATTCGTCAATTCGAAGCATTCCCCATCCCTTTTACAAGTTCATAAGATTGGTGGTTCACCATCGTTGACAAATGATGTGGCAAACAAATTAAAAAAGAGAGGGAGTTAGTGTCTTTCACAAGACATAAGCTAGGCACTAAATCCAACATAAGAAATAAGCTAAGTAATACATTAGGGTGGTCAATGTCTATGTTCTTATGTTTCATGAAACAAACCAAAGAAACATGAATTAATAGAAAAATGGATGTGACACATTTTTTGAGGTATAGAAGAAACTTTGTATTGGTTATAGTTTCTACACTAGTGTCAATGTGAGGTGGAAGAAGATAGACACTGCTCTAAGACATTTGCATGAGATGACTGTACCATCATTTGATGTTATGGTAATCTTTTTATGTATGTGCGAGTGTTCAGCTTTCTAATATTGTATTGAATATTTCTAATGTGTGCAAACCTATGTATGAACAAATTATATTTAAGTATTTATAATATTATATCAACAACCTAATTGATTTTCTTTCCCTGTTGAGTGGTAATCGGCCAGTAACCAATCAAGAGTAAAAAAAATGGAACATGAATGTGACCGAATTTCCACCGGTTTACCAGTCCAGCCTGGGTCGGATAATTTCTTTGTTTCCGGTTTTCAATCAATGTCCTACCCCTCATTCGAAAAGGTTAGACAACACAGAACTAGTAACATGTGCAGTCCATATATTTTGTTTCCCCTCACCACGCATATTAGGTTGGTGTAATATCCTAACCTAGCAGTAGTGGTGTTGGCCTAGGTGGCTCATGTGTTGAGTGTGATAGGATTCATCCAACATGGAGGATCCGTATCCTCTGATTTTGCTTCGACAAGAGGCACTACAGTAACTAATAATTTGCTCTCTCTCGTCTGCCAGATCACGAATGGGCGGTTGGAATTTCAGCGATACATTACTGCAACAGTAACCTCATGCCCTCATGTATTACTGTAGCATCTCTTTCTTTGCTGAAGTAAAGTCAGAGGATGCGGATCCCAACATGGAGATCGAGTTTAGGTTAGTAAAGGCCAACATATAAGTTTTGTTTCAAATATAGTATCTTAAGGTTAACCCTTTTATATAAAATGAGAACAAAAGTGTAAGAAAGATGTTATATGTACATGAGTCTACAACATATCAGGCTGGACTATAAGTAGATTTTGGGTGCATGTTTTTTTAGAGCATCAACTCTCACTGCACAGGCTTACGTGTGTGTGGACCTGTGAAGGGCACATGACATGAACAATGTGGAGATTCTTGGTATTTGCCTGACGTGTAAGCTGAGGACATTAACAGAGGTGGAAAATGGATAGTAAAAATTCATATAATCCGATATTCTAATCCGGTAAAATTTAAATATGGTAAGGAATATCTGCATCCGATTGATTCGACTGTATGAATATGAATACAGATATATCTAATTTCTTTTCGGTTATGGATATGGATGTGGTATACAAAATCTTGACAAATTTGGATGTGGATATGGATAGTATCCATATCCGAATATGCAGAAATAGCTACCTAGAATTTAATTAGCCACCCCACTATATTCTTTTCTTTTGTTCTGTCATCTAATTCCTGGGATCCATGTTTCACTGCTCATATGTTGCAGATGCTTGCTGAGCTATTGCTAATCGCAATATTGTGTCATGTGGAAGACCAACAGAGCTCATTCTGTTGGATGACTTTTGATTTAGTTACTTCTGTGGGTGCTAAAGTACTACTACTTGTCACTTACTTGTTGACATTGTATCACAATGTTATGTAATGTGTTATATAATGGAAGTAGGAACAAATATTAGTTTACATTAATGACCAATAATAATTACTGGCCATTAATGTAAACAATATTGGCCAGAATCAGAGCCCAAAGATACAACATATGGAATATTGGTCTAGGATTAATTTGGAAAAGGAAAAAAAAGGAATATTCCTTGGTTTAAATTAATTTAGGAAAATCTGAAATTACCAATCAGTGGGCCCTATTTAAGGTCAATGGTCAATAGTTGACCACTAACCCTGATATTTAGGTCCCTGTTGATGGGTCTAGGTTGGACGGGGTCCGAGTCTGTATAGGATCGGGATTTGGGCTGGTCAAAGCTTCCAAAGTTAATTGGGCCAAGGGCTAACTTACCTAGGCCAGGTTCTACCTAAGGCCCATGACCTGATTGAGTTTGAGATGAAGGGAAGTAAGATCGGCTCAAGTTGGACATGGCCGAATTTCAGCCTGCCGGCTTGATCTGGATTGGTGAATTCGGTTCTAAAGAGATGGACCAAGGCTGTTCTGAAAACGGGCTGAAGCAACCCAGCCCAACAGATAAATTCAGCCACAGATAAATAAAAGAAAAATTAGTTAGGATTCAAACTGGGCTTTAAATCTCAAATGGGCGAACAATGCTAGAGTTTTTTTATTTATATATTTTTTCATTAAAAATTTAAATAAATAGATTCCACGTGAAAAATTATAAAACTAGACGCCTTCAATCCTCGTGGAAAAAATTAAGCCTGCTAACCGCCCTTTAGAAGGGCGGGTGGTCTAACCGCCCCCTCAAAGGGCGGCAAGGGGGTGCCCGCTCGTGCCCACTCCTTACCACCCCCTGACCCCTTCAGGGGGCGGGTACGGCTCCTTGCCGCCCTCTCAGGGGGGCGGTTAGGGGGCTACCCGCCCGCACCCGCTGGACTCCACCCCTCTACCATCCTCTATAAAAGGGGCTAAAAATAGTCCAAAATCATATTTTATTCAGAAAAAAGAAAAAATTGTGAAGATGGAGGAGAGGAGAGGGGAGGAAGAGAGCCCGGTGAAGCCCTACTGTATTTGATCCGTGGATTTGAAAATCACTTTCCGGTAAGTCCTTTTTTCTTTTTATTGTTGTTAATTAGTGCAGTAGTAGTATATGACATAGGTTTTAGACATGTATGACCTAGGGTTTAGAAAATGGTATGTTTAGTATAAAATTGTCAAATTTACTTAGAATATGGTAGGATAGCAGTGAAATATAGAATATTATTTTTACTATGTTAGTTTTGAAAATGTAGATTTTATAGAATAATAATTGTAGGGTTGTATTGTGTGACCTAGGAGATAGCACTGTATGATAATAGGGGAACCTAGGATGTAGCATTTAGAAAATAGTAGTGTTTAATTTTCACACGGTAGAATAGCTATTAAATGTAGATTGTATAGAGTAATATTTGTAGGTAAGTTTGGGTAGGACTATTATTGAAAACCTATTGTTATGGTGAGGGTGAATTAGGTACGATCCTAATAGTGTAGATCTGTCTGAATTTTGTCATGTCATGAAGGGTCTTAGTAAAGCTAATGAGAGGACTATTGTGGGTGTGTGCAAATGGCTCATGCGGTTTTTCCAACTGGATCCACAGCAACATGAGCTGAAGCTGAAAGCTGTCCTCAGCCGTGCTAGTCATGGATACTTCGATGAGCTTGTTCCCATCGAAGCCACATCAACTTGGAGACAGTATATAGATATATCTTGTGAACGTGGCCTGTTTCTAGTTTTGTTAGCTGAGGCGTACCTGAAAGATCAAACTGAGGTGAACTCTGTGGAAACAGTAGCAGGACCAAGTGAGGCAGTGGAAGATGAATCGGACCAGGTTAATGTCGGGACTAGGAAAGATGTTGGAGATATTCCAGAGATGCAACCGATGGGTGTAGACGATGAAGGGGAGCATATCCCTAGCATCATTGAAGAGATGGAGTTGGAGGATCAAGAGTTGGAGGAAGGTCTTGCCGATGGGGATTCATCTGACGAGGAGGGTAATGCTCCAGTGCCTGCAGAGTGGAGGGATCATAAATTTTCAAAGCTGGTGGTTAGCGAGGCTAATCGGACACCGTGGCAGTACCATGAGAACGAGGTGTCCCAGGGTGATATGTACCCTACAAAGGAGGCAGTTATTGATGCAGTTAAATTCTAGTCGTTGTCTCTTCGGAGGCAGTTCAAGGTTGTTAAATCTAGTAAAAGAAAGTATGATGTGAAGTGTTTGGTGCCTCAATGTCCTTGGCGGGTGTACGCATTCAGAAGAAAATGAGTAGACTACTGGTAGTGCTCAATAGTCAAGGAACATAATTGTCATATTGAGGAAATAGAGTTCGCCCACCAGAACTTGTCATCTGCCTTTATTGCAAATGTTATGTACGGAGAGATTGTGGACAACCTAAGGTATGAGCCATGATCAATAATCCGTGCTATTGAGCAAAGGTTCCAGTACACAATAAACTATACGAAGGCATGGAGGACGAAACAGAAGGCTATTGAGATGAGGTTCGGAACATATGAAGATTCATATCACAATCTACCTCGTCAAAGCATTCTTTGCATTCGCTGCAACCATCAAAGTATTTCGGTATTCTCGACCCATTATATGCCTGGATGGAACATTTCTGATTGGGAAGTACAAATGATAGATATTGTCTGCAATTGGGATCGACGGTAACAACCAAGTCCTGCCACTGGGGTTTGCTTTCGTGGAGAGTGAGAACGGGGACAGCTGGTATTGGTTCCTTGAGCGGGTCAAACATGCTATTGTTCTTGACCGACCAGATATGTGTCTGATTCATGATAGACATGCAGGGTTGTTGCAGGTATTGCTGGATATGCAACATGGTAGTGTTCGACGGGGTGTGGCAGCACAGTGGCCCAACCTAAAGAGCAGATGGTGCATTCGCCATATGGGTGCGAACTTCTACAGACAGTTTAAAAACAAAGAGTTGATGAAATTTTTCAAAAAATTGTGCAGTCAAAACCAACAACGGAAGTTTAATGCCCTATGGACAAGACTTGATGAACTAACTCTAAAACAAACAGCGGAGGCTACACCAAATGGTGATGAACCGATAGCTCTTGGACCTCTCCCAACAGATACTCCGCATATAGTAAGGAGGTCAGGGTCAGCTATTAGGAGCTTCTCACAGTGGATATGTAATGAGCCAAATGAAAAATGGGTTCTGTTGTACGACAGTGGTGGTGCAAGGTATGGAGTAATGATAACAAATCTTGCAGAGGTTTATAACTGGATCATGCGAGGAATGAGGTCTCTCCCACTTGTTGGAATTGTAGAAGGCATTTTGCATGGGACTTGTAAGTATTTTATTGATTGATATGCAGCTGCTAAAAATGTAATGGAGGATAATCGTATGCTTTATGGACGGATGCTATGTGAGTATATGGATAAGGCCACTAAGAAGGCCCACATGCATCGTGCAAATCAAGAGTGAACTCAACATCTATGGGCTGCGCTTCTTCATGTGTGCCAACTACGAATATGGCAAGCCTCAACATGGAACATATGAGTATCCACCGGTATAACAACAGATATCAGCCACATCTCTGCCAATTTCGCACCCTGTTTTACTAACCACTTATCTTGTTCTATTTGTTCAGTCCCCTCCACCGCTCTGTGATTTTATTCAATAGCTCGACAATGAGCAAAATAAGGAACAGAAGCAGTGGGTCGACATGAACATGAGGTGGAGAAGGGAAGCTTACGCACGTCGGGAGTACGAGCAACAACAAGAGGAACTTTGCCTAAAGCAGGAGGAAGAAGAGCGTATGAGGAAGGAGACGTACAACCATACCGTGGCTCAGGCTCGGGAGGCTGAGAGGGCAAGGAAGCATGAGAGAGCCCGCCGTGCTAAGGCGACAGGTCCCGATGCCCTCCGAAAGGAAAAATATCCTAGATGCACTCAGTAGAGAGTATCTAATGTAACTCGACATACTTCCACTCTCTAAGGCATGTTATGATTAGGAGCAGTGCACTAATAAGTAGGTCTTAGTGTGAACCATAAATACCACCTTCATTTCCTCATCGTGTTGTCGTGGTTACAGTCTTATGTAATATTTTCATCCTATGTTTAATACTATATTTGTCGCTGTTCGCACCTCATAACCACGTAATATGCTGCGAGTGCTAATTACTGATTTTTTATTCTCCGACTATTACATAACCTACTCAAAATTCTCGCTTCCTCAGTATACCGTTTTCACTCCTCTTCAATATTTTAAATTCTAAATTTTCTTAATGCCCTATTTTAAAATTTGATGAAATACACAAAATTTTGTAATTTTCGGAAAAAATGCCATTACCGCCCCCTCAGAGGGCGGGTAGGCTGCTAACCGCCCTCCTAGGCCCTACCCGCCCCCTGAGAGGGCGGTTAGCCCCCTTGCCACCCTCTGAGGGGGCGGTTAGGCCGCCCGCCCTCCCACGGGGCGGTTAGCAGGCCTAACCGCCCTCTCAGGGGGCTGCAGACGCCTAGTTTTGCAATTTTTTTCACGAGGAATCTATTTATTTAAATTTTTAATCGAAAAAAATATAAAAAAAACTCAACAATGCTAATTCCTTATGGGCTCAGCCTATTTCGGCCGAATAGAATGGCCCACTACCTGGGCTGATTGGTTGTGGCCTAGCTTGAGAGTTAAAGGCATCCAACCTTTGGGCTATCTACCAGGCCTATCTGGCTTGGCTTGGCTACGCCAATCTAGCTAGAAGGCCCGCGCTCCACTACATCAATCTGAGCGGAGCAAAAGGATGCAAAATAAGGCCTTCACGACGGCGTTGTAATACATGAAAATAATAATAATAATGTGACATTTTAAACCGTTGCTTGGTTGGATGATCAGAGACTGTGTATGCGTAGATCTCTTCGAGATGATTCTGTTTTGCTATCCAACTTCACGTTTGGGCACTCGGTGAGTCCATAGCGAGCCCAATAAGTTTTAACCGTTGGATAAATTGAAAATAAAAATAAAAAAGAGGGGATAAGTCTCGGTGGGATTTGCTCCCACCCGATCCCACCTCCATTCGGCCCGACTCACTTCAACCACTGCCCCTAACCCTAGTCGTCGACGTTCGGCCGTGGCCACCGCCTCTAGCCGCAGTCGCTGTCACCACCGCCTCCAACCGTCTTGGCCATCGGCGCTGCTGCCTCCTGTTGTTGTGTGCCTGGCTGCCATCGTCGGTCTCTTATCGTACTGCCCGGCTGCTGCCGCCGGTCTCCTATCATGTCGCCTGACCATCAGTTGCTGGTCGGAGCGCCACTGACCGATGGTGCAGGGAGGGGAGCAGGGGGTCCCGGTTGGCCGATCGTCCACGAAGAAGAAGAAAGAAGAAAGGAAAGAAAAAAGTGGAAGAAAGAAGAATGAAGAAGATGAAGGGAGTAAAGTGGAAGAAGAAGGGAGGAGGACGTCATCCGCAAGTTCACCGGTTTGCTCCGCTGTTTTGCGGTTTTGCTCTAAAGGTGATTCCTCCGTAGTCCTTAGATGTTTGTAAGAGGTTGAGATCGATCGTCTACGTTGTTGGATGGGTATGTTGTTGGTCCGGTAAGTGAGTAGCACATCAATTCCACTTGAGGTCTAACCGGTGTCGGATGCGAGTGTATGATTGTTATGGAGGTTGTAGTTCTTGTCATAAGCTTTTCGCTGGCGTTGGTCCTTCTCCTTTTGGTTAAGCGGTGTAGGATTTTTTTTTCTAAGTGGTGTCAGTGTCCGGCGAGGTTTAGCCTGTGCGTTGTGTCATGTTCTTCGGTCTTGGACCGAACTAGAGGAGGTTCTTGCTCGGCGTCTAGCCAGCTAGTTGGTCGATGTCTTTCTGAAGCATTCGGTTGTCGGGATCGTGGGGTTTTGGGCATAGAAGCGTGCATCTTGTTTTACTTTGTCATTGCAGTGTCTAGGTGCTAATTGTGTGTTTGTTCAACTGGTGCTGCTTTAGGTCGCAGTTAGTGTCGCCTTCATCGCCGGTGAAGGCAAGTGAATATAGCGGATGGCTACGCTTTAACATGTTATTTAGTTGCCTCCATTCTTTTAATTGCAATACATACATTTAATCTGATATATGGTTTATGAGCTTATTGCCCTATTGTTTACCTTTTAGAAGTTGACTCGGTTCTTGAATTATGCAGTGCGGTAATTGTGATATGTCGTTTGCAGTTGTTCTATGCTATATTTTGAAATTCTGAAGTATGAAGCATATCTTGGAAGTGATATGGTTGGTTATGCATGAAGCATGTCATGCATATGCATCACATGCATTGGAAGTTATGTCACAGTCTTATGGTCACAATCATACTGGTATAATATCGTACGTTGCCCATGGATGGGTACGATGTACACCCTTATGTTGCCCATGGAGGGATAAGTGTGAGGATGAGCATTACACACGCACGCATACAAGTTCATATGATGTTTCTTATTTTGATCGCATCAATGTTTTATGCTGACAGAAAGTCTTTAACTTTTGCTCATATGTGATGCAGTTGTGAAGGATTGAGCTAGAGGATGTTATAATTGGTGGTGTTGCTATTGTTTGCCTTAGCTATATTATCTATATGTTCCTAGTCTGTTCCATTTCTAGTATTCTATTTAAAAATGATTGCTTAATCAATTGTGGCTAAATAGCTCGTTAAGGCAAATTTGCTTGCTGAGAATGTTGAAATCTCACCCTTGCTTTCCTTTCCAGGTACATTTTGAGGCAATGGCATGCACGTGGGATGGGTAGCTGCACGTTGCTTACACTTTCACCTTTCTCTTTTGGTTAAACATATTATGCTGTTAGATGGCGATGCTTTGCACTATGATGTATGTTTTGGGCCTGTGGTGGCTTGGATGTATGGTTAAGGCTAGTTGCTTCGTTGCTAGGATGTATATGTTGCTAGTGTGATAATCTACAATTTGTTATCTGCCTATGTGTTTTTGTTGCTAGTTATACCTTCAGTTTTAGAGGAGGTGTTGCCAAATTTTGCTTTTAGCTTTGGCAGCCCTGTATGTTGGTCTGAGTGACATTACGGACTTGTGGCGGTACTTGAGGTGTTACAGGCACTCCACCGGTAGCTTGTCAGAGGTGGGAAGGATGGGGTAATCTTGGACAAGATCGAGAGGCTGTGGACCTACACGGCTAGGGCATTCCATTTTCTAGTCCTTGTCATCGGATGGCAGCCAGAGCACGTCTAGACGATGGCTGGATGTCGGCACGGTGGCGAAATAATTTTTTATAGAGTTTCCCCTCTAACTAGACACGACTATCCCTTGCAAGAGAGCTCAACCTACTCTAAGCCTCTAAGTGCTCTCACGCACCTCCACAACACGTAGAGGGAAATAGGGTGCCCATGGCAAGCTCCTTGTCACCATGGCGCCCAAGGTTCTTGAGCTCGAGCTGCATGAAAGTGGTGGAGATTGAGTACTATCCCATGAAATGAAAACGAAGGGGAAAATGGGATTCGCTCACCGGAGCTAAGAGGATTTGAGAGACAACCAGTGGTGGGGATAACATGGTGACACCGATCTTGTCTTCGACTATGTGGTTGTGATGTGGATTTAACATGGTGGAAGAGGTTCCAAAGGTGGCCAACGACTCCCTAGTGGTGTCCTCCTCTTCTCCCTCGTTGCAAACATTGGGTTCTATGGTGGCGCGAGCACACTAAGGTGAGGAGGAAATAGGGGTTTTGCCTTGTAACACCTCGCCTCCAAAATTCCCTTATAGCTCAGCCTAACTATGGGGCGGGCCTGCATATGTATAATACATCTCTTACACTTTCATCCTTGTTTTATATAAAAGGATTAACCCGGAGGTGCTATGTTTGGAGCACGAAGGCTTATAAGTTGGCCCCAACCTACCTAAACTACCAAGGTTGTACTAAACCCACAACACCAAAGCACTTAGGCCACACGGGCTAAAATCAGAAACACTAATAGACCAGGAGTATTACACTCTTCCCTTTTAGGACTAACGCCCTCGGCAACTTACTATGTATACAATAGACAAATAGCCTGGATCTCACCTCAGTGTGACGGCCATGCCATGTTCCCTCCACAGACTGACATGCATACACTCGTGCATCGAGAGTTAGCTCTGATACCATCTGTAACACCTCTCCTCCAAAAACCGCTTACAACCCAACTCACCTGTGGGGCAGGCCTGCATACGCATATCATATCTCTTACACTTTCGTTATTGCTTTATGTAAAAGGATTAACATAGATGTGCTATGTTTGGAGTGTGAATGCTTGGTGGAGGTGGATTGAGAGATTGAGTTTGCCTGGATTCAACTAAATTAGAACTAAGACAGAGATTTGAATTTGAGATGCATTCTAATTCAAATCACCACACAAATATCCATGAACACCAAGAAACCAAATGCACACTTTATCAAATTATTGCAAAGTTAGAATTTATAAACTGACTGTGGTGAATTTTGGAGTACTTAGTCTAAATAATAATATACATGAATACACACTGGTATACATACACACACATATATGAATATTTTAATATACAAATCCATACATATATAAACATATATATATATATATATATATATATATATATATATAGGGCCCATCTATTCTTAGCGCTGCGCTAAGAATAGTTATTTAGCGCCCCAGCCTGTCACGTGCCCCGATCGTTGCATCGTTCGGTAGATCACCCCGAAACTGTAAAAGTATCGCCCGCAACCGTAAAATTGGTTCAACAACCGTAGAAAGAAAAGTCTTGGTACAGATTGGACGCATGCAACCGTAAAACACGGTGTGAACAGACCGAAACCGTATAAATATTGTCCGTAACGGTAAGATCGTTGTCAACAACTGTAAAATAATTGAATTACGGTCCATTCGATACTCGCCCAACTGTAACCATTTAAAATATAAAGCCTAACTGTAAAAATTCGATACTCGCCCAACCGTAACCATTTAAAATATAAAGCCTAACCGTAAAACACGTTTTGATGAGACGGAGTGTTCCTCCAGATCCGTAACCATATAAAAAGCATCCATGAAGCCATAAAATAGTTATGTTTAAAACAGATCTATGGAACCATGTGTTTTTTTTTCCTTAGACACAGCTTTAACAAAAAAAAAACGCAACCGTAAAACAAAATTAGAATTAGTGTCTTCTCGGTTTTATGGTGAATCACTGACCGTAAAAATTAAAAGGAAAATGTGCATATAAGAATATGTACATTTGTATACGGTTGCAGTAACAAATGAATTACTGTTCATTCGATAAGCGCGCAATCGTAACCTTTTCAAATGTAACGCCTAACTGTAAAACCCTATTTGATGAGGGAGTTGCGGGGTGGATCAAAAAAGGGCACCTCACGGGGAAACGAATCCGTGGTGCGGGAGGAGGTTACAGAAAATAGAAAGGTCTTGGGAAAAATTGGCCGAAACAAAAGGGAATAGTCAGTGAATATTGAACTAGAATTAGGGTTGGAGCGATCCCCCGAGTGGTGGACATGGACCGCCACCATGAAAACAGTGTTTTGCGTAAGTAGAAATGGAGAGAGGCGAATTCTGTGCAAAGCACTATATCGGCGTGCCCATCGCACGCTACGACGCAGCCATTTGTGCGAGCAGAGGAGGATCGCAGCGACTTCTGTGCTCGTGTCGCGTCTGCATCACAACCAACTCTAGAGAGGATGGTCGATGCGGGAGGTGCGTATGATGGATGCTTGGAGTCGGTGGCCTCAAATCCACAATATCACCCACAAGGGAAATTTCCGTCAGAACCCTAAGCCGGTGGTGAATGCGCATTGACTAAAAAAAATAGTAACCGTAATGTGGAAATCCGCCCCACAACGCACTCCACAAATGGTGCGGTTTCCAAAATTTTCAGGAACAAATAAGAATCCAAAAAATTAAGCCAATAATTAAAAAATATACCATCACGTTACATTGGAGTAAAAGTTTTGTGGTTAAACATGATTGACAAAACCGACAGGGCAACATTTTTTGTAAAAATATTGTTGTCGTAATATATTTACGGTCACAATAAACGAGCTTTAACCTGTATCAATCGATGATCGTAATGGTAACATCCAGTCGTAAAAAAATGCACATATATACAATTAGATTGACTAATTCATTAAGGTTATGGAACGGGATGGGAGCAACGTGTCTGATGGAGTGGAGGGTATATATGTACGGTCATAATGAATAGTAAATTTACGTATAGAAAATGATGCGATTAATGGTAAGGTCCTTCCGTGAAAAAAAAACATATATACAGTTACAATAACTAAATCAATACGGTTATGTACCGGGCTCATGGGAAGCAACATCCAGCCGTGAAAAAGAACATATATATGGTTACATTACCTAGTGCAATACAGTTATGTGCCGAACTGGGGAGCAATATGACTGATGGCGTTAGGTTAAATATTTACGGTCATAAAGAATAAGTATTTACTTATAGAAGACAATGCGATTAATGGTCACGTCTAACCGTAAAATAAGAAAGAAATATACGGTTACATTGATAATTGAATTACGGTTGCGGACTGGTTCGGGGCTGGTTGCAGGCTGGTTGGCGGGGTGGTTCGGGGCTGGTCTGGGTTGGAGGGGCAGTGTGGCCGGTGTGTTGAATAACTATTTTTAGCGCAGGGAGTAGAATAGAGAATATATATATATATATATATATATATATATATATATATATATATACATATGCACATACACATCATAACCAAGTTTTGGCTTGGATGGTTGGTGGAGGTGGTTGTAAACTCTGCCTAAAAGGGATTAAACCTCAGATTTGCTCCTTGTATGTCTCACTAAGATGGATTTTTTCAGTGGTAGGCGACGTATCCATCGATAGTGAGACGCATATGGTGACTTTGTCAATCTCCAAGCTATGTATCTCTTATTTTCAGTAGGTATTATGTGAGTGTGTGTGCATCTATAAGTTGTACTGATGTTTCTAAAAAATACACACACATATTCAAATATATATTCCTGGATATTAAGTTGGTTTTAATTAATTAGGAAATTTTTAATAAGTAGTGAATTTTAGCTATCTTCTAAATGCTAGAACACGGGTTGTTACAACAATAATATATGCCTTATCAAGTTTTACATTGTTTCCAAAGTTCAAAGGTGGAATATTAACCGAAGCACTGCTAGGGCTCTCCCACTACTATGTTCCCCATATAGAACTCATGTAACTTCATCACCGATGTGGGTGTACAATTATAGAATAATGCTTAGGAGGGTGACTAATCCAAATGCAGTTTATTTAGATACATGGTTTCATCCAGGGAAGGCTTGCGGTTTTCTCATTTCATTACCATAACTAGATTGCGATTACCACAATAAAACAACTAAAACTAGAAGCCATGAATACTGATAAAGACTATGAGCCTGTTTTGTTCACATATAAATATGCGACATGGAGGCCAAGCTTAATTCTAGCTTGCCAAAATCGAGGCCTTTCAATTTGTCCCAGATTTTGCCCAACTTAATTTAGCTCAAATTTGGACACCAAACTAAACGGTGGACAAATTCGTTAAAGATGCCAACTTTTGGCTGGGCAAGATTGGCCGGTCTTGGGCGTCAAAACTAACAAGCCCTAATATGACTAGTCTATTTTGTTGGTTCTATTTGCGTCTGCCAATATCGACCGACAAAGGGCTCCATCTGCACTATTTTCACGAGGGCTCCTAGCACTCCATTTTTGTAGCTAGATCTTCTTAAAACATTTGGAAACCAGAAAAATCAACAATTGTATATGTAAAACATATATTTTAGTCAGCTAATTAAGGTTGTAAAGTTTGTACTTGTTACAGATCAGAGCCTACTACATTTTTTTTTTTGCGATGGTAAAAGCCTACTGACTATCCCAATTAACATCAATACATCATCCCGTCGACCGACTGTGTGTGCACTGGTTCTAGAATGGGATCGATGATTATGCACCATGTTCATTTGTAGGGTATAAATTATAGTCAGCTGTATATGCCTCGTTCTTGTTAGACCCACTTAGCAAACTTTGATACTAGCTAGCTCAGTGGTTCAGGAATTGAAGCAACACAAGTCGCTGTCCATTTTAAAGGGAGTGTGACGTGAACTTGTCAAAAAAAAAAAGGACGTGTACAAATCATATTTGAGGCGTGAAACGCGCCTTGTTGGAAGCGTGAAGTGCGCATACGCCCGGACGTTGTTTGCAACTTGCTCCAAGCATGCAATTAACCGGCCGGATGCATGGGTATCTAGGCGAGCCTTTATTTTCTTCGAATAGACTAGTTGTTAGTTGTTGCATCAATTTGTATGTCGTCGTGTCCACACAAGACGTACCAGCAGCGACGACGTTATATATATGCACCTTTCTGCCCATTGCAGGCCTCAGCAAGCAGCGCGATCGATCGAGCTCTTGCCGCCTAGCTATCCATCTTGTTCGAGTTCTTGGGACACCATTAGCATCTGGACTAGCACCTCGGCTGCAATATAATTGTGCCCACTAGGTACTGACATGGAGGCCTGGAACAACGAGGCGGCTGCTCCGGTGCAGAAGATCGCCGGCCTCCACGCCGCTGTTGCCACTAAGGCGCCGCCGCCGACCCCTGAGGTTACGGCGTGCGTCCCCCTTAGCCCCGTGACCGTGACCAGGCACGGCCCCGGGGCGCAGAGGGTGCTGGAGTTGCTGATGGCGGTGAGCCCACCGCGTGGATCGTGCAAAGCGGAGGTCATCATGAGCATGCGCGCTCCAGAGGATGAAGGGGATGGTAACGCAGGAGCTGTCGTGCTGATGCCAGAAAGCGAGGAGCGTGCACGCCTGTATTTCATGTCATGTGTTGTGTAAGGGCTTGTTTGGCTGGATTGAATCCCCGACCCATCCACGTGGATAGCCCGGGATTTTGAGACGAAGTGTATGACATAGTACTTAATTTTTTTCCCGTGTGGTGTATGTCCACACTCCACGTGTATGTGTCCCATGCATAAAGACGTCGGTGAGAATAGTGTGGATGCCAAGGAATACTACTCCGTACCAGGCGTCCGAAATAAAAGGATTTATTTCGTGAGACGAACTAATTATGTGTCTTGTTTGTTATAATATAGGCATATCTAATGGACTACACATACGGACATTTAACATAAACTAGGTATATAGGGACACACTACAATAGAAATGGTCACCCATGCTACCCAATCAGTGCTGGTTCACCCCATCAGTGCCGGTTGTGATAACCGGTACTGATGAAGTATTAGTGCCGGTTCATGACTTTCCGTGCTCGATCAACGATCGAGCCGAGTTGAACCGGCACTGATACTCAGTATCAGTGAAGGCACTTGGAAAAAACCAGCATCGATGCTTTAGTGTCATCTGGTAACTATAAGCCATCAGTATCAGTGCTGGTTCGTATTACGAGCTGGCACTAATAACTCTACATTCTATAAAAGGCTCATTCTTCTTCCCCAAGTGTCGGTGCCCCTTTCCGCCACCTCACCGCCGCACCGTCACCTCGGACCTCCTCCTCCGTGACCGAGCCCCGTGGTGAGCTTCCTCGTACCCTGTTGAGTCTAGTGCGCGCGCAGGTTTCCTTTCGACCAGTCGCCAGCGTGCTTTTCTACGGTGGCCGAGCCGCCGCCCGAGCCGCGGTCAAGCCCCTCGGCCAAGAGGCACGCCGCTGTGTTCACCGGCCCATGTAGGCACTGTAGGTGCTCTCATCTGGGCAATTTGAGTCGTCATTTAGCCGCTGGGATGCCTGACCAATCCGCCATGGCCACCATGCTCTTCGTGCTCACCGCCAGCTGCCTCCCTGCTGGGCACGCCGGCCAGACCTACTCCCTCATGATCCCCACGTCGCGCTGTAGCTGTAGGTGCCCTCGACCGAGCCGATGTGGACGCCGCTCACCGCCGGTGAGGACTAGCAGAGCCGGCCACCCAGCTCCACTCAGGGCCGTCGCGACCGCGCGCGCGACAGTGGGCCAGCCGGTCAACCGATTTTTATATTCGGTTAAATCAGGAAAATGCAAAAGTGATTTATTGTTATGCTATTAAATCGGCTGTGTCGGTGAATCAGGAACCGGGGGTCCCCGAATCCCGAGGCCAGGCCAGCAATCCGCCACGTGGCACCCTCCCGCGGGGGTCATCTTCGCGAGGTAAAAAAGACTAAGTCCCAAGAGAGGGCGCTCGGGGCCACAATCAGTGGTCCCCGAGTACCCAGGTTCTCCGATGATCTGCGAAGACCAAGTAGCCAGGAAGGGGGTGCTCGGGGAGGTGAACAGTGATCCCTGAGCACCCAAGTTCCCCGACGACTAGGAGAGCCGAGTACCGGGAAGGGTGTGCCCAGGGCTACGAACAGTGGCCCCCCGGGCAGCCGAGTACCCTGAGGACCCGAACAGCCAATTCCGGGAGAGAGTGCTTGGGGCCGCGAACTGTGGCCCCCGAGCACTCGATTCCCCGAGGACCAAGAGAGGGCGTTCCCGGGAGAGAGTGCTCGGGAAGGTGAACAGTGACCCCCGAGCACTCGGTTCTCTGACGGCCCAAGGAGTTTCCTGTCGGTGGCCCCCACAGAGGTCCAGCGATGAGGTGTCAGCCAGTGAAAGGCCCGATGCCGCATTTAAGAACGCGTGGGGCCTGTCACCTCCAACTGCTCCCGCCACGCTCGGTGTCAGTCCCTGCCATATTCTGGCAGAAGGGCGTGGGGATATTTAATGCGCGGGTCCCATCTCGCATCATCCGGCTCGTCTCGGGATAGCTTCGCAAGACCCAAGGCGCCCCGTCTGCCGCCCTGCTGTGGCAAGCGTACAAGATAGAACGGGCACGCCGGGCCGCTCTGCGGCTGCCTGGTGGGCCCTCTCCACGGCGCTCGTTGCCAGCGCCATTATGACAACTGAAGACCGGGCGCGGGGCGCGTTTTCAACCCCCGTCACTTCGCGCAGAGGCCATGATGACACCCTTTCCATTTATGGCGCCTTGGAACTCGTGCCCTCCCTTTCGGGGGCACGCTACCGCCGGTGGGTATTTAAAGCAGCCGGCAGGCACGGACAAAGCAGATCGAAGGTAGAGGCGATCCTAGACAAGTTGAAGCTAGCAGAAGAGCCCAGAGCAGAGGACGCTCGAACTCTCAGGCACTCGCTCAGAGATCGAAGAACATCTTCGTACAAGCATAGAAGCCCAAGAACAAGGAGCCCGAGGCTCTAGGATAGACAGACATTCTTGTAACCAGTACATTCCTGAGAGATATTCTCAGGACATTTATAGCATCCACACAGGAGTAGGGTGTTACGCGCAGTGCGGCCCGAACCTATCTAAAAATCCCCCAGCGCATTTACTCTTTCCGGCATTAGATCATTCCACCCCACTTGCCATCGCATTTACATCCATTTATTTCTCCAGCAAACATATTCAGAATCATCCCCCTGGTCGAATCTCTAAAAAGGGGTCCCTCAGGATCCCTGCGACAGAAGTTAACCCTCCTCCGACAGGCTGAAAGCTTGCAAAATGTGTAAAAAAAGAATATAGCTCCAACAATTATGAAACCACTTTTGATAGCTTTATATGATCATGCTCTACATATTAAAAATACTAGGAGCCATGATATATGTACTAAAATCCCTATAATTATTTAAAAGTGTTTAAGCTTAGGTAATTTAGAATTAATTATTGGTAAGTTCATAATTGGTGAAACCAATGTTTTTAATCTTGTTAGTTTATGCCCTGTTCATTAAAAATACTCACAATCAAGTTAAATATAATTAATTTTGATTTTAGGATTAAGCTAATTTTCTCATTGAAAATATGTGATTATATCATTGTTACCTAGATTTTCAATTTTCTAGTATTGATTTAAGGAAAAAATGTTAAAATCACCTCTAAATAGATTAAAATCTAGCTCCAATTTTCTAGAAGTGAATTAGTAAAAAAGATTAAAATCACCTCTAAATAGATCAACATATTGAATATGAATATTGTGCTGTAGGGATGGCAAATTCACCTGCTAGTCGCAAGCGGACGTGGCAGTATTTAGATGGTGGGTCCTTTGTCCCGGACCAAGTGTCAGAAGGTGATGGACCATCTAACATGGATCAATCAAGATACGAGATAATTCAAAATATTAGATGTGTATTTTGAAATATTGCATGGTTATCATTTCATTGTTTTTTTATTGATTGCTAAAACGTAATGATAATCATAAATTTGCAGACGGACGAGATATGGATGTACAAGTCTGATCGTCGTGTCCAAGAGTTCTTTCATAGCATGGATGCTTTTTTGAGGGCTGCCACGGCATACAGAAAGCCAAAAAATAGGAGTGATGATCACTATATATGCTATCCATACGTTGATTGCAAGAATCAGTATATCCACTGGACCATGCACGATGAACATAAGGAGCTTGTGCATGAAGAGTAGCCCACAGTCGAGGAAGACAGAGGCAACGATATGACGGCCGACAAAGATATCGATATGTCGGTGTTTTAAGATACTTTTGTTAGCAACGATGATGATGACCTAAATGAAATGGTGTGCAATGCGGAGGGAGACTTCACCAGTGATAGGCAACATGAAAAGTTTCAGTGTGTGATGGAGGACATTAAAACACTGGTGTTCCCGGGTTGTAAGGAAGAACATAACAAGTTTCATGTTGTGCTGACATTGCTGCAAATGAAGTCTAGCAATGGTTGGTCTGATAAGGGCTTTAATGAGTTGTTACAATTCTTGAGGGACTTGCTTCCAGAGGGCAACGAGTTGCCTAAAAACACGTACCACGCTAAGCAGATTATCTATCCGTTGGGGTTAGAAGTAAAGAAAATACATGCATGTCAAAATGACTGCATGTTGATTCACAACAAGGTTGCAGACTTGGAAGTGTGTCGTGTTTGCGGTGCATCACAGTACAAGCGCAACATTGACGATATCGATAGCGATAACGTAGGGGAGAAGAGTAAGGATAAAAGACCCCCCACTAAGATGGTTTGGTATTCCCTATAATCTCCCATCTGAAGCGATTGTTTGCCAACAAAGCAAATGCCGAGTGGATACGATGGTACGCTGAAGGGCGCAAGAAAGACGGAATGCTTAGACACTGTCACACCCGATTTTAATGGGCAAAACCACAAATGCGGCTTATGTGTGCCCAGGATGTTCAACACATATAAGGACGTCGCAGGTGAAGTAACAAAAGCAATACTTTTATAAAATAAATGTTAAACTCTTACAGCAATTGACATATATTGTCTTCTATGAAGATATTTACAGCGGAACAGAAGCACTGGTGCCCAACAACACCGCAGGCAAACCGACCGGGAGACATGCGCCTAAAATGTCACAACCTCGTTTTGATAGTCTTCAACATCTTCACTCACTGAGCAGCAGCACACATGTCGCATGGTATAGGAAAATAGCAAGTGTGAGCACATGATGCGCTCAGCAAGTGTATAAAAGATAATGATATGCATGTTTATATCAAGAATAGGCTAACACATGGTATATTTGCGTAAATACGAGTAATGAAAATATATTTGGACTCAAAAAAGTATTAAATAATTATTAAGTGAATGTAACTTATAAAGTCCAATACCCAGCATACAAGGCTCCCCACCTTGCATACCATAACCGTCTAGTACTCCCTGTACTATAACCAAAACCACAACCTATTAATCATGTAAGGATCCAAGTCTATCATAATTGTGAGCACGACTGTTATAACAGTTTTACACTCTGCAGAGTTTGTCCAGCTTTCCCCACGAGTCGTGATTTCTGTGTTGTCGTATTTGCATGACACTTAACACACGTCAGTGGTGTGCCACTAGGAGATCACTATGAAGTATTGTCCATTGATTAGGTCCTGGTACTCCAACGAATACCAGCCAGGTGTCTAACCAATATGCTAAGCCTTACCCATATCAGTCAATGGTGGCTCTTCATCATCGTATATATGCTCAACAAAATGAAACCCACCCAGTTGTTGACCTCTTTTTGCAATCGAAGGACTGCATGGGCGATGAAAACCTAAGCGGTGATGACAAATAGGGAAGTGACAAGGGGCGATGATGAGGAGGTGGCCATGGCGTGAATCTTTGGAGAGCGAAGTTCGAGAGAGAGAGGCTAGAGGGACAGTGAAAACCCTAACAAATGGATCTCCCGTGTGAATATAATGTGTTTGTGTTGTCCATTTGGCTACCCTACTCTTCATATTCCAAACAAGTCATGACGGCAACCGACTGTGATAACTACCATATCACAGATGGCTCCTTAGAACTACCGTTTGGAATTATATCACAGGCTGCCTCATGTATAGAACCATCTGCCAAGGTGGATGATATCACATACGGCTATTAAATGCAACTGTTTTGGATGATACTCTAGACGATTATTATAGGAGCCGTCTGTGATGTTCCTGTATCTCAGATGGTTTTTGAACCCGAGCTTCACTTAGCTAGTGAACTGTTTGCCTTATCTCTATCACAGATAGGTTTTTTTAAACCTACTGTGATATTCAATAAGATATGTGGCGTTCTATTTCAGTGTTAGTTAGTATGTCCTTAGGCCTATGTCATTAGGATCTACTCACCACTATAGAAATAGTTATCTTGGATATCACATACGGATGGTAACTAAAAGCAGTCTAAGAAAAAACTATCAAAGACTGTTGGTACTAGTCTTCTGCAATTGTTAGCATTGATACATTCCTTTGTGCTGGTATGTGACCGAGGTGTGTATCAGCATGTGGTAGTTTATTCCATGAGAAGTGCTTGAAACAAGAAAACCTCATAATGTTATTTACATTAAGTTTATTGGTCTATGATTCTTTAATTTATAGTTGAATTACCTATGTTACAGTTCAAAGCGCGTTCTAGAAGCTCCTCGTGGATACAATACTTTGGAGTTCTTACAGGTAAAAACATTATTCTCTTATCTACTTTCTTTTCTTTCAGGATGTTTTTGGTATAGTGATAATAATTTTTTTTTGTATAATTAGATATTGATGCCATGGAAATCATTGTGTGTTCGATGCTTAAGGAAGCATCCACACCAGAATCATCTCTTCTTCTCTTTTTTCCTTGAAATTACGAAAGAAAAGAGAAAAAGTATAACTCTCTAAGTTTGATTTTGCTCCTTAAAGTGTGTCGTCTTATTCACTAGTGGAGAAGTGCGGTTTTCACTAGCTCTCCCAACCATAGTCACCACAAATCTCAGTCGACCAGGTCGAGAAACAGGTCACGGGACGCAGGCCAACACCTGTCAAAAGTGCAATATGAAAGGGGTATATTTCTTTGGGACGACAATTTGCGACGTGGTACGTGACCCAAGGATTCCAGGTCGATGACCCCATGACGAAGCTTGAGGCTGAGGGTTGCGACCCTAAGGCGGATATATGATTATCATCGCAAGAGAAACTATTTTTTTATAAGAGCAGTAAAATCCTTTACAGATCATATATCTATATTTATAAGAGTAAAGTCCTTCACAGATCATATATCTACATCAAACGAGAAAGCATCCCTTACAACCAATGACCTCAGGTTTAGGGTTGCAACGATAAACTTTTTTTAAAATGAAGTGTTTTAAGCTAGTTTTCCTTCCCATACAGGCAGCCCGGATTGCCGTGGCCATTCCTACCGCATGGCCCAAACAAGCAAAAGCGCATCAGACAGGCTCACTTCTTTCCCAAACGGACACACGCACCCGCAGAAGCCTAGCCCCCTGCGCCTCTTCCCTATTCCCCATGGGGATCGTCTCTGGTGGCGGCGAGAACTGGAGCATCCACGGACGCGCTGCTGTCACCTCCTGCTACGATGTCCTTGGCCACGCTAGCTCCGGCGCCTACACCAATGTCTATCGAGGCTGCTGTCGCTCCTACGGTGTCGTCGTCACGCTCAAGGAGGTCCACGACGCCATCAGCACCCGCCGCAAGGCCGACACCCTCCTACATCCCTTCCCTCCACATTGTCGCACTCCTTGACCACTTCCCTAGCGGCGTGCGATGATGACATCCTTGTCCTCAAGTGGCTCACGCTCGACCTCACGGCCATCAGCAATGGTACGGTGACCCATTCAAATTTGGGACATCGGCCCTATCAGTGAATCAGGAACCAGGGGTCCCCGAACCCCGAGGTCAGGCTAGCAATCCGCCACGTGGCGCCATCCCGCGGAGTCTCCTCCGCAAGGTAAAAAAGACTAAGTCCCGGGAGAGGGCGCTTGGGGCCACAGTCAGTGGTCCCCGAGTACCCAAGTTCCCCGATGATCTGCGAAGTCTAAGTGCTGGGAAGAAAGTGCTCGGGGAGGTATACGGTGACCCCCGAGCACCCGAGTCCCCCGACGACCAAGAAAGCTAAGTACCGGGAGAAGTATGCCCGGGGCCGCGAGCGGTGGCCCCCTGGGCACCCAAGTACCCCGAGGACCCACTGAAAGAAATTCCGGGAGAGAGTGCTCGGGGTTGCGTGCAGCGGACCCCGAGCACTTGGTCCCCCGAAGGTTCGTTCAAGAGTGCCCGGGAGAGAGTGCTCGGGGAGGTGAATAGTACCCCCCGAGCACTCGGTTCCCCGAGGATCAAGAAAGGGCATTCTTGGGAGAGAGTGTTCGGGGAGGTGAACAGTGACCCCCGAGCACTCGGTTCCCCGACGACTCAGAAAGCCCCTTGACAGTGGCCCCCGCAGGGGCCCACTGATGAGGTGTCAGCCAGTCAAAGGCCTGAAGCCGCATTTAAGAGCGCGCGTGGCGTGTCACCTCCAACTGCTCCCGCCATGCTCTGTGTCAGTTCCTGCCACATTCTTGCAGAAGGGCGTGGGGTCATTAAATGCATGGGTCCCATCCCGTGCCATCCGGCCCGTCTCGGGATAACGTCGTGAGAGCCGAGGTGTTCCGTCTGCCGCACTGCTGTGGCAGGAGAACAAGATAGGGCGGGCAGGCCGGGCCGCTCTGCGGCTGCCCGGTGGGCCCTCTCCACGGCGCCCGTTGCCAGTGCATTTATGGTGACAGATGACCCGGCGTGGGGTGCATTATCCACCCCCGTTCACTTCGCACAGAGGCTATGATGACGCCCTTTCCATTTATGGTACCTTGGAACTCGTGCCCTCCCGTTCGGGGCACGCTGCTGCCGGCGGGTATTTAAAGCAGCCGGCAGCACGGACAAAGACAGGTTGGAAAATCCCAGAGGAAGTAAGTAGCGAAGAGAAGAGAAGATCGAGAGCACCCAAAGCCAACAGATACACGCAGACTGAAGAATAAGGAGCCTCAGGCTCTAGGATAGACAAACATTTTTGTAACCAGCAATATCTTTGAGGGACATTCTCAGGGCATTTATAGTATCCATACAGGAGTAGGGTGTTACGCCTCTGTGCGGCTCGAACCTGTCTAAACACCAGTGCATTTACTTCGTTCCGCACTAGATCGTTCCACCCCGTCGGCCATCGCATTTATACCCATTTTTTCTCCGGCGAACATATTCAGGATCATCCCCCCGGCCGAATCTCTAAAAAGGGGTCCCTCAGGATCCCTGCGACAGGAGTTAACCCTCCGACAGCTGGCGCGCCAAGTAGGGGGGAAGCATCCCTAAATTTGTTTGTTTTCTTCTGCAGAAAAAATGGCCGGTGGTCATCATCTCCAATGCTCCGGCTCCAGCTCCAGTGAGGAAATGGAGCCCCTCGCTCAGGAGGCCCCAGTCGCTGCTGCGTCCCAGCAGCAGCCACAATCTGCACGCATGGCGTTCCCCTCTCAAGGGGACCAGGGTGCTGGGCCCAGTAGGGCCACCGCCGCCGTCGCCGGTGCACCATCCAAACCCCAGCAGGTGGCCGAAACTCCTACCGCCAGGTCCGCGTCTGGACAGCGTCGGGCGCCGCTCCGGCGTAGGCTCCCCTTTGGCGAGGCCAGTCCCGGGAGCGCGCTGCTTGTAGCGCACGCTCTCCTCAAGTACCCGCCAGTCCAGGCGATGGGGGAAACCCCGGAGGGCCGCTGGCTCCAGGAAGTAGCCGCCCTAGTCGGCACGACCCATCGCCAGGTGCTGGCCGAAAGTTCCCGTGCCACCTCCCAGCGCGGCGCCGCTAAGATCGGCCCATCATCAGGTGGCGGTCGCATTGGCCGGGAGGCCTCCAGGCGGAGCGCTGCCCCCCTGGCCACTACCGGAGCCCAGGACCTCCGCTTACACCTCAACGTGCGGAGGGGCATCGAAGACGCGCACGTCACTCTCGTGCGCTAGCGGGAGACCCGGCAGGAGGCTGAAGCCGAGGACCAGGCCTCCTCTTTGCCGGCCCATGATCGCCGGGGCTCCCCAGCTTGACGGCGTTCACCGCCCAAGGGCGCTGCCCGCACCGTAGGGTACGACACCGGTTGCCGTGCCTTCACCAGTGAGCTCCGCCGGGTCAAATGGCCCACCAAGTTCTGCCCCGAGCTACAGGAGAAGTACGACGGGTCCATCGACCCCGTCGAGTTCCTCCAAATATACACCACCGCTGTCCAGGCGGCTCGTGGCAGTGAAAAGGTGATGGCTAACTACTTTCATGTTGCCTTGAGGGGCTCTGCCCGCTCTTGGCTTATGAACTTACCCCTAGGGTCTATCAGCTCCTGGGATGATCTTTGCCACCAGTTCGTGGCTAATTTTCAGGGCACATTCACGTGCCCCGGCCTGGAGTGCGACCTCCACGCCGTCAAGCAGCAGGAGAGGGAGATGCTGCGGTGCTTTATTCAGATTGACGCGGTGACAGCTGCTGCGGAGCACAGTCCATCTAGCTCCGACTCCGAGATCGACGGCTCTTAGTTCGTCGTAGCCCCCTCTTCGGCAGCGTCAGATCCTTCGTCTCCCCCAGCTCCGGATGCTTAGTCGTATCTTCCTCTTTTTGGTGCTTCGATGCCAAAGGGGGAGAGTCTAGTGATAGGGGGAGTTGGTAGAGAGGGTAGAGGGAGAGTGGTGTGAGTAGTGGCTATAGATTCAGCGGGAGCTTAGATTTTGGGTAGCTTTAGTTCGGATTGTTGGATCTTATGGCTTTTGATGTAATGACAGGCTATTTGATTCTCTATATGGATGTGTTTCTCTTGTCATTACATTGTCTTTGCTTTCTTGCTCGCATAATTACTATTTAATCTATCATGTTTTATTGCTCAAATTGATATATGCCGATGATTGCTCTCCAATTTTACATTCTTTTAATATATATGTTGTCATCAATCACCAAAAAGGGGGAGATTGTAGCATCTAGGCCCCTAAGAAAAAGGTAAGGGTTTCGGTGATTAATGACAACCATATCATTGTGACTAACATTTCAGCTTTTAAGAAACAAAGAAAGACTTAATTGTCAATGGTGACTTTACACTCTTGCCCATTAAAAAAGTTATGTGATAATCAAAGGACCGGAACGTGAAGGATAAGGATCTTCTAGATCTAAGTGTCACAGGGGGATGAAGGACACTTAGAGTAGTATATGTTCTTTTTATTCTTAGTCTTTTGACTGTACTATAAAGAGGGGCTAAGAGTTGTAGCTTGACTTAGGAGAGTCTAGACATAGTCGATGCACACTTGTGACTTTCCATTACTAAGTTAACCTCAGAAAATCATTGGTTCCGAATTTCGAAGGCAGAACTCAAAATTGCTTTGAAATAGATAAAATCAGCGAAATTTCAGTTCACCGGATGATCCTCTGATGTCAGAGTGAGTTCGCCGGAGTAAATTCCTAAGAGTTCTGACTTGAAAAAATTGTTGAAGACCACGCCGGATAGTCCGGCGTTCGATAGGTGGAATCACCGGATAAATAGAAAGCCATGAAGTCCAGAACTAATTCTATACACCGGATAGTCCGGCGTAGCAAAATATGATCACCGGATGAATTTTTACAGAGAGGTTGTAAACTATCATCTGGCCCATTTCAATGCACCGGATGATCCGCTGTAAGCCAGGATTAATCACCGGAGTTTTAACGGCTAATGGAACAATTAATGGCTATTTTGTCAGATATATTAGCACCAGATATTCCGATGTGAAGCGTGTTATTCACACCGGACCTTCCGGCGTTAAGAGAAAATTCTGGGTTGTTAGGCAACGGCTAATTTTTGATCCTTAGCCTATAAATACCCACCCATTTGGACCTCTCTCTAGCTCTTGCGACCCTGTAGCAGCTCATACACTTGGTGTGTCATTTAGAAGCAAGAGAGAGAGCACTTGTGTCAATTCTAAGTTCTTAGTTGAGGATTAAGGACTTTCTTGAGTGCTTGAAGAGTAACAAGTGTGCATCTAGCTGTTGTCTAGGCTTGGTCTTTGTCAAATGAAGCTTGAGGCTTGTTACTCTTGGTGGTTGGCAACACCTAGACGGTCTTGGTGATCGAAGGACTTCTTGGTGAGCTCTTGGAGGAATTGTGGGAGCCCCGGGAAAAGAAGGTGTACTTGGTTTGATACCCGCCAATCCGGAGATGGAGAAGGGGTAATCAAGAGGGAGCACTTGAGCCTTGGTGACTCAAGGGGGAGCGACATCCTTGGTGGATGCTCCAACGAGGACTAGGGGGAAGTGCCAACTTCTCGAAACCTCGGGAAAAAATCGGTGTTGTCTTCTCCAACTATTTACTTTCTCGCATCTTATTTTGAGTTTTGTTACTATTGCAAGTTCTTCTTTAAGATTATCTCTCTTGGTTAACTTTTGCTTAGTTAGTTGTCTTGTTCTAGTTAAATTCCTTAGTCGCATTTCCTTTTAGTTTTGTTTGCCAAAGCGGTAGAAGTTTTAATTAATATCCCAATTCACCCCCCCTCTTGGGCTATTCGATCCTTTCAATTGGTATCAGAGCCACGTTCTCTTGATAGGCTTAAAATCCTAGAGAAATGGCCTCGGGGAGTGGAAGTAGCGTGCCAAGGTTCGAGGGAAAGAACTTTGCGTATTAGAAAGTTCACATGGCGAGCTATCTTGAGGCTATTTCCCCCGAGTGTTGGCAAGCAACCTCCGTTGGGTTTGAACAACCTTTTACCGAATAAGAAGTTAGGTGGAATGCTAAGGCTAAGAATGCTATATTTGAGGGAATTAGTGAAGAAGTTTTCTCTAGAGTTAGAAGTAAGGAATTCGCTCGTGACATTTGGGTCGCTCTTTGTGAAATTCATGAGGGATCTAGGAGAATTCATGAAGAAAGATATCATGTGCTTATGAATGCTCTAAATCAATTCAAGATGTTTCCAAATGAATTATGCAATGACATGTATTCTTGTATGAACATGCTTGTGGAAGAAATCAATTCTCTTGAACTCACTCAATTGTTCGATGGAGACGTTATTCGTAGGATCTTAATGGTACTTCCCAAGCCACAATACAATATTGTTATCTCTCTTCTTCATGAAAAGGACATCAATGACATGACCATCACCGATGCCGTTGGAAAGATATGTGCGCATGAGATGTTCTTGTTTGGAGATCATGAGTCTTCATCCAAGAAAAACCTTGCTCTCAAAGCAAAGATGGTCGACAACAAGAAGAAGAAGATCAAGCTTCCATCATCATCAAGTGAAAGTGATGAAGATGACGATAATGATGAAGATGATGATGATGACTCCGACACTGAGTTTGCTCTTCTCACGAGAAGAACCACAAGGATGATCTCTAAGTTTCAAAAGAAGGGCTACAACTATGATCCCAAGAAGAACAAATTTCGTCCGAAGAAATTTGACAAGTTCGGTGGTGGAGACAAGAAGAAGTGCTACAATTGTGGTAATCTTGGTCACATATCATATGATTGCCCTCATCCTGACAAGAGAAACAAGAACAAGTCCAAGAAGCTTGATGCAAGTGAGGATGAGGACAAGTACAAGAAGAAGGATCAAGATAAGAAGAAGAAGAAGCTCTTTAACAAGAGAGGTGGAGGACGTAAGGCCTACATTGTTGGTGAATGGGTATCCGGTGAGAGCTCAAGTGATGACTCAAGTGATAATGATGACAACAACTTCGCGGGTCTCGCAATCGTCAATGATGATCCACCTCTACCTCCACCACCTATGTGCCTCATGGCAAAAGATAACAACAACGCGAGTAGTGAGGAAGATGATAGTAGTGATGATAATGGTCTTTCTCCTAATGATCTATCTAAGCTAATAAATGACTATGCTACCATCATCAAGAGGCAAAAGGCTAAAACCAAGTTGCTTGAAAATGCTAACTCCATGCTTAGTTCTAAACATGATGAGTTGCTCACTAAACACAATAATTTGCTTGGAAAATATGATGAAGTAGTTGAATCTAACAAGTCTCTCAAAGCAAGTAACTATAAGCTAAAACTTGAGCATGATGGCCTAATATACAAACACCAAGAACTTGAGTATGCCTATGATGCCATTGATCGTAGCTTGGATGAATTGGTTGATAATGATGTAGTTAAGGTCAATGCATCTACCTCTTGTGATGATCTTCTTGATATATCATGTGATATTACATCATCATCTAAGACTAACCATGCAAGGGAGCAAGAGCTTGAAAGTGAAATTGCAAGTCTCAAATCCTGTGTGGCCCAGTTGACTAAGGGGGAGTACAAGCACAAGGAAATCCTCATGAAGAATACTTTGTACTACAACAAGAAAGGACTTGGATGCTTCCCCAACCCGGTAAAAAGGGTCATAAAGACACCGGAGATCAAGAATTGTTTCATCAAGGAAGTTGGTTCATATTGCCAACATTGTCAACTCACCGGACACCACACAAGGGAGTGTCCAATTCCTACCAAACCTCTCCCTATTTTTCCTTCTAAATACAAGTCCACATTTAATGATCATCATTTTCTATTGCATAAGCTTAAAAATGGTAAAATTATGGCAAAATTCATTGGAACTCAAGCTAAAGGTAAACTTCCTAGGCAACTTTGGGTGCCTAAATCTCTTGTGTCTCATATGAAAGGTACCAAACTTGGTTGGGTACCTAAACAAAAAGCTTGATCACATGTGTGTAGGTGAACTACAAAGCTGGTGGAAAACATTGGGTGCTTGATAGCGGATGTACACAACATATGACCGGCAATGTAATGATGTTCACCTCTCTAGAAGATGAAGTGGATAATCATGATAAAGTCACTTTTGGTGATAACTCTAAGGCAAATGTGGTAGGTTTGGGTAAGGTGGCTATCTCAAAAGATCTCTCTATTTCCAATGTTCTTTTAGTAGAATCACTTAGCTTCAATCTACTCTCCGTAGCTCAACTATGTGATTTGGGTTTCACATGCTTGTTTAGTGATGTTGATGTTATCATAACTAGTAAGAAGCATAATGACCTAATATTCAAAGGTTTTAGACATGGGCATATCTATCTTGTGGATTTTTCCTCTAATGAAGCTAGCTTGACTACATGCCTCTTCACCAAGACATCTATGGGTTGGCTTTGGCATCGTCGGCTTGGACACATTGGGATGAGCCAACTCAAGAAGGTATTCAAGAATGGGAAGGTGGTTGGTGTGAAGGATGTGGTTTTCGAGAAGGACAAGTTGTGTAGTGCGTGTCAAGCCGGAAAACAAGTTGCAAGTCCTCATCCATACAAGTCCATGATGTCTACATCAAGACCCTTGGAACTTCTACACATGGACCTCTTCGGACCAACTACCTACAAAAGTCTTGGTGGTAATTTATATTGTCTTGTCATTGTTGATGATTATACAAGATATACTTGGACTTTCTTTTTAGATGACAAAGGCAAGACCGTTGAAATCTTCAAGAAGTTCGCAAAGAGGGCTCAAAATGAGTTTGAGTCCACACTTGTGAAGATCCGGAGTGACAATGGGACAGAGTTCAAGAACACTCAAATTGAAGATTTTTGTGAAGAAAGAGGCATCAAACATGAGTTTTCACCAACCTACACACCTCAGCAAAATGGCGTAGTGGAGAGGAAGAACAAGACCTTTATTACACTTGCAAGAGCAATGTTAGATGAGTATGGTACCCCGGAGAAGTTTTGGGCGGAAGCAATCAATACAGCGTGCCATGCTTCTAACCGAGTCTACCTCCATCGACTATTGAAAAAGACGCCATACGAGCTTCTCATTGGGAGAAAACCCAATGTCTCCTACTTCCAGGTGTTCGGGTGTAAGTGTTTTATCTACAAGAAAAAGGAACGTCTAGGCAAGTTTGAAAAACGTTGTGATATTGGTTTTCTTGTTGGCTATGCATCAAACTCCAAAGCATATCGAGTATTCAACAACGCCACTGGCTTTGTTGAAGAAACTTGTGATGTGGAGTTTGATGAGTCTAATGGCTCCCAAGGAGAAGATATTTCTTGTGATGATGTAGGTGATGAACCCTTGAGAGATGCAATGAAGAATATGGCAATTGGGGATATCAAGCCTAAGGAGGATGATGAAGATGTACCCTCTACTTCAATACCGCACACCTCAATGGCACCCCAAGTTGATAAAGATGAAGACAAAGATGATCAACCACTTCCATCACATGACGTCCATATCTCTCAAGAGGAAGCTCAAGCTCAAGCTCAAGATGTTGGACCACCACAAAATACACCTCAACAACCAAAAGTGAAGCATACACATATTTCCAAGGATCACTCGATTGACTTGATCATTGGGAGTCCATCTAGGGGAGTACAAACTCGCTCTCGTCAGTGTGCTTCATTTTGTGAACATTACTCGTTTGTCTCTTGTTCAGAACCCACACATGTATATGAGGCTCTCAAGGATCCGGATTGGGTGTTGGCAATGCAAGAAGAACTTAACAACTTCACCCGCAATGAGGTATGGATACTCGAAGAGAGGCCTCAAGATAAGAATGTGATTGGAACCAAGTGGGTCTTCCGTAACAAGCAAGATGAACATGGTGTGGTGGTACGCAACAAGGCAAGACTTGTCGCACAAGATTTTGCACAAGTTGAAGGTTTGAATGTTGGGGAAACATTTGCTCCCGTGGCAAGGCTTGAAGCCATCCGTATCCTTCTTGCATTCGCTTCACATCATAACATTAAAATTTATCAAATGGATGTGAAAAGTGCATTCTTAAATGACCTTATTAATGAACTCGTATATGTTGAACAACCTCCCGGTTTCGAAGATCCTAGATATCCTAATCATGTTTATAGGTTGGTCAAGGCGCTTTATGGACTCAAGCAAGCCCCACGAGCTTGGTATGAACGCCTACGTGACTTCCTCATCAACCAAGGATTCAAGATCGGGAGGGTGGACACCACATTGTTCACAAAGATCATCGACAATGACCTCTTCTTGTGTCAAATTTATGTTGATGATATAATATTTGGTTCAACTAACAAAGAGTTTTGCAAGGAATTTGGTGACATGATGTCTAAGGAGTTCGAGATGTCGATGATTGGCGAGCTAAATTACTTTCTTGGATTCCAAATCAAGCAATTGAAGGAAGGAACATTCATCCATCAAGAGAAGTACACGAGGGATATCCTCAAGAAGTTTAAGATGGAAGAGTGCAAGCCAATCAAGACCCCCACGCCTACAAATGAACATCTCGACTTGGATGAAACGGGTAAATCGATTGACCAAAAACTCTATCGTTCTATGATTGGGTCACTCCTTTATCTTACCGCATCTAGGCCCGATATTATGTTTAGTGTATGCATGTGCGCTCGTTTTCAAGCTAATCCTAAGGAATATCATCTTGGTGCGGTAAAAAGAATCCTTAGATACCTAAAGCATACACCTAGCATAGGCTTGTGGTACCCAAAAGGCGCTAGTTTCGTACTCCTTGGATACTCGGATTCAGACTTTGCCGGATGCCGTGTGGATCGCAAGAGTACTTCGGGTGGGTGCCACTTGCTAGGGCGATCCCTAGTCTCTTAGAGTTCTAAGAAGCAAAACTCAGTAGCTTTGTCCACAGCTGAAGCAGAATACATTGCCGCCGGAGCATGTTGTGCTCAAATCCTCTATATGAAGCAAACCTTGTTAGACTTTGGTGTTCGTCTAGAGAAGGTTCCACTCCTTTGTGATAATGAGAGTGCCGTAAAAATTGCTAACAATCCCGTTCAACACTCCCGCACAAAGCACATTGATATCCGTCATCACTTTCTAAGAGACCATGTGGCAAACAATGATATCTCCCTTAGTAGTGTTCGATCGGAAGATCAATTAGCGGATATCTTCACTAAACCTCTAGATGAAGCCACTTTTAGTAGATTGCGAAATGAACTAAATGTGATCGACGCTTCTAATATCATGTGATACCTTGGCATATAGATGCATTCATAATAGGACCATGTCTAACCTTCTCAAGATAATGGTGAACATGGGTTTTGCTTGAGATGGTGGGTCACTAGTTCTTCTCAAGGCATGTTGTTGGGTTCACCATGAAGAAGCTTGAGAAGGGAAGTAATATGACAAGATAGATTAATTTTATGCTTCACATTCACATGTCATATAGTATGCACTCATGTTTACTTTCATGAATGAACCTTGCATTACATTAGCATTGGTGGTAGAGAGATCACAAAGGAGAATATCACTCTTTGAGATGGTTGTTCACTCTTGGTGTGAGCATACAACTCTATAAGTGTGCTTAAATTGATATAAGTGCTTAATGCCAATTGAGTCATATCCTATCGAATTCAAAGTCTTAATCTTTAAGTTCGTAGGAAATATGGCTCAAACATTTCCATTTGAGTTCCATCTCTTACTCTTTGGATCTTGTTTGCCTATTTCAAAAATTATATATATGGTAAATCCTTTTAGCAAATATTTGCAAAGGAGTGTTTGAGAGGGTAAAGATTTCACTCAAACCGGTCCAAATATGTGTTTTGTTGAGTGGGTTGCTTAAAATTTGGACTCGGTAAGAGATTTTAGTTCAGCACAATGTTCTATCACAAAATGATCCGGCGTATCCTCAGAATCATCACCGGATCATCCGGTCAGTTCAATGAGAATGAAATCAAAAAGGGCCTTGCACCGGAAGGTCCGGTGTTCAGCCCACGCCTCAGAGGAACATCCGGCGTGCAGAAGATACTGTTTTGGGCAGAATAAAAGTGCTCTCTGAAAAAATTGTTCCGGCGTTTATCCAGTGTTCAATACATGATTCAGAGGACCATCCGGCGTATAGAAGATGTTTCTTCAGCAGTTTGAAAGCTCTCTAGAAAATTTGTTCCGGCGTCTATCCGGTGTTCAGTAGCCGAGCCACCGGACCATCCGGCGCGCACAATTTAGGGCGAATATGTCTCTGGATTTTTGATCCGGTGTATTTCTGGTACTAAAAACTTATGACAGCGGATCATCCGGCGTTCAAAAATTGAGCGGGCCCCGCCTGTCATATAAGTCTTTCATCGAACTCCCTCTCTCTTCATCCCGTCACCACGCCGTCCCGCCGCCCATCCTACTCTATGTCGCCGACCGCCGCCGCCACTAAACTTACTTCTCCGCGCCGGCGACCACCCTCCTCCGCGCCAGCAGATCACTCCTTCTTCGCGCCGGCGACCTTTTTCTCCTGAAGCATCGCCGCCGCCGCCGGTTTTCCTCCGCGCCACCAAACTCCAACACCGCCAGCGATTTCCCCATCGAGAAAAGCTCTTCACTCCCATCTCCTTCAAATCCTAAGCGTGGTGAGCCTCAACATCAGCTCAAACTCTCAATCTCTCAAACCCTAGTTAGAATTCAACAAATTTCATACAAATTCCTCAAATTTCGTCCAAATCTCCTCAAATTTTAAACAAATTGTGTTGCATTAGCTCATGTTTCCACAATTTCACACACATTCATCAATCCATAGATAATTTGGTTAAATTCATGCTAAATTCGAGCAAATTTAGTCAAATTAAATCGAATTTCATTCAAATTTAATCAAATTTCCATCAAAATTTGTTTCACTCATTGAGTAGTACTATACATACAGACATCAATTTGCATTTCAGTTTATCAAATTCAGTTATTTTCATGCAAATTCAAGCCAATTTGGCAAAATTCAAGCAAATTTCGTTCAAAATTCAAAATCCTTAGTAACACTTGCCTCATTAGCTTTATTTTCAACTCATTCATCGATTCATGCGACAATTGGTTGAAATTATGCACATTCAAACTAAATCTATTCCAATTCATGCAAATTTGAGTCAAAATCTTGAAAATTATTTCATTTAACCTTCAATTTTGAAAACTTGAATATATGTTCATCATTTTTGAGTTTCAATTAATCAATTCGTCAAAATGATCCAATATTTCCTTAGCTTCTTAATTTTCAAATTGATCTCATATACTCTGCAAATTGATCCATCATCTTATATCGCAATCCAATTCTAGCATAATCATCTTTTTTCATCCTTTACATGCTTAGGATCCGTTTCAGAGTCTCTTATCGCCAAAATCTCATACAATCACTCATCTTGGCATTATTTATTTATCTCTTCAGATGGGTCGTGAACGAACTGACAAAGGCAAAGGAAAGATGGTCAAGAAGGCCAAGAGAACACCATCTGAGAAAGAGTGGAAGAGAGCTACTGCAGCTGTAGATGCGTATAACAAGCAGCAGCAGGGTCAGGGTATCCAGATTCGAGATTCTGCTACCCCTGTTCGGCGGTCGACTCGCTCTCGATCTACTAGAGGAGCGAGCTCGACACCTTCCGGTCAGTCAGACAGCCGGAAGAGGGCTCGTCAGGAGCCAGATCCTAAGGAGGAGGAGGAGCAACAGCAGTCAGCAGAGCCACAGCCACAAGCCGAAAGGCGATTGCGTGACTTGACTTATTACAAGTCACCAAAAGTTAAGAAGCTGAGATTTGTGCCCATTGCTGAGTGGTTCCCTGAGGAGAGAGATGAGGGAACAGATATGAGATTCCACACTCTCTTGCAAGAGAGCTTCTATGTCTCATATCAGAAGCTGAAGGTTAGCCTGAGTATCCACAAGACACTTAACTGGAGATATATGAGGATAGCTGCAGGGGGAGCAGATGTGAGGCGACATTTTGATTCTATCCCAGGACTCACTAACCTGCTGACAGATGTGGATCACTACGTGGAGGACTGGGTGAGAGTTTTCTATGCCACAGCCTGGATTGCAGAGGATCGGTCATTTGTGCAGTTCATGTTTTAGGGAGACTTTCAGAGGCTGTACAGGACAGACATTCTAGAGGCATTGAGGTTGCAGGAGTCTGCATGAGATTGTTTATCCTGGTGCCAGTGCTCCTCGCCGTGGTCTGACTGGAGGGATTTTCCCGACCGATGATTAGATACATCCATTGTTCACGCTGCCATTCCCTCCAGGATCTCGGAGACTGCCAGGCATGCTGATCCCCGAGGTGCGTGCCATTCATAACGCGTTGAGGCACAGTTTGCTACCGAGGATTGGGAATGCCGAGTCAATCACCAGCCTCCAGCAGTGGCTAATTTTATCTATCTTCACTCACCAGCCATTCGACATTGTTGACTTTATTCTATGTGAGATTGAGGACGTGATCGCCGATGGGATGACGATGGTCCGACAGCAGCCGTATGCCCATATCATATCTTTCCTGCTTGCTCAGACCACTAGACCTCCATAGTTCTTCGAGACTTATGAGTCATCTCGGTCTTTGAAGGTGTATGCTCCAGCTCCGCCTACAGACAGACGTCGTGGCCAGCGAGCGATGGCTCATGCTCAGGAGCAGATCCCACCTGAGGACAGAGAGAGAGTAGCTGCTGAGGATGAGGCTCTTGCAGAGGCCGAGGCTAATCTACCACAGGCATTCTTGGATATAGCGTCTGACAATGACTCCGACTCTTCGGATCACGAGTTTTTACCGCCTCTTCCTCGACGACATGATTACGAGGCAGGGGGGGTCTGCTCATGGTATGCAGCATTCAGCCTCAGTTCCTTCAGCACCTGAGTCGACCCACCCCGTGCCACCTCCTGCTGCATCCTCCTTAGAGTTCTCACAGTTTCTGCAGCAGATGCAGCAGCAGCAGCAGATGATGCAACAGCAGCAGCAGATGATCATCCAGCAGCAGACAGCTCAGGAAGAGAGGCAGCTGAAGTATCAGGCTGATATCATACGCCAGCAGGAGCAGCAGACATTAATTATTCAGTCTCTCCAGCAGCAGCAGCAGGCCATTCTTGCAGCACTACAGCAGCAGCAGCAGGCTATGCTGGCCGACAGAGAGACCAACACTCGGCTCTTCTCATACCTTCTCCAGCAGCCAGGACAGTAGCTTCCAGCATCTGGTTCTAGCCCCGTACCTGCCGCCACCACCAGTCTGCTCAGTACTTCGGAGTCCAGCTTCCCACTATCGGCTTTGTTAGCCACCGGAGTACTCTTAGAGCCTGTCGGGACATCTCAGAGGCCAGTGGTACCATCATTGACTTCACCCTTGCCCACTGGTCCTCTACGCTTCAAGGATACTCCCCAGCCGACAGTACCTAAGCAGCAGCAGTCCGTTGTGCCCCCATCAGTCCCTGTACCTGCACTTGATGAGCCCGACGCTACTCTTCAGTCAGTGCAGCATCAGATTGACGCGGTGACAGCTGCTGCAGAGCACAGTCCATCTAGCTCCGACTCCGAGATCGACGGCTCTTAGTTCGTCGTAGCCCCCTCTTCGGCAGCGTTAGATCCTTCGTCTCCCCCAGCTCCGGATGCTTAGTCGTATCTTCCTCTTTTTGGTGCTTCGATGCCAAAGGGGGAGAGTCTAGTGATAGGTGGAGTTGGTAGAGAGGGTAGAGGGAGAGTGGTGTGAGTAGTGGCTATAGATTCAGCGGGAGCTTAGATTTTGGGTAGCTTTAGTTCGGATTGTTGGATCTTATGGCTTTTGATGTAATGACAGGCTATTTGATTCTCTATATGGATGTGTTTCGCTTGTCATTACATTGTCTTTGCTTTCTTGCTCACATAATTACTATTTAATCTATCATGTTTTATTGCTCAAATTGATATATGCCGATGATTGCTCTCCAATTTTACATTCTTTTAATATATATGTTGTCATCAATCACCAAAAAGGGGGAGATTGTAGCATCTAGGCCCCTAAGAAAAAGGTAAGGGTTTCGGTGATTAATGACAACCATATCATTGTGACTAACATTTCAGCTTTTAAGAAACAAAGAAAGACTTAATTGTCAATGGTGACTTTACACTCTTGCCCATTAAAAGAGTTATGTGATAATCAAAGGACCGGAACGTGAAGGATAAGGATCTTCTAGATCTAAGTGTCACAAGGAGATGAGGACACTTAGAGTAGTATAGGTTCTTTTTATTCTTAGTCTTTTGACCGTACTATAAAGAGGGGCTAAGAGTTGTAGCTTGACTTAGGAGAGTCTAGACATAGTCGATGCACACTTGTGACTTTCCATTACTAAGTTAACCTCAGAAAATCATTGGTTCCGAATTTCGAAGGTAGAACTCAAAATTGCCTTGAAATAGATAAAATCAGCGAAATTTCAGTTCACCGGATGATCCTCTGATGTCAGAGTGAGTTCGCCGGAGTAAATTCCTAAGAGTTCTGACTTGAAAAATTGTTGAAGACCACGCCGGATAGTCCGGCGTTCGATAGGCGGAATCACCGGATAAATAGAAAGCCATGAAGTCCAGAACTAATTCTATACACCGGATAGTCCGGCGTAGCAAAATATGATCACCAGATGAATTTTTACAGAGAGGTTGTAAACTATCATCTGGCCCATTTCAATGCACCGGATGATCCGCTGTAAGCCAGGATTAATCACCGGAGTTTTAACGGCTAATGGAACAATTAATGGCTATTTTGTCAGATATATTAGCACCAGATATTCCGATGTGAAGCGTGTTATTCACACCGGACCTTCCGGCGTTAAGAGAAAATTCTGGGTTGTTAGGCAACGGCTAATTTTCGATCCTTAGCCTATAAATACCCACCCATTTGGACCTCTCTCTAGCTCTTGCGACCCTGTAGCAGCTCATACACTTGGTGTGTCATTTAGAAGCAAGAGAGAGAGCACTTGTGTCAATTCTAAGTTCTTAGTTGAGGATTAAGGACTTTCTTGAGTGCTTGAAGAGTAACAAGTGTGCATCTAGCTGTTGTCTAGGCTTGGTCTTTGTCAAATGAAGCTTGAGGCTTGTTACTCTTGGTGGTTGGCAACACCTAGACGGTCTTGGTGATCGAAGGACTTCTTGGTGAGCTCTTGGAGGAATTGTGGGAGCCCCGGGAAAAGAAGGTGTACTTGGTTTGATACCCGCCAATCCGGAGATGGAGAAGGGGTAACCAAGAGGGAGCACTTGAGCCTTGGTGACTCAAGGGGGAGCGACATCCTTGGTGGATGCTCCAACGAGGACTACGGGGAAGTGCCAACTTCTCGAAACCTCGGGAAAAAATCGGTGTTGTCTTCTCCAACTATTTACTTTCTCGCATCTTATTTTGAGTTTTGTTACTATTGCAAGTTCTTCTTTAAGATTATCTCTCTTGGTTAACTTTTGCTTAGTTAGTTGTCTTGTTCTAGTTAAATTCCTTAGTCGCATTTCCTTTTAGTTTTGTTTGCCAAAGCGGTAGAAGTTTTAATTAATATCCCAATTCACCCCCTCCCTCTTGGGCTATACGATCCTTTCAGCAGAAGGCGGCGAGCTTCTCGCTGAGGTCCATGAGGGCGAGTACGGTGGCCATGCATCGTTTCGCACGTTGGTCGGAAAGGCCTTCCGGCAAGGTTTCTACTGGCCTACAGCCCTCCAGGATGCTTCCAAGCTGGTTCAGCGCTGCAAGGCATGCCAGTTCCATGCAAGCAGATTCACGAACCAGCTTAGTTTCTCCAAACCATCCCCCTGTCATGGCCTTCCGCGGTCTGGGGGCTGGACATTCTGGGTCCATTCCCCCGAGCAATCAGGGGCTATGAGTACCTCTACGTCGCCATCGATAAGTTCACCAAGTAGCCGGAGGCGGTTCCAGTCGTCAAGGTGACCAAGAACACGGCACTCCAGTTTATCTGTGGTATCACCAGTTGCTTTGGTGTCCCGAACCAAATCATCACCAACAATGGCACTCAGTTCACAAGTGCCCTGTTCGGGGACTACTGCGAGGACCTCGGCATCAAGCTCTGCTTCGCCTCCGTCGCTCACCCTCGGAGCAATGGGCAGGTCGAGCGTACCAACGTGGAGATACTGAAGGGGCTCAAAACCCGGACCTACAACGTGCTCGCAAAGCACGGGAAAGGGTGGATCGATGAGCTGCCTGCCGTGCTATGGGCCAATCGGACCACGCCGAGTTGCACTACCAGGGAGACTCCTTTCTTCCTTGTGTACGGCGCTGAGGCGGTCCTCCCCTCCGAGCTCACTCTAGGTTCCTCTCAGGTGCATGCCTACTCTGAAGGCGAACAGGAACAGTAAAGGCGCGATGACATCAACTATTTGGAAGAGCACCGGCAGCGTGCCGCCGTCCGAGCAGCCCACTACCAGCAAAGCCTGCAGCGCTACCATCAGTGTCACATTTGGGCCCAGTCTCTCGAGGTGGGGGATCTAGTTCTCCGACGCGTCCAATCACGCAAAGGAAGGAATAAACTGTCCCCTATGTGGGAAGGCCCCTTTACCGTGATCGGTGTCTCACGAGAAGGCTCCTTCCGGTTGGCTGCAGAGGATGGGCAGCCGCTCCCCAACGCGTGGAACATCGAGCACTTGTGCAAGTTCTTCCCGTAGATGGCCATATACGCAGGCTCAGGTCAACCAGGCCGGGGGCTTCCCCCCGCCCAAGTTGACCGGGGGCTACCACTAACTAGGTAAGTCACCCAACCTTGTAAAAATTGTCAATACAATACATATATCAATGTGCAGTTCTTATGTCAAATTTCATTTTTTTCTGGATTCCATATGATTAATATGTCTGGTGAGATGCTTGATTGTGCGAGAAAAGTTCGCTCTCTCATTTTCCCTGTTGATAAAAGAATCCCGATCGGTATGCGCACGGGCAGTTGCCGCTGACTTACGTCTGTCGTGGTAGGTTGTGGTGTTCAGTGTCGTGGCAGTCTCTCGGGCATCACCGAGTCCCTGGGGTTCTCGGGTAATCCTATCGCTCGAACAAAGAGTAGTCAGGAACCTAGGCCCCAGGGGCGGGCTGTCAGTGCTCAGTCTGGTCTGTCATACCCGGGCGCCACCGAACCATAGGACCTCTGGGTTATGCCTCTGCCTGTTTTATCCACAGGTCTGGGTATTCGAGAGGTCTCGGGTCGAAAACGAGAGCAGTCTATAATGAGTACCGCACTAACAGAGCGCACCAAGCAAAGAATTTTTCTATTTTTGTCAAGTCACAGATCGACAATCAAAAGCAAAAGCAGCTCGACCGCGAGGGCCTCAGTGCCCAGGTCGCTACTTGGCCCTAGGGGTCCTCGGGTGGTCCTACTGCTCAGGCATGAGTGGTCGGGATCGCCTGATCCCAGGCCCCCCTTGCGCCCCCCAGTGCTCGGGCACCCCAGCCATGGGAACCAAGTTCCCGGGCACCCTGAGCTCGGAGTGCATGCCTCTCCTGGATCGGTTTGCCGAAAAGCTGACAGCTGTCCGGTGAGTGGTTAAATTCATATGAATTTACATTTAGTAATATATTGTTCCCGAGTTGTCCTCGAGGCCCTCGTATTCTAATTTGTTCGGCGAGATGGTCTCTTCGCGCACAAAACCCTGCCACGTGTCCGCTTTTCCCGGAACGACAGAACGGACAGTAGAAAGGTGTACCGTACGTACAACAATGTCTAACCGAAGTCTTTCATGGTGGTCGTGGTGTTCGGTCTGCTTAAAAGGCCCCGGGCACTACCGAGCCTCTGGGGTTCTCGGGTTATCTCACTGCTCGAGCTTCTCGAGCGATCGGAAGCCTAGACCCTGGGAGCGGGCTGTCGGTGCTTGGTCCGGTCCGTCCTAGCCCGGGCACCACCAAACCGTGGGGACTCTTGGTCGCATTCCCGCCCGCACGTGTCTCCAGTCTACCTGTTTGAGTGGTCGCAGAGTGCGAAAGTGTTCACTGGTCATGGCGTGCTCCGTGCTGGATCGATCTATCTCCCGAGGAAGGAAGTTCGTGCCTTTGTCTTTTGACTTAGCCGTTGCGGACTCGCGAGGGCTCGAGGGCTGAACGCGCAGAGAAGGCCTCACTGCTCGGGCGACGAGTGGTCGGGGCGACTTCGTTCTCGGGGAGGGAAAGGTCGGGCTCGGTCTGACTGAGTACTCCTCGGGGCGTCAAGTGAAAAGAACAGAAACTTCATCAAGCACTCAGAAGAACACTGGAGTTGCGACCCCAAAGAAAGGCTTCCATTATATTCGCAAGAAAGGACAGCTATTCTGAGGGATCACTCCCATATTTACATCAAGTCGAAGAAAAAGAAAATTACAAAAGCCTAATCTAAGTCGGAGCCCTCGTCGCTATTCCCCAGGTCCGGAATCGGCGGCGCCTCTCGCGTGAAGCAGGCCACCACCTCGGCGGCGGCGCCCTGAACTGCCTCCTGGGCGGCCTCCTCCTCGGCTTCGACCACCCCTTCCCAAGCTGGTTCCAGTGGGAAGTTCGGGTCCCGGCTTCGGTAGCAGGCCAGGACATGCTCGGCCACCGCTTGGGCCAAGCCTCGCCCTTCCCAGGCGGCTAGGTCTTGGACGGCCTAGGGGAGCGCCTCGAGGTGCTGGCTGATTCTCTGGAAGCCAAGGGCGATGTGGCCGATGCCCGTCCCCTTCACCTCCACATGGACTCGCCCAAGCAGCCCGGCCACCCTCACGGACCTCTGCGCTTGCCGAAGGATGTCTTCCATCATCAGCTTCACGTTGGCCCGTTCGGTCTTGGCGGTCTCGAGCTCCTCCGTCATGCTCTGCAGCCACTCCTCGAGGCTCTGTCCCCTGGCCACGCCGGTCGAGGCGGCACCGGGCGCCTGGGCTTCAGCCTGCTTCACCCGCTCTGCAAGGGCAGAGAGGGCCTGCTCGCGGGCGGTCAGCTCTGACTCCCACTTGGCGGCCCGCTCCTCCCGAGCAGCTGAGGCCACCACCACCTCGGTAGCCTCCGTCTCCTGGTGGATCAGCAGTTCCTCCCGTGCTTCCAGATCCGACGCTGTGATGCCGACGTCGGTTTCTCGGATCGCGACGTCCTCCTCCCGGCGCTGGAGCTCCTCCTCCCAATGCTGGAGTTCAGCACGGATCTGGTCAGCCTCGCCTTTCTGGTGGGCCAAGTCAGCCTGGAAGGCCTCTGCCGTCCTCTCACGGGCCAGGACCGCCTCCTCCCGCACCTGCACCTGCCTCTCCCTGGCGAACGCCTCGGCAGCCTGCTGCCGCGATGCCTCAGCCAGGCGAGCGGCTTCTTCCTGCTCTCGCACGGCCTCCGTGCAAATGCCCTCCAGGGCCTCCCGCTCCTCCTCTAGAGCGCGCCGCTCGTTCTCGTTGACGGCGCGCGCCGCAGCGACGCGAGCCTCCAAACGGCGCCTGACCTCGGCAAGTTGCTCCCTCTCCACGGCAAGGGCGGTGCGGCTCGCCTCAAGCTACGTCCTCTCCCCTGCCACGGCCGCCTCCAGCCGCCTGCCTCGTTATCACGCGCCGTCCGTCCTGTTATCACACACCTCGGGAGTCGGTTGGACGCGCGTCCGTTCGGCTCCCCGTTGGGCCGTACCAGAAGCCCGAACCGGAAGGACCAGTATCTAAGAGCGTCAGTACTGGCTCCGGCCTCGTTGACGATGAAGGGCCCATCCGCAGTCTCTGGGCCATCGCCTGCCAATGGGTCCGGGGGCTGCTGTCGGTGAATCAGGAACCAGGGGTCCCCGAATCCTGAGGCCAGGCTAGCAATCCACCACGTGGCACCATCCCGCGGAGTCTCCTCCGCAAGGTAAAAAAGATTAATTCCCAGGAGAGGGCGCTTGGAGCCACAGTCAGTGGTCCCCGAGTACCCAAGTTCCCCGATGATCTGCGAAGTCTAAGTGCCGGGAAGAAAGTGCTCGGGGAGGTATACGGTGACCCCCCGAGCACCTGAGTCCCCCGACGACCAAGAAAGCTAAGTACCGGGAGAAGTGTGCCCGAGGTCGCGAGCGGTGGGCCCCTGGGCACCCAAGTACCCCGAGGACCCACTGAAGGGAGTTTCGGGAGAGAGTGCTCGGGGTTACGTGCAGCGGCCCCCGAGCACTCGGTCCCCCGAAGGTTCGTACAAGTGTGCCCGGGAGAGAGTGCTCGGGGAGGTGAACAGTACCCCCGAGCACTCGGTTCCCCGAGGATCAAGAAAGGGCATTCTCGGGAGAGAGTGCTCGGGGAGGTGAACAGTGACCCCCGAGCACTCGGTTCCCCGACGACTCAAAAAGCCCCCTAACAGTGGCCCCCGTAGGGGCCCACTGATGAGGTGTCAGCCAGTCAAAGGCCTGAAGCCGCATTTAAGAGCGCGCGTGGCCTGTCACCTCCAACTACTCCCACCACGCTTGGTGTCAGTTCCTGCCACATTCTGGCAGAAGGGCGTGGGGTCATTAAATGCATGGGTCCCATCCCGTGCCATCCGGCCCGTCTCGGGATAACGTCGTGAGGGCCGAGGCGTTCCGTCTGCCGCACTGCTGTGGGAGGAGAACAAGACAGGGCGGGCACGTCGGGCCGCTCTGCGGCTGCCCGGTGGGCCCTCTCCACGGCACCCGTTGCCAGTGCATTTATGGTGATGGATGACCGGGCGTGGGGCGCATTATCCACCCCCGGTCACTTTGCACAGAGGCTATGATGACGCCCTTTCCATTTATGGTACCTTGGAACTCGTGCCCTCCCGTTCGGGGCACATTACTATCGGCGAGTATTTAAAGCAGCCGGCAACACGGACAAAGACAGGTTGGAAAATCCCAGAGGAAGTAAGTAGCGAAGAGAAGAGAAGATCGAGAGCACCCAAAGCCAACAAATACACGCAGACCGAAGAATAAGAAGCCTCAGGCTCTAGGATAGACAAACATTCTTGTAACCAGCAATATCCTTGAGGGACATTCTCAGGGCATTTATAGTATTGAGGGACATTCTCAGGGCATTTATAGTATCCATACAGGAGTAGGGTGTTACGCCTCCGTACGGCCCGAACCTGTCTAAACACCAGCGCATTTACTTCGTTCCACACTAGATCGTTCTACCCCACCGGCCATTGCATTTATACCTATTTTTTTCTCCAGTGAACATATTCAGGATCATCCCCGGCCGAATCTCTAAAAAGGGGTCCCTCAGGATCCCTGCGACAGGAGTTAACCCTCCGACAGGCCCTGTTCGACCTCAACTCTCAAATTGGGTTGATGTCCCAGGGTCACGAATCACGGCATCGACCCCGACCCCTGTGACTATGCTCCCAACACTTTCTCCACCAGTACATCATCTTCTCAGCCTCTCATGCTGGCTCTAGAACATTTGCATCCGTTGATGTTGGACTCACCAAATAAAGTTATAAAAATAAACTTTGTTATGATACGGATAACCCAACAAATAAGTGTTGTTATTTTCTTTTTATCCTCCACTAACGTTTTAATTATTAGCTCAGGGGGGCGAACATGGTGGATTGGTGGCTTCTTTTGGTTCTTTTTTATATAGGGGAAGTGTAATTTTCGGTCTCTATATAAATAAAATGTCAAGACGTTCATGATTCATACAACCATTTTCTTTAAATAGTCACTTAAATTCGTATAAAAAGAATTCAAACTTGAATTATCTAAACATATATCTATACTCAACGAATTGAGCTAGAGTCAGTTTGCTACGTATAGAGAACTTCAAAAAAATGCTGTAATCATTTTGCTACCTAGATATCTCGCAACACTATTTTCGAAGCTATCACCTGCTACTTTCTTTTTAGGACTGTTTGCTGCTACTTCGAGGAAGCGCCTGTCTCTCTCTCTATGCCACTCCCATTACCCCTTTCAGAAAGTCTCACCGTTTTAGCGTTGAATCTTGTCAGATTTTCGTTCTAATGCCCATTTTTCCCCTCTGTTCAATGACGATGTGGACTCCAAACCCTATCGGTTGACCACCCGCATCTCTTCACCTAGTCACCTGACCGATCCTCAAATTGATCCCCAAAGCAAACCCCTAGTTCAACCCCCTCACCTGACCATCTATGGTAGAACCAAATCGTGAGTGAGAGAGAGGGCGGAGCGCAGCTGGGCAACAACATCGAAAGTGGTGCGAGATGCGTCCTCAGGCCAGCAGTTGTGATCAGAGTGCACGACTGAGGCTTTGACACTGCGAGAGGAGCACAGGCTCGAGTAATGAGGGAGGGCGTTATATATGAAGTGCAGCTGTTGTTATTTTGCTTGATTTGTGTGAACCAGTGGTGGGAACATGTGGTTATTTTGCTTGGACCCTATGAACCAAGTTGAGAATTTTATGGACAAATGACTCTACCCTAAACCTTGTTATTTTGTTTTTGCTTGGTCTATTTGAACCAATGATATCAACATGTATGTGTGTATTCATCCATATCCATGTATTTGTGTGGTGATTTAAAGTTTAATTTGTTATTATTTTGTCTCACATATATATATGTCCTAGAGTACTTATTCATCCAAATTCATGTATGTATGTATGTATTTTCCCGTTCAAATTGTGTGTTAGTACTGAAATTTAACTTAAGTGAAATGGCAGGAAAGAGAACTAGCCAAATTTTTGTTTATCCCATCTAGAGGGGCAAAAATGTCTTTTTAGCCATTACTTCACAGCAGGATAACTAGGGGTGAAAACGGTAATGGAAATTCCCGATTTACCAGGGATCGTTTTCGAAAACTGCCGATCGTTTCATTTGGAATCGGTAATTTTCGGAATCGGCATCGGTATCGAAAAAATATCTCGGAAACGATAGCGGAATCGGTTTGGGCCACTTCCGACCGTTTAGTCAGTTTTCTGATTTGAGCCAGAAATTACCGGTTTGGGCCTTCAAATATTTACCGAAATAAATTAGCCCGTCAGCCTACTTCAACACCTATAGTTCGGTTCAGCCCAAGTCATCCACTCATCCCGACATCCCGTGAAGGCATCTGGGTCCGGCCGTCCCCAGCTCCCCAATCCAATTAGCACCACCACCGGAAACCCTAGTACCACCGCCTTCCTCCACCTTCGCCCTCACCCGCCGCTGCCGCCACCCGGCGCCTCCACCTTCACCCGCCTTGGCGCCTCCATCCGTGTGACGACGCGTCCGATCGACACCTCCACCCGGCGCCTCCTCGACCCAAAGCCTCCTCCGTCAGGTGCTTCCTCAGCCTGACGCCTCCTCTGTCCGGCGCCTCCTCCTCCCGGTGCGTCCTCCTGATGTCTACACCTGGTGCCTCCTTCGCCTAGAGCCTCCTCCGCCAGGCGCTTCCTCAACCCGGCGCCTCCTCCACCTGGCGCCTCCTCCACCCAGCGCCTCCTCCACCCAGCACCTCCTCCACCCGGCGATGAGCTTGACCCGACGCCTCCACCCACCGCTGCCGCGTCTGTGAGATGCCATGCCATGCCACCGTCACCTCGCGTCCTCTCGAGTCGATGATGATGATTGGCGTATACAGTGACACACATATACACCAACCAGTTTGAGAGTCTCGACGACGCGATGAAACCGCCTACCGGAGAAGTGACTTCCCGATAGCGCACGGTCATGGAGCTACCCCCATCTCGTGATGCTACCGTCTCTTCCTCTCAGAACTCGCTTGTAGGTAATAATCAATTACAAGCTCAATTATAGATTCATTTTCTTGTTCTGGTGTGATGAGAACAAGCTAAATTGTTAGTCCAGGGGTCCAAATTAAGCGAAATTATTCAAGCTCAAGTTGCCTTCTAGTTTAAACATTTGAACATATATATATGATGGGTATGGGCTAGCTAGATTAATTGTTCATGATACACTTAAATCTATGTTAATTTGATGCCATATATGTGTGAAGGAAGTGTGCCGAATAAGATCATCCACACCATTTTAATCCATTGGCCGATTGGCGTGTAAACAAAATCATGTATGAAAAATGGGGAGGGTGTATCCAAATGCTAAAGTCAGCCTTTTCTCTGTGAAGTTTGCATGAAATGTTTGGTTTTGTTTCTCACAAAAAAAAAATGTTTGGTTGTGGTAGGAAAACAACATGGTGCATTTTATAGTTCATTTGCTTTGCTGATTTTCATTTGTCTATCAATGGATGATAGGAATTCAGAACAAAGTGGTGTCAGCTACAAGTGCAAGTGCGAGTACAAGTGTAGCAACATGTTCTTCAGCTAAGAGGCAATTAGAAATAGTAGCTAGTGGAAGTGGCACATTGGGTGCAAGTGCTGATGATATCACTGATGTGGACCATGAGGATGATGGACAACCTCCTTTGAAATAGTAAAATAAGAGTACATCAGATGTATGACAGTATTTCACCAAGTACATAATGACAGTGGAGGAGAATGGCAAGCAGGTTGAGCAGTTGTGGGCACAATGTAAGTTCAAAGGGTGTAATAACAGAACCAGCAAAGGTAGAGCTGAGAGTAACCGAGGAACGATTGGGTTTTGGAGTCATCTAAAGCATTATCACAGTATTGTTAAAGACCAGCAACAACTCAAATCAGAAATTGATCATGATAAAGGTATGACAGTTATTGAACCATACAAGTATGATCAAAAAGTTAGTTTGAGGAAGTTATACATTGCAATAATCATGCATGAGTACCCTTTCAACATAGTTGAACATGAATATTTTGTTGAGTTTATAAAATCCCTGTGCCCTAACTTTCCTACCAAGTCTCGTATCACTGTTAGAAAGGATATAATGGACCTCTATTTGGAAGAAAAGGGTAAGGTGTATGCATATTTTAAAACTCTTCAATGCCGCTTGAGTGCAACTATGGATATGTGGACATCAAATCAGAACAAGGGGTATATGTGTGTCACTGTCCATTGGGTAGATGATGATTGGCGTATTCAGAAGAGGATTATCAATTTCTTCCATGTGCTAGGACGACATACTGGTGAGAATATATCATACCTTAAGTTCATGTATGTTGAAATGGAACATCGAGAAGAAAATATTTTCTTTGACTCTAGACAATACTGCTGTAAATGAAGTTGTTGTTAAGGATGTCATCTTAGGACTCAAGAAGCATTGTCCATTAATCTATGATGGTCTATTTTTTCATGTGAGATGTGCTAATCACATTCTTAATTTGGTTGCTAAAGATGGTATGAGTGCGATTGCATCTTCAATTCAGAATATTAGAGCATTTGTGGTGGCTGTGAAGGGTTTTCCATTGCAGTGGGAGGAGTTCCTAAAGTGTGCTATTGAGTGTGGATTGGACACAAAGTCGGACATCTCACTTGATGTTTCTACAAGGTGGAATTCAACGTATACCATGTTGAGGGATGTCTTATATTATAGGGCTGCTTTGAGAGGCTCATGTCCTGTGAACGTGGCAGGTACGAGAAAATTGCTCCTTCCTCTGCAGAATGGGAAAAGGCAAAATCTCTTTTACCATGCTTGAAAAAGTTCTTTGATCTCACTGAGTTATTTTCTGGTACATTATATCCAACTGCAAACTTATTTTTTAAAGGCTTCTGTGAGGTTAAGTTCTCACTTACTGATTAGCGTCATAGTGATGATCCTACTATTAATAGCATGGTAACTTCTATGAGTTCTAAGTTTAAGAAGTATTGGAAGAAGTCCAATGTTGCTCTTGCTATTGCAAGTGTTCTTAACCCTTGGTTCAAGAGAAAAATTATAAAATTTTACTTGAGAATGGTGTATAAAAATTCCTATCAAGATGAACTTAACAAATTTAATTGTGTTATGAGGAAGATGTATGAATGCTATGCTGCTAGTAATCCTTCATCTTTAAAGAGTACAACACCTACACCTTCATCAGAGACAGATCTGTTTTATGGACACTGTAGATGAGGAACTTGATAACTACCTATATGACACATATGACCTAGATGATGATGCAAATGACTTGGATAAGTACTTGACATAACCACCATTAAAGGTTACCAAAGCCAATTATCATACATTTGATATTTTAGCATGGTGGAAGGGTCAAAGGGACGAGTATCCTATTCTGTGGCTGCTTGCTCGTGATGTGCTTACCATGCAAATGTCAATGGTAGCTTATGAATCGGCTTTTAGTGCTGGTGGCCGTGTCGTTGATCCATATCGTTCTCGTCTTGATCTGAGATGGAACAAGCACTGATTTGCACCAAAGATTGGATAGCTGCACCAAAAAAAGGTGACAATTTAAACTTCTACTCATGTAAAGTCTTTACATTTTTACTAATGTACCTGCCTTGACATTTCATGTTCTAAGAATGTTTCGTCATTGGTCATTGATCTTGACGCTCTTGAGGTTGTTGCTAATAATCTGATGTTTGAGATATAAAATATAAATTGTACAACTACTTCTATTTTCTGTTCTCATTTGTGTAAAAAGACTTGTTGGAGATTAATTAAATAATTTTCCTACAAAACACAGGACGAAGACTTGGCAAGTGACGATAATGAGCTTGAGGTTGAGCTGTAGGCCGCCAAACAAAGTGAAGAAAGAGGAAACTCTGAAGTGATGAGTTTGTGTTGTGCTTGGTCAAATAACATTTGTATGGACAAAACTTATATGGAGACTTAGTGTTGTGCTTGTATGGAGACTTTAATCCTTGTGACGAGGTTATGTTGTGCTTGTATGGAAACTTAAATCCTTGTGCTAAACATTTGCGCTTGTATGGAGATTTTTATCCTTGTTCTTGTCAATTATCATTTGTCTTATCATATAAGATATATTTATATATCATATACTCATGTCGATTATAGTCATGTCATGTATGACTTTGTTAAATTTCTCATATGTGATGTATAACTTGTGAGCTACATTTTGGTGTTTCTGTTTAGAATTATCGATTCCCAATCGATATCGACATATTATCGATCCGACAATACCGTTTTCGATTTTCCGATACAACCGATACCGTATTCGTTTCCAGCATTACCACTCCCGATTCCGTTTTCAAGAAAAAAAAAAGGGAAACAGAAATGGTTTTAGCGTATTTCGACCGTTTTCATCCCTAAGGATAACAACCAACTGACATGAGTGGATAGAAGGGATGTCAATTTTGATCCAATAGCAGAGAAAAGAAACTTAAATTTTGGATGACATATAAGGAAAAAATATACTCCCTCCAGTAAAAAATACATGATGTTGTTGACTCTTCACGATTTTTAACATTCAACTTTGACCACTATTTTATATTAGAATATAGCTATAATATCTAATAAAAGTAATTTTCAAAATAAATCTACACATATAATTTTTATATTTTTAATAAATATATTAGAAGTTATTAACGGTTAAAGTTTTAAAAATTTAATCGAATCTTGATCAAAACATAAAATATTTACAAACGAAGAGAGTAGGTTTTAGTGGCATACAACGAATTGGCTCGATGTTAATCCCCCAATACTTGTTTCCTTATGTGCCATCCAAAATTTACATTTCTCTTCTCTGCCGCTGGATTAAATTTGCTATTCTTTCTATGCCACTCCCGTTACTCCTTTCAGAAAGTCTCGCCGTTTTAGTATTGAATCTTGTTAGATTTTTGTTCTAATGCCCATTTTGCCCCTATGTTCAATGACGACGTGGACTTCAAACCCCATCGGTTGACCACTCGCATCTTCTCACCCAGTCACCTGGCCGATCCTCAAATCGATCCCTAAATCAAACCCATAGTTCAACCCCCTCACCCGACCATCTACAGTAGAACCAAATCGTGAGTGAGAGGAGGGCAAAGCGTGGCTGGGCGACGACATCGGGAGCGATGCGAGATGCGTCCTCAGGCCAGCAGTTGTGATCAGAGCACACGACTAGGGCTATGACGTCGAGAGAGGAGCATAGGCTCGAGCAATGAGGGAGGGCGTTATATATGAATTGTAGTTGTTGTTATTTTGCTTGATTTGTGTGAACCAATGGTCGGAACATGTGGTTATTTTGCTTGGACCCTATGAACCAAGTTGAGAATTTTATGGACAAATGACTCTACCCTAAATCTTGTTATTTTGTTTTTGCTTGGTCTATTTGAACCAATGATATCAACATGTGTGTGTGTATTCATCTATATCCATGTATGTGTGGTGATTCAAAGTTTTTTTGTTATTATTTTGTCTCACATATATATGTACTAGAGTACTTATTCATCCAAATTCATGTATCTATGTATGTATTTTCCCGTTCAAATTGTGTGTTAGTATTGAAATGTAACTTGAGTGAAATGGCAGGAAAGAGAACTAGCGAAATTTTAGTTTATCCATCTAGAGGGGCAAAAATGTCTTTTTAGCCATCACTTCACAGCTGGATAACAAGCAACTGACATGAGTGGATAGAAGGGATGTCAATTTTGATCCAATTGCAGAGAAAAGAAACTTAAATTTTGGATGGCATATAAGGAAAAAATATACTCCCTTCAATAAAAAATACATAACGTTGTTGACTTTTCATAGTTTTCGATATGAAAATTTAACCACTATTTTATATTAGAATATAGCTTTAATATCTAACAAAAATATAATATTATAAAAATAACTTTCAAAATAAATCTACACATATAATTTTTATATTTTTAAAATAAATATTTTAAAAATTATTAATAATCATAATTTTAAAATTTTAAACATAAAATATTTACGACCGAAGAGAGTAGGTTTTAATGGCATACAAAGAATTGGCTCGATGTTAATCCCCCTGCCCACTATTCGTTTCCTTTCTCTCTTTTTTTAGTGAAACAGTACTAAATAAATAATCAACGGGAAAAAAATCTGCAGATATTCATTCCATGGAGATGGAAATCATGGCGTGTTATTTCCTCAAGCTTATACCAGTCCAAAAACCTTTTTCTTTACCCATTTTGGAAACTCCCCGTTGCCCCGGCCCCCGTGGTTGAAGAGATCAGGCTCCTCCGAAAGCATGGTTCCCGTTCGGGCACGCGTGACGTGGCCGTGTCACGGCACTGGGTGGCCAGCGTTAACTCCAATCTCTTCTCCGTGGCCATGGCTGCCTGTACGCCACTACACACCACAGAAAGAGAGCCAGAAGAGTGGAGCCCAAATCAAGGGCGTGTCGAGGTAATAGAGAGCACCGCGAGTCAGTGCGGGAGCGGGACTGGGCGCCGAGGTGAGGGTTGATCGAATTCGCAGGGACTGGGCAAAGGAGAGGTTTTTCGCCGCCGGTTCCGTCGTCAGCGACTGCCGTCGAGCCCAGAAGGTGAGAGCTGCCCTCTGATGCCTGCTGTTCCCCTCTCTCTGATTCTTGGGGCGGGGGGATGGGGGGCAGGGTCGCCCGTGCAGCTGGATTCCCTTCCGCGGCAGCGGCGTACTGGCCCAGCCGTCGGTGCCGGTTTGACCGCCGCCGCCATGACGACGGAAGAACCGATATAGAGGGATGTTGAGGGTGTGGTCGATTTGAGGGTCTAGACAATCTGTGGCAATAGAGCTCCCTTTCCCCTCATCAACTGTTTGCTATTGCTAAACTGCTACCATGCACTAGCTCATATTTGGAATGTTCCTTAGTTAGTTGTCAGTCTGTCACAAATTTGAGCTTGCACTGAGCTTTACGGCCACTAGCCTTGCTATGTTTTAAATCTTGTTAAGATTCTGTCTTGCGCGTTTCTGCAATTGCAGCAGTTTATATATATACACATTGAAATGGTAGGTGCATGTATTGTATACCAAGAGAACATTATAACTGCTACTCCCCTGAGATCGGCAGCCCGCCCATCCTAATAACTTTTTTTTTCTGAGATCCCATTCAGTCTTCAATGATTAGTTATGTTGAATATTGAATGTGCTATGCCTTTTATACTTTCAGTGTTAAAAGTTTGACTTGGATTCCGCAAATTCCTTGCTCTGCCACTATCTACCAAGTAACAAGAACTGAACTTTTGATTTTGTAGAGTTTTATAAAAAAACAAAGGAACAGTAGCTTTGTTCACTGGTTGTGGGTTGTAGAAGGCAGGTGATATTGAAAACCAAAAACAAACTCAGTGAGTGATTGACAGGACACCTTTTTTAGGAATTTGTGTTGTAATGGCGCTCTGTTTCTGATGCAGCTTGCTATCTTGTCTACATATCAACACTTGAGGCTCAACTCTCAAGGATGGCGCTCTGCACAGCTTCTATCTGGAGTTCAGCTCAGTGGTCTCATATATTAACGCCTGGCCCTCATGTGGCGTTCTATGGATCTGCACTTTCAGGTTCCTCAGTGACCCAAAGGAGAAGGCGATCAGCACTTTATGTCGTGAATGCCGTACCAACTGGTGCTCCACCCTCTTCTCAGAGCATAACCGAACTTTCACGCACCAATGGAGCAGCTTTTAAAAGTATATCTAGCGACAAACCCAGCAGTGCACTGGAGCAACTTGATATCGAACGCGGTGTCTGTATCCCATTCCGGAAGTACACGCCAGAACTGGTACTAAACTCTGCAAGTGTTCATGTTTATAGGCTTGAGTTGCGAACAAGTATTGTAATTGTGTCATTTCCACAATTGCTAGGTCAGGAATAAAGTCTTGGAATCAAGAGGCTCCATACTATCCCTCGCTAGTCGGGGAGTGGAGATAATTTGGAAACTCGGATTTTACTGGTCATCTCTAATGTATGACTTCTTGGTTGGACGGGATGAAGAAATTGTTCCATTCCGTGCTCGCCAGCTCCGTAATCTTTTATGTGATCTGGGGCCATCATTCATAAAAGCAGGACAGGTTATATCATTTTTCTCTTTATAATATAGGATAAATCTCATTGTAAAATAAAACTTCACTGGTGCCATCTTTTCTATATAATTGTCCTAACTTTGTTTATTTCCATTCGTTTTTGTTAGGTTCTAGCTAATAGGCCAGATATAATTCGCGAGGATTATATGAATGAACTCTGCATCTTGCAAGATGATGTTCCTCCATTTCCTAACCAGGTATATGGTTACAACAGGAGTTTCTTGCAACAAATTTTCAATATTATACATATTAGGGTTGTGCAGATGAAAGCACGATGATTAACTAAGTTTTGTACTGCTGGATACTTGGTAGGTGGCTTTTGCGATAATTGAGGAGGAACTTGGACAACCTCTAGAGAGATTGTTCAGCAGAATTTCATCAAAGACAATAGCAGCTGCAAGTTTGGGCCAAGTTTACCGTGCCACACTTAGAGAAACTGGGGAGGATGTTGCTATAAAGGTTCCCATTTGCTTCATTTTCTTTATTAGTTTACTTCTTTTCTTACTTGAAATACTCTGAAGTTTTATGACTTGATGCATCATTTTTCTGAGTATGGTCTTTTATCGAGGATGAGTGCGAATGCATTCTCTCACCATGATGAAATTCATTACCTTTTTAAAGCTCATATGTCATGAGCCAAATACTTAAATATGCTTTGGCAGAGTGTCCAGTATCTGACACTACTAGGATTGTTTTATGTCATAGTATGTCACCTGTTTCAATTTTATACTGAATGAAGTGTGTTTTATTTTATGCTTATCTCTTTGATTTCTATGATTCAACATCACAGGTTCAGAGACCAGGGATTGAGCCAATAATATACAGAGATCTTTTCCTGTTTCGCACTCTGGCTTCCTTTTTGAATGGGATTAGCCTTCAAAAACTAGGCTGCAATGCAGAGCTTATTGTTGATGAATTCGGGGAAAAACTTTTGGAAGAACTTGATTACACTCTTGTAAGTATTTTTTGTGCCTTCTTATTGTTGCTGTCAAGTTTTGTGTGTTCTTAACATAAACTAGATATGCTTTTTCTCAGCAACAAAGTATCTTTCTTGGCTTTGCTTTATAGTGAATGGAAGGCTAATGCTTTTAAGTTTTTTGCAAAATATTAGGAAGCTACAAATATTGAGGACTTTCTAGAAAATTTTAAGGACGATCCAACCGTCAAGATCCCTCAAGTCTATAAGCAGTTTTCAGGTTCTCGTGTTTTGGTGATGGAGTGGATAGATGGAATCCGATGCACTGATCCACAGGTTTGTAGCATTCATCATATCCTCTTTTTTCCTTGTTTGAACTGTGGAATAGTTCATTCTAAATCTGTAGCGACATTGAGTCCACAAGTTATTCATGCAGGCTATAAAAGAAGCTGGGATTGATTTGGACGGATTTCTCACAGTTGGAGTGAGTGCAGCGTTGCGTCAGTTACTCGAATTCGGCCTTTTCCATGGAGATCCACATCCTGGAAATATTTTTGCGATGCGTGATGGTCGTATTGCTTATGTTGACTTTGGCAATGTGGCCGTTCTTAGCCAGGTCTGCAAAATTGCTTTTTTTGTAGTTGTATAGCTCATCTTTGCACTTACAATTAATTAGATTCATATTGTTTATTTTCTGTCGATATGTGTCAAGGGCGTCGGCGCCCAAGACAGCAGGACCGCGGCTACGAAGTTCGTAGCCCAATCCGATAGTGGCGCCGGGGTCCTTCCTTGGGCGTTCAATGGTGAAGGGGGCGAGATTAAGAGAGAAAGGGGGAGATTAGGGAATTGGTTGTTATTGCTTGCCGCCAAAGGGAGCTGGGTACATCCCTTATGTAGGCACTTGGCCTGCTAAATAAAAGGAAACAAACTCTAAGAATCCCTTAAATCTAGCCTTCCTTGCATGCTGATCCGCATGCTGCTCTCCCCTGAATGGCAGCCTAGCCACTAATTTCTGCCGGCTGCTGTGGCTGCGCCCCTTCTGGCGCGCCAGACATGCTCCTGGCGGCGTCGCGCGTGCCGGGACGTCGCTGGTATTGCCGTCCCCACATGACAATATGTACATGGGCTAATTGTATTTCTGCGATCTGTTAGCGCTGCTGAGAATGTCTTACCATAGCCTCTCTGTGTTGTCAATGCACTCTTGCAACATGTTGCATTAGCAGATTATATGAGAAACAAAAATTGGTTAACATGTTTTCTGTCATTGCTTGTCCTGTATGCAGCAAAACAAACAAATCCTAATTGATGCTGTTGTTCATGCTGTGAATGAAGACTATGCTGAAATGGCAAATGACTTCACAAGGCTGGGTTTTCTTGCTAGTGGAACAGATGTATCCCCAATCATTCCAGCTCTGGAAGCCATTTGGCAAAACTCAGCTGGAAAAGGCTTGTCAGACTTCAATTTCCGGAGTGTGACTGGTAATGTTGATTTGCTTAACGTTGTATTTACTGCTGATAAATGGAAGCCTGTTTATTTTCGTTTTCTCACGCTGTATGCAAATTCTTGTTTCCTCAATGTGTGGTCCACTTATATGTTTTTTGGAGTGGAAGCACTTGGTCATACAAGTCGTCAATATAATTTTCGAAGGCATTTATGCGCGGTTGCTCATTCATGTTTAAGTACATGTGTTTTTTCCTTCCATTAATGAGGTGTAACATGTTATATGTTCAGATATCTTCATTTTTTTCTAATGGAAATCAAAATCACAGGGAAGTTCAATCAGCTTGTGTACAATTACCCCATCCGCATCCCAGAAAGGTTTTCTTTGGTTATCCGTTCTTTATTGACACAAGAAGGAATTTGCTTTACGCTAAAGCCTGACTTTAAGTTTCTTGAGGTATGGCATGTGCCACCCTTTGAGCTCCCAAGAAAACAACAATGTACACTTCTTTATTTACTTACATCTTTCTCTGTTTGTTTCTTCATATTTAGGTTGCATATCCATATATAGCAAAGCGTCTTTTGACAGATCCAAACCCTGCTCTCCGTGAACGACTGATTCAGGTAACTTGTTCAGACCCTACCAACACAACTGTATGGACTATGGTCCATTGATAGTTTCGACGATTTGATCCTCCACTCTATATGAGCCAAATTGTGAAACAAAGCGTCGGTACAGATAAAGAAAAGGCAACTTTATGCTGTCAAAATGGGGAAGCAGCAAGTTTTATCTTGGATAGCTATACCTTTAACACTTAACAGTTGTGTAGTTTAGAAGGATGTTCCAGTGCTTTATCCATACAATTTTGATATTTTACAATTGTTTATATAATTTTTTAGACTTTAGCACTATTTCCTCATATTATTTTTCTGTGCAGGTACTATTCAAAGATGGGGCATTCCAGTGGAAACGACTAGAAAACCTTATAGTTCTTGCCAAGGAAAATGTGACCAAGATGAGCAGCAATCCTGCACTAAAAAAGAATAGCTCGTGAGTATCAATAAGGAACCACTGTCTTGCCATCCTGTATATCTTCTTCCTAGAAGTTTTCTGACCCTGTGAACTGTCAGGCAAACTGTGAGAAGTCGACAATTGGAGAGTAAACTAGATCTCACTGAAACAATAAAAGATGGAGCACGCATGTTCCTTATTGATGCTGGGATCAGGAGACAACTTATCCTGGCTTTCACTGAAGACTCTAAGTTGCACGTCGAAGAGGCACGCACTCTACATATATTGCTCGATGTTCATGCAAATTGGGGATGTAGCTGTAGAGGATAATAAGATAGATTGCTTTATGAATTACAGTAACTCATTTATCTCTTTTTGCAGCTTTTTGATGTTTACAGACTGGTTGAAGATCAAATAGATATGCCTTCAGTTGCCCTTGAGGTTCTTCAAGGTAAGTTCAATTAAACTCTGTTTACTTGCTCATGTCATCATGGGAGACATTCTCCGTGCTTAAAATGTCATGAATTTATTTGCACCTATTATATGCAGATTTACCATCTGTTGCACGAGATTTTATGCTTTCTTGGAGCGATTCCATCCTATCAGACCGCCAGTACTAACCACCCTTACAGCTGGAACAGAAAGCAGAGTGAAGTAAGCACCCTGCAAGATCATGGTACCTCAAGACAATCTGAACCAAAATAACTAGACAGGCGCATTCCTTCTTGTTGTATACAATTTGTTTTTCGTTTAATTTTTGTATAGCAAAATCTTCAATCTGAAGTTTGTTTTAGAACTTCTCAGCTGTTCTTCCTCTGCCATTTGTATAGCACAAAGGGACTTGTATTATTGTATATAACATGAGCTTGTAATCTCGAACACTGTAGGTGTACGCAGAAAGAATACAGATATATAGCAAGCATGTAGGTGTACAAAGAAATTTGTCTTGTTGTCGACTTCTTTGATCTTTCTGAAGTGTGTTGTTGATCGACGACATGTATAATATGAATGTGGTCAGAACGTTACATGAATGAAATATTTTTTCCTTTTGTCCAACATCAATGAATAAACTTGTTTTTGTAGTGGTTCGCACCAAACGAACGGGGATGTAGCTCAAATGGTAGAGCGCTCGCTTTGCATGCGAGAGGCACGGGGTTCGATCCCCCGCATCTCCATGTTTTTCTTTCATTTTTTGACTCCCCCTGTTTTTCTTTCTCCACAATAGCAACAAGCCAAGAAAACATGCACGTAAAAGGAAAACTTGAGGCTGGACAGCTTGCGTGCGAACTTAAGTGTTTCTGTGGCACACGGATTTTACGGAGATCGGGAAAACTTGCAGTTTTCGCTCCAAGCTATGGCCACCGTTTCTTTTCTGTGGCCACTGGAAGGCAGCAGCTATTTTCATCAATTTCATCCTTCACATGCGTCAGGCACGCTCGTGAAAATCTTGCCCTGGATTGGGACACATTGAACCTGACGCATGAGCAGAGGAAGCATCATCGATTTTGTCTTTTTTCCTTTTGCGTGTTGTATCTTAATAGATCGACAGAACTCCACTGTTCACAAGGAATTATCTTAGCTTGCAGCTGGCATTTTTTCCTCCAATCTTTTTTATTTCTTGTTCTAAAATTACTACTGGCATTTTGTTAAATTATGATCCTGAATACAACATAAAACTCCATGGCTGCATGTCCGGAGAAAATGCATTACCGGTTGCAAATACATTTCCAGGTCGCTATACATTCCATAATTTTAACATATAGTCAGACAAAGTGAAATTTTTACCTTTTAGCCCTTTTGAAAAATATTTTCACGGCGCCATGACCTTTCGTGCCATAGGTCCGTTGCACGGTGTCACCGGACTTGGTGACGTGCACTGTCACGTGGGATCTACACTAGATGCCCATGGCTGACGTGGCCTAGCACGGTGCCATAACTTTGGTGATGTATGTCAATGTCACGGCGCCATAAAATTTGGCGACATGCAATGTACGAAGGAAAACACACCAAGTACTGGAGGGTTTGGGCTCAAGGCACGGCGCCATAACATGTGTCAGCGCAGTATGCAAGTATGGCACCAAAGGTTATGGCATCATACCCCTTCAACATGATGCCATGAATCCCTTCTTCGTAGAAGGATTGGTCTCGGGCCTAGGGCACAACGCTATTATCTGTGGTGTTGTAGTATGCAAATACATTGTCACATATAATGGCGCCGTGCATTGCAAACAAGTAAATATACATTGAACATCAACATACAAACATGCGCCATACTTCTTGTTTCACATCCAAATATCCGCTGCACAACATTCAACATCAACACGACTTCACATCCAAATATCCGCTGCACAACATTCAACATCAACACGACTTCACATCCAAATATCCGCTGCACAACATTCAACATCAACACGACTTCACATCCAAACATCCACTGCACACATTGAACATCAACATATATATCCACAACTTCATATCCATACATCCAAACCGAGTTTACACATGCAAATGACCAAGTAACAGAGTTTATTGCCTCAACCTCTTCCCTGTTCCCTTGCCCTTACCTAGAGCATCTGTACTCGAGGTGTATTGATGAGCCTCACTACGTCAGAATAGGTTTTTAGTGACGGGTAAAATCCCTATCACTCCGAACACATCACTAATGTGTCTACATTAGTGGCGGATCTAGATCCAACCAGTCGCTAATGACACACATCAGTGATGGGTCTGGTATCCAGACCCATCACTGATGAGCACTTGAAAACCTAAAAAAAAAGGAAATGGCCCACAATTTATATCATTGTCCCACTTTCATACTTCAACACCACAGCCTAGAAGCAACATTCTACTTAATTTCACTACCACCGTCTATTTCTGACTAAAAAGACAATGCTCATAACTTTGGATGATTCAACCTGGTATTTAGGAATAGCAGGAAGATTTAGTGAACACAAACATCTAAAAAAGTTGGAAGATTTAAAATGACAAGGTCAGGAAAAAAAAGGATAACAGGGAGGTCCTAAATTATTTTTCTGGAATATGTAAATGATAGAAACAACTTTAAAATGAGAAGACACAAGGCCTGAGACTGTTAGATAAGATAAAGTATCACATTGAAGCACATGTATCCACAAATTAGAAGAGTTTTCAATGTGTATATAGTAAGTATCATTTTAGTTCCTAAATCAACGGAAGGCAATAACAACACTTAGAAAACTCTGGTTAACAGCCATATTTGTGATTACAAACTTTGTAAAGCAGTAATCTAAAATATATTTTCATTTACTCAAAATAGAAAACATTTTCTTACCATTGAGCACCTTAATTAGGTAGATCATGTAAGAACCAGAAACAATTGGACACATATCAAGTATATCAATTGATAATCCTTTTGTGTATTCCAGTTCTTCTAGAATTTAATTGACTCTAACATAGCCTATCAGTTTTCATTTTTTTTTAAACTTGCTGGAACACGCTAAAGCAACATGATATATTAAGGATGAAGTAATGAAAATGAATAGAAGATTACTTTTCAGATACAATCAGAAAAGTCAATTGAAATAGGAAATGCAATGCGATTGCAACTAGGATTGAGGCCTATATACGTTGTCCTAAGGTTCTCAATCAGCTTATGTATTGCCCTTGTCCTGAACACCATAAAACACACACAAATACACAGTCAACAAGATTCAACAAAAAAATGCGCAAATTAGCAATCACAATCGACTAATCAAATTCACAATTTTACCCATGGACATTGAGGGAGATCGGGATGAGCAAGAAGGGGTCGCCGATGAGTTTGAGCACAAGTGCCATCCTCTACTTGGCATCGCAAACAGTGAGAAGCTTCTGCATGAGATAGTTCCTGAACGGGTCCACCATCAGCTACACTTCCTTGGGTAAATGAAGTCGAAGAAGCTGAGGTCGTCGGCGGCGACCGGCTCCGGTGGCTCATCGTCGCCATCGACAACGCCCATCGTGGCGAGCTCATGGATGAGGTATGAGAGGTCCTCTACTTTCGCATCTGCCTCACTGCCGCTAAGGAGGCTGCCATGGTGGAGGAGGGGGATCTCGTTGAGTAGCATCTCCATCTCCTTATCGAGCTTCATCTGTAACACCCTATTTTTTAATTTTCTAATTCCCTAAAATTTTGCTAGAATTTAATTAGGGTTTAAATCAACAGAATAGGTTAAAACCTATTTTCTAAAATAAATTGAATTTTGCCCTAGGTTATATTTTTGTGTTGCATTCATGTTGAGTATAGGTGCATTAGGGTTTTATGGTGTGAAAAGAAATTTTGAAAACCCTGAGGCGCGCCGTTTGATTTTTGAAAATTTTGAAAAGGTTTCATAAAAGAAAAATTAATTTTTCTCCTATGGGCCGAACTCCCTCCTTCAGCCCATCCTTTCTTTTCCTCTTCTCGGGCCAAGCCCACTCTCCTCTCCTCCCCACCTCCCTCTCGGCCTTCTCTTCCGCCTGGGCTGCGGCTCTGCAGCCCGTCTCTGCGCCCGCCTCCTACCTAGGCTGGCCGAAGGCCAGGCCCGGCAATCCCGCGCCGCCGCTGCGCTAAGGCACCCTACCAAATCCTGCCTCCTCCTCACGCGTCGTCGCCAGGTGGGCCCGCATGCGCCATCTCATTCCTCGCGCTACGTCAGTCGAGTCTGAGACTAACCCGACACCATGCGCCGCCTCTCCAAGCCCAAATCCCAACCAACCCAACCAAATCTGAATGCCCTACGCGTTCTTCCGTCTATATAAGTGTGTGCCCCCCCCCACCCGGTTTCATCTATTTTCGCCCCCATGTCGAGCCTCCACCACTGCCATTGTTGCCGCTCGACCAAGCTCTCCACCGGTCGAAAACCGTCGCCTTTTGCTGCATCTGAGCACATCCCCAGGATTGTGTGCCTGCAGGGAGTCGATCCCGCCGCTTTTTGTCACCTCTCCACCGTCGGAACACCACCATTGACAAAGACTCGTACGTCATTGCCTCCTCCATCGCTGCCAACTTCCTTCCCGAGCCACGCCGCCGAAGGTAAGCCTTCAAACGGGTTCCCCGTACCCCTAGGTACGTTTTCTGCCGCTCGCCGTCGTTCTCCACGCCCGGCGACGAGGTTTTCGCCCTCACCGGTGAGTCTGCCGCCACGCAATCCCCTTCCACCGCCGCGCCATTAACTGGCGGAAGCCCTCTCGCCCTCAGCTGTCTGATCCGAATCGAGCGGCCCAGATGGGATCTGGCCAAGCGGGTACGAGCCCGGTCGACTGTGGACTCCTCCGCCCGCCTGGTCCACCGCACCCGTGTGCATGGTCCACCGCCCCGGTCTGACGTGGCAGCCACATCATCATCTGCCTCAGCAGCCCCATCAACCATTTTGACGACATCTTTGCTGAGTCACTAGCCACGTTATCCATCCATTTACCGAGTCAATTCTAATTTCTTTTAATTCGAGAAAAAGGTCAATTTTTTAATAAAGCCCATGGACTTTTCTAAATGCACCAAAAAGCCCCTATCTTTTTACATCTTAGCCCCTAAACTTTCCCATCATTACAAATAGGTGCCTATGTTTTTACAACAAGGCCCTTAAACTTTCTGTTTAATTCAAAATAGGTCCTTTTCTTTTTCAGATTTAACCCTAAACTTGTTTTTAGCGTAACTTTCTCATTTTAGCTCTGTTTTAGGCGTTTTTTTTGCGCTCTCGTGTTCGTAGTAGCGTGTACTATCTTTTAGTACCATTTTCATAGATGTTAGCTATTGTTTGGTATACTGTTCTTAGCTAGTTTTGTGTGTGCTTTTCTGGTGTGTTCGAAAGCAGACGAAGAGCAGTTCAAGAATCTCTAGGATCAAGCCTTTGAAGAGTCTGAGCAGCAAGTTGGAAGAGACAAGTGTCCTTGAACATTTTGATCCCAGTTTTTGAATGCGTTCTTTATTTCAAACATGCATGCTATTAATTTTGAATCCCATTTACTTATAGTACCATGTTTCATATATTCCTTGTCACCTATCTGTCAATAGTAGTTTATGGGTAGTTTATGCTTAGCTTTGCAAAGGGTATGTGTCACACCCGGTTTTAACGGCCAAAACCAAGTGCGGCTTATGTGTGTCCAGAAAGTTTAACACACATAAGGACGTCATAGGTGAAGTAACAAAAGTAATACTTTATTTAATTAAACGTTTACCTCTTACAATAAAAGACTTCACCTAAGCAATCTCAAAATTAACCTAAATGACATCATCTAAATGACGGCAGCAGGATGAAAACATTAGCGACCAAAACTCCACAGGCACCGATCGGAAGACACGCTCCTTAGAACACCAGGTCGTCGTCTTGGAAATCCTCAAAGTCTTCCACTGAGCAGCATATATTTTTGTATGAGAAAGCAAGGGTGAGCACATAATGTACTCAGCAAGTGTGGGAAAATAATGACATGCAGGCTTATATCAAGAATAGGCTGACACAAGGTTTTATTTGCGTAAATGCGAGTAATGAAAACACATTTGGACTCAAAAGCATTAGGCAAGAATTAAATGAATGTAACCCAACAATCCATCATCTAGCATACAAGGTTCCCCACACTGCATACCACAACCGTCTAGTACTCCCTGTACTAAGACCAAAAACCACACCATCTAGTACTCCCTGTACCAGAACCAAACCAAACCAAACCAAACCACCATCTAATCATGTGAGGATCCAAGTCTCTCATATCCGTGAGCACGGCTATTATAACAGTTTTACACTCTGCAGAGGTTGTCCAACTTTACCCACGAGTCAGTGAATTCCATGTTGCCGTGTTTGCAAGACACTTAACACACGTCAGTGATGTGCCACCAAGAATCACTGTATAACACTTTTCACTAACTAGAGACTAATCCAGTGTGTGTCTACCCACTAGGTTTCACCGCCAGGCTTTACGCAAGCAAAGCTCCTACCCAGAAGCCCCCTTTTGTGCCGACCCAACGCACACTGGACAAACTCTAATCAGTATTTCACGCCTTACCCATATCAGCCTCGTGGTTGGTACGTTACTTCTTGGGTTGTCGCTCCACGAACCGGTCCTTACTTAGGTTACTTGAGCAAACACTAATCCAACGTCATAACCATAACAACTATCACCAACATCCCTATGCTCAAGACCTAAGGTTCCATGTTGCTAAATCATTATCATATTATCCATCATTACTGCATATGTTCATTAGTCAAAATTATGACACTTCCCAATATCCCAAAGCAAGCTAAGCAGTCTACCCATAAAAGACTCCTAACCATAACCATTTAGGTTCCAAGGGAATATCTAGGGAAAAACCCTAACATAGGTGACTACCCATCATATTGACAGACATTGCATGCAGTTTTATAGAACAAAACATTTAAAAACATAGGTTCAATATGATCAAGGACACTTGCCTTCTCCTTGCTGCTGCTCAGTGTATTCTTGCTCCTGGTCTTGATGTTTTTCAAATTGATCCGGAACGTTATCGGCTAATCACACAATCACCAGCAAATAAACAAACAAGATACACTAAGAACAGAGCACAAACAAAAGAACAACGAGATAAAAACTAGCTAAAAAAAAGAACACTGAAAAACGAATCCATCGGCGCAAGAATCGCTTAAATCGGAGTTACGATGAAAAAGTTAGGGCTAAAACAAGTCTAGGGTTAAATCTGGAAAAAGAAAAGGGCCTAAATTGAATTAACAGAAAGTTCAGTGACCTTTTTGTAAAAATAGAGGGACCTAAATGTAAATATGAAAAAGTATAGGGACCTAACTACAAAAAGATAGGGCTCTTTTTGTTATTTCATAAAAGTTCAGGGGCTAAATTGCAAAATTACCAATTAAAGGAATTATCTGGGATTTTTGGAATTATCTTTGTACTGGAAAAGCTTGAATTGCTGACTGAGCTGGCATGGCTGACATGGCACGATGACAGGGATGACACATCAGCATATATGTCGACGTGGCAAGATGAGGTGGTAGGGTATTGCTGACTGGTTTAAGTGGACAGGTGGCGGCATGGGATTGGTGGCCGAAGGGGTATAAAGGGTGATCTAATCTGGGCCGTGCGGACTAGATCGGACGGCTCAGGACAGATGGATACCGCTGGGAAGGGAGTTCACGGCGGAGCCGAGCTTGGGCATGGCGGTGACACGCCGGAGACAAGCGCTAACCTCATCGCCGGCCTCGTATCACGACAACAAGCGGCGGAACACGACGAGAAGGTAACGGCGATCTCGTTTTGGAGCTTACCGAGGGCGGCGCGGCACTGGAAGGTGGTCGACGACAGAAGGGGGCGGCGGCTGCTTCGAGAACTTGTCGGAGAGGGCGCTCCGGCGATCAATCAGCGGTGGCGAGGGCCGAAAAAGCTTCGGGTGGGTCACGTGGTTCCGATGGTGGGCTCGGAAGGCTCCGGGACGCTCGGGATCGGCGAGGCGGCGAGCTCGTGCAGTGGCGGCGGCTATGGCGTCGGCAGCGAGATGAATCTCGGCGAGAAGGCTCGGTTTCAACGAGTTGGCGATGGGAACTGGTCGAGGGGGGTCGGGGCTAGCTATATAGGCGGGTTCGGAAGGGCGGGATGCGCTACGACTCCAGGATGACGGCGGATCGACTCGGACACGGCGGCGGGGAGTTGTATACGAGCTCAAATCCGCGATTTCCTTAGAGATAAGGCTAGCTAAAGATAGAGGGGATCCTGGGGATTTGATTTGACTGCTTTCTAGAAGTTCTCGGGTTCGGTTTAGGCTCGGATTTGAACGGAAAACGGCGGCCGGCGCGTTCCCGTGTCTGCGTCGGAGTCCGACTGAGGAGGAAGAAGGTTCTGACATGCGGGACCTGCATGTCAGCGGCTCGGGTGAGCGGTTTGGCGTGCGGGCTGGCACGCGGAGTTGGGCCGAGGCAGGCGGCCCAGGTGGGAGGGGAAGCCGGCGGTGGCTGGGCCGAAGCCGAGGAGAGGCTGGGCCGAAAAGGAAAAGGACAGCCCGGTAGAGGTTTTATTCTTTTTCTTTTTCCTATGAATTCAAAATCCAAATTTAAATTCAAAATCCAGGCAAAAACTCTTCAAATAAATTCATCAAAAATCAAATAAAAATACTACTTGCCTAATTCAGCATGAATGCAAAATATTCACTTATATCCTATGTCACTTATATCTTCTTTCATATAAAATAGTGTTTTCTCTCTTTAAAAATATTTAAACTCATTTGAACTTTAACAAATATTAAGAAATTTTAGAATTGGAAAAATTAGGGTGTTACAGTATGGATGGGTTATCAGTTAAATATGATTAATGAACTATGCAACTAAGAGTTTAGAATTATGGTAACTTGTGTGGAAACATGGAACTTAGGGATGTCGAGCAGAAGGTTGGTTGATGATGGTGCGTGAGGCACAAGTGTGTGAAACACTTTGATGGGTGGTAGTGTTTTCTCAGTGTTCTAAGGACCAGTTTGTGGAGTGACAACCCAAGAATTATCGTCCATCTATGAGGCTTATATGGGTACGGCCTGGCTTAGTAATTAGCGGATCCTCAGCATAGAATGAGCCACTCGTGGTGTAGTGGAAGGGAAGAGTGATTCTTTCCGGAGCTACAAGGCGCATGAGGGGGCTTCTGGGTGGTGTGACTCCACTTTGACAGTGGTGAAACCTTAGCGGGCTTATTCTTGTTGGGAGGATGCTTTGTAACAGCCTTGTAGTGATCTCCGAGCGACACACCACTCGCATGTGTTAAGTGTTTGCGCAACACGGTAACAAGGAAATCACGACTCGTGGAAAAGCTGAACAACCTCTGCAGAGTGTAAAATTTGATATATCAGTCGTGCTCACGGTCATGAGAGACTTGGATCCTCACATGATTAATTGGATTGGTTTAGTTGTTTCGGTTGGTTACCTTTGAAGTGTAAATGTCAAATGATGGTTCTTGGTTACCTATGATGGGTATCAAGTTGGTTGGTTTGAGAATCTGATGTGGAATTCAGGTACTTGGGAAACATATTGAGATATTCCTAGGAGTTGGGAGTTTAGTGATGAATCACATAGTTAATTAGGATGCTTTTATAAATTTTTTTTATGATAGCATAGTTGGAATTTATGCAAATTTACATGTTATAGCCTATTCCTTGAATCAAGCTTGCATGTCATATATTTCCCACACTTGCGGAGTACGATATGTACTCACACTTGCTATTTTCATCCAAATGTGCATCAAACTGCTACTTCAACAATGGAGACATTGAAGGAGAGCTAGACTTCTACATCGATGAAGATGAAGATTGCTAGGCTGGTGGATCCCTCTGTCAATTGCCTGTGGAAGATGGGAGCTTCGTTGTGTTTAGTTTGTGTGCTTTAGTTAAAGACTTTGAGGTCTATCTATTTTGTTTAAGTTAAACGTTGTAATAATAGCACTGTGTGTGATACACTGATGAAATCGCTGCATGTATGAAACTTGATCCTGGTATACATGTGGTTTGCATCTAGTTTTGTCCCTTTATAAAACGGGGTGTGACAATCTCCAAGCAGCTTCATCTCCCTCGTGGAGGTGCATGCAGATCTCGTGGATCCGCCCACGCGCCTCCTCCATGAGCCGGCACCATGCTGCTTCTCGTCCCAATGCCGCCGACTGCTTCACCGCTGCACCGTTCCCACTCCTCTGCAAGTCAGCTCACAGTCGTGTCATCATACCAGAGCCCCCGGTCCCTCGTCGCCCCGCCCTCAGGTCGCTCTGACCACCACTCACACCCCGTTTGGCAATACGTGCCTCACACGCAAGAGGAAAGGAGGGGAGGAGCCACGACTGACGGTGTCATGGCTCCCGACGATGATGCATAGGGGTGGCTCACATAGGGGCTGCAGCGACTGCCACTAGTGGTGGCTTCCATGGGAGGCGCGGGGCAGGGGCAGAAACCCTAACTGCCTCTTTTCAGCCTTATAACCGGCTGCCAGCCCACCTAGGTCGAGAAGGCCAAAAGGCCACCAGGGCCATGGCCCAGGTTGCCTTGGTCCTCCCCATTATATTCACATTAGTGATGGCTGTATTTAACACCCATCACTAATGACTTTAACATTAGTGATAGGTGTTGTTATTACCCGTCACTAATAAGTGTTCTCTCTATACCCGTCACTAATGGCTATGTTATTAGTGACAGATTGTGAAGTGATCTGTCACAGCTATCATTAGTGACGGGTTATTTCCACACCCATCACTAATGAGTTGTCACTAGTGACGTGTCCGAGATAGGTTCTAACCTAGGGTCACATTAGTGACGCGTCCTCATTGGACCTGTCACTAATAAGACATTAGTGACGCGTAGTGAGCAGCAATCATTAATATGGTGTCTCCTTTGTTGATTTCTTACGTAATGCCCATCAATGAGGACGCTAGGATGCCTGTGTAGGCGGTGGTGTGTCTACCAGCTGTGACATCCCGAGCTCGTTGTGGGTGTCGTTGTGATCATCGATGTCAGCATCACTATCCTCATCATCCGAAACCGAGAAAGTAGGCGTGCGCGAGGAGCTTGGTCTCGCTGTTACCAATAATCTGAAAATTGAAAATGACCAAGAACAATGTTATAACAAACTGTAATTGGCCTTCTCACTGGAAGTCTGAAAATATGTAATTTTACCAAGCAGTTTGCCCTATTCTTACATGATGTTATGCTCTAATTAAGAATATGCTCCCTTACAATTGTACCTGGAAATCTGGCAATGTGTTTTGATGGGTAGATTAGGTGCTAAATTAGGTCAACATATCCTGGGTTATAGCAACATGTACATAGGTTCTTTTATCGATTATGACCTGAAGAAAAACTCTAATTTTGCTACATTTTCCCAATCTAAAACATTAACTTTTAGAGATATAAACAAAGGATTATACAAAATGCTGAATGGAAATCAAGCTAGGCAACGTTGTTAGGTGAATTTTAAAGAAGCATCAACCTGAATGATAGGAACTTAATTCCTGAAATGAACATGTCATTTGTTTTTAAAATTTTGCAACTACAAAGCACTTAACCTGCAAATACACTTCCACGGCACTCCCACCAGTAAAATTAGCACATATCTCATGGTCGATTTAATTAGAAATATAAGTGCATGCTGCAAGTGACTAAGTAATGCAGTCTCATCCTATAATACCATACACTGTATCATTCTGCATTTGATATTGTGCAAATCAAAATTAGGATCTAAGATAGACTGACTGAGTGACTGTACAAACTGACTCACTCATTCACAGAATTGTGCACAGAAGGCGCGGCGGCAGGCGGTAGGTGGCCTAAATTGTGCCAAATTGACCACGACTCACACGGGGCCGATGTGGTGGGCGGTGTCCGGGTGGTGTAGGAGCTCGGAGGCAGTCAGGCGTGGAACGGGGAGTGGCGGCCGGGTGGCATCAGATCTCAGAGGTGGCTAGGTAGAGGATGGATGTAGCATCTAGGCTTGTAGGTAAGTTGTAAGTGTTTCAGTGATTAATGAAAATCGTATCATTGTGTCTAACAAATTTGTTTTGAAGGATATCAAAAATTTTAGTTCACAATGATGATTGGACATTCTTGGTCCCTAAGTTGATTATATGGACGATCAAAGGACATGTGCTTCAAGATTAAGGATCTTTTAGTTCTAAGTGTCATAAAGGAGATGAATGACACTTAGAGTAGTATATGTCTTCTTTCTTAGTCATTTTGACCGTACTATAAACACGAGTTAAGAGTAGTAGCTTGACCTAGTTGAGATGTCGTGAAGTTAGAGCTCAAGAAAAGATAGAATTGGACGAGCTCGGTGATTTTAACCCTATTGGATAGTCCGATGTTGTGTTTTTCTATTCTCACCGGATCATTCTCCCTTGATCTAGAACAGAAGACATTGAGTGCACAGGATGATCTGGTCTATAAGTATGGTATTCATCAGAACCTTTTCTCAGTGACACGTGGCCAAAGTTTTGAGAAGTGTTACATCGAATAGTTCGGTGATAGTATGATGGGAGCACCGGAGCTTTTTCAGTAGAAGAAAATTTTTTCCTAGGTGAAATTGAAGTTGAACTCACCGGATTATCCGGTGATGGAAAGATGGGAGCACCAAAGCATTTCTTGTACAGAAGAATTTTTTATTTCAGAAGAAGCTACACTCACTAGATGGTTCGGTGAAGGAAAAGAGGAATCATCGGACTAATTTTTGCAGAGAGATTGTTTCAGACAATTTAAAGTTGCTCAGTTCATCGAATGGTCAGATGATGGACCAAATGAGCACCAGAGCAATTCTTGCAGCGAAGGAAATAGTTGTTTGAAAATTGGAGATCAACTGATCGGATGGCACAGTGTGGCTTTGAAAGTTGTGCTCACCAGATTGTCCGGTGATTGTGAGGAGATACTCATCGGATCATCCAGTGTTAACAGAAAGTTGTTAGGCAACAGCTAAATTTGGATATCTAGCCTATAAATACCCCTTCACTTGGTTTTAGATGGCTCTCTTGCGACCCCAGAAGAGCTCATACATTGTATGTGTCATCAAGAAGCAAAAGAGTGCACTTGAGTGAATTCCAAAGTTCTTAATTGAAGGTTAAGGATATTTTTAGTGCTTGGAGAGTAGTAAGTGTGCACCTAGCTGTAGTCTATGCTTGATCTTGGTTAAGTGAAGCTATTGGCTTGTTACTCTTGGTGATTGGCAACACCTAGCCAGTCTTTGGTGATTAGACATGGTGAGCTCTTAGAATTCTTGTGGGAACCTTGGGAAGAGCTATGTGCTTAGTTTGATGCCTGTCAATCCAAAGATGGAGAAGTAGCAATCATGAGTGAGCACTTGAGACTTCATGACTCAAGGAGGAGCGATATCCTTTATGGATGCTCCAACGAGGACTAGGGGAGAGTGCCAACTACTTGATACCTCAGGAAAAAATCGATGTTCTATTGTCCATCTCCTTACTTTTCTGTATTTATATTTGAGCATTTTACTTACTTGCAAGCTTTACTTTCTACATTTACTTTGTGTTCTAGCTTGCTTGTTTTTTACGCATCTGTCTAGTTTGATCATGTAGTCATATTTTAATTTATCTAGGCTAAGGTTCATACTTGTTCTAGAATTCGGTAGGATTAAAAATTTAATAGCCAAATTCACCCCCTCTCTTGGGTCATTCGATCATTTCAATTGATATCAGAGCCTCGTGCTCTTAATTGGCTTAAAATCCTAGAGCAATGGTCCCCGGGAATGGAAGTAGCGTTTCAAGGTTCGAGGGAAAGAACTTCTCCTATTGGAAAGTTCACATGACAAGCTATCTTGAGGATATTTCTCCCGAAGTTTGGCTAGCTGTTTCCATTGAGTTTGATCAATCATTTACCGAACAACAAATTAGATGAAATGCCAAGGCTAAAAATACTATTTTTGAGGGAATTACTGAAGAGGTGTTTTCTAGAGTAAGGAGCAAGGAATTAGCTTATGATATTTGGACTGGTCTTTGTGAAATTCAAGAGGGTTCTATAAAAATTTGGAAGGAAAGATATCATGGCTAATGAACAACCTTAATCAATTTAAGATGCTTCCAAATGAGCTATGCAATAATATGTATTCTCACATGAATATGCTTGTTAAAGAAATCAATTCTCTTGAACTCACTCAATTGTCTCAAGAAGACATTATTCGTACGATCTTGATGGTGCTTCCCAAGCCGTAATACAACATTGTCATCTCTCTTCTTCATAAGAAAGACATTGTTGGGGAGAAAATAAACCAGCCTGGGGATAACGGTTGAAGATCACCATGCAGGTCCCTCCGGAGCCTTGATCTCCAAACCCTCTGTCAAAAGCTCGATCTCCGATATCATCAAATCCTTTCACGGTACCCCTTCACACCCACGAAGCCTTCCCTTGGCTCTGCTAGCTCGACCTCCCAAAGCCTTCCAAAACACGACCTCCCGAAGCCTCGGTCCTCCGAAGCTTCAGCCTCCCGAAGCCCCAGCCCTCCACGGTCCCGCTTCCCAAAGCCTTCACCTCCCTATTCTATGCCTCCCGAAGCCCCCGCCTCGGGTTGATCGGGCCACCTTCCCGAATGCAGCGGGGTGAGTCAGCACGCCTTGGGAAAGATTTGCCGAAAGGGGAGTGCCGGTCGTGCTTTGCATGTAAGGAAGTGACCGGCATTAAAGGCCTAGGCTAATGGATGCCACTTTGACACGCCGGCGTAATGAGGGCTATCCTGACACCCCTGACAGTGCAGCGCCGGGCCGCAATTGGCGACCAGCTCGCCCCCTTCAGGGGGTAGGCACCATGATAATTACCACGACGGATATTTATCTCCCCGATAGGATAGAAGGTAGTTATCTGGAATAAGGCCCAATAATTTGATCAGATCCCGAATATTTGTACATTATGATAACTTGTATGTCAAGCTACGCATAGCCCTATAAATAGGAGGCCATGGTGCTCTGGGCATGGACACAGCGGAAAAGAACACGCAAGATAGTGGACACTGTGATACTCCTCTCAGAGTGATACATTTTTCTATCATCAATATATTTGTGGTGTTCCTTCCTCTCAAACTTCGTCTCCAAGCTTGAGTCTCCTCCTTAGAAGAAAGTCTCACCGTACTTGCTGGGGCAAGATGAACTCTTGCTCCAACAGACATCAATGACATGACCATCACTGATGCCGTGGCCAAGATTCATCCTCATGAGATGTTCTTATTTAGAGATCAAGAAGAATCCTCCTCCAAGAAGAATCTTGCTCTCAAGGCCAATCAAGAAGAAGAAGAAGGTGAAGATTCCATCAACAAGTGAAAGCGATGAAAATGACGATGAAGATGATGATGATGACTCCAACACCGAGCTTGCCCTCCTCATGAGAAGAACCACAAGGATGATATCCAAGTTAGGCAAGAAGGGCTACAACTATGATCCCAGGAAGAACAAATTTCGCTCCATGAAATTTGACAAGTTCGATGGCAGAGACAAGAAGTGTTACAATTATGGTGAATATGGCCACGTGTCATATGATTGCCCTCATCCTGACAAGATAAACGAAAATAAGAGCAAGAAGATTGATGCAAATAAAGATGAGGACAAGCACAAGAAAAAGGGTCAAGACAAGAAGAAGAAGAAGCTCTTCAACAAGAAGGGTGGAGGCCGCAATACTTATATTGTTGGTGAATGGGTCTCCGGTGAAAGCTCAAGTGATGATGAAGACAAGGACTTTGCAGGCCTTGCCATCACCAATGACGATCCACTACTACCTTTACCACCTATGTACCTAATGGCAAAAGGTAATAACAAGATGAGTAGTGAGGATGATGATAGTAGTGAGGATGATGGTCTTTCTTCTAATAATCTATCTAAGTTCATGAATGACTATGCTACCATCATCAAGAAGCAAAAAGCTAAGATTGAGTCTCTTGAAAATGATAATGCTAATCTTAGCTCTAGTCATAATGAGTTACTTGCTAAATACAGTGATGTGCTTAAAAAACATGATGAAGTAGTTGTATCTAGTAAGTCTCTTGAAGTGAGCAACAAGAAGCTAAAACTTGAGCATGTTGACTTAATATCAAGAACTTGAATTAGCTTATAATGCTATTGATCCTAGCATAAATGAATTTCCCACTATTGATATTGTTAAGGTCAATGCATCTACTTCTTATAATGATCTTCTTGATATCACATGCTCTTCTTCGTGTGATACTATATCATCTTCTAAGACTAACCATGTAAGGGAGCAAGAGCTCATGAATGAGATTGCAAATCTCAATTTGTGTGTGGCCTGGTTGACTAAGGGGGAGTACAAGCACAAGAAAATCCTCATGAAAAATGCTATATACTACAACAAGAGAGGCCTTGGATGCTTCCCCAACCTGGTGGAGAACATCACCAAGTCACCACAGATCAAGAAATGTTTCATCAAGGAAGTTGGTTCATATTGCCAACATTGCGAGGTCACTGGCCACCACACAATGGAGTGTCCAACTCCTACTAAACCCCTTCCTATTGTACCTCCTAAATACAAGTTCACTTTCAATGATCATCATTTCTTATTACATAAGTTTAAAAATGGAAAGTCATGGTTAAATTCATTAGAACTCAAGCTAAGGGCAAGCTTCCTAGGCAACTTTAGGTGCCTAAAGCTCTTGTGTCTCACATGAAAGGTACCAAACTTAGTTGGGTACCTGAAAAAAAGCTTGATCCTATGTGTAGGTGAACTAAAAAGCCGGTGAAAAACATTGGGTGCTTGATAGTGGATGCACACAACATATGACCGGGAATATCAAGATGTCCACCTCTCTAGAAGATGAAGTGGGTGATCATGACAAAGTCATTTTTGGTGATAATTCTAAGGCAAATGAGTAGGTTTGGGTAAGGTGACAATCTCCAATGATCTCTCTATTTCTAATCTGCTTTTAGTAGAGTCTCTTAGTTTTAATTTGCATTCCGTAGCTCAACTATATGATTTAGGCTTCACATATTTATTTAGTGATGTTGATGTTTTCATAACTAGCAAGAAGCATAATGATCTAATCTTTAAAGATTTTAGACATGGCCATATCTATATTATGGATTTTTCATCTAATGAAGCATGCCTCTTCACCAAGACATCCATGAGTTGGCTTTGGTATCGTCGACTTGCACATATTGGAATGAGCCAACTCAAGAAGGAGTTCAAGAAGAGAATCACTACTACAGAACTGGCCTTATATGTCGGCCCATTACTGCCGGTTCCTAATGGGCCGACAGTGATGGGGCATCACTGCCGGTTCATAAGCCGCGCAGGAAGAATCAGCCATCATGCCTTATGAACCGGCAATGATAAGGGTCATCATTGCTGATCGATGGATTGAGCTGGTAGTGATACCCTACTCCCTCATCACTACCGTCTTAATCCACTGATCGGCAGTGATAGCATAACATCACTGTCGGCTGGTTAAATGAGTCGGTAGTGATGTCCCGGCTATATAAAAGTCGCCCTTTCCTTTCGCAAGCTTGAGCGCAACAGAGAGGAGTTATATTCTTGCTCGGTGGTGGCCATTTATGCTCACCAGGATCTTGGTGGCTTCAAAATTTTGAAGAATCCTCATACCCTAGGTGTTTCAATGTGTGTAACTTTCTCTCCAGTCCATTTCTATTTGAATTTTATTTGCTAAATTGCTCTAGATGAACCTATGGCCATGATGTTTTGAGACAATAGATGCAATTATACCTCATTTATGATATGGAAGCTTCAATTCTGGTGGAAAGTGTCGTTATTATTGATTTACATTAGCTATATGTATGAGCATATTTATTTTTGGTTTTTAATGAATTAGAAATTTTAGCCATGAAATTAAGGTATATAGCAAACTCTAATTATATTTTTTATATTTTAATTAATTAGCAAGCTCCAATATAGAAACTTTAGGTATGAGCACATATATGGTTGATTTTTAGTGAATTAGAAAAATTAGCCATGATATTTAGGTATGTAGAAAGCTCCAATTATATTTTTTCTATTTTAATCAATTAGAATGTTCCCAATATGGAAACTTTAGGTATGAGCGTATTTATTTTGATTTTTAATGAATTAGAAAATTTCGCCATGATATTTAGGTATGTAGCAAGATACAATTATATTTATGTATGAGCGTATTTAGTTTTCATGTTTCCTTAATGAGTCATAGATAAGGTGTTGAATAATAAAGAAAATTTCTAGGGGGCACCAACAAATACTCATCGGAAGCGGACGCGAAAGCATGCAAAAGGTGGCTCCTCTAACCCAGGTCAATTGCCGGTAAGAGATGAAGAGGTAATTTATTTGTTGGTGATCGCAAAATATTCTAGATATTATGAATTTGGATTTACAATAATGATATAATTGTAGATGGACAGAAGATGGATGTACGATGCGAGCCATGTGAGCGCAGAGTACAAGAACAGCATGGATTGTTTCTAGTACAAGCCGGAGTACACCGGTTCCGAAATCTAATCGTAGAGCTCCTATGTTCAAAAAGAAATCTGTCTTTTACGACTTAGCATATTGGCCGGATTTGGTGGTTCGACACGCAATCGATGTCATGCACATCGAGAAGAACATGTGTGATAGCTTGATTGGTACATTACTAGATATGCCTGGCAAAACAAAGGATACACTCCAAACATGGAAGGACCTAAAATGTTTGAAACTCAGACATGATCTACATCCTGAAGAGATGGAAGAAGGCAACAAATATCTTGGCCCCGCAAGCTACAATCTGAGCAAGGCGGAAAAAATTACAATGTGCAAGTGCTTGCATGGAATCAAAGTTACATCCGGTTACTCCGCCACCATAAAGAGACTAGTAAACATGAAAGACATGAAATTAACTGGCATCAAGTCTCATGATTGTCATGTGATGATGACACAGATGCTTCCAATTGCAATTAGAGATATTCTGTCACTGAAGGTCCAAACCGAATCATAAAGTTGTGTTCATTCTTCAACGTGATATCACAGAAGGCCATCGATCTGACCAAGCTAGATAAGCTGCAGGAAGACATGGTCGAGACTCTATCCGAGCTTGAGGTGTTGTTCCCTCCATCATTTTTTGATATACGGATTCTTGGTCCCGTGTTTCTACATCAGATGTACCATTTTGAGAGGTTCATGGGAGTTCTTAAGAAATATGTTTGTAACCGAAATCAGCCAGAAGGCTGCATGGCCGAGTGCTGGGGAACCAAGGAGGTCACTGATTTCTGCGTCAACTACATGAATCTCAAATCGATTAGTGTGCTTGTATCTCGCCATGAGGGAAGGCTACAGGGGAAAGGGACGAGAGGTGCAAACGCATTCTGCACTAACGATCCCGTTTCATTCACGCAAGCACATTTCGTAGTTCTACAATAATCAGTTGTGGTGGACCCGTATGTAAAAGAATACTAGAAGATGCTACGCACCAGAAACCCAAGGAAGTCTGATGTTTGGATCGCGCGAGAGCACAGAGATCATTTTGGCACTTGGTTACGCAGACAGGTGATGCATAAGCAGATAGAGTGTGCTCAGTTGAATGTGTTGGCTCATGGACCGTCTACTACAATCCTCACATTCCAAGGATATGACATGAATGGCTATACATTTTATACGAGAGCTCAAGATAATAAGAGCTCCAACTAAAATAGCGGTGTCCGTATAGATGCCTACGACTGCAATGAAAATAGGGAGACCTATTACGGATTCATAGATGAGATCTGGGAGCTCGACTATGGAGTGTTAAAGATTCCTCTTTTCCGGTGCCAATGGGTCAGACTCCCAGGAGGTGTAAAGATCGACAAGTACGGTATAACTACAGTGGACCAAAAACTCGTTGGATACAGAGAAAAATCATTTGTACTTGCGAATGATGTTATGCAGATCTTCTATGTTAAGGACCCGAACCCGGCTAATAAGGAGGAGCGTCACGTGGTTCTTCAAGGAAAAAGAAGGATTATCGGAGTGGAGAATGTTGTTGATGAGGAAGACTACAATCTCTTACATCTCCGAGTCCGACGCTTCTCAGTTTGTGATGCGGCCTTCTTAGACAGCGTTAGCTCCTTCATCCCCTCTGGCTCCAAATGCTTAGATGTGTTCTCTTTTTGGTACTTAAATGCCAAAGGGGGAGAGTCTAGTGGTAGGGGAGTTGGGAGAGTCTTAGCATGAGTGTCTAGAGAGCTTTTGTTTCAGGGGGAGTTTAGGAGTTTGAGTAGTTAGGTTCGGCTTGTTGGATGTTATGGTTTTTTATGTAATGACAGGCTATTTGATTCTCTCTATTGATGTGTTTTGATTGTCATCACATTGTGTTTAATTTCATGCTTATTTAATTCTTATTCTTATAACATGATAGGTTGTTATATTGCTGAACTTTCTCTTACTTTATTGATATATGCTGTCAATTGCCTAGTATGATAGGGTGTATTTTGATTCATATTTCTATATTCTCTTTTGTGTTGTTATCAATCACCAAAAAGGGGGAGATTGTAGCATCTAGGCCCCTATGTAAGTTATAAATGTTTCAGTGATTAATGATAACTGTATCATTGTGACTAACAAATTTGTTTTGAATAGTACCAAAAATTTTAGTTCATAATGATGATTGGGTATTCTTAGTCCCTAAGTTGATTATATGGACGATCAAAGGACATGTTCATCAAGATTAAGAATCTTCTAGTGATAAGTGTCACAAAGGAGATGAATGACACTTAGTAGTATATGTCTTCTTTCTTAGTCTTTTTGACCGTACTATAAAGAGAGGCTAAGAGAAGAGCTTGATCTAATTGAATCTAGACTTGGTTTGATGCATACTTATAAAATTCTAGCACTAGGTAGCTCATAGAATCCTATAGTTGAGATGTCGTGAAGTTAGAGCTCAAGAAAAGATTGAATTGGACGAGGTCAGTGATTTTAGCCCTACCGGATAGTCCGATGTTGTGTTTTTTTTGTTCTCACCGGATCATTGTCCCTTGATCTAGAACATAAGACATTGAGTACACAGGATGATCCGGTGTATAAGTGTGATATTCACTGGAAACTTTTCTCAATGACACGTGGACAAAGTTTTGAGAAGTGTTACATCGGATAGTTTGATGATAGTATGATGGGATTACTGGAGATTTTCAGCAGAAGCAATTTTTTCCCAGTGAAATTGAAGTTAAACTCACCGAATTATCCAGTGATGAAAAGATGAGAGCACAGGAGCATTTCTTGCAGAGAAGATTTTTTTGTTTTAGAAGAAGTTACACTCACCGGATGGTCCGGTGAAGGCAAAGAGGAATCACCGAACTAATTTTTGCAGAGAGATTACTTCGGACAGTTTAAAGTTTCTTAGTTCACCGGATGGTCCAATGATGGACAAAATAAGCACCAGAGCAATTCTTGTAGAGAAGGGTGCAGCTGTTTGAAAATTGGAGATCAACTGACTGGATGGTCCAGTGCTAAAGTTATGATCACCAGATGCTTACATCGGGCTATCCTCAGTAGTAACGGCTAATGACAGCTAGCATGGTGTGGTTTTGAAAGTTGTGCTCGCCAGATTGTCTGGTGATTGTGAGGAGATACTCACTAGATCATCCGATGTTAACAGAAAAGGTGGGTTGTTAGGCAACGTCTAAATTTAGATCTCTAGCCAATAAATACCCCCTTACTTGGTTTCAGTTGGCTCTCTTGCGACCCCAGAAGAGCTCACACGATGTGTGTGTCATCAAGAAGCAAGAGAGTGCAGTTGAGTGAATTCCAAAGTTCTCAATTAAAGTTTAATGACATATTTAGTGTTTGGAGAGTAGCAAGTGTGCATATAGCTGTAGTCTCGGCTTGAGCTTTGTCAAGTGAAGCTATTGGCTTGTTACTCTTGGTGGTTGGCAACATCTAGCCAGTTTTTGGTGATTGAAGGTGTCTCGGTGAGCTCTCGGAGTTCTTGTAGGAGAACTGGAAAGAGCTATATGCTTAGTTTGATTCCCACCAATCTGGAGATGGAGAAGTGACAATCATAAGTGAGCACTTGAGACTTTGTGACTCAAGGTGGAGCAATATCTTTTGTGGATTCTCCAACGAGGATTAGGAGAGAGTGCCAACTCTTCGATACCTTAGGAAAAAATCGGTGTTTTCTTGTCTATCTCATTACTTTCTCGTATTTACATTCAAATATTTTACTTCCTTGCAAGTTTTACTTTCCACATTTACTTTGTGTTCTAGCTTACTTATTTTTCATGCATCCGTCTAGTTTGATCGTATAGTCATATTTCAATTTATCTAGACTAAGGTTACTACTTGTTCTAGAATTCGGTATGAGTAAATTTTTAATAACCCAATTTACCCCTTTTTTGGGGCCATTCGATCCTTTCAATGGGGCGATGTCGGCGTTGACCGTTCTGGGCACATGCGCCAGGCGAGAGGGGAGCTTGCAGGGCGGCACGACGCATCGGCGCAACAACACATGTTGCAGGGTGTCGGCTCGAGCGGCGATGGGAAAAGTGAGAGAGAGAAAACAGAAAAAGAAGTGGAACCCTTTAGGCGTGATGCCGTACCTTTGACCTACGGCACCATGGTCTTTGGCATCGTGCTGACATTCCAACACACATTTTACGTGGCAAAGAACGGCACTAAATGTGGTGACACTGAGCAATGGGCTAATAACGCCAAAGGTCATGGCGATGTGCTAAAGGTCCATTTTTAAACAAAGTTTTCTGGAAGTATAAAATTGTTTTCATAAAGGGTCAAAAGTAAAAATTCCATGTCAGACAAATGTCAATGACCTTTCAAAGGTAATTCGATGTAAGAAACCGTATCCCTGGTAGGTCCCACCTCATCGCCTTCCTACCACACTCGCACGTACTGACACCTCAGGCTCAGCTCCCGTAGTCCCGTCCATAACCTCGAATACTCCCCGGTGCCGGTGCGCACAAGCACACACTCCTCCCTCATGGCAGCATCCACGACCTCTCGCCCCTTCATGCCCTCCCTCGACCGGAACCAAGCTCGCAGCCGGCGGCGCACAAACGTCGTCGTCGTCGCCGCTGCGGCAGGTAGCTCGCCGGACGCCGAGCCGGCCGCGGGGGCGGCGGGACAAGGGAAGAAGAAAACGGTGGACACGCGAATACACTGGTCAGACCCGGACGAAGGGTGGATAGGAGGGAACGCCAAGAAGGACGGCGACGACGGCCGCGGCAGGAGCAGCGAGCCTTTGGGAGGGAGGTTCGCCGACCTCATCAACAACCCATCCGAGTCTCACTACCAGTTGAGTTCGATCTCCAATCCAAATTGAAATTCTAGCACAAGTAGAAGGCCTGTAGGTAGAAAAACAGAGCACAAATGCCGTTCTTATCTACAGTACTTCTGGATCGTAGCGGAAATTCAATCGATCTCAATTATTATCCTCCTGATGGATTTATTTTTTTAGAAAAACAAGCGCTAAACTCTTTCCAGGATAGTGTTCTTCAGCTCAGTATGTTCCTAATGGCTATGTAAACTAACCCAACCAGGTTCCTGGGGGTAGCACCTCAGGCGGACATAGAGGAGATCAAGGCGGCGTACCGGCGGCTGTCCAAGGAGTACCACCCGGACACGACGACGCTGCCGCTCAAGTCGGCGTCGGAGAAGTTCATCCGCCTCCGCGAGGTGTACAACGTGCTCAGCAAGGAGGAGACCCGGCGGTTCTACGACTGGACGCTGGCGCAGGAGGCCGAGAGCCGACGCCTGCAGCAGCTCAGGTCCCGCCTCGAGGACCCCTACGAGCAGGACCTCCAGAGCTACAAGTCCGTGCCGGACATGGTCGATCGCCTCGGCGGCAAGAACATGAAGCTCAGCGACCAGGCCATGACCGCGCTCACCGTCGACATCGTCATCATCATCTTCTCCGTCTGCTGCATCATCTACGCTGTGTTCTTCAAGGAGCAGTACTGACGGCAGCATGTCAGCAGCAGCAAGCTTGCAGGAAGATATAGGTAAATTAACTGATGATAAGATTGTCTTTTCGGACATTATATAATCCTATATTTGTAATGTCAAATAGAACAAGACGGTAACTCATCGGTATATTTGTGTCCTCAAATCATAATTCCAGTATAATTCTCTGGGACAATAATCTTGGTTTATTGAGTCAAAAGATAACAAAGGGGCAAAAGCGCCTAACAAGACAACTGGGGAATATGCTGTACTCTCTAGTCATCTCTGGTTAAAGTGAAAGAGAGAAAAGGTAATCCCATACAAACATGAAACAATTGCACGGGAGTGTGGTGTGTCTAATGCTTAAGAATCGTCGCACTCAATGATCTTAACAACAGAAGAATCACCAATCTTTTCAAAAATTATCACCCTGTCAAAAGGCTTTACTATACCGACTGACCGACCATAGTTCAGCGCAAGTTTTATCCCATACTCTTCCTTTGTCAGCCCACCAGTTTCAGCCTGTTGCAGAGTTCAAAGATACCTGATTACTTCTATTTTTACATAGCTCTAATATTAGCAAGTAATAATATTAGCAAGTAATAATATTAGCAAGTAACAGCTGCATACATACCTCATCAGTACTCCCCATTAAAGGGTACACGCCTCTTACTGCAAAACATTGCCTTGCCTGAAAGTGATTCAACAATGGAAAAATATAATTTTGCAGATGGTGAAAGAATGAAACTCAATTAAAAATTATGAAAGAATGAAACTCAATTAAATCTAGAGATATGAAAGTTAGTTACCTGCGTTGTGCCATAAGAACGCCACTTTGATGGATCAGACCCTTCACGTGGGAAGATGACTGCTAAAACTGGCATTGGCGGCCTGTACTTAGCAACTAACCTGCAGACAGATAAGCATAAAGTGAATTAGTTGCTTTATATGACGGGAACTTGTTTAGTGAGGCATTGGGAGTAATGTAGAGCACCTAGCAGCTCTCCCTGAGAATGTGAACACAACAATTGCAACAGCTTTTACTTTCATTGCAGAACGAACCTAGAGATAAAGAGTGAACAATGGTTGGTCATTAATATTCTAGATTAGAAAAATTGTATCTGTTACCAATGAACTAACAGTATTTACCGCTGCTGATGCCACGGATTCCTCATGGGGCATTGGGTCACCTACATGCCTCATTACTTTCTTGAACTGAAGTGGCTGGTTATACACGGTCTCAGCCTAGTGGATTTATCATTGATCAGTCAATTATTTCCAATGGTTCTATTACAATTTATTCTTAAATAAGAAGAGACATACTTCCGCACATATTCTTCCCACAGTACTCACTGTGTCAACAGGATAAAGCCCTCGAAGTGTCTCCGCACCAAGCAAAATACCATCAGTTCCTGGAATTTGAACAGCACAGGAAATAAGTATGGCATTCATATAGTGGTTGAAATAATGAAATGTAGTGAATGTTCACAGACCATCTAGGACAGCATTTGCAACATCAGTTGCCTCCGCACGTGTAGGGCGTAGGTTGTCAATCATGCTGTCCACAACCCTAGTGATGATCACAGGTTTACCCTCCAGATTGCATTTCTGAATAGCTGTTTTTTGGAACATGAAAACCTGAAGGGTCAAAAGTAAACATGTTATGACACAGCAAGAATGATACGCAGTTATAAATAACACTTATACAAATTCTGCACAGACACTAAAGGTTGCAGCAGTATTTCCAGGAGTTTCTGCAGCCTATAAGAACCAAATGAGACACTAGAACTGGACATTTATAAGCATATAAATGGTGGACTTTTGCACCATAATAATGGAGATTGTGTTGTATTTATATCACTGTATTAGTTAACAATTGAGTACTATCGCAAGGCTTAATTCATAGACATGAATATAGACATATCTGATAACATGCTAGGGATAAACAATGGGGATTTTATGAATAGGGATAAACAATGGAGATTTTATGAAAGATCAGAATTTACATTTTCTGGTGGAAGGTCGATTCCAAGGTCTCCTCGAGACATAATGACACCATCTGCCTCTGCGATAATTTCATCAAAATGATCCAAACCCTAGCAAGAAATACACAATGCAATAATCACAACATAGCAATGAAACTGACAGCAGTATCTTCATAAAAGCATGAGAATTACCTCAGAATTTTCGACTTTCGCATATATCTGTGTGTCATGAAGGTCATGTGATTGTAAAAAGGCTCTAAGCTGCATACCACAAATATCTGGGGATCAAAAGTGTATCCAAGACTATCATGAGGATAGCAAGAATAGCTTATAATGGTACGAAGAATGTGTGGCCTCAGATAAAGGGAGAAACAGTTACACACTAACACCATATCTATGAAATATAATGCAAAGATCAAACAAATTGATCAACATATTATTTGTATTGAGTTTCTCCGGGCACCAACCAATTTCTGTTTTTCCTAGTGGAATCAACATCACATGAAAGCCGCAGATAAATAATTTACTAGGAAAAAAAAACATAAAAGGAAAACAAAGGAGTAGGAGGGTGATATAGTATTCAACTGAATGTTTAATTTAAGTGCAATAGTAGCATAATTAGGAAAGAAAACTCACCTCCCTGACATCCTCAGCGGAGCGGGTATGGGAAAGCGATATAATGTCAACGTTGTTATGTGAACCCCAAGTTGAAATGACCTATTTCAAGAAAACTGTACTCAGGACAATCTTGAAAAGATATAACAGCATCAATATGCACTTGTACACAGATATGTGTCAAACACAACTTGGGAACAAAGAATAAAGTAATATCTAAAGAATTCAGTGTTTAACTTTAAGGAAATTGGTTTGATGAATCTGCAGCTAGAGACTTAACAACAGAGTGAACATCAGAAAGAAACAAAAGATATCATGTTCACATGTGGCTTGATAGTTGTGTTTACATGCTGTGACAGCAACACAAATCTTTCATACTTGCAGCATATTAACTTGTGACAGGCCAACCAGCAAAAGTGTTCTCTTTCTCTTAAGAAATCATATAATTTCTCCGGTTGAGTTAATATCGAATGAAAATATAAATAACAGAATACCTGAAATTGAACCATCGTTACTACTGTACAAAAAAGCTGTTTGCCTAAATCTTTTGTACAGGCAAAATGTAAAGTAAAAAAATGTAATGACAATATAAACCCCAGTGATAAAAAGAAACTTAAAGGCGGTCCACATTACTTGTTTATCATATTCGCTCAAAGTCGGCAAACTGATGTGGACTCGTGAAACATGCAAAGTGAAAATGGGGCCAGCAAGTGTAGCTGTGTTCTTCACAAGACAATTCACATTTTCACCAGAAGTCTCCAGAACCTGCAGAGTAAATCACACAAGAAAATGTAAATACTGCAGAATGGCATGTAATTGAGAAGCATTTACAAATCCACATACCTCAAGCCACACAGATGTTGTTTCACTTCCTGTGAAGAGATATTGACCCATGAAAAGAGTATCACCCTTCTTCACAGCCTGAATTCACAGAAGGGCAATATAGTTAAATATGCGATATCTCCAAGATTTTGATTATGAAAAGTCTATAGAAACGGTTACTACAAGGTATTTCACTGACACAATATAATTTTTTTTTAAAAAGGTTTCTTACTACTGCGCAAATACCTTCAATTCTACCTGATGCAGTAACACAAAATGCAATATTTCAAGTATAAATAATACATTAACAATTCAAATAATAAATTGTCCGCAATATCCACTTACTTTTGCAAGATTACCAAATTTGATTGGTAGGATCTCAGCAGAGGGAGCTTTAGAAAGATCTGGAGTTATGATGACATGATTCCCAGCTTTCAACTCAATTGGCCCACCAGTGGAATTATGAACTTGAATTTCTGGACCCAGTGTATCCAGCATTACCTATATATATAATAAACCAAGTTAGATATTGATATGGTATGCCTCTTAACATCAATCTCAAAAGTAGAAAACAAAGGCAACACATACCAGTACAATAGCATTAGAAGAATGGACAAAGCCAACCAAAATGAAAAAGTTAAAAGGCATGAATGTTCCAAAAGCTAGAAAGAATTTCAGTATGCTAGCTCAAGAAAAATAAATAAATTAAAGAATAGCACGGAAATTAGTATGTACATAAAGCAAATCTAAACAGGCATTTCCGAATATGGTGTATATCAAAAATGGACAAACTAAACTAACATTTACCATTGCCACAACCAGTCCAAACAGAAAGTTCACATTTTTGTCAATTATTTCAGAAAACATGTCTAAGTCCAGACCCAATAGAAGACATTCTGACAACGTATCACAAATGGTAAATTAGATTAATTTCATGATACAAGAGCAGCAATTCTTTACTTATGTCATCTCCTATGTCACTGCTGAAGCCAGAAGCTCCATTATATTTCACCAAGTTCCAGTGAATAAATCATTTTTCAAAAATTCGAGCCTTTCACATTGCAAGATGTATGCATATGGAATGACAAATGGAAACTTTGACATAGGAAAACTGTAAAGCGGAAATCCCATGTGTCAAAGAGTTTTGGACAATTCCATAGCTAACAACATAAAGTAAATAGAAGCATGAATAAAAATAAATTAACCAAGAACATGGGAAGCATTTTTTTAAAGAAAGGAACATGCTCTACATCGGCATCTACAGAAAATGGGGAAAATCTGATGTGTATGGATCTAAGCATTTACTATTCTCCGTATGCCCATTACGCATTAGAAGACCAAAATGATTTCATAAGTGGCATTACAAAAGTCTGGTGAAAGTTCACTTTTTACCTAGAAACCAAATTTCAATAATAAAAAAAACATGTTACCTTGAAACTGATTTAAATGTGTAAACCATAAAACACCCCACCAAGAAAGTCAGAAGTGAAAAAAAATATTGATCCATAATGTGACATAAAGTATTATGTAGCTATATTTTTTCTCTTTTTTGGAAGGTAACTATTAAGTAGAACAGACACATTTTCCCGATATTCTAGTTACTGTATGCTCAACCGTATCAATGTTTGCACACCAAAAGATAGTTCACCAATCATGTTCTGAAATGTTAATATTTGAATATGAAGCTGTCAAGTGCCAACTTACAGGGCACAACTTCTTGACATTGTGTGCCGCTTTCCTCAGATTGTCAACGGCCTCCTGGTGATAAGTAGCATCCATCCATGAGAAATCGAACCGTGCAACTGTAAAAGGAAACATACACATATCACCATCACTATTGAGTAATGTAAACAATCACAACAGAATCACAAGACTAGTCCTGTTGCAAATAAATTAAATCCAGTTACTGAGTAAGTTGTGTCCAAACTCAAACCTGACATTCCAGCGGTGAGGCATTGTTCAATAACCTCGACTGAGTGCGAGTTGGGCCCAAGCGTCCCAACAATCTTGGTGAGGGATGGGAATACTTTCTGCACAGGTAAACACGGCAAGGCGTAAGGGCCATATACGTCATCCTCGAGACCAAATCGATGTTTCGTTTCAGCAATCAATGTTTCAATGCAATTATGCTAAAGCTTATCAAATCCTCTCAATCACAAATTCCACACCATTTCAACAAATCTGTGCCATCACAGGGTGTCGCACGCAACTTGACCCTACCACTAAACCCCACCCCGCGCGGCCTCCCTCCTGCGCGACGCGAGTCGCACGCATCGATCGTGAAATGGATCACCTACATTTCCGCGGACCCCACACTCTCTCCGCATCTCCGCGCACCAAATCGAATCGAGTCGAATAAAACCAACCGACCGACCAAACACACGATTCGCCGCACCCAGGTGAAGAGCTTCGAGCCGGCCAACGCACGCACGCCGCAGAGGCACGGTCGATTCAAGCGCGACATCCATCGGAGGCGAGGAGCGAGAGAAATGGAGGCGAGGTGAGGTGAGGACGCGTACGGGCTTGGTGGGGACGAGGACGGAGGCGAGGCGGATCGGCTCCTCGAGGAGCATGTGGCTGGCGCCCTGCATCTCCTCCCCCTTTTGGAAGCTTCTGGAAGGCCCTGAGAGCGGGGGGAGTTCCTCCTCCGACTCGATGCGATCGCCGCGGCTTCGAGCAGGGCAACGACGAGGGCGAGAGAGAGGAGAGAGCAAGTCGTGGAGAGAAAGAAAGAAAAAAAAAAAGAAGAGGAGCGAGCGAGCACGCGTGGCGTTCGGTTTTGGCATCTCTTTTGCTTTGAACTCCTCGACGGTTTGAAGCGACAACGCACCCCCTACCTGGTGTCGCTGACTCGTGGGCCCCGCATTCCGTGCAACCGTTGGCATCCTGCTGGATGTGGGGTCCCTCAGCGTGAGATGCGCGCGGACGGCGGAGGGTTAGGTTACTCGAGGGCTTAAGATGAAAAGGCTTGCGCTGCGTCAGCCACTGCGTGAATGGGCTGGGCCTGTGGGTTGGGTTAGAAGGGGAAGGCCTAGTGGAAATGGCTTAAGATATGGAGTTTTTTATTTTTTTATTTTTTTATTAAAAATTTAAATAAATATATTTCTCGTGAAAAAAATTGTAAAACTAACACTGCAGCCCTCTGAGAGGGCAGTTAGGCCCCTTTACCGTTCCTAGAAGGACGAGTGATCTAACCGCCCCCTCAGAGGGCGGCAAGAAGGTGCCCGCCTCGAGCCAACCCCTTATCGCCCCCTAAGAGGGTGGGTACGGCTCCTTACCGCCCTCTCAAGGGGCGGTAAGGGGGCTGCCCGCCCGCACCCACCCGCCTCCACCCTTTGCTCCCTCCTCTATAAAAGACCCTAAAATTATGTAAAATTCATATTTTTTCGATAAAAGAAAAAACTTTGAAGAGGATGGAGAGGAGAGGAAGAGAGCGCGGTAAAGCCCTGCTGTATTTGATCCGCGGATTTGAAGATCACTTTCTGGTAAGTTCTTGTATACTTATTGTTGTTAATTAGTACAGTAGCACTATATGACATAGGGTTTAGACATGTATGACCTACGGTTTAGAAAATGCTGTATTTAGTATAAAATTATCAATATTACTTACAACATGGTAGGACAGCAATTAAATACAGAATATTTTTTGTAGTATGTTAGTTTTGAATATGTAGATTTTATAGAGTAATAATTGTACGGTTGTATTGTGTGACATATGAGCTAGCACTGTATGATAATAGTATGACCTAGGATGTAGCGTTTAGAAAATGGTAGTATACTCTGAAGATTAATTCTGACATGGTAGGATAGCTATTAAATGTAGATTGTATAGAGTAATATTTGTAGGTAAGTTTGGGTAGGGTTATTATTGAAAATCTATTGTTATGTATGAATTGGTGTCGGTAAATTTTTTTATCTCCGATACTGAGAAATATAGTTCGTCGGTCTTAACATTGGTTATATTTGCGGATGTTTCCAGGGATGGTAGATAAATTAATTTTTCAGATATATTATGGTGAGGGTAAAATTAGGTACGGTCCTAACGATGTAGATCTGTCTGGATTTCGTCATGTCGTTAAGGGTCTTAGTAAAGCTAATGAGAGTACCATTGCGGGTGTGTGCAAATGGCTCATGCGGTTTTTCCAACTGGATCTGCAGCAATATGAGCTGAAGCTGAAAGCTGTCCTCAGTCGTGCTAGTCATGGATACTTTGGCGAGCTTGTTCTGATCGAAGCCACATCAACTTGGAGGCATATATATCTTGTGAACGTGGCCTGCCTCTGGTTTTGTTAGCTGAGGCGTACCTGAAAGATCAAATGGAGGTGAACTCTGCAGAAGCAGTAGCAGGATCAAGTGAGGCAGTGGAAGATGAATCAGACCCGGTTAATCTCGGGACTAAGGCAGATTTTGGAGATATTCCTGAGATGCAACCGATGAGTGTAGCTGATGAAGGGGAGCATATCCCTTGCATCATTGAAGAGATGGAGTTGGAGGATCAAGAGTTGAAGGAAGGCCTTGCCGATGGGGATTCATCTGACGAGGAGGGTAATGCTCCAGTACTTGCAGAGTGGAGAGATCATAAATTTTTAAAGCTGGTGGTTAGCGAGGCTGATCGGACACCGTGGCAGTACCAAGAGAATGAGGTGTCTCAGGGTGCTATGTACCCTATAAATGAGGCAGTTATTGATGCAGTTAAATTCTAATCGCTATCTCCTCGGAGACAGTTCAAGGTTGTTAAATCCAGTAAAAGGGAGTATGATGTGAAGTGTTTGGTGCCTCAATATCCTTGGCGGGTGCACGCATTCAGAGTGAAATGGGTAGACTACTGGCAGTGCTCAATAGTCAAGGAACATAATTGTCACATTGAGAAAATAGAGTTCGCCCACCAGAACCTGTCATCTACGTTTATTGCTAATGTTATGTATGGGGAGATTGTGGATAACCTAAGGTATGAGCCACGATCAATAATCCGTGCTATTGAGCAAAGGTTCCAGTACACAATAAACTATACGAAGGCATGGAGGGCGAAAAGAAGGCTATTGAGATGAGGTTCGGAACATATGAAGATTAATATCACAATCTACCTCGTCAATTAGCCATAATTTATGGAAGGAACCCAGGCAGCTACTATGATATCAAGTATTACCCCTCGACTGATGCGGAGTACAGCGGGAAACGAGTATTACAGCGTGCTTTCTTTGCATTCGCTGCAACCATCAAAGCATTTCGGTATTGTCGACCCATCATATGCCTGGATGGAACATTCCTGACTGAGAAGTACAAAGGACATATATTGTCTGCAATTGGGGTCAACGGTAACAACCAAGTCCTGCCATTAGGGTTTGCTTTCGTGGAGAGTGAGAACGGGGACAGCTGGTATTGGTTCCTTGAGCGGGTGAAACATGCTATTGTTCTTGACCGGTCAGATGTGTGTCTGATTCATGATAGATATGCAGGGTTGTTGCAGGCTTTGCTGGATATGCAACATGGTAGTGTTCGATGGGGTATAGCAGCACAGTGGCCCGACCTGAAGAGCAGGTGGTGCATGCGCCATTTGGGCGCGAACTTCTACAGACAGTTCAAAAACAAAGAGTTGATGAAGCTCTTCAAAAAGTTATACAGTCAAAACTAGCAACAAAAGTTCAATACCCTATGGGCAAGACTGGACGAACTAACTCTAAAACAAACAGCGGAGGCTGCAGCAACTGGTGATGAACCGATAGCTCTTGGACCTCTCCCAACAGATACTCCGTAGATAGTAAGGAGGTCAGGATCAGCTATTAGGAGCTTTTCATAGTGGATACGTAATGAGCCAAATAAAAAATGGGCTTTACTGTACGACAGTGGTGGGGCAAGGTATGGAGTAATGATAACAAATCTTACTGAGGTTTATAACTGGGTCATGCGAGGAATGAGGTCTATCTCACTTGTTGGAATTGTAGAAGACATTTTGCATGGGACTTGTAAGTATTTTATTGATCGGTACGCAGCTGCTAAAAATGTAATGGAGGACAATCGTATGCTGTATAGACGGATGCTATGTGAGTATATGGAGAAGGCCCAAAGAAGGCCCACATGCATCGCGCAAATCAAGAGTGGACTGTGGAGCATATGTTCAGTGTTCTGTGCCGGGATAAGGGTCGGAGGGTGGAAGATATGAGCGGCATGTTCAAGAGTGTGTGCTAAGGAGTGGGACATGCATTTGTAGTTGCCAGAAGCCACAATTACTCCACAAACCTTGTATACACGTCATAGCTGCGTGTGCGGAGCACAATATGCTTTCCAGGCAATATGTTTCAAAGTACTTCATGAAGGATCAAATACTGAACACCTAGAATTATGAGATGTATGGTTACGGCATTGTTGACACTTTTACAAGTAATCCAGGGCCTTCACAAATCTATGTGCCTGATTTGGAAAAGATGAAGAACGCACCTGGCCACCGACAAACTCGCCAGATTCGCAACGACATGGATGAATCTGAGGCAGGTCCTAGGGTCAAACGATGCAGTCGATGCAATGAAACAGGTCACACGTATAAGTATTGTCCTAAAAATACACCTGTTGTCTAGGTGAGTATTATGACGCGTTGTAGTGTGATTGTATTTAGCGTAGCTTGTTGTCTTAATTGTACTTCGCTTTCTAGCATTTGAACCTTCATTTGTAAGTACATGTTGCAATATATTCATGTTGCATATAGTTGTAAAGTGAATTTGCATTCAATGTATATTGTTCCTGTCTACATCTAGTAATGCATTAATGTACATGTCTTTGAAATGCAGATATGGCGGACCCTGCGACCCCCGAGCTTCTGGACCCTGCAGTGGACAAGAGGCACCGCAGCTTCTTGTCCGCCGAGCACCAGACGGAGTTAGGAGTGTTCCGACCACGTGGCCCTGGAGAGCTGCTTACGATCGACGATCGGTGGAAGCACAGGTACTTCGATACTTTCATATGAAATTGCCATATGATTGATATATTGCCATATCATTGATGTACTTCGATACTTTCAGGTTGGCAGCGGCGGGACTCCTACCGCTTTGCCGTTTGGTTGAGGCCCAATCGACGGAGAACCTCGAGGCAACGGCGCGTCGTTTCTATTTTGACCGGTCGCTGATAGCAACACTGGTTGATCGATGGAGGCCGGAGACACATACGTTTCACCTCCCGTGAGGCGAGATGACCCCGACCTTGCAGGACGTAGCCTACCTCTTAGTTCTACCTTGCGTGGGAGCTGCGGTTGGGGTCATCGATATGGATGCTGACTGGATCAACATCATGCATCAGCGCTTTGGCCTGGTTGAGCGGAAGGCCGACGCACCCCCTACGTGCCTGAGTTCTTGTCTGATGCACGAGGGCCAACGAAGAAGTAGATCCTACAATTTCAGGTTCAGTACAATATAACCTCTCATTTACTATTCAAGTATCTAGTTATGATCATTATTGACACCTGTCATATTTGCAGCCGGCGTACATGCACCCGCAGGCCAACGCAAACTCAGTCTCCAGGCATTTGGAGGACTATCTGTTTTGGCTGTTTGGGTGGGTTATGTTCACTAGCGGCCAAGGCCACCTGGTTGCGAGGACCCTTGTGCGTACTCCAGGTTGATAGCGGATGCTGATGGCGAGGAGGTACTGCAGTTCAGTTGGGCATTTGCTATCCTTGCTGCGACGTATCGTGCGCTCTGCGACACGTGCACAAAGAAAGAGCCACTTGCCACTTTTGCTGGGTGCCCACTTCTTCTACAGCTGTGGTCCTACGAGCGGTTCACCATAGGCAGGCCAATGGTGGACCTCTCCCCGTACCCAAAGGAATGGTATGGCGAGCCGGAGGAGGACGCACCTACATGGCCTCACTTTGGTGTCGTCGTCGGGTACGTACTTTTTGTTAACACTTTCATTGGCACGCATGTTATTTCTAATGAATTCTAACGATGTTTGTCACATAGCCACACTGGGCGCATGAGCAGCCTCGCAGCGCTTACGAGCATTTTTGGTCGCAGTTCGACGGGCTACGTCCAGACGACGTGGTCTGGCAGCCGTACAGCTTCTTGGCCATCCAAGGCCGTTCGGGTTTGGGTTTGTCGCCGTTGTGTACCCGCAGTGAGGAGTACTGGCTTACGACGGCACTGCTTGTTTTCGACATCTACATCGAGGAGTACTCATTGCACTGCATCATGCGGCAGTTTGGCCGTCACCAAGCATTCCCTCTCGTCCACATTCGTACTGTCCCCGTGCACGTCCATAGGTACATATACAGAATTAAAATTTTTGTAACATTCGTCTTACTGTGAATTATAGTTAACATGGTTCATTTACAGGTACACACACAAAAACCAGCTGGCTGGCAACGTCTGAGCAGATCGCTTGGCCCCATACGCCTCAGCATGGGCTCAAGCGCTACAGGATGTCGTGGAGGAGGCGCGTCCCTTCGACGAGTGGAGCTTCAACGACTACCTATGCTGGTACATTCCATGTACACGCACATGGGTCACCTACACCCCTGAGTGTGTCCGGCCCCACGTTGCGTCGACTACGGAGGCGTATCTGGTCCATTGGGATGAGGACGCTGCTTTGGCGGTATGTTTTACTTACAAGTCAGTAGTCCATACTCGAGGAACAAAAACTGTACATTTAAATTATTTTTTTCTTGTTTGTATCCGCATGCCGATATCATTTACGATATCCATAGGGATGCAGCTGGTACCATGGACCGTCTCAGGCAAGGGGTGCACCTTAGTGCGTCAGATGTCGCGGGCTTTGTCAAGCGGGTGTTCGACAAGACCGCGCGAGCCTTGAAGCTTACTTCATGCCTGTCCACCACAGATGTAGCTGGAGCACCTCCCAGGTCTAGTGGGGTCCACGCCGAGTCGTCCCAGAGGTCAGATGTGCACCACCGTTCATTGGTGTCGGCACCCACACAACCCTTTTACCACGTCATGCAGCCTCGGAGCAAATAGGTACGAATTTTTAATTCGCACAGCATTGAAATATATTCATTTCTTACTGGTGCAATGATTATTAAATAAATATTAGGTGCACCTACACAAGCCTCGACGTAACCTCGTAGACCGAGCCCTGTGCGTCCACCCTCAGGTACTGGGCGCCACTGCATCCCCGTGTTCAATATATTCAGCAATTCATCTAATGTTGTCCACAGGTTATTTCGGTGATGAGGCCAACCCGTCTTCAGCTGTCCCACGCCCTATCCTACCAGCACTGTTCGAGCCATACTACGCCACGCCCGTCTGGCCATTTTCTGCTGCACCGGCATACCATGCAGATACAATTGTGCATTTTTTTACTACTACTTTCATTTCCACATTGTCCATATCTAATATAATTATTTGTTCGTAGGCCCCTCCAGCCAGTACACATGGACGCCAGCAGATCCTTCACAGTCCTTGTATCCTAGTCAAGAGGATGAGGCTGGCTCGGACCCCGCGTACGACCTCGTTCGGGACTTCTTCGGGGGCACAACTGACTACGACGTCCTCCAGCGGTCCTAGGTACCCAGTGCTCCACTTCGAACACAGCCCACGCAGGACGAGGCCTCGACACCAGTGCTCCCTACTAGGCCTACCAGACACGTCGGTCCACCCGACCCCCTCACCTACTCCAGGGGCCACGTGAGGGTCAACCAGCGGCATCGGGACCACGATAGGGGGTACGACCGACGGCAGTGAGGGAGACAGCAGTAGGATTTTACATTTGTTTTTGTAACTTACATATGCATATTCAATTCGCTATGTACTCTTACGTATTCAGACGCGTGTAATCTTTATGGTCCACATGGTCCACTTAGCATGTCGTAACTGCATTTCTTATTCCAATGTGATGGCATGCTAGTTGCATTTCTTAATCTGACATGACCACACGCTACATTATATCTTCCTCACCCTTGTATGAACCGTTCACGACAGATCTAGAAAAGTATATCTTACAAAGCTACTTATACATGAAGTGACTGCTCTCTTATTCTGTCGGGAGTGTAACTTTAATCAATAAGTAACCACACTACTGAATTTTAACCATGAAATGACAACATGTCTCCTTGCGCAGGCTTTAGACAAGAAGTGACAACACCGGATAACTTTTACCACACAATAAATGACAACACAGGTACCAATACACACAGAATCTCTGTCCATCATTAATGACACAACTTTCCCATTCTTTAAGATGGAATTCAATGCTCCTACCACCATCTGAGCCCTTCCACTCACTCCTTTCTTCAAGAGCGAATCCAATACTCCTGCCTTCCCCCACCATAAATAGCCGAACCTCCATACGTTGATGCACCACTCATTTCTCAGATCTCTCAAGTGCAATGTCTTCTTCAGCTCCACCAAACCCACCATAGAAACATTGGTGGATTTTCATCCCTCAAGGTATCAAACTACCGATGTGCTTCTGTGGTGACCGTTGCAGGCTCCGTGAGTCGCAGGACATCTCATACACCTATGGACTGCGCTTCTTCATGTGTGCCAACTACGAATATGACAAGCTTCAACATGGAACATATGAGTATCCACCGGTATAGCAACAAATATCAGTCACATCTTTGCCAATTTTGCACCATGTTTACTAATTGCTCATCTTGTTCTATTTCTTCAGTCCCCTCCACTGCTCTGTAATTTTATTCAATGGCTCGACAATGAGCAAAATGAGGAACAGAAGCAGTGGGTCGACATAAACATGAGGTGGAGAAGGGAAGCTTATGCACGTCGGGAGTACGAGCAACAACAAGAGGAACTTCACCTAAAGCGGGAGGAAGAAGAGTGCATGAGGAAGGAGGCGCACGACCATACCGTGGCTCAGGCTCGGGAGGCTGAGAGGGCAAGGAAGCGGGAGAGAGCCCGCCGTGCTAAGGCGGTAGGTCCCGATGCCCTCTAAAAAGGAAAATATCATAGATGCACTCAGTAGAGAGTATCTAATGTAACCCGACATACTTCCACTCCCTAAGGCATGTTATGACTAGGAGCAGCGCACTAATAAGTAGGTCTTAGTGCGAACCGTACATACCACCTTCTTTTCCTTGTCGTGTCATCGTGGTTACAGTCTCATGTAATGTTTTCCACCGTATGTTTAATATTATGTTTGTCACCGTTCGCAACCTCATACCCGCGTAATATGCTGCGAGTGCTTCACTTATACAATTTGTTCACAAATACTGATTTTTTTATTCTCCGACAATTACGTAACCTACTCCAAATTCTCACTTCCTCAGTATACTGTTTTCACTCCTCTTCAATCTTTTTAATTCCAAAATTTGTAAATTCCCTATTTTAAATTTTGACAAAAAAACATAAAATTTTGCAATTTTTAGCAAAAAAATACCATTACCGCCCCCTCAGAGGGCGGCTAGGCTGCTAACCGCCCTCCCGAGCCCTACCTGCCCCCTGAGAGGGCGGTTAGCACCCTTGCCGCCCTCTGAGAGGGCGGTTAGGTCACCCGTCCTCTTGGGGGTGGTAAGCAGGCCTAACCGCCCTCTCAGAGGGCTGCAACCCTCTCAGGGGGCTGCAGGCGCCTAGTTTTGCAATTTTTTTCACGAGGAATCTATTTATTTAAATTTTTAATCAAAAAATATAAAAATAAAAAAACCTCTAAGATATGTACATCTGACCGAACAAAGAGGATCAGTTTAGGTTTATGTCATCGTGTCAATTGCAGTTTTGGTTTTTGCTATCGCTTTTATAATTATTCGGTTTGTGTCACTAATTTTGAAAACTTATTTTGTCTTTGCTACTAGTTGGCATGGTTGGATAAAAAAATTATTTTGTTTATGACATTGATTCGATCTAACTAGTGATATAAGCCTAATAAGGTTTGAACCAGTGACATGATGCTAAATATTACAAAATTGATGGTAAAAGCCAAAATTGCAATCGATACGATAGCATAAACCTAAATTTATCTTGTAGAAGCTATAATATTTTTGAGCATCTCCACATAATTTCCACAAAAAGCATTACAGTTATTAACAAGAATTAATATATGCTACCAACATGATATCACTAGGGATGGAAACAAATAAGAACGGTCAGAAAAACCACTTAACCGTTTTTACTTATATATTTTCTCTCGAAAACAGGATAGCTGAAAACAGGAATGGACTTGGGATATAAAAATGAACCAATCCAAATGGAAACACACTGGTATCGGTTGAGAACCGATAATTTGATCCTGAAACACCGACTATATGCTACCCAAAAATTACTATAGTAGCATACTAGCAGTTAGTTCTTCTATGATTAGTGGTTTATCTCCTTCTGTTGAATCTCTTGTTCACTTTTACATCAAAATTTTGGCATCTGCTTCCAGCATTTAACCAATTACTATAGTAGCATACTAGCAGTTAGTTCTTCTGTGATTAGTGGTTTGTCTAAGAATTTAGTAGTAATTGATCCAAGAAAGTATAAACAGTGAGAAACGAGTTCATCTGGTGGTCTAGTTGTCGTGCACGTGCTCTTGTAATCGGACCTTGTATGATTTCAGAATTATTGGTTGCATTGATCGTATCCGAAGGAGCCATGAGCTTAGGAATGTGAGAGAAACACCACAACCTTGCCCATACGTCACCCCTCAAAGGCCAAATCTACTCAAACTTGAGACTGAGCTCTAGTTATGGTCGTGGTCGAGTCTCATGACAGTACGTCAGTAAAACGGGCGTAACTCTCTCATATGAAGTCCATTTTAAGTGATCTTGGATATTCTGGAAAGCTTACGATGAGCCCTTTCCAATGGATATGAGATTGATCGAATATTTCTTATAGTTTAGTCAGAGTCAAAGAAATAATGTATTGTGCCACCATTTTAGACCTAGTTAGATCTTATAATCGTGTCGGGGTCAGAGTCCAGGTTGTGTACGGTTCTTTCTATAGCTGCATAACCCTAAGTTGACCTTCCCACGTCCCCCTATAAATATACAATAGCCGTCATAGTTTAGGCTTAGGTTTAGCTTAGTTTATTCTGTTTTAGACAATTTCACTGTCTATCGATTTATTGAACCCCAACTTGAGTACTTAATTGGTAATTAGTAATATTTAGATTGTATCTACTTATTCTTGCTTATGTTCTCGATTTGCTGGCAGGAAAAGCTTTCTTGGCAAGGTCAACCGTGTCTTCGCATGGTTGATAACAACGGAGTAGTGGTGTAGTAGTTGCGAGGGTTTTTGATATGTTCTGATTAAAATCTTTAGATCATCAACATCGAAGCTGCACCAAATCGACTTATCATATTACCTACAGAAGATCGGGCATCCCCGTATCATATGGTATCAGAGCTAGGTTTGCCCGTTAGGTAATCTCAGTTATCCCCTTTGTTTAGTTTTGTTCCATTACCTAAAGTCTAGAAAATTGCCCCACAAAAAGATTTGTCCAAACCACTTTGTTCCCTTCATAATTTTGTTTTTAGTTTATTGAGTTTGAATCCATCATTGGTATCTTTGTTGCTGGTTAAGTCATCGTGTCCTATTTTCTAGTGTCGAGTCCTTGTTTGTTATAGCCGAGTAATCACTCCGATCACCCACTTGGGGTTCGACCAGTCACTCTGACCATCCACTCAGGTTCCAACCAGTCACTATGACAACCCACTCAGGGTACGACCATCTAGTCACCGCGACCACTTAGTCGGAGTTGCTCACCTTCTCGGATCCGACCACCATAGCTGAAACAGAGGTAGCCAAAGTTCAGAGAGAGAGAGATAATCTTTTTATTACCTTTATACCCCTGCTCTTTGGAAAAATTTGTGACCCACGTACCTCACTGGTCTTAGAAAAGACAGTAGAAGTGTTTTAAGTTTGTGTCACATTCGCAAAAAAAGAAGAAGCAAAAAGCAAAGAGCTTCAAAAAAAGAGAGAGAATTAAAAAAATCAGTATGTATTTCGAATTTGTTCCATTGTGCTTGTGTCTGTGTCTGCTATAGTTTCTGGCTTGCTTGAGCTAGTTCTAGGAACGTGTTCGGGCCAGCAACTGTGATGAGTATTGTAGACTCTTATTCAGCTTTTCTAATCTGATTTCAATTATTGCTATTCCTTGCTACTAAATACTGTCTATTCAAGCTACACATTCTCTCGATCAGAACGGTTTCTTCTCTTGCAACTACCACACGTGCACCTGATAAGGTATCACGAACTAGCCACCGGTTGTGCCAACTGTTGTGATTGGTAAGAACACTTGCAAGAGCGTGGTAAGACGCTTAAGAGTGTGTGACTCAACTTCATTTTCCACTATCTAGTAATCAATAGGAATAATATCTTTTGTTATCTTATGTCTGCTACTAACTATGGAAGGTCAAATATTATATACGAAAGAGTGTGTTTTGAGGGAAGAACTCATAATGTTGTTGGATGATCATCGATAAACTATTAATGATGATTGACAAGAATTTTGCGGGAACCAATACCGCATTGCAGCGACTCAATGAAATCATTGCAATGCTCAATACACGCTTTGATCGATTGGTTAATCCGCCACCAAACAATGGTCAAGTGGATCCTCATGGTGCAGCTCATGAACAAGAGGAGTCTGTCGTGGATGAGGAAATTTTGAGGCAAGAACTTGACACCTCTGATGAACGACAAAGGAACCGATTGAACTTCAACCATCAAGGTATAAGAAAAATAGAATTACAGGGACGACAACAGAGGCCAAGGAATAATTTTGAAAGCTCGACTACTTCAAAATCAATGCCAGGTCAAGACAAAGCAGCCCCACGTCCAGCTTCACGGTTTGTTGCCCCCTTCTCAAGTAGGACGCGTTCAGTAGTACCCTCGACACCATTACACGCTACCGAGGTAAGCAAATTTGCTAGTGTGCAGGTTCCAGCGAAGAGCTCTTCTTTGGTTGGTTCGACTGGTCGCATGACTGGAATTATTTACCACCGATGTAAGGGAATAGGCCATGTCATGAAGGATTGCTCAAGTCAGCGAGCATACATTACAACAGAGGACGGTGGATATGTAAGTGCTAGTGATGTTAAGGATGAATATGTTCTTGCAGCTAACCTTGCATGTGAAGAGGACGAACACGAGGAATATTGACCATGAGAAAGAATTCGGTGCTACTGCCATGGAGAATTATGGACCTTTATTGTGCAGCGAGTGTTAAGCACTCAAATAGAGCAAGCGGAATAGCTACAATACCACAATTTATTTCAGATATTCATCGTAGTTAAGGATTACCATGTTCGCGTCATTATTGATGGAAGGAGTTGCAATAATTTGGTAAGTTTAGATTTGATCAAGAAGCTTGCTTTGCTGACAAGAACCCATCCTCACCTTTACCATATTCATTGGTTCAACAACAGCGGTAAGGTGAAGGTAATGCAAATGGCTAGGATATATTTTTCTATTGCTTCATACCATAATTGTGATGATTTTGATGTAGTACCCATGCAAGCATGCTCTCTTTTGCTAGATCGACCATGAGAGTTTGATACAGATGAAACACATCATGGTAGAAGTAATAAGTACACCCTTATGTATAAAGGAAAGAAAATAACCTTTCAACCTTTAACCCTTGCTGAAATTGTGAAAAAGAAATAGCTGAAAATAAGAGAAAGGAGCATAAGTATGAATCTGAAAATCAGCAAGTAGCAAAACAAATTTTTCCACCCAAAAAGGAGAAGGTGACAACAACTTCTAAGTCCGATAGAATTAAATTTAAAAGGTGTGTTATGCTTGCTATAAAATTTGACCTTACTGAAATTTATGACAACCAGCTACCATGTTATGCTTTGATATGCAAAGATGTTTTAGTTTCACTCGATGATATATCTAGTTCTTTGCCTCCTAATGTTGCTAACCTTTTGCAGGAGTTTGTGGATATTTTACAGCTGAAGTATCCCTGGGATTACCACCAATTTGACGAATAGAACATGAAATTGATTTGATTTCGAGAGCAACTTTGCCAAATTGTGCTGCATATAGGACAAACGAGGAAGAGACTAAGAAAATTTAGTGACAAGTCGAAGACCTTTTGGATCACGGGTACGTACGAGAAAGACTTAGTCCTTGTGTTGTTCCTGTTCTTTTGGTTTGTAAGAAAGAGAGTAGTTGATGTATATGTTTTGATTGTAGAGCCAACAATAATATTACTATAAGATATCGTTATCCTATTCCTAGGCTGGATGACATGCGTGATGAGTTAAGTGGTTCTATATTTTTTACTAAAATTGACTTGCGAAGTGGTTACCACTAGATTAGAATGAAACTAGGAGACGAATGAAAAACTGTGTTTAAAACTAAGTTTGGCTTGTATGAGTGGTTAGTAATGCCTTTTGGGTTAACTAATGCACCTAGTACTTTTATGCGATTGATGAATGAAGTTTTACGTGCTTTTATTGGAAGATTTGTGGTGGTATACTTTGATGATATCTTGATTTATAGTAAGTCACATGAGTCACACTTTGATCATCTATGTGTTGTTTTTAATGCTTTGAGAAATACACGTTTGTTCGGTAACCTCGAAAAGTGCATCTTTTGCACGGATCGAGTCCCTTTTCTTGGCTATGTTATTACTCCATAGGGAATAGAAGTGGATGAAGCAAAAAAAATTGAAGTCATAAAGAGCTAGGCAATCCCTGAGACTGTTACTCAAGTGAGAAACTTTTATAGTCTTGCGGATATCTATCGGCGCTTTGTGCGGGATTTCAGCACTATTGCTGCCCCATTGAATGAATTGATAAAGAAATGAGTGGTTTTCAAATGAGGACCTACACAAGAAAAAACATTCAAGTTATTTAAAGAGAAACTTACTCATGCTCCTTTACACAAACTTCCTGATTTTGGTAAGACCTTTGAGCTAGAGTATGATGCTAGAGGGATTGAAATTTTGTGTGTGTTAATTAAAGAAGGTAAACCTATTGCTTATTTTAGCGAGAAATTAAGTGGGCCAAGTCTAAATTATTCTACCTAGGATAAATAATTGTATGCTTTAGTTCGTGTGTTTGAAACTTGACAACATTATTTATGACATAAAGAATTTGTTATATATTCTGATCATGAATCACTAAAACATATTAGGAGTCAAGTTAAATTGAATAAATGACATGCTAAATGAGTCGATTTTATTGAGTCATTTTCATATGTCATAAAAGCATAAGAAAGGAAAGGACAATGTGATTACTGATACGCTTTCTAGGTGTTATGCCATATTATCTCAACTTCATCATAAGATTTTTGTTTAAAGACTATTAAGGACTTATATGCTGCTGATTTAGACTTTAAAGAATTGCTTGAACATTGTAAAGAAGGGGAAATATGAAATAAATATGTGCTAAATGAAGAATTGCTCTATTGTGCTAACAAGCTATACATTCCAGCTAACTTTGTTCATCTTTTGTTGTTACATAAGGTATATGGAGGAGGATTGATGGCACATTTTGGAACAAAGAAGACTGAAGATGTGCTGACCACCCACTTCTTTTGGCCAAAGATGAGACGTGACGTTGAGCGCTATGTTTTATGTTGTACCACTTGCAACAAAGCTAAATCTCGTTTAAATCCACATGATCTTTATATGCCTCTTCCTGTTCCTAGTGCACCATGGTAGGATATTTCTATGGATTTTGTTTTAGAACTTTCTAGGACAATGAGGGAGAGGGATAGCATATTAGTAGTTGTAGTAGATTTTCTAAAATGGCACATTTTATACTTTATCATAAGAGCGATGATGCTACAAACATATCTGATTTGTTTTTCAGGGAAATCGTTCTATTACATGGAGTGTCTAATACTATCATCTCGGATCATAACACAAAGTTTTTGAGTCACTTTTGGAGATCACTTCGGAATAAATTGGGGATGACGCTTCTGTTTTCTACTACGTGTCATTTCCAGACCGATGGTCAAACAGAGGTCGGTACACTCCACCACCAAGATTTGGACCCTACTTGGGAGAAGAAGAAGAGCTTAAGTCGAGAACGACTCCAATTTAAGAGGGGGAGGATGATGAGTCTATGGCTCCTTCGAATATGATAAATACCGCCAATGATCCTCAAGGCTCCTTCGGATACGATCAATACCGCCAATAATTCTCAAGTCATACAAGGTCCAATTACAAGAGCATGTACATAATAATTAGACCACCAGGTAAAGTCGTTTCTCGCTGTTCATGCTTTCTTTGATGAATTGTTACTATATTCTTGTGATGTTTTATTATTTAAGAATGTGGGAGAAGCACCACAACCTTACCCAGACATCACCCCTCGAAGGCCAAGTCTACTCGGACTCGATGCTGAACTTTAGTCATAGTTGTGGTCGAAGTCGTGGTTGTGATAGCATGTCAGTAAAACGGGCGTAATTCTCTCATACGAAGTTCGTTTTAGGCGATCTTGGACATTCTAGAAATCTTAAGATAAGCCATTTGCAATGGATATGAGCTCGATCAAATATTACTTATAGTTTAGTCAGAGTCAAAGAAATAAGGTGTTGCACCACCATTTTTGATCTAGTTGGGTCTTGTAATCGTGTTAGGGTTATAGTTCAGGTTGTGTACGCATCTTTCCATGACTGCACAACTCTAGATCGATCTTCTCGTATACCCTATAAATATACAGTAGCCGTCATAGTTTAGACTCGAGTTTAGTTTAGATTATTCTATTTTAGACAGTTTCGCTATTTATTGGTTCGTTGAACCCCAACTCAAGTATTTCACTGTTAATCAGCAATATTCAGATTGCATCTACCTGATCTTGATTGTGTTCTCGATTTGATGGTAAGAAAAACCATCTTGGCAAGGTCAACCACGTCTTAACACAGTTGATAACCACGGAGTAGTGGTGTAGTGGTTGCGAAGGTTTTTGATCTGTTCTGATAAGAGTCTTTGGATCATCAATGTTGAAACTCCACTAAATTGACTTATCATATTACCTAGGGAAGATCGGACATCTCCGCATAAGTAACCATACTATAGATCAGGATATATCACTATATCAGTGCATATTTTAGCAAAATATACCGCAAATCATTTTTATTTGGAAAAAGTACTCTTGCCAGCTTAATCCAGATTAGAATAGCAGCATCAGTAGGATAATCCAACGAGGAACAAACTCTTGCCAGCTTAATCCAATGAGGCAATGACAGGACTGCACCCCCTTGAGTTCCCCTGTATGCAGAAAATGGAAGTTGAAGCACATGAGCACAAACCAAAGATGATTTTCATAAGGGAAATTTGAGAATATGCAACACTATAAGCTGATGTTTTGGGACTTAGATATGCGTCACAATCCAGTTATCTAGACATAAACTTTCTTCCGAGGGCCGCGAGGAAGGAGGGGGCGGCAAACACTAAGGAGCATCTCCTGTGCCCTAGGAAGCAAATAAACTGTCTGCTGTTAAATGCTCATGTATTGGTGCAGATGTTGTTGACACATTTCTTGCTTGCTGTCATAAATGTAGTCCATCCACTCCTTAGAGGCAACCATTGCAAAACAATATATTCTCACAAAATTCTGCCCATTGTTTTTTCAAAAGTCTGCAGTTTTGACTAGATTTGGCCAAACCCAGATACTAACTCTGATATGAACATTTTTTATATATTTTTAACCTTGGTGTGTGTTGTTGTAACTCACCCTACTGATTATCCATTCTAAACTTAAATTAAACAAATAAAAAAACATGGGACAAAAAGATACCAGTTATCATCTCTGTTTCAATCCAAGCCGAAAAGCCACTTAATCAGAAGCAGAGCAACAAAAAGGAACTCTAATACGCATGCGTCACTACAGAACAGTTTTATTGGTAGTCATAGCTGCATCAGCGATTCACAGGTGCTTTACTCAACCCTGACACCTAACCAACTTAAAAGGATCATGTCAACTGATGATACTATCTGGTTGAACCATCACACAAATTGACCATACTGGACGAGGGTTCACTTCCACGCCTCTACGCTTTCCTAACCAACGGACACTTGCAATTCAGCTTTTCTTGGGTTCCACGTTGCGCTAGCCAACATAATTCTAGCTCAGCTAGCGCTTTTACAGTTTCACGCAAAGTGAACACGGAGAAAAACCATCAGATCTAGTAGCAAACAAGCAGCCAGTAATGGCACAAACCGGCGGTACTGGATGGGCATGACGCCGGCCTTCCAGAGCGCAATCTTCTCGAATGCTTGGATGGAGAGGAGGAAATGGTGGTTGGGTGGATTGCAGTGGCCGCGGTCGCCATCTCGTACCCGTGCTTCCCCAGATCCCCGATCCCTCACTCCCCACCTGCACGCAGCATCGCAGAGCACAAATCAAATGCGTTTCCGGGGGCGGCAAGGAAGGCGGAGGCAAGGGTGAGCACGCAAGACGATTAGGGTTGGAACGGGAATTTAGGGTGGGCGGGTGGTCCATCGAGAATGGAATGGAAACGTGATCTGTTAGTGGGTTACTGGACCGGTTTGAGTGGCTGTGAGCTTAAATAAAAATATAGAAATTTTATGAAAATTTCTTGAATAAAAATAGGATTTAAAAAATACGGTCGAAAAATTTTATAAACCGTTTTCAACACTATTTTCGCATTAAATTTCCTATTTTTGTTCCGTTCCGATTTAAATCTAAAAATAAAAAACAATCAAAAGAAATATAGAAAATAGGACAGGATTTCTCCCGTCCGTTTTTACCCTAGATATCACAACCCAATAGCACTTGAACCGTGCACAATAACAACTAGGATCCCTGAAAAAATCACCACGAAAACCCAACCATACGTACGTGCAGAGGCAGTATATATATATACGACATGCACGTACTTTACGTGCGTACGTGCGCCTACACGCTCAGGTGCATGTCGATCCGGAGCACGGCGTTGTTGGTGCTGGCGTTGAAGGCGTGCGTCCTGAGCAGGCCGTACCCGGCAGCGCCGCGGAACCCGCCGGTGCCACCGATGACCGGCAACTCCCTGACGTCGTCGAGGATGGCGTCCCTGGCCAGCACGGCGACGGCGCTTCCGTTGTGCTTCCCCGACGTGAACACCATGTCGGCGCAGAGCAGCAGCGCCGGGTCGGACCGGGACGCGAAGAGGTAGAACCCCTGCGCGCGTCCAACGACGGGGGACGCCGCGCTGGGCCCCTCCGTCAGCGGGTCGTCGATCACGTACAGGTCGCCGAAGCGGTTGACGGGGTCGCCCGGCAGCGGCGCCGCGCCCCTCACCACGCGCACCGCCGTCGCGGGGCTCCCTGCCGATGCCGTCACCGTGTCGTGCATGTAGAAACGGAACTGCGCGGTCGTCGAGGCGCCGTCCACCAAGGCGGCAAGCGCCAGGGAGATGAATGCCAGCAGGAGCTGCGTTGCGTGCTTGTCGTTGGCCATGGCACGCGAGAGGTGAGAGAAGATCAGCGAGAGGGAAGTGTGTTTTGGATCTGAGGAGAGGAGATCATTTAGAGGAATGGACGCATCGTGGCTAGTGCGTTGGACGGTCCCTCTACCAAAAGCACGACATGATGCGTTGGACGGTCCCACTACCAAAAGCATGACATGATGGATTAAGCGACTGTTTGATTGTAAAAGAGAGGTTGTATTGTATAGTTTGGCTAAATGAAAATATGTTGGAGGAGCCCTATAGTTTTTGATAACAGTGTTTGGTTAGATGTATGCAATGACGATGTAATGAATCCGTGAAGGTGTTTTGTTGTTTGTATGAATGAATGCAATGATCCTGGGACTTAAGATTGACAAGTGGATCATACTGACACTGTAACTCATGTAGCATGTATCCATACAGCCTGAATGTGAGTGAAGCTCGATTTAAATGTATCGAATAACTAAGAACGACTCAAGCAAATTGCGTCCATCATGTAGTTAATCAAACAAACTTCTATATAGAAATACATAAACAGATATAAATTTCTTATATATACAGACTTAGATACAGCAAACTAAACAGACTAAAAACTTTAAATGAATGGACGCATCGTCGCTACTAGCTAGTGCGTTGGATGGTCCCTCTAGCTAAAGCATGACATGATCGATGTGGCGTCTGGTGCAAAAGCAAGCGTGGCCGAGCTGAGGGGTCGGGGAGAGGCTTTGCACCTGCACGCTTGTGCGGTTGAGCTCGCTAACATGATAGTAGGATACCGATAGAGTACTGTACGTGTGTGCCGGTCCAATCGTCGAAGGTTGTGATGATTGAATTTTTAAATAATATTAAATTAATAGAAAATTGTAAAAATAATATTTGCTTTTGAAAAATTGCAGCTGTAGTATCCTATTGATAGGCAAAATGCCGACAGGGGATATGCCGTCTCATGAGATGCTGATATGTCCCTTGTCAGCACATGGCTTGCCGACAGATAATCCTGTCGGCAAGACACTATGCCGACGGGACTTGTCGGCCACATGATGACAGGATACCATCTTGGTGCCGACGGGATGTCCTGTCGATGGCCCATATATTGACAGGGGCTGTTGGCAAGCCATGTCCATTTAATCTCTATTTTCCTAAAAAAAGCTACTTTTGAGGAGATTTTTTTTTTTCAAGCGGTTACGATTGTTGTTTGGAACCGGTAGTACGTGCACAGACAAATGAAGAGGGCATCATGTAAATAACATAAAATTAGTATGGAGTATAAGTTTTAAAAGGAGTCATAAACTGTAACGATACAAATGTATGCTTAAGTACATCAAGGGGCACGTCCTCCTCTGGCCCTCTTGTTGGGCCCTCCTCTACCACAATGACGGATCTGATCCGTCAAATACGTCAAGGGGTCTGGTGGGTGCCTAGGGCGAGGCATAGTCACTGGGGTGAATGTATCCTCCTGAGTATGTTGCGGGGCTTTAGGCATCTGAGAGAAGTCTTGGGTGACGGGAGGCTCGGTGAACCAGTCATCCAAACTGTGACCGTAGGTCCCTGATGATGGAGAAGTAGCAGGTACTAATGCCCCCGACTGCCACTGTAAACCTATCATTATAAATGATATTTTTTAATATCTAGAAACTTGAATACAAGGAAACAAATTTTGTGAAAATGATATAACATCTCTTGTAAGGATCCCATCCATCCTGGTGCAGACATGAAAGTGAGCCCAGGTTGTGGCACCTGGGATGACGTCCCCTCCTACCTTGGCAAGAGGCTTGGCGTAGTACGTGGTGGGGAGATCTTTTCCTAGACTCAGCCATGTTGTCACGTCTAGGGCAGAAAGAAGCACAACACATGGCATAGTGACAATGTTGCGCAAGGTAACGTAGACTGCTGACCAGCTCAGGCCGATCCACTCTTGGTGGATGCCAATTCACCCGGTCTACTAGGGAAAGGAAGTCGTCTCCCACCTCCTCGCAGATGACCGTTTATAGCCAAGTTAAATTTCAAAGTTATGGAATATTTTGCGATTCACGAATAGATTTAAGGCGTACTTAGCTCATTGTATGTGGCCGGAGGGCGCATGGCGAACATGTCGCTGATGCTGGTTTGGTGGGAAAGCCCACTCTACTGCTCCGGGAAGCACCTCTATCAAGTGGCCCCATGGAACCAATGGAGGTAGGTTAGGTACGTCGAGTGGTCGTAAGGCCCTACAGGCTCGTAGACGTCTAAGGCATGCACCATATTGTCCATCCACTTCTGCATCTTCGCGGGGAACATGGTCTCGTGCTGTAGACTGAACCCCTTCCTCGATAGCCTAAAAAATAGAAATATTGTTTAGCTATATTTAAGTAAAGAAATACTAATCGAATTGTAGTGCAAAATAGAACTTACTTGTGAACGGCCTTTGGCATACAGTGCCTCCTCGGCAAAGGGAACTCCTATGAAACCCTAAACTACCAGAGAACATGGTTTTGGCTATATGGCTCGACATGGATGTCGAACACGAGATTTCTCCTTGTCAACCATAAGGCATTATCTGCGCTACAAAGTGAGCAGAGCCCAAATGGTGCACGAGCCCTGACACCGGTGACTGTGTACGGTGTCCAACGCATGTGGTCTTCCATAAGCTAGTCAAGGCATGCGACGAAGTGGGGTTGACATCACATGCTATACCAGTAGTCCACCGCGACATAATATTATTTAAAAACACATTTGCAATTACTTACATCACACTGGCACCAAATCAAACCCATTGTTAGTCCATCCATAGTTCAGGCATGCCGTACTCTGCAAAATTGTACAAGTTTGGTGTGTACACTTTGTATGGCGATAGCGTGGGTCAACCGATGTCAAACTGCTCAAATGTGACCACAACATCAGCAGCAGTGGGCACCCCGTGATGGAACCCACAACTGCGGTCTGTACGCACGCGTCACATAGTCTGGAGTACGTTGAAGCTAGAATTGTAGGACTCCAGCTGTAATGCGGAACCTCCTCTAAAGGGCCATCCGCTGCTACGACGAACTAATGTGCACCACATCATATAACATCCATATCACTTGACTGCACCGTAATTCACTAGAATTATTCAGACCAACCTTCAGACCCGAGAAATTGCTTAAATCTACTCCACTGTCACATTGCATAACATGCCATTCTTCATAATACACACTAAATATCACATCTGCTGACATCCCTGATAGAAAATCATTTTATTGTCCATTAATTCATTCCAATTAAAAAAACATCCTAAATTTGTTCCTAAATTATGTTATAGTTATTCATAAAATTATTTCTAAACTTCCTAAAATCAGTACTAAAATGTCTAAAAAATATCATAAATCATGCTAAATTTATTAGTAAATGGCGTTATAGTTTCTACAACTTTATTAAACTTTCTATACTATTCTAAAATTATTACTAAATTTTACAAAATGTCTAAATATTTCCTAAATCATGCTAAAAAATTCTACAACTAAACTAAAATTTCTAAATCTATTTTTTACATCGTGCTAAAATTTGACAACTAAACTAAGCTAAAATAAATTCATTAAACTATTTTCTAAATTAATTTTTACATCATGCTATAATTTCTATAACTAAACTATTTTCTAAACCTATTTTTTACATCACTCTATAATTTCTACAACTAAACTAAATTTCCTAAACTAAAATTTCTAAACTATTTTCTAACTCTATTTTAGATCGCGCTATAATTCTACAACTAAACTTCATTTTCTAAACTATACTAAAATTACATCTAAATTTTTTAATATATTCTATACTATTTATACGAACAAGAGAAATATATATAAAAAAATTACCGTCATGTGAGGATGCCTTTCTCCTCCTCCACTCTTCCTCTCCTTTCCCTTCCTCCTCATCCTCTCCTCCTCTCCTCTCTCTGGAACCGAATGGAATAATGGGGGCATTTGTCCCCATGGGATGGTGATGCACCCCTTAAACAGGGTTCCTGTCCAATTAGCAAACCAAGTGCTGATAGGGAGCCTGTTGCACAGCCAATCATAGTAAATGCGGTGGCTCATCACATGTTGGTAGGTGAAATGATGATATATCTATGTTGGCATCTCGCCTACCGACAGGTCTCTTATCGGTATTTCACTTGTCGATAGCATACTACTTCTGCAATTTTCCAAAAATAGATATTATTTTTGTAATTTTCTATTAATTTAATATTATTTTTTTAAAAAATTCATGATAATTCGATCTTGATTTTCATGTCAGGTGATCGTTTGGTCATGTATCATGTTGTTTCCTGTTCAAATAAGTAGGTAACTTGTGCCACACCCAAGCATCTCACATGCCTGAACGGTCGTCGCCTCTGCAAGATCCAATATCATGCTACCATCTCTTCTGTCCTATTTCTGTTTTGTTAAAATTTCAAACTTTTAAGTTAAATAAATTTGAACTTCATACAAAATATAAACTCTACTAGGAATTTTATGAACTTTCATCTACAATCAGAATAATGCTAGCAGAGAGAGAGAGAGAAATAGAGAGAGAGAGGTACTATGCACACAACAAAGGATGGAGCAGTTGCCTCTCCCTGGCGACCACAGGGGCAACTCATCTGTCCCCTCTACCTTTGGCCCCAAATCCACTCCTCTTCTCTCCCAAAGCCTAGATCCACCTCCAATCCAGCTGTTTTGTGCCACCCCCCTCTAGATCCACAATCTCCTCAGGAGTTTTTGCCTTCGCATGGCATCTTGGCACCCCCTGCCTCGAGTCCAAGCTGCTCGAGCTCCGGCGCGCTGGATCTTCTCACTGCTGGCATGAGGGCCCTGTGGCTGGCCTCTGTGCCCCCAATGTGCTGCATGACTCCGTCGCCTCCGTAACAATCCTCCACAAGATTTGCTCTGCCTTCAATTCGACATCAACGCAGTGTGCCCTTAGCAATCCAACGCCAACAACCAAGAGATGCAGCGTAGGGTTTTTTTACTCCCAACATTCAAGCGGCATGGGCCTTCTTCATTTAGGAAATGCGGGGTATCAATCTAACACCTTGGTTTCCTTCAAGGCAACACCCTCAGCTGCTATCACTCACGGGGCCGAGGCAATGATAAAGATGTTCTTGATGAGGGCTGGTGTTTGGTCCGTCCGCTGCATTGGTGGAGAAAGTTTGGGGCTCATTCATGCCTTTTTCTCCAGTGGGTTGCTCTCTCAATGCTGAAGTCAGCCTACAAAGGAAGAAAGCCTTCTTAAGGAGAGCCCATGGGAAGTGCCTCAATTGGTTTTCCCCGGACCACAAAGTTGCTTCTTGCCGTGACCCTCCACGGTACTGGAAATGCAAGCATTTAGGCCCTTGATCCTTTGAGTGCCTCGGTAGATATTCAGCTATAGCTCCTTCCTCCCTAGTTTGCTTTGCTCCATGCCCCCCTCCTGCACCTTTGCTCGCAAGCAACTCGTCCGAATCCCAGCCCTATCCCTCTTACAAAGAAGCTCTGCTAGGAAGCTCACCCACTCAAGCCCCATGCGACTGAGTGGCTATGGCATCCTTTCCTAGCGATTTGGCAGCTAGACCACTTCATGACGAGGTGGTCATCTCCACAATGGGCACTGTGAACCGTAGGATGGAGAAGCTTTTGGAACGTGCGGCGGTGTGTTGGATGGCCGAGACCAGGCTAGACTCTGACAAGTCTCATCTCGTTGATGTGCTTGCAGTGGAGTTTGGCATCGCTGTTCATGAGTGCCAGGTGGTAAAGCACCACCCTGAAGACTTTCTTGTCATCTTCAGTAACCGCAGGAAGCGCAACGAGGTCGTCTCTTCCCACAGTCTACTTTACCATGGGAGAGACTTCCACTTCTCAAAATGGAGTGAGCGGAGGTACACGGAGAGCACTCACTGCAACTTCCATGTTCGTCTGAGTGTCGAGGGCCTTCCGGCCCACTCCTTCTTCGAGGAGATCGTTGCAAAGATCATCGACAAGCAATGCACGATCCACTACATCGAGGAGCACTCGCGCAGGAGGGAGGGAACAAGGACCTACATTCTATGGGCGTGGTGCAAGAACCCATCCGAGATCCCTAAGGTCGTCTGGTTCACCATTTTGGATAGTGACTAAGAATTGCCATCCATCGACATTCCTCTTCCTCAAGTGGAAATCTTCTATGATGAGCCAACTGGATCCAAAAGGGGTCAAACTTACCGGTGCTTCATCCATCTAGAGGTGATCCATGATATTGCCCTCCTCACTGATAACTTGCACGGGACCAGCCACCTCGAGTCGCTGGGAATGTGTTCTTGGCTGGAGCTACGGCTCACCAAACGCATGATTGCTCCTCTAGCCCTGACCCCATGATCCTGCCGCTCCGACGATAGGCCTCAGTGACATCACGATGACGACGCAGATGATGACCAGCCCAGTCGAGGCGCGCGGAGACACCGCAGCTGCTCCCTTTGGTCCTGCCACTCCAGGCCTTACCGGGACTCAAGGGACTTCATCAAGGGTGTCACCACGAGGGCTCTATGTCTTCATGCCGCAACTCGGTATGCAATTGGTGCAAGTTTGAAGGCCTCTCTATGGCATCTTCTCCCCTAAAGGTACATTTTGCCTTGCCTATCACCATCTTCCTGGGCAATGAAACAAGGGAACAGAAAGAGTCAAACTCCTATCCTCTGCCGGATGATCTGGCTGTGTTTTCCATGTTGGAGCACCTCCCATTCACTTCTTTTGATCCAATGCTGGATGAGTGCTATCTTATGCCCGTGTCAGCAAGATTGATGGAGCTACTTCCATTCTCTTAACAGTGTTTTGGCTACTCCAACCATCGAGCCGTCATCTTCTCCCTTGTAGGTGGTAGCGGCAACTAATGACCTTCCACCAGATCTTGCATGTACTCAAGCCTGCACCATCGATAATGGTACTACTCCACACAGTGCTCTGTAGGGGCTAGCCGGGGGCGCTTCCGACGTAGAAGACAGCTCTAGGCAATACAACTTCCTGGCGAAAACATTCACGCCTGCCATGAAGGCCCTACTCCTAGCGCCATGCATGACAAGGCCTCGATGTCGCTCTAGAGCAACCACCATGAAGGCATCAAGATTCAGTGTGAGCCTCAAGAAGAACGCCTCCTCCATTCCGGTGGCATGTTGGGCGCAACATTGTCTCATCCGTGAGCTCGACATGGGGTGCCTTGATGAACAAATCGATGAACAGGTGGTGGAGACCTACCTCAACATGTACAGAGACAAACTCCCACCCAAGGCAATTTAGGCGATCTGAAAGCTCACCAGCCTAGACGCCGAGGCGGTCCTGAAGGCTTCTGCAGCCCTAGTGGACACGGCTACTGTCGTTGAAGCTGAGTCGGAGGTTGTGGCCTGACCCCTAGCACCCCTGGCTTTAGTCATTCTGCAGTGTTTATGTCTCTATTACTCCCAGCTTCTTCTTATGTGTGTTACATCGGGCTAGGTCTGCTCAGGTCCTTTGTGATGTATGCGTTTGGCGATGTGGTCAGAATTTGGTAGGGCACGGTTTTGGGGCGGCCTTCATCTGGGTCTGGTAGCATTTCCCTTCCTCCAGGTTGTGTGTTTTGGCCTATGTATTTGTGGTCAGTTGTGCGCTTGTTGCTAGTTGGTAATGGGGTTAGTTGTTCATCTATCAAGGGAGCTTGTCTACTTACAGATGTACGTGACCTGTTATCGGTTGAAATTAGGTTGTTTCATCTCCTTAAAGATGAATGAAGCAAACCTCTCAGCTCTAATCTGGAACGTCGAGGTCTAAACAACCCTACATGGCGGGAGTCTATCCTGGATGTGCTAAACTCAGCTCAGCCAAATATTGTGGCACTATAGGAAACCAAGTTGGTGAATGTTGATCATCTTCTGGCCCGCGATTTCCTTGGTAATATATTATTGGTCTTCTTTTATATCCCTACAGATGGTACTTGTTGTGGGATATTGCTAGCCTGGGATTATGTCCTAGTGATAGTGTCGAGCCCCTTGATCAGAAAATTCTCAATCATAACAACAGTTGCTCTACATGCATCAAACACTCCCTTCCAGCTTACGACCGTTTATGGTCCTTCGGATGACTCTGGAAAACAAGATTTTTTTCGATGAAATGCAATCCCTCAAGCCTCCAGCTGCCACGCCATGGATGATCGTAGGTGATTTTAACCTAATATATGAAGCTAAAGATAAAAAAAACCTCAATTTGAACAGGCATCTCATGGGAAAATTCCGGGCAGCCTTGGACGCAGTGGAGCTCATGGAAATCGCGCTTCAAAACCAAAAATTGACCTGGTCTAACGAGCATTAGAGCCCAACCATGGTGCGTCTAGACCGTATCTTTTGCAATCCCTCAAGCCTCCAGCTGCCACGCCATGGATGATCGCAGGTGATTTTAACCTAATATATGAAGCTAAAGATAAAAACAACCTCAATTTGAACATGCATCTCATGGGAAAATTCCAGGCAGCCTTGGATGCAGCGGAGCTCATGGAAATCGTGCTTCAAAACCGAAAATTGACCTGGTCCAACGAGCGTTAGAGCCCAACCATGGTGCGTCTGGACCGTATCTTTTGTAATGCGTATTGGGATCTTCTCTTCCTGTCACACTCATTGTAGGCCCTCTCCTCTTCGGTCTCTGATCACTGCCCTCTGTTCCTTGCTGAGCAAAAGAGCCCACTGAGACTTGCCACTTTCAAGTTTGAGGAATATTGGGTCAAGGCACCAGGCTTCATAGAAACGGTCAAGGAGGCATGGGACAAGCCAGCTCAGGGTCTGGCGAAGGTGGTGTTGCAGACGAAGATGCAAGCAACAGCAATGGCCCTCCGACAATGGACCAAATAGCTATTTGGGCGTGCAAAACAACAAATGCATATTGCCCAAGAGGTGATTCTACGCCTAGATATGGCACAAGAGGAGAGGGTGCTCTCAGAAGACGAGTGCAAGTTGCGGAAAGATCTCAAGCTACGCATCCTTGGGCTTGCCGTAGTACAGTGAGCCAGACGCCGCCAATGCTCATGGCTAACTTGGTTGAAAGCCCGTGATGCTTGCACACGTTTCTTACACTTCCAAGCAAACACGCGCCGCTGGCAGAACTACATCCCAGCCCTCACCAAGAGTGATGGAAGCTGTGTTTGCGCTCATGAAGATAAAGAGGCCATGCTACACCATTACTTCAATGGCATTTTCGGCACTAGAGAGACGCGCTAGTTCTCCTTCGTCTAGGCGCGACTCAACCTGTCCAAGTTTAATGATGCAGCTATGACTCAACTGGATGAACCCTTCTCTGAGACAGAAATCATGATAGCCATTGCGCAACTACCGGTAGAGAAAGCGGCAGGCCCGAATGGATTCATTGGGTCCTTCTTTAAGCATTTTTGGACAATCATTAAACAAGAGGTGCTCAATGCTTTTGATAGCCTGTACAGCCTCCATACTTCTACTCTACCGTGGATCAACAAAGTCACCATCATTCTGATTCTGAAGATGGAAGTGGCGATTCAACAAAAAGACTATAGGTCAATGAGCCTCATCCATTCCTTTGCAAAATTAGTATCTAAGGTGCTGGCTCTCCGTCTCTCGACACACATTGCCCGCCTGATTTCCTACTCGCAATGCGCCTTCATAAAGCGCAGGTGTATCCAAGACAATTTTTTATATGTGCGTGCTCTGGCGTGAGCCTACAATCGAAGCTGCACCCCAGCATGACTTTTCAAGTTGGACATATCAAAAGCTTTTGACTTGGTGTCTAGGGAATACTTGTTCAAGCTCATGCAAAATATGGGTTTTAGCGCACGATGGAGGAATTGGTTAGCTGCCCTTTTCTTGTCGTCATCTTCCTCTGTCCTACTCAATGGCATCCCCGGCCCTGAGATCTTCCATGCACGTGGGCTAAGGCAAGGGGACCCCCTATCCCTCTACTTGTTTCTTCTCGCCATTGACACCCTGTAATGTCTCTTTGAGCTGGCTACAGAAGCACAAGCCCTCACCCCACTCCGGGGTCATCATGCTAGACTTCGAGTATCTCTTTATGCCAATGACGTAGTTGTCTTCATGAACCCAAACAAGCATGACATTGACATGATGATGGAAATTATGCGCTATTTTGGAGGAGCTATGGGCCTACATATCAACCTCACTAAGAGCGTTGTGTCCACTATACACTGTCAAGGTCTGGACATGGAGGCAGCACTCGAAAACTTCCCTAGTCTCTGGGCTCCCTTCCTGATTACCTACCTGGGCCTGCCACTCTCCCTTGGCTGGCTTTCCCTTGCCTAGTTATAGTCAATCAAACACCGGGTCAAGGTGTGCTTGGCGGGCTGTCAAGGGAGACTTCTTTCACCTGCCAGAAGGTGAGAGCTTGTACGCACTGTCCTGAGTTCACTCCCTACCTACCTCCTAACGGTTCTTCAGCCGCCGGAGCAATTCATTAAGGATTTGGACAAGGCACGGTGACGTTTTCCTATGGGCGGGTGACCAACAGCTCACATGAGGCAAGTTTAAAGTGAATTGGACTCGTGTATGCTGTCCCACCAAATATGGTTGCCTGGGAATCAAAATCTGGATTTTTTTGGCCATGCTCTTCATCTTCGATGGCTTTGGTTTGAGTGGATGCAACCGGAATGTCCTTGGCTGGGTATGCATCTACCGGTCAGTTGAAGTTTATCTCTTTAATGCTGCCACTTCGGTTCAGCTTGGCGATGGAAAGAAGGCTTCCTTCTGGCTATCCAGTTGGCTGAAGGGTGTAGCGCCAGCATCCTTGTTCACCTCCCTGTATCATCACATAAAACACAAAAACCACACAGTTTCTGATGCCCTCACTGATGATAGATGGATTTGGGATCTAGACCACAATCTTACCCCACCTCTTCTAGCTGATTACGCTGACCTTTGGTCTCTTATTCATCCAGTGCACCTGGATACGAGTGGTACTACTATGGACACAATCACCTGGATGCATACTCCTTCAGGGGAATACTCTACCTGATTAGCTTATCTCCTCTAGTTCAATGATGCGGTAACGTCTGAGATGGATATCATGGTATGACGGCCCTGGGCTCCCCCAGGATGTAAGTTTTTCCTTTGGCTTCTCCTCCAAAGATGTATATGGATTGCTGATCGGTTACAACGACGTGGATGGCCGAACTGCTGCTTTTGCCAGTTGTGTTTGCACAAACTTGAGATGGTGGATTACTTGTTTATGGACTGCGCTTTTACGCAAGAGATTTGGACCAGGATTGCCTATTAGGTGCAGCAACCCAACATTGCACCGGGTCTTTGGCCAATGAGCACATCTGGGTCTTGCGGTATAGAATGGTACAAATCCCTTAATGTGCATCAGGACAAGCAACAAAGGGTCTCCACTCACTTTGCACTCTAGTCCTTTGGACTATCTGGAGGGAGCGAAACAATCGAGTTTTCAACAAGCAAGGAAAATCCTTAAGCTGCGTTGTGTCTGATTTGCAGGATGAGGCCCGGTAGTGGGTACTGGCAGGTGCAAAAGATCTGCAATTAATACTGCCAGCAATGGTCGACACCGAAGCCTTACATCCTCGTAGCATCTTAGCTTCTATTCTATTTCTGTTTTTGGCCTCTAGTTGGTATTACTTAGCAAGTAATCCTCTTATCATCTCAGTTGTCCTACATCAGCCTGGTGAATGTCGGCTATTTTGCTTGAGTGTGTTTTCCCGTGTGCTTTGCAGTATGTGTCTTACATGTTGCCTAACTTCTCCTTCTTAATTAATATAAGCTGTTTCGGATCTTTCAAAAAAATGCTAGCAGCTATAATTTTGGAACATTCGACTAGGATTTTGGGCTTTCCTAAAGATTTGGAGATATTTAGCTTGAAAGTTCAACTTTCAACTCAAAGCGAGCTTAACTTTTAGCTGCTGGTTCGGACCGCACATCCTCTTGAACATGTTTATGATGATCTTGTTCTTCAATTGGCGGAAGAATTTTGCACCCAAATGCCTCATACAACTACTCTGCAGATCTGGCCACAGAGGTCCTATCTTTCCATCGTCTGTTCCATTCTGCAGATCCTGAATAGCTTGAGCATCCCTGCATGTCAGTCATGTATAAGGCACATGTTCGGTCGAGCACCTACAATTATCATCCTGACATGGTACAGGAACCAATACCAACTGTTGGAATTCTCACTCTCTACAAATGCAAAGGTTAACGGTAGCACTCGGTTGCTCCCATCAACCCTAACAACAGTTAGGATTTGTCCCTTGTACATACCGGTAAGGAAAGTGGCGTCAATGTAGAGGATAGGCCGATAATTCTTCAAAGCTTTGATACATGGTTCTAATATGAAGAAGCATCGCTTTAGGACATACTTGTCAAGTTTGGATAGCAATGAGTGTTTATCAATGTCGTGCCGCCAGGCCACCTTCGCCTCTTGTGCCCCGCCTCTGCTGCTCTTGCCTAGCCAAGGCCACAAAATAGCACACCAGGCACCAGCAGGCCTGCGCTTGACATCCCAGCCCAGCTCCTTGAGCCTCCATGCATCAGGCCTCCTGTGCACCTCACCGTTGGGTCCCTGAAACTCGCCATCACGCGCATGCTCTGCCATAGTTCAGAGCAGCTGGCCCCCACAATCGCCGCAATGAATTGCGGATCACATCCGCGTGAATCTCACGTTCATAGTGTCACTCGCTGCCATGCGGCCCTCACTCGTGCACCCTCTTTGCCCCTCGCTGCGGCTGTAATTGACCAAAAGTGAGACGACAGTCGTGTCATCGAACAAGTGTGAAACCAACCACCGCTATTGCGCTGCTGAATAGCCTACACAAATCACACTAGGCCGGACTACCCCTACGCACACCCCGCGCCTTATGACCTTGACTCCTTGATGATGACATATGTCTAGTAATCCTAGCCGTCGTTGACCCTCCCATACATGCCTGTGCACACCACACATCTGCAACACCTTTGCACTGCCATTCGTGCTGCACTGACCATACGCCTGCATTGACTCGCCACAACCGCATGCACATCGCTTTCTCTCAAAGGCCGCAACCATGCTACACCTTGTGTCATGTCCTCCCCACACCGCCTGTGCATTGCACAACACGTTGTAGATGCATAATCATCGTGCCTCCACTTGATCTTCCACCCACCGCCTCTAGATCCAATCCAACCATCGCTCTTTTACCACTTGTTAGGAGATTTATCCCTGCGGAAGCGGCGGATTGATCTACTGAGACCATGCACATGATATCACAAATGACACTAGAGGCACGATGTTTGTTAACGAGATTCAGATGAAACCTACATCCCTGGGGCATGACTATGGGCTCTCATCCCCATTGTTGTAACACCGGCCACTCCAAGGTCCCGGCAAAACCGCGTCGGCCCCTACGAGACTGTCACTATGTCATCATGGTTACAACACACTACTACAAAAATAGTTTCCAGAGGCGGGTGGTAACCCATTTACAAAAGGCGTTTAGCCACCTACCTCTGGTCGAATGTCTGTAGAAATGGATGATTTTCACAGGCGCAAAAGAGATCGCTTGTAGAAACCCATTTCCACAAGCGATTCCTTAAGTGGACTACCTCTGGTAATAGGTTTTCACAGTCAGTTCCTTAAGCGGACGAGCTGTGGTAATAGGTTTTCATGGGCGGTTCCTTAAGCGGACCACCTCTGGTAATAGGTTTTCACATGCGGTGCACATTAGCATCCGCTTGTAGGTGGATAGAATACCATATGCGAGTGACATAAAGACCCGTCCGTGGTATGCATTTCATTCCAAATTCGTAATAAGCATATATTGTATTCCCTCCCGATTTCAACATATTGTCAAGACAATTGATATTTAATAATATTTTAACACAAATTTCAACACAATATTTACATCACAAGACAATATTCACCACAAGATAATTTTCAACACAAGTACAACAATAACTACTAACATTACTAAAATTATTGTTTCCTTTCGCACTCACAAAGCCTCGGATGGCTAACCAATTCACCTCTGTGGTCAAAGAACTTGTCATTCTTGTAGATGATTTCGTGCATGATGAACTGGAACATGTCATGTTGGATGTTTTGGATATCTTTGTCAGTGAGCGAAGAGTTAAAACACTAGTGACAATGAAAATATAACTAAATAAGAATGTGCAAGTGCAATGATGACTTACATCATCGGGGTTCATTGTGTACCTCTATTTACCCTGTGAAATTAGAAAACATAGTATCCACAAAGAACTATGTCGAAACGTTTCTTGTGGCACTTCAAATAATAATGCAACATATTCGTTAGTTCAATACTACTCTTCATCATAAATAGTGAGATACACGCATTAGAGGTGTGTTATTACCGAAAAGTGTGTATGGTCAAACATCTCATTTGGTCTGGCTGTATTGTGTCTCTCACCTTGTAGCACGTACCACTTGTATGCCCTATTCGAATGCCAAGAAGTTATTATCAATTTGTAAATGAAGTATAAGGATTGTTCATATAGGGATTTTCTATACATCTATATAGTGTCGATGAGATCTTGGTAGGATGATTGGGAGAGATTGGCTGAGTCAAGAACAACGAGTCTACTCCACTTCAGCATCAGTATTATACAGATAAAGTGGTCACTACATGAATACTTATCTTAAATTCTTGATCAACCAAGTTTTAGTGGGGGGGGGGGGGGCATGATGTGGTCCTTGTCTTATATTTCTAGCATAGCCTTTCCTATGTAGGTCGACATATTAAGCTTGTGTGATTTGGTCATTTCTTTTATGACTCTTGCTTTCTACCTGTTACTCTTCCCCTTAATCTCTGCGGTATCCTTTCTGAACTTCAAGACCATGTTGGGCTGGGAAATTCATTGCGGATTAAAGAATCTGTTCGGTAACTTCATCTTTTCTGCATCGTTAAATTTCATTCTATAGAATAAGTCACTAGTCATTAGCTACTATATCATATATTGGTAGATATATGAACATAGAGGTAGGTTGTAGGCACTTACAGGGACCACACGCTTATGAGATTGACATCGAGTTTGTCGCGCCAGAACAAACCATGCATATACTTGAAATTCACCATGAGAATAGGAGTCTCTGCTTAGAAAAATGTTAGCAGAGACATAAGTAGTGATTATTGAGAACCCTGCATGACATGCCCTCATGTACCATTTGTGGAATCTCCTCATCTCCCATGGACCATCTCAGAGTTGAATCGAGGGTAGAAATGGCTTGCCATTCTCATAAGTCTTAGAAACCTTCGGTGTAGGGAAAAAAAATCCAATTGAGGGGTACTTAGTGTTTTGCTGGTCTCTTTCGTGGCATTACCCTTCACTGGTGATTCTTGAGCAGATGATGCCTTTGGTTTGGAGGATAAAAGCCACCTCTTCATCGGAAATGTTACAATCTTTTCGTATGGGGTAACCATGATAGGGACTCTCTGATGCTTAGGTGAAGGTGATGGAGGTGCAAACGCTAGAGGCGAAGGTGCAAACGCTAGATGTTAAGGTGCTAGAGTTGCAAACGGTGAAGCACGAGGTGAAGATGCATGAGCAAGGAAATGTGTTGGATGCTCAGGAAAAGGTGCCGGATGAGGAGATGATGCTGGGTGTGGGGGCTAAGGTGCCAGAAGCGGAGAGGCTAGGTGTGCGGAAAAAGGTGTTGGATGCTCAGGCAAAGGTGCTAGATGTGGAGATGATGCTTGGCGCGAGGCCGAAGGTGCCGGAGGCAGAGAGGCTATGTGCGTGGGCAAAGGTGCCGGAGGTGGAGAAGTTGGGTGCGGAGGTAGAGATGCTGGGTGAGGGGCGACCATGACGCTGATGATTTTGACTACTGATTGTTGAATATAATATCTCATCTAGGCCACATAATGAAGTTGCCAATAGCCTCATCGAGAATCTCGATACCCTCAGGTGTGCTGATGTCTAGCTTGTACTTGATGAAAAATGGTTGTACTGAGTCCACTTGTACCTTGGCATAACCGGTCGAAATGTCTTGATGGTGAAACACATGACCTAGAATGGCCTGGCCCGTGGTAGCCCTGGTAGTGAAGTCTCCCTTACTGAGCAGAACATGTAGCATGCCAGGGGTAGCCTCTGTGATATTATCCACATGATATCTCTGGTTATTGACTTGCATGGACCCGACGCTACTCCAAAAGCCTAGGCTGGTTGGTTGCTCTGTCATCATTAATGCTGCCCTTTTCTTTTCATTTTCATTCCACATTTTCATGAATTAGACCTTAACCTGTTCTTATATCTATTCTACTAGGGTCTTCTTGTATCTATTACGGGTCTTGTATTGGCCCACAGCATCTGAAAATCCATCCTTCAAGCCTACTTTTGATCCGATGCCTTGAGTGTAACCCGGGTGTTCCTTGTTCCCCAAGGCCTTGGTAAACACGTCTTTATCCTTATCGGGCTCTAAAGATCCTTTGTTAGCGACCTCTTGCATGGTCTGGGTCACTTTCATGGTCTCAGTGCTTTTGAAGGCTAAGTCCCTATCCTCAGTTCATTCTGACCAAGCATAGACCCAGTTCCTGCTTCGCAGATCACAATTTTTCAATGGGTTAGGTTTCCTAGCCTGAGTAACCTCCTCCATTCAGTATTTTTTGGGGCCGTACCCAGCCATTCCCAAGTGATGGTGGTACTTGTTCTTCTTCGCAAGGTTCTTGAATGATTCACTCAATTTGATGGCTTCAAGTGTGGTCTTCTGCCAAACTCCTCCCATTGGTCTAGAGTAATTTTTCTGTATTTTTTGAAGAGTACCATGTTCTTCTTCACGAACTCCTTATTCAGCTCACTCTTCTAGCGCTGAAAGCTCTTTCCCATAGTTTTCAATGCATTCTATTTGGCGGCTTCCTCTGTTCCTGAGGAGAATCGGATGGTTCTCTGCAATGTTTCCACAGGAACTCCTTCGTCTCATCCGACACCAACCGTCAATAGGTTATTGTGATTGAGACGTACTCCTTGACAAGAAATCCGCAACTATTATGGCATTTGGCACAAGCCTCACGAGGTGCAACAGACTCTCCTTCAACACCGACTTGCGTTATTATATAAGTATCGGATGACAACTTGTTTCTACTTCACTTCCCCCGCCTTCATTTTAGCGTACACCTAGAGGGACCCAAAGTTTCGGGCATAGAGGGAGCAAAAGGTTGTGGCGCAGATGATTGACACGAAGATCTTTCCACCCTCTAGAGAGAAAACAAGGGGAGTTGACATAAACAAAAAAATATTCCTCCATTTAAGAAGTATAAAATGCATTGACTCATCTCAATACCTCTTTGGTGGGATTGTAGTAGGGGCTACTTGCCTGACGTCGGCTCTCCCACTCGCATGGAATAGGGCTCAGGCTGTGCCACAAGCGCTCATTTTCACCACTGTCGGAGGAGGATGACGAGTGCGGGCTTGGGCTCCTATCCAACCTCCTGCTTGCATCTGCGTCATCTTGTACCAGAACGCCCTCTAGTATGAGCATCCTCTGTGCTTGTGTTTTCTTAGAGGTACATGTCCTCTTCTTCCCCATGGTACTTAATCGACCACTAGAATTCTATACCAAGCAAGAACTGGTCTTACAAACATACTTTGTGCTTCATGAAATTGCATAGCATGCAAAAGTGTGCAAACAGTAAGCCACAAGTTAGAACTGAGGAAGTCAAAAGTCTGAGTGACAGCAAAAGCCATAACTTTGTCATAGGGCATTTGAAGTTGCTATCCTCGTGTCATTCTAGTGGCAGATGGGGAATTGAATAACACCCCCAAGGCCCCAATCATAGTTCTCTTAGCTGGATTTGTACGACACCATGATTAATCAGGCTATGCAATTTAAGTTGATCTCAGGAATTCAGATTTATCCCGAACATGATTGAGCCACCAAAGTCCAACATAATTGGCAGGACACTTCATGAGCAAAAGGCAGTGTGAGCAGAACCATCGATGCACATATACTCAGCAAGCATTGGGCATAGACCAATTGAGTCAGCCCAATCTCATGTTCTGACAGCATGAGACCAATTTCATATGTAGCGAAAGAATTCTATGCCATGGGAGAGTTTGTGAGGGAGAGAAAGCAAGAACTGACTCTTAGCTCGAGCTAGAAGAATGTGGGGTTAAGTACTAAGTTGATTTTTCTTTTTCTACAATTAACAATTACCATTCATTTTAATCCCAATTGAGATAGCTAGGCTTCACCAAAATTCATCAAAATTTAGCAGAAGGGAGGGCATCCTATGAGGATCCCATTTTGACAACAACCGCCCAATTTGGATGGATAGATTTTTCTATAGAATTATTTAAAGAAGGCCACTTTTCAAACTTGGGTGAATTACCCAATAACCCATGGTGCTGTTATTCATGAAGCTAACTTCCTAAATTCCAAAACAACAACAACAACAAGAAAGTAAGATCACTTCGGTTAGGTTTGTAAAACAAACGAATATTCTAGTCCATTTTCAAGGGATACCTCAAGAACCAAAAATACTGCAAATAACACAAGTCGTTAGCAATATTTGTTATATCATCGCACAAAATGTTGACTTCTCAAGTATTACATGGACTAGAGATAGAAAAATTTAAGAGTGCACTAAAGATGTATGAAAACCTACAATACAGGGTCAAATTCCATAGTAACTAAAAAACTAAGTTTGTTTTGAAAATACAAAACAAGTACAAATTCGGGTTAAAGTGTGTATAGTGTACATTGCATATGCCAATGATCCTGTGTATTACCTCCAGGGACTGCAGAGGCATGCTCACTACCATACAATATGGTGTGGCTACTGGATCAGACTATATGTCTCTAAAATTAACCATTCATACAACTCTCACCATCTCGTGTGCTAGCTACTCGAACTTTCCACCATGAAATCTTTTTAACAAACAGAGTAATAACTTAGCAATGATTATAGTTACAAAAGCTTCTTCTGCTGATGAGCTAAATATGGTGGAACCAACCTGAGATAACTAGTTAGCACATAACCTAGCTTTGTAACCCAGAAAGCAAGAACAGTGCTAGCTAGCTTATGTAATAAGCAAACAAAAACGACCATAAACTCTTTCTGCCACTCATAGGAGAAATAAGCTTGGAAAAATGAGTACATTAATTTTATTACCAAGTGTCAAAACAGATAACATGGTATACTAGTTTTATGAGATGGGACTGTAAATAAGATTATGTATATCATTTTCACAATTTCTCTATGTTCTAAAAGCTTTACAAGATTGACTAGAAACTCCACACACACCTAGGTTGCCCTTGTGGAAGGGGGGTCGCAATTCTAGTGGCTTGATGAATAGCAGCACCATCCCTTCTTTCCCCTGCTCGACAACACCAAAGATCACCTGCAAGAAAATGTGCATCGCAGCCCTCCTCTTCCCTTTGTCACAAGCTTCACAACCCCTATACTCCTCTATCCATACCCAAACCACCATCAAGCATCATTGCAGCATAATTCTTCCCCCCCCCTCTCAGCATGAATGCACACACAAACAAAGGAAGAAGAAACAGAATTGCATGCAAGGAGGTCACCACCAGCTAAGAAGAAGTGGCCACCGGCCATCACACAGTAGACAAGCCTCAAATAGGAGGTGCCCAATAGTACACAGAGACGCATGCGAGGAGGGTAGGGTAGGGGAGGGGGCGCGGCGGTGGCTGTACTTACCAGCAAATGATAGCGTGGTAGATGGCTGGCGGCAGACCGCATCGGGGTGGGATCCGGGCGGTGTCAGGGCAGATGGCATCGGAGTGGTGGTGGACGACATCGATGTTCGAACTCCGGAAAGGAGGCCCCTCGGGCGTTGGTGGCGCACAGAGGAGGGAGGCGGAGGGAACCAGGAGGAGGGGCTCAGGTGCGGAGTACGCATCGGTGGCAGAATGGAGGCGGAGGGCACTGGAGAGGGCGTCGATGGCGGCGTCGCGCGAAGGCAGCTTGTCGGCGTTGTCTAAGTTTGTTAATGGGGGCTAGGGTTTCGAGGCATGCGCCGGGCTATATATAGAAATACATTTTCGTAGGTGGTGGATATAAGAAACCGCATGTGGAAATGCATTTTGACAGGCTGTGGACGTAATAAACTGCCTGTGCAAATGTGTTTACACAGGTGGTGGACTATAGCACCCGCTTGTGGAAATCGTTTTAAATATGTTTTTGACAGGTCTATTAAACATTATCATTTTTGTCACTTTTGGGAATCAATAATCACATTGGAAATTAAGTTACATAACATGAATGTCACATTAGAAAATAAGTTGCATAACATGAAAATCACATTGGAAACTAAGTTACATAACATGACACTATTTTTCCTTGGATTGTTTTCCCTACACCATCAAGGTGCATGTAGGGCATCACAGATCTACAAGTTTGATCTTTTTTGGATCTCCGAAATGCAGCATGTCGTCAAACTGATTGTATTCTTCCTCATCCTCAACATTCTCAACTCTAATAATTCATTGTTTTTCGGCAACAATTATGTGCTTCTTCTCATTCATGGGGTCGATTATATAGAAAACATGTGCGATGTAATCAGTGAGTACCCATGGGTCATCTTTGTTGCTTACAATGCTGAGGTTGACAGCTGTGAACTTGTAGTTGTCCACCACCACACCATTTGGGTGTTTGACACATTTGCACCGAAAGACGGAGATCTGTAGATTCACTCCATAGTTGAGTTCCTAGATTTCATCTATGAACCTATAGTAGGTGCTCTTTTCCCCTGTTGTGTCATAGGTTTCTACCCAAATGCTACTGTTTTGGGTCCTACTCTTATTGTCCTTTTCTTTGGTATAAAATGTGTACCCATTAACATACGCTTGATGGGCCACAAGCCAACATTTTCAGTGTTTTTTATCTATGGATTCACCATCTAGTAGGTTTTGGTTCTTGAACCATGTGGTGAAGCGATGCTTGTGCTCTTTCATGATCCAATCATCTGAGCTGCCTTGATTTTCTGTGTGGAGCTCATTCAGGAGTTGCATGACTGTCGGTGTAAAGAATAGCGGGGTCCCCTCGCGGGCGGATCCACGCTTGTAAGATATTAGCAGGTGCTGCATGCCACTTTTTGTCTGGAACCGTGGTCCTCCCTTGCGACCAGTCAGCAACCGCGTGACCAGCCAGCGACCACGCAACCAAGCTCTCCGAACAAGCTCCGCGACCAGTCCCTAGTCACAGGAGCAAACCTCGCGACCAATCTCCTCTGGTCGTGGGGCAGGTATGTGTCTGAATAGTTTAATCACAATAAATGCTTTTTCACTTGAGTATTTCCCTTCCCCAGGTCCTCTTTCTGGTTGTCCATGGTATGGTCAGCGTAGAGCTACCATGTCCCATCCCATAGCATGAAATGTTACGAGACGGCCTGACAGGCATAGCAGGAGGTCTTTTGCAGGTGCACAGGCGGCGTGTGGGGACGGGACAGGACAGTCCGGGTGACCGGGATGATGCAGGCGGTGGAGCAATGGGCAAGCTCTGTAGCACCGTAGAGCAAATGGGATACGTCTGCTCTTAGTAATGATGGGCCTAGGTGGGAAGCTCTAGCTAGGCCCGGGTCTATGTCTTGAATAACGTGTAAATCCTCTCTCCCTTTGATATATAAAGGGAGGAGTGCCAGGCTTGTAGGGGGATCCAAAAAAAGGGGCCCGGAGGGAAAAGAGGCTGAGAAGAAGGCTGGAACACCATCTGTAACCAACTTAGACCGAAGAAGAGAATACACAGGATGTAGGGCTATTACCCTAATAGGGACCTGAACCTGGATAATCCCCGGTGTTCTTGAGTTGCACATACTGACATACACAAACAGATTCAGGAGACACATCCTGAACAAAGATCACACACCCACTATCCAACATGCCCCGGAATCACTGTTAGGGATTTACCCTCGACATTTGGCATGCCAGGTAGGGGGTGCGTTTCTGAGTTCGGGATTCAAGTTGCTGTGAGGTGTTCTTCATTGTGTACGACCCAGACAGAGCCCATATGTCCCAAACTCAATACATCAGATCAGGATCCGAAGGCTCCGGGAGGCAGCAGAGGCATCCATACTCCCAGCGCCAAGGAGAGCTCATGAACCACAAGCTCTGGGGGAACAGGTTTCTTCAATGGCAGCCCAACTCGGAGGATTGCTCACCGTGCTGGGACCACCACCCCCAGCCCCTGACGTGAACTGAAACCATCGAGTAGGTATGATTCGATCCGACGAAAGAGTGTCGGGGAACTAATCGCGTATGTCGTTTCTCTGAGCAGGTTCAACCCAAGGATGAATAGAAGGGTCTACACCTCAAACTTTTGGCACGAGTAATGACCACTCCCTGTAGGGTACTAGTAAGGAAGGCAGCTTACCAAAATCTCAAAGAGGTAACTCTCTCCCTTCCCAATGCTGACCACCCTTTGATCAGAAGGGGGAATCCTTGTCCTACCTTGCAGGATTTCAATGGGTCATGGACGCGGTACTGGTCGCTAAGCGAAACATTGCTTTCCCCTGACCAGGAAGGAGTGAGCACAAAACCATGCATCATCAGGTACATGGTTCAATTCTGTTTTTTTCCAGTTATTAAATATGAAGCGGAGTATGAGGGCCTCTTAGCCAGAACACGAGCATCACCCGCGTGGGGAAAAACACCTACTAGCGATGAGGGACTCGCTACTAGGTGTAACCCTGTCGCCAAGGGGTTTTTAGGACTCGGACCGGACGATGGCGACATACCTCTCCAAAGTGAGAAAGCTAGAGCAACGCTCCATCGGCCGAGAAGTCACACACATCCCTCGCAAGGATTTCTTCCTAGGACGATGGGCTTGCCCGTTTAGCCTCTTCTTGCGAACCTGTCCCGGTCAAAGTCTTTGAGAAAAAGACTCACACAGCCACTCACTACGGTCTCGAGCCAAAGCAGAAGGGATGCTCCGCTTGGAAACGGAACACCAGAGACAACACCTTTGGAGGCAACGCCTCCCTCGGTGCCGTCGACCTCGGGTAGCCATTATGTGGTCGCCCTGCTCGATTCGGGTACGACCTGGATGGATTAGATCTTAGACTACCTTCAGAATCAAGCAATCCCTGACGATGATGTGTCAACAGAAAAGGTCACACAGGCTAACCGTGAGAATCCTCCTTGGTAGAGGGACGCCTCTACCACCAAGGGAGCAACGACCCTTTATGAAATACATCGCTCATGATAGGGGGAGCACAGCACTCCCTAACATCCTCGGAGGCAGACGTGGAGGCCGGACCTTCCACCGCCCTCCAGGATGCTCGCAAGCAGGTGAAAAGGTGCGAGTCATGCCAGCACCATGACTGGAATACCAACCTACCATCCTGAGCACTGCAAACCATACCACTCTCTCGACTTTTTGCTGTCTAGGGGCTGAACATCGTGGGATCGTTCTCTAAAGCTCCAGGTAGTCCTAAATTCCTAACCTCAGGCACGGCCATGACCACCACGTGTGAAACTAGTCGGGTTTGCCAGAGTGGACGGCCACTGATCATACAGCTCGCGGAGCGCCAGCTCTATGTATGAAGCTGCTCGGAGACGAGCATGTTTGTCTATTTTGCAGGACCTTCTGGACGAGCGTGGACATGACTTGTAAGTTTTTCCAAATTAAAGTAATCAAACTCTTTATATTGTAGGACTCCATGGACAAACGTGGTCTCCTGCCAAGTTCCGAGATTTGTTTAGCCCGCTCGCTCGTATTGATGGGATGAGATCCAAAGCTAACCCGCTCGCACGATGACAGGGTAAAGGAGCCCAAGGGTTAACACAACAAGGCCGCAAGTCCTATTTTGGGTCAAGCGCTGGTCACCACCGAAAGGCTCGTTGTGCTAAGGGTCTCCCTCAGCACTAGGAATGTTGCTTGCAAGCAGGGTAAAGGCACCCGAGGGTTAATGACGACAAAGCTGCAAGTCCTAAATAGGGTCGAGTGCTGGTCACCACCGGAAGGCTCGTCATGCTAAGGGTTTACCTCAGTGCCAGGAATGTTGCTCGCGAGTGGCTTGATGCGATCCTCCCTAAGCGATACAGGCACTCCGAAGGCTATTCATCATCCAAACATGGAGAAGACCCACATAAAGGCCAATGCTTGTCATTACAAAGCCCGGGGGCTGGTTCCAGACAAACCTACAACATTCCTCCTAGGACCCAAAAAATACACCTAAGAGGGTCGAGCCAGACGGTCCAAAGACAGGAACGAACGACATACAAAAATGAATCAGCTCGGGCACCGAGTTCCTCCACGGTCATCCAAGTACCCTGAAAACTAGCGCCGACTGCCAGTAAGAGGTCCAGGTTAGGGAAGTGGTCGCTGACGTAGGCAAGGGCCAGGCAGGCGCCAAAGACTCCAACCTCAAAAGGATGGTCTTCGACGGTCTCACGGATCCTCTGCTCAAGGCCACCTGCCTCCTCGGAGGCCGCCAGAAACCACTCGACATGACCAATCACGGTGTTCCCAGGGGTCAGACGAACCTGGACACCGGCGGACGAAAGCAACGAGTCGAAAGGGGTAAAAGCTCGGCTGAGTTGGTCGTAGAATGCCACTCAGCTCTCGTTGCTCTCCTTGGTCAGCCGCTCGAGTTCTTTTCGCACTGCATAGAGATCTTCTTGGCAGCGGTGAAGGCGGTCGTAGAACTCCTCCCTCTGTTGGGCGCTTTCCCTAGTCACCCGTTCTAGGTCCCTCTGCACCTCGAGTAACTCCTCCCGGCAGGCTAGTCAAAAAATAGAGCGTAAGCCACACAGGTGTCAGCCGGTCAAACTCTACTTGTGTAACTTAGGACCATCACATGGTGCGAGTGGTCGGTGCAACGCACCTTGAAGGTCGCTCGAAGTACTCGCCCGCTCGGCCACAGACCCCTGCACACGTCTGGCCACCAGCTCCAAGGATTGTCGTTCGGAAGGGTGGTCGACAGATATGGTTGGGGATTCGATGAGGGCTGGGGGGCCAATCAGCATGGGCGGTGGGTCAGTTCGGGCGGAAGGCTCGGACACTCCGGGAACTGTACGACCATAACGACACAATCTTATCAGGAAACAAAGGCATGGGGGCTCCATTCGAAAAAATGTTACATAACAAAAGTTACAATCGAGTTTTTTACTCCTCGACGGCCTCCACCCGGAAGATGGACGTCACGTAGTCCACCGCCCTCTGGCACTCCCACTGAAGTATCTCCTTGACTTCTGGGCTGGCAACCATAGCCCCTTCCCAGACCAAGTCCAGGTTGAAGTTGGGGGCACGGTTGTAGTGGAACTGGAAGATATACTCCGCGGTCGCCCTCACCGCATGCGAGATGTCCTCCGCGCCCCTCAGCGCCAGGGTGGCAGGGAGCTCAGAGAAGTGCTCCGCAAGGACGAGGAGGGTGTAGGCCTCAGGCTCGGGTGGTGCGGTCATCCTTCGGCTCATATACCCCCTGCCCGAGGCTACCCAGGGGATCCGCTAGTGCTCCAAAGGTTTCCTGAAGAATGTTGAGGGTAGTGCGCTCATCCTCCTTGAGCTGGGAGAGCTCGGCAGCCAGCGCAGCTTTCTCTTGGGAGAACTCGCCGCACCTCCTTTGCATCTCGACCAGCTGCTTCTCTAGCTCGGCACATCTATTGGTCACCATCTCCTTCTCTTCAACCAACTTGCGGACGATGGCCGGGAAATGGCCGACCCACGAGAGCAAGTCAGGAGTCAAAACAGACTCCTCGACCGAGCCTGTGGGGCCTGGAACCGCCATCGATGCACTGAGGGGCAAGGCCAACACTGGCAGAGGCACTGGGGTATCAAGCAGGGGCACCGTCGGGGATGCGGCCATGACGATCACGGTGGCACGGTGTAAGGTGGCTGTGCCGCAGCCGAGAGCGAGGGCCGTTTCCACGCCGCCAACAAGGACATGTCTCGATTACTCTGGAATCAAAATCACGAGAAAGAAACAGATGGATAGTTAACGATATCGTTAAATTGCACAAGCAATCCTTGAACGAAAAACTGCCTGTTTGTAATGGAAGAAAGGGCCTGTTCACAGCTGGACCTCTCTCGTTCAAGGAGAACGAAGGAACGAGACCCGGTAAGAAAAATGAAGCAAAGATTATGATCTCCCCCTGGCAGGGAGTAGGAACATCTTCCCCAGGGTGGTATCTAGAGGACAGATGATGCAGAAGCAGTCAATTCTCATACATCTGCTTCAGCTTCGCGGTGGTGCACTTGGACTTGGGGAAGTAGGCCTCCTTTCCAGTGCGTGGCGCCATGGGGATGGAGTGATGGTTGTTTGAAAGACTCTGGTGGGGGCTAGAGGCGGAGGTCTCTAGCATAAGAGCTCGGATGTCGGAGAGATTTCTGGGGCCTTCTGTCCTCCCATTTATAGGACCGATGCAGTTCTGCCGCCCCGACTCTTGAGGATCCATCTGGGGAACCAAAATTCCCTCGAAATCCAACGTCCATTAAGGTTTCTCTCTCCCACTATCCCTTTTCTGTGGATGATTAACCTCCCTCGGGATGCGGTTTTCTGAGCTAACCACGAAAGTGGACCATATCGCTGATCACTCCCCGGGTGAACTCATGTTCACCTAGGGCCCAAGTGGTTCGACTAGGTCTAGCCACCACCATCTGATAAACTATTCAGTCCACCGCATCCGTGAAGGAGCATGGGGGCTACTGCCGGTGTAAAGAATAGTGGGGTCCCCTAGCGGGCGGACTCACGCCGGTAAGATATCAGAAGGTGCTGCATGTCATATTTTGTCCGGAACCGTGGTCCTCCGGCGAGACCAGTCAGCAACCGCGCGACCAGCCAACGACCATGCAACCAGGCTCTCCGACCAAGCTCCGTGACCAGCCTGATGAGGACTTCACTCTTTCGGATACACACACACCGAGTATTCCTCCAACAATAGGTCCATTGACACGAGCTCGTGCACGTCAACTAAATCATGAGGTGAGCTCGTTCCTTAGTGTTCCTTTATATTTTGATAAGGATGGGATGCTACTGAATAATTGTGATGTATTGTTACTTAGGAACACGGGAGAAGAATAGCAAGGGCGCCCAAGCCAAGGTGGAGGTCCAATCAAGTTCAAGTCCGTTTCGGAGTCTAGGACCAGCCCGCACTAAAATCGTCGCCGAGGACGCATACGGACTCCGTTTTTGATGTTCTACACATGGTTGGAAAGCTAAGGAGATAAGCTTTCTAACGGGACTGGTCCCATTCCAAATTCTTTCTGAGTCAACAGGAATCGTCAAAACAAGTGGACATCCAGAATCTGTCAGGGTGCTACGCCACCATCTTTTGGGCCGTTGGGCTGTGTAACGTGTTGGAGTCCATTAGGGATGCGTCCAGGGGTCCTTGGCCGACCCTAGTCTTTTATATACAGTAGCCACCACCCTAATTAGGGTTATGTTTTGCTTAGATATTGATCTACACACAGATTGTGAGATTTTCGCTCTTGTTCTGGACCGACTAGGCCGCCACAAGTGTTTGTGGAACCCCAACTTCGAGTGCTTGAATTCTATTCGCAATATTTCAGATTGCATCTTCTACATTCTTGCTTATGTTCTCGGTACGCTTGCAGGGATTGAGCCTTCTTGGCGAGGTCAACCGCGCGACACGGTTGATAACCATCGGAGCTGTGGTGTAGTGATTGCAAGGGAGACGATCTGTTCGGGTCGAAGCCTTTGGATCATCAACGTCGAGTTCTCCACCCACTGACTTATCGCTACCCATTGGAAGATCAGGCCAACATTGCTCATCAACTGGTATCAGATTTTCAGGTTGCCCGTTAGGTAATTTCGTTTTCCCCTTTAGATTAGTCTGTTTTTCATTACCTAGAGTCCAGAAAAAGCCAAAAAAATTCCGTCAATTTCCGCTGCCCTAGAACCCTTTGTGCCTTTGCAATTTTTGTTTTCAGTTGTGCGTTGTTGAGTTTGTGTCCGTGGTCGAGTCTTGTTGCTAGTTTTAGAGTCGTGTTCTTGGTCTTTAGTCAACGCTCCGTGCTGTTTTTGATCACGCCGCTATCCCATCGCCACCATCCCCACCAACTAGTCGAGCCACCACATTACTCGATTTGCCACCGTGAGCCGCCTTGTGTTATTTTCCGCCACGCCAACCCTAGATAGGTCGCAAGCCACCTTGTATCAATTGCCCTGCCACCGCTGCCCTCCTTATTCATCTCGCTATCCTATTGCTTGCAATACCTTAAAGAGGTCAATTTCTGCAAGAGGTGCTTTGAAAAAAAAACCCTAACTCGACAGGGGTTCAGTAAAACGGCCATAACTTTCTCATACGGACTCGGAATCAGGCAAAAAAAATTTTCACGGACATCTACAGAAAAAGTTACATCCGTTGCTCCCCCGCTTTGCTAAGTTTTGTCGAAATTTTTTTCCCAAATTCGGCTCGGAAGATTGAGTATTCGAGCCGCGAAGTTTCCGCACGCTTTTCAGAGAACGTGTTTGATTTTCTATATGCCACATCTTGCATCCGTTTGAGCTGAAAATTTCTGTGGTTGTTGCTTGTGTGCTCCTAGTTCAGAAAAAAATATCAGAAAAATACGAAAAAAAAATTTGTGATTCCTACTAGTGCTAAAAGACAAAAAAAGAGGAGCACATAGAAAACACCCAGATCATTGTGCTATTTGCTGTGTCTTTCTCTGATCATCCTTTTTGGCTTTGTTTCAACTGTTGTGCTAGGACTAGGGACATGTGATAGACCAGCAACTGTGATTCATACTTTGGACACTTATTTAGCTTTGCTCTTTTGATTACAGTTATTGCTAATCCTTGCTACCATATTGTGCCTTCCAAGCTCCACCTCCTTTGATCTGAACAGGTTCACTCTTGCAATCATCCCACGCTTCCAGACTCGTCACCGGTTGTTCCTCCTTGCTGCGTTGGTAAGAACATTTGTAAGAGCGTGGTAAGACGCTTGAGTGTGTGTGATTCCACCTTCCACAACCTAGTAGTTGATAGGGATAATATTGTGTTGTCCTTTGTTTTCTACTAACCATGTCAGGTGATGGCTCTCCGTCGGATTTTAAGGATTGTGTGTCCAAGGAAGAACTCAACAAAGCCTTGCAGGATCATACTAGACTATTGACAGACATTAGAACAAGCATTGCTAACCTCGTCACGCGAGTCAACGACCTTGAGTTGCGACAGCCACCACAGGATGATGACCATTCACATGATGATGATGATGATACTAATAATGGTGACCAAGAAGATGGTGAGGTTTTTGTTGGGCAAGATGCGCGTGCTGAGCAACGTCCTCGTGCTGAACAATTACGTCGTGACCAACAACAACGTCGTCAAGGTAATGGAGATAATAATGTTAATCGCAACGATCGCGATGATCCTTATTCTAAGATTAAGTTTTCAATGCCTCCTTTTGATGGTGCATATGATGCTGATGCTTATTTGAATTGGGAAATGACGGTTGATCAAAAGTATAGTTCTCATATGGTTCCTGAAATGCATAGAGTTAGACTAGCCACTTGTGAGTTCACGAATTATGCTATTATTTGGTGGAATGGTTTAGTTTCTAGTGGCTTAGAACCTGAATCATGGCCTAGACTAAAGCGTGCCATGCGCAATAGATTTATTCCTCCTGATTATACACGTGAATTGAAAAAGAAATTGCAGCGCTTAAATCAAGGTTCTAAATCTGTGCATGATTACTATCAAGAGCTTCAAATTGCTATGCTTCGTTGTAGTATACAAGAGGATGATGAGGATACCATGATTCGTTTTTACTCCAGGTTGAGACGTGAAATTCAGGACCTTGTTGATTATAAAGATTACAATACTAGCAATAGGTTGTTCCATTTTGCTATCTTGGCAGAAAAAGAACTGCAGGGTCGACAACAGGTGCAGAAATTGCGGAACAATTTTGGGAGTACATCTACTTCAAGAGTATCACTGGGACAAGCAACAACATTCCCTTCTACATCTACACGATCTGCTGCCCCCTCCTCCAACACTCGGGCGCGTTTAGCAGGAGCACCACAACCATCACGTGAGGTGAGTAAATCTACTGTTTCGCAGGATCCAATGCCACGCTCTTCTTCAGGTGCAGCTACCACGGGTCGTACAATGGGCATTGTGTGCCGTCGCTGCCAAGGTATTGGCCATGTCATGAAGGATTGCCCAAGCCAGCGAGCATACTCCGCAACAGCAGATGGTGGATATGTTAGTCATAGTGATGTCGAGCAAGAATATGCATTTGAAGCTAATCTTGCAGCCGATCATGACATGGATAGTGAGGGGGAGGAGATTAGTGGTACCGCTGCCACGGAGAGTTATGCAGCACGCACCTTCATTGTGAAGCGAGTTTTGAGTTCTCAAATAGGGCAAGCAGAGCAGCTACAACGCCATAATCTATTCCAGACATTTCTCATTGTCAAAGATGCACGTGTTCGTACCATAATTGATGGCGGGAGTTGCAACAACCTCTTGAGCTCCGATCTTGTGAAGAATCTTTCCTTGCCAACACGTGCACATCCTCATCCATACTACATTCAGTGGTTCAATAACAGCGGTAAGGTTAAGGTAACACAATCTGCGAGAGTACATTTTTCTATTGGTTTCTACCATGATTATGCTGATTTTGATGTAGTGCCTATGCAAGCATGTTCACTTTTGTTAGGCCATCCTTGGGAATTTGATACCGATGCTACACACCATGGTAGAAGTAATAAATACTCTCTCATGCACAAGGGAAAGAAAATCTCTTTGCTTCCTTTGACACCTGCTGAAATTGTGCAATGTGATAAAGTTTTAGCTGAAAAAGAAAAGAAAGAACGTGTTTTGGAATCTGAAAATCAGCAAGTAGCTCAATCTGTTTTTCCACCTAAGAAAGAGAAGAACACACCTAGGTCCGAAGGCATTAAGTTAAAGGGTGGTGTTATGCTTGCTACTAAATCTGACCTTGCTGAAATTCAAGATAATGATACTTTGTGCTATGCTTTAGTATGCAAAGAGGTTTTATTTTCAATTGATGATATACCTAGCTCTTTGCCTGCTGCTATTACTAACCTTTTGCAGGAGTATAAGGATGTCTTTCCAGCTGAGATACCCCCGAGGCTGCCACCATTGAGAGGGATAGAGCACCAAATAGATTTGATCCCAGGAGCGACTTTGCCAAACCACGCTACATATAGGACCAATCCGGAGGAGACTAAGGAAATTCAGCGACAAGTCCAAGACCTTTTCGACCGTGGGTACGTACGAGAGAGCCTTAGTCCTTGTGTTGTTCCTGTTCTTTTGGTTCCTAAGAAAGATGGTACATGGCGCATGTGTGTTGATTGTAGAGCCATTAATAATATCACAATAAGGTATCGTCACCCTATTCCTAGGCTAGACGACATGCTTGATGAGTTGAGTGGTTCTATTATTTTCACGAAGATTGACTTGCGTAGTAGTTACCACCAAATAAGAATGAAATTGGGAGATGAATGGAAAACTGCTTTCAAAACTAAGTTCGGTCTATATGAGTGGTTAGTGATGCCTTTTGGTTTAACTAATGCACCTAGCACTTTCATGAGATTGATGAATGAGGTTTTACATGCTTTCATAGGAAGATTTGTGGTGGTGTACTTTGATGATATTTTGATCTATAGCAAGTCACATGAAGAACACATTGATCATCTACGTGCTGTTTTTACTGCTTTGAGAGAGGCACGTTTGTGTGCTAACCTTGACAAGTGCACCTTTTGCACGAATAGAGTTGCTTTTCTTGGCTATGTTGTTACTCCACAGGGAATTGAAGTGGATGAAGCTAAAATTGAAGCCATCAAGAGCTGGCCGACCCCTGTGACTATCACACAGGTGAGAAGCTTTCATGGCCTTGCAGGGTTCTATCAGCGTTTTGTGAGAGATTTTAGCACCATTGCTGCCCCACTCAATGAGTTGACAAAAAAGGGTGTTCCGTTCCAATGGGGGCTAGCACAAGAACAAGCTTTTAATACGCTGAAAGAGAAGCTTACGCATGCACCTCTACTCCAACTTCCGGACTTTGGTAAGACTTTTGAGTTAGAATGTGATGCTAGCGGCATTGGAATTGGAGGAGTGCTACTACAAAGAGGTAAACCCGTTGCTTATTTTAGTGAGAAATTGAATGGGCCATCTCTTAATTATTCGACTTATGATAAGGAGTTGTATGCTTTAGTGCGAGTTTTAGAAACATGGCAACATTATCTTTGGCCCAAGGAGTTTATTATTCATTCTGATCATGAAGCTTTGAAACATATTAGAAGCCAAGCCAAACTGAACAAATGTCATGCTAAATGGGTTGAATTTATAGAGTCGTTTCCTTATATCATTAAACACAAGAAAGGTAAAGACAATGTCATTGCAGATGCGTTATCTAGACGTTATACCATGCTGTCCCAACTCGATCATAAGATTTTTCGTTTAGAAACAATTAAAGGATTATATGCTACTGATTTGGACTTTAAAGATGCTTTTGAACATTGTAAAGAAGGAAGAACTTGGAATAAATATGTGCTGAATGATGGATTGCTATACCGTGCTAACAGGCTATGCATCCCAGCTAGCTCTATTCGCCTATTGTTCTTGTAGGAAGCGCATGGAGGTGGTTTGATAGGACATTTTGGAGTGAAGAAGACCGAGGATGTACTGGCTGCTCACTTCTTTTGGCCTAAGATGAGGCGCGACGTCGAGCGCTACGTGGCACACTGCACTACTTGCAATAAAGCTAAGTCTCGTTTGAACCCACATGGACTTTATATGCCTCTTCCTGTTCCTAATGTGCCTTGGGAGGATATTTCTATGGATTTTGTTTTAGGATTGCCTAGGACCAAGAGGGGGAGGGATAGTATATTTGTCATTGTGGATTGTTTTTCAAAAATGAAACATTTTATACCTTGTCACAAGAGCGATGATGCTACAAACATAGCTGATTTGTTTTTCAGGGAAATCATTCGCTTGCATGGAGTGCCTAACACCATTGTTTCGGATCGTGATGCAAAATTTTTGAGCCACTTTTGGAGGACACTTTGGAATAAACTTGGGACAAAGCTGCTGTTTTCGACGACATGTCACCCTCAAACCGACGGACAAACGGAGATTGTGAACCGCACATTATCCACCATGTTGCGGGCTATTTTGAAGAAAAATTTGAGGATGTGGGAAGAGTGTCTACCCCATATTGAGTTCGCTTACAACAGATCAGTTCGCTCCACCACCAAGGTAAGTCCGTTTCAGGTAGTGTATGGTTTTAACCCCCGTGCCCCTATTGATTTACTTCCTTTACCAACATCTGAGAAATTGAATTTTGATGCTAAGACACGTGCTGAATTGATTCTGAAAATGCATGAATTGACTAAGGAAAATATTGAAAAGATGAATGAGAAGTATAGAACTTATGGTAGCCAAGGTCGGAAACATATTACTTTTGAAATTGGTGATCTTGTGTGGTTACATTTGTGCAAAGATAGGTTTCCTGATTTGAGAAAGTCTAAATTGCTGCCTCGAGCTGATGGTCCTTTTAAAATTGTGGAAAAGATCAATGATAATGCATATAAGCTTGAGTTGCCTGCAGATTATAGGGTTAGTCCCACATTTAACATTTCAGATTTAAAGCCTTACTTGGGAGAAGAAGATGACATTGCGTCGAGGATGACTCCAATTCAAGAGGGGGAGGATGATGAGGATATCACTCTTTCAGATACACACACACCGAGTATTCCTCCAACAATAGGTCCATTGACACGAGCTCGTGCACGTCAACTAAATCATGAGGTGAGCTCGTTCCTTAGTGTTCCTTTATATTTTGATAAGGATGGGATGCTACTGAATAGTTGTGATGTATTGTTACTTAGGAACACGGGAGAAGAACAGCAAGAGCGCCCAAGCCAAGGTGGAGGTCCAATCAAGTTCGAGTCCGTTTCGGAGTCCAGGACCAGCCCGCACTAAAATCGTCGTTCAGGACGCATACGGACTCCGTTTTCGACGTTCTACACATGGTTGGAAAGCTAAGGAGATAAGCTTTCCAACGGGACTGGTCCCATGTCCAAATTATTTCTGAGTCAACAGAAATCATTGAAACAAGTGGACATCCAGAATCTGTTAGGGTGCTGCGCCACCATCTTTTGGGCCGTTGGGCCGTGTAACGTGTTGGAGTCCATTAGGGACGCATCCAGGGGTCCTTGGCCGACCCTAGTCTTTTATATACAGTAGCCGCAGCCCTAATTAGGGTTGGGTTTTGCTTAGATATTGATCTACACACAGATTATGAGATTTTCGCTCTTGTTTCGGACCGACTAGGCCGCCGCAAGTGTTTGTGGAACCCCAACTTCGAGTGCTTGAATTCTATTCGCAATATTTCAGATTGCATCTTCTACGTTCTTGCTTGTGTTCTCGGTACGCTTGCAGGGATTGAGCCTTCTTGGCGAGGTCAACCGCGCGACACGGTTGATAACCATCGGAGCTGTGGTGTAGTGATTGCAAGGGAGACAATCTGTTCGGGTCGAAACCTTTGGATCATCAACGTCGAGTTCTCCACCCACCGACTTATCGCTATCTATCGGACGATCAGGCCAACATTGCTCATCACAACCCCTAGTCACAGGAGCAAACCCCGCAACCAGTCTCCTCTGGTCGTGGGGCAGGTATGTCTCTAAACAGTCTAATCACAATAAATGCCTTTTCACTTGAGTATTTCCCTTCCCCATGTCCTCTTTCTGGTCATCCACGGCATGGTCGGCGTAGAGCTGCTATGTCTCATCTCGTAGCATTAAATGCTACGGGATGGCCTGACAGGTGTAGCAGGAGGTCTTCTGTAGGTGTGTAGGCGGCGCGTGGGGATGGAACAGGACAGTCCAGCCGACCAGGATGACGCAGGCGGTGGAGCGATGGAACAAGGTCTATAGCGCCGTAGAGCAAATGGGATACGTCTGCTCTTAGTAATGATGGGCCTAGGCGGGAAGCTCTAGCTAGACCCGGGTCTATGTCTTGAATAACGTGTAAATCTTCTCTCCCTCTGATATATAAAGGGAGGAGTTCCAGGCTTGTAGGGGGATCTGAAAAAAGGGGCCCGGAGGGAAGAGAGGCCGAGAAGAAGGCTGGACAAGAACACCATCTGTAACCAACTTAGACCAAAGAGGAGAATACACCAGATGTAGGGCTATTACCCTAATGGGGGTCTGAACCTGGATAATCCCTGGTGTTCTTGAGTTGCACATACACAAACAGATTCAGCAGACACACCCTGAACAAAGATCACGCACGCACTGTCCAACATATCTCGGAATCACTATCAGGGATTTACCCTCGACAATGACGTATGGCTCCACTATCTTTAACTGTTGCAAGATAGTGAAATGTGTTTCTTCCACTATTTTGTAATCCTTAGCGATGAATCTTTTCTTTCCTTTGGTCCCTCTCCCAAACAATCTCCCCTCATGTCGAGATACAGGTACACCAATCGATTTCACATCTTTTATGTAATCGATGCAACACTCAACGACTTCCTCAGTACTGTAGCCCTTAATCATGGAACCTTGTGGTTGAGCACAATTCTGTACATAGCCCTTGAGAATGCCCATGTACCGCTCAAACACTTACATCTAATATAAGAATATAGGGCCTAGTGCAATTATCTCATTCACGATGTGAACCAAGAGGTGTGCCATGACATTGAAAAAGGTTGGAGGGAAGCACGTATCAAGTTGGAACATAGTCTCTATCAAGTAGCTATGTAGAGCACCCGGTTTTGCAGCATCGATCACCTTATGTGCAATTGTGTTGAAGAAGTAATACAACCGTGTGATGACCACCTTTATGTATCCTAGCTTGATACCCCTGATTGCAATATGGAGCATCTGCGTCATTATCACATGATAATCGTAAGACTTCATGCCGATTAGCTTCAAATCTTTCACTGAGACTATTTCTTGATGTTGAATGAGTAACTAGTCGGGACTCACCCTACGTAAGCACTTGCATAGTGCCTTTTTCTCCTCAGGTGTTAAAGAGTAGTTAGCCGGGGGAAGGTAATGTTTCCCATTTGGTATGTCTTCAAGGTCCTTACGTGACTTGATTCCATCCTTTTTTTTTGCTCGGTATATCCAATAAGAGGCCAAGGATGCTATCACACACATTCTTCTCAACATGCATGACATTGATGTTGTAGAGAATGTTCAAATCCTTCCAGTAGTGCAAATACTTAAAGAAAATTGGCATCTTCTTCGACAGCATGCCGGTCGGAGTCTCACTTTTCTTCCTCTTTTTACCCTTCGGCGGTTTCCCAAAAACAACCTTGATGTTTTTGACCATTTCAAACACTAGTACCCCGCTGTGAGGTTTTGGACCAGTACCTTACTCAACCGTATTGTCAAAATGTTTCTTCATCTTGTGGTATTTGTGAGTTTTGAGTAAGAACCATCGGTGTCGCATGTACACTAACTTTTGTGAGTACGGTAGGTACACAAACGTGGTTTTATCTAAGCACACTACACATCCTTACTTCCATTTAACATGTCCTGATAGGCAAAAAAGGGTGGGATAATCAATGATGGCAACTAAAATCATGGCTTTTAGCGTGAAGTACTGTCGTCGGAATTCATCCCGCACCTAGACCCAATCATTCCACAATTTCACCATATCTTCCATCAATAGTTCCAGAAACACATCTATATCGTTACCAAGTTATTTCGGTCTTTGGATAATAATGGACAACATAAGATACTTTCGCTTCATACATAGCCATGGAGGAAGGTTGTAGATGGCCAGAACCACTGGCCAAGTGCTATATGGGAGGTGCTCATGTTACTGGAAGGATTCATTCCATCGTACTCAATGCGAACCTTACATTCCTTGGTTTTTTTAGCGAAATCTAGATATATGACATTGAACTTTCTCCATTGGCTAGCATCAGCGGAGTGCCAAAACTTACTTCCATCCTTCTTGCACTTATCAAAATACCAACGCATCAGTTTAGAGTCCCTAGGATTCGAGTCCAAACGCTGCAAGTGGGATATCACTGGCAAGTACCACATCACCATGGCAGGACTTCTTTTCTTCTTCTCCATATTAGAAGAAGTGTCTTCTTTGCCATGACTAGCAGTACTCTTCTTCTTCTTCATGTTGGCGGAAGCATCTTCGTCCTCACAATCATCATTTCACTTGTACCGACCCGCATTGCACATTAGGCATCTATCCAAGTCTTCGTACTCTTTACATAGAGTATACAGTGGTTCGGACATGTCTGTATTTTTTACACATCCAATGACAACAGACAGATAAGTTTCTCCACTTGATAAGTGGTGGTGGGCAAGGAATTACGCTTCGAAAGCATGTTTGCTAAGAGATTCAACAGATCCGAGAAACTCTTGTTGGACCATCCATTATTGGCCTTCGACCTTTGAAGTTCGAGCACCGAATGAAACATAGTAAGCTCCTTATCACAGTCCTTCAATTTCTTATACAAAAGTTCCTTCGATGTCTTCTGTAACACTTCAAAATTATCTAAACCTCTCTTCTCCCTAAAAACATGTTGTTCTGTGTGGCACAACATTTCCTCCAAATCGAAATCATCATCATCATCCATCATAACATTAGTGTCGCCTTCGACTCCCTCATCATCACCATCCACTTGATTAGCAGCGATGTTGTTATTTGATTCTCATGTACATTTTTTGCCATGTTTGGACCAACATATGTAATCCTTGATAAAACCTTTCAAGATCAAGTGTGATTTGATTATGCTTGATTTGTACCACAATTTCTGGTTCTTGCAGTTAGAGTTTGGATAGTGTATTTTCTTTGTCTTCTTAGTTAAAGTGTCCTTCTCGGCGGCTTTAATAAAGGTAGAGAGTCATTTGATGTATATTTCTTCATGTCTTGGTGCAGTGTACATCCATGCTCTATTGATCTTTAACGTCAACCACAAAATTAGATCCATAAATTAATGAATAAGAAAATCATAATAAAAAAGATTTTTTAAAAAATGGGAAAAATTGGGCTTGTTATGATTATAATATGTCTACTCAATTGAATCTACATGGCGTAAATTTATGGCTCAAAATAACGTGGATTCATTACTCTCTCTCTTCCTCTACATCTAGATCTAGATGTAAATCTAGATATATCCAAAAAAAATCCCCATTCATGATAAAACCTCCTAGAGGCTAAAAAAATATGAAATTGAAGCTACATTTTTTAAATATAGTGCTAGAATCATGTGAATCTACACAATTGAATCAACATTGGCCACAAATGTTTGCTAATTCGAGGATCTAAATTGCTAGAATCATGTGCATCTCTAGATCACATTCAACCCTAATTAAGCCTTAAATCTAAATCTAAACTTCAAAGAGATACTATTTAGGGATGGGATACTCTTACCTTAGATTGCCAGCTCCTCCAAGGAATTCAAAAACAAAACTTCCCCCTTTGTTTTCAAATCTCTCGGCCGCCTTTGAGCTGGTTTGTTCGGACAGAGCAAGCTCAGTCTGAATGGAGCTCCCTGAGGATAGGTACTATTTATAAAGAGAATACTAGAGGCATGTCACAGAAGGAGCCACCTCTGGAAATATGTTTTAACAGGTGATTAATTATGTGGATGGCCTTTAGTAATCATCTCATTACCAAAGATGGTTCACACAAGGAACCGCCTCTGAAAATAACCTTTTGCACAGGCGGCTTCTTATGTCGCCTATCTCTAGAAATCATCCCATTACCACATGCGGATATCGTAAGCAACCGCGTGTGAATATTTGTTTGCACAGGCGGCCCAAAACCACAGGGGAACCCACCAACTGCTCAGGCGGTTTTTTATATGAGTCATCTGTGGAAACACACCCTGGGTGTTTCGAAATATAGTTTTTGTATAGTGACAACAATCCTCCTCTCATATTTATGAGAAGGATGGGTTATATGAGTCCTACTCTAATTTCACCATGTACTACTAATACAATTCCAAGTTCAATACGTAACCTACCTTGTACAATATTCGACACATATTCAACAATAAATTAGTGGCTTGAACTGCAACTAATCAACTATCCGGTTATACTCGTGGATTAGGATTTATGCTTTATTAAGGCTTTCTAGTTCTTTATGCCTTGATCAATCTAATATCTCTTTATGCAATAATACTTCTTGTTAGGATTTATCTGGTAGATCAGATAGAAAATCCTAATATGTTCAACTACTAATCATTGTGGATTTCATAAGCATGGAATATTTTGGGTGAAAAGCTACTAACAACATGTGCCCTTACGGTATTTATATTATGTGCATAGTTGCCGCCAACAACATGCATCCTTGTCCTCCTTTTAGAGGCCATAACTGCAAAACCTTACCCCGGTGGAAGCATCGATATCGCGGGCTCTGGCGGAGGAGGCTAGCTAAACTAGGTTGTTGGCTGGCCGGTAGTTTAAGTGTCGAATTGTTCCATGGATACACCAAATCTGAATGTCCTAGTGTGGAACATCCACATGCTTAATATTGAAGCGCGGCGGAATGTGGATTCCTTCTCCATCTCGGGTAAGGTAACGCCTATGCAGGGTGAGAACTGGTGGCTTACGGTGGTCTACAGATAGACCAACAGGAGACCAAGTGAAGCTGAGGAGCTATAGATGGCATGCTCACACTACTACATAAACCCTTATATATACCGGCCCATCACTGCCGGTTCCTAATGGGCCGGTAGTGATGGGGAATCACTGCCGGTTCATAAGCTGTGCGGGAAAAATAAAGTCACATGGCTTACGAGTAGACAGTGATAAGGGCATCACTGCCGGCTGTTGGCTTGAGCCGGCAGTGATGCCCTGCTCCATCTTCACTGTCGGTTTAATCCACCAACCGGCAGTCATAGCAGGGCATCCGGTTTGTATGAGCCGACAGTGATGTCTCGACTATATAAAAGTCGTCCTCTCCTTCCCCAAGTCCGAGCACACAACAGAGTGGAGCTCTGTTTGCTCGGTGGCGGCCATTTTTGGTCACCAAGTACTTAGTGGCTTCAAAATTTTGAGGAATCCTCATGCCCTAGGTGTTCCAAGGTATGTAACTTCATCTCCAATCCATTTTTATTTGCTAAATTGCTCTATATTTTGAAAAGATGGAGATGCACCTATGGCCATGATATTTTAAGACAATGTAGATGCAATTATATCTCATTTATTATACGGAAGCTTCAATTAGTAGCTTATGGTGGAAAGTGTTTTTATTATTGATTTACATTAGCTATAGGTTTGAGCATATTTATTTTTTATTTTTAATGAATTAGAAAAATTAGCCATAAAATTAAGATATATAGCAAGCTTCAATTATATTTTTTATATTTTAATTAATTTAGCAAGCTCCAATATAGAAACATTAGGTATGAGCATATTTATTTTTAATGGCCTCCGTGGACTTTGACTTCGGTATTGTTGAGTCGGATGCTGAGGATGCTACGGGTCCTCCTGTAAGAGGTTTGGGGGAACCAGGTGTGATTTGCTTCGTTAGTCATATCCTTTTTTTGGTCGTGCGCTAGGATCTTAATTTGTGTTTCTTTTTTGTAGCGACCTTCGAGGTGGATGCGTCCTTGATTCCACCCCTCGAGGCCCCGGAGGCCCAGCGGAGATCGGGGACTCCTCCGGAGGGGTCTCTGAGGGCCGTCTTGAGGGACGTGGCTTCATTCCTGCAGGGCCCTGTGTCAGCTGGTGGCCCACCGGCGGCGTTTGGTGGCTCACCGGTATTGGGTCCTGAGTAGCTCATCTTGTCTTTTTTCATCTTTTGTGGTGCCTTGTAGCAAGTAATTTTGACGAAGGCGCTGGGAGGTGGCAGACAGCAGGCTTTGGAAGAGGCTCGAAAATGGGGGGAGTCTGCGGAGAGCTGTCTTCATGAGGAGATGGAGCTTCGTGAGCGTGCGAAGGCTAAGGCGCGAAAGGCTGCTGAAGACCTCTGTGAGGCGAAGGAGGTTGCCGATGCAGCCAACGCAGCCCGCGTGTCCGCCGAGAGTAACGTTGACACCTTTCGGGCGGTGGTGGTAAATATGCGGTGAGAGCTAGAGGAGGTTCGGGCATCGAGGGGGCACTGCGTTCAGAGTGCCAGCAGTTAATGGCGCTAGCGTCGGAGGTGGCCCGGATTACCTCTGATGCCTTGAGCGGCCTAGGGGCTCGGTGTCCACCAGTGCCCTCCGACTCGGAGGCATCGATCATGCCGTTCTTCTGGCTTTGGTCCACCGCAACGGTTATGGTTAGGGCCACAGAGGTCTATGCGAGGTCCAGGGCTCGTGTGGCCGCTGTGCTTCAGCTGACCCAGCTGCGCCAAGCAGGGGTTGGTCCCTTCGAAGCACTGGAGCAGCAGCTGCCAGAATCTGTGGTCGAGGCCTTCCAGCCAGAGGCACCTCTGGTGGAGATTTAAGCAACCTTGGAGAGCTTCCGTCATGGTGTATGGGCGAAGCATGGCCGGAGCATGACGTTGCACTTCATAGCCAGTTAGGGGACTCCGGGTGCCTTGGCGGACCTTCGCTCGAGTTCTTCGTTGGGGGGTCCGGTGCTTCACCCGGAGTCTACGGGCGCTTCGCGGCCCTCTGGGTGAGCTTTGTCTGGCGTTGTTGCCCTGCCGAAGCCAAGCGTGGATGCCCTGGAGGTGTAGCTCTACCGCGGTTGTCTTTGTTTTCTTTTCTTTCCCGGGGAGGGGGGTCGAGTTCTAGTATGTTGACCTCCTCCTTCTGCTTCATGTATATAATCTTTCATTTATTTGATGGAAACTACGCCTGTCTTCCTGTGTTTTACCTGTGTTATTTCTGGAATGTTTGTGCCTTTGAGTTTTAACTGGAGTCTACTCTACGTGTATAGGTATGGCGGCCCGAGGCCGAAGGAGGCCACGTCCATACCATGGATAGTGCCTCTGGGGAGGGATCGAGTGCGCCTGGTGCGTTGGGGGCTACTCCGTTCATTCTTCGGCGGAGTCATTTCGTTATGCCCCGCGATTTCGAGGGGCGTGTTCACCCACAGGTGGCCGTCGAGGTTTTGGTTAAGGTCGAGCTAGAGGATCCCCTAGTGTCCGCTCCGGATGTATGTTTTACCGCAAGAGATGACTGGTGTGCTGCCCGAATGGCCCGGGAGGTTGCCAGCTCACGCTTCTTACGATGCTTCATCTTTCCCCGGTGTTCTGACGGGAGGGTGTCCTCGGAAATCCTCGAGTCTATCTTGGGTGAGGTGAAGGTGGAGGAGGCACAGGCCGCGGAGGCCTCACTGGCAGGACAGGAGGAGGAAGAGCTGGACTTCTCGGCCTTCGACTCGTATCCCTTCACGGCGGATCCTTTGTCTTCCTGGGGCTGAGTCTCTATTTCGGGCAGTTGTCATGGACAACTCTCCAGGTCCCGCGGTGTGTTCGGGAGGCGTGGCGGTCAGGCACCCTCGTCTTCCCGTAGTGGTACAGGGGAGCGTAGTAGGCTAGCCAGTTTGCTGGGCATAGATTCGATGTACAAGGGTTAACTGTTTAAAAAGACCTTTTGTATGTCATGTGTGTAAAACTTTCGTTGTGTTAGCTTGTTGTTTTTGTTTATTTTCCTCTCCCTTTTTTATGATTGATCGTGCCAACGTTTTGCTTGTGCCCCTTATCCTAGCCCCTTTTCATCCTATGGCTGCTCTGCGGCCACGAGGTGCAAGACTTCGAGGGGCATCAGAAGGGTCAGGTGATAGACTTTCAGTCGTGCTAGTGTTGGGGTTTTTATCCCTTCACCTTGTTTAGGCTGGCCTGGCCTTAGAAATGACAGGGGGTGTTATGCCTGTCCGGTATGAAGGCACTACCTTCAAGATGCCGGAGCGGTCTTTGCCTATCCGCCATTTTAGGTTTGCTAGGCCCACATGATGACGGACAGAATGTCTGTCCAGCATGGAGACTTTTATCTTCAAGATGTTGGAGCGGTCTTTGCCTATCCGCCATGTAGGTTAGCTAGACCTTAAAGATGGCGGACGGAATGTCTGTCCAGCACGGAGGCTTATGCCTTCAAGATGCTGGAGCGGTCTTTGCCTATCTGCCACGTAGGCTAGCGAAACCTTAAAGATGGCAGATAGAATGCCTGTCCAGCATGAAGGCTTATGCCTTCAAGATGCTGGAGCAGTCTTTGCCTATCTGCCATGTAGGTTGGCAAGACCTTAAAGATGGCGGATGGAATGCCCGTCCAGCACGGAGGCTTATGCCTTCAAGATGCAGGGGGTTTTTTGGGGTATCTTTGGAGAGGACTGAGTCTGGGGTTCTCTATACGTAGTACTTGTGGAGGATCTCCGTGTTCCAACTGTGTTCGAGGGGGGTCCCCTCTTTATCGGCCAGTCGGTAGGAGCCGGGTCTGTTAGACTTGAGGACCAGGTATGGGCCTTCCTATTTGTTGCGTAGCTTTCCTGGGGCTAGGGCACGTCGAAGCACTAGTTCACCAGGTTTGAAGTTTCATGGCGCAAACCTTGGATCGTACTAGGCCTTAGTTTTCTTAATGTAGTGATCTAGGTTCTGAATGGTGTGGAGCCGCGTGCCTTCGGTAAGGTCGAGGGAGAGCTCCCTTTCTCTGTCAGTTTGCGGAAGTTGTACCCTTAGTTAGCAGGCCTTGACCTCTGTGGGGGTCATGGCTTCGTCTCCGTATAGAAGGCGGAAGTGGCCCGCATGATAGTGGTGCGGAGGGACCATAAAACCTTGGGTAGTTCGTCGACTCATAGGCCTCAAGCTAAGCCGACGAGGTGGCGATTTAGGCTAAAGAGGATGTTGCCATTGTCCCTTTCGACGGCTCCATTGGACTGAGGGTGTCAAACTGCTGCGAAGCATAATTCGATGCCGAGGTCATCGCAAAACTGTCTAAAAGGCTCGGAGTCGAATTGTGTGCCATTGTCCATCATGAGCTGTCGTGGGACGCTGAAGTGGAAAATTATGTTCTTCCAGAAGAATTTCTTGATTTTTTTTGATGTGATTGCAGTGAGGGGTTAGGCGTCGACCCATTTGGAGAAATATTCCAATGCTACCACTGCATACTGGAGGTTTCCTTTGGTGCTGGGAAATGGACCAATGAGGTCCAAACCCCAATGAGCCAGGGGCCAGACAGGGGCGATTGGTTGCAAAGGAGTTGGAGGTCGGTGGCTTCGGCATCCCATCCATTGGCATCCTTGGCAGGTGCAGACGAGTTCTTCCGCATCGGACATGATCGTAGGCCAATGGAGCCCCTAGTGAAGTGCCTTACTAGCTAGAGCACGAGGCACCAGATGATTGCCGCAAAGGCCTTCATGTATTTCCATGAGGAGGTTAGCTCCTTCTTGTTTAGTAATGCATCGAAGGAGGGGAGCGTAGACACCTGTCTTGTAAAGGGCATCATTTATGAGATGGTAGCCCCTGGCACGATGCTGGATGCGGCGGAATGCAATTGGGTCATCCGGTTCTATTGTTCCTCTCAGGAAGGATAGGAGGGGGGCCCTCCAATCCGCAGTTTGGATGGGAGGATGGCGACGGCTATCTCGTCAAGAGCTCTGGCGGTTGGCTGATGTAGGGTCTCGAGGAAGGTGCCTATTAGTGGGTCTTTACCCGTGGCTGCAGCCTTTGCTAAGGTGTCTGCCTGATTGTTGTCCACCCGCGGTATGCTTCGTATTGATATGCCGGGGAAGTGTGCCTCGGCCTTGCGAATGGCCTCGAGGTATGTTATCATATCTGGATGCTGGACTTGCAAGTCCTTGTTGACGTGACCGGCGACGATCTGAGAGTCGGTTCAGATGATGACTCTAGCTGCTCCTAAGGCTCGAGCGTCAGAGGCCTAAGAGGATGGCATCGTATCTATGTTGTTGGTCATCTTGAAATCTAGGCGAGCAGCGTACTGAACCTGCTGACCTGTGGGGGAGATGAGGACCGCGCCAGCTCCGGCGCCGTGGAGCAGTATGTTCCATCAGTGTAGATGGTCCAGATGTCTTGGGTGGGTGTAGTGGTGGGTTCGGTGGGTGCCAAGGTCCATTCAGCGATGAAGTCCGCCAAGATTTGGGATTTTACGGTGGTGCGGGCTACAAACCTTACCATGAAGGGGGCTAACTCTACCGTCCACTTGCCGATGCGTCCCGTCGCCTCCCAGTTGCGAAACATGTCACCAAGCGGGTACAAGGTTGGGACAGTGATGTCGTAGGCAAGTAGTGCCAGAGCTTGTGCGAGGCCATCAACAGGGCGTAGGCTATTTTTTTGAGCTCAGTGTAGCGTGTCTTGGCCCCGGCTTTGGCCTCCGAGATGTAGTATACAGCCCTTTGAGTGGGGCGACCATTACTTGTTTCCTCTTGTACCAAGGAGGCGCTGATGGTAGATGCGGAGACGGATAGGTACAGGATTAGTCCTTCACCGGGGAGGGGCATCGCGAGTGTTTCGAGGTGGGAAAGGTGTGCCTTTAGGGCCTTGAATGCTGCCTGGCAGTCCGGTGTCCAGCTAAATGGCTCGGAGCCCTTAGCGTTTTAAAGAAAGGGAGGTTGTGCTCAGCGAATTTTGCGAGGAAGTGACTGAGGGTCACGAGGTGGCCAACCAGGCATTGTACTTCGTTAGGATTGGCGGGAGGCGACATTTCTATGATAGAACGAATCTTGCTCGGGTTGGCCTCGATGCCTCTTCGGGAGACAAGATATCCTAGCATTTTTCCACCTATAGCACCAAATACGCATTTTTCTGGGTTCAGCTGTACGCCAACGACTCGGAGGTTGTTGAATGTTTCTTGTAGGTCGGCAACATGGGTGGCTTCTAGTTGGCTTTTCACCACGATATCGTCTACGTAGGCCTCGACGTTGCGCCCAACTACTGTTGCAGCACCTTGTGTACTAGGCGAGAGAAGGTGGCCCTGGCGTTTCAAAGACCAAAGGGCATCCGGACGTAGCAGTATACTCCGAAGAGGGTAATGAAGCTGGTCTTGTTCTCATCCTCCATTGCCATCCACACCTAGTGGTATCCGAAGTAGGCATCGAGGAAGCTTAGCATTTCGCAGTCGGCTGTGGAATCCACCAGCTGGTCGATGCAGGGGAGAGGGTACGGATCCCGGGGGCATACTTTGTTTAATGACGTGAAATCGATGCACATACACCATTTTTCGCTATGTTTCTTGACCAAGATGGTGTTGGAGAGCCAATCAGAGTGGATGACCTCTCGAATAACACCGGCTTTCAGTAGCTTCTGGACTTCTTCTTTTGCGGCTTTTGCCTGCTGTGGAGAGAGCTTGCGAAGCCCCAGGCGTACGGGCCTTGCCTTCAAGTTGACCTGGAGGGAGTGCTTGATGATGCTGCGGTCGACTCCTGGGAAGTCCTGCGGGGACCATACGAAGATGTCGAGGTTACTCCGTAAGATGGCCAGAAGTTGGGCTTCTTGCCCGGAGGTGAGGTCCGTCCCTATTCAGAAGGTTCGGTCGGGTTGGTCTTGGTGTATGGGGACCAGCTTTATGTCCCCTTCTAGCTGTGGCCTCGGAGGGCAGCGGTGCCCGGGATGCACCGACGGAGGATCTTTCGAGTCCTCCTATATCATAGTGTGGATATAGTGACTGGGGAGCAGAGCAAGGTGCCCATACTCAATGCATCTAGCTAGGTCTTGGTCACCGTGGATGGTTATTAGCCCCTGGGGTCCGGGTATTTTCAGGCACAGGTAATTGTGATGGGGTACAGCTCCGAATCTGTCCTGGATCCCCCGTCCCAGGATGGCATTGTAGGCGTACGGTACGTCCACAAAGTCGAAGGTGATAACCTCGGACCATGATGCAGAGACCTCACCGAAGATGACCGGGAGTTCTATCTGTCCTAGGGCGTTGAGGGGGGGGAGCATTAAATCCCTGGAGGGGTCTGCTGCTCGGTGAGAGCCGGCTTCGCGAAATTCAGAGTTGGTCGAAGGCATGCACGAATAGGAGGTCCATCGAGCTGCCTCCGTCGACCAGTATTCTTTGGACCTCGACTTCGGCAATATTGGCTGAGATGACCAGGGCATCAGAGTGGGGAAATTCTACTCCTTCGGAGTCGTCAACGGTGAATGTTACGGGGGCATCAGCCCAATCGGGGGCCTATCGATGGATGCTAGTTGCTGTGATGTTGTGTACCCCGTGGGCGTAGTCTCATCGCTGTCGTTTCGAAGTGCCACCGAAGCTCCCTCCGCCGGTAATGGCGAGGTCGATCTATTTTCCCTGCACTCCTTCATCACCGTACTGTTCTAGGGATGACTAGGGTGGTGAAGGTAGGGCCAGCTGCGGAGGATTCTGTAGGGCCAGGTGGTCGACCCGTTGGTTGGCCGATGGCCTGTGATCTTCAGACTGCCCCTTGGGGGCCCCACCATTGGAGGCGAAGGCCGCCTGCCTCCCGAGGTACTCCTCTCGGAAGGTGGTGAGGGTTCGACAGTTATCAGTATTATGCCCTCGTCCTGTGCCGTGTAAAGTGCACTAGGACTCTTCCTTGAAATGCTGGTTTGGGGCATGACTTCGCTCCGGGAGGCCTCCGGAGCGTCCTCGGTCGCATCCCCTGGGGTGGCCTTGGTTCGGAGCCTTGCGGCTTGGGCTGATATTGCTGATGTTTCAACATTGTCATTGCTGCCCCCTTTGGGACCCGGCGGTAAGGGCCTCCTCAAAGCTCCTTTTTGCCGGGGGAGCAAGGGCGTGTGACGATCCGGCCTGCGAGTGTGGTCTCTCAGAATTGGCACGGGAAGCCTCGCCAGCTTGTGAGCGCCTCCGGCGGAGTTTTTCCTCCTCTGCCCGCACATATTCTTCAAACTTGCTCATGAGGATTTTTACCGTGCGTATTGGGTGCCGGTTTAGTCGATCATACAGGGGGCCTTCGGCCAGGCCCTGGGTTGCGGCATCGATGACCGAAGAGTCCGATATGCCCCTATCTGGGCTTTGGTCTAGGAGAACCTTCGAAAGTAGTCCCGGAGGGTTTCGTTTGGCCCCTGCTTGATAGTGAACAGGCTACCGGAGGTTACTGGTTCGATGAAGGTGCCCTGGAAGTTGCTGCGGAAGAGGTCTGAGAGTTGGGACCAGGTGTGAATGGTGCCATGGTCCAGCGCCCAAAATTAGCGTATGGCCACCCCTTCTAGGGCGAGGGGGAAGCATTTAGCCATGGTGGCCGGTCCGTCCCCGCTGGCCTTTATGGCTAGGGCGTAGGATCGGGCGAACTCATCGGGGTCTGAATCTCCTTTAAACTTGGGCAACTTTGGGGTCCGAAAACCCTCTGGGAAGGGCATGGCTTGCAGGTCGGCCCGCAAGGGAGAGTCGTGGTCCTGCAGGGGGTCCTTAGGACACTAGCCCCGGGGCTTCGGGGACCGAACAGGTCGTGTCCTTGCACCGAGGGGCTCACCTGTTCGTGGAGCTTGGGTCAAAAATGCGTCAGTCGTCCCGGGAGCAGCGGCAAAGGTGTAGGCAGCTTCCTACTCGATCTGCGCTAGGAGTGCCGCCAAGCGTGATTGTCGCTCAGGCAGAGCAGTGTTTCCGGCAGCAGTGCTAGTCGCATCCCCTAGGGGAACAACGGGGGCCTCGCCTTGCTGTTGCTGGGTTTCCGGGGTAGAGAACCCTTCGATGTCGTCTGCAGCTGTAGTTATGGTTCGGTCGGTGGTGGCCGTAAGGTTCCCGTTCCCCCCGACTGGGGGGCCATTGTCGATGCTGGCCGCATATAGCCTGCTAGACTACTGCGAAGGCATGACTAGGGGGTCGGCCACTGCCGATGCGGCCTTGGTGGTCTTTTTCTTGGGTGGCATCCTACCTCTCTTAGCACTTCTGTGTTCGAGTCCCCATGGACGGCGCGCTGTTGGAGCAAGAGTTTGTCTTGCCCCAGCAAGTATGGTGAGAGTTTCTTCTAAGGAGGAGATTCAAGCTTGGAGACGAAGTTTGAGAGGAAGGAACACCACGAATATATTGATGATAGAAAAATGTATCACTCTGGGAGGAGTATCACAGCGTTCGCTGTGATGCATATTCTGTTTTTGCTGTTCTGTGTCCGTTGCCCAGAGGACCATGGCCTCCTATTTGTAGGGCCGTGCGTAGCTTGGCGTACAAGTTATCATAGTGTACAAATATCCAGGATCTGACCAAATTACTGGGCCTTATCCCGGATAACTACCTTCTATCCTATTGGGGAGATAAATATTCACTGTGGTAATTACCGTGGTGCCTACCCCTGAAGGGGGGCGGGCCGGTTGCCAACTACGGCCCAGCGCCGCACTGTCAAGGGCGTCAAGGTAGGTACAATCATGCCGGGGTGTCAGAGTGGCGTCCACTAGCCTAGGCATTTAATGCTGGTCACCTCCTTGCGGGCGAAGTACAATCGATTCTTCCCTTTTGGCAGATCTTTCCTGAGGCCTGATGACTCACCCAGTAACCTCTGGGAAGCCAGTCCTGGCAGCGGGAGGCCGAGGCCTCGGAGACTTAGCCTTCGAGAGGCTGAGCTCTAGAAGGTCGGGGCTTCGGAAGGGGGAGGCTTCGGGAGACTGAGGCCCGAAGACCGAGCCTTCTGGAGGCTGAGCTCCAGGAGGCCAGGGCTTCAGAAGGCGGAGGCTTTGAGAGGCCGCGCCTTTGGAGGCTAAGCTGATTAAGCCAAGGGGCCGTCGGAGGTTCTTGATAACGACCCCAACACCAAGTTTTTTTAGGCTCTCAATGTAACCAATCATCTTGATCACATAAGGACTAACTGGACTGCCTTCTATCAACCTGCGTGCAAACAAGGACTTCGAGGTGTTGAACCTCTCGGCCCTAGCTTGGTTCTCAAACATGCCACGGAATCCCACAATCATATTGTGAACATCCACGTTCTCATATTGCTTTTGAAGCTCAGAGGATATAGTGGCAAGCATGAGACAACTAACATCGAGTGAATCATTGGTGTGCTTCTCGTAAGCCCTCCGATCACTGGCAGATGCATTATCAGTTGGTTCATTAGAATAGGGAACCTCTAGAACATACTCATTTTTCTCTTGTTTGAAAACAATTATCATATTTCTATACCAATCAATAAAGTTTGTTCCAAATAGCTTTTCTTTTTCAAGAATCAAATGCAAATTAAAACTGGAATTGGCATTAACAGTAGGTGTCATGATCTAAACAGAAATAAATATGCAAAGTTCAGCACTATGTTCATGTAAACCTTTCGTTAAACAATTTAACAAAAGATACTCCCACTATATGTTTTGAAATCATTTTCCTCTAACAACATATAGTGGGACAAGATCCATATTGGACTAAGTTCTAGTGAGTTTTGGCATCACGGCTAGAAACCTAGTGACATAGGTAAGCAACACCTTGCTAATCACATCCCTATGTGACTCTTGTTTGTTGGGTGGCATCGAATGCCCCGGCGCCCAACTCTATGCCCCAAAGCCCAAAACCATTTTCATAGCTTTGTTAAGTAAACCAATACTATGCATGTGGATGTCCGACATCCACCCTAACTCGTTAAGATAAAAGATGTCACCCTGTTTTGGCAGACCTACCAAACAATGATCAAAACCTATGTAGGTGCAGCTCTTGGAAAGATATCAATTACTCTTAATTTTTCTGAGGGAAACTATCCTATCATGTAAACATATCCATCTCATAGAAAACATGAATAAAATTGCATGACAGGAACATAGATAAACATCATAAACAATCATATTTATTATGACAAAGTATGTCCCTTGCACATGGTGATCTCCATCGCCATGGTCCCTGTCCTCCAGGTCATCACACTTCAAGTCTCCATGATCATGTACTAGTCTATTATACTTAATAGTACTAGTCGAATTAAATGAGAAAAGGAAGCATCATAGGTTGGCACGCAGGCCGTTGTACAATAACATGACAGCCTTTGGTTGCAATTAACTATAACACGTAGGCCATCAAAATTGCACGCATGCATCATATACACATAAAGGCCATACTATTCACATCATTCCCTGCAAAAATAAGTTAAGCACATAATCAAATTCTAACGGCATGATGTGAACACATTATCCTTAAAAGTCCTAGGCTTGGACAACACAGCGGTTTGATCATATCAAGCCGATTTCCACTAGATCAATCATATTGATCATCGCATGAGGTTTTCTAGAAACGACGACAACACACACAGCCTCGATCTACTGCTCATCCAACCATGCAGCAGCACGCGTTGTTAACCCTAATAATGATTGCAGCCGGTAGGGGCAAGTCATACACGTGGCCAGGTGGGAGATCGAGCTAATCTTTTGGTCATATGGTTCCATTGACTCACACCTCATCCGAACCCAATTACAACAAACTATGCAATAACCGATCCATCACAGGAACTGATCAAGATTCAATCTTTTACTATCACATATCATCTATATGTGACCACTCCAGATCAAAAACTACACATGTATGCTCTGATAACACTGTTGGGGAGTGGGTTGCCTACGCTAGCCTAAAAACAAAATTTTTCTATCGCATTCACGTAGGAAACCATGCAAGTAGGAGATCAGAGATCATTACTACTTGACGTGCGGTGCAGCGGAAGAAGAATTGGAGTAGACCAATCCAATATTGTGCGCATCAAAACTCCTCGAGCAGTTTCTTGATCAGATCTGCGATCAGCCCTATGCAAGTGGTTACGCTCCTCGATCAGCTCAGAGCAGGTGGTCGTGCTTCTCGAACAGTTCCTCGAGTAGGTCTGTCACGTCCTCGACCAACTCCGAGCAGGCGGTTGTACTTCTCAACCAGGTGAGCAGGTATGTCGACCAGGCAAGTAGGTCCTTGATCAGCTAGATAGAAGTGTCACAACTTTCATGCTGAGGAGATCATCGCCGTAGTAACAGTAGAACCTCTACGGTATCCACACGTACTGGACAGGATCACCGAGCGCCGATGTGCTAGCACCACGTGCGGCTAGGTTTTTAGGTGATTGTGTGGAGGGTTGCGGCTAGGGTTTCAGAGTGGCTCACCCCCGCACGCCCCACCCCACGCCTTTCCTTATATAGAGCTCACTAATGAGCTCTCACGTTGGAAGCCCTTTAGGACTCTAACACCTCATGGATCACAATCCAATCAAACACATGTACGAATCCAATTCGTATGTTTTGTTCCAACCCATTAAGTGTGTGACCTGTTAGGTTCATGCACAAATAGCTACGACTCAGAAACCCTTCCAAACCGAAGTCAATAGCGGTCCCTAGCAGGATATGTTGACTCTCGAGTATACACAAAGTTCATATCGGTTGAACCTTGATATACACATGCACCGATCCCTTCGCCTCACGATACTAGTCAAGCTCAAGGCAAGATACGTGCCACCCTTGTCGAGGATTTGTTTCTGACAATGTGTCCAAAAAATAACAGGGTTACCTTCGTGGATCAGAAATTGAGCATGAAGTGAGGCACACGCGATGTATACAGGTTTGAGCCTCTAGTTGGAGTAATACCCTATGTCCTGTGTGGATGATTATGTATATGTATTCATCCGAGTATAGGCAATATGGCTAACCTATTACTAGGAGTAGACTAGATCTAGTCTAACCTAGGGCTAAATTCATCGAGTTCCTCCTACGTTAAGGTCCTAATGCTTGCCTCAAGTAGCTGGAAAAAAAAGACCCTCTCCTTGGGGATCTGGGTCCCCGCCTTATAAAGGGGTGATGTACCGCCTCCTATCCATCTATAGTCAATATGGAGTCCTTCTTATCACCCAAGTAGATAAATTTGTTATGGATATTAGTCTTCTTGAGTTGGGTAAGCAATCAAGGCCTTCTTAGTATACACCTTCTAGATTCTGGGAGTATCAGATACTGCAGATTTGGTTCTGTAATATCCGGAGTTATTAAGTATGCACACGGTATACCCCATCCGTATATGGTATACTCCTTTTTTGTATATACCCCTTAGTTAGATATTCGACAGTAGCCCCCTAACTCTACTTAGTATGGAGGATTTCTACAAGCGGTTACTCAAGTACCGTCAAGTCCAAGCTTGGTCAAGTAAGGTAGATCAAACTCGCAGTCGAAAGAATCGAACAAGAGGATGCTCTATTTCGAGTATCGAGTGGAAACAATTTTGGTTCCAGCGCCTTGTTGTTATCCGCACACTAGACACGATAAGGGCTAGTAATATCAATTTCTCGACGTCCGTCTCTAAGTAGAGTTAAAAAAACCTTTCGAACTTTGAAACAATGGGTATAGGAGAATTTAATGCTCACATGATGCAGATGGGCATGCAGAGATTCACACGTCGTCATCGTGCCGCTTTTCACGCCGATCAAGGCGCCATAGAGTTGGGAGTGGTTGCTGGGAAGATAATAGGTTTTGGGCTATTTATCCATACCAATTGGAACTATAGTGGACATTCCTCACTATCACTAGTCTTCTCGCACAAACCACCCTTTCTCTCCAACCAAACACACACCGCCGCTGTAGAAAATAATATCCATGGATTCCGGTTCTCCTTCGAAGACCTTTGCTCCTTCTTCACTGGAGAAATAGTCAGATGTGGATACCGCGCTTCACCCAAGCCACTAGACAAGATGAGGCTCCTGACTGAGGAATGGACAATGTTGTCGATGCAAGAAGCAAAGGTGAAGGAGCTTCAGGTTGAAGAAATAGTGCCTCCTCTCGATTTGGTCGAATGGAGGCCTGCATCTAGTGAGGAGTTTCCAACCTGCAAATTTGAACACGAGATTGTGGTTTATGAATCATTTTTCCATTGTGGATTCAATGTTCCTCCTTCTAAGTTTTTTCCTCAATGTACTCGATTGGTACCAAATTGAACTTCACCACTTGAACCCTAACTCCATCACCATGCTCAGCGTTTTTGTCCATCTTTGTGAAGCTTTCCTTGGCATCGAACCAAGTTTGAACCTCTTCCAGTACTTCTATCGAATGAAGAGGATTAAGGATAATAAGTTTTTCCGTGGATGTGGTTTCCAACTGAGGAACGGAATGAAGAATTCCTATATCCCAGTCCCCCTGATGTCCTCCTGGTTGAGAGATTGGAAAAAACATTGGTTTTATGTTTCTAACACCGATCCAATTCGTTCTTCCTTAATCTATAGAGGCCTCCTCCCCATCAAATTTTATCTTGGATGAAGAAACACCTGGAGTCCCATCATACTTCTTACTATACCAACAAAATCAACATGCTAAGACAGTATGGCCTAACCGGGTGGCATGTGGCCAAAGATTTTATCAGTCGAAGGTTGAGTCCCTTGAAGGCATGAGAGCACCTGGCTTGGGAGTTTAGTGGAGACAAAGATAGCTCTAAGAACGTGGCTAGATGTAAGACTTATTTTGCACTTTGCTGCTTTTGTTATCGCAATCAAATTTTTCCAAATGGCTTTTCTTCTCTTGTTTCAGCTCTATCTTGGCAAGACGTTATTGTTCGGTTAAATAAGCTCTTCTCTGATGAAGCACCAGAATGCCACATTCTGCCCTACTCCCTTGGAAATCCTAGACTGGAGGTGAGAACTTCTTAAGTAAGAAAGCAAGGTTGAATGTAGTTTACTCGATCTGATTTGTTTCTCCGACCCCAGGTTCTAGTCTTCCGTCAAGAGTATGTTCTTACGAATGAGGTATTGGATCTTGATAGCAGTTCCCCCATTGGTTCCGGTGATGCGGGGAAAGTTCCAGCTGATCAAGGGACCAAAGGGTCCCTTCAATAAAAGAGATCATCCTCATCTTTTAATCTGTTGTATGATCTGGTGCCTCTTAAGCACAAGCAAAGAAGTCCTCTGGTACTGAAATTAAATCTTCAAGTAGTCAATAGTTTTTATTTTATCGAGCATATGCCTACTGACACCGTGTCTGCTTGGGTGGCCTTTTTTAGGGGACGTCTTGGTGCATCCTCGCAATCACCACCTCGAGAGACCACTACGTTCGATGACTCGACCAAAGGGGTAACTCCTACCGAATCATCGCCCTTTAATGGGTCATTCTTTTGAGCATTGGCTCGATAAGTCCAAAATGATGTTGAATCATTATGGACTGGTTTCCTGTAGGCATTGGTGACTTTGGCTTCATCCGATTCCCTGATTGTTCCTCCTGCACAACCGAACCCTACCGCCGGTCTATCGAGGAGGATAGTAATCAAGAGACAAAAGTCAAAGTGCATGTTCTTATACCAGTTGCCAAAAGGTTATATCTAAACATTTATACTAATCTGCAGCCCTCTACTCCATTCCTGATCCCTTTTCTTGCAGCTTGCTGATTCTGGAGAAGTCAAAGGAACAAGTCGAAGGTGGTTTGGTCATCCAACCGGGTCCTTCTACCACAGTTGCCCCACCACCTCCTCCTCGAGTAGAACAACCTTTTGCAGCCATTCCCGCATCAAGCTCAAAGCTCACAAACCTGGAACTTCTGCAAGCTTCCCTGTCGTCGATCTCTGGTTGACAATGAAGTCTCGTACTGAGGCAATTTTTGTTCAGGCGGCAATAGTCAAGTCCCAGCTTTAGTCAATTGGCCCCCTGAACTATCAAAAGGTTCTCAAAGAGAAAGATAGTGAGCTAGCTACTCAACAAAGGATAATTGGAGGTTAGTTCACACCTAGATCACTATGTGATTTGTGCATGGGGCAACTAACAATAACTTTATCATTTGTTCCTCTAGATCTTGAGTCCTCCATAGACAGAAAGGTAACCCTTCTCGATGATATGATGAAAGTCCTCGACGAGAAGGTCAAATATCAAAAGAGGCTCAAAGATTCTTAGGATAAGGCAAAGGCTGATCGAGACGCAATGGTTGAGACCTTGAAGAAGGCTGAGGCTGATCGAGACGTAATGGTCGAGACTTTGAAGAAAACAAAGGCTAATCGAGACACCGTGATCACCAGTTAGGACACTGCAGTCGTGGCCCTCCAAGAGCTGAGGGAGAAGATCCTTGACCACATGACCCAGTTAGCTTCCATCGGCACCAAAACAATGCTTGGTATCCTCAAGAGTTACGACCCAAGTCTTAACACCTCAGTGGTGACAGCGGGTTTCGGATGCTCTGCAGAGAAGGCGGCAAAGATTATGAAAAGCATCGAACCTCTGATTCCTGACTTCGTCGAATCTTAAGGGCTCAACCTGTCTGACGATGAGAGTGAAGGCAGTCCTTCTGACTGATGGTCACAATTCCTGAATCGAAACATTTAGGGCTTGATCCGTAATTTGAGGATTTTTGTAAGCACTGCTATTATTTTTCTTGTCTAATATGCTTCTTCTTGCTGTTTCCTTATCGATGAAATAGAGTTAGCATTAGTAGATGCAAAACTAGCTAGCAAATGTTAGAATCATCCTCAAAATCGACTTGCTGACTGAATATCCATTGATATCTACAAACTCAACTAAACAAGCCATTGGATGTGCGGCCCTTGAATGAACACTCGAGAAGACCGTAATAATAATGAAAATACTAGTGTAAAACTAGAAACAAAAAATATGATGGTCTTTTGGAAACTTTAACTGACTTGCGTGTTTAACCAGCATTTGGGCATGAACTCGACAGAGGACACACATGGGATCTTCTAGAACTTTAGAACCTTTTTTAGCTGTTAGGTGTGAGATGTCTAACAATCTCTTGTGCTGTTACTCTTTATTAGGTGTATTTGTCTGTCATCAACCCGATATATGCCTCTTCTAGCTGTTATCCAAAGCAGACGATGCAAAGCCAAATAAACTTTAGCAAAAAACATATATCAAATTTGTGAAAAGTATGGTATTATTATGTAGCCCCTGACTCTATGGTCGAGGAGAAAATGACTCGATCTAAGAGTAGAAAAAGGACATACATGTACCATTGAAGATATATGTTGTTATAGCTCTCAACTATCTACTCGATGACGGAATCGAGTGAAGAGTAAAACCGTAGCATCGAAAGTATGTGATGTAGCCCCCGACTCTCTGCTTGATGTGATAATCAAAACAGAGAGTAAAGGCGTAGCATCAAAATATACTTGATGTGGCCCCTCTCTCTTCGCTCAATGATTGAATTTGATTATACCATGGAGCGTAAGTATTCACACAATGTGACTTTCGTTTCTCTGAATGGTGCGATAACCAGAGACAAAGAGTGAAGCAAAAGCATCGAATTGAAGTTATATGATGTAGCCCCCGGTTCTCTACTCGATGAATGAATTGAGTGGAGAGTAGAGCATAAGCATTAAAAACACGCGATGTAGCCCCCGGCTCTCTAGTCGATATGATAATCAAGACAGAAAAAAAAGGGCATAAGCATCGACACATTACTCTCGACCACACGCTCGAGAGCTCTAGCGCCCAAGCACACTGTGACCATTCCAAGGTCATCGAGTGAAGTCGAACCGGCAGGTAGGTGAGCATTGAAAACCCACTCCCTCTCATGCTCATTTTCACCGCAACCCTTGATTTGACATGTCATCATGACTATTCGCTCTTCTTTACAGAGATTAGATAGGTCATAATGTTGTAGTGATGCCTTGACTTCCTCCAGACGTGCCGCGCCCGAGATGACCTCACTATCATGCCCAGTGATATCGGATCTTGACGGCTCCATGTGTACAGTGTGACCCGTTCCCGCCACTATAAATAGAGGGGACTCGAGGCCATTTGTTTTTCACCCTGTGTGCCTCCTTTCTCCCTACTCCCTACACGCCCAATAGAACTCGCAGAGCTTAATGCCATGGCCTCCACTCCACCGTCATCTCTCAAGCCTAGTCCAGAAAGTGAAGAGATAGGGTCTCTCACCCCAAAACCCCTCACCATGGTTCCTCTGGGAGACATCATTGTTTCTTCCGATGAGGAGGAATCGATCGAGAAGCCTAAGAGGAGAAAGAGTAGAATATCCATCAGAGGTCACCGACCCTTTAACTACGACCTCTGGTGTATCCTTGACATCGACGCCACGGAACAATCGACACAAGAATCAGCGACGCGAGTTGTGCAAGAGGGAGATGAAGATGGGGGTGATCTTGATGAGATCATTGACTAGGTCACTAACGAGGTCTTCAGGAATGAAGCCCAGAACCTCCGGTGGTAGAGAGAACGCAGCCTCTTTCTCCGTCGATGACCACCAGATCGTCTTCGCGTCCTGCGAAGGACTACTTGGAATCGTCTGCATCGGTCAGTATCTCCAACATGGTCTTCGCCTCAGCCACTCTCACTGGTCCTTACCCTGGCCAGCGTGCAGTCCCCAACGCAATCAGCTACCATCCAAGGGATGAGTATAGAAGATCCCTCGACTCGTTCAAGGGTAAGTAGAACCTGCACTATTTGCAAGAGCCAGGTAGATCCTTTCTGTCAACTTTGCACTAGCCACGCAGGTTAGAAGAAAAAGAAAAAGTGTGTAGTTGAATCAAATGTAATTGACCTACCTGTATTTTACCTTTTCTATGAACGAAACTATCTGAGTTGGTCGATGTTCCACGAGTGCTCAAGTATCTCGTCGTTTGGAGTAGATAATTGTACTGATCTTGGTCAAGTAACTTTGACTACTATGTAGGGTCCTTCCCACTTAGGTGATAATTTATGGCGTCAGGCTTGTTTTTATGCCTTTCGCATGACAAGATCCCCAACAGCAAGTTTCTTGGGCTGGATTTTCTGACTGTGGTATCTACGCAATGCTTGATGATACTTAGCTGCTCGATCGTGATACTCCTTGAGTAAATTATTGTCGTCTGCTCATAACTGCTCTTACCCCTCCTTCGAGTAACTTTCCACTCGCGGCAATCCGAACTGCAACTCAGTCAGAAGCACTACCCCTGCTCCATAAACTAAGAAGAACGGAGTTTCATCGATGACCCTATTAGTCGAAGTACAATAGTACCGAGGGAAGTTCTTTCACCCAGCGTTTCAAGTAAGCCTTTAGCCCGTTGAAGACCCAAGTTTTGATACCCTGCAAGACTATATCATTGGCTCGCTCAACCTAACCGTTACTTTGAGGGTGAGCTACTGAGGTGAAACAGGTTTTAATGCCAAATTTTTCACAAAACGTAGTGAAGGTCCCACTTCTGAACTGGCTACCATTATCTGTGATTATCCGATGTGGAATACCAAATCAAATAATTATGCTCCTCATGAACTTCCTAGCCGCTTCTGCGGTTATCTTTCCCACGGGTCGCTTCTACGGTTATCTTTCCCACAGGTTCGGCCTCGATCCATTTAGTGAACGTGTCAATAGCCATGAATAGGAATTTACAACCACCTTGGCCCCTCGGGAATGGTCCCAGGATATCCAAGCCCCAAACAGAGAAAGGCCAAGAAAGAGGAATTGTTTGCAGAGCTTGGGCTGGTCGAGTGGTCTGCCTTCCGAAAAATTGGCAGCTCTCACACTTTTTAACTAGCTTGGAAGCATCTTGGAGGGCAGTCGGCCAATAAAATCCTTGGCAAAAAGCTTTTCCAACCAAGGTGCGGTAAGACGCATGATTACCACACATGCCTCCATGGATATCGAGCAATATTTTATTGCCCTCTTCATGCGTGATGCACTTCATCAAGATTCTATTATTCCCCTTTCAGTAGGGCTTACCATTTACCAAAGCGCAAAGCTTGGATTTATGAGCAATTTTCTCTGCAGACGTATCATCATCAGGGATGTCTCAACCTTTGAGATAGGCTTAGTACGGAGTCATCTAAGTCAGTTCACGTTCGAGTAGTGCAGCATCCATGTCTGCGGGTCCTACCTCACTGACTGGACCAGACTGCTCATCGAGTTGGGCAGCATCCGTTTGTCGAATTGTCATGACAGATGGTTTGAGGAGTTTCTCAACGAAGACTCCTACAGGTACCGGAGCTCTGGAAGGAGTGAGCCTAGCAAGTTCATCCGTACCAGAGTTGTCACTCCTCTTGATGTGCGTTACTTCTAGCCGTTCGAACTTTTCCTTAAGCTTTCACACCTTGCTCAAGTAATCTGCCATGTTATTGTCCGAGCACTGGTACTCTTTTTGAACTTGGTTTATGACTAGTTGTGAATCCCCTTTCATGAGAAGTCACTTGATTCTAAGTGACGCAGCTATGCGAAGCCCATTTACCAGTCCTTTGTATTCTGCAACATTGTTGGAAGCTTTAAAATCTAATTGAACAACGTACCTGAGTTCATCGCCTTTGGGGATTTGAGTACAATGCCTGCTCCCGAGCCATGAAGCTTAAGCAATCCATCGAAGAAAAGCATCCAGTGGTCCTCGACCACACTTGGCCTTGTTTCTTCAATGCTTGTCCATTCGGCGATGAATTATGCCGGTATTCCCAACTTCACACTTTTGCATGGCACATATCCGACGTTGAATTCATTAAGCTTGACTATCCATTGTGCGATTCGTCCAGTGGCCTCCCTATTACATATGACATCCTTCAGCAGGTACATCATCATGACGGTGATCCTATGTGCTTAAAAATAGTTTCATAGCTTCCGGGAAGACATCAAGACTGCATATAGCAACTTTTGCACTTGCGGGTATCGTAGCTTAACATCGTGTAGGACTTCGCTCACATAGTAAATAGGTCTCTGGACCTTGGCCTTCTTCTCGGGACATTCCCGTTCAACCACTAGAACTGTGCTTACAACTTGTGGGGTAAATACAATGTACAAAAAGAGCTCCTCTTTTTTGTTAGGCGGTGTAAGAATTAGCGGAGATGATAAATACCTTTTTTAAGTTCTGAAAGGCATGCTCCGCTTCTTACATCCACACAAACTGGTCATGCTTCTTTAGAACCTTGAAGAAAGGCATCCCTCTCTCGTCTATCCTGGAAAGAAATCGACTAAGAGCTGTAATGCAACCTGTTAATTTTTGAACCTCCTTCAGTGTTTGGGGTGACCGCATCTGGTTCAGAGCCTCGATTTTGCGTGGATTGGCTTCCATGCTCAACTCGACACCAAGAAGCTGAGAAGCTTGCCGGACAGAACACCAAATGTGCACTTCTCAGGATGGAGCATCATACGATACTTCCTAAGGGTGTCAAACATCTCCTTAAGATGATCAATCAATGCATCCCAGTTCTAGACTTGACCACAATATCATCGACATAAGCTTCCACATTGCACCTAATTTGGGGCTATAGATAGTTTTGAATACACCATTGATAAGTAGCACCAGCATTCTTTTAACCGAAGGGCATCTTTACATAGAAAAATACACCAAAAGGAGTAGTAAAAGCAATTTTCACCTCATCCTCTATTCCCATGCTAATTTGGTGATACCCCTAATAGGCATCTAGAAAACACAGCAATGTACAACCCACTGTAGAGTCGACGATCTGGTCGATGCGTGGAAGAGGAAAAGGATCATTCGAACAAGCGTTGTTGAGGTCGGTGAAGTCGACGCACATTCTCCATCTACCATTAGCTTTCTTGATGAGGACGGGATTTGTGAGCCATATGCGGTGATGAACTTCTCGAATAAAGCTCTCCTTAAGGAGTTTATCGACCTCCACCTAGATGGCTTGCTTCCTATCCTCTGCAAATCTTTGCTGCTTCTGCACCACAAGTTTGGAGTCAGGCCTAATAGCTAATCGATGCTCGATCACTATCCTAGGGACTCTAGGCATATCTGACAGTTGCCACGTGAACACGTCTTGGTTTGCTTGGAGGAAAGTGATGAGCTCGAATTCCTATTTGGGGTCGAGGTTAGCCCTAACCTTAACCATCTTGGCCAGATCAGGTGGGTCGAGGGGGATCACCATGGCACCATCATCAGTCTTTTTGTTGCTAGCGTCGTCGTTGGTCTCACCCTTGGTGGCATCGTTGAGCTTGGAGGTGTCAGCAAGATTTACAAGCTTGAAGTCCTTGACCTCAAAGGTGGTTTAATGCTTCTGATGCTTGGAAACGCACATTTAGAAGTGGTTGCCATTCAACTGAGGTGTTCCACCATATCTAGGCTCCGCTTGTCACATTTGACTGCTCCACGTTGATATCCCCTGACAGTTATGACCCCTTAGGGTCCCAGGATCTTGAGCATCTGGCATGCATAGTGCATCGCTGCCATAAAGTTGCCTAGCATTGGACGGCTCAGGATCATGTTGTACGTTGTCTCGAAGTCCATGACATCAAAGGTAAGCTTCTCTGTACGGAAGTTGTCGAGCATGCCAAACGTGACCGGTAACTCGAACTGACCCAGGGGCATGGTCGATGAGTTGGGGGTTATGCAATGAAAAGGCTCGACTCCCGCCTTAAGCTTCAACCTCTGAACTCCCATCTTGTCTAGGGTCTTAGCGAAGATGAGGTTAGGTGAACTACCCCTGTCGACTAAAGTTCAGGAGACTTTGATGTTGAGGATAGTCGGTTGGACCATAACCGGGTATCAACCAGGGTGTGGAACCGTGGCTGGGTGGTCAGCTTGATTGAAGGTGATCGGAACCTCCGACCACTTAAGGTATCAAATAGGCCCAGTCAGAGCCAAGTTGACCTCTCGTTCGACCACCCTGTACTACCTTTTAGATTCATATGTGGTGGATCCTCTGAAGATATGTGCTAGATTTTGGTCGGCCTCATGGAATTCGGGCTTGTCACCATTAACGTTCGCTTGGCCAGTTTGTTGTTATGCTCAGCAATAGCGGCCTTGAGATTTTCACCAACCTTCTTTCTGATGACATGGCATTCATCAAAGTCGTGTTGGCTGGTCTGATGAATGGGAAACCACTTCCCACCACCTCGACTCAGGCCTTTGTTGCCCCTAGTGTTGCACAACTTGCTCCTATCAACCGCAACCATGGTCGTATTTGGACCCTTGTGCTTGTCACCAAGTTTGTTCTTCTTCCCCCTGTTCTTCGAGGAATTGGACTTGTCCTTGCCAGATTGAGGATTTTTGGTGCGTACCTGGGCTTCCGCTAGCTTTGCACACTTGTCGGCTAACTCGAAAAGTTCTTTGACCGTGTGGATCTTCCGAGTAGCCATGTTCCCGAGAAGATTCGTGTCCTGGATGCCTCGTTTGAAGGTGATGATGAATGACTCATCAGAGATGTCTGGGATCATGTCGTTGAACCAACGGATGAAATCTTGGAAAGACTCAACCTCACCCTAGTTTAGCTGATGGAGATTGTTCTCCGTTCCGAGGCACTCAAATGTGCCTTGGAAGTTGGCTATGAACTGAGCCTTCAACTTGGCCCATGATTGGATTGAGTTAGGAGGCAGGTTCAATAACCAGGACCTGGTAGGTCCATCTAGCACGACCAGTAGATAATTGGCCATTACCTTGTTGTCACTGCCCGCAGCTCGAATAATTGTGTTATAGATCTGTAACGACTCATTGGGGTTGATCTTCCTATCATACTTCTGGATCGGGCTAGCCTTGAACTTCTCAGGTCACGTATCGACCGAAGCTCATGTCCAAAAGTCTCACAACATCCATCTAATTCTTCAGAAGGAGGTGGGGGAGGACTATCATGCATGTTCCTTTTACTAGGGGAGTCACGTCGACCATCTCGTCCTAGAGATCTGTGAACAATATGATGGAGGTTGTCCTCACTGTGTTCCTCATGGTGGCTATCTATCACCGTATGTAGATCATGGTGATTGTGAGGAATTCAATTCCTCAGGTATTCCTGGTTCCTACGCCTATGGAGCTACAGTTTGGCAAGCAAAGTGGTGCTTGGGCTCGATCACCTGAGCTTCCCACCTAGGATCCCTCGACTCGGGGATACTCGCGTCTATAGCTCCTTGAGCCGGTGCCTTGTTGGCTGGGGCACCTAGAGTTGCTGTGGTTGTTTGCTCGAGTGGCTTGGATTTGAGCAGCATCGAGTAAGGTCTTGACCTGATTAACCATAGGGGTTAAAGGATTCACCGGATCCAACTCCATAAGAGATCTCAAAATCAGATGGGGTCCCTGGACATTAGCATCCGGAGTGTTGAAAACATCACTGCCCAAACTTGGCTGGGGTCAAGACGATGCTGCTCTGTGGTTGCTATTCTAGGGGAGGTTGTCCCTTAATGCTAGCGATGGAGGTGTGCCCACTAGAAGTCATCGTTGAAGACCAGGAGGTATCTGACCTTCTGCGGTCCATCGATGGAGAGTTGTATCAAGGACACATAAGGCTCCAACTGCAAATGTTTCCAGCGGCATATCACCCGCAATGCTGGTACCATGAGGGGCGGCTACTGCCACTGGATCCTCGGGGATTTCTGTGCCATTGTTTACCATGGTATTTGGATCTACCGCCATTGGGTCAGCAGGTGGGGTATCAGCTCCTCTAGCCATGAACATGAATCGATCTATTCGACTGCTCTGGCTGGCGGTGGAGTCATCGTTACCACCCTCATCCCTGTCAATGTCCATGCATTGGAGCACATTGGGCTGCTTGGGATCCCACTCAAGATGTCCCACCTTGCGGTATGCGTCCAATAGCCTAGACTCGATAATACTGGTGTGGATCAGTTCACCTTGATGGTCGGGTAAGCAATCGAGGCCTTCTTAGTATACACCTTCTAAATTCTGGGAGTATCAGATATCGCAGATTTGGTTTTGTAATATCTGGAGTTGTTAAGTATGCACACAATATACCCCATCCATATATGGTATACTTCTTATACGTATATACCCTATAGTTAGATATTCGACAACCCTTGTGATAGCTCAACCATTTACTCGATCAAGTAGTGGATTCATCATGATTAACTCTTTAATCATATTGGCATGGCCATACACTTTCTCAATTCAACTATCTCGAGGGGCCCAGAGATATCTCTCCTGTTATCAAGGAGGGGCAAATTCCATCTTGATCGCTCACACCCCACAACATGTTTCATGACAAACCCGAAAACTACCTTTATGGCTACCCAGTTACGAAATAGCGTTTGGTAGCCCCAAAGTATGTCACTACACATTCCAAGAATTAAGGACAATCTCAGGTCTAAGGATCCTGCAGGTACACCATCTGAGATAATAACTAATGGCACATCATAAATAACAACTAGCCATTGATGCCCGCGTTTCGCTGCGGGTGAGTGTACTAGTATAGCAGCAAAATATAGTATTCTAAGTTTTTTTGTATCATGTCACAGAAAGGCATAAAGCTATAGTATGACAGGACATCGTCGCAGATGCTGTTGTAAAGGCTGACATAAGCTGGCACTCTAAGGCCACAGTAAAAAGGTGGGAAGCCTGAATCTAGACCATAGAAAACATATCAAATGGAGCAACTAAAGGAGAGTAATGTGACTATGCTCGGAGGCCGCCGGGAGTATTTAATTTCATATGAATTTTGGAGAAATTTTACTGGAACAAAAATCCCGTGGAAAATGTTCCTATGCATCTATTTTGAACAAATGATCGGATTATCAGATTTTCTATGAAACCACTATGAAATAGTTATGTTAACATACATTTTGGAGGAAACCAAATACGAGGTCTGAACTTATCGCATGGAAATTTCTTCTACACAGGCCAAAGTTTCCAGTAGCTTGCAGAAATTGATGCCCTCCCTGTGATTTCTCATGGGCCTCTAAATCCCATAGATATCCAGTTAACAAGGTCCACTTGTATGGTAGCATGACACATCCCATTCTCTCTTTCCTCAGATGTTATTTTTATTTCTACAGTCCAAGTTGTTCCGCAATTTGACGGGGAACAGCAACTTGGAGTGATGTTTGTTGGTTTAGTTTCTTTTTTTGTAAAAGTGCCAAGTTTAGGTCTTGAAACACAATAGATATCACAACAGATTACATTATAGGTAGAAAGAACACGCACTACAATACGGATACATCCCCTGTATGCGAGGGTATACATAAAGTGAAGTAGCCTTCACTTCCCTTGGGCGTAAGGGGGAGCTGGCTAGAACTACTTCTAGACTTTTTAATTCGGACCAGAGCGGCTTCATTCCTTGAGGTGTTTGAGTGGCTGATTAGATCATTCTTCTGAGGTCAAAGGGTCTTCTAAGGGGATGAGAGGGAAAGCATCATCTTTTGACGGTGGATGAGTGAGAGGTAGAATTTCTTCTTCCTCGGTGGACTCCGTGTCAGAAGTCCCATGGGAGACTTCTGTAGGCAGGGGTGCTGGAGGGGCGTCCAAGAACTTCCTTTTACCTTTTTTCATCGTTGCAACTGGGATTCCATCTAGTATCGGGCACTCTGTGTTCTCCAAGGCAAGGGTCCTTCTCTTGGCCCTAGTGACAAGGTAGGCGTCTTTTAGTTGCTGAGTGTGGCGGTCTTGTGCCTCTTGCAAGGCTTCAATCGCGGTGGCCTCACGGCTCTGGGCTTCAGTGGCTTGGGCCTTAGCCTCTACAAGTTGCACGCCGAGTTTCCTGATCTACGTCTAAGCTTTTTCTGCCCTATGGATGCACTTTCTCAGCTTGGTTGCCTACTTGTCGTATTGCTCATCTAGGGTAAGCACGTACCTAGACATGAACACCACAGCCGGGTCATCTTCTCGTAATTCGGGTCCTTCCAGGGTCTTCATCCGGGCCACCCACTGGCAGTTCCTTAGCAAGGGTGGAAAGAACCTCATGGGTGTACGGCAGATGACCTTCTCATATATCTGGCACAGGTACCTCAAAGCCTTGCGGGCGATAGCTTGGTAGGTGTCCTTGAATCGAAACCCTATCGTGGACACTCTCCACGGCTTTATGTCAGGAAAATCCTTACTTGCTCCAACATGGATGATCACTTCGCACCGTTTTGTGCCATACTCTTCATACTCTCTGCCCACGTATTCTGGGTGGTCCAGAATACCAAGACTTACCATAGCGGCGTACAGGAGCTTGGGAAAACCTTCCTTGTTCAAGCAGTAACTGGTGGTACATCCTTCTTCTGCCATCTGTGAGAAAAAGGATGGGTAAAAAAGATTTCAATAGAGAGGAGAGGCTAAGAGTTTTTGGAGGCTCTCACCAGCTGCTCACCTTGCCGAGGGTGTGGCCAGAGAGGGAGATCACCCTGGCGGCCGATTTTTTGTAAGAGAGGTAAGGGAGAGAAACTGGAGGGCTGAGGGTCAATGGAAAGGTAGTGGAGTTGGGTGAGCTTTGGGATGGCCGGGGAGCTCCCTGGCATTGCATTTTATAGGCAGGAGGAGGGAGCTGGGGCCTCACGTATGGGTCCTCGCTACTGTGGCGCGTGCGGTGACCGGCGGTCTGCTTGAGTAAAGGAGGGTGGTGGAGCGTAGTGACATGAGCGGTGGTGAGGTGATGGTGTGGCAGCGGTGGTCGGATGCGGAAACGGCATGCTCCGTGCTTCACGATCACGCGTGCGTATGTGTAAGACGACGTGCACAGGCGAGAGGAGGTAGAAGATAAGGAGAGGGAGGTGGAGTTAGGATTGGCTGGAGCGAGCTGGGCTAGTATAAGAGAGAAGAAGTTTGAACATTTTTTGAAATTAGGTTTTAGATTTGGGTGACTATTGCAAAGAAAACATTGTACATGCTTTTAAATCAATGAGAATACAATAAACCATGTACAATCTCATACAAAAAGTAAGTAAACTACTTTAGATTTTTTTTTAGCAAATTACGCACATACAATAACTAACTGATGCCCGCGCTTTGTTGCGGGGGCACCAGTTGGTTCAGTTAGATTTATTTGCCATCTCAAGTAAAAGGGCATGGTTAAACAATATTTACCTCATACAAAAATTAATGTGAACAAGTTGTTTATAAACGATTATAATGGAAATTTATCTAATTCTTTAGTTTTATGTTGCAAATACAGCATCCTGAGTTAAATATCAACTACCTCACACATAAATGGACAAGGTGTTTATTTATTTCTAACCTCATGTTAGTCGTCGCACCTACAGAAAACATAAAGAAATCAGCCGACACATCTGCAGATATTAGGTCAATAAGTGTACCCACTCACTATGTATGAGGTTATCAGTAGCAGACTTGGTGCCCATCCATTAGATGCATAGATACAGCATGAAGATGTCGATTGTGTACCTAGCTAAAAGGCCATTGGTTGATATCGTAGATGACCCTTGTTACACGGAGACAACATTGACTGGTATAACATGGGTCGATAGACCTAGGGTTCACAGCGATCGAAGCACTTTCCCCTTCCTCTTCCCAGTTCACCCTACACTCTTTCTCCTGACTACATCCCCCAGATGTTGACGATTAAACCAGTGGTGATCATGGATGCTACGGGCACGGGTAAGACAAAGCTATCAATTGATGTATGCAAGGTGATTAGTGGCGAAGTGGTGAATGCTGACAAGATGCAAATCTATCATGGGCTTGACATCGCAACCAACAAGGTCCATCTGAAGGATGGATGTGGTATTCCTCATCACCTTATTGGGGCTATTTCTGCAATTACCGACGATTTTTCTGTATCTTTCTTCCGATCTATTGCAACCATTACTACAAAGTCTATTGTAAGGCGTGGTCATGTACCGGTTCTGGTAGGTGGCTCAAACTCACTGATCCATGGATTCCTTGTTGACCATTTTGATCCCTCCCTTGTTGATCCTTTTGCAATTGCGAGGTATCGACCAACTTTAAGGTTCCAAAGCTGCCTCCTGTGGCTCCATGCTCATGAGTTAGTTCTTAAGGAATATCTCAACCGCCGTGTTGACGATATGGTTGATGCTGGTTTGGTGGAGGAATTCAAAGAATTCTTTGATTCTATGTCCATTCGCAAGCTTGCCGAGCACACTGGGCTAGCTAGGGCAATCGGTGTGTCGGAACTAAGTGAATATTTTTCCGGACGCAAGAGACTTTGTGTTTCCATAGATGAGATGAAAGCCAATACGCATGCCCTTGCAAAAGCACAGATTGCAAAGATTCAACATATTGCTGATGTTTGGGGTTGGCCTTTTTGCTCCCTTGATGCCACAGAAACCATACGTGCGCATCTCACTGGATCAAACGATACTGCGAAGGCTATAGCATGGGAACGCGACGTGAGTGGTCCTGCACTTACTACTATAAATGAGTTTTTGGATAGTTGATGCCTAGGTTGGCTGCTCTTGTGAGTTGCTTAGAGCTATTAATACACATAGATTAGGTTGCATATCAGTATCTGTAATGTCATTGTATTGCTCGTAGTATGCATGGATATTTTCAGCACCTCTTTTCAGACTTGTATAAGTATATGCTATGAAAACCTTCTACTTACCATGACTGTATCCTATGTATTACTCCCAGTGCTTGATATAGTTTTATGTACCTTAACATCATGCCTGCCATTATTCACTAGAGATTGAAGTCTCTTTCAAATCGTAATCATCAGTTCATATGCCAAAGTTATAACTGGACACTCAGTTTTGGGTGTGGGAACGTGAGGTGAGTGAGTGTCAATGATGGATGGGCTGGATTTATTCTGATTTGTTGCTGAAACTTGATAATAGATTATGTTTAATAGATTCATCAACTCACCCAGTGTAATTGACTATGATATTTATGATGTTTCAATTCTACTCCTTACAAATGAAATAGGTTCATGCTGTTGTTCTGGGCCATGGTGGTGCGTACCTAAGGTGAAACTAAAATAATTTTGCTGTTTAATTGCTCCTCCATTTATGTAATCTTCGTCTCAGGTAAAGAGCGAATGTGTTCTATTGATATTGAAACTAGGTATCAGGATGAATTGTTGATATTATCATAATTGTATGGCAAAAAAAACACTGGAGTCATGCATGCTAAGGTAGCATCCTGTCTATGGACAAAACAATTTGGGATTTTATAACTCTATTAAATATGGGGAGTACAACCTCTAAGCAATAGTATACTGCACAAGTTGTACGGGTCGAACTAGTTTCCTTAACACTATACGATTAAGTGCAATTTGATAGGTGACCCAGACTACCTTCGGTAAAACGGGCATAACTTTTGCATACGGGCTCCGATTTCAACGTTTTTTTTTCTACGGACATCTACAGAAAAAGTTACATCCATTTCCCCCCAACGTTGTTGGGTTCAGAGAATTTTTTGGGGGCCAAAAACCCCTTGGAAGATTGAGTTCTCACCCCCGGAAGCTTCTGCACAGTTTTCGAAACACGCGCATGTGTCCGTAGCCGCCACCCCTTACATCAAACTTGAGCAAAATTGTACATTAATTCCTATTCTAGTGCTGATGAGTTGAGAAAAAAATAAGAGACAAATAAAAGAAAGAAAATATTTGTGAACAGCTCAAGGTCAGAAAAAATATCGATTTTTTTTTTGTTGTGTTTTTGTGTCCACTGTGTTCCGTAAATGGCATTAAAAATATGAAGTGATGATACATGAAACTATCAGGCGAGACAAGTAAAATTCATATTCAGTAAGGTAAATCGAACTGGCATTGTTCATTAAAAGCCATCTCGTACCACACATACAACAGCATGAAATGATGATAAATGAAACTATCAGGCTAAACATTACGAAATAGGAGCAAAGTGGTACAATAATAGGCATACTTGATCTTACACACATCCAAAGTACATAGGGAGATAATTATACAAACTTGCTGGTTGAAAGGCATATATATTCGACATTACTAAATACTACATTACAATATAGTAGTTGGTAGCTTCAATAATAGTACATGGCATGTGGTAGCTGGTAGTAGTATATGGGGGAGGAGATTATTAGAATACTACAAGGCCTCAGAGGCACTTCCCCCATATGTTCTAACACAAGTTGCCTTGAGTGCTTGGATTCCTGCAATATATTTAATTGAAGCATTGCATTAAAAAGTAAATAACGAATGGCATTCAATTGAATGGAATATAGCAACTATGCATACCATTCAATCACTAATTGGATTTCCATTAGGGGTGTTCTCCTGCATGATGTTGAATAATTCTCGAGCAAGTTGTTCATGTCGTGTCTCTGGTGGCTTTGCTCCAGTGTATATGATTGGTTCAACATATATGCTTGCTGGATGTGTTGTTGGAACACAGGGTACTAAGGGAAGGATGTCACCATAGCTTGCACAAATGCAACTCAGACGATTTAAAAGTCACTTGTGGGCATTGAATAGCCCGTCCTTCTCAATACGCATCATGCCATATTTGATATGAAGAATTTGGGACCAACTTATATAATGGTGCAACTGACCATACGTTTGTATGAATGAAGCATAATTCACATCATTGACATGGATATTCATCTGGGATATGAAATGGCCAATTGCTATTTCACAAACATTTTCTTGTGCTTCAAAATCATTTATGCAAGGGATGCCTTGGAAAGTCTCAACTTCCACGATGCCATTGGTGCCCTTTTTAGGAGGAATTTCAACCGTAAGCCAGGGTACCCTTTTTGTCTTATCTATCTTTACTACCCCTTCGGTACGAATAGTTGCACCTATCTTGCTAACGATTTGTCTTAGGATGCTCTTGCGTGAGATGTCAACTACAATTGGATCCTACCAAAAAAAAACAAATAAGAATAGTTGGAACAGGCATTCATAGATACCCAAATTCAAGAAAATAATCACTACCAAGAATGGATACCATGGCAGGGACAATATCGATCAACACGATAATGAAGACATATATGAGCTACTATCATTCTTGATTAAAACTATAGGAATACCTTGGCTAGGGAGTCATCTGCCTGTGAAGTCTCGAAAGCGTGTGAGGCTTGTTCGTTGAGAACGTTTTTTCCCTTGTCCATGTTACTTCTATTTAATCAAGAATAAATTACAACAATGAATTAGTGTTCTTTTATCCCGTATGAAAACAATGAATCACAAGATCTTTGGAAGGTTGAATTACCTAATGTTGGTCAGTGCTCGAGTGCAAGTAGCAAGCTGGATATGCATGGCCTGAAAGTTAGTATATAAATAGGCAGGCACACTCATCATGCTTATATTGAGATGTCGCTAGATCCATTTACACATAGCAGGACAATGCGACCTCACACTTACACGCTTTTCTCAGTATATGTGACCCATGAGGTAGACGACAAGAACGATGCGACCTCACACTTACACGCAGCATGCCTAAATTATGGTGTGACTTCACATTTACAGACAGCAGGACTACTGAACAGACCATTTACACAGAGGAGGACATTTCACAACAGAGGAGGACTCCACGTCACCGCTTTTCTCAAATGCGACCCATGAGGTAGATGACAAAGATGATGCGACCTCACACTTACACGCAGCATGCCTAAATTATGGGGCGCTTTCACATTTACAGACAGCAGGACTACTGCGCAGACCATTTACACAGAAGAGGACATTTCACAATAGAGGAGGACTCCACGTCACCGCTTTTCTCAGTATATGTGACCCATGAGGTAGACGACAAGGACGATGCGACCTCACACTTACACGCAGCATGCCTAAATTATGGTGCGCTTTCACATTTACAGACAGCAGGACTACTAAGCAAACCATTTACAGACAGCAGGACTACCTTCACATTTAATGAACAATGCCAGTTCGATTTACCTTACTGAATATGAATTTTACTTGTCTCACCTGATAGTTTCATATATCATCACTTCATGTTTTTAATGCCATTTACGGAATACAGTGGACACAAAAACACAACAACAACAAAAAAGAAAAATTGACATTTTTTCTGACCTTGAGTTGTTCACAAATATTTTTTTCCTTTTATTTGTCTCTTATTTTTTCTCAACTCATCAGCACTAGAACTGGAATTAGTGTACAATTTTGCTCAAGTTTGATATAAGGGGTGGCGGCTACAGACACATGCGCGTGTTCCGAAAACTGTGTAGAAACTTCCGGGGGTGAGAACTCAATCTTCCAAGGGGTTTTTGGCCCCAAAATATTCTCCGAACCCGACGAAGTGGGGGGAAACGGATGTAACTTTTTCTGTAGATGTCCGTAGAAAAAAACATCAAAATCGGAGCCCGTATGCAAAAGTTATGCCCGTTTTACCGAAGGCACTCCGGGTCACCTATCAAATTGTACTTTATGGGTGCCATAATTATTTACTTACTATACTTATATGTCATTTTCCTCCATTACTACTGATCATGCTCTGCCAATCCTGCCTAAGCACCTCAGCCAAGCCTGCAGATGTGTTGCTATGATGAATGCGAAATAAGTGAATTGATTGATGTGAACAATTGTGATAGATGATGACGACCAAACATAAAATAGCCATTCAAACCAACGAACAAGGGCCTACAAACTATATCTTCTAAGTTCAGAGCCTTGCGTTACTGATAGCAAGGTATAAAGATCTTATCTACTACACTGACAAAGTGGCCTCGTAATTACAAATAGTACCAAGGACCTTCAAAGGCCAACACAAGTAACAATACATAACCTAAGCATAAAGCACAACGGTGCACCACTTATTACTCTATGAAGATTACGACACCAACACAGGCACATACAACAATCACCGTTTTATTGAAAGTGGAGATGTAGCAGATAGCTGATACTGCAGACCACAAAGGAAGGTTTACTCGTCACTGTAAATTGGGAATATTACAAGTCATTTAGCTGTACAAGCTTAATCAGTAACATAGTATGATAAACAATAAGCTACCTTGCCTTTTCTTTTTTTCAGAGAACAATTCCTTGCGAGCAGCCCTTGATCTTTTACCTAGAAGACTTCTGCATTACAAAAATAAATCAATAAACTGCCCACACAATAGCCTACTTCATTATAAAAATACATTATTAGTCTCCACGCCTCTTCAAATATGGGGAGCTATATTACAATTATTTATTCTAATAATTTGTACATTGTTACTTATGTAATTAGAGGAGCATAGTATGTAGCCATGACAAACATAACATAGAGGACAAAGGTACATACCCAGGCTCGTCATGAGCACTAGAAAGAACCTCCTTTCCCTTGGTTGATAAGTTTTTTCCAGTGGTAACTGTGTGAGTTTCATGAGGTGGTGTGGAGCCCCCTTCTGCATCTATGGGGGCTTCGGTTAAGCTAAAAGCACTATTTTTAGTTTCTTTACCATAGGTAGTGCTTGCTGTCCCAATTGCAGACTAAACGCTAGGGTCCTTTGAAGGTTCACGACTAGTGGTATCAGCCCCACTGTGTTGGTCCCCAGCAAACACCTTCCTAGCATGAAAACATAGCTGCCCAATTCTAAAGGTTTGCTCACTGATAACCACTTGAAACACATACCTCCTGCCAACAAGACCGCGGAAGGGCGCAGGCAGTAAGATCTGATTGGATGAGCTTTCTTCCACAAGTTCAGCGGCAGTCCGCCGCACAACCTGCTCAGCTACACCTCCGAACAGAAATATTTTTGCGCGACCAGTGCTGTCCACAATCACCACATTTAGCTTGTAGTTGTGTTGTGAATATAAGGCACGTTAGGAATAATTTACAAGTTGGGAAATTTGAAGGGGAAGCCATGTGAAATAGGAGGTACCTGGGAATCATCATTGGCTTCGTTTCATCATAGTTGGTACATTCAAAGCCTTCGAGAGTTGCTTTCAGTCCCCTTTTGCAAGTACTGCATCCTTTGTACCACCAACCATTTGAAACATCGATTTCCTTTATCTTTGCATCACAAGTAAAACATACATCCTAGTTCACTATGGAGACTAAATTTTAGTACTATGACATAACAGTTGCACATAGAACATATCTGAGAAACAGAAAATACATCAGTGTCATGAGGATCCAAGGAGAGGAGCTCTGATATAGTCTTCCTATTAGAAATTGCCTTGTCAATATCACCTGCCACTGCATCACTATCCCCTGGTAGGAACAGAACTTCGGAACCTCTTCCCTGTAGGCTAAGGACAAAATAAAGTACACCTTCAACCACACTTGCATGCAGAATTTAACCAAGAAAAATAAATGATATATACAGCAGGTTACCTAGCACGGAAAGCATTAACTTCAAGAATATCAATGTCCATATACCATTTTGTTGCAGCACCACTCCCACAGGTTGTAGCACCTATTTTGGCATTCAGGTAAGCGTATTACAACAATAGCTGGACATAGGATTTATTATTGATGGCCAGCATGGGATAAACTAACACTCACCTAAGTATTGCCTCACTTTCATCCCAGCAAAAATGATTACAACTGGTTCATCTTTACCGATGGTTTCAATAAGGAACTCATCCTCAAAAGATGTTGCATGTTCACCCCCACAAAGTTATTGATAAAAGCCGATCGCTGCAATATTATGTACCCTAAGTATACAATAATTTCAAAAATATTATAATTAGTAGGAAGCAAACCTTAAATCACGTAGTTCTACTGATCGCCTAACAGAAGGGCTATTTAGATCGCTAAATTGCACCACTGGATGGATAACTGTAAGCTGTCCAATAACATCTGTTCAATATTCCATAACCGTGTCATCATGTTATACTATATGACTTCGATAAATAGACAGTCAAAGCATGAAACGAAAATTATGGATGGTGCTTACCTACTAAACCATGGTCGTTCCTTGCTCTGCGATCTAAGTCCTCAAAGTCCACAAAATTAAAAATATAGAGTGGAAGATTGTTGGATAACTCAGTAGGTACCTCCTCCACAACAGTCCATGGTGTAAAAAAGATTGTGTGTGTGTTGGGCACAGCTTTGAACTTCTTTGCTTGCCTACTAACTTGGAATTTTTTAATCATATAAGATCGTCCTTCCACCAAAGTTTTAGCAAATTTGTTAAGGTCCTTCTGCCCAATGCAAGCTGTAATACCTACACCCTGATGTACAGAAATTCAAAGTTCGCAACTATTAAGCAAAAATAACGCATGTGTCAAATGGTATACCTCTTCATCAACCAGAGCAAGTTCCATAGCAGTAAAATCTTTCCCCTTAGAAGTCACAGATAGCTGCCACATCCTAGCAACTCTAACCTTGATGCACCAATTGTGCCTTGTTGGATTAATTTGTGATAGTAAGCTGTACTCCATCTGTTGTCGGTTCAACCATAGAGGGAAGAAAATAAAAGGATGTCAAATGGAGCATTATATTTTGCAGTAATAACAAATTATAGGTTGAATAGTATTGATATTTGACCAAAAAAATTACCAAAGGGACTGAAGAATTTCTTTAAAAACAATGTTTTGGGTCACATTGGAGTTAGGGTCTACATCATCATCAATTAGAACCCTGAGGCCATTTCTAGATGTCACACGTGATATAGCAACATAGAGTTGTCCATGAGAAAAAACTGGACGTGGCAAGTAGAGGCCAACATTCTGCAAAGTTTGTCCTTGGCTCTTATTTATGGTCATTGCATAACACAATCGAACTGGAAATTGTCGTCTACTAAGCACAAATGGCCATTTAGTGCTTAACACATGCAAGGCAATTCGAGGAAGAAGTATTTTGTCACCAACATGCGATCCAATTATTATTTGAGCCTCCAATACCCGATCTCCTAACTGTGTTATTATAAGACGTATACCATTGCAAAGGCCAGCACTCTGATTTAAATTGCGTAGTAGCACTACAGGCGAACCAACCTTGAGCATAAGTTTATGAGGAGGGATACCTTTGAACTGTAGAGAGTTTAGGAACTCAACTGGGTAAAGTAAGTCCAAATTACCGTGTTCCTTTGAGGATTCAACCAAAGTATCTGAACTGAGGCATACCTTTTCATTACCTGGGATTAAAGAAAGAACACGGCTATTAATTTCATCAATGGTATCATTTTTTGGAGCAATGATAGCCCTTTCCCTTAGATAGGTTGGGTCGGCATATGATGTCTCTAAGTTGGGGTAAGTAGATCTTATAATATTATCAACAGCAGAGTCTAATTTCGGAACTAAGATATCACGTGGTATCACAATCAACTCAGAGTCCCCATCATCAGTTTGAGCAGTCCCTTTTGCAGTCCCATCCCCAATACTCAACACCCATTCACTAAAGTCTTTCACCTGTTCAGTTGGTAAACCACTATCTGCCATCCCAAGTAAGCGCATGTTGATTGTAAGCTTTAGAATATTAACATGACTCCATTGGTAAGAGTTAGTTATACATGCATCCACTGTCTCTACTCTAGTGCCACTCTCAACCACAGGTAGTACTTGACAGAAATCTCCACCAAGTAACACTGTCTTCCCACCAAACACCTGGTGATACCTTGAACAGTCCATTTGACCAAGGATGTCACGCATACTACGATCTAATGATTCAAAACAATGCCGGTGAGTCATTGGGGCCTCATCCCATATAATCAAAGAACTCTCTACAATTAAATCAGCAAGAAAAGTCCCCCTTTTAATATCGCACACTGATGACTCATCAATAACTATAGGAATTTTGAATCGAGAATGTGCAGTACGACCTCCAGGGAACAAGAGGGAAGCAACCCCTGATGACGCTACAGCAAGGACGATAAGCTTTTCTGATCGCAATCGTGAAATAATTGTATTCCAAAGAAATGTTTTCCCAGTACCACCATACCCGTATACAAAAAAACATTGACCTGTTTTTTCGTAAACTAAGTGTATGATGGCATCATATATATGTCTCTGTTCAAAGTTTAGTTGGTTGATGAGGGTATCATGCATATGTAAAAGCTTTGTAGAGTCGTAAGCCAGCTCCTCAGCTAACAATCTATTTTTCACCTTGTTACAAAGATTTAGATCAGGCTTTGGTAAACCATAATCAGTCATTGAAGCACCATTCCTAACAAACAAATTATCGAGCTCTACCAAAACATGATTTTTAAGATGTTCTGCAGGCACTTTATAGCAAGGCAATTGTACCATCTTTTTAATTCTGTGTTGTATATCATCGGTGAAATAAGTATAGAACTCAGTGAACAAAGAGGCTGCATCACAAACAGAGCAAAAAAGAATTATAGTAACAAGTAACTGTCGCCTTTGAGCAGCTGATCCCCACACCGATGCTTCCTTAAGAGCTTCACGCCACTCATTATCGTCACCAAGAAGACCAATAGCCTGACATGCATCCTTAAATGTTGGGTACAGAACACCACTAATTGTTCGAATGTCCTCGTAAGACGTAGCACCCTTGGCAACATTCAGAAGCATACGAAGGTAGTAAAGCTCACCACAACTAGGATTGATATATATAGCCCTCCCAATTTTTTTAGGTCCCTTACACGAATGCCATACCTTATCCTTTTTATTCCAAACCCACTTTGTTGGGAATTCTATGTATGTTAACTCTCAAGCAGTTGGGAACATCCTATTAGCAGAAAACCACTCAGTCAATGTTGTCTGCGTGTAACGAGGGTCATCTACGATATCAACCAATGGCCTTTTAGCTAGGTACACAATGCTATTCATGAAAGGGACATGCACAGCTAACCTCTCCACCGCTGGCGTCCTATAGTGGATATCAAATTCGAACATACGCCAGATAGCCTCATGTGAAGATAAATAACGACAATCAATGTACTCCCAAATCTCATCGACATCTTCATGCTGTATCTGTGCATCTAATGGATGGGCACCAAGACTGCTATTGATAACCTCACCATGTGAATCTCTATGAAGAACGTTGGCTCCAAAGGATTCAATGATGGCTCTAGCGCGATCTGGGCCTTTCGTAATATACTTAAATAGGTACTTGATGAGGTGTGTTTTATTGCACCACTCCACATTTATATGGGCTCTAAACCGTTTTAACAACGCTAAATTGTATGGAACAACCCATCCATTGTCAAGTTTAACCCCATATCGCTCGATAAAATGCCCAGCCTTAGTACGACACCTATACTGCACAAAGCCATCCTCACCAACAATTGTTTTTGGTTCATAACCTTTAGGGAAGAATTTTGAGCACTTATTGTTTTTCATGCATAGGCATTTTTGGTTCAGCTCTCCACAAGGGCCATGCACCATAAATTCATCAACAAGGCTATAACCCAAAGGATCAGATAGTTTATCTGGTACCTCCGCACATATTATTGAGTCAATAAAGGAGGGGCGGGGGTCTTTGGTATTACCTTCAAGCCAAACCAAAATATGAACGTGAGGCAGACGGTGCTTTTGAAATTCGACGGTATAGAGTACTGAAACAAAATAGCAATAACAATATTAAGAAATCACCCACATAAACCTAATGCCCTACTTTCTTGTATTGGTGCATGTTTTTTGCAGAGTGGACAATTACTAAATGCTTCGTAATGACTATTTTTCCAAATAAGAACGATATATGGCAAAAACTTGATAATCGTACCTGCTTGTGCCTTCCCAAAATAAGCACCTTTCTTCAACTCATAAACAAGCTCCTCGACCTTTAATTTGAAGACTCGAGCAACTAGGTCAGGTCTAGCGTCAGGTCTTTGCCCTGGAACAAATGTAAGAGCATCAGCTATTTCCTTCCACTTTGGATTGCAGGTAAAAGTAATAAATAGGTCCGGAGGTCCATAGAATCGACAAATCGCCATTGCATCTTGATAGTTCTGTACCATGTACCTTTTACTTCCTGTAAAGCTAGCGGGTAAAATAACTTTTTTTTCCCAATGTTATTCCCATCAACATCACCCTTGTGCAGTGCTTTTTCGTTATGAATCTAAGCCTGTTCTCCTCTACTGATGCAAAAGCATCAACAACATATTGCTGGAATAGTCGGTCACCACATATTAGTGTTGTTGCCTCGCATCTACGTTGTTGTAACCGGAAAGCATAATATTCGAGCATGGTAACCTCATCTCTAACTCCAACCCGCAAGGTTCCTGACCGATTGTATTTAATCCCTAACTTGAATCCTTGCTCCCCATAAGGGAACAAAATTGGGTATTGTAAGGCCATATAGTTCGCATGAAGGTTGCTAATTCTTCTAAGCCCACCACCTTTATCTTGAATAATTATGTCAGGACTCTTCTTCTCCTCCGAGAAATCCCCTACTATTAAAGCAGCTATCTCCGATCCTGTCGGTACACTATACTGAGGTGCAGACTTGGACCTATCGTGCAATAGCCTAAGGCACAAAGTTTGGCATTGGCTCTGTCCCAATAGGTCCCTAGCCGCCCTAAATAATTTTACCAACTCATTTGATTCGTCAAACTTCCTTAGCAAGCCCTCAAAAAAAATTTTATCAGCTCCGTTATCATTATCACAATCCCTGTTTCTCTCAAAAATTGATATTCGATTTTGGACCTCATTTTCAGTATAAAAAATATAGAGTTGTGCATACACTGGGGGCTTACCATCATCTGGTAGCAAAGATCCAATTCGATGATAGACCTGGCCATTAATTTTAAATACATATGGCCCAGGACCCTTGTTTATACCGGTGTCAATTTTAGCACCGAGTGATGTAAAAGCAAACATCGAATTATATGATCGAATAGACTTAATGAAGTATTTAGATAAAACATCACCGTTTGGATTCAACAACCCAGCCAGAAATGGAGGAGGATCTTTTTGAAATGGCAACCTAACCTTACCTCCCCTACAACAAAGATGAAAATGAATACAACTGTCTTCACCTGAATATGATCTTTTCACACGTTCTTGGTACCAAAATTGTGCACCACAGTACTGGCATTCATGTGCAGGAGGGCCGTAGTATGAAGTCTCGGGTGAAAGGGATACTGCAGAGGAAACAAACCACTAGATAACTTACAAATTTATTTAGTCAGAACATTGGCATGCATCTATCTACTAATCTTAACACATCTGCTGTTACCTGGTTTTTTTGGCTGGACAGCACAATTTCCTACACAAGGAATCAACACTCACATGTTAATGAATAAGTATTATAATCTCTGGGCATCCATAATTATAAATTGAGCACAAAGAGGTACACAATTCACCTTTTTTCTTTGCCTGTCTTATGGATCTCTGAAGTTCCTGCCTCTCACGTGTTGTTCCCCCACCTATAGCCAGAGATGAAAAAAAAAAGCTAGTATAACTAGACGAAGCAACTGAAAACGATACTCTTAGGAAACGAGAATAAAAATATTTTTTCTATATATGCATACACTTTATTTTCAGGTATTTAACATAATTAATATGCTGCATGAGCATAGCGCGGCATAAGTATAGAGTATCCATGAGTATTCCACAGAAAATACTTCGACTTAAAAAAATTAAATAATATAATGAAAAGAGCAGGAAGGTAGGTAAGGACACCTAGCTCTGCAGCTGCTCCTTTGCCACGCTGCCTCTTCCTTATCCAACTAGAGGAAGGTGCCCCCTCCATGCGACATTCCTGTACCTGTGGATATCAGACTACAAAAATTACCTCTAAAAAGTAATCTCAAGGAGAGACGATGAAAGAAAAATGTGGCAAAAGAAAACGCCAGAAGGACTCCAAGGAAAATAATAAAACAAAAATAGCAAACAAGACTTTAAATTAATATAGTGGTCACAGTAAGCCATGCATGTAAGTGGCTTCTGCCTGCAGATCACTACAAATCATGTCCACAAAATATGTCTTTTCGGCCCAGAACCATTTATTAATTCCATAGTCTCATGGGACTTATTCTTATATTTAAATCAATCATTCCTACAAAACCACAACAGAGGCTTATCCTATCGATATGAGGAGTAACTTCTTATCATATCATCAGTTGGTCTTAGTAAATTTTATTGGACGGTGAAAATTTTGCTAGCGTAAACAATAATTGTATATCATGGTACGGCGAGAAGCGCACCGTCTACCAGAACTATGTGAACCTCACAACTAGGTAACTCTGGTAGCTTAAGTATGCACTATATCAAGTATAAAAGGCATGAACTGGATGAAAGGTGCGATGGAATGAAGGTAGCATCATGCTTATATAGCCAAGAGAAACACCATGATGTGCATGTAACGCCAGGAACAATATTATAAAAGATAAATAGTCAATAAGTGACGTGATATGAAGTAGCACTGGATGTAGCAATTTAATGTGACATGACGGAACACTGGATACATCAATTGATAGCAAATGTGGGATGGGATGTTTCACGCTGCCTGTAAATTGTACGAATATTTAATACCGATAACACTAAAATGATTGGTTGAATGGACAAAGCTATAAACTGAATATGTCATAGGGCCATTAATTATTACTAATAGAACTGATTAACCAGTAGTAGTATGTACTATTAGTCAGTAAGTGATGTGATATGAAGCAACACTGGATGTAGCAATTTAATGTGACATGACGGAACACTGGATACATAAATTGATAGCAAATGTGGGATGGGATGTTTCACGCTACCTGTAAATTGTATGAATCTTTAATACCAATAACACTAAAATGATTGGTTGAATGGACAAAGCTATAAACTGAATCTGTCATAGGGCCATTAATTATTACTAATAGAACTGATTAACCAGTAGTAGTATGTACTATTAGTTTGTGATTTCCTCTTATATCTTAAAGGACTGTGATGAATATTATAGGATATTTAGAGGAAAAAATAGAACAAACACATGTATGGAACACAAACTAATCCAAATTGCCATAGTGTCAGGCTAAATTACACTATTCTAAAATTGCTGCTTGTCAAAATTGAAGCCATAATTACCATCTACTAATATTTGCATCTGTCCTAGATTTCTTATGTGTGTTTTCATACAAGGAAAGGAATTAGTATTAACGCAAATTACATCGAGATCCGCAATTGTCTGTAACGACTAACAAACATCGCCTTTAGCTTTCACGAGTTGCTAGGTAGCCTTTAGCTTTCACGAGTTGCGAGGTAGTAAAAAAATGGCGCCTTTTGGAAGAGATGAGGTACATCCAGTGTAAATTGTTTGGCCGCATCTCACGCAGTAAATTGATGAACGACTCAATTTACTAAGTCAATTTACTGTCTGCATGCCTCTCACGGGGCTTGTAAATTGATGGGACACACATTCAATTTACACATTCAATTGATGGGATGTTTCATGTAGCTTGTAAATTGTAAAGGTGATCATTCATGTCAATCTATAGCATCTTCAGAACAACAGCATGTTAGGAAGAATGCTACAAATTATGAACAGACTGAAATTAATGTGAGGTGAAGCAACGCTGCCTTGTCAAACGCTATGTCATCAACTCGTGAAAGATAAAAAAATTGTTGAGGCCGCGAAATCGGCTGCACCGCACACATCACATCAGACGGCTCGAAAATAAGGCAGACGTGGCCACACCGAGAGGCCGCGAAATCGGCGCGGCCTAATACTTCTAATCTTAGCAGTATCTCAAAGTGGGTCTATCCAACATCATGTTCTCTAACATAAATGTCCACATATTGATTCGGTATCTCTATACCTATGATCCGTGAAACGTGATCATCAATCAATACATGTGCTGGTCTTATGAATCATCACAATGGTATGTGACCAGGGATCAAATTAGAATAACATCATGATATAAACAAAGAGTTCCACGAACAAGTCACATACTTTCTAATCAATATAAATGATAGTCATTTTTGGAATAACACATTATTCAGAAGTACATGAGCATAGACATGTGATACAATCATCTCTATGATTGCCTCTAGGGCATATCACCTTCAGTTTACTACTTTATTTTATGAAAACTTACTCTTTTTGTTAGGTCGTGGTGTCGATGTTCCCACGTTTGACTCGGATGGATGCTTTTCAGAGCTTTTCACCCAGCCTGGTGAGGCGTCAATTCCAAGAGATGATCCCAGTGATACATAATTATATTTAACTGTGTTTATATGTCTTACTGTGTTCATTAGTCTTTTTCCATTACTCTGCTTTTTCTTCAAACTTGACAATTTTCAGGTGGAGCACCTATGTCAGAGGTCGGTGAAATGTGTAGGTCACCTGAGTCAACGGATCAAGCAGTCCCCATGGAGATGATTGATCAGGTAGTGTCGAACATAACACATAACAAATCATTCAATGAACACATTGTTGCCGAAATGATGCAGGTCAGTACCTACATTTGTAGTTAAATATGATTTGTCATGTTTACACATAGGGTGATTTATATCTGAAATCTCTTCGGCCAGCATCAAGTTGTAAGAAACACAGAAACTGACGATCAATAATGGATAGTTATCATATCCGAGTACCCTAGGGTTTCCCGTAATTCCCGGGACATATCTCTATCTTCAGGAAGGGGATCCCTGATGAAAAGAAACTACTTGTAGGTACCCAAGGCGTCTCATAACTAGGAAGTTTTATCTCCAAAAACAGGAAGGAGTCCAGAGGACATACGACACCCCCATATATACGGAGCCAGGGGGCTCTGCGGAGGACAAGCCAAACCAAAGAGACAAAATCCCAAACAAGTCAAATACAAGCCAACAAAAGCCGAGAAAGGAACTCGCCAACTAGGTTTAGATCCATCTAGCCTAGCTACATCACCCCTTGTAACAGGCTTAGATCAATACAAGATAAACATGACATAGGATTATTATCCTCTTAGAGGCTCGAACCTGTATAAAAACTCCTACGTATTTTCTTGCAATTCATCTACTCAAAGCATCCCCTATTTCTTCAATAAGTTTGTTAGATCGACAGTTCACAAATCGTCGACAGTAGGCATCATCCGTGGGGATCATGACAAAAGGCCTTGAAGATTCTACACAGAACATACCGTCGATTATGCCTACGTCGTGGACCATTTTTCGGATGATGGGTTCTACGACAACTTCACCCCTCCCACCGACGAACCGGTGATCGATAAGGTGAACTTCGATGAAGAACTTTCCAGCGACGATTCTAGCGATGAGGTAAGTCACTTTATGAATCAATATGCTAAGAATTATGGCATCGAGTTTGAACCACTCAGCTGCCAAGATAGCCATGAATGCCCTATTCATCACAAGATGGTATCTTCCCCTGCAATTTCTGGCAAAATGGATTGTTGAGGCACCTATCCGGAGCAATCCGATGAAAAATCCATCATGGATCTGCCACCAAGCTGGTTACATAAGCCTTCCACGTCACAATACCTAGATCTTTGGCCACTCCCATCGGCCAGATATCACTCCTCGTTACCTTTGGAAAGTATGATAACTTCTGGATGGAAAAAAATTTGTTTGACGTGGTCAACTTCGAGATAGCATACGACACCATCTTGGGAAGACCTCCTCTTGCCAAGTTTAAGGCAGCCACACATTACACTAAGCAATGCGTGAAGATCCCGGGACCCGAAGGGGTCAACGCTATCCAGGGCTGCCCTATGATAGGTCTCTATTGCGACAAGCGGAGTCTCGATATGGCATCTCAACACCAACTAGGCTAGGAACCTAAGAACTCAAGTATCAAGGTGAACAAGAAATCTCAGTAGTAACCGAAACCACAACGCCTTGAGACGCAAACCCAGAAACCTGGGGGCTGGGTTCCGCGACTAGTTTGGAATTCATGTAACAACGCCTACGCTACCCCCAAAGTAATAAGGGTCACTGCATATCGACTTAATCTAGTCTGTGTCATTTAGGTTTAAGAGTTTAGTTCTACAATAGCTTGTGGGTCGTCAATAAGCTTTGTAAGTCCTAAGCGTAAGTACTAAAAGTACATCCATAATAATAAAGATCATATTGTCTAGGAAGTCAATCGGATTATTTTCCTGTCTTACTTGTCTTTATGTGCATCGTCATGCTCGACAATGGGATAAGTCACTTCTCGGGTTCCTCATCCCAAATGTGTACCCGAGGTGGCGAAAAGCTTTTCTCGACCCAAAGGCAATATGAGCACTTTTCTCTTTATTGTGTTTTCTATTTAGATTGCCTACCCAGAAAATTCTTCCAGGCAGATAATCGAGGGCTTAACAAGTACTAAGTGTTGGAAACCGAAAACGACATATTGTGTACCCTCTGCAAGCAAATTCCAAAGCGAAGGGAAGTATCGTTACGTTGCGAACTCAGGTTACAAAAATGCTCCTCATCGTGTTTCACGATGACTGAGTCTACGATAGCTCCCACTCAAGCAAACCTAAGGATGGTCATAATAAGCGCTCCAACTAGTGATTAACGTGTCCTGATCTAATCGAAGGAAGAAGTCAGTAAGGAGATCACACTATGCTGCCAAATGCATCCAACATGAAGTATTCCCATCACATGCAAAAAACGTTTAGATTCCTACAAGTCTAACAAATATGCCAAATTTTTTTTTACAGACCACAGGGAAACGTTCTAAGACAGGTAACCAACTCCAAAAGTTTTATGTATAATCAGTCGGGGGTTGGATGAATACAATATACTAAGAGCTAACGACAACATATTGTGCATGTGCCAAAGCAATTTCCTTCGCTTGGGGATGTTGTTATAAGTTATGATCTCGCGGGATGCGATAAAGGTTCCTTATCGCATCCCTGAGTGTCCGGGGTCTACGACGCCTCCCACTCACAATGGACCTAGGGCCGACCCTATGAAGCTCTCCGATTAGTGATAAAGTCATCCTACCCTAGCTGGAGGAGGAAGCGAGTAACACTAAGCATGTTAGGTTGTCGTTATCTCTTCGGCTTCGAGTTCCTAAGAAGTCCCACTGATTTTATTTACATTATTTTTGTTTTTTATTAACAAAAGAATAAGTTTCTATTCCCAAGCATAGGTTACAGAAGAAAAGTCTAAGAGAACTTAGCTATTCTTCGACTAGCCACTGCAGCGGTTCGGAGTACTACTCGGAGCTATGACCTTTTGTGTCAGGGTACCATCACATTTGCTGCTCGAGATCACTTTTCGCGCACAGGGGGGCTGTTGGTACAAAATACCAAGAGAGTTGGCGCACTACACCAACAAATGCACTCAATTTCCAAATATCATCATGATCTTTTGCCAGAAAATGAGGAAATAATCTCTTCATCACCAAGTAAAACTTTCGCTACGACAGTACAACTTCCAAAGCTGGCCAGTGATCAATCTTTTCCTCCCTATCCTTTTGCAAGGACACGATGATATTTTCAGACTGATCAAAAAACCTACTCGGATCGAACAACTTCTCGAGGACTCGCTTGAGAACTCGGAGGCATTCATAACCCTGAATAGATAGTCTGTGAACCCAAAGAACCCAGTTAGATGCTTCATCCTAATCGGGGACCTGAGTCCTACTCGATGACATGGTCATACATAAAGCTTTTCTTTGTTGGCCATATACTTGACCCGTTGAAGCATCATTTCACGTACTGATGGAGAGCTTGACGATGAATAATTGATAGTTATCATATCTGGGCACCCCAGGGTTTCCCGTAATTCCCGAAGCATATCTCTATCTTTAGGAAGAGGATCCCTAGATGAAAGAAAACTACCCTTAGTTACCCAAGGTATCCCATAACTACGAAGGTTTATCTCCAAGAACAGGAAGGAGTCCAGATGACATACGACATACCCATATATATACGGAGATAAGGGGCCCTATGAAGGACAGGCCAAACCAAAGAGACAAAATCCAAAATAAGTTGAATACAAGCCAATAGAAGCTGAGCAAGTAAGTAGGCTACTAGGTTTAGATTCATCTAGACTTGCTACACACCCCCTTGTAACAGGCTCAGATCAATACACAACAAACATGAGGTAGGGTTATTATCCTCTTGGAGGCCCAAATCTGTATAAAAACCCCTGTGTATGTTCTTGCGATCTGTCTACTCAAAGCATCCCCTATTTCTACAACAAGTTCATTAGATTGGTGGTTCACAAATCATCGACAGAAACCATTGTTGAGGCTGTGTTACCAAATTCTGTTAAGACACCTGCACATTGTATCAAAAGGAAGCATCATGATGATGAAGGAAACGTGCTGCCATCATGCATTAAAAGACTGGTTCACCCTCCTTCTAAATATTGTTCTCCTTTCAAGGTGGGGAAGAAGGTGCGTACACCACCTAACATCCAACATGCTCTTGCTCTTCAGGAAGCGATTTGTTCGAAAGACTCCCCTTTGAACGCGTTATATACAATTATCACTTTCTTACATTTTTTGCATTGACATCAACACATCACTGAGTTGATGTTATACAATGTATTACCTTTTAATGGCGCCAATATAAGGGATTCTTTTACTGATGGGACCGCTTCAGATGCTTACTTCATAGAATCATTCATGAAATACTTAGATATGGATGACCGTGTTCATCGTCCTGATTGCTATGGGTACAAGATTTTCGTGGGTCTTAGATTTTTGCGTAAGTTTTTTGAATTTCTGTATAAATAAGAAAAAAAATGTTTTAAGCTGATTATGGAACATGGATCCATCGAACACCTACATTTTGTTATTCTAAAGAATGCAAAATAGATTAACCAGTATTAAGAGGAAATTATATATTTTTACAAGGACAAATTCAATAGCTTCTAGAATCGATTCAAATTTGTCTCTTCTTTCACCCCCTATCGTTCAATCCTGGCTCCGCCCCTGTGGCGATGGACGTGAAGCACGGAAAGGTGGCACGTGCAACCATCCTTTCTGCGATCCTCGAGGACCTTTTATTCGTCGTCTCCAAGAAAAAACCGTCATGGAGGTGTAGTCTTCCCTCAAGATCATGTATCTTAGGGGTTGACCATGTCCGGGAAGCGAGGGTGCAAACCGTCAAGGAGGAGCTTGACACGCTCAAGATGATGAGCAATGAGAGCATCGCCGACTATGTCATCGAGGTCGGCAGGCATGTCAACAAGATCATGGAGTTGGGGGAGAAAATGGAGGATTCCTACATCGTCAAGCGAATGCTATGTGCGGTCCCTAACAAATTTTTGCATATCATCACCTCAATCACGCAATTTGCCTATCTAAAGGTGATGTAGGTAGAGGAGCTCATTGGGTGCCTCAAAGTGTATGAGGAGCGATTGCGCATTGTTGACAGTGATGTCGACAAGCACATCCTGCTCACTCGGGCTCAATGGAGAGACAAGGAAGAGATGAGCAGAGGTGATGCATTCGACAGCGGTGCCAAGAAAGGAGGCGGACACGGTCACAATAAGAGTAGTGGGCACAACAACGGCGAGCCCTTCGGCAATGGCAAATTTGTCATCAGGAAAGTCCGATGCTATAACTGCCAATTATTCATGGGACTCTCGCAAGCCAAATAAAGGAGGAGCCAGCTTTGCTGATGGCTAAGGTTTGCAAGCTGATGCAAGTCCCTAATGAGAAGAAACACGAGTATGTGTTGCTGAATGAGGAGAAGGTGAATCCAAACCTGATGGGAGATGACGGTGTCTGGTACCTTGATACAAAGGCAAGTAACAACATGACTGGTTGCAGAGACATGTTTGTTGACCTCGACGAATTAGTTGACAGCTTCATGGAATTTGGCGATGGCTCGGTTGTGAACATCTATGGCCGTGGCTCTGTACTATTCAAGGGCTAGTCAGGTGACACAAAGTGTCAACTGATGTTATTTCATACCTCGTTTGAAAAGTAATATCATCAATCTAGGCCAATTGGATGAGAATGGGTGTAAGAGTGTTATTATTGATGATGGAATGAATATTGAGCATATTTGACAGTCTAAAGCAGTTGCTGGTGAAGGTTTAGAGATCACATAATCGACTGCATGTGCTCAACCTGTGTGCTTGTTTGCTAGCTTGGGTGACAGTGTGTGGGTGTGGCACTTGAATTTTTAGGCACTTAGGAACATGGTGATCGGGATACCAATATTGGAACATGTAGATCAGATGTGTGATGGTTGCTTGGCTGGGAAAAAAAGGCGAGCACCATTTCTGATAGAGGCTGTGTATCGGGCTAAGCCTGCACTAGAGCTTGTGCGATTTGTGCGGCCCGATCACACTAGCGACACCAGCGGGAAACATGTTTTTTTTTTTTTTGTGGTGGATGATATATTACTCTAAGTTCATGTGGATAGCACTTCTGAAAACCAAGGCTAAGTCATTACTCGCACCGAAAAAGATCAAGGTCTATGATGAATTGGAGGCTGAGCCCAAGTAGAAAGCACAAAGGAGCAGAAATTTACTTCCAAAGAGTTTGTGTTATTTTTTGTTTTAAGACTATCTCCAACTACATTCCTTTCATTTTGTTCCTTTCCCGATTCCTCTCTCTATTCTCATCCCTTTATTTTCTCTCATCTTCAACAACTTTCCTTCGAATAGATTCGTGAAGGGAAATGAGAGAATTCTGTCTTGCAGGAAATAATCTTGAGAGTTTCTTCGTTACGGGAACCGTGAAGAGAAATCGTTAGAGCGCTGTTAGAGCACTAAAGAAAATGAAAATCTCTTCGTGAAAGAATTCTGGATCGTAACGAAAATCGGTCGAAGATGATCTAATCAAACCTTCTTCGCTGTTGTCGCCAACTGTTACTCTGTGTTTAGCACGTGAGGCTCTGTCGAACGGCTCACCTTACCTACGGAGTCATGTATATTCTCTCCACATTCCGGAACTGGAGACACTTCTTCCTCTTCGCAAGACCCATCCTTTCTCTCTTTTTTCTTCTCTCGGCTAAATTCTCTTCGTTCCGAACACAGATCCAACGGGTCGCCTATCGTACCTTCCAAAACCACACTTCATCACGTCCGTCCACGCGTCACTACCTCGCCGCTCCCCCTGTCCTCTCCCAGGAAAGGCAGGGAGGACGCAAACCCCCCTTCCCTCCTCCCCTATTTCCCCAAAAATTTGATCCCGCCCTCCTCCTCCGCCTGTTCACCCCCTTGAATCCGCCGAGCCAAGCCCTAGCGATCCGTCGCCATTCCTCCGGTGGAGGCCGAGCTCGCCGCCATGCGCCGCCGCGACGACGGACAGGCGCTCATCGACCTCGACAGCGACGACAATGGTGAGCGCCGCGCCGCCCCCCAAAATCTTCCCCTTTTACTCTGCTCCGCTCCGCTCGCTGTTCTGTGCTTGGTGTCGTGAGTCTGGAGGCGTTCGTCGATCTGCCTGCCTGCGGTGGTAGGGGATTGCGCGCGGTTGGTTGCTGCCGTCCTGCGCTTTGGTAGAGGCTGCTCCCTACTCTGTTATGTTTGCCTCAAGGTTTTTATTTTATTACAAGGTATGGTTAGATGCAGAGTACTCCGGTGTTCCGTGTTTGGGTCAGACAATTGCTTCCTTTTCCATTTCCCAGAAACGGATAGGGTTTCTGGGTTCATGTGTGCCTCCTCGATTGTGCAGGGCCCGTGGAATAAGTGATTTCATATATCGTTTGCTTAATTGCAGAACTGGGCGATCTTTAGGCAGTGTTTCAAAATCGGCTTAGGCTGCTGCCTGCGTGCTAGTTACTGGCCTTCAGTTCCAACTTTGGCCTGATTAGGTGGTCCATTGTGTCAATGTCGCTGCGTAGGTGGGAGCACATAGGCAGATTGGGTCGTCTTGGCAGCCGATTAGCAATCATAGATCTTGGTGGCGGCGAGAGGCAGAGGGGCTGGCAGCATGTGTGGATGAGAAGGAAGGAAGCAAGCAGGGAAGAGTGGGGTTAGGATTTCATCATACTTCTTGGGCCTAGTGGGCCAACAAGTTAGCATTCCTACCAGGCACATCGTTTTACTAATAAATGTGATTATCTCTTCATGTTATGGCTCAAATATGTGGCTTCGTGTTACTTGTAGAATGTGTAGCCTAATGCATTAGTATCAAGTCGTAGAATGGTGCCTTGTCTCCTTTATTCGATGTTTTAACTGAAAAGAGTTGCCTGTGAAACTTGGGCAAGATGTTTTGGATTGTCAGTTTGCTAGTTTCTTGTATTTTTCCTACTAGTAATGTGTGTTGTAGCATGGCTAAACATTTATGTCTAGACAAAGGAGATCATTTCTTAGTTTATATATGGTTTTTTCATGTTAATTTCTATAGTACCACATGACTGTGCTCATTATGATTGTGCTAAGTAGATTATTTGCTCTTCAGTTCGGAAGTAGATTAAGAGAGTCAACTCAACCAAAATTCCATTTTAGCCTTCGAGTGCTAATTTGCACTCTGAATCTTATATTGGAAGGTTGCAAAGATGATAAAAAATAACCCTTGGAGAGAAAATAGAATGCTTACATAAAGAGGATAATTTCTTGTTTAAAGCTGGAAAAGTTCTGTTTCCCTGATTTGCACCAGACTTAACCAGTTAAAGGCATATTGAACCAATTCTTTATATGCTCATTGTAAACATGGTGACTTGTTGTTTGGCTTGATGATTAGTCCTCTATGCTAATAGGGAGATGAATTCCTATGTACACTTTTAGCATGACTAGCTAAAAACTAAGTTACCTGATATACGTTTATCAGGTTATGCGTGTGTAACTGTGTATTTGAGCTCTGATGTTAGTTCTATTTCCATTTGTAGAGTGCAAAAGTAAGCGTCCTCGAACAACTAGAGGGACAGCAGCGAAGACATCTGGGAGCTCCAAAATGCCCTCCTTTTATGATAACCTTCCCCAAAATAGAAGCACATGCAATGCAACTAGCAGGAGGAACAAGGCAAATCAAGACAAATTGGATACTGATATTTTCGAATTATACATGGAGTATGTGCTGCCTGTCTCCTTTTTTCCGTTTTTTGAATAGTTGATCTTTTGGAGAAATTTTGTCTCATTGCCGCTAAAACTTTTTGTGCAGGGATCTTTGGATGCACATTGATGAAGACAAGAAGAGTGCTTATACATATTTTGATTCTTTATGGTTTAACATGTACAGCAGAGGGTTTAATAAATCGAATGTCCTTAAGTGGATAAAGGCCAAGAAAATATTTTCAAGAGAATACGTTTTTGTTCCCATTGTTTGTTGGTAGGTTACTCATTATTTCCTTGTGAAATTACTTAGTTAATCACCAGATCGGTATCAAATTTCCACGTTTTTTTACTGCAGGGGACACTGGAGCCTCCTTGTCTTATGCCACTTTGATGAGACAAACTGCTCGGATGCTAAGAAAGGACCACGCATGATATTGCTGGATTCACTTAATACGACAGATCCGTCAAGGTTGCAATCAGACATCAGAAGGTCTGCTCCCTTAATCTCCCCCTTTCTAAATCTCCAAAACAATAATAGCAATATCTGGTATGTATATATTTTTTGGTATGGTATGGTTATGCCTACAGGCAGTATGTTTCCTCAATACGCATGGTTCAAATATTAATCCAGTTTGCTATTCTTTTTGTTCCATATGGTTTTGGTGTTTTTTAAACAGTGCAACACGTGTGCTGTACTCCTATTGCCTCCTGTGCAGATAATACCATAATGATATGCCTCTGAAATTGAAAGCTATTGAGGCTCATGCCAATGGCTGAGTTTTATAGAATACAACAGTGTCAAGTATGATAACAACTTGCAGATTAAGCCACAGGAAATCCATCTTTGCTACAGCACATCGAAATCATCCGAATTCAACCTGGTTAATCATGATAGTCGTAGTGATATAGGTGCAGAAAAGCAATTAGGGAAGAAAAGAATTAGTTCCCTTTTAGGTTTTGAAATAGTTAGATCTTCGTACTGATTAGAGTCCTTTTCTATCTATTTTCCTAGATAGGACTTTTGAACCTCTTTATAAAGAGAGGCCTATTGTGTAATCGGTAAGCAAGAAATAAACAAAGTAAAGATCATAGTCTTCTAAGTAGGACGATCTAGTTATCCCAGTTACCCGTTTCTCAATATTTGGTATGACGAGTTCTTGTTCCTGCACCCTGTCTCTCACATCACCTCCACGCCACCAACGCTCCACCAACCCCTACACCACTCGCCTGTCAGCCCCTGCGCGGTCACCTACCTACCGCCGCCGCTCCACCAGCTCTACACCGTCGTTGCTTCACTCCGCCGCCGCCGCCACCTTGTTCCATCCAGCCACCGTCGCCTACCTCATATCGTTGCTGCCGCTTTGCTCCATTCATTATATAGCTAGCCTGCACTTCTCATCATGGGTGACGATGCATACACCATAGAACTTCTCGGCAAGATGATAGAAAAACTTTTGGCGAAGGTTGAAATAGTCGAGGCTCGTCGGGATGAATGTGAGAAGAATTTCAGCACCTCAGGTTTGGCCTCTTTTGTCACCTCGGGTCCTGTCAAGGGCAAATTAACAAGCTTAGATGATGATCGGTGCGCTCCTCACTTTCATATTATTACCTTTCCCAATTTCAATAGAGAGGAAGATCCTTTGCCTTGGTTGAACTGTTGTGAGCAATTCTATCGTGGGCAACTGACACTGAAGAATGACAAGGTATGGTTGGCTTCTTATCATATGACTCGTGATGCTTAACAATGGTATATACAGTTTTAACAGGATCATGGCACAGTGAAGTGGTCCATTTTTTAGCATTACGTCAATATGCGCTTCGGTCCTCCAATCCGTAGCAATCCTTTGGGTAAGTTGGCTACTCTCAGAAAGACGAATTTAGTGCATGAATATCAAAAGAAGTTTTTGACCCTTCTTTCTCGAGTTACTCCATCTCTCGTTCCCAAGTAACAAGTTAACTTATTCATCGTGGGACTTGGAAAACCTCTTAGCATTGATGTTGAGCCTCAGAATCCATCTGATCTTGAGGAAGCCATTAGTTTGGCAGGCACATGCATATGAACAATACCTTTGCGAAGAGTCTGAAAACCCTTCTCTTCAAGGCTATTCTCTCCCAATAACAGCAGCAATCACAACACCAATAACAACAGCAGCAACAAGCCTGAGGTTATCTCCAGTAGTCCATCATGAAAGTCAGCAAGGTCATCAATCCTCCAATTCCTATAGTTCCTTCTCCCACCTCCGCTGTTGGAGAACGCATGCGCCACCTAACTACACATGAGATGGCTGATTGCCATGTAAAAGGGTTACGCTTCAATTGTCCCGAGCCATTTTCTAAAGATCACCTATGTCAATGTTCAATAAAGAGAAATTATTTTCTAGAATTAGAAGAAAATATGGTTGCGTACCAATACAACGATAATGGTTGATTCTTAGGTGCAAGAAATTCATCCTCAAGCTGTTTCATGGGAAGGAGGGAAATGATATAGGTGCAGAAAAGCACCGAAAAGCAGTTAGGGAAGAAAATAATTAGTTTCCTTTTAGATTTCAGAATAATTAGTTTCCTTTTAGGTTTTGGAATAGTTAGATTCCAGACTAATTAGAGTCCTTTTCTATCTATAAGCTTTCCTAGTTAGGACTTTTGGACCTCTATATAAAGATAGGCCTATTGTGTAATCGGCAAGCAAGCAGTGTCTGGATTACACCGATACTGACACGCGTATCAGACATGACACGTATCGGACACCGTGGTGCGGCATTCTCCCAAAATGACCAATACCGTGGTGCGGCTATGTACTTTAATAATTATATATATATGTATGTAAAATTTAAGTTGCAAAGCTGAAAATGTACCTATAGCTGTAAGACCATGCTTGCCTCTTCAATTCTACATATCAGCAAGTAGCATGATCACTTCAGTGAATAACTTCAGGCTTCAGCAAGTAGCATGATCACTTCAATCCATTCGATGAATAACTGAATCATTGGCATTGACAATGGTATTCACCTGGCCAAACAAGTAGCATCATCACTTGATCAGATCAGCACGTTTGCTAGCACCCATGTAAGATTGTTGAATCATCAGAAGATGACAATCACTAATAAAGACTATCAGGGGATGAAAAAAACACAAGACAACGAAGGAAAAAGGAAAGAAACTTCTACCTCTGGACCATCTACCTGAATTGGAACGAAGTAGCTCGCATCATGGACAGCGGTAGCATTCTTCAGCCACTTGAGGACACTCCTTGAACCCCTCCCTCTGTACGATGAATTTTAAGTGTGTTACTCATTTAAATTCGAATCTGTAACACACTAAATTTTCAATTTTTGCAATAGTTTAAAATCTTGCTAGAATTTAAATAAGAGTTGCAAATTTTGTTCAATAGAAGAAATTAATTTTTAAATTTAATTTTGCCATAGGTTATATATAAGTTTGATACATTAATGCCGTCGTAGTTGCAATAGGTTTTTACATGTGAAAAATGTTTGCAAAAGTTCGCTAGAAGTCTCTTGTTTAAACCATCTTTTGAATTTGGTTCAAAATCTAAAAAAGAAAGAAAAGAAAAAGCTTTTCAAATTCTCAAAAGTATCTCTGGCCGAATCCCTCCCCAGGCCCATTCCTCCTCCGGCCCACCTCTTCCTTCCCCTCTCTTCCACCTACGTGGACCGCCCTCTCTTCTCCCGCACTGGGACGCGTCGAGTCGGCCTGTCGCAGCCGTTCGAGCCAATCCCCTTCCCCGCCTTCTCTCGCTGCCATGTGTGCCTGGCTAGAGCCGTGGATGAGCCGTCGAGCTGCACGCTCGAGCCGCTGGCTCTGCTTCTTCCTCCTCCCGCCCGCCCTCACCGCCCCCAAATCCCGTCGAGGCATTCAAATTCACGCATCCCTGAGCCGTTTCGCGTCAATTAAGCGTCTCTATCGTGATCCTCGCCCTGCAATCCCTCAACCCCGACCGTTCCCACCTCGTTTAACCCTCTCAAATGCGAAAAACCGCCGCATTCATTTCCTTTAAGGCTGCCGACCAATGTCTTCAAATCCGGTTGATTGCCTTCCCCTCTCACGTATATAAGCCATCTATTGTCTTCCTTGCGACGTTCCGCACATTTCCCACCCATTTTCCCCTTTCTCCTGCTCGGATTCGACCTCGGCGTCATCGTATTCTTCGTGTCCGGTGAGAGCTCCACCGCCGCTGCAATTCTTCGCATTCGAGCCTTCTTTGACCCTTTCTCTTCCCTCTTCGTCTTCACAGGGACACCGGTGGACTTCCCGGCCGTCCTCGGCATCACCCGACCTCCGGAGCGCCGCCACACCGAGCTCGAACATCACCGGCCGCTCCTCTCTGTCGCCGGCTGCCCACCGCCTCTCTCCGCCGCCGAGAAGCTCGTGGTGAGACTCCTCGTGCCCTCTTCATTTTGTGTTTTCCCCGTTGCGATCCGTGGCCGGATGCGTGACGTCGCGCTTCTCCTGCGATATTCCGGCCATGCGTCGCGGTCGGCTAGCCGCCGGCCATGTCCAGCACCACCGGCCCGACCCCCCCTTCGAACCCCAGCCGTCCAATTTCGATCTAACAGCCCGGATTGTATACCCCTTCATCCTTTTCATAATTGGTCCACAGTGGACATGGACCGTCGTCCAGGCCGTGGTCCATGGGTCCATGGACCTATTATTCCATACGTTTTCCAATTGAAAAATAATTCAATAAATGCTTTATGATGTCATAATCAAGATTTTCAGTATAAAATATATTTGGTTTATTCTCTAAAATTAAGTAAAATTTGCAGAAAAGCCCTTAGAATTTTAAAAGCTTACAACGTTTTGCTCGTTGCTCCGATTTGGACGATCTTCGCGCTCAAATGTTCATAGCGTCGTGTAGAATCTTTTTATAGGGTTTTACCTAGTTTTAGCACTGTTTGGTGTACTGTTCTCAGTAGTTTCCCTTATGTGTTTTTTTGGTGTGTCGTTTAGGAGGTGATCAGTTCTGGAATCTGTAAGATCAAGTTTTTGAAGACTTCGAGCAACTTTCAACTGAAGGCAAGTATTCTTAAACATCTTGCTCTCGTTTAGGATTCATGTGCAGCTATTTAATCTGTCATTGCATGTTTTTCTAAAATAGAATCCCATATTAGAGTTCACTAGTTTTTTTATGAATATTCCTTGTCGTCGTTGATGAGTCATAGTTAATGATGGGTAGATATGCTAATACTGTCATAGTTGAGTAAATGTTAATCTTAACTAATAACTATGCAACAAGAATCGGGTATGGTAATTTCGTAGCAGCATGTTATAGGAATCCCAACAGAATGTTCGTTTGGTGATGGTGCGAGAATGCACGTGTGCGGGTAGTGCACAGGACCGGTTCTTGAATTATGTAACCCAGGTAAACCGTACAACCACGAGGCTTATATGGGTATGTTCTAGCCAACTAATTAGCTACCCTTCCAGTTCTGTGGGCACCAATAGACTGTTGAGTGGCACAAGAGGGGGTTTTTGCAGCGATGAAATCGTCTGTTAGCTGTGAAACCTCATTGGATGCCTACGGATCGGTGGGAGCTTTGTAAAGGTCATGTAGTGAGACCCCGACTCCACACCCTAAAAGTGTGAAGCAACACATGAATCACGATTCGTGGGGAAAGCTGTGCAAACTCTGCAGAGTATCAAACTGATCAGATCAGCCGTGCTCACGGTCAAGAGCGGCTTGGACTTCTTCATGGTTAGTTGGGATCAGGATTTTGGTATAGTTGGTCAGGTAGTCGGGTAATGGAATTACCTGGTGAGTCTTGGATGAGTCATTCCTTTTGTTATGGTTGTGTCTCCACACTTAGTAAGTAGGTTGCCTGTTGTTAAAATCATAGATCATAGTTGCTTAATGCAGTTAATCAGTGTCTAACTTTTCCTTGACTTAAGCCCTATAGCATGTTTTTCCTTCTCTTGCGGAGTACATTATGTACTCACACCCGTTGTCCCCTTTCTGGCTTTCCCTCTGTTGTTCAGAAGCCATCAATGAAGCTGCTTCCTTCGACGAAGACGACTTCGATCCGGAGTTGCTATTCTAGGCTGATGTGCCTCCGGTTGACGCCTGTGGATGATGGAAGACCTGCTGGCGCTGAAGCTCTCTTGTTCTGCTGTGTTTTCTTTTAAACTCTCAGTTCCTTTTGTAATAATTTTATATCGTTATTGTATTATTGGCACTGTAATGATACACTGGTGATGTAACACATGTATGAAACTTGATCCTGGTATACATGTGTTGTGGCTGGTTTTGTTCCTTTAAAACTGGGTGTTACAACATCTATGATCAATCCTAATACGTAGAAACTTCAATTACACTACCAACCTCCAGATATCACATTATACTCCACAGAATGATGAAACTAATTAGCAAGGATTTCCAGTTAGTCTAGCTTGCTCTATGATCAATCCTAATGAGCTAGCGGATGTGTAAACAACACAAACTTAATAGCCTATGTGTAAACAACTAAGGAGTGAAGCCAATTTTTCTCCATGAAACACCATAATAGCAACACAACCTTTGCATTTGTCAATTATAACTACAGATGAGCTAGCAGTTTGGGATTTTTGCTATTAGGCAATGCTATGTTAGAATAGAAAGTAGAAACTCCCGCAAAGATCCAAATTGAAAACCAAGGCGCATTGTAATCATAAGCATTTCTTTTCTGCATGAATGACACTACAAATTTAGCCAGCAAACAACTAAAAAAAATTGTTTTTCAGCTTGTAGTTGTAGCGCACGGCAACCTCCCAATTAGCACTCTTTCTCACCTCCCCTGGGCACCAACGGGCAGGACGAAGCCGCACCGCCTCTCCATGGAGAACCTCTTGGTGTGCCACAGGTGCGTGCGCAGCCACCGCGCGCCGTCGCCGGCGATCGATAACCCCTCAGCGGGGTTGCTCGCGAGCTCCTGCCATCGTCTCACCCTCCTCGACTGTTTCCGCGCTAAGGTACTCCTCTCCAGCTCCTCTGCCCGCCCTCCCTCGTGGGTATCGGCGGTGTCTCCCCTCCGCCATCGGCGCTTGGAGGGGAGGTGCCCCGTGGTGCGGTGGTGCGAGGAGCGGGGCTGCTGGCAGTGATAGCTTTCGTCGAGGCGGGAGGACACGGCGGCATGAGTGTGTCTGATGCGGTGTGGCAGCGGCTCTAGGGTTGGAAGACCCGTGAGTTGGGCTAGACCGAGTCGATGCCGCGTCCCACACGTGTCGGCGAGGTGTCCGGAATTCCAAAAATTTATTTTAATTCCGAATACTCGATACTTCGGCGATATGTATCGACACCGTATCTGTGTCGTGTTGGTATCGGACACGGCGCGCGGTGCGGGTGCTGCAGTTTTCTGCCGTGTGGTGTTTTCGAGAGCAGTGTTACCAGGACTTGCAAATCCGGTTTTTTTTTGGCATGTCAACACGTATCCACGCGTGTCGACTCGCACCTGACACAATGCGACGTAGATCCGACACCTTCAGCTGCGTTGGAGGAGAGGAGGCGGCAACGGGGGAGAGGCGAAGGTGGCGGCGAGGAATGAGCGGAGGAAGCGGCGGCGGGGGAGTGGAGGAGGCGGCGGCGGCGGGGGAGAGGCGAAGGTGGTGGTGGGGGAGGAGAGGAGGAAGCGGAGGCGGGGGGGGGGGGGTGACGACGGCTGGGTGGAGAGGAGTCAAGAGGGGCCAGGGGTTATGTAGGGCAAGAATGGCGTATGGCAGGCTAGATGAGCTAGAAATGGTAGCCCAATAGCTCATCTAATTTTTTATTCTCCTTTTCTTTTCTTTTCTTTTCTCTTCTCTTATTAAACATGTGATGTATTTGCTTGTGGATTTATGTGGATTAGTCATCGATGTGAAAAAATAGTAGTTGCAATGCAAAATTAGTTGCACAAAATACTTTCCCTAAGTAGTTGCAATAACGAATCCCCGAGTCATGTTGTTTTTAGAATTTGCCGAATTGTACACCCACACCCGAGTCGGACTCCGACACCCGCACCCGTGTCTGTGTCCATGTAACACTACAAGCAAGAAATAAACAAAGTAAAAATCATAGCCTGTTAGGTAGGGTGATTTAATTATTCCAATTAGCCGTTTCTCAATATGTGGAGTCTAGACATTTTATTGTGGTTAGTCTATGTTAAATCTTTAATTTCTGCATCAGAGATAGCACATAAATGACACCGTTGTAGTTTATGCTTAGAATCTCTTAGTTTTTACTAGCACTTTTTTGCTGGTCTGCTAGATTCATTGTTGATATTTACAAAACTGAAGAGCGGGAAGAAAGCAAGCAGTTCATAAACAAAATCCGTCTTGAGTTTCCAAAGGTATTGTTTTTGACATCTCTAAATTAATTCTTAGCCAGTATTTCATTGCCTCTGAAATCCTTAGATTTTTTATCGTATTCTGTAAAACAACTTTGCAGGTGCCACAGCAAAATGGGGAGGATTGTGGGATATATGTTCTATACTTCATCCACTGTTTTCTTCAAAACAAAAATCTGACAGAAGTTCTTCAAAACAAAAAATTGGAAGAAGATTTTGGCCAGCTTGTGTGCCATGCATTTCCACCTTATATCACTTCCTTTTTTTACCTTGCGAATGTTTCACTAATTAGTTTTATCTGTATGACGTAGTTTGATGATGACTGGTTTAATCCAGAGGAACTAGAGAACTTCCGCAAGGATATTCATGCATTCCAAGCGTATGTTTGACCTGGTGTGTCGATCTCCTATATGTTACATTGTGATCTTATTGCTCTTTTTACACTTCTGCAGGAATCGGAATAACAAAACTGAAGAGTAGGGTAGCTGGCAGTATTGCACCTAGTATATGAAGTTGGTATGCTTATTATCGAATCATTTCACCTTCTCTTATGCTTGTGCCTCTTGTGTCACTCATCGATTATTCTGTTACTTGTGTAGGTAACATCGTACAATATCATAGTAAATACAAATTGCTGAGTTTAATGTTCCCTGGCGGCACATTCTGAAGAAGCTTGAATATTGTTGAAAATCTGTTGGTAGTGCAGCTTATTCATTTAAGAGGGAGATGGATAGTTATCCAAGCATAGAGCTTCATGACAGTGAGCTCCTAGTTCGGCACTGACTCTTGATGTTACCTTAAGGAAGTTGGGATATCTAATATCGTATTTAATGATTGAACTCTGTAATACATTGTTAGGAATTGCTAGGTGAGATTATACCGTCACCCTTTCGGGTATATTTTAGCAGGGTTGCATACCATGTACTAGTGTATGTGTTCGCATTCTCGTGATGTTGTATCTTACCCCTTCTAGGTGATACCATATTCTATTTTCGTACTTGTATGAACTGAAATGGTGTGTATTCAGAAATTAGCAGCATGTGTTGAGGTGTTTTCGGTATAAGAGAACTCAGCCGAAGCATCAAGATGTGTGGTGCCTAGGAGCTCTAATGTCTCCAACAACAATGCATTGTTCGGTGTCATTCTGGTGGATATGCATCAACATCTAGATTGTTATCCTCCTGTGAAGTTATTGAGCTGTGAAGGGTCAGCATCCTATTAACTTGTTGTCTTGCTCATGACCTGGATAATGGGGTTATTGCTTGTTCAGTTCCCCTTCTCACAAGAAAGGAATTAGTGTGCAACAACAATCCAAAGCTCTCACATCACAATATCTGACAGATTCATGAAAAACAATTTAGCTTCACATGTGCAACATTGCCAAAAAAAAAAAAAAAACATTTGCTGCAGCCAGTTTTTCTTCTGTAGTCCGTTTTGCCTCAGAAAAAAAATAGTAACTGCAACACGAAGGGATGACATCATCAACAATTAAATAGATGATGCACTATGTTTCAGGATCAGAAGTGCAACAGGTCAAGAATTAGTTTTGCAACATTCAGGAGACATGTCCACAACATCTCAAACTACCAACTGCAACGACAAAAAATTTTGCTACTGCAACGGTCAAAGATATAGTCCCCAACATTTCAAATCATCCGCTGCAACAAATTGGCCTGGAAAGGAAAAAAAAAAACAATTTCAGTATGTGCCATGGCAACATTCGGAAACGAAATATGCAACATTTTTCAAAATATGCGAGATGAGGGTTGGAGTCTGTTTTGATGTGGACGAGCGCGGTCTACATAACGTCCGATGGCTCGGATGTCTGTGCAGTAGCATTTTTGTTTCAATATCTTGAGAACAATTCAGAATTTCTAAAAATCTCTTATGCCAAGGTCTTAGCATCCATTTCAGACCCAAGAGCTCCTGACTATGGTACTCCCTCCGATTTTAAATACTTGACGTTTTTATTAAGATTCAATTAAACTTTTAAAATTTTGACCGTCAATAACATAAAAACCATACGTGTATATTTATATTAAAAATACTTTTATAATATTATATATTATAACTATATTTTGAAAGCTATTAATGATTAAATTTTTATAAGTTTAATCAGATCTTAGTTAAAATATTAAGTATTTAAAATTGGATGGAGTAATTTGATATGCTGCCACTGCCGACATGACAAAAATAAAATACTGCTACTTCCGAGTCAATGTTGGTCATCTCTGCCGTGGAGTAGTTTCCTAGGTACAAGGTTGTTGTTTTTCTCTCACTTTTCCTACAGCTCATTGCAGCATTGGAACACCCGACTAACCCTAGCGACCAATGGCTGATGCAAATCCTTATCCTAAGCAGGATGGAGTCTGACCAAAGATCTCGTCCTTCTCGAGGGGAGAAAATACTTGTTTTTCATCTTGGAAATACCTGCATGGACCCTAAGAGATTCCGGTCGTACAGGACAAACGTGCAATGTGATTTTTAATATTAACCCATAGCATCCCTGCCCAGAAAGGCTTGTAGAAGAAAATGAGGCATCAGTTAACTCCAGAGAGCATCGATCTCACTGGAATAGTCAATTAACAATTGCAGACGATTTTTCAGCTCGTGGTCGGATGCAAACAATGCAGTGCAGAGCTTAGCTGGTTGCCAAGCTTCCAACGAGGAAAAGGCCAAATAATCTGCAGAAGCAACGCCCACCAACGTTTGAGGTAATCTGTCTCAGTCTCCTTCGTCAACAAACTCATATTTTTCTTTTCTCTTTTAGACATCCACACAATATTTATGATTTTTTTTCTTAATGTTTGTGTGTGCTGCTCCATGACCAATGTTGTGTCAGCTCGTATGTCGCAAATACGTGGAAGGACTTTGGAGTATGCGATTTAATATTTGTGCGTGGCTTGTGCAAACAGAAAACAAATTGTAGAACAAGAATATCCTTCTATTTCCCAGCAGACAGTTTTAGCTTGGTATAAAGATGAGATGGAAAACCTAGACTAAATAAGGGGTGTATAAAAAACATAGATTACTTAATTAAGCCCTAACAGTTATTCCATCCATTTAGAAATATACGAAGTTTTGAGTTGGCATAGTAAAAATTTATTTGAATGTGACCGACACGTCAGTACAAATTGTTAGAAAGTTACAAAGCAAACGGTTTTCATGCCGTCTAAACGAAAAGGTCAAGAATAAACAAGATATTGTAGACGGTTAGATAACCTTGTGCTATGAAAAGTCATTGTAGACGGCTAAGTGCAAAACACCATCTGGATTACTTTCCTTAAAAGAGATGGTTCTCCTATGGAACCGACAGCAGCTTGTTTCATATTGGAGATGATTATCCTAGAGCACCGATAACATTTGGTTTCATATTGCTAAAGGTTTTTCTCTAGAATCGACAACATTTGGTTCCATATTACAAACATATCCTTCTTGGAACCATCTTGAATGACCCTAACACCAACTATGCATATATTTGCATATCGACCGATAGCCCCAGGGATGATAGCCTTACCCTTGCATACATACAAATATCACAGCACTAGCACATAAACATAGATCAACCACAACATCATAAGTACATACAAACTATCACATCACAAGTTCATTCGTTGTTCAATCTCCATTCTAGATCAACTTGTAGCAAAGCATTAAAATTATTAGACAAATAAGAACAATGATATGACTTTTACAATTAGTCTTTGTGGTTCCCCCTTTTCACCACTGTCACCCGGGGAGAGATCAACTGGATTTATAAATGTTAAGTTGAATGCTTCCAAAGCATCCACATGATTTTGATACCTCCTGAAGCAAGCACCCAAGTAACTATGAACTTGTTCATGACATTCGAGCTAAGTTGATTAAATTCCAAGCTTTTGGCCATTAAATACGACATACCACGCCATTCACATATACATAGATGCAATATATGCCTCAGTTGAGCAAATATGTTTACAACATCATCATCCGCCAATATTTGGCCTCGTGTCATCAACCTAGTTCAAATTAATCATATTTATCATTTGCAAAAAACTATGGTAATTCAAGTGTTTCATCATTTGAATCAAAATATGGAGTCGCCTATGGGTGAGAGCAAGCTCTATTGGAAAAGTTTAATATATGTAAATATCGGCATGTAAAAACCATCCCAATAGAGCTTTGCACTATGGTCTCCTCTTTCATCACTTGCATGTTTAAAGATGAAAGCAACACAAAAAGGCATCTAAATTTTATCATTTGCGACATCATGGGCCTCAAATTAAGGCACAATTTAACTGGACTCAGATGTGGAGTAAGACCATATCGTGGCCATTACACACCTTCTCTCTCTTCTTCTCAAATAAGGATGAGATAGAGTGTAAGAAGATGTGAAACAACCATAATAGTGGTATGAACCACCACTTCAATGTAGTTTACCCTTTGTCTCATCATCACATGCCAACAAAAAACTGGCAGTAAAAAACAATAACAGTATAAGCAAGAAAAATTCAACAAAAATTGGCATCATCATTTGCCGATATGTTCTCTATCTCTCCTCATAAAGAAATTGATAATGTTCTTGGAACTAGTCTCACAAAAGGCCTCAGTAACATGAAATATTTATTTGTATCTTTTCCTTTGGCTATGTTCATGCTATCAAGATTGCAAATACTTTAACATTGCCGATGAAAAAGATACAAAGAAAGGTTAAGATACATCATTGGCCAATCATGATGAATTTTTAACCTAAATTGGCTAATATAAACAAAGGAGTACCCTAGATAGCCTCAGATAACATATATCATAGATGCGGACTTAGAAGTGACACACCAAACTGTGGTCATTCCACACCTTCTTCCCTAGTTGACAAACTACATTAGGGATGATGGCATGGAGAAAAAGAAGATGCGGACTGGCCATAGTCATGACATTACAATATAAGGTGCAACGATAGCACATTACCAATTCATCCTAGTCCACTCTTTACATGATCTTCATTGGCTTCACCAATTGCAACAAAATAAACAAAAATTATTCATTTCTACTCAATTGTGTGTCCTAAAATATGTTTAGTCCAGTCACTATGGCCTTATATCAACATCCTACTCTAAATTCTAACTGAGATTTCTAAACCTAACTAAAAATACCATCATTAATTTCAAACTAAATTAGCTAAGATTTCTAACTAAAAATACTAGCTCCGAGGAGGAGGGCTCACTGGCGTTGGTGTCATCGTGGAGGAGTGGGGAGGCCGGTGGTGGGTAGTAGGTACACCGGTTTTGGTGTGGATGAAGTAGACGGTAGGTGGCGTAGGGGTGACATCATGCAGGGGCACCCTCAACGTCGACGTGGACGAAGCCGACAGCATAGATGAAGTTGGGGATGTGGACGAGGCCACGCACAACGTAGGTGTGGTGACTGAAATGACAATGATGTCGCCTAGAAGGAGGGTGAATAGGCGTAATGAAACTTTGACCCCTTTTTACATTTGGCCTAAATTTGTAGTGGAAATAAACTAACGAATTTTTCACAAGTGAAAAAACTAAATATGCTAGGCTCAACTAGTGCACAATCACCCAAAACAAATGTGAATGCTACAATTCTAAGGTGTGACAATGATTATCCAAATCTAGCACGATATGCAAGAAATGCTAATTAGATGTTCTGAAATCATTGTTCATCAGATGTTCTGATACTGTTCATCGAAACTTCTGATCACTGCAAAATGACAGATTTGAATATCGCAAAATTAACTCAAGGCACGTACAAATAATCATACAAGTATGAATATCAAAGGTAATGCACAAGAGTAAGGAAATACGGAGACAAATGATTTGTTACCGAAGTTCAAATATCCACCAATATACTACGTCTCCTTGAGGAAGCTCGGTCACACTTGAGACAGGTCTTTTTCAACCCTTTTGCTCACGAGGTTGCACACATGCACTCCTCGCCTCCACTATAGCCAACTCTTCCTCCACTCCGAAGATGGTGAGTTCCGCAACCACTTCCGGACCTCCTCACAATCTTCACTTGAGGAGATCGTCGGCAATCCACCACCGAGTCATTTAGGAGACGGTGATCTCCAAGAGTAACAAACTCCTGAACTTGTGCACGATCAACACTGAGTTCTTAAACACACACAACTAATGCGACACGTGTGAGCAACCCAAGCTCCACACCTCACTCTATCCTCACTAAGCCACAAAGGCTAGATTCTCATAAATTCTTGATAGAGAGAGAAGGGGAGCACTCAGAGGTGGAACACCAAGTTCTAACACCTCTCACAAGCACTTCAAAGGATGAAAAACCACTTCCAAAGCTCGGCCCCCATGCAAGGAGGCAAAGAGGTATTTATACCCCACTCTGAAAAACTAGCAGTTGGACTCATACTACATAGATCGAAACTTTCAATCCCAAGTATCACAATGGTCGAATCTGGGCGAAACTCACTCCCAGATCTATTAAAAACTATGAGAACTTTCGATCCCCAGATCGGAACTTCCGATTAAAAACCATTAGAACCCTAGAGCCCTGAACTTCTAAAAATCGGATAGTCCGACTTCGGAACTTCTGACCAACATATAAAAACTTTCAATTAAAAACTAACTCCAAACCGAGAACCCCAAATCTTCTGAATATCAGATGTTTCAACAGATCAGAACTTCTAATTTCATATATGAATTTCGATTTCAGCACAGGTGGTACTTAAAAAACGACGATAACTTTTAATCCCGATATCTGATTTTGATAATTTTAGACTTCATGGAAAGCTTATTAAGAGGGATACACATGCCCACTGAATTCATGATCTCAAACATATTGGATAAAAACTAGGAACACTACGAAAGCCAATTCAGATAATTTCACCTATTTTTACAAAGCTTAATCCCCCAAGATTAAACTATTTACCACATGGAACATGCTAAACACAACTAAGACTTGGCCACAATCACTTTTTTCCACTAAGGCCGATAATGACAAATGGTTAAATCTAAAACAACTTTTTAGATACCCTGGACTCATAAAGCAACCTCTCAACGCAAACCCATCCCGTACTAAGCACATGGCTTGAGCACTCAACACAACAATCGAGCAACGCTTTCTGCAACCCCTCTTGATAGTATGGCTATCGATCCTATAACCCAGTCTTCCACCAAACTCCTTGAGACCGGTAAAACAAGAAAACCTATTATAGTTATACCTTTGCCTTGAGCAATCCCATCGGACTTGATGAACACATCATTCAAGCACTGATACTTCTCATAACTCTTCAAGGCTCATCATCAACTCCTCTTCTCTTGATGCCGATGATCATCATCACTTCCATCTTGATCTTCACTCGATCTCCGGAAGATTAATGAAGTTCAATTGATTGCTTTCCATGCACCAAGCTTGGAAGACTTCTCTTTTAACATCATCTTCATTTGGTTCACTACTAAAGCATGAACTGCAAGCATCAAGCATATACATTGTTCACTAAGCTTGTCTTGATCTTGCTCTTCCAACTTGGCATATTGAATATCTCAATTTCAACTCATACCTTCTTATGGAACTTAACCCCAATTTACTCTCAAACATAAAGCACATGAGTTAGTCCATAAAACTAAATTGACAACTTTATACCTTAAGTCACTTGATCTTCACAAATAACTTAGCATTAACTCTTTATTGTCAATCTTCATATGGAACCTAACCCCACTCACTCTCAATCACATAGCACATGGGTTAGTCCATAAAACTCAATTGACAATCTTATATCTTTAGTTAATTGATCTCTATAAATAACTTAGTCTTCATGCTTATTATCAATCTTACTGAGACCATCCTTAACCTCCGAGATCTCTTCCATTCTAGCTTCTCTTTGATCACCTGAGTATCACCTAGAGTTCAATGACATCGATGTATTTCTTTTGATCACATGGTATTCCACAATGAATCCATACTCAATCCTTCATGCATCACCAATGGAATAACATACTAACAATTCTTAACATAATTGTTAGTCTATGGATATTGTCATTAATTACCAAAACCATATTTAGATACTACATAAATCTTCAATCTCCCCCTATTTTAGTAATTGATGATAATCTCACTAGATGGTTATATTTAAAAAAATTTAGTTCTTAGTATATATTTAATCCAAAGATGCAATGTATATAAGAGCGAGTTTTGGAAACAACAAACATCACAAAGATATTTGAAGTTACCAAAACTAATTTTACTAGCATCAAACACCACTAAGGTTTTGATGTTAGTAGAACTAAACATATATATATATATAGGAAACTCCCCCACAATCTATACATTTGTGAATAAATCTTGAGTATCATTGCATATACTGTCTTTCTCAAATTTTGAATGGAGTTTCCTTTATACATACGAAACAAGCATGACAATGTATATATCAAAATGAATATGCAATGCAAAGCAAATCATGCAACTTATGCATGCAAAAACTTCATTTATCAAAGGCATAGCTTTTAAAGCTCCCCCATAAGAAAAGATCTCTTACAAAATATAACATCTAGTAGAAATTCTCCCTCAATTGACATCAATGCCAAAATAGAAGAATTTTAGAGGACTTGCCAAATAGAGAGGATTTGTTCAAAAATAAATTCTCCTCCAAGCACATTAGCCCTATCCTATAAAAGAAATCATCGAAAGCTAATGCACAACCATGTATACAATGAGCTCTCTTAAAATTTTGTGCATTTCTCATAATTTAAGTAAAAAATGCACATATCCATTTATGAATAATTTAGAGAGATCATTCTATACAATGGTCAAAGGGGTTTATAAAGATGCCAAATAAGATTTAAAAAATATACCAATTAAAAATATATCAAATGGAATTGCAAAAGATACCAATTAAAATTTTAAAAAATATCAATCGAATACCTACAAGAGATACCAATTGAAAATTCAAGGTTTACCAATTGAAAGAGATGCCAATTGAAACAAATTCAATTGAAGGCATGTTAAGAATCAGTCTGAAATTAATATCCAAAACACAAGTGCAACGAATTAGGCTCAAAATTGAACATAGCAAAATTGTTGACATTATAACGAATATCTCGCTTATCACAAAGTGTCAACATCTCATAAGCTTACATGTTCAATAAGGACATTTAAAGCGGACTATAAACCTCAAGTAAAAGATAGATCTTGCAATCTTTATTAATATTTCATATAAGAGCAACTTAGCATTTGAAATGAATTCTTTTACATATTTGGGATTGGATAAATCATAAACATGATTATAGAGTTTTCACAAAAATATGCTACTTCAAATTGCTCATATTTGCAATAAAGATGTTTTTAGTCACTTGGAAGAAAAACAAATTTTCGCAAGTTATTTTCATGCTATGATGCGACCACAAGGTTGAAACTATAATATTAAATGCATGAATTAAGAACAAGTTACCGAGAAGGCATTGGATTAATATAGTAGATCATTGTTCATCCTTAGTTGGCTTTTTACTTTGATATGATCCTTCTTTATTATTTCAATTAAAGTTGAATGAGAGAATCTTCTTTATAAATACCAATTGAAATATGAAGACCTTCTTCATGAATTTCAATCGAAATGATCTTCTTTTCAGAAGAACCTTCATTATGATTAACCGACGCATCCAATGCATCATCATTGTACCTACAACTCATTCAAGTATAATTTGGTCCCCAAACTCATTGGGTCCTAAGAGGTTAGCAAAACTCCACCACATAGAGAAAACTCTCCAATGAGCCATGCATATTAATTTGATATGGAGTTGATACCAATTGAAATTCGTACCAATTGATATATTGAAAGAATTGAAAGCATATATCAATTAAAGTCAAATGAAAACTTTATGCACATTTGAGCCATTAAGAGCTTTTAAGATAGGCTTATGGGTTCAAATGAAAACTATTCCAACTTGGCATATTGAATATCTCAATTCAACTCATGTCTTCTTATGGAACCTAACCCCAATTTACTCTCAAGCATAAAGATCATGGGTTAGTCCATAAAACCAAATTGACAACTTTATACCTTAAGTCACTTGATCTTCACAAGTAACTTGGCATTCACTCTTTATTATCAATCTTCATATGGAATCTATCCCCGCTCACTCTCAAGTACATAGCACATGGGTTAGTCTATAAAACTCAATTGATAATCTAATACCTTTAGTTATTTGATCTCCACAAGTAACTTAGCCTTCCTACTTATTGTCAATCTTATTGAGACCATCCTCAACCTCTGACATCTCTTCTACTCTAGCTTCTCCTTCATCACCTGAGCATCACCTAGAGCTCAATAACATCGATGCATTTCTTTTGATCACATGACGATCCTCAATGAATCTGTTGGGGGGAAATAGACCAGCCTGAGGATAATGGTTGACGATCGCTATCAAAGGTCCCTCCGAAGTCTTCAGTCTCCGGACCCTCAGCGGGAGGCCTGGCCCTTGGAGGTTGCGGACCCCTTCGGGCCACCTCCCCGGCATGTACATGGCCTTCTGAAGACTCAAAGCTACAGTCAGTCCCTCCGGAGCCTTCGGCCTCCGGACTCAGCAGGAGGCCTTATCCCCGGAGGCTGCAGACCCTTGCAGGCCACCCCTCCGGTGCCCATGCGGCCTTCCGAAGCCTAAAGATGCAGCCAGCCTCTGGAGATAATATTAGGGAAGAAAGGACACCCCCCTGCAGCCGGCCTGACGTGAGGTGATGAGCAATTAATGCCGGTGTAAGTGGTTCTTATCCTGACACCCCAGCGTGATGCAAGTCGTCCTGACGCACCCGGCAGAGCAGCGCCGAGCCGCAATTGGCAACCGGCTCACCCCTCAGGGGGTAGGCACCATAATAGTTACCACGATAGATATTTATCTTCTATGTAGGGTAAAAAGTAGTTATCCAGGATAAGGTCCAGTAATTCGGCCAGGTCCTAGAAATTTGTACGTCGTGATAACTTGTGTGCTAAGCTACGTACCACCCTATAAATAGGGGGTCGTGGTTGAAAGTGCATCTAGGCCCCCTAAGTGGGTTTTGGCTTATTGATGACAAAACGATTAAGGAGCTAACATGCTTTTCTAAGTTATGAACAGGTTTAAGCATTAGTTGTAAAGATAAGTGACGTTTGACGCCCGTCAAAACAAATGGAGAATCAACGAAGAGTACTCAATAGGATTTAAATTCTTTTATTTTTGAAATTGAGTCTAGGATAGCCGCTCTATTAAGAGGGTTGCATTTGATTGCTTGGTTAGTGTCTCAATGCTCAAGATATCCCTTAGAACCACCTAGTTGAGAGACACAATCACTCACGGACACCGAGTTTATTCTGAAACAATTCACTGAGTCCGGATACTCCGGTACTCAGTATTTAGCCCGGAGTCTCCGAGGTAGACTCCGGCAGAGAGTCTCGGTTACGGTTTATTTTTATTTGAAAAAGACCGGAGTCTCCGGTGTTCACCGGACACTCCGGTAATTTATGGGTTAACAGACAGAGAGTCTCGGTTAGGTGTTTATTTTAATTAAAAGGGGACCGGAGTCTCCAATGTTCACCGGACACTCCGGTAAGTGATTTAGTGTTAACCACTCGGAGACTCCGACAGAGACTCTCGGTTAGCTTTTAATCTTTTTGATAAAAAAAAAGGAGAGACCGGAGTCTCCGGTGTGCACCGGATACTCCGGTACCTGGAGAGGCTGGAGGGTCCGGCTAGTCTCCGGACTTAATGTTTTTGGAAGCCCTGTCAGGACCGGAGACTCCGGTGTTCACCGGAGACTCCGGTAATTTAACAGAATTGTAACGACTAGTTCTGACACGTTCTGTGACCGTTCTGATGCTGTTTTTGGATTTAGGGCCGGATACTCCGGTGTTCACCGGATACTCCGGTCAGTTCTGACAAAACAGTAACGGCTAGTTTTTTAGAGAGGGCTATAAATGCTCCCACACCCCATGGCATTTAGAGCTTGCTGTTGCTGGTGAACTTTAGACCTCTTGTACACTTTAAGAGCATTCAAAGACCCTCCAACCACCTCTAGTGCAAAGTTTGCAAATTTTTAGAGAGTTTGTGTTTGGAGAGGGTTCAAGCCACTTGAGCATTGAGTTCTTCATCGAGCATTCGCTGTGATCATTTATCTTGAAGCTTTGTGCTTCTAGACGGCAAGGCATCGCCCGTAGAGCACCCAAAGTTGTGGAGTGCCATGGGAAGTTTGTAAACATCTTCGAATTGAGTAAGAATTTCTAGCTTGATCTTGGTGGTCGCTAGAAGAGGATAGGGTTGGAAAAGACCCGGCTCTTTGTGAGCTCCTCAACGGAGACGTAGGCACTTCTTTGTGAGGTGGCCGAACTCCGGGATAATCTCTCGTGTTCGTATTTGTGCAATTTGCTTTATTGTGTGAATTTTGTGATTTGTCATACAAATTGCTCTAGTGATCATCTTGCTAGTGTTAAGTGTTATTCTAGCTCTGTGATATCCAGTAGACCTAGCTTCAACCTTAGATTCTAGCTATTAGCTTTAATTCGTAGTTGTTCTAAAATTCCTGTATAGACCGGAGACTCCGGACTAGACCGGATACTCCGGACTATACCAGAGTATCCGACCTTCACCAGAGTATCCGGCAGATTTAATCTGTTGTTTTAGTTTTAATTTTCAGAAAAGCCTATTCACCTCCCCCCCCCCTCTAGGCACTTTCAGTGATCATCTGGGAAGAGAGGAGGTCACAAGGAGAACGCTCAAGGCAACACACAGGGCACAGAGGTGCCCAAGCGCTAAACCACGTTGTGATACTCCCCCCAGACCGATCCATTTTTCTACTATCAATATATTTATGGTGTTCCTTCCTCTCAAATTTTGTCTCCAAGCTTGAGTCTCCTCCTTAGAAGAGACTCTCGCTGTACTTGCTCGGGCAAGATGAACTCTTGCTCCAACAGTGGCGCCATTCGTGGGGACTCGAACACAGAAGTGCTAAAGAGAGGTAGGAACCCACTAGAAAAACCACCAACGCGCTAGCCGCCATATCCACCATTGCAACCATGCAACCATATGCGTGGCTGTCACAGCCATGCACACCGCGTGCACCCTTCAGCCCTGCTGCCGTATGGGACGGTGTTCCTCTGGCGTTGAACGACTCAGAACCTTGGGTCGGTACAAAAACTCCAAGCGGCATGGAGCCCTTGCAGCCTCTGCATGGCGAAGACCTTGCTGCACTAGGAGAGGTCGCGGCCAAGGTCACAGCCAAGCAGGTTGCTTTCCAGTGGTTCTGGGCGGTCGAACCTAGGGATGTTCCCTCCTAGGCTTGGTCCTAAAGTATCTCCTTCAACAGCACCTGGGATGCCCCGGGCGAGCTAACATCTTCGGAGAATCTGTCCACCCAGCGTCTTCCTCAGGCCCCTTCGATGAAAGAGAGTTCCAAGGAGGTGCAGGGCTTTGGAGTGCGCAGACCTCGCTAGCACCCCTGACATAGCCCTCGTGACACCAACTGCGCACAGGAAACCCCAAGTCCACCTCGCCCAGGGAGGCATAGTCAGAGCCACTTCGGCTTTGAAAGCTGGTTCACCGGACGACCTCGACGGTCTCCCCAAAGAAAGGAGGCCCCCAGGGAAACCACGTGCTCTGGGGCACGCGGCCCTCGGCAGTGACCTCAATGTCAACCACAAGCTCCGATACCCTCGGAGGCACACGGGTGCATCCTGCACGGACCAGGGCGCGGTTACAACACGAATGACCGCCGAACCCTCACGACCTTCCAGGAGGAGTACGTCAGAAGACAAGCAGGATACATGGCCACAAAGGGAACCGGCGAAGGATGGCACAGGGGTCGGAAGCCTAGGGCAAACTACTGGGCAAATCCCTGGTCCTCCGACCCTACTTCGTCGCCACCAACTCCGCCACTAATGGTGCAATATCCTAGTGACGAGGACTGAGTAGGAAAACGTCGTCGCCAGGCTCCAAACAAATTACCTCTGGAGCTGAGAAATGGCTAAGGGATGAGGGGCTCGAGGACCACCTCTCCTGACTAGCCTTCGGCTCAACCTCCGACACGCCGTCGCCAGGCTCCGGGCAGATTACCTCCGGAGCCGGGCAACGGCTAAGGGCCGAGGGGGTCAAGGACCACCTCCCTCGGCCTAGCCATAGGCTTTGAGGCCTTTAAGCCTTATAATAGAGGCCTTATTCTGGCAAAGGTATGCCCACTATTACCTATCAATAGTTTACCTAGTTGGTCTATCTTTCTTACAGTAAGATCAAAATATGTTGGAGACCTTCAACCTTACTGCTAGAAGTTTTTACAACAGATAGCCACTAGGTAGAAATGGTAAACTTAGATTATGTCCCTGTTTAGTAGTAAGCAGTAGAACTTAAGTTGCATCTTCATTTGGCATGAGTTATAAATAGTCGTTTGACCTAGCTATGTCTTATACTGCAATTAGCTGCTTATTACCAATAGTAGACTGCTAAACTTAACTAGTACATAACCATGCAAAAACCCACGTACCGCGGACACAGCATGCCTAGGTCACCTAGAAGGAAAGACTGCCTAGGTTTCCTGGAAGGTATCGCGTAGTCTCGGTAGATAGTGAGGCCCACACACATGCAGCTGCGCTGCATGCCTAGGTCACCCCAAGGGCAGATTATGCCAAGGAGTCCTAGAAGGCATTGCTTAGCCTCGGTAGTGTCGAAACCATGCCTCGGGGGATGTCCTCGAAGGCGGAGATGCGGTACTCTGAGGAATGTTGTCGCAAGGAATCCTCGTTGCACGACATGCCTACACACCGAGGGCACATCAAGCCTCGATCACCGCAAAGGCATCAAGCCTAGGTTTCCTGGAAGGCTTTGCGTAGCCTCGATATTGTGTAGATGCTGGTTATCAAGGGACTTCCTTGGTAATGTGGTTGCAGCGCCCCCGAAGGATTTCTTCGGGAGGCGTGACACACCCACGCACCTTTAAGAATTTCTTGTCTAAACCTAAAGTCAATTGAAAAGGTTTCCCGAAGGGTAGGCTTTGCCCTGGTAGGCAGTGGAGCCCACACACCTGTAGCAGCGCAGCATGCCTAGGTCACCGAGAGGGCAGATTATGCCAGGGTGTCCTGAAAGGTATTGCATAGCCTCGGTAGTGTGGACGCCGCATATCAAGGGATGACCTTGATGTGAGGATGCGGTGCTGTGAGGAATGTTCTCACAAGGAATCCTCGTTGCATGACATGCTTATATATCGCGAGTGCAATATGCCTAGGCCACCATGAGGGCATCAAGCCTAGGTTTCCTGGAAGGTATTGCATAGCTTCGGTCGTATAAATGCCACGCGCCAGGGCACACCCTTGGTGGACAGTGTTGCAGTGCACCCAGGGCGTTTCCTCAGGAGCACGACAAGCCTATACACCGCGGGCGTAGCATGCCTAGGTCACCTGGAAGGCAAGACTGCCTAGGTTTCCTGGAAGGTATTGCGTACCTCCGATAGTGTATAAAGCCTTCAGCATTAATACATGCAAAAGAGGATACAAAACCTCTAGCAAAAACAGGGAGTCCTACAAAACCTCTGGCAAAAACAGAGAGTCCTACAAAACCTTCGACAAAAACGGAGAATCTTACCAAACCTCTGATGAAGAGTCCTACAAAACCTCCGACAAAAACGGAGAATCTTACCAAACCTCTGGAAAAACGTAGAGTTCTACAAAACCTCCGGCAAAAATGGAGAGTCCTACAGAACCTCCGACAAAAACGGAGAGCCCTACAAAACCTCCGGCAAAAACAGAGAAACTTATAAAACCTCTGGAAAAAACAGAGAGTCCTATGAAACCTCCGCCAAAATGGAGAGCCTTACCAAACCTCCACCAAAACAGAGAAAACTTCCAAAACCTCCGCAAGACGGAGAGTCTTACAAAACCTCCGCCAGACGAAGAGTCTTCAAAGAAACCCCACAAATGGGGATGTCTCCCAAAAAGCCTCCGCCAGACGGAGAGGTTCTAAAAAGACCTATTGAACAAAATCCCCTGGCATCTTGAAGGCAAACACCTCCGTACCGGAGAAGTGTGAAACCGACTAGCCTTCGAGAGGCACAGCCAACAGATCAAAGGGGTATAAATCCCCCTCCCCGCAGGAAGAGGTATGGCTCACGTAACTCAAACACGTATGGTAAAAGTTAAAGTCATTACCCTACAGTCTCATCTAAGACACGATCCATACGTTGTTTATGAAGATCATTCTAATATTAAGTAAAAGCCCACTCTACGTGGCACAGAAAATAGTATAGAATCCCCAACTGTTCATTGCAGGAGCAGCAGCTTCCGACACGCCGTCACTGAGTTCTGGACGGATCTCAAGCGGGGATCCGGAGGGACCCCCTTTGAGATTCGACCGGGGGGGATGATTCTAAAACCGCCTCGTACGTGAAATAAATGGGAGTAAATGAGATGCAGGTGGAGTGGAATGATCGGATGCAGGAGGAAGTAAATGCTCAGGGGATTTTTAGACAGGTTCGGGCCGCACTGAGCGTAACACCCTACTCCTGTGTGTATGCTATAAATACTCTGAGAATGTCTCTCTGAGGATCTGCTGTGTTACAAGAATGTTTGTCTAACTCTAGAGCTTCGTGCTTCTTCCGTCGTCGTCCACAGCCCGTCTGATGTGCCCCGGTCTTCTCATAACTCAGTCTCAGTGTTCTCCAGACTCTATCTCGGTGTTCTAAAAACTCCTCAAAGACCCCTTTTCTCCGGGGAGCCCGGCCCCCTTTTATACCCGACGAGGCGGGTGGCTTGCCCAGAAAGGATTGGCGCAAGTTCCAAGGCGCCATAAATGGAAAGCAACCATCATGGGCTGCTGCGTAAGGTGACGGGGAGGGTTGAAAATGCACCCCCGTCCGGTCTTCGTCGTCATCATTCCGCTTTTTAGCGGAGCGGCGGGGAGGGCCCGCCGAGCAGCCACCGAGCAGCCTCGCGTGCCCGCCCGGTCAGAGCGAGTCTGACACAGCAGGGCGGCAGGCGTCGCGCCTTAAGCCCTGCGACGTTATCCCGAGGCGCGCCAGATAACGCGCGATGGACCCGTGCATTAAAAGTCCCCACGCCTCCCTGCCAGACCGTAGCAGGGACTGACAGCAGGCGTGGGGGGAGTGGTTGGAAGTGACAGGCCACCCGCCCTCTTAAATGCAGCATCGGGCCTCTCACCAATTGACACCTCACCGCTGAGCCCCTGTGGGGATCACCGGCAAAGGACTTCTCAGGCCCTCGGGGAACTGTGAGTGCTCAGGGACTACTGTTCATAGCCCCGAGCACTCTCTCCCGGATATACCCTCTCTTGGTCTTTGGGGAACTTGGGTGCTCGGGGACCACTGTTCACGGCCCCGAGCACTCTCTCCTGGAACTTGACTGCTTGGGTTCTCGGGGAACTTGGGTGCTCGAGGGCCACTGTTCACGGCCCCGAGCACCCTCTCTTGGAACTGACTTCTCTTGTCATCGGGGAACTCAGGTGCTCAGAGACCACTGTTCATGGCCCTGAGCACCCTCTCCTGGGACTTAGTTTTCTCGGGTCATCGGGGAACTCGGGTATTCGGGGACCACTGTTCATGGCCCCGAGCACCCTCTCCCGGAACTTAGTCTTCTCGGACCTCGGGGAGATAATCCCCGAGGGAGGGCGCCACGTGGTACTCTGCTGTCCTGGCCTCGGGACTCGGGGACCCCTGGTTCCCATATCACCGACAGGGATGTCTCCCAAAAAGCCTCCGCCAGACGGAGAGGTTCTAAAAAGACCTATTGAACAAAATCCCCTGGCATCTTGAAGGCAAACACCTCCATACCGGAGAAGTGCGAAACCCACTAGCCTCCGAGAGGCACAGCCAACAGATCAAAGGGGTATAAATCCCCTTCCCCGCAGGAAGAGGTATGGCTCACGTAACTCAAACACGTATGGTAAAAGTTAAAGTCATTACCCTACAGTCTCATCTAAGACACGATCCATACGTTGTTTATGAAGATCATGCTAATATTAAGTAAAAGCCCACTCTGCGTGGCACAGGAAATAGTATAGAATCCCCAACTGTTCATTGCAGGAGCAGCAGCTTCCGACACGTCGTCGCTAAGCTCTGGATGGATTACCTCCGGAGCTGGGCAACGGCTAAGGGCCGAGGGGGTCAAGGAACACCTCTCCCGTCTAGTCCTCGGCTTCTCCTCTGACGTGCCGTCGTCAGGCTCCAGACGGATTACCTCCAAAACCGGGCAACGGCTAAGGGCCGAGGGGGTCGAGGACCACCTCTCCCGTCTAGTCCTCGGCTTTGCTTCCGACGCACCATCTCCAGGCTTCGGACGAATTACCTCCAAAGCCAGGGAACGGCTAAGGGCCGAGGGGGTCGAGGACCACCTCTCCCATCTGGCCTTCAGCTTCTCCTCCGACACGCTATTGCCAGGCTTTAAATGGATTGCCTCCAAACCCGGATAGCGGCTAAGAACCCGAAGGGTCGCGGGCCACCTCCAGAGCTTGTCCCCAAAGATTCCAGGTGGACTTCATTGGGTCAAAAATCTAGAACAAATTTGGAAGAAGGCCCTACCAACGCCGAACCTGAGGAGTACGCGATGACCGGGAACGACAAGGTTGGCACTGCATTGCCTGGCCCTCCTTAGTTACTCTACGTGTGTACCACTACCAGATTCCCAAGGCCACCTCTCCTCTGAAGGAAGGAAACTGGCTATGATCTATGCGAAGGCTCGGTACCTCGGTCATCTAAAAAACTAGTCATCGCCTACGAAGGGGATGAAGAAGCGCGGCTCGAAGGCACAAAGGCACACAGACATGCGGTCACCTGCTCGAAGGATCCCCTTACACTTCGGTTGAAAAAGAGATACAATCGCCCCCAAAGGTCCAAATTATATTATTAAACAACTCGTGCATCCGGAGGACGCATACAAAGAAGCAAATGGTACAAAGACTGCTACGGAGGAGACAGACCCCGAAAGAGCAAACCAGGGGGAGAAAGAGTACAAGGTGGCACAAGGCAACTATGGCCTGCGGTAGGTCCATAGTCGAATGGCAATGCAGAGATGTCCACGAAGCACCCCCGAAGGCCACCTTCGCATCCTACGGATCCCGACAGGGGCCGCGCATGGAGCAGCCTATGCACTTCATTCGTAGCCTGCCACCACGGAAGCTGATGCAGTAGCTGAGCCCTGAGCTGTCGGAAGACAAAGAAGAAACCGAAGGAGCCACTGTCGAGGCCTCCTCCCCCGCTTCTTCCCGACCCCCTCCCTCACTCTCCTTCTATAGGAGATCCCAGTCAATCTCATCATCATCGTCGGAAATATCGATGATCTCGACAAGCATGGTCTCCTGAACCGGGGATTGGGCAGGAGCGACAGGTAGCTATCCACCCTACAGGGACGGAAGCCGGATGGCCACCGGTGCCACCGCCGGTAGCCGAGATGGCCCAGCCCCAGTAGAAGAAATCGAGATCATCGACATTTCCGAAGAGGATGAGGAGGAAGATGATGCCATATTCAAAGTCAAGGTTGAGTGCTCGCTCGTGGGGCAGTGGTAAATCCAGCCAGGTGACCCAGCTTTATATCCGGGCCAAGCAGCCACGCACGCCTGGGAGGTGAGGTGAAACCAACGTGGCATCGCACCATGGAGTCCCTCATTTAATCTCTGGGGCCCGTGCCTATATCCTGGTCACTTCACCAACACTTTGCAACATCCCACGGCAACGCCTCGTTTTCTTGTGCGAATGTCCCATCATGTTAAAGACCTTGACTCCTTTCGGTGCATGTCAGGGGCGTGGGCACAAGACCCTAAATGAACCCATGCATTATCTAGTCAGAACACGCCAGTGACACATCCCATCCTACCGTCCTCAAACTGGTAAACGTGGGGATTCCTTGATTCCACACGTAATCCCCCACTTTGACAATCTCAAATGGCAAGAAGACCCATCACCAAAAAAGTCTGGAGAATCTAAATCAGCCTCGGCATGGACCCCGAAGCGCATCATCTCCATCGACGCCCCTCCGGCCTCGGGTCCCGATACCGCATACACTAACTCCAATAGGCTCCGGAGCGTGCCTCCTATGCTAATACATCTTCGGTCTTTGACTTCAACTTCGATGTCAGCTGCACCTCTGACCTTAGCATAACCCCAGGGTGTACCACCACCATCAATGCACCGTCAGCCTTGAACTTCACCATCAATGCCCGCAGTTCCCGCCAAAAAACTCCTCAGGGACGGGGAATGGCCTTCGGGCATTCTTGTTACAAGCCCAGGCTGGAGTTGGTTTTCCTCTACATCCTCTCACCCCTCCAAACGTCGAGGCCAGAGAATGAGGGGGTACTGTTGGAGGAAAATAGACCAGCCTGAGGATAATGGTTGACGATCGCTATCAAAGGTCCCTCTGGAGCCTTCGGTCTCCGAACCCTCAGCAGGAGGCCTGGCCCCCGGAAGCTGCGGACCCTTTCGGGCCACCTCTCTGACACGTACGTGGCCTTCCGAAGACTCGAAGCTATAGCCAGTCCCTTCAGAGGCTTCGACCTCCGAACTCAGTGGGAGGCCTTATCCCCGGAGGCTACAGACCCCTTCGCGCCACCCCTCCGGTGCCCATGCGGCCTTCCGAAGCCTAAAGATGCAACCGACCTCCAGAGATAATATCAGGGAAGAAAGGACACCTCCTACAGCTGACCTGACGCGAGGTGATGGGCGATTAATGCCGGTGCAAGTGGTGCTTATCCTGACACCTCAGTGCGATGCAAGTCGTCCTGACACCCCCGGAAGAGCGGCATCTGGCCGCAATTGGCAACCAGCTCACCCCTCAGGGGGCAGGCACCATAATAGTTACCACAATAGATATTTATCTTCTATGTAGGGTAAAAAGTAGTTATCCATGATAAGTCCCAGTAATTTGGTCAGGTCCTAGATATTTGTACATCGTGATAACTTGTACACTAAGCTACGTACCACCCTATAAATAGTGGGTCATAGTCATCTGGGAAGGGAGGAGGTCACAAGGAGAATCTCAAGGCAACACATAGGACACAGAGGTGCCCAAGCGCTAAACTGCACTGTGATACTCCCCTCAGACAGATCCATTTTTCTACTATCAATATATTTGTGGTGTTCCTTCATCTCAAACTTCGTCTCCAAACTTGAGTCTCCTCCTTAAAAAAGACTTTTGTCGTACTTGCTGGGGCAAGACGAACTCATGATCCAACAGAATCCATACTTAATCATTCATATCACCTATGGAACAACCTACTAACAATTCTCAATATAATTGTTAGTATATAGGTATTGTTATTGATTACCAAAACCACACTTAGGGGATAGATAACCCTTCAGTGATGCCAATGTGTACGAGGCTAGCAGTGACACAGGTCATGGAGGGCCATGGAAGATCTAGGTGCGTGGTGGAGGAGGTCAGCATCAGGGCGGTGTGATGGAGGACATCAGGCTGGGGCATCATGGTGAGGAGGTTGTGGTAGAGTGGCACAGTGGAGGACGTAGAGGACATGGCAGTAGGCTGTGGAGGAGGTTGGCGCTGGGGTGGCATAGTGGAGGTCATCAGGGCTAGGGTAGCGCGATGGACATCCGAGCTTGGGTGGCGTGAGTTGGAGGAGATAAGGGCCACGACAAAGCATTGTGGATGTCATTGGGGCTATATAGGGTTTGCAAAAAATTGGGAGGGGAAATTTAGAGGTAAAATTTTACTATGGGAGATGAAAGTAGACGATTTTTCTCCAACAGCTGTCTACTTTGTCCAATATATTGCAAACAACTGAATAGAAAAATTGTTTGTAATACAAGTCATTGCAGATGGATTTCTTCATAGAATCATCTGCAATATAATTGAAAATCAATTTTTTTACAGTGTTTTTTACAAACAAACAAAAAATAACATAGAAACGTAGAAGTATCTTCACTGACTAGTTCTTTACAAAGAAAAAAGAAAACCTTTTAGAAACATAGAAGTTTATCATGACACACATATTCAATCATATCAAAGGATAATAATTACACATATCATTAGAACGTAGGTCCATTATTTTGGATTACATATGTCTACAGCACATATACATTCTAGGAAACCCTCCTAAGCTTCTTCTTCAAATAGGATTGCCATCGTCGGTGTAGAAGGTGCGGTCCGCAATAAGGCTAAATGTCACCATGTCATCATCACAAGTATACATATGTACATTGAGATAGTTAGCATTTGAAACTGAAGGGCAAAGAACAAAACATCTATTGTCCTGGCAATCAAATGCAATCTTACCATTGGGATGACCTAAGCTATACTACAAAACAACAGTAACACTCAAAAACCGATTTGGATGAGCTTGGTGTCGACTAGCAAGCAGAAGGAATTCTTGAGGACAGGAATGATACCAAGGTAACTAGCGACTACATGACTGACTCTAAAATTATGCTTTTGTCTCAGAATCTGTAAAATTAAAAGAAGAAAATATGGTACAACATTGTGCATAGGCTAAAAAACACTCTAAAATCCACATAAAATCATAAAGCCCCTCTACCTCGGTCAGCACAATGGAGATGCGCAGTAGATGAGGAGGAAGCTGGCTCAGGGATGAGGTGGCGGTGGACATTGGGGAGGAGGAGGATGCGGTGGTGAAGCTCCTTTGTGTGGTATCTCTTAAGCCCAATTTATATATGTGCAATTTACATTCCTAGAAACTGTGTTGTTGCATGCCACCTTAGGATTGCAAAACTTTGACTTGTATCAACTTAGATGTAGCCTAATTTATCTTGCTTAGTGATCAATTGATTTAATTCCTCAATTAGATTTGATCATTTAGCAATTAGACTCAAAACCGTCTATTCACCTCCCCTCTAGTCGGTATCCCAGATCCTACACATCCATATGTTCATATTCCAAACACATATTAGAAAATTGTCACCATGCCTACCTAGTTATGTCCTACCTAGTTGTGTGAACATATTATTGCAATAAATACTAGGAAGACGAAGAGGAAGTGACATTTCCCGTGTGGAAAAAACTATCACCGGTTCATATTCTAGATGCATATATCATAAAATCACCTACAATCAAAGTATATTGCCAAAAGGTGGTCCCTGCGTACTACCTGCAATCAAAGTATATTGTTGACAGTGATCCCTGTGAACCGCATGCAATCAATAAGCTCTATTTCGGTTTTTTTGTAGGGAAGTTTCTAATTGAAAACTATGATTAATTATTATGCTTTTTGGATGAGTAAAATGTAGGCATGTAGATTCGTACATTCCAAATAGTATATATATGTTCTTAATTATACATTCCAAAAGCCAGAACATCATGTCCACATGCACTTGACTGCTTTGTGCATGCATTTATAACCAAAAAGTAAAAGTCAAAACACATCTCCATCAATCTCTCTAGATCTATCCGTTTAGTCACTACATTCTTGCACCAGCTAGAAAGAATTCTCTAACTACATTATATATATACACTCTATCTACTATAACTAGATAGCAAGCTACTTAATCTTCGAATGCTTCAAAGGCAAAGGGCCATCAACGTCGTCATCGGTAGACAATCTGAATACCATGTGCAGCTGGGGTTGCTCTCATCATCCCTATTGTACCCATCATACTTTGCCTCTGGATCCTCCTCCTCATTGCAGCCACCTTGTTGGTCTCGGCCACCTTGTCGGTCTCGGCCACCTCATTCTCTCCTTCTTCGAGCTCACTGTCCACCTCCATGAGCTCCTCAGAGTACTGCACCTTCCTCATCCTTGACCGGTCGATCGACTAACATCATCTTCAAAACGCCATATCCAAGCTCAGTGAAGAGAGATGCCACCCAATAGTTGTTGGTCTCCTCGTTGCAGTCGGAGGAAACAGTAGGTGAGGGCTAGCTGAGCTGTGATGAAGGCAACAACTCCAGCATGTATGGTGATGATGAGGAGGAGGATTCCATGTCGAAGTGAGTAGAGTGTGTGTAGTGAGTGACATGTGAGAAAATCCTAATCGGCTCCCACACAATTATATCACTCTCACCAATCATAATGCAAATGGGTATAAGATAAAGTTGTTTGCATTTACATGACGTTTTACCATCCATACATATGGCAGACTGTTCTGGATAAAACTAACTACAATATATTGACACAATGCCAACACATACTATTGTAGAACATCTACAATATGTTCGTGACGGATCTAGCCCAACCACCTGCTTTGTCTCATGTGATTGCAGACATCTCTCTTCCTCAACCATCTGTTGTATCCACATTGTTTGCAGATAGTATGTTGTAGTATGAGTCTATATTATTGTTCTAAATGGTTATTCTATCCGTCCTAATTTTTTCTGGGCTATTTGCATATAGTCTCCCATAGAGCCATTTTCGAAAAGCTTATTGCAAACGGGCTTTGGAAACTGTCGGTTATGACATGTTCTGTAGAAGTGTATGCTGTTATTTTGGTTCTCTAAAAAGTATATATGTTTTCAATACATCTCACTAACATAATACTACAAAATTTGGTGGTAAAAGTTTATCCTTGGAGATTGTATCATGTCTAAAAACACATATATTTCTAAACATAGGAAGTATATCTAAACAAATTTGTTCAAAATAATATCTGAAAAAAGTGAGACCCGAATATCCATTAAATTGTGGCCAAGCTAACAGGGACGGGTGAGCTGTAGAAGACTACCAGCGAGTGCCGGACCACATGGTCCACAACCACACCAAGGATGTGTTTGGTTGCTCGAACGAGATTTTGTAGAGCTGTATCGTATAAGTAGACTGAGAGGAAGTAGGTTGAGTGGAGTCGTATGTGTTGAAAATAAGAGTGTTTGGTTGGTTGTATCTGTCTGTACATGTTGAGCTGATTTTTTGTTTGGTTGACTGAATGTGAGACTGCATGAGCAGATGCAAGAATTGAGATTGTGATTGGTTACTCGTATGAAGATGATTTTATGACGCTGATAAGTGGACCCGTCTGTACGAGAGGATGCAGAGCCTGCACCCGCTCAGCCAGTATGAGGTCATATAATTATATCTGCTCATGCAGACAGAAACAGTAGATGCAGGCAACCAAACATGATTTTTTCTTGAGATTATACGTATTCACTTAGCCAAACTGAAAAGAATTCAGACAATCAAACACAATCGAAGAGAAAAAAAGCACATAATTCTTCGAGTCAGAGCTGGTCTGTGTGATAAAAGGAGTACTATAATTGGCACTGTGATAAAAGGAGTACTATAATTGGCACGAAAGAACTTTTAATACGACCTTTACAGTACAAAAGAGAAAAAGGTGTAGGTTAGGTATAGGTCGACATGCATATTCTGACAAACGAAAAAATTCACTCGAAGAAAATTATATTTAGAAATATAAAGTATCATTTAAAATACCAAGAATGTAAATGTCATGATTAAGTTTTAAATAACAAAAAAAACTTCCTGCATACCCTACGTCCTCTTGACGAAAATCCAATTTCAGTTTTCCGGATGGGCGATATTTTGGAGGCGTCATCTTGGACATTCTGTTTGGGTGTCTGTCGGTTAAGGTGTCCCCTTGGAGATTCTTTCTCACGTTTAAGTGGTTGTCGGCTTGGGTCTGGCGTTAGTCGAATCGGTGGCGACGTTGATCACAACAAGATTAGTTTAGTTTGGTAGTTAGTCAGATGTTATGGTTTGGGTATTTTTATGTTGATGTAGATCTAATTTAGCTAGGTAGTTTATTCATTATATTTGTGATTTTAGCTTAACTTTTTTTATTTAACTGAGTGTTGTACGATTTGGGTCTCGTTTTCTTTAATACGAGGTAACTTTTTTTATATGAAATAACAATATCTTAGCTTTAGTTAAAAAACAAAGATGTTCATCGCCTCTCCTTCCTCTCGAAATTCCTTAGGACAACACAAAGTTCTGCTACTGGAAGCTAACAAAATTTAAATTTTCACTTTGTTTCTCATAAGTTGGTCTTCTTAGGCTTATTTAATAGATTCTATGTTGGATTTTAAGATGTAAGTTAACATAATATGATTTTAAGTCTTTATTTTTAATTTAAACTAGAAATAAGATAGCTCATCCAAATACGCTCAATATATTTATAGCACTAGCTCTAATAATTTTTTGAGTTTTGCCAAACCTACCTTAGTATTTACCAAGAAGCTCCCTCTCCGGAGACGATGTAATGCCTACTCACAATCCTGTTCCATCTTAATTGGTATCATAAGGTCTAACTATAAACACAAATAATCTTCCAGATAAGCAGCCATAATTTATAGTTGGGAAATACTTCACATAGTCAAATGAAAATACTTTATACTTTTCATCGTTTATTAGGAACAAGAAAAAATGAAAATGCTAATGCCATCGTTGATATGGCGGTCCCACATTTACTGCTGTGCATAGAGCCACACGCCCTCCTACGTCCGGATCGTCTGCCAGCAATGCTTAATTTACTCCGTTGCATCGAAGTGGAATAATTAAGAAAGGGATTTTGCATAAACACCTCCCTAAGTTGGAGTATTTAGCAGCACCCTCTACAAATAAGTTTTCTATCAGTCTGGTACCAAAAGTTTTATATTATGCAAAAAAGGAAAAAAAAATCCTAGTCCAGTTTGCTTGTTGTAGAGGGGCTTCGCTGGGAGTAGTTATGCAAAGGTCCCATTAATATATACATTTACAAGAGTTGCATTTGTTGTATCATGCAATTTTGGATACTTCTTTTTTTTTGGCGAATGTTCAAAATTCTAAGCCGTTATCCAAGTCAAATAAGCATTGGGAGCTACCTTTGTCGAGGTTGTCCCCAATTAATTACTAGTCCTAAATTTATATTAATGTCTAAAATGCTAATTACTTTTGTAATGGCAATTGGAATGATATTAACTCCTATTTATATATTATCTATGTTATGCCCGATGTTCTATGGATACAAGCAATTTCATGTTCCAAATACAAATTTTATGGATTTTGGACCATCATGAGAAGCTTTCTTTTAATCTATATCTTTTTACCAGAAAAAGGTTTGGTATTTATCTAGGGTAGTGACTGGGGTTTCCATAGCTACTAGATACCTCGGCAGGCCTCCTGGGTTGAAGATTCCTACTCCTTATTATCCTTATTACGAGGAGTGGGTGGCATAGCTTTTTGAGGATAGCATTAGCAGTCCTGCCTACTAGTTCATGAGAGATGAAACCCAAAAAATCTCAAATTGGCTCATTTGATTTTCTTTTCTTTATGTTGATCATTAGAGGCCTCTTTCCTCTTCCCTATTTTGGATTTATTCTATTTTTTTAATGCAGACTTACTCTTTTTACTTTAAAATTAAATAAAGAAAAAATCTAGTACTAGTAATTTTCTGATTGAAATTACCTTTTAGTGATCCTATAATCAGTTCAATTGAAACCTTATATTATACTAGAGCCACGATGATTTAGTCTCAAGCTAAACAGAAGGCAAGGATTCACAAGAATGAACCGCTTGATGATCACTTATTGAATAGGTGTAATGACTCAACAAAATCGATAGAAAAAAGTTGTTTTTTTAATCGGAAGGAAGAAGATTTTTTCTAAATACTTGATTTTTCAGTCCGATTGCGAGGTCTGAATAGTGAGTATAAATCATAGTTCATTTTTTCTTCTTGATCTATTCTATCTATTTCGTGTTCCAGTACTAGAATAAATAATATCTTACAAATTAGAATTATCTTGATAGAGATAAGATGCCCTTTCTATGTTAATAATAGGATAAATTAAAAACAAGTCACATACTCATATTCTAGAAAATGCTGAAACAAATAAATTCTGTAGCACCCTGAGTTTTAGTATTGAGAAACATAGCAAAAATCACACCTGTTTAAAAAATTCCTAGTTATTTAAACCAATATAAAACTAATGAAATATATATTTGATGTATATATACTCGTATGCATATATTCAAATATATTACTTTGGCTAAGTATTCCAGAGAGCACCAAATTAATTTCTAAATTAATTGTTGCAGTAATTGAATCATATGCATTTTGGTTTAATGGCTTTTATAGTTCTTTGAGTGGAGATTTTAATTTGAACCTCTCTCAAATTCAAATCTATTTCTTAGATTCAATTCAGCTGAAATCCAATTTGAAATCAATTCTTTTGAATGCAAACTTCTCTCAAATCCCCGAGGCTTCAGCTTCAAACCTTTTTTCCTAATTCAAATACCCTTATTTGAATTAATGCCAAACTCCATTTCAAATCCAACTGCATTTATTCTTTTTGAATCAATCTCAAATCCAAATCCAGACTCATTCAAATCTTCATCGAATTCGCATTCAAGTGCAAGTCGAATCATTCAAGATTTATTCAAATGATCTCCAGTTCAATCACTTCACAAATTTGTTTCAATCGATTCAAATCAACTTCTAAGTTCGAATCTCGTATTCAAATCATCATTCCAACATAATATCCATTCAAGTGCAAGTCGAATCATTCAAGATTTATTCAAATGATCTCCAGTTCAATCACTTCACAAATTTGTTTCAATCGATGCAAATCAACTTCTAAGTTCGAATCTCGTATTCAAATCATCATTCCAACATAATGTCCATTTCAGATTCAAATACAATTTGAATTACCCAATCCAATCCAAATTAAAGTCATTCAATTGAATCATCATACATCTCTTTTCAAATTCAAATACATTCAATTTGAATTGTCATAGAGCCAGTTACAAATTCAAATCATACATCCTCTGTCATACATTCCTCTCTCTCAGATCTTTTCATAAGATCTTTTTCTCAAATCTTTACCCTAGATCATCCACTCTCTCTTTCATCTCTATCATTCTCTGTTCTCTCTCTCCCTCACGCCCACACCGCCAGCAGCAAAGTCCACCGGTCATCACTGAGCTCTCTCTCTTCCTCCCGCTGATCTTTTCACCACAACAGCAAACTCTTCCTTCTCCACTGCCTCTGATGTTTCCACCGGTAGCCAAAGTCGTTTTCTCCTCTCTTGCTTCACCTGCAAGGCACCCTCCATCACATACATGCATACATACACACGGGCATACACAGAAGCACATCACGTAGCCGCGTAGCTCCGCCTGTGTTGTCCAGGAAGCGCACCATGCTGCCCAGCCACATGCAACCAGTGAAAAATTTATCGTCGAAAAAAAATCGATAAACTCGATAATCCTGTTTATTCAGGGGTCAGTAAATTTACTTATCGGTCAAAAATTTCAGTAATTTTTGAATTTGACGTTTTTTATTTCCGGATTCAACATGTGAGCAAGAAAACGTCGGCCTGCAGGCCGCAGACCGCCAGACCACCTCTTCAATCCTAATTCATTTATATGTTATTTTTTATATCAAATGATTTGGATGCAATCTATATGATTTTCTAGATAAATTAAGCTTCTTCTGTTTTAAATTTTATCCGAATTTTTTTTATCACCGATAGAATTCCGATAAATCCGATAATCCTATTTATCACTAACTTCCGATAAAAAAATTTTATCGATAAATTTTTCCTTGCATGCAACCACCGCCCTTGGCCTCCCTTGTGCGCTACGCCATGCTGTCGCCGTATGCGCCGCCGTCCAAAGCGCCATGACTCTCCGCTGCCCAGGAGCCCTGTTGTGCGCATCACACCATTGACCCTGCTCACGTGATGTCCCAGCTTCGGCTGCCATGTGCGTATGCGCCACCGTCGTGCGTGCCATCGTCACTGCACGTCGTTCACCCACGCTGCTTCTCGTAGCCGATAGCCCTGGGTGAGCACCCCCTTTTCTCCCTTCTCCCTACTCCCTGTCGTCCCGCGTCACCGCTTGATCGCGCGCATCCGCGTGCACTCCACCGCACCGCTCAACCGCGCCTGTCGTCGGCGAGCTTTGCCTGAGCCCCTGTAGTGCCCAGCTCGTGCCTCAAGCCACTGACTCGCTCCATCGCGTCGACCCACACTGACGTGTAGTCACCGTGCCGCTTGCATCACGCCGCTGAGCATTCCCGCCGCCTTTACCTCCTCTGAGTCGCCGTTGGTCTGCGCCGCTGGCTTGTGCCACCTGCACGTGTCGTAGTTGGTCCGCCCGCGCATGCCACTGTCGGCCCCGCCCGCATGCTTCCCATCCGGCCTTCGCTGACTCCTGCACACCATCCTACACATGCCTCCGCTTGCGTCGTCCCACGTGCAGCCACCCTTCTACGTCGTCGGGCCGAGTAACGCTCTGGCCAGCAAGTCAAGCTATCACCAGCCCCCCTTCTTCCTCGTCCGGCAAGATCTCCTAGCACCTTCTTCTCTCCCCATGTGCTGCCTTTTATCCTCTGCCAGCCATCCTGCTGCTCCATCGAGCCAGGGCCGGCTCTACAATTTTGAGGGCCCTAGGCGACCGCGGCACTATAGGCCCTTAAAGCTAAATATTATTTTCATTTGTATAATTTATAAATCATTTATTTTTTAAGATGATATAAATGAACATTGCTAATATGATAAACCGAGAAGTAATTAGTAAAAATTAACTTCTAACATATTCTTAAATCTCGATGAATAATGTCGATACTACAATAGAAAAATTAAAAGAACAGCAAAATAAAACTAGTAAGATTACCTAAAATAAAAACGAGAACCAAACTCAAATGACTCCATTGACAATGTTTCATAAAAGATGAGACGATGAATACCCAATGTCTCTCATAAAAAACAATTCCTTCGGGCATTTCTTGATGCAAAATCATTAAGGACAATATCGAGATCAATGCTGTCCAAGACATTCTTCTCAATGCAGCACATAGCCAAACCATTCAATCTTTCCTGTGACATAGTTGACCTCAAATAGTTTTTCAGTAATTTTAATTTTGAGAAACTTCTTTCAGCTGAAGCTACAGTCACAGGTACAGTTAAGAGGATCCGATAGGCAACAGAGACATTTGGATAGCAATCTGCAGCTATAACAAACTGAAGAATCTCAGGTGCTGACATCAAAACATCTGGCAAAATTACTTGCAGCACTTTTAATTCAGAGAAAAAATCATTTAACTCAACATCAGATGAGTTAACATGAGAAAAAGCTTCTACAAAAGTAGTGCAATGTTTCCGTAGATCAGTATCATCCAAGGACTTTAGATTTTTTGAGTTGAATAAGAAACCAAACACATTTTCAAATGCCTTCAACTGCTCAAATCGATTAGTCAATGAAGCAATTGCAACATCAATCATGACTAGAAAGTAATTAACTCTGAAGGATTCTATAGCTGACTGTGTTTCTTCATTTAGGTCATTTTCTTCATCAAAATGCTTCTTTCTTTTACCTTGACGTTTTGTAGGAAATTTTGGCTCTACATCCAATTCAGATGCAATGGCTTCTGCAATATCAATACTAGAAGTGAAGCCTTCATTTCTGTACCTCTTAAAAAATGAGATGACCCCATCAATTTGTTTGAGAGTAGCATCCATACACACAATTTTGGACTGCAACTTCTTGCTCACCATATTTATAGAAAATAAAATATCATGCCAAATAACCATACCAACTAAAAATTCAAAATTCTCAAGTGCAGTTATCAAAGATTGAGCATCACTCACTGCTTTTGGGTCATCAGTAGAAGATGTCTCCAGTTCCAACAAAGCTGACCTTATTTGGGGAGTTTGGTACCTGATAGCTTGTACACTGTTTATTCGACTCTCCCAACGAGTATTAGACAAATATTTGACAGTTAGTTCTGGAACATTGTCAAGCAAAATCTTCCACCTTTTAGTAGAACATGAAAATAATGCATATATCCGTTGTATAACACCGAAGAATGAAATAGCTTTGCTGCAAGATTTCGCCATATCACAAAGAGTAAGATTTAGACTATGACATGCACATGGCATATATAATGCTCTTGGATTAATTTCAAGCAAACGCTTCTGAACACCTTGGTGTTTTCCCTTCATGTTAGAACCATTGTCATAACCTTGACCTCTCACATCAGCGACATTCAAATCAAGAGAGTCCAATGCATTCATCAATTCATTAAAAAGCCCCAATCCTGATGTGTCATCCACCTTTAAGAACTCTAGAAAGAACTCCTCCACTCTCGGAATGTTACTTGACATGTTAACACACCGCACAATTAGAGTCATTTGTTCTTCATGGCTAACATCTGGGGTACAATCCAAGATAATAGAGAAATACTTGGCATCCTTGATGATCCTTAAAATAAAACTTTTCACGGCATGAGCAAGAATAGAAATTAACTCATTCTGAATATTGTGGCCAAGATAATGATGATGAATTTCATTATTTTGAATGCGCCTAATATGTTCTTGCATCACAGAATCAAATTTAGCAATCATTTCAATTGTGCCCAGAAAATTACTATTGTTATCCTGATAAAGTTTCTCATTGGATCCTCGAAAGGCCAAATTATGTTTAGCAAGAAACTTCACAGCAGAAACTATTCTTACCAAAACCTGTCTCCAACGCTCTTTTTCCTTTGCAATTTCCCGTTGCAAATCATCATCAATTGTCTGATTTTTCCTTAACCTCAACCTAAGTTCATTCCACGTATTCATATTTGTCATATGCTCAACGCTGTTCTCATGTTGTTTGAGTCTCCCACTGAGATGCTTCCAGTCCCTCAATCCATCATATGCCAACAAAGTTTTGGTCTGATTTGATTTGAACAATCGACAGCAAAAACAGTAAACTTTATCCACATGCTTAGAGTAAACCAACCACTTTCTATCAACAACCTCACCATTACTTAACTTCCTGGAGTAGTAAGCATATGAAAAATGTCTACCACTACTATCCGAAGGAAACTGCAAATTCAATTCTCTCACAGGTCATTTTTCAATTAAGATATCTCTTCCCCTATTGTCAAGATTGTCCCATGTTCTAGGATCATAGATAGCTAACAAAGAATCTTTTTGTTCATCAGCATTTGAATTTTCAGTATCAGATGAAGGCAATAAATTTTGTTCCCCTGTACCATCCTCATTGACATCAACTTCTGCATTTAAATTATGATTAGGTTCCTGCCGCCCTGGCCCAGAGCCGGCCCTGCATCGAGCCCCTCCCTCTCTCTCCCTACCGCTGGTGAGTTCGCCTCTCCCTTGGCCAACCGCCCTTGTGGTGCCTCTCTCTCTCTCTGGTCCCTTTCTCTCCTCTCTGAGCCGCCAGGGAAAAGCACCAGCTGGCCTTATCTCTTTCTCCCTCTCGTACACATGGGCCCCACCACCCTCCAGTCCACAGGACCAGTCCATGGTGAACCACACACTCGAACCCCCTGGTCCACCGAGTCCACGACCTGTGGACCAAACCCACCGACAACACCACTCCCTTTGGTCTACGGTGAACTCCCTCACAAGCCCCACCGGTCCACAAGTTCATGGACCGAATCCGCAGCATAGTGCCTTTTTCCAATTTTTACGATTTCTATTCTGGCAATTATTCCACAAGTCATAACATCTCCGTTTTAACTTCGTTTTCAGCGATTCTTTTACCGATATTTCTCTAAAATCATAATCTATCTTCCTACCAAATGTTGTAATTTCTGGAGTTCGTTTAATTTTCTCACTCGGTATTTAATTCGTGTCAGGGTGTTCAACCTAGATTTAATTTAATCTTTTATTAAATAAAGTTGAGTTAGCTAATTCCATAATTATGGTTGGGTTATAATGGTAGTTTAGTCGCATATGTTAATCTATCATAGGTATAGATTTAATCCTTTTTTAAATTAAATAATAGTTTTTGGAATAAACTAAAGAATTAATCTTTTAATTTAAATGTTTAGAATAGTTTGTTATTTCATGCTTAATCCATAAGGTATAATCTTAGTTTTATTAATGTAATAGGTTAACCAGTGTAGATGCTAAATAAATGAATGCATGTCATTAGAATGTAATAGATTAATTTAATGCTAGTAAGGAAATATTGATTACCGTTTTAGTAATTAATTAATTAGATAATGTATTAAATTAACCTAGTTAATTAATTACATAAATACTTTTACCATAGCAATAAAATATAGCTTAATTAGAGTGGCAATTAAGCAACACTAGGTAATTAGGATTAATTACTAGATAATCTTAGTTTAGTGTTATAGCTTAGATTAATTAATCCGATACTTAAGCACATATAATAGCCTAGAGTTATACTTACACATATATGTATACATGCTCACATACATACAGATGTAAGTATCGTATATATGTTGATATCGATACACATGCACTCACTTACACATAGAAACCATAAACTGTCACCTTTTTGCAGCTAAGCTAATTCACTCACCTAGTCAATAATAACTTGTTTAAGCTTTTTCTTAAGTTTATAAAATAATTAGGCTAACAATTTGATTTAGCTTCACTAAATAACCTTGCTATATTCTAGGTGTCATTTTCTCTTAGCTTAGAGTTGCCGATCGTCTTTTCACTAGATTAATTTTCATCGTTTCCCTCCGTCATTCTTATTTCGCTTTGGTGTTTTCTTTGGTTTTGCTCTGATATTCTGTTGCTTAGTCATTGTTCATTTTCCGTCATTAATATGCATAGGCTCGAAGTCAGGGTTCTAAGCAAGAACACGAGGAAAGAACTGAAGGCGAGTCCCGATGATGAAGAACCCGGGAGACTCGAACGACAAGACCAACCATGAATTGACCTTCGTGAAGGTAAGTCCTATTTTCTTGATCATATTGAATCTATATTTTTAGATAATTTGCATGATCAACTAAAACTTAACTTATTATCGCATGTGCTATATATTGTATTTTTACAAACTATTTAAGGTAGTTACTCCTATCAAACACTTGATATATCTTAAATATTATCATCCAGAATACATATCACTCTAGAATTTATCTGTCATTATCTAAATTAAAGTTGGATAATACTTGATATCTAGCATGCTTAGGATTGAATATGTCTTCTCGGAGACGTCGCTTTTAAAATACATCTCTTCAGAGATAACAATTGACTGTTATCAATGTTAACTCATATATCATGAATCCTTGATGGTTGCGAATTTCGTGATGGTTGTAAAATCCTTGATGTCGTGTGGGATATAGAGGGTGATGTTTAAAAATGAGTGAAAATTTTTTGGTGAGGGCAGTAGAGTGGTCCTCCGGTTGAGGATGCTCTTGGGGGCTTAAATTATCTTTATAGAATTCATTGCTTGAAGATACCTACCCTGACCATTTAAGCACCGAATCTTGCGCCATCATGCTGAGCCACCCCCATGCAACCATACGTCCTGTATGGGCAGGACTTGACTTTTCTCTCATCGGACTGGGTTGGACATCATACTAGGAGGCTGAGAGTCACGAGCAGTCAAGTGACTATCTAACCCTCTGTTTGAATGTGCAGAGACTGGCAAGTGCTTAAAAATAGAATCTTGCATTTAGTATAAGACCTTTAGTACTTAGGGGTAAATCTCGTAGAAAAGTCCGATAGGAAAGGTGATTAAAGTGTTTTGATATGATTCGCTCCTCCGTTCGCAATGGATGGAGGCTGAGCATATCGTATGAGTATAGTGTACAACATTTGCAGAGTGTAAACCTATTCGAATAGCCATGTCCACGGAATGGACATGTGAAGATATGGTCACGCTTGATTAGACTCTGGTTGTGTGTCCTGATGAGTGAATATGTGGACTAGATGTCCGTGTATGAGGTTGTTGGCTCAATCCGCCAGGATCAGTGTGGTACTAGAGGTACACCAGATGTGATGATAGGGACTGTGGAGTGAGGTGTAGCCCTTCCTAGGAAAAAAAACTCTCAGATATGACTTGTTCCTAGTTTTAAACTACTTTAAATTGTTTTAAAGCTATCAGTCGATAATACAACTGAATGACTGCATAAAACTGTTTTATGCTTAAAACTAAACTGTAAAGACTTATCTTTGAATCATTCATTATGCGTCTATGAACCCCTTTGAAGTAGTATAGAAGTTGTTGAGTATTTTCCGTACTTAGTATTGTTGCTTTTAGTTGTTGAAATGGAGATCAATCTCAATCCATACGAAGTTAAAGAAAAGAAGTCTAAGATCGCGTCCACACTCGAATTGCATGTGACACTGGATTGCATCGTTCGTTTTGCTCCGCTGTGTTGTAAGCTGTTCTGACTGGCTGGTCTGCTATGGATTCTTATCCATAAGACCACCTTCTGCTTTTCGAGTAATTATTTTATTCGAAGTATGTTTTTGATACTATTCTGTTGAATTTTGTACGTATCAGTTACTTGATCTAGGAACTAATACAAGAGGCATAGAGGAACCCGAAGTCGGGGTCCTGATAAATTTTAGAGTCAAACTACCATACTATCTAGAAATGTAAAGCTTAAATAAAATAGAAAGGCTTTTTTGGATGAGAAGACTATGGTTCCGTAGTTTTAATTTTTATGAACCTAACCCACTAAAAATTTGTTCATAAAGATATTTCTAAACTGACAGAATAGATAGGAATATCGTGAATAAAGTCATTGTGGTCCCCATAAAAAAAAAGGAGTAGTTCTCGAACGCAAGCTACTTTACCATATTTCAAATTTTATGATTTCAATAAATCACGTACGACAGTTTGTCTTGGCCTAGATCTAGAACTATCCTGAATTGTTTGTATTGATATAAATTATATTTAATCATTAGTGTTGATTTTGTATATTATTCAATTGTAGTTCTAAAATAAACGATCTTTTCCTAGATCCACTCTTATATTTAATTCTATAAAATTGGAAACAACAACTTTAATCGTCATCTCTAGATCTTTGATTGGATTCCTCTGGAATAACTTCGTTAGGATTGAAGAATTGTTGCAGCGGTGGTCGAGGACTCTTGCTTATGTGTTTGGATTTCCGATGCCTCTCAAGCATTCATATATGTGTGAGAATCGTCCTTCGAGCTTAAGGCCATCTCCAACGGAGTCTCTAAATTTGAGGATTCTAGGGTTACAGTGTTTTGCGGTATACTGTAGCACTAGAAATCCATCTCCAACAGATCCTCTATCCAGTGATACATTACTGCTACAGTGTTAGGGATAGAGAATGCTGTAATAGTGATAGAGGATACTGTAATAGTATTTTAAAGATGAAGATTTGAGATAGCTGTTGGAGATGGTCTAAGACGATGGTACAATATAATCACCATAAGTATTGTATGATGTTATCTGAGCTGCATGCAACCAGTAGCCCAAAATATAATCCTTTGGCCAGACTGTACTTGGAACATTCTTGCAAACACATCCATCTCGGCAGATCCTGGCGTCGCTGGGCATGCGAGAGGCAGAGGAAATGTCGCTCGAGAATCGAGTCGAGTGCAATGGCTGATGATACCGCTCCGGATCCGTTGCAAGAAATCCAGGGCGCCAGACTGCTACCCAGTGGCCGCATCTGCATGGTGACTCGACGAGTCTTCCTGACGGCTGACGCACTGGCGGCAGGGCTTGAATGCTTCTGACCCAGCTAGCGCGAGTAGTAAATGAGCTCTTATCCTTTCCCGGTGCTCGCTCCAACGGTTACCATACGCGAGGTTTTTGATTTTTTATGATCTTTAATATATATTTTTATTATAATATAGTTAATATGGTATTATAAAAATATTTTTAAAGATAAATTTAAACGTATGGTTTTTATATTTTTAAATTAAATATTTTATAAGCTATTGATGATTAAAATTTTAAAAATATTATCTGATCTTAGTCAAAATATACTTAATACTCCCTTCGATTGTAAATGTAGATCGTTTTAGACTTATATATAAGGATTAAAAATGTAGATCAAATAACTTTGTTGCCCCTTATTTATTCTGGGAAAAGATAACTCATTTATTTGTGAGAGTGATAATATTTATTAAATAAGGGCAAGAAGGAAAAAAAAATCATAGAAGTTTAAGAATAACTTATATTTAAAGAATAGTTGAGAAGACTAAAATAACTTACATTTGTAATTAGAGGAAGTATTTGCTATAACCGTGTGATATCTTGCTATTGACAGTCAACAAATGCAATGATTGTTGGATTGTAGCATCACTTGGAACATGTGAATGTTGGATTGAAGGCTTGAAGCAAAAAGTATTGTTGGGTGGGTAGCTCAATCTGTCGGCATGTTTAAGAGTGTATATATACATAAATATTTAATTATGAAAAATACTTCATGCACAACTCATTCACACCAACTGGTATCATGGTAGCATCGTCACAAAGAGATCTTTGTCTCCCGCACCAAATTATGCATTGACATATGGTTGGTACAATATCACCGTGCAATAAATAAAAATGCACAATCATATCATACTATAATTTATCGGTTGAGTGTTATTTCTCCAAGAATACAATAAACAGTTAGAGAAAATGAGCTCATATAATTATCTTCCCCTTTCATATTTGTCTACATGAATTCCTCTTACGAGCGTTATCTACGTCCCAAGCCAAAATAAAAAATAAGATAGAACATTTCTGAAAAATAAAGAAAAAAATAAGTCACTGACTCGCCAATGACTACCGATCAATTACAAATATCTATTTCCTCACACTTCCCTATCTGTTACCTGAGAAACTGGAAAATAAGCCACCAAAAAAACAAAACAAAAGAAAACAGAAAAATCGAATCCAGCCTAAACTAAACCCTTAACAACCCACGAGCTAATTCATCCGCAAAAGTTTCATTTGGCAAAGGAGAAAAAAATGCATAATGTTTTTTTTTACTTTTTATGATCTTCAATATGCAACTGTAACCACTATTTTTTATTAAAATATAGTTATAATATTTAATAAAATATAATATTATAAAAATATTTTTAAGACAAATCTACCTGTATTATTTTTTATATTTTAAAATAAATATTTTAAAAATTATTGATGATCAAAGTTTTATAATTTTGATGAGATATTGATCAAAACGTTAAGTATTTGTGTCCAGAGGGAGTGTGTAGTATCTTTGCATTGCCTCATAATACAGTCAACAAATGTAATGATTGTTGGATTGTGACATCACTTAGACCATATGAATGTTGGATTGAACGCTTGTAGCAAAAAGTATTGTTGGGTGGATTACTTAGCTAGCTCAACCAACATTTTTAAATAAATAAATATATATACATATAAGTGTTTACTATTTACGCAAGATATTTAATCACGGAAAATACTTTATGCACAACTCATTAATCACACCAGCTAGTATCATGGTAGCATTGTCACAAAGGAGATATTTGTCTCCCGTACCCAATTATGCATTGACTAAATACAATATCACCAGGCTATAAATAAAAATGCACAATCATATCATATCATAATTTCTCGGTTGAGTGTTATTCTTCCAAGAATACTATGAACATTTAGAAAAAATAAGTTCATCTACATTACCTTTTCCTTTCACATTTGTCTACATGAATTCCTCTTAAGAGCGTTATCCTACGTCTAAAGCTAAAATAAGATAGAATATTTTTAGAAAATAGAGAAAATTAAGTCACCGACTCACCAATGACTACCGATCAATTACAAATATCAAATATTTGAGTTACCACCAATCAAAGTCTGTCTCCCTGTGACCCCCATTGAAACAATTGTAGCAGTGACCCCCGCGTCATCTCTCCGTGAAGCGACACGGGGGGGCGACTCCACCGCCGCTGCCGGAAACTCCCTCACTGTGACCCCATGCACCCGCTGCCGGCTAGCGATGGCTGGCAAAGGCAGCAGCGGCTAGCGGCAGCGCCAAGCGACGGCCGTCGCGGTCTCCCCTCCCTTCCTCTTCCCTCCTTCCCCCTCCTCTCCCTTCCTCCCCTTGTTGTGCGTCAATTCGTGTGGATCCGGTGTCACAAGGGCTAGATCTGGCGTCCCCTAGGCTGGATCTGGTTTTTTTGGGAGGGGGGGTGTCCTGTGCACCAGTGGCCAGCTTCGTGCTGTTCCCATGTCGCTTGCCGCTCTCCCCTCATGGGCGCCCGCTGCTGCGGCTGTGTTGGAGGTGGCACTCGTCGTTCTGGTGCCATGCACGCCACTCTGGTGCTGGGCTGTGCTGCTCTGTGTTGGTGCTGCTATGTGCTGGTGCTGCTCGCCTAGCGCTACGTTGTGCAGGTGTTGTGCTCGTTGTGCTGGTGATGTACAACTCTGCTCGCTGTGTGCAGGGTTGTGCTCGCCGTTTTGGTGCTATGGTGCCCACTTCAGCTAGATCCGCGTTGTTGCTTGCCGGATCTACCACTTTTGGGCCAGATCCACATGGTGGCATGGCCGTGCCGCCCAGCTATGCTTGTGGTCAGGCTACTGGTGGTGCCGACTATAGGTTGGTCTGCTCTACTTTCGCCGGTTGCGACCGTGGTACAACTCGACACGGGGTCACAGGCCTCGATACGCGAGGGTCATGCGTCACGTCGCACGGTGGCCTACTAAGGCGGTGATCCAGTCGTGCTGGCAACCGGCTTGCCGTCCTGCGTTCCTGGTCGGTTCTGGTCAGCGATTGTTGCTGATGTGGTGCATCGGCACGACCGGGGGGGGGGGGGGCTGGTGGTGGTGGTCGTCCGTGCTAGTTTTGGCCGGCTGCTATTGAAGATGATGTTGGTGCTACCCTAGCGACTATGTTGTGTGTTGCGGCTCTGTGGGCCAGGGCTTCGCCCCCCGATCATCTCTTCCTGACAGATGCTCTGTGCTCTAGTGCTGCTGGTTCTTCTATTGTGCCTTTGGCTTCAAGGGCTGTGCAATGGTAGGGGAACTAAGGGCAAAAGCCGTGATAGGCTCTATGCCTTTGTCGATGACGGTGGCGCCTGCGGGCATCATAACCTCTCTAGAGGCGCCGCAAACAAGTTTCCCCCTAGGATCTCTCCGGGTGAAAACCCTGTTCGACTTCCCTGACAAGCGAAGACGGTTCCTTCATCGCTACCTTCCTGAAGGCGTTATTTCGGAGAATCCCTTTATTATTTGCTACATTTGGCGGCACTCCTGCATGACACACCATCCTCCTCCTTTGTTGTTCCGACCTTCTCCTGGTCAATGGACTCCCTCTCACCTTTCGGCGCTTCACGGCTATAGCTATGTTCCGACATCCAAGGACATATCTTTATGCTTGCGGTTGGCGTGGAGCCGCCGACCGAGCCAGGTAATCAGGTGTGGGAGCAGAGCTCTACCTGTTGAGTTGTCGTGATATCCTGGTCGAGGTGCTAGCTGGGTATAGTTACTTGTAGTGTAGCGTTGTTAGGTGTGGTGTCAGGTTATTGCTGCTTTATATACCTTCGTCATCTGGTTGTCACGTGGGGTTCGGGGTTTCTTTCTTTCTTCTTTATCTTGCACGTGAGTTGAGCTCCGCAGGTTGTATTGCACTACTTGTTATGGTCTTCAGATCTGATTTCCCTCGTAAACTGGATCATTCTTTCTTCTTAATACAATGACGCGCAGCTCTCCTACGTATTCGATAAATATCAAATAATTTCTCACACTTTCCCTATCTGTTACCTGAGAAATTGAAAAATAAGCCACGGGAAAAACAAAACAAAACAGAAAAATCGAATCCAAACCTAAACTAAACCCTTAACAACCCACGAGCTAATTCATCCGCAAAGTTTTCTTCTGGCGAAGGAGAAAAAAAAGCAACGCGCCCCCGTTATAAAGGCCCCCAAACAGCCACACTGTTTCTTCCTCCCTCTGCTCCGCTCAAGAAAAATCCTCTCCCGCTGGCCGCGCCCAATTCCCGGGTTCTTGCAGCAATGGCGGCTTCTTGGAGGGCTGTGGCGCTGGCAATGGCGACCGTCGGCTGGGTTCTTGGCGTTGGCTGTGTGTGGGGGTTTCCGGTGGAGGATTTGGTGACGAGGCTGCCGGGGCAGCCGCTGGTGGGGTTCAGGCAGTTCGCCGGGTACGTGGACGTGGACGTTAAGGCAGGGAGAAGCCTCTTCTACTACTTCACCGAGGCACAGGAGGACGCCGCCACCAAGCCGCTCACGCTCTGGCTCAATGGAGGTTGGTTGGCACTTCTCTCTCGCGCGTGTTCTTGATGTGTGAATTCAGCGTAAATTTTGGCGGAAGTTGTGCTCTTATTTTTTTTTCTTTTGCCCGAAGTGATGATTTGATGGAAAAATTGCGGCCTTTTTTCTCTGCTAATATTTTATCTGCCGTCCACCTAAATGTTTGCATCTGAATTTCCCGGATGGTGCTACCGTGCTAATACTGAAATTTAGAGGCGACTGGGTTGTCTCTTCTTTAATTTCTTCGATAGACTTGATGCCGCAGGGATTTAAATCCCTTTCTCATGTTGCCTTGAATTTTGATGAATTTTTGTTTTTACATATCCGTTTGACAGTTCATCTTTGTTAGTTTGTTGCCGTAATCTCATCTTATTTGTCGTGTAGTTTTGTTTGATATTTCTGGTAGAAATATTCTGATTTTCTAACACTTGGAACTGGAATTGGAATAGGCAGTTGTACTGTTCCATTAATAATCTCAACACAAATTTTTGGCGTACACCGCCAGGAAGTGAAGTTATTCAACCATTTTTCGAACACACAGTTACCATATTTTTTTATTCTCTATTCAAAATATCATTCCTTGTTCATGTGGGATTATGATGACAGGTAGTGTTTCCTGGACTGGAAACAAAGAAGTACCTCCTACTCGTCATCTTCTCCACATCTGCCAAGAAAAAAGAGAGAAGAAATTAACATTATTTAACTTGCATCTTGATACCCTTTTCACTAAATACTAGGGTATCTTTGTCCTTTGAGGTCACCATGTGACCTTGCCCATTAGAGCCTTACTCCATTGGGTTCTGTGTGTATGGTGGTCCTTGTGGATGTCAAAAGAAGTGAGACATCATTTGAGCTCCATGCAGAAAAGATACACTGAAATAAAACTTCAGGCAACATTTAATTTCATTTCCATGCACATAAGCTAAAGTAAATATAGCTTCGTTCATGGAACAGTACCTTGATTACAATAATGAGTCTATGAAGAACTTAATACTCCATTAGGATATGTGCTAAGGCTTGCTGCAAATATTCACCTGCTTATAGTCATAGCCCATCTGATTGTTAGGTCCCGGCTGTTCTTCAGTTGGAGGTGGCGCTTTCACGGAGCTAGGTCCATTTTATCCGAGAGGGGATGGCAGAGGCCTCAGATTGAACAAGAAGTCATGGAACAAAGGTTGAGATCTTGGCCATCACATTTCCAACACATATACTTTAGTAAAAAGTAAACTGTAGGTCCTTTGTTTTTAATTTTGCAGTGTCCAACCTTCTGTTTGTCGAATCACCGGCTGGAGTTGGATGGTCCTACTCAAACACTTCATCAGACTACAAAACTGGAGATCAGCGGACTGGTTAGTTGCTGGATATTAAGTACATAGCAAGAAACAATTAGCCTGAAACTGTTGATCTGACTGCATGTCTGTTCAACTATGCAGCTGATGACATGTACAAATTTTTGCTGGGATGGTACAAGAAGTTTCCTGAGTACAGATCAATAGGCCTATTTCTTACTGGAGAGAGCTATGCAGGTAGTAAAGTCTTTCAAGCGCAATTTCTCTTTCACATGACTAAGAATAATTTGTTTGTATGGTGAATGATATTGATAAATAACAATGCAGGGCATTACATACCACAACTTACTGATGTACTTCTCACCCATAACGAGAAATCGAAGGGCTTCAAGTTCAACATCAAGGGAGTTGCTGTAAGTACTCAAGAATATCTTGGTCAATGTCTTCTTGATCTAAACTTTATTCTTCTTACTAACTTTAACTCCGAAATTACCTTGAATAGATCGGGAATCCACTTCTCAAACTTGATAGGGATGTCCCTGCAACCTACGAGTACTTCTGGTCTCATGGCATGATCTCTGATGAAATATTTCTAGAGATCAGCCACAGTTGTGATTTCGAGGATTACACCTTCAATAACCCCCACAATGAGAGCAAGTCATGCAACGACGCCATTGTGGAAGCAAATAGTATAGTTGGGGACTATGTCAACAACTACGATGTTATTCTCGATGTCTGCTACCCGTCAATTGTGATGCAGGAGCTACGGTTGCGAAAATATGTATGCTTGCTCATAGTACATAATGTTCTATTTGGAACATTTGATTCCTTCTATGTGATTGTTCATTTTTTTATTTAATGTAGGCAACAAAAATCAGTGTGGGAGTGGATGTTTGCATGACCTACGAAAGGTTTTTCTATTTCAATCTTCCAGAAGTGCAGCATGCTCTGCATGCTAATAGGACACATTTGCCGTACCGCTGGAGCATGTGCAGTGAGTAAGTGCTTCTATTGCTACTTCTGCCAATTACATTTATATGTGTCCTTCACACTTCAGGTGACGCTGTAAGAACTTCTGTTCAATTAAATAGGCCCTTCCAGTAAAGATTCAAAAATTCCAATGAAATTGTTGATGTATAAAAATTCCATTATAAATAGTGTTGTAAGGCGTAGAGTTGCCAAATACTGTAAGAAATCTAACTCAGAAGGCAAACAACAATAGTAAATGATCAGGTTGGTCATCTTTCCAACTCAAACTCACAAGGATCACTTACTTCATGTTCATGTGCCAGTGTGCTGAACTACAGCGATACGGATGGCAACATCAACATCTTGCCTATACTTCAAAGAATTGTGGAGCACAAAATACCACTTTGGGTATTCAGGTGATGTAAATTTTCTTCTTTTACTTCAGATAAGTTTGTTTCGATTCACGCTGAATATCTTGTGACAAGGTCACTTGACACTACAGCGGTGATCAAGACTCTGTTGTGCCCCTCCTGGGCAGCCGAACCCTTGTGCGAGAGCTAGCTCACACCATGGGGCTGCACGTCACAGTCCCATACAGTACTTGGTTCCGCAAAGGCCAGGTACACTTTTGTTCTATCACTACAAGTTGCATCACAATTGAACAAATTAGCTGATTTTGCAGAAATATGATTTTTGAAGTAGATATAAATTTATTGACCATTGAAACACTTTGAATTCAAGGTTGGAGGCTGGGTGACACAGTATGGCAACTTTCTGACCTTTGCAACAGTGCGGGGCGCATCTCACATGGTGCCATTTGCGCAGCCAGACCGGGCTCTTGGGCTATTTCGATCAATTGTACTTGGGCAGAGACTCCCAAACACAACCAATCCATCCATTGACTAAGTATGCCTACAAAAGAAGCTGAAGATAGACACAAGTAGCTTAGGTTTTCTCAAGTCTTGCTACAGTAAATAAGTTCATAAGGATGTGTTGGATGATCAATACGTTCTTTATTCTTTAGAAAGAGCAGAAAATAATACTTCTGAGTGTTATGTTTATGTCTTTACACAGATCATCAAATTGTGTTCCTGGAAGTCTGGAACACAGTAATTGTGTAAGCAACTACGTCACTGTAGTTAGTGCGGTACTGTGCAATTTAGCACTGCAACTACGTCAAAATAGTTCAGGAGTTACTTTTGTAAGCTCAACAGCATTTCTCTAGTCCAAACGATGGCTAAGGGTCATTCATCGAAAATGTTGTCGGTTCAAGTGGTATCATGCTTCTTGTACTTGGGGCTAGTGTTTTGCTGCTAATGGTAATACCTGATGGTATGCCGTGAATATTGAAATAAAAAATTTCAACGAATGTAACACCTTGAATATTGACCCATAAGCTCTAATGCTCTATTATCAGGAAAAGGTACAAACTTCTGTACTAATGTTACCTTCTCAATGCTGTTTGTTGAGATCAACCATCGGCAGTGCCTGTCGGCAGAGACAATTCCTTCCCTTAATCAGAGTTCTTTTCTGAACAAATTCTACTCGATCAGTCTGCAACACCACATGGTCCAGAAAGTAAATCCGCATCAGGAGCAAAATAATCAGAGGCTTATCTGCATTGGACGGCACAAAGAATGCAATGAAATGGTAGGTTAATACCTGGATAGAGCACACAGCATGGAAGCTGCGCCAGATGGAAGCTGGATGTCTCTTTGCTCCCCAAATGCCAAAAGCTGACAGTAACAACAGAAAAAAAAAATCTTTGCTGTTCTTGGGCAGTACTAAATTGTTGTCATGAAGTGAGTTCAGGGTAAAGCCAATGGTGGACGGTGTCAACAAGGTCCCCGCTTTAGGAATTTGCAGTTGATAAAGCTTGGCACCTTTTGCATCCTCAACCTCAGTTTTTTTTCTTTTTTCTTTTTACACCGGACTCCCTTTTATCCGGGGTCTTCATCGGAGGCTAACAGGGGATGCAACGCCGGGGGATCGAACCCCGACACGCTCGGCTCTACCACTGAGCTTTGACACTAAGCACCTTGCTTGTTCGCCAACCTTGGTTTTCTAGTAAGGCCACATCATATATAACAAGAACAAATCAAAAGTGTGCTCTGTAATCTTAATTTGAATGGAACATTGCATAACCATTTGGACCACCCCATTGGGTACTGGCGGACCCAAACTGGAGTTACCTTTTCTAGATTTATGCCTAGATCTAGATTGAAAATATGCGTGATTCCCTTGAACCACTAGGATTCAGTGTCAGGCTATTTATTGCTCTGTATTGTCACATTTAATTTTAAGACCAAATCGAATATAAACTACATGTATGCCAATATCAAGTTACATATATATAGTGACACCATAAATAAATAGCAGATACAATATCCATTATTACATCATTAATTTATTACATCAATGACCTAAAGGTCTAAAAGGAAATTACAAAGTAGCGGAAAACTCAGTTCGACGTCCAACTCCTAGCAATCGAGCGAAAAGTCTCCTGCCTAGAACTCAGCTCCGTCTTCCGAGAAATCCTCGTAGTCTTCGCCTTCTGAGCAGCAACAAGATTATGGGATAGAACAAGCGTGAGTATATGAAATACTCAGCAAGTGTAGAAAAAATATGGCATGTGGGCCAAAAGACAAGATAGGCTTAACTCAAGGGTTTATTTGCATAAATGCCATTTTTATAGACTTCTATAAAGACAACCTATTTACTAGGGGAAAGGTTCTTTAAGACCTGAGTTAAGGTTCCAACCACCTCTAAACAAACCAAATTCGAATTACAGTTCCCACCACTGTGATCCATCAGATCCAATAAAAAAATCAACCTAAAACACCCGACTAATCATGTGAGGAGTCCATGCCGCTCATGACCGTGAGCATGGTTGGTATATCTATTTTCACTCAGCAGAGGTCGTACACTTTATCCACAAGACATGTCTTCCTATTTTCCCGAGCAACCGTTGGTCAACGGATATCTCTTACACACTTCCGAGGTGTGATCTAGGAACCCATTGCAAAGACTTTTCATCGTCTCTCTTAGTATGTATCGACCCGCTGAGGTTTCACCATCTTGGGAGTACACCCTCCACTCCAGAAGCCCCCTCGCGCGCCTTACGGATCCAAGAAGTACATCCTTCCATCCTTGTACAACCAAATGATCTTCACTATGTTGAGAGGATAGCGAGTTACTAGGCTAGGTCCGTCCCATACCAGACTTGTGTTTGTACTATTTTCATGGGTGTTCGCTCTATGAACTGGTCCTTAACATAGTCTGGGGAAGACTGCCATAATCCAAAATAGGATAATAACCAATTATCCAACAAAACCAACAATTTTGCCTAGAACAAATCCACATGCCAATCATCATGCCAACTTGCCCAGACCCTACTTTCCAAGTATAAGCACTTTTACCAAAGTTATCATCATGATTCATATTATTAATAAAAAAATCAACATTTTCCTATGATACCCATGGGTAAGCAACACTAAGCATAATCTACCGAAAACACGATAACCATATTACGGCTACAAGGAATGTTGGGGAAAACTAGAAAAACCTACCATAGGATATCACATTTGACCAGCATGCAATTTATAAAACATAACTTTGTAAAAGTAGATACAAGATGTTTAAGGACACTTGCCTTCTCCGAAGTTTTGCTCGATGTCATCGAAGTATTGGTCTTGGATATTCTCGAACACCTCTGGGACAAACTCCTCTACACACGAACAAAACAAGCAATGCTAAGAACAAGCATCCAATAAAGCTAACACATTAAACAAACACTAAAACAAGCTATAGCATGATTTTAGGAAGAATTGCCTAGATCAGAGCCAAGACACGAAAATTACAGCTAAACGAATTTTCAAATGGCTAAAAATGGCAAAAACTATTTTTCTACACTTAAACCTACTTTTTTAAAAGGCATAAAACATTTATATACAATTTTCCAAAATTATGTTACAACATAAAACTGATTAAAACAATTTTATAAATTTATTTGCATTTTTTGGAATTAAAACTAATTTTATAGGCATCCAAACAAATTAAAATCATTTATTTTACTAAAGAAAACATATTTAAAAATTATTATAACTATCTAGATTTTTTAAAACTATTTTCCAAACTAAAACATTTATTTTAACATTTTTTACATTAATTTTAACACTAAAACATCATTTCAAAATTAAAATAGAATTAAAACATATTGGAAACATTTATTCTGCTGAATCAAACAAATATCTAAACTTTTCTATTAAAATAAAACCTATTTTTGAGCATTATTTTCTAAAAGAAAACCCAATTTACTGTGCAACAGTGACATCATCAAGCCTATGCAAACGATGACTAGGCTCTGGTTGCTGACTAGTCTCGCCATGTAGGACGAATACGCCGACGTGGCTAGCTGACTAGGATATGCTCACGCAGCCGAAGATAGATTATATCACGTGCGTGTATCTCCTAATTGACAGCTGAGATCTATTGGTGAGCTGGCGCGACGAAAGATGATAGGAGGAGAAAATCAGCGCTACACAGATCGGAGCTCGATGATGAGCGGCGAAGGGTGGAGAGACAAAGATGGTGAACTCGTTTGATGACGCAAACGGCGGCAGGGCGGTCCAGAGTGGCTCGGCAACAGAGGGGCTTCAACGGCGAACTTCGGTGACCTCTGGAGCTCTGTGCGGTGGCAGAACCTCAACGACGAAGGCTCAGACAACGTCAGGGATGTGCAGCACGACTCAGCGACAACAAGGGAGGCTCGATGGAGTTCGGTGGTGGCGCAAACTCGTCGGGAAACGAAGGCTTAAGCACGGTGTGGCAGAGGGAGGCTTGGCCAAGAGTAGATTTGCAGATTTATAGTTGGGGAGGCCGAATTCGAATCGGCTGGCGTGGATTAATGGTAGGCGGAGGATTTCGGCATCGGTTTCCATCTCTTCCGCATGATTTCCTTCATGATTTCTCTCAGCATGATGTCCTTCTTCATTTCGGCATCGTTTGGTGCCTCCCTTCCTTTAATCGAGCACGGGGATGATGGGAAGGATTTGAATCGGGAGAGAGAGAAAGAAGGGGAATCTAGAGAAAGATGATGCTAACATGAGGGGCCCACAAGATAGAGAGATCAGAGGGAGAGAGGGCATGAGAACAGGTGTGACATACCTACCCCCTTAGGATGAATCTCATCCTCGAGATTCGAGATGATCTCCAAATAGTTGGGGAAATTCTGCCTTCATATCTGCTTCTCTTTCCCATGTAGCTTCATCTTCAAAATGGTGACTCCACTGCACTTTGCACATATGAATCACTTTCCTTCTGGTAACTCTCTCAGCTATTTTGAGAATCTTGACTGGGTACTCTGAGTGTGTAAGATCTTTTCAAACATCTAATTCTTCCATAGGCAACTGTTCTTCAGGAACTCGTAAGCATTTCTTCAGTTGAAAGATATGAAAGACATCATGCACATCGTAGAGTTGAGGTGGTAACTCCAGTTGTTATGACACTTCTCCTCTTCTGTCTAACGCTTTGAACGGTCTAATATACCTGGGTGCTAGCTTTCCCTTGACTTTGAATCTTCGAAGTCCT